>NC_088325.1:14638204-15888539 GCF_910592395.1 Lineus longissimus
CCAGTCTGTATGAACGGACGTGTTTGGCAACCGGAACCTGTAACTCATGTCAGCAGCTACCAATCATTCTTTCATTAGACTTTATTTACATCGCGGCAAGACGTTGATTTCCTGACCCTAGCTCATTTGATAAGAAGGATGAATGTTGTATTTGCATACCCTTTGACATGTTTGATAGGTAGATTGTATGAAGGCCATATAATGGAAGAAGTGATCACGGTTTGCCAAACGCAATGGAAGGGAGTCGTGGTTGGTGTGAGGTTATAGGGGGTATCCTGCACTAACATGCCAATCCAGTCGCTACTATAAACAACTCGGACTTTTAGTCCCAGCCACACCCGAAATCCATTCCAGTTTCCCTAATCCTCATGGGATGGCTAACATCATCACTGGTAATGCTGCATTCTTTAGGATGAAAATTAATTCATATCAACGTAATCCCGTGCAGACTGGCTGACCTCTAAACTTCGGGGGAAAACCGCCTGGGAAATATCCCATCCTTTGTCTCCACTGCTATTAGAGATACCGATCGATAGGTCCATTCGTACAGGGATTAGTCGTATTTTCAAAAGAGCCCAACACTTCATCTGAATGAGATGCTCACTTCAAATGCACTTACTCTAAGGATAAGCTTGGTTCGTGAGATGAATCACCGGTGAAAACACCGTTCGGCTTTTACACGAAGATGGCTTTGGCGGTCCCGTAGTGTTTTACGGCGGAACATGCGTATGCATATACTAGGGTTTACCACTGCTTCAGGTGAAACCAATGCATTTACAGAATGATCCGGACATTCTGCCCTGAAGAAAGCATACTACAGGGTGACAGAGAATTATTTTCCCATGCACAATAGAATCATATTGTGTATCCATTGTGTTAGGGAAAATAATTCTCGGTCACCCTGTAGTACGGCCCTTTAAAATTTGCCATTGTAAGACATGAAGCCATGAAGTCTTTATATAGTATTGTATCTTGATTTGGTGTATGTAAGCCGATGCACACTTCCTGGCTGTAACCAATAGTATAGTTTTTATTGACATTGATTCCTGTAATGGTAACCGCTGATGAGAGTTCTTCACGCATCTCGCCGGTTTCACGACCGCGCTGATATTGGATCATATTGGAAATTGCTTGCATCTTTTTGCTTAGATAATGGTTGCATGTAGCAAGTATTAATTCTGTATTGATCGATTGATACAATCTATTGAAGCTGTTTTAGTTCTTGGTTACACTTTACAAAAACCATTGTCCAATGCCATTGTGTCATGCCCTGAAGCAGAACCAAGCAGAAAAAATAGAATAGGACTATTGGTAATTTTTCTGGCCATCGCGTCGCATAAGTCTTCGTGATTAAGGTCTTAAATAATTCTAGCCCTGGAACGATCTCGTAAGCGCAAATACATCATTTAGAGCTCCAGTCTAGCAGAATTACAAGACAGATCATTTTATTAAAGGAACACTATCATTAAGTATTGGATGTCCCTTGTCAAGCCCACTCTAGAGTTAAGTTTGATTAATTATCATCTCCTTGTCTTTGTGTATAGTTAAGGCGCTGCTAATATATACTGTAATCTCTACAACACCTTAAGGAAAGTCGGTATTTATTTCGCCATAAATCAGGGAGAAACATTGCTTAAGCAGTAAACCAGTTTAAATGAATGAACGCTTCGAGAGTTTGCCTGGAAACGCATTGCGGTGCCGTTGCTAGGAGTATAGAACGCAGAATAAATTGCAAAAGCCTTCTTCAGTATAACGCAGCTTACATAATCTCCTCCACATTAACATTTTGAACGATATCATATTTTGAAATAACCGCATTCTAAGCCGTTCGTGACACATTTCTCTAAGGGTTTTGATTTGAAGCCAGATTTCCTGCACAAACCTCAGGAGACAATAACCGGGTAAAGAATACACTTGTTTCACTTGTATTTGCTGAGACACAAAGGCCTTAGCTGATATGTCTCTCCTGTAGTCCGTCATGGAATATCGTGTTTCTCCCTGGTTGATTGAATACATCATTTTATAGGCAACTCTGCAGAAAGTTCACATATGTTACACAAAAGCACTTGATCACAGACTGCAATAATTTCCTCTGCCAGGAAACAAGAGAAGTGAACAAATAAAGCCATTTCCCAATCTAAATCGCGAATGCTGATCATGTCTATGATATAAAATCACTCATTCCTAAAAAAAAACATTTATAAAAACAGCTTTTTAATTTAAAATCACTCATTTCTAAAAGAAAGTACAAACATTGCTATTGATTGCTGTATCTATGAATAAACACGCCGAAGATACGGCATATCATCTTGGGTGCAATGCGATCAGACCCCGGTGCCTGAGGGGGCTCTTGCCATCCATGATAGATCTGAGGCATATAGTTTAACAAGTCAACGAGTTTTATTTTCTATCATCGAGACTATGCGTTTCCCACGTCAAGTGATGTTTTTTGCTGTGTTCGATTGGTCTTGTTGTTGGATTTTCTTCGTCTTGATGCGGTTAGGGTTCATCTGAAAAATCAAAGCAAATTTAAGCGAAGGGAACCTTATCATGAGTTTGGCCTCGTTCCTCGACAGAAACTGAATCCCTGCTGGAAAACTTTATTGTAGCACAGTTTTTCGAAGTCTGTTTTTCTTTTCAGCCTGACAAGACACGGATTGCTTTTCCATTTTCCAGATGAAATAAACTAATGTATTATTCCACACGGCATGGTTTTGCTCTTAAGTTCTGTTGATTTGGAACAATTAAACAGCTCTGTCTACATTCCATCCTATTGTTGAACAGAATACAGAATGATTTGGTTGATGATAAAAGAGGAAATCGAACCGAAAGCTAAACATTACTAAGACAGCGCGTCGGTCGTTACATTCCTCAAACACAGAATACGAAGTGGCTGGATGAGGGTAAAAAGTCAACGTAAGAAACAAAATAAGAGTTAACATTTCTTCGGTTCTGTGAATTTATTCCTTGACTAACGCGAAAACACTTGGTTGGTTAAAGAAAAGGCAAAATACGCTAGAGAGATAAATCGGTTACTGGTAAATGGCCCAACTCATGATAAATGGTTTGACTAACAGTTTAAAAAAATATGCAACAGAAACCCACAGGAAGCATTGCTTCAAATAACAGCATCAGATGTTCGTAGCAGTCAGATGCGGAGTAGATATTCTTCACGATGTTTAGTTTGAGATCTGGATAGATTGCTGGTGGCAGTTTGATTTTTCTTCACCAGATAAAAACGATACAATTGTTCGTGAACGAAGAAAGGTTATGCCAGTGGTTTACTAGTTCGGATTCGGAAAGACCTTACAATTAAGTGAATGAGAATATACGGCCTTACACAATAGTTAAGTTTCAAAAAAGGATTGTGAAGCCATTCGCAAAAGAAAGCAGCGTGGCTTTATTGAAAATAGACAGTGGGCAGAAACCAAGTGGCCAGGATAAGGAAGTCGCCTGTACCACGCCTAACACACCCAGGCGACAGCCATATTGTTTTTTTCTTCCGCAGCCTGCAAAAGATGTTTGTTAAATGTCTTTGACATGTGGTTGATTGAGTTGCCATGAAGTGCTCTCTGTGAGGCTTGTTAAACCAGGTTGGAATTGCTGCTGAAATGGATGGGTTCTTTGGTAATCAGTTTAATTCACCATGGCTTGTGAGGCTATTGATTTAGCTGGTGACAGTCTTCGCCATCTCTATGCGAACGAATTGCTATTTCGCATACTCCACTTCGGGTTGCATAACTCTTCTCTGCTTCTCGAGATTGAATAAAACTCAAGGTTGAAGTCCTGATAATGTTCTTATGATCGGACCCAGTTCTTATCTGGTATTCACAAGATTTGTGTAAACTTCTTTATAAGGATCGTATCTAAGAAGACTACAATGATATTGGATTTGTAAAGCACATTCATACAAAACATAAAACAATCTAACTTATGTCGATATTTTCGATCTGGTAATCCCCTTCCACATTCGTACTTTACTTTGCTCAGCTTCTTGAGATTACATAAAAGGAACGTTGTGATAGTTTCACAAAGATAACATTATGCCTCCAGTTGATAACGAGATCTAGTGCTTAGTAGGTTTGTTTTTTTTACTTAAGTCATGAAAGTGTCTCCATTCTAAAGACGAATGGCTTTAGGGTTACTGTATCGTTGTGTTGTAACAAACAAGTTTAGTGAACCGGATGACGAATGACAAAATCGGGTTATTATAGAAATGTCTCTCTTCTCTATTTGTCTGATCTGCTCCATCATGGAAAAATTAGAGTGTCTGCTATAAAACTGATTTGTTATTTTTATGACTCGCCTTGGCTCTTCAGTGAGAGAATACGTTAACTGATCTGGTGACAGCTTAAATCAGTTCTCATTCGATCCTTAGATTTGAATATCCCATTGAAAAATTGCGAATCCCTCCCTCAAGTGCGTCCCTAAGGTTACCTTATGGCCCAATATCCTTGCACTTTATATTGGTAAACAAGAGGATGCATTAGGTGGTTGGCGTGCTAACTGGGCCATTAACCGGCCTAATACCTGCACATTTCCAATAGACTGACTGAATGGCTAGATAATCAATAGACTATTCCACGAGATTGGCCAAGCGTCTTGTTGAGTACCTTACCGTTGCATTGTCCTCGTATGTGCATATAATTGAGATCTGGAAGATATATGGTCAGTATCTGGAGAAGATCAGAATGGGCACACCCTAGTCTTCGCATTGTTGACTCCACCTATATCTTGTCAATAAAGATACTGCTAATTAGAATATCTATAAACATTGCATGTGCATGCAAACAAAGACATTTTTAAACGCCACTTACTTTGCGTGATAAAGCAAGAAATACACATTGCGGTAGAGCTCGTTATACCTGATGGCAAAGAGAGGACGGGGTTATATGTTTTTGTTCAAAAGCGACGTCACTTGAACAAATCAATTTTCCTTGCGAGCAATTATTACCTCGTCTCATTATTGGTCAGGCGATGAGTTGGATATTTGGCAGACATTGCCTCAACAAGTTCCATAATATTGTACCCTAAGCCGCTGCCACTGGGTACAACCATCTATTTTGTGTCCTAGTCAAGTTCACAGCCAAACAATACCAACCTAACGTAGCGCCTCGGGGTACATCCATCTATTTTATGTCTCTGTATTCACAATATTTATGTTTACGGCCAAACAATACATAGACGGTTTCTCTGGCATTATGTTTACCAGCACAATACAACCCTGTCCAATCCCTCGGTATTTTTACGAATCAAATCTGGGTGTGTATAAATAATTTTTTTTGTTTTCGAAATAAACAACTTTCAATAGAAAAGTAAACAATTTAGATAATGAAAAATAAATCCGACAAACAATGTTTGAAATACATAACCTAAAATGCTCTGTAAAAGACTTGCTTTTTGCATTTATTGTAACTAACATACACTAAGCAAACGGTATAAAGTAAACTCATGCATAATGCCCGAGGTTTGTTGAACTGAACTTCGATGTAAAAAAACATCAATACAGTATTATCAACGTTTTGTGTATCCTTAAAGTTTATCTCAATGTTCAATTATATATGTATGTTAAAGAACCATACGTCGACAAAAGAACTGCAGAACGAATAGGAAAGTTTCCCAATAATATCATGCATCAGTTCGACTATCTTACATCGTATTAACGATTGCTTTATATCGTACATATTTGTTGCTCTTATATTCATTATACCTCTGCGGAAGTTGTGTTTTTGTAACTAATGATAGTGCTATATGTGTCTAATGTTCAGAATTAACAGAAACATATAAACGTAGCGCATCGTCTTATATGTGAACTTAAAGTGTGCCAGTCTGTCGAAAGCTGGCCGAATTCTCTCGTGGATCACGAATTGGCTTTGTTAGTTTTCGTTTCTGGGTCTCGAACCGGGGCTGTTTGAGTTTCGTTCATGCATCACGAACATGGCCTGGTAGAATTTCGTTCATGGATCACGAACAAGGCCGGTTGACTTTCGTTCATTGATCACGAAATGAGTGTGGTTAGTAGTGTCATGATCATCCCTGCAAAAGACATCGTTTTGAACTGTAGTACATTGTATTTCATGATACTCGCTAATAATTGTATAGATAGCAGTTGCATTGAGGTAATCAGTTATTCAAATATAATCAATCTCATCTCAGCGTTCTAGGCACTTCAAAAATATTATAATTCATGATTATCTCGATTCACAAAGCGACGGTTAGTGTCAATTGTTCTATGGCCAACGCCATCAAGCCAGTTACGCCAAATGATTTATATGTTTTAGAAATGTCATGGTGGCAATTTGCTTTCGTTTCACATCACTAATTATGACCAGCTGAGTGTAATTACATAGGTGAGGTGAAGATAGATAAGCCAGATATATTAATGGTAACCAATAAAGATTATACATAAAATATCTTAGTATACCGATGGATAACATGGACTGACCTGTTGGTGCCGTTTTACGAGTAGGCGTTAAAGGTCGACCTACTGGAATGAAGGAACTCTATTGACGATCTGTGTTTTCCCTTTACTTGACAGTCGAACAACTTTTGAAAGACTAGTCACGGTACTCTGTACTGCTAGACAAATGTGCAATCCCAGGATGATAGATCCCAATTCAAATGATAGTCTGTTCAAAGTGAATATGATCGCTCAGTACAAAGCCTCTTAATTTTCCCGTGTCGCATTGCCAAAGGGAGACTGCATGAAACAGTCCCAAATAGATGCAACTTAATCCAAATCAATCACGAGTTCGACCAACCGAGTCTGCCTGGCTTAGAATGGGAAAGTAAGATGTTACAGTTTGGTGGGTGGTGCAAATGTAAAAATTGGGCTATAAAGCTGGTCGTGAAAGGTTCACTTAAACAATTTACGACGATCACCGAGCCTAGAGAGTTGGCTGACATGATAAACATGTACTACACGTCTGGGATTTTGTTTGAAATCTATATCCCTGTTCTAAATCTTTGATCCTGATAGTCTGCAGTTAATGGCTGCAAGACTCATGTGTCATCATTACAGTAGAAGTCGCATACATTTGTTAGCTCAAAAACAGAGATTTGACGATTACACTATCTCATTATGATATTTCAAGTCGTGATATTTTAGGTTTTCCTGATTCATCAGACAAAAGTCCGACATTGTCCGAAATTTCCCCGAAAGGTCTCCTACTAGTGCATAATATATCAGGTCGTGATATTTTAGGGTATACGAATGACAATACATCACCTGAATACCTGTTCCATGCATCAGATACCTGTGGCGGTGACCCTTAATGGCAACTTTAAACTTTAGTTACTAGTAGTAGCTGACCTTTAATTACATGTTATTGTAACATAATTGAGTGAGTTACACTATTCACGACTTTTTACATGACACGTCTCTCGTTATTGACTTCGAATGTTCTAGTAAATAATTCATAATTCAAAACTCGTCAATTAAGCGAGATGAGTCAAACAGTTTGCCGAGGGAAAAATATCTATATCTCTTAAAATACCGTTTTTTACCTCTTTACTTTGAACTTACCAGTATTGTCTGTGACATTTATACAAAATGCCCAACTGTTTTAACTTTTTTTATTGCAAACATCTCTTTTAGCCAAGTCACTGTACTTCCTGCATATATGAGTACAGTACATTATTACGTTAATTTTATCTCAAATATCAAAATAACCGAGAAACCATGTACGGTGCACTAAATGTACATGCTCTACCATGACCAACGCAACAAAGCGACGACCCGTATAACAAACTGTCATCTAATTCTGGAGGTCATATCTTGACAGCACTTGAAAGTGCTCATTTCAAGGTAGATTTAGAATTTTTCATTAAAATACTGATGCGGGCGGCCTGAAAGTGTAACACGCTAAATGCATGATGCACCTGTACAACCGACCAAACCACTAAAACATTCGGCAACAAAATGTACCATCCTTATACAACATTAATTGCACCGAAGCAATTTCTGCCTAAAATGGGCAAAAATTGTGAATCTTTTATAACCATGCCGTCAGCCGGTAGAATATACTAGGAGCTTTCTGGCAACTTCAGGCAGACCGGTAATGTATTATGGATAAGCAAGCGCACGATAGCGAGTCCGTGCCTGCAGTTTTTCGCAGGTTACAAAAAGAGGCGATTTTCATGAAACTAGACTCTAAGCAGGTAGTAGATCAAGAAAGGTTTCCTGTTAATGTACAGTCAAGTATATTCGTTCAAAAATCTTCATAGCTAAGACATACAAGAATCCTGTAACTAATGTACATGTAGTGTAGACGAAACTGATTGTGATCTTAACCAGAGTCTTTCTATACAGACACTTCCATGATGACTTCTTCGGCTGAATGTTCTCTTCATCATGTTCTTCAACACATTCCGTATCAGAAAAAACATAATCAAAGTCATTTTGACCAAGATTATCGTGCATATCGTCTAAATTAACCGGAAAATCTTGAAAGACAACTCCCTCGTCCGCCATTTTTGTTGTTAGTGTCTTCCTCATTCGGAACGGTTCGGAGAAACTCGGTGAGCTTCGGCGAAAAAGCGTGCCACCATCGGAAGTTGATAGAACTGACTTACGACGTTTGCGCAAAATTTAAGAAAAAATTAAAGGGCTTCATCTGGCTCCAGTTAATTGCCCGAGAGAGCCGTGTGATCAAAGGAAAGTTGCCGGTGACCAGACCCTTGTATAGAAAGACTCTGTCTTAACTAAGAATCGTATGAGAACCATATCTGGATTTCGGCAATCACTACGTCTTGTTGTAATAAAGTACACATTAACTGTATGTTTTTCGCAGTAGACTAACTTGGAGGACGCTGCAGTTGACAAGCTATTGACATCCGCCCAATCTTGCTTTCCCGTTGTCCTGCAGTCATACATGTGCACATGATAGTCTATTAACACGCACGAATGCGGCCTGGTGTAGACGAACGGGTTTCTACTTCAATACTTATGATCACCCACCCTGATAGAGACATATGTCTGCTCTTGTCGGAGGGCTTCCAATCGATCAGTGATAAACACGTACGTACATGTCGATAAGCTGAAGACAGTGACATTGACAGTGATGAAACTTGACCAGCCTATTGCACAGTTAACTGGACAAAGACAGTATCTGTAGTCTCGGGATATAAAACATGTGTCTCAATCACCTGTTCTGTGAATCAATGTTGAATCCCTGTGACAGCGGAGATAGTCCCCCTGGAGTCATAGTCCGGTAGCATTGTATTTGAGCAATTAAGCAGCATGATCTATTGTACCGCCAACCCTAACCAAAACATTTAGCAATACGGGCTATTGTTACACGGACTATCAGCCCTAGGACTACTATCCCCGCCACACCATCAATAGAGGTGAATGTCCTCCTCCCGATATGATTTTCCGGCCGGAGATGACACTTTCTTTCAAATGATATTGAACAAATTAAAATGTTAATTCCGGAACTTGGAAGGTCGCTTGTGTCCGTATTGTACTGGGATTATCCTTGGTGAATTCAGGTCTTGATTAATTCTGCTGTTTGGAGAACAGGTGTCAGTCGAATTATCATGTTGGCCTTGGACTGTCGATAGTAAAGCAGTTGCAGAAATTCTAATTGTTCTGACGAGATAACATTTTCAAGGAATCCGAAAATTGGGCCTTCGACGAGGAAGCATTCATTTGCCGTTTTTCCACTATATGATTGTTTACCTATGACAAAGCCAAATCAAGAATGGGTTTTGGAAAAATGAAACATTAAAAACCATGTTAATTGTTATACTATAATAATAATAATAATAATAATAAATGAGTATCTTATAAAACGCTGTTCCATGGTAGTCCTTGCTCACAGCGCTCCCTCCCCAAAAGCTCTCACAAACGGCCATGTCTTTATAGCTCGTTTGAAGTGTTCAGTGTCCTCAGAGTCTCGAATATGGCATGGAAGAGTGTTCCATAACCGCGGTCCATAGCTTTTGAAACTGCGGTCACCAAATGACGCTTTGGTTCACGGAACCTCTAGTTCTATGAAGGAAGTGGACCGGGTCCTGCGAGGAGCAGGTTTTCTAGAACAAAGTACAAAGTTAAGTAAGACCTAGGCACAAACGTTACAATCTTAGAAACTAAGTAAACATAAATCCCTACGACGCCTCTTTGAGAAAAACGGCAAAAACCAGAAGTTGATATCTGATTCCCGACCTGTTCAGTTATTTTTTACCCCACATGACGTTGAATATATAACTTGACCTGCGCGGCAGTAAACATAGATAAAGGTTGTAAAACATAACGGCGGGTTATAGATTACTAGTAAAAGGTGTTATCTGTTGGATCAATTGAACCTAGCTTGCTATGGCTTCCATCGACCAGAGCCCGAGATAAAATGCCGGGTGTGCTGTTCAGCAGCTGCTGGCCATATTATTCAAGACTTTTATATAGAAGTGTCCAGTTGGAGATGCGCTGGTGTTAATTGGGAAAGAGAGTTGAGTGACTTTTTTCTTTTTGCTAACGCTTGTAACTTATACCAATGTGGAATGTTTACCAGTAAGATGCTTTTTCCGACTTCTTAATGGTTTCTCTTAACCTTTTCCGAATTTATCCGACTTTCCCCTTAAAGGTCGGGTTTCTAAAATTCCATTGAACAATACCAAGGGTTCCCAAAACAGGGCAATAAAAACCAAAGGCCTGTAATGAACGGGGTTAATGAGGTGTGAACCATACACTTCGAGTGACCCTGAGGCCCTTTTATTTCTTCACAGGTTTCTGGAAATCCGATTTTCAGGGAAAAGTCGGACTTTTGTCGGACAAATCAGGAAAAAGTTAGAACAAACGTGAAGAAGTCGGGGAAAAGGTATTGGTTTACATCAATAATGAACTCCCTTCCTAATTTCTCAGTTGAGGCCATTTGCGAGTCTTTTCAATATACAATACATTACGAAAGCTTGGAGAGACTTTTTACGAGTACATGTCAATAGCGTTGTTTGCCGTTACACATTAACATCCTATCTCTGGTATGTAAGTAAACATACTAAAACACCGAGTCCCAATTAGTGGGGTTACATTAACGTACCGAGTAGCTAACTAACATTGTGCAAACAACTCAAACATAATATACCAGACGATTTCTTTTGATGAAGCTTAGACAGACACTGACTGAACATGCTCTTAGCATTGTATTCACAATGATGTGCCAAGTTCTACTCCGCAGTGAATTTAGACTCGGCATTGCTCTGGTATTGAGATAAGTGCCTCCCCGTGGCTCTAAGAAAATAAAGTACTTAGGGGATTGACTGTCAAGAGACGAACTCCTTATATTATCTTAACAAGCCCAGCAGTGCTTTTATAGGTTCACGCCACGAAAATCCCCCACGACCACACTGGAATGAATTTGACACGACCCAACGGCGAAACGATGAATACCCGTACCGACCTAGTGGTCGGACGTAAACAGACCACGATCTTTTCGATGATTCGCGGGTGGGACACATGCTCTGTTTGCGAATAGATGAACATTGCGCGATTGGTTGTGGCTGTAATCCTTTCAGTTAGAGTGTTGAAACCTACGTCAGTATTCAAATATAATTTTGAAAAAAATCCGCAGTAGCTTTAACTATTAAAGTTTAGGTCAGATACTGAGGTATTTCACACGAATCGATTTAGGGAATAGTGGTGGGGTGATGCTGGTGGTTAAACAGATCAAAAGGCCTTGAGCAACATTTTTATATCAGCCCTGTCTTTACTTCTGTCAATCCTGAAGTAAAATGGTTGAAAAGAATCGAATGAAGTGAAGAGTTCCTTGAAGTTTCAGAAGAGACTATACGGTGTAGGTGAAGTCGACGGATCAATGTAATTCTTGCTATGCATGTTGAACCGCAATCTTAAGGTTACCCTTTGTTGCCTACATGAAAGTTTATGGCACGTAAGATAAATATTCACAATCATATCAATACGGCGTTGTGAAAGCCTAATTGATAATAGTATGACATCCCTTCGCTTACTGCACTTTGATGAATATCTAATTGCATTGTCATCATCATTTGTAACGAGACAAAAACGACTCCGTAGCAATATAATGATGAATCCGATTATGTGTAGGAGTTTAGCCAATTATTTTTACCCTTTCATGTATCAACGACATGAAATACGCACACTGGTTATGAAGTATGCATATCAAACAAAAGTCGGTTGCTAGTTAGACAGACATACTTAAGGTATTGTATTCATGAGCAGGGGGACATACTATTTTGTCCTATTCTCAGGCATAGAAGAATTATACATATCAAGGATTGCACTGTTAACCATATCTTGGACCGTTATTAGGCAAATGTATCATATCTGTTTCAGATGCTTTATTCAACGGTGCCGCTGTTGTGAACAACGGAACCGTGCCTTGAATTACATTGACGGTGATATACGGTTTGGCTGTACTTGCTATGTTTGCTATCGAAGCAAACTTACTCACTGTCAATATTAATATCGCTTGTTTCTCACTAGAAATGCCACCATTCTCATTGTATGTACTTTGGTCAAGGAGAATTGGCACTATTCGCCATTTACACCACTTAATATCAACGGACGCAATACTAACCCCTCATTGCCAAGAGTAAAGCCCACACAACAAAACGTAGAGTGTTATGACCACACGGTTCGCCTTGTTGCTGTAGGAATTGGTCGATTTATCTGCAAACTATCAACAATCAGAAGTAGCCCTGGACAAAATTCAATAACCTGCCTATAATTCATAAATCGAGAGCAAATACCCAGTCAAGAGAGCGTTGGACATCCGATATCGTTCCAGCTTTTTCTCATTGATAACGATGACAATACTTCGTATTTAAGAAAGTGTACTATCACCAGTAAAGAGGATTTTTACCACTGCTTAGCGGTTTTCTCATACTTTCCCTGATTTATCCGACAAAAGTCTGACAGTGTCAATTTTTCCCTGAAAAGTCGGATTTCTAAAATACCCGTGACAAATATTTTGGGAAGCCCTATTTTTTCACGGGTTTTCTAGAAAAGTCGGACAATGTCGGATTTTTGTCGGATAAATCAGGAAAAAGTTGGAGAAACTGTTGACAAGTCGGAAAAAGGTCTCCTACTAGTGTGTGCCGGTCAAGCCATTGAATTGATACTAAGTTTGGGCGTCTTAATGAAGGAAGCTGGCGTGTGCGGGCCCAGGAGTAAGACAATTTACTCTGCAGTTATTTCCCTCAACACAGAAGTGCACATAACTTGGATGGGGGCTCGTCTGAACGGGTTGTTCTGGTTGCGCCATGATACACTCATCATCAGCCATCTCTGGAACAGATTACACACTTGAGCAGAGCGAGACAATTTTGAAATAATTTGTGATGGAGTCCCGAGCGGAATTATTATCCTTACGAATTGACTACTGCTGAAAGAAAACGCCTTAACTCACTTCCCTGATGATCACGCCTACTTTTTGCTATGTTGCATCCTAGTTTTATCGTCTGTTTTAACAAGTTTTCCGAATTGAATAATTTGTGATCATTATTGCCTTTATTTAGTCCAGAATGTGTCATTGTGCAGCGCATTAGCTTACTCTGGTTCCTCGGATATCATATTTTAAGGCCGGAAATTGGTGCTTTTAATAACCGTGCTTATCCGATTGCAAGAAAAATAACAATTACAATGCTTTGAGAAGCGCATTACTTTCTATTTCGAGATGTACTGGTATGATTGCCTCCACTTCTTCTTCCTTCAAACAAAGCTCGGTTAGAATAATGGTTGAGAGCTTTGCTATGAATGGTTTAAGCAATAAGTTTCGTCAAGCATTTCGGATATTGTCTGTGTTCATGCCAGCACTCAGCGAAAGACTTAAGCACGGTCTAATTCGCTATTTCGCCTGTTGGTTAAGCCTGTCACTGTTCCATTCCACTGTGATTGCATGCACAATTATCGTAGCATTGTGCATTTCTGACGGGAGTGGGATTGCAGGTCAGGATATCCATCATAGCTTTTATCTGTCAGCTTATACAGATTGATCTTCTTGATGAAAGTCAATACAGCGAGTTTCCCTAGTCAAGAAAAAGATTTTTCGCGTAGTAGAGTATTTAGAGAGTGACATTTCCTCCTGAAATGATACACATTAGCACAGTCTAATTCACTATTTCATGTCCTTCTCACTGTCAATGAATGCACAATCCTTGCACTGTGGATTTTCTGACGGGCGTCGGATATAATGTCAGAACTGGGGATTCATCAAAGCGTTATATTTCAGCTTTATGTACTTGCATACAGATTCATTCAGAGTCCCTTTTAATGAAAGTTAATACAGCGTGCTTCCCTTGTCAAGAAAGATGTCAGTTTATTTTCGCGTCCAGGGTTTTAATGTTACTCCTTGGACGATGGTACAAATGCTAGATAGTTACAATAACATGGATATTACATTATGGAACCACAGGGAAAGTGATATTGAGAGGTTTACAGATTTTCTAAGGTTATTAGCTGAAAGCTAACCTTTTTCAAAAAACAATGACACTAATAACAAAGAATGTGACCCCATCAGACTGATCTCGTCGAGAACATTTCAACGAAAGGTCTTGTCAATCATCGGCAAATATAGAGTTTGGTTTACTTTTTGGCCTGGCCTTTGTGGCAAGAAATGGATAAACGAAGGGTATGAACGCTATGTGCGGTATGAAATATCTCATTGAATAATTCACTTTAGCAGCATAATCATCGGATCCCGTGACGCAGTTGGTGAATATTAATGCACCCAGTTTCGCTTGTGAGGAAGATGTCAGTTTTTCCGCATCACTAGACCATAGGGAAGGCGTTAATTTCTCGACCAAGCAACACGGTATTATGGGAATCAGTGAGGCGATGATACAGAGTTGCTTTTTCTGCATTCGTTGAATGAATGAATGGCTGATGGGATGGATATGCGAAATGAATGCCGCAGTGGTGAAACTGGATCACACCAAGTATAGCCTGATTCATACCTGATTATTCACTTCACAGCTTTGAGACATTTTGAATGTGAATGGTGTTGACGTTCGTTTATTTGCATAAGATGTTTGACTTGACCATTGGTCGAAGCCTATTGACCATTATTATGCTATGTGAGATTAAAATGAGATGTGATAATAAATGATAGACAAGAAATCTGGATCTTGCGAATGGCTCAACCGAGGTACAGAACGAAGCTCCAGTGCATTAAAGACATGAGGGATAGTTATTTAAATGACAGTTTTTATCCTGCCAATATGACATTATACCAACTACGGCTGCATGAACCTGAAAGAAATATGATGTCATTTCTTTGTCGAGGCATCTGTAAAAACAACATATCGGCACTTGGAACTATGGGAACTAGGACTATCCAGTCATTTATCATATTTGGCTTGTGATTTGATAGGACAGTTTGTTGATTATTGGAAGGAGCCAAACCATGCACAAATTTCACCGCTTTTGTTGACACATTTAGCATTGGCACGTTGGATTTCGCTGGACTCGGAAAGCTTCACAAAAAGATGGTCACTTGGTGGATGAAACAAACATGCTCCAGTATTTGGCTAAGCACTGCCATAGGAGGCATCAGAACCATTGCACTTCCCAACGTGTAGGTTGTTTCCGTAAGCACACGTTCATGAAGATTGAAATGAATCAACTCGGCGATCACTTTACGTCGCGTTTCGTAAGTTGTTATTGCAGTGGATGCCTTGGAACACTGGTGATAACGGGATTACTGAACACATCAAGATCGTCGAAGACAGTGAAATCGCTCAATTTTTGTATGCCTGGTATCTTTATCTTAACAAACAAGCGGAAAATAGAAGAGTGGATATCTATTCCCTTGGAGATATGCTAACTCGGTTTAACCAGGTGAATGGTGTCCGAATGCTCTGATGAATGATATCCCCGTTCCGTTTTACGATAGGTGATATCGCTTTATCGCGCTACAAGATGCCTCATCAAATGACAAGCTTCTTCACTTGCTATTCGCAAAAGTGAAGCGCTTTAGACTACATATACAAGTTGAAGTTTGGCTATAGAGTCTGATATCAGCTGTGGTAGAATTTATTATGCTGCTTCAAAGTCTACATCATATCACTGCACTTATATGGTCTGCTTGGTTTGAATGGGAATCGTCATCATGGTAAACACTCTAGTTGTTTATTCGGAGACGGACCTACCATACCAATCCGTTAGCAACGCAAATTGGTAAATACCGTCGACGTGGTCAAAGATAAGGTGACATTTACTCTTTCGAAGAAACGGCTACGTGGTGTCATTGACTGCTTGGGATAACCAGATAGCCGTATCTCCGTCTACTCCAGGCTGAAATAGGAGAGAAGAAACGCAGCTTTGATGGGCGTAATTTATAAATGGCGTTAAGAGTAAAACCGTGTGGTATGGCATTACGTGACTCATTGACCTCATCGAATAACCGGAGAGCCCTGACTCCATACCAACCAGCACAAAAGTCATTTTCAGGACTGTACCAAAATGAAAGCAACATATTGAGAGAATTTGTAAAGTTCGGGTTCGGAGATTTTCTGCAAGATAATAGTGATATTGATATCAATAATACTATGTACATTAACGAATAAATAACAACAAAATGAAGGGAGAAAAAATGAGAAAACGTGGTGGATTCACGGGTATTCGAACCCGTGACAATCAGATCGAAAGTCCAGCATTCTAACCATTGAACCACCAGGGCTTTCATGTTAGTGTGGAGATCTTCGTCGCGTCTCATAGTCAGGCTATAGCGATCTGAACCTTGTGTGAAAGAGAGCGAATTTTTATTTCACACAAGGTTCATATCGCCATGTTGAATACTTCGAGAATGTTTTGTGTGTTACGCCGCTGCTCTTCCCGTATTGGCATCATTCCGTTTTTTGGAAATAATTTACATTTCCGAAATATTCAATATTTAACCATGTTCGATGTTCATCCATGACCGGACCCATGGTCAGCATTAAGATTTCTCAGTGATTACCGTTCCCCCATCCGCCACTTAACTGATTTTCATCGACTTATCTCATGATATAAACCGCAAGTTGTCTCCAAATACTTCAGATATCCGCCAAATTGGATGAAGACTTTATATTTTGTGTTTATAACGTGTATTGAACGTGTACTAACTGGAGAAGTAGCATGATTTATGATCTTGAAAGATCGGTTCCTGAGTGCCAAATGAATGTCGATTTATTGCAATTCAGGATGTGGTTTTTAGAAATTAAGGTTTTTAAAATTTCATCTGATTCGATATTGCTGCTAACCACGAGTTCGCTGTGCCTATTCATGTGTGGCTTGTAAAGGAATAGATGTCTCCTACTCAAAAGTGGTTGTTGACAGTTGTGTGTTTTCAAATACTTGTATCAAAGCTTCTCTCGACCACTGTCATCATCATAGGTCTTCACGTGAAGGCATTAGAGACGACCTCGAGATGCAGCTTATCCTTCTCTCACCTCAGGTTGATTTGAGGAACAAAGCGGTAGTCTAAGAGCAAAGCGGTAGTCTAAACCAGGGTTTGAATATACCCTTGGTTTGTCAGTAGTATGCGACCGGCCGGTAACTCAAGTGACTGGAAAAACCGCGGAGCATCTTAGCGGAGATTCTGCAAACGGCTGCCTTCATGTGGTTTCTCCAGCTGCGAAAACAATCATCCTATTTTCAAATTTCCCAGGTGATGCCACATAAGTACCGCAGTCAACACTCTTTTTCGTCCATTTGAACGCACACGCATACACCAATGGGATTATGAGTCCTTGGCTCGCAAACAACTTCAAACGATAACAAAAAAGTGGTTTCGTTATACCTTTATATTTGCGGTTCTCTACTAAGAACCGAGCAGCCTCATGTAGCACGTTCTAATTAATATCAGGTCACGTTTTATTTTCGTTCGAAACTGAAGTACAAATACTCAGAGCGAATATGTTTCATTGTCTGTGCAGCTGTGGTTTGTATCATGTGTGCAGTTGTGATATAATAGTCAGTTAATAACGCCGTGTTGTTGATGATTATTTGCTCATGTTTCTTTTTATCCCGGCAGGTTTCCTGTAGACGACGGTCTTGTCTATGACAACTCAACGCTTCGAGAGGAGAGACAGTCTGCCATGGACAGTTTGCTGAAGAAGGCCAGACTCAACAATCTCACGTTCTTCGTTTAATTGGAAATCTAAAGAGGGTTGTCGCTGGTAATTAAACACTGTTAGGAATCTAAGACACACATGACACGGCTTGGGAGGAGGCTGAGTAATTTGCTCCTTAATGAGGTCACAGTGGTAGGAGTCTTGATTTGAAATTGGCAGTGCATGAAATTTCATCTTGCCGTGTGGAGCCTACGCTAGCATCATCCTACAATTTAAATGGTCATCATAGATATAACTTATATTGTTATCGAACTGTTGAGTGAATTGATGATTGATGAGCAATGTCATGGTATATGGTATAAAGTGAAGAGAAGACAAGAAATCGACCAAAATACAACATAGATTATAAATTAAGCGTGTTGGATTTCGGGTTGAGTTAAGCAAGATCGATAAAAAAACGCACTCACCATTGCGTAGAGCTTTAAGTCTTGTAAATACAGTCTATCGAAACGTCTTCTGTCTGTATTCATTCAAAGTCCAGACGCATTTTATTTAGCTGAATTGCACTCGAGAAGAATATTCAGCATCTACTTCTCTAATGAATTGACAAGAGTATTGACAATCGCCAAGAAATGCACCGCCGCAACATACTCAAAGCCGCTCGAGAATAATGGACAGAGGATTATCCTAACTGATACCATCTCTTCACATTGCATATCAACGCAAATGGTCAGGGATTACTAGGTTCTGCGGTGCCTGCGGTTAAAGAATCCTCAGCTATACGCTTTCTCTGGTAAGTCTCCCTTTCTCGCTCACTGAAGCACTTTTAAGTTTTCTTCTGTATTAAGAGTCTGTTTTTGTTCTGTTTTATGTTTTATTCTTCTGCTTTTGAGTATTCCAAGGTTTACTGCAATAATTTAATATTGACGGGTGTTATAACCGCACCACGGTTGTACTTTTATGATCACTGTCTAAAAGTGGCTCTCATGGTGTCTCACCACTCGCTTGAGAGTCTCAACGATTCCATTGTTCACCACAAAAAATAGTATTGAGATATTCCGCCTTACTTGGGTTACCATGAATGTTTTCTGAGTTGTCAATGCTAGTCGTTGGATCGAGCGAGCTAAGTTTTTCTTTTTGTTGATGAGATCTTGTGAGGAGAGTTTGCCACGCTTTATATAGAAACTGATAGTCATTCATGTCTTTCGAAAACTTGATGTACAAAATTGGCGCTCCTGGTCTCCCATTAAGTTCTAAATGTATCAGGTCCATCTCGTTGATGATTACCTGTTGTCATGTACATTACCTCAATATAAAGTCCTTGTTGCTGAAACGAGAAAATACCCTGAACATCGATACCTCAAAGTTTGTTAGATGCCATAACGCTGTTGGTCACTGGATCCCGATTCTGAAACCCAAGGTGATCTCAATTGTTCTCAACTGACCGTTTCTATTTGACCCACTGAATAGAATCGAACGACATTTGTGTCAACTTGCAGAGACGCAGTGTCCTCGTCTTATTAGATGTTTATAATTACACGCATCCAGGGTCCTCATCAAAGCTCCTCCGTCCATCAGGATATTAGCAATTTGGCCAGAGGATGTGCCCTCCTGCACTTCCAAGGTACCGGCTCAACGTGGTTGTCCGGTTGGAAATATTGGGTATGGCCATGATATTATTCATTTATACGACCCCTGCTGAGACGTATTCATCTTCACGACCAGTCCAGCAATCGATGGCAGTAATTGAATATATTGATGACGGTTAGATATCCAATTAAGCTGCTGACCAAACGATGCAAGAAACCTGCGGAGTGAAACGCTTGCTCGACCTCGTCAGGGAGCCAGATATACGCATCACATGATTCTAGTATTGAGACAGTTTGTTCTTGCTAAAGGGTTTAAACGGTCCAAACGTGCCTTCTAAATAATGATTGGCATGTAATTATCACTAGATTACTGTTGTGGATGTAGAGTGTGTAGACGATGAATATGTATGATTATCAGCCTGAAAGTGTGTCGGAGACAGCGTGGCTGTATTATTCTGTCAAAATACTAGGAGACATCTTTTCGGCGCCAGTTAATCTGCCTCCGCCAACAACCCGTCGAGAAGTCAAAGAAATATTGTTTGATGGTGAACCCTTAGATCTGTCTTGGGGAACAACTGCAACTTTTGTATTTGTTGTCATAGGCAGACCGTCTTTACTGGATCGGACGTTACGTGACGGCTGTAATTGGACTAAGAGGCAGTGAGTATCATGAGTAATGTCCAAAGGGTTATTTTATTTGGAAGTGGTTAATATAAAGTAGAGGCACGATATTTCGATATCTAACCTGCGTGGCAGTGAAAGGTGAGTATCGTGCATGTGCGTGACAGTGATCGGTGTTCTTCTGAAGACGCACTGCCTCAGGGGCCGGTCTCAATTCGTCCCCTCCCTGATGGATCCATGTCACAGCTTTAAAGGCGAGGGCATGGGTTTAAAAAAAAAAAAAAAAAAAAAAGTTTAGTTCTAACTCCATGTAACCTTCAGTAGATTAGCAAATATCGTTTTGTAAAGCATAAATAACTAGGTTAACTTAATGTCAATATGAAAAAAGGGTAAACAGCGAGTCAGTTATTAACGCAGCCAGAAAACCTCGTGGTTTAGGAAGTTCATACCCTCTGGCACCACACCAACAACTTGACAAACTTCCAACACATTCATCGACCGTTGGCATCTCACACTCTACTAATGGAATAAACACTAAACGCTATTGGATTTCAGTATTGGTTGGAATCGAAACTGATCCCATGGGACAGTAATATAATTGGATTTCATATTGACTTCTGCTTGGATTGGTGCTGAGATGCAATGTTTTATTTTCAATTTTTCTACTGCTTCAATTCCTTCGACCGTTGTTGGGGTATGGTTAACATGTAATTGCAGTCTGACAGAAACCCTGTACACTCGTGTCTCCCAGTACACGCCTCTTTTCAAATGAACACTTTTCAACGGCTGATTTAGGAATGATTCTATGATTTTCAGCATACATTCCGTTTAGTCTGTCAATTCTGTCAGTTCACTGGTAGAGGCCGAGGTGCCTATCTTATCACTAACCTAATGACAAGGGTGATAAGACCATACTACTTTCGTCGGTAGAACTCACTCAGGATCTTGATATGCATGGTCTGATTGCTTCATCAGATAAACATACAGACCTACCTTCTATGTTTTCTGATGGCTGATTTATTGCTCGACGAGTCTATCTCTTTTGTGGTTCTCCCCTAGGAGTTTGCAATCTCCTTGCTGATGAGACTGTGATACCGCAGTTAATAGGGTTATGAAGACACCTCAAGTGCAAGCTAAGTTAGAATGAGAAACAACTTTCTTTTGATAACAGTACACTCGTGTTATATCTTATATGCAGGTCATTTTCCGATTCAGTGGATATCTTCGTTATTACTCCCATATTGTAGCAAGGAATGTTCTCTGTTGACATCAACTCGTAATGACGTGTCATTACCGTATGTTTTACCATCGCCTGTTCGGCTCTAGAACCTATTTATTCTGTTTGTATGGATAGAATTATTGCCAGGTCAAAGTTGTCATCTATTTCGTTGTTGTGGCATTTGCATTTGTAACCTCGCAAAGGCCACGACATTTACCTCTGTTTCTATGACAAAGGAAAACAGTAAAAATATAATCGGTTTGTTGATACGTCGGGTCGTTTGTTGTGTATTGGTGGTGACCTTATAACTTCTAAACCTTGTTCAAAATAAAATTACAGCAAAAATGATAATAGTGTAGGATGCTATACTGATTGTGCCGTCATCTTCGATGTGATGTCGGCAACATCAATGCATTACCATGTTTATAGTACCTAGTTAGTCGGTCATTTCGCCACCCCATGACAGAGCTTCGCCGTTGGAGCCGGTGATAACGAAATATGCAAGTTGGAATTGAAAAGATAATTTGGCATAACAGGAAAGCATTGCTTTAATACAGAAGCCATTTATTTTCTGTATCGTAGATGAAATTGTGTTACTCCTTTGAACTGAATAACGATTGACGTATTTCCTATAATCTTACTTTCAGGGCTATATCAACCCGATACCAAAGGTCTAGCAGCCTGGGGTAAAATCTGATTAAACACGACGTTTGTGTGGTTGAGCAGTAGTTAAAGGGGTTTGAAAGCTTCTATCATATATCACCTTTTAACAAAGAATGTATGTACGAGTTTGACATTCACCTATGGTACATTTTTGCGATAATTGAACGGGTTATTTGAGAAGTGTTTTTCCACCAAACGTTGGTTTCGTTTATTGATTTATGCTCTTGTTTTATGAGGTTCGAGTTTCTCCAAAGCAACAATTCCGCGGTTGTACTGCATACCACCACTGCGGTGGTTGTCATGTTGTCAGAGAGAAAGCAATAACAGAGCTAGAAGTGTTGATGAAGTACCTTAGGGTTGCATCCTAGAACTCTAAGTACTCAACTATGCTCACTGTTGCTTCCCTGTCTCGCTTATTTCAAACATATATCCAACTGTTAGTAATAACTAGCATACACGATGAACAATCATCAATATTGGTCCTCATTTAAACCCTTCTTCACGCTTCATAGCGGCCAAATTAGATGTCCCGGTTGAGTAGATGTAAATGCCCCCGCATTGGGGAGAAAGACTAGCTCGTGTATATATACATGTACAAGGTAACATGAATGTGCAACAATGGCTTCACGCGTCTGAAGATGGTAGTGTACACCTGTCAGCCGTCAAGGCATCCTTACACTGCCTCACTCAGCTCTCTCGGAATCAATAAACGCTGCCGTGTTCCACACGGGATATTAAAACCCAATTACACTTTTATGACAGCGGCGATGTTTGAGCCGTTGGAAAAAAAATCCGCACGTTACAAGATGTTTGAAACACTACAAGACGATAAAGGCTTCTGCCTAAGGAAGGAGGTTCTCATTCATGAGAATTATAAAGAGCATCGTGATACTTCAATGGAGATGTGATTAGATGGCATTAGTTCGAAGTTTTGCAACTTGCTACTTCAGAAGATCATGGGAATGATGCGTTTATGTACACTACAAATCGTGTGTGAATGCTCGTCTGTATTATTGTTAACTGACGTCGTATCCAGCACTATATCGTGTATGATAATGGATAGGTCCAGTCTCTACCGTTTATATGTTGACATTGATCGTTTATGGGATTGTATGATTGGTGCAGTGAAGTTCAAACCACTCCGCGATGAAACAGATGTTCCTTTTTCCTAATCATTAGTGGAATGTCCCATAAAAGGCCTTCAGGAAGAAGGCACTCTAAAACACGTTTTTACCCACGCAGAATCCACAATGCTGAAGAGGCATTGTGGAGACCACTGTACTGATAATCGGTTGTTGCTTCGATAGCATTTCAATCAAGGTTGGCCCGGGATCAAATTGGTGATCATTCATATCGACTCAGGCAACCATTTGATATTATTTCTTCTTTGACCAAATGTCAATGGCCAAACATCCCGTCACGCAGAGATGCCAGAAGCAAAGTAAGACGAATGTTAGATGGAAATCCGTGCTCACCGATATACAACATTGATACAATTTCGATACAGGTTGTCCAAACAGCTCCATCGGATCATCTCTAATACATGATTGATCTATAGTTCATTTTTGATAGGTCACGTCCTTATTCCTTCACCTCGGCCGAAGTTGGCCATGGATCGTATATTGGTTATCATTCACAGGAAGAGTTACACCTCCCAACCGTTTCTCTCAATAACCAATTGTCACTGACCAAACTTGCTGTGATAGATCTGTCGAACGATCCAAGATGACTAACTATTATTGTATAAATAGAAATTCCCGTTTGCCCATTAATGCAATTCAATATAATATGGTTTTGGGTGATGATAGTCTTAATGAGATACCTGGTTACCGATATGTAACCTCGGTACAAATGGAGTTCAATACAAGATGGCCTCTGGCGATACACTGTTTGTAACTTCTTTCATTGACCAACTGTCACTAGAAAAAATGCTATGATATGATATATGATTTAGACGTGATACCAAGATGATGGTCTTCTAGGAGTTCAATAAGCTGGCCTTGGGTCATGAATGATCATCATTCAACTTGCATTGTGTGGAACTTCTTTTATTGACCAACTGACAGTTGCAAAACATGCAATAACAGATGAACAAGGCAATTAAATAAGCAAATGAATGCAATAAACATAGTCCATGGTTTCGTATGAATGGACACATAAGAAAGATTCTGCACAGCTTAACATGGTGAGCGTAGCTGTATTTAGTTGGCTCTGTGGTCTTATTGTTTCGGCTGATCCATCCGCCAGATGGCCGCGTGCAACTCGACAAATAACATAAGCATAAATGAATCTTGTATCGTTGAAGGATACAAGGCTTAGTTCAGGTATTCCAATGCCGTTTCAAATCGATGGTGATCATTGTCATTAACTCAATAAAGTCCACTAGTTGTCCTAGCCATGCTGTGCTTAATTAATCCAGGGAGATGAGACATTTGGATTCATTTACGAGGTTTAAAGCCGTGGCTTCTTCATACACCGAATGATAAAGCAATTATTCGATAAAGAATTCAGCTTGAATATGTTTTGAATACCTATATCAAACGGCACGCTTTGTATCGTGAAATCTTATCAACAGGTAGGTGCGAACCATTTCATGTAATAACCTTGCTCAGGTCTCGTCCGTTTGAAATCAATGTCAGCCTATAATATTGGATCGCTCTGGGCATGTCAATAACCGATGGATCGCTCTGAGCATGTCAATACCCGATTTAAAATGTTTGCAAATTTTAATGATTCGATGATGATGAGCTGGAGGCCACTCTCAGCTACATCTGACGGTGCGTGCCTTTATAAGCAAAGTTATAATAAATACGTACATTTATGTGTTCTATTTACTGTGAAGTAGGTACTCCTAACATTCTTGTTTTTATTTCAGGGTAGTAGTATAAACTCGAGGCCATCCCTTGACGTATTTGCCATTGTTCAATCGAAATTCGTATTGATTGTCCGACGTGCTTGATAATACCCTCAATGTACATTGTCGTTAAAACCACAGTTGCAATAGTTACGCCAATTATAATTTCGTGTTTGAAATTAAAGATTCTGTTTTGCTGCTTTGCGTTTGGTGTGTGAAGTTGTAGATTCCATGTGAAGTTGCATGGTTATCAGCCATGCAACTGTCCTGTAAAATCTGTATTGAGAGCTTGAAGTTGCGTTTGGTGTGTGAAGTTGTAGATTCCATGTGAAGGTGCATGGTTATCAGCCATGCAACTGTCCTGTAAAATCTGTATTGAGAGCTTGAAGTTGCGTTTGGTGTGTGAAGTTGTAGATTCCATGTGAAGGTGCATGGTTATCAGCCATGCAACTGTCCTGTAAAATCTGTATTGAGAGCTTGAAGTTGCGTTTGGTGTGTGAAGTTGTAGATTCCATGTGAAGGTGCATGGTTATCAGCCATGCAACTGTCCTGTAAAATCTGCATTGAGAGGTTGAAGTTGCGTTTGGTGTGTGAAGTTGTAGATTCCATGTGAGGTGCATGGTTATCAGCCATGCAACTGTCCTGTAAAATCTGCATTGAGAGGTTGAAGTTTTGTTTGGTGTGTGAAGTTGTAGATTCCATGTGAAGTTGCATGGTTATCAGCCATTTAACTGTCCTGTAAAATCTGTATTGAGAGCTTGAAGTTGCGTTTGGTGTGTGAAGTTGTAGATTCCATGTGAAGGTGCATGGTTATCAGCCATGCAACTGTCCTGTAAAATCTGCATTGAGAGGTTGAAGTTGCGTTTGGTGTTTGAAGTTGTAGATTCCATGTGAAGGTGCATGGTTATCATCCATGCAACTGTCCTGTAAAATCTGCATTGAGAGCTTGAAGTTGCATTTGGTGTGTGAAGTTGTAGATTCCATGTGAAGGTGCATGGTTATCAGCCATGCAACTGTCCTGTAAAATCTGTATTGAGAGCTTGAAGTTGCGTTTGGTGTGTGAAGTTGTAGATTCCATGTGAAGGTGCATGGTTATCAGCCATGCAACTGTCCTGTAAAATCTGTATTGAGAGGTTGAAGTTGCGTTTGGTGTGTGAAGTTGTAGATTCCATGTGAAGGTGCATGGTTATCAGCCATGCAACTGTCCTGTAAAATCTGCATTGAGAGGTTGAAGTTTTGTTTGGTGTTTGAAGTTGTAGATTCCATGTGAGGTGCATGGTTATCAGCCATGCAACTGTCCTGTAAAATCTGTATTGAGAGCTTGAAGTTGCGTTTGGTGTGTGAAGTTGTAGATTCCATGTGAGGTGCATGGTTATCAGCCATGCAACTGTCCTGTAAAATCTGTATTGAGAGCTTGAAGTTGCGTTTGGTGTGTGACGTTGTAGATTCCATGTGAGGTGCATGGTTATCAGCCATGCAACTGTCCTGTAAAATCTGTATTGAGAGCTCGAAGTTGCGTTTGCTGTGAGAATTGCAAACGTGATAACAATGAACAGTAAGCAGCATGAACAAAATCGTGTTGTCGTCAGAAGAACTTTCCAGTGCTCATAGTCATTATGTAGTTATGGAAATGGCAAGTTGGATGCACTTTTAGAATGAAAACTTCTTTGAAATAGATTTCATTTTCAATGCAACGATACTCAAAGATTGAACCGCTTTGGCTTCTAATTTCATTTCTGTTTGATTCGACTCGCGGAATCACCCAAAGGTATGCCATATCTTTTCCGTAACTGACTACAGATGCACGATGCGCAGCTTCAAATCGCAATAATAAGAAAAACTGCACTCAATAAAATTGCCTGTAGTTCTGAAATGTAATAAGCCACATCCAGCGAACATGAAAGGCCCGTGTGCCGTTACATTTTCATTCATTTCCTTTGGGCTTCCGAGCACAACCAGACTAAGGGAATAGAATTTGAAAACAAACAGTTAGGGAATAGAATTTCTTTCTCCAAAGATGTTGTTCTATTTTGCAAGAAAATCTATCATGAAATTATCGATGTATCATGAAAATATATATCGATATATCATTGATTGTTCATTATTGATCGGCACGCTGTATGTTCTGACATAATGATGTCTTTAAGACCCGTGTTCCCTTGCAAATGTGTGTGCTGTAGGAAGACCTCTTTTGGTCTCGACAATGCATTCTTGTCTTCAATTAGCTACATTCACTGCATTGTAGAATGGAAAAGGACTGCACGGGAACTAACCAAAGCAGACCTTAATCAATATCGTGGTTTCCATCTTCAACCGATATTACCCAACATGAAAGTGTGAAGGTTGGAATGGAATACGTGGCACGATTTACCCCTGAATTAGAATAATGAAGTACAGCAGAAAAAGAAATCCAATCGGAACTATTTTGAGCCCCTGGCTGCCAGCCTGGCACCAACGTAGTTTTCTTTTAATTTTAAAGCTTGAGTTGTCATTTCCACAACAAGTTTTGCTATTGATTCAACGCGTGTATCGGGTCAATTTTTATAAGCGTGATTAAAATTTAGTTTTGATTTAATTGGAGATTCAAAGTCAACTTAGGTTATCTCAAATGCCTTACTAAAATGAAGCTGTCAGCTCTCGACACGTAATCGTGACTTTACAGATAAGACTTTGGAGACAAGAGGACGTTGTAGAAACGTAATGACTACCAGATCGTGTCGAAATAAGGAGTACTTTCGTAAAAAGGCAATTCTAATGTCAGATGTGACTTGTTTATTGATCACTGCTGGGTTAATTGGAATGATTATGACTTTTTTCGCTTACCGTTGACAGTTTGCGATGAGTTGATTTTTCGTTATAGATATGAATTGAAGGAGAGATAATCAGTTGAGTATACCTTTTGTCTATTTCATTTAGATAAACCACTCTCCGTGGCTAAATGCACTATACTCCTTCCCTGGTAAGATTCTAAAACTTAAGTTCTTAAACCAAGTAAACATGCTTAATTGGGACCAGTTTGTACCGGATAGTCTACACTTCGTTCGCCTACACATTGCATTGTGCTTTCTAAGCCGTTCTCTACTGTTCGTAACTTGCTGGAGTTTCTTGAAATTCTTGATTCATCATTCATTGTCACTCGGCGCCTGCAGTCTATTATGTTCTACATCTAATAAGTCACTTCTCCTGATTATCAATGGATCCTTTTCGAATGATAGAAGCTGGGTGAGACGTTTATCGACTTGGACAGTATTGGCACTGTCGTAAAACATCGTATTGTAATCCGAGCTGAGATGAATCATCGTCATTTTTATAAGTATATAGTGGCAAGAAAATCTCATCAGCCGAATCCTTCGTATTGGATAAAAGCTTATCCGGAATGAATGGCATTATGCCCGCTGGCCGTGATATAATACTTGAGAAGAAAAATGTACTAATATGAGATTACATGACATTGGAAAGGCGTGGTTTGGGAGAACAAATGTCGGTACTGATGAGTTACAGTCTTACAAATAGACCATGTTGTTTTTTCGGATTCACCACCGAAAATATATCTATGCCGGAGTGTGTAATTGTGGTCAAAAACTTTTATTTCGTTGGAGATGCATTTCCCCTACGCTGATTAGTTCTTCTCTTATAACTATGATCCAAAACACTTCTTAGATTGTAATTTTTTGCAATGTTGCCCAATATAAAATACGAACCAGACTAGACTCATCATGTCTCAGGCGGGATACAGAGAAACGAAAAAAAGAGACATTGGTATGCCACAGTAAATCACGTAAAAGAAGATGAAGTAGGCATTTTTCTTTTTGGTGTATAATGAGAGCGCGATATCATTGTCCATTGTGTGGGGGATTAATGGGTGTCTTATATTTCTTCACATTGATCGGCAAGAACTCGAAGTAAAACCTTGGCGGTCCATATTTTTATGCTCGAAACCGTTCCACTTCGTTGGGTTCTTTGGATCGATATCCGAATGTATGGTCGGATTAAAAATTCTTTATGTCTCCATGATTCCAAATTTCATGGACCGCCGGTTCATCATCAATATAACAATATTTTGGAGACGGTTACCCTGTCTTACTAATATATATGGATAAGGGAATGAAGTTATTGTGACATTTTATAGATCTTATAGATCATTTTGTCCAAGGCGTCTGGGGAACGAGATAGAACAGATTTGATAAAAAAGTAACAGATTGACAAAAGAATATTTACCAGATTCGTGATGGTATATGTAATTTTCTTAGTCTGATGGATCGGAGGAGAATTGAATCTTCAATCATGAGATTCACTGGATATTATTGGTTAACCACCGCTGTTGCGACAACAGCCGAACTTCAAAGTGAAGGCTGTTTTGTCATTTATCATTTCGAACACTGCGTGATAGAGTTGGAAAACGTTTATAACGACTGTGTAGCGGAGCCCTGTCAGATTGTGCTGGTTACGCCGACCCCAGGGTGATTAATATTAGCGCTGCCGATATCTAGTGACAGGTGCTTGGTCCCTCTACCCTCGTTCATCACTATGTAGCAAATCTTTACTGGCTTATTTAATGCAGCAATTGGGAGGAATATGATACTTTGACAAATGCGTTAATGTCTTGTTTCACTTTGAGTCCACATTTCGACGTGATGCGGGAGACATTGAGAAAAACTCTGACAAAGCTTATTCAAGAGAATGACCATGCCTCTCTCACGTTATCAAAAATAAAACATCAAATATTCATAGTTTCCGACGTTGCGAGCAACACCGACTTCTCCAAGTCGACGTCATATATTATGCAATATTGGTCGCGTGATCCAGGTCAAAGTTTGTGCCATTTTTTCCTGCCTCGGTTCTTCAGTTTTGAGTTTGGCTCTTAGTCACCTCGTTGGCCTTTCTCCCAGGGTCTAAAGCATATTCCCGCAAACGCGTTTGATCAACTGAAGCGTTAATTTTTTCTATTTCCATTGGTGCAGCAGGTCGCCACTTAGGATACCCTTAGCCTAGTTGTCGCCATTTTGTGTATCGATTTTTACGAAACTAAATATTTTTTTCAACCAATGGTTAGCTTGTATAAGACATATATGAAAGGTTTCGTACAGCTGTGCCGAGTTATACAAGGCCACCTGCATTTAACGATGGTGAAAAAAAGTTTGATTTCGTAAACAACTTATCTCGACCTAGGACGTAGGATTTTGTGTTTTGCTTACTTATAATAGTTTAACATTTCATTGAGTCACACGTCCCTATGATAGACTAATCCCAACCATCCCCTCATATTGACTCAAATGTAATACTTTCAGTAGTTCATCTTTGATGGTCTTAGTTGCTATTAGAGTAACCTGACCTATAGGGAATTCCCGCGATCTTTTAAGCTGGCCTTTGATAATGGTTTAAGTATTGAAAGCGGTTTTTATTTTAAACCGCTATGGGGAATTCTGTCTGATGCCTTGTATAATACTTGAAGTCGCCCAAAATATGGTCCATGTCGTGATATCAAGCCATGGTATCGGAAATATATATGTATATAATGTCATTATCTCTTCCGCTGGTATCAAACTGCTGATCTAAAATAATTTTTTGGCAGGAAAACATCTTGCAGAAACATCTGTTTAATCCAGACACCAACGTCTGTTATGATCAAAGCTTTGAGAAGAGCAATACCTGTCGCCTTCTTTCGGCAGTGCCCACGACTGACCAGTCGGTCAAAGCAGACCAAGAAATGTTCCCTGATCCCATCACAGAAATCATTTTGTCTTTGAGACTATTAACTTACTATTGATCAATGCAGCATTCAATCAGGCTTGGCAATGGATCATTAATTAAGCTAGAGGGCAAGGGAATGGTCCAGTTTACATTGCCTAAATCCCCCAGCTAACCGGCAGTCGCGACAGGGCTGCAAATTGATACTGACATTTCTGCTTTTGTAGATATGTCTCGGTTTAGGAATGCTTTTACTTGAGTCTTATGATTGTATATGGCAAATGAGCTGTCTAACATAAAATCAGTGCGGTTGTAAGGGCGTTAGAGTGGTAGCGATAGAACTAGCACTTTTGGAAGTACCGTGAAATGCCAAGAGAAGTGTGAACCGTCGTTCTTTATACTGAGAGACGAGTCACAATGGACCTTCTATCTTCGCTTAGAACGAGTCCACTTCGACTCGCGCTGTATTATTGTACGATGGTGAGTTCGCCACTTGCAAAACACTTCAGATGGCCAGCAGCCTCCGAGCGGCTGCCATTCAACGATCTAATTGGCACGGACATGTATCCTCTTAATTGTCATTCCTAATTGGTTGTAACCAATTGAGGCTCACACTGGAACTATCTAGCATGGCATCTACCCGTGTGGTCTTCAGTACACGTCCACAAATCATTAACTAGCACTTAATATATCTTAATAAGTAATAGCTTTTATGGGAGACGCTATCATGAGGCTTGCGTGAGTGACCCCAATCATAATAGCAAACAGTTCGTGTCGTCCCTTGGATACCTCTTACCGCAGTATATGATGTTATCAGGAGAGATATCGCAATTCCTGACGAAACCCTAATTACAAGACATGGCCCACTTAAAATCTTCCTGACACGCGCTTAAGGGGTGCCTCTTTCATTTTGCCAACTAAGTAAATTCCATAGAAGGGAACACGCTCATCCATTGACCTTGACCTTGACATTTTCATCATCAACACTGAGATCGTGATGCAGCCAACTGATCACAAAAGACGGTCGGGAACAAATTTAGAGCAGCATGTCGGAAAATCATGATCAGTAACGATTGATATGAACTGAGAATTAAAGCTTGATTATTGTCTTCAGCAGGCTATGATGGGGATTCGTGCCATTACTGACTCTATTCTATAGCTGGCATGCAGATGTTTATTTTGTTATGATCGTTTGCTACAAGGTCATGTCTATCTATCAGCAGGTTATGATGGGGATTCATGCCAGCTGACCCTATTTTAGGTTGGGATGATTTACTGCAAGATCTTATCTATCTCCAGTAGCATGGTAAGCAAACTCAACAGATCTTTCGCGAAATGATGATTGTGCGGCGTTGCGTTGAGGTTATGCTTTTAGACTATTCATTGTCAACACCACCCAGACTGACTGCTTGTCTCTGTTCTGGTTCAAGAGGGGTTAATCCTTGTACGATGACAAATGACACCTTATGAAACCAAATCAAATGACACCATATGAAATCCTCTGCCCGGGCGTTAAGAGCACAAGGTTGCGTCGCGAGAAATGTAATTAAAGTTCGTCATCCGCGAACGTTTAGTTTGAGGGAGGATTCTAGATATCAGCTGAACAAATAGAATGCTACGTTACCTGGAACATCTTCAGATGAGTTATTGGTAGAGATAATTCTTGTGTAAAGAGAATGCTGTGTTCAATGATGTTAGCTGCATTCGGCATCATGACAAAACGTAGTTCAACGATTTTTAGGTGCATATTATGGACAAGTCATGAATTAAAGTATCTTCTTGTCACGAGAAACATAGAACACGTGACTGTCCATTCAAATCGAAAAGGCCGATATTTGCTTCCTGATAATGTTTTTCCTGGACCCCTGCATACAATGTAATTACCTTCAGTCAGACCAGAAATTGTGTGACTGGCGACGACGGCGAAACAAGTGCTTCGACAATGGGGGGGCCGGGTATGAAGTTGGATGAGCAAGACAATTTTCATTGCAGACGAGAAGTGTGGAAGACATGAGCTTCACTGATGCCAATCGTGAAACTGATGGTGATTTAACGAGCTGGGATGTTCAGCCAATCATTGTTGATTCCAATAAGAACTCTATTACTGAGAAAAAAATTTATACCAGTTTACCCCATCATACCAATTTGATTCTAGTTAAACCAATAAGCGTTCAGGGGTCGTCTCTCGTCAAATGAGGAAAAAGGCCAGTTATAGTTCCTAGATCAATAAATAAGCCAAATCAAATATGAAACCAGTTTAAATTGACAGAGAATTGTTGGTGAAATGATGGGGAATACTTCACAATTGAGAATTTCACTGTACATGCACCTATATCAAGTGTACATTGGTCGTATATAGATGTGGGCTGTAATTGTGCATCATCTATTGAGGCCTGCTGACAAGAAACCCGGGAAAATTGATGACCCTCTGCACATAAATTGGCAGTGTTCCTCAGGAATATGACTCTCCTATTTTGTGGTGATGGACATTTTTGCCATCTGACTATTTGACCAATTACGGTAAAACGTACACCAGAGGCCTTTGTTGCACCTAAAGGGTTTCCCTGTGACAACATTTCCTTTCGGCTAGCACTCGAAATAGTGAACCTTTCACTAAGTGCTGCATAATACAGTGTCCTATATCAACTGCCAGCGTAATCACCTCGGGCCCTTCCCTTTCTCTCATTAATAGATGACACATTCCGTCTTCATCATGTCATATTCTAATTGACCTCAGCTACCCGTGTGAACTCACCAATCGGGGTGTCGGTCATTGCTGGATTACTTTATTGGCGATCCGTACGGTGAGTAATTAGTAATCAGTAGATACCGGATTGACAGTAAATTGAGTTATTCGAAGTGGTCCTTCGAGATAGAATTCAGAATTTGAACAATAGAGGTTCTGAATTGTATGACCGGTATTACTGGTAAACAAATTGTTAAGTAAACGTGCTTTTTGTAGTACAACCTCTACGTGGTGCATATCTGGGTTGGCCGAAAAAACAGAGAATGTGTTCTTCAAAAGCTCGAAACCCATATTTCTTTTAACAATGTGCTTCATTCATTGTGCAATATATCATTTCAACTAATTCTTCACGTAAAACGTAATACGATTCATCCGGTTATCTTATCAAGATCGATTGTTGATGATTCGATTAAGAACTGATTTGTTATACGAGTTGACTAGTTTATGGCTGGTTGGCCCCATTCCCAAGTCAGAAATAGTGGCTTTAGATTGATGGATGAGGCTGGCTGCCGTGCTGTGACTTTCTTAAGTGACAATAAAGAGATGGGATAATCGCGACGGCAATCACTAGTAGATGGTTTGGAAAATGGCAGCATGTCATGGAACTGGGTTGGGAGAGGTCATAAAGACATATGCACTCAGGTCCTACTAATAGTAATCGGCTTACAAGATGTGCGATAGAGGCTCTTTGAGTGCTTTGTCCATGGCATTTGCAGGTAACAATGGAGAATGCAGATAACACAGGAAGAACCCTACAAAAAGTTGCTGGGCTCCTTCGGACAATGGACGAGTGAATCGGATGACGTTTATCGACTCGTCGATGACGACTATCCAATGGATATGAAATGGTGATTCGTTAAATCACATTTCCTGTTGAATTGACCTACAATGTATCAAAAGCCATCAAACCTGCTTTTAAACATATCGGTCTTCAGAATTATAATGACTGTGCCGAATATATGCATGATGAATTGTGCTTCATCTGATTGGTAAATTGTCTTTGGGAAACGGAATTTGGTAAATATGCCTGGAAAACCTTTGAGACGATTTAGACGCTGGTGTGAAGCTTTGTCGATTCGACAGCGACGTGTGATTGGTTTCCATTATGTCCAATGAATTATAGAGGAAAGATCTCCTCTGACAGTTCATTGAAACAGATCACGGTGAGCCATTGTGGGAAGTATCCAATCGTCTATTCCACCCGAATTTTGATAATATATATGGTAGTTTGGATCATTAGTGATGAATTGACGTAGCTAAAGAATTCTCTTCATGGAGATGTCAGCTAGAAAGTATAACGTATAAATTCATTACCGCTTTCCGGTCAAATTACAAAAATCGCTGGTTGAAGACGATTTAATTCAATCAATTTCCTCAAGTTGGATAGTTATGGAATTCCGAGTTGCTGTCGCCAGTAATAGCAGGCGAAATCATCGTCCACATTGATATGGAGGCTTAATCATCGTCTTCAATGATAAGCATACTTCTAGTACATGATCCGTGATAGTGCGTCGGACAGTTTTCCTTGCTCGTGCCGTCTGGTAGGTCTGCGTAGGATAAGCGTCGTTCCACACTGTCGTGAACGAGATTTGTGGCCTTAGATCTGGGCTAAGAGGCTTAGTTGAGTGAGTGGCTGATCGAGGAAATACATTGGCTTACCAAGAGCCAGGTTATTAGATTCCAAGTAGCTAATGATATTACAAGTTGAAAAGTCCAATATCTGGAATTGGGTCCCAGGTATCTTTCTTAGTGTATATTTTTTTAGTGTATTTGATATTTTTTGTCCATCATTTATAAGCGATCGTAATGAAGACTACTCGAGCTTCCTCACTTCCTCACTTAAACGCAACAAGCCGTGAGTAATATCAGAGGCCAGAAGATGTACATCCATCCGTTATCTGCGGACAAGAGACTAAACTAGGCATGCTTGTAGTTTTAACTAGTTTTGAAACATTTGATTCGCTTATTTTAGGAGCATTGAGAATGTGACGATTTTTGTTGTGGTAGATTTTGAACTAAGGCTGTATTTTTGCGGTTGTATTCCTGACGAAACCCTATACATGCTTCCCGAAATTGGTGGCTTGCATTGGAACTACCTTTTTCCCCCTTGTCCGTCATTAAAGGCATTCAAGTGTGTTGGTCAACCATGACTATCTCCTTCGTCCCTCCACCATAAGGCCCAGATTCCCCTTATGGCATCACTATTTCGGACACTCAGCGCCCCATTTCTGGAAAGGTGTGTATTGGTACTGATTTCTTAACGTCCGAATACCAACCGGCATGTAATCATGTTGGGAGTGGCGTCTCTACGATTCCTCATGGCCTACAAAGACATCTGACGAAGTGAAATTGATTATTTCCTATCGTGAGAATGCTTAATATGCCATTAGTTAGTTGAATTCCCTGGCTACCTCCATACTGCATTCACCTTGGAAAGGCCAGTAGCTGTAGCTAATTCGTTTGTCCATAATGAAGTTATATCAATCTCGTAAACGATCGAGGCTGCCAGCAATTTAAAGTCCCAATGTAATTGTCATTTGCAGAGCGAGAAGATTAGCGAATCTGAAGGAGTAGGATTTGAAACGAGTGAAACGGATCAGGATGGCACATTTGTCAAACCTTTTAAATATCGTATATCACCGGTGACATGCCATTACTATCAGACGAGTGCATTTGTTCTGAATGTAATGATAAACTACTGAATGATATAATGTTTCCTGCTCCTAGGAATATTGTTACTGGATGCGAAAGTAAGGGATACTATCTCAGTGACGTAGCATGTAGTAACCATGAATATTGTGTTTTTCTGTCTTTTATCTGTTAGATTGCTGCTGGTTGCTTTTACATCCGAAATCCCACATCGAATTCCAATACAAAGTCTTTGTATAAAACTCCATGAAGAGGAGTTCACATCTGTAATGATCTTACGAAATCTTTGCTTTGTTCGAAGTTTAATTTGTCCTCATTAATCTTGGTGTATTTCTCTCTAGACGCTCTGTATATCAACATCTCCCCGCAGCTGATTGGGTGTGGTGTAACGCCGGCGTCGTACGGTATCGGCAATGTCAATACATTAGTCCGATAGCACGTCAGCTCCAGAGTGCTCCGTCAACAGAAATGGAGCACACGTAGAGATAAGTGTTTGATGTATCATTGATAAGATTATTCATGCAAACATTATCCCCTTATGTTACCAATATCTAGATTGGTTTGACATTTATTTGCAGGGCTGATGAAGAAGGATTAGAAATGACCTTGCTGCCGACAATGACTTGTATTTTATATTTTCCTTAATTATTTTGTATTTGTCACTTGCCGACTACTCAGACAACTGGAAACATGTTGCTCCAATCCATAAATGAGAAGAAATAATTGATAAATTAGATAAAAAGTATATGTTGGATATTTCTCCATGACTGACATGCCCTGCTTCTTTAGAAGTGGTTTTCTTCTCGAGTTAAGGCTTACTTTGACCTTGGAAGAAAATATCCTACACTTTGATGACGTTTTATTTCTAACTTTGAAGGTTCCAGTCAAGGACATGGTCCTGTCATTTATTTAGTGAGTGATTGTCATGTCAGACCACGCTCTTACTTCACCTCGTCCTCCTTATGTATATTTCATTCAACATCATTTGGTCCAAGCATTCCAAGACCACCATTCCGAACTCATCTCAATTGTTTATGGCTTCATCATGAACATTGCGAAGGGCAATTCAACCCAGGCTTCTCTGGGCAATTTGTGTGGGTTGGTCGATCGAATAGCTTCGCCAGCACGCATGCATAGATTTGGAAGTAGTTCCCGAGAGGCAATTGGTATACCGTATCACCTTTTAACAGTTCATGGTTCTAGTCTATATTCGATCCACATCTTGGTCTACATATGTCACACTTTCCTTTGTTCCCGAGTCCCGAGGCCAAACATGCATATTTAAAAAAAGATATTTTCTGCTTCAGACGTCAGAAAATGCTTGAAGGGTATCTAGACCGATTCATTCCATCTGTATACCTGTGCAGAAGATTAATGCGTCTTTTGCGCCACGAACACGTGTTTTGCTATGCAAGGAACATTTATCTGCAATGGATCCTGAAAAACTGTTTACAAAGATGACCCCTTTAGGAATACAAAGTGCTGTTGCATGACATAAACGCTTTTAAAACATCCGCCATTAGTAAGCCCGAGGGGTGCCATTCGGGCAAAGGTTTCGCATCATTAAAGACAGGAATCAATTTTTTCTCAGAAAGTTTACAAAACGAGACAAAGTTTTGAACATTTCTTTGCGTTTAAGCGTGAAAATGTGTTACAATGAGGCGTTTGAGTCGGCTTTTGCCTGTGATTTATAGACATCATTCAAATAAGCTGTTGGGAATTACGATTCTATGTGACAGAAGCTATCTCGCGAGTTGGGACTAGATTATGGTGCTAAATCATGTTCTAGGAACGTGCATCGGAGGAAGCTATGAACTACTCTGCCAGAATTGAGATTGTACGATAAAGGCAAGAAAGAAAATGTCAAAAAGGCTTTGGAACACCAGCATTGGATGCCACTTATTCATAAGTTGAAAATTCTGAAGAATTTTCAGAGCCAAAAGATTTTGGGGACTGATGATGTTTCTTCATTCGAGCAGAAAAAAAAACAAGTGAAGAAAATATTTCGACTTCGAGTTCCCGGGTCTTGTCTCAGTATCATAATCATTCTGCAAAATTTGTCTCTAACACATCCTATCTGGCACACCAAGAGCATATCAATACGTATGAATAAGCCGAGCTCTCGACTCATTTGGGACTCTTCTATAGCTCACAAAATACAACATCCTTACCAGGCAGGGTGTAAGAAGATCTACTGGATGCATCCCTGAAGGAATTGAAATGGTTGTTCAGGCCTGAACATGATGCGATGTAATCCTGTGTTTTCACAATGGCGTATTATAGCACCGGATACAAGTATTGTTGGCTGAGAACGCTGTAACAATACTCGTACTTCCGATCTTATTTCGCAAAGTCTAGCTTGCACAAGTGCCAGTATGGGGCGAATCTTTCGGTTGTTTGATTGTTAACCCTTTCAAAGGAGGGAACGGTCAGAAAAATTGCTCAAACGCTCAGATCTGTGATGACATTCTTAAATGAGTATTGATGTCGAGTTACTGTGTTAACCTGCAGTGTTTAGTTCTGTTTGCTTGTGGTTCGCGTAAAAAATTACAACGCACGTCGCAGGTTTGTAACAACACTACTGTCAGCATCACACCTCTGACGACATGATGAGTTAATCTGGCCAGTCTACCATAATCTCCATGTCCATTATTTATCCTTCCCACCTCTGATACCATCAGTATGTATCGCGCCCTCGTTGTCAGTTTATTCACTCACCTCCCAAGCAAAAGGGCAATCAATATGGACATAAGTTTACTGCTACCTCATTACCCACCCACCAGCTGTCCAATCAACCATGCACTGCCAATACTAATTATGGCTTTAATATACGTTATTTGGTATGCACATTTAACTATCAATGTATCTGAAGGACCGGAGGTTTATTTTCGGTAGATGGAAAAAGGAAATGAAATACTCGAAAGCTGATTCCGTGATATAATCAATAGAGAACTGAACAGGTGCAAATTATCAACCTTCTCCTACTATTATGCTGTCATCACTCCCCAAAGGGTTAAACTATCAGATTTGTTGACCATCGTCAATTGCTGCAGACCTATCTTCCTGCCGCACACCGACGGATACTTATCAAAGAACATGAAGAACTGTGTAATGTAGCGTAAGTGGTTTGGAGCTATCAAAGAGCCACACATTGACGACCTGAGTGTCTTGGATTAAGATGAGAATAACCCTTGAAAGAAACTTGTGTCATGGTTTGACAATTGGTACAAATGATGTTACTATCATAGAGTGCTGCTTGAGAGGTTTCCAGCGGATGTTCGAATATGGTCCTTTTCGATAATGCCAATCTATTTCTGTCACGCAGTTTGAGGTGGACATTAATTGCAGTCCTCAATGGGTTAGTGTGTTGATTCTACTAGCCATTGCCATTTTCTCTAAACCGGTGTTCGTGCCACCCATCGGCGGATAACAATCAAAGAGTGGTGTGTAACGTAGCATAAAGGTGGCTTGGAACTGACAAAGTGCCGCACATCGATCCCCTAATGTGTCTGTGATTGCTGTATAATATCCAATGATCGCCTATATGCTCGATGACCATAGCTTTTTATTGCCGTTATTGATCATTTGTGTAAAAGTGGCCATGGGAGAAGGCTGCATAGAACATGCTGATATTGCTGGTAGATTCTGTGGTCGGTGATTTGAAATTATTTCGATTATTGCCGCGTTGTCCTTTAAATAGGGCTGTAACGTCCCATCAGTGATGATGTGAAGTGCATTTCAATGGTGATGTGAAGTCAATCTCAATGATGATGTGAGGTGCATCTCAATGATGATGTGAAGTGCATCAGCTACAAAAGAGAAAGTTCCTTTTTCTAGTGACCTCTTTGGTGAACCTGACAAGGTTTGATGAAACCCGAATTGCCTTGTCTGCAGCTACCAGCATGGGGTAGTAGCTGTTTTTCCCTCTCATAAAGAAGTAAAGATCAGACGCGAAACACCGCTGAGAAAGATTCATTGGGGTGTCGGACTAAAGGTTATGTGCACTTGTCGGTTCTTGATGTCCAAGTTGATCTTCTTGGTCAGAGATCGCAAAATCGTTGGAACAATTGCTAGAAAGAAGTGAAAATAGCTGGATGTCCTTTAAAGGCGAAGGACGATTGTTATGCATTCTATGTTTGGAACCCCCTTCTTTAAAGTGGAGGGCATTTTGAGGTAAAAGAACATGCAGGAAACTCATCCAGTCTGACAAGCTTTCAGCAAATAGCGATAATTTAGCTTCTCATTAAAGTTGAATCAAAATTCTCATATTACCAATTAAGTTTCCTGCTTTGTGTTATTCTCTTCTGGCGATTTCATCAAATTTCAATTTGAGTTTACCTTGAGCAGGACCTGGCTGTGCATGGCGTGATCTATTTTGAGTGTGTCGGTCACATTTGAATGCCATTGTGAGATATTTCTGTGTCATTATCCCCAGGTGCTGTCACTTTCGCGCACTAGACAACAGCGTGTTTCCATTACTGCCGCCCTTGGCCATTTTTCATACCACATAGGGATGGGACGGACTGTCTCTGACAACTTCAGGGTATTTACAAAGTCTGACCTGCATATTCTCCCTAATTATTGGCGATCCTGGCAGCCTGCATTGATGGGTCAATCTTGTGATGGATATAGACGCAAAATATTTCAATTGACTTAGGCGCCCAATCCATCTCCTTCAACGGACCTTCCTTCTGACAACCGGCCTTGGTGCATCAATCAAGCTAGAGCGTATCGGACATCGCCTTTGTATGTCCAGTTCAGATAATTCTACCAACTTTGACATCTGAAAACTTATTTGGCCTTTTATCATGAGCCAGTAACGATTTGCATAGAAGCTGAAGTCATCATACTTGCAAATTGGTCACTCACAATCTGGCGTAATGGAACTTGTTGACATTTAACAGTGTTAACGTTGCATCCGTGCAGCTTACAGGTACGAAATAGAGTACATGTATTTGGTGGTGGGCTCTTACCACGAAAAAAGGAGCACGCCCAATTTCCTGAAGATAGTATGACTATCAGAGAACAGAACTTTTTGCCAGATCAAATTGGAACCTGGGTAACGAAACCTGCTGTCCTTTTCCTTGTTAGCGTTACCTCAGTGCAGCTTACACATGTGTAATAGACTATTTGCCTAAAGGCACTTCGTGCATTAAAATAAAAAGGACGACCAATTTCCCAAAGATATGACCATCAGAGATCAGGATGTGATGCGCAGGGCATTTCCACGTAAATTTGTTGGGACACCTCAGTTCTTATTTCATGCCCACAATATCAATGCCTAGGCAAAAGAAGGGTGACTATAATGGCTATCTCATCAAGAAACACGTTCCAGTTACAATTATCGGATGATGTGGTCATCAGAGAACGGTATCAAGGCTTTTACACCATATCCAGGCTCCAGAGCCACTGGCTCATATCAAAACTAACCACAGCATAAAAACCGTGTCTGTATTACCTTCATCGTTTTACCCCGAAGCACACCAAGGTAGGTACAGCCATGACATGGCATGCAAATGGTTCATTACTAGCTGTGAGACACGCCCAAGATTTAGGTGTACAGTCGCTACAGTTTTGAACGAAGTTAATCATGGCAATCTCTGTCAGGGGACCAGGTTTAATTGGTCATGTTAATGTAAACAGGCAGATCGGATGGCCACCCGCAGCCATTCCCCTGTGATGGCTGGAAAATGGAAATGTCAATGTGTTGACACGATGGTTCATGTGAGTTCCGTTATCTACTGGTGTGCGTTTAATTGTCCAGACATGCCGGAAGTGCGTGATATGCAAGGGTTTTCATTCAGAAAAGGCTCCTTGGTGGACCATGTATGACCTCTCAGTAAAGTAATCACGAAAAGTGGTCAGCAGACTGGTCGAAAGTATCTCCCAGTCTATCAAAAATCTGTTGAGAAATAACTAAAGAGTTGTTCATACACAGCTCACTTGAGTCTTCCACTGGAGGTTACACATACATACGATGTAGGATGTCTTCTTCAGGGGATTCCGATTCGGAGTTCTTCCCAGATGAGTCGAGGCCAGACCTTCAGCTAATGATTCTCTCTTCTCGTTGCTATGAAGATGAATTTACAATGAAGATGAATTCAATACTAACCAGATGTGTGTGATATTCCTTATCCCACATCATACTATTGGTCGTAGTAACAGCCCATGGGTGTGGTATATAGCTTGAGTGTCCGCGCACTTGAGAGCTACATTTATCCACAGCTGACATTCAACATGCTGACTCGGTGAGCTAGTTGTCAGATAGACCGCAAAACGTGTGAACGAATCCGATTCTTTCTGGATATTTTCTGTGTGTCCTCTTTACACGTTTCCCAATCATCAGTAGATCTTCCTTAACTGATTGCAACATTTTTTAGTTTCAATCAAGAAAGTTGGATAGATGTTGGCATAGTAAACAATCGTAAGGTCCCTTCCTTTAAGAAGAACACAATATTTGGACAAGTTGATTCGGCATATTGACTATGGATTTCTCTGTAATCAAAATTTATGTAAGGTTTTTCATAATGGTGCAGACAAAAACGTTTCAAACAGTTTCAAAGCAAAAAGAAACTTAATAACATAAAGTTATTTTCACGAAACCTGCGCAGCTATTAGGAAGGGCGAGACACCACAACATTTTCAGAAAAAAAGCAACAGACTTAAGGAGCCGAATTCAATACTAACCAGATGTGTGTGATATTATTAGTTTTCACGTGTTCTTCATCATCATTAACGAAAGATACATTTAACTAGACCAATTTACTTTTTACATAGCAGTGGTACTTCGAAGTTGAGGAGAGAAACTTCGTTATCTTGGCGTCCGGCTTCTTTCTGATCCTTTCATCACGTTGCATTCGCCAACTTTGTTGTTGCCGCTAGGGTATCTTTTTTTACGCGATAATCACCCGTTTTATATAACGACCTGTAACAATGGACCAAGAATATCAGAGGCACTGTATTTTTTCTTGACGGGCGGGTTGGTTATATCTTTGGAACATGGCATTGTTTTCATTACAAAAAACTGCTGATTAGTTTTTTTCTCAGTATTTTTTATTTTTCATATATATTTGTCTACAGTACATCGACCCATCATAAAGAATTTAGTTAGAACCAAGTGTGATAGATCGGGTGATATATAATACCGTTAAAAATACAGGTCTAGGCGAATTGCATTTCTTGCAAAACAATTTGTTCGAAACGGGCTTGCATCAGGCAAAAGGGTTCTCCGTTCATGTCCACCGTATCTTTCCCCCCGGTTGTTTCTCATGTTGGTTCCTTTCCTCTTCCTCCATTCTGTGATTCAAGTTTTAGCCATCGCCATCTTGTTTTCCTCGAAACTTTTTAGATGGGTTTCAGCTTGGCTTCCCGAGCTGTAGGTCTGGACACTGATCTGGTCCCACGTCAGTAAATGCATCTCTTTCTTCTCAGACACTTTGTTCAGTGTCAAGCCATCGCACTATCTGGGTCAAGTTCTAAGTTTCCAAGGCATACATTTAGAACAAGAACAAGCAGGAAAAGCTTACATTGGAAGAAACCATTAGAGTTGTGACATAGTAAATCAGAAACGAGATAAAAAGTATCATTGATCATCAGGTTTTTCTTTCTTGATATTTTTCACGATCGGCAGATATAGCTATTAGTAGTAATGAAGTCACTTGGGTACTGTGGGGATTTATTGATGACAAATATATTGGTTCGGGGACATGCATTATTGGAGGGATGGCATGAGGTAATTTTACCAATGATGAAGCAAGAAGAAAGAAGAGATTCACTAGCAGAAGCAAACTAGGTCAGGTAGGTTCATGGCGTTTGAAAACAGTTGCTAAAAAGAAGGTTAAATAGTATTTAGAGCCCAGGGCATAACATATGACATCGGTATCTTTGCTTCACAACGTGTCGTTTGATAGAGGCAAAAATATCAAGAAACAGACTAGGTTATTGAAACTTGTCTTCGGCGCACGCTCACGAGGCTTTTGTTTACAGTCATTTGAAGTAAGGCGAGCCATAATGTACTCGGCAGGCTGTAGACTGAATGTATGGTCCCATTAGGTGTAATTGTATCGGGTATCAGCCTGAAAGTAAGGCCCCGTTAGGTATAGTTTGTATTGGGTATCAAAGTACAAATTACAATGGTGATACACCCTGCTCGGGGAAGTGCTTTGCCTTGCCGTCGCTTTGAACCAACTTCAGGGAGAACGGCTCTCACATTTCAAACTCGAACAAGCTGATCGTAATAATGATATGTACATCAGTGAATAAATTAACAACAAAATGAAGAGAGAAAAAAAGAGAAAAATGTGGAGGATTCACGGGGAGTCGAACCCGTGACCATCAGATCGAATATCCAGCATTCTAACCATTGAATCACCAAGGCTTTCATGTTAGCGTGGTGATCTTCGTCGCGTCTCATAGCCATGCTATGGCGATCTGAACCTTGTGTGAAATAAAGAAGATTTAGATCGCCATGTTAAATACCTTGAGAATTTTTGTGTGGTTGCCACTTTCATTGAGAGCCTATTTCCACAATAAATTATTGGCAAGTTAGCCGTATCTCCGTTTACCCAAGGCGGAAATAGGAGAGACGAAATGCAGCTTTGATGGGCGGAATTTATCAGTGGCGTTGAGAGTACAACCGTGTGGTATGGCATTAATTTATAAAAAAATGAACATGTCGTCATTCAACCTTACCTTTTCAGATGCATTTACGCCACCAGTTCTGTATTTCAGTAGCTACGTTGTCATAAAAAATAGTTTGAAGTTTCATATGCCGCTACATGAAACATGAAAGAACGCTCACTTTATTTTTAATAGCGTATTTTCACCGATATCCATAACTGATTCGTTGAGAGTCACATGCTTATAACCCGTGGCGCTTATGACAAAAAGCCCCGTCCTTAACCTGTACGGGAAGAATTGGGCCACCTTCCTCAGTATTGGGTAATAAAACGTGGCCTATCATCTTTCTTTGCAGTGCGTTTTAGTTCGTTCTTTTGAAATAATAGAAGACATGGTACATGTAGGAGTGGATTATAGTATTTGGTATCATGCTGAAGGTACTATGATACTGCTTAAGCTTATTTTTGGTCACTGCATTTGGTGATACCCATTCTGGTATCCTACGCCCAAAAGCTCGCCAATCTCTCGCGACGGAGATTTCTTAATTTGTTTTCGCAATACGGTTTCAATTGCTTTGACTATGGACTAATATGATCTAAACCGAAATTACTTCGACATAATTCGATTTCACCTCGGACTCAATGAGGTTCTGAATCCGTACTTTCTGCACCAATTAGAGCTGTCGAATGTGTTTACGAAAACTAGGTGTCGACCCCAGCTAGTTTTAAATAATCTTGTCAGCATTTTCGCACTAGGATGTTTCAGAAGTTCACATCCATATTCCTGAAATTGCAAGCTGATTATTTAAGTGACATCATCTCGATGCCCCTACTCAGCGATCCTTGAGACGTAAGATCTTTCCCATGTACCAATAAACATGATATGGGAACATCAAAAGCAAAACATCGCCTCTCCTCATCGTTGCTGACTCCGACGAGAGTCTAGTTTTACCGACTAGCTTCGTTCAGCCAAGAGGCCTAAGGGACTTTCTTTTAGATAGTCGAAAACAGAACGACCTGGCCAATTTCAGGCGCCATCGTGAAAGAGACAATATGCGCTAGGAGACAGTATTGTTATATTGCACTGAGGAGTCGCACACTGCCAGAGTCGTGTATACTCGACCTCTCTTGGGGCAGTCACAAGGAGACACCACAAAGTGCTCAACAACAAGTAATTGTAAGTGATAAGTAATTTTCCAAGGGCAAACGCTGAAATGTCAGCCAACTCTCTTGAGGCCTGTAGAGCTAAAATTTGTGTTTGTTCGAAAATAATTTGGACCTGCGAACTAAATTTGCATAAAAGGCTTCGAGAGCGAACTCCAATCTTCTTCAGCCAGCAAGGTTGCGGCATTTCTTTCTATCGTGAAACGAAAAGCAATCTTGAACCTGTTCGTTCAATGACCTTCCCTGTCCCTAAACACCTTTCAAGTTAACCCTTTCTTCAGCAACAATTACCGAAGTGGCTTGTAGCTACACAATAATTGGTTCATTTCTGGAGCGCGATCTAGTGAAGCAGGTTGATGGATTCGGTGTTAGGAAGAATCAGGTACTCTTTTTTGTATCTAGAGAGCGAAGCAGCTTTCATGATTTCAAACCTCAAATTCCCCTCATTTTGTTCGGTACAGCAGAAACAACAAAAGGATGTGCAGTGCAGTATGCTTCCTCAGGTGTCAATTCTTCGCGGCAGTGTTTCAGTGGAGCCTTTGATTTCGATGAGCACAGCCTGTTCCCGTACCAACTACCAGTAGACGATACCTGCCATCGCTATTTCTCGTATATCCAACAAGAAGATCGCACGATCATATTGTGTGACTGTATTGGAAAACTGGCCAGGGTGTCGTGATGAGGTGCACTGTCGTATGTTTGGTTGCTCAGGAGGGTGCGGTGTTCATTACCTTAATGTCTGTGTCCCACATCAGGCAAACGCCCCCAAGCATGTTCTGGACACATAAGATAAATAACGCCTGGCGTCGTGTGGACTAAAATTTCATAAGAATAACTACTGGACCTGGTAACGCCATGATGCAAGAAACTTTAGTGAACCGGACTGCTAATTAAGGGCTGGGGGAAAAGTTGTGAATTCCCTAAAGACTAAGCCATAACACTGAATTTACAAGCTGCAAACCACTGATTAGAAAAAAAGTTGCCCTCTAGATCATTTTATCTCGTGCAATAAGGCATTTTCATTGGGAGATAGAACTCACGATTCACTGGGGATCGTACATCAAAAAGTCGGCAGACTTTAGAAGATAAAAGTGAACTGTTCGTTAGGAACTGCACCAGCCAGTGTTTTTCGGCCTAACTCTACGGGGATTTATTGGGGACAAGAACTCGCTGATTAGCCCTTTCCATTTAGAGTCATGATTTGTGGTAAAACCCACTGATAATGAGAAGCAACACGGTGCTTTGAAATAATCTGGTAGAAAATCTACTTTGTGCCTAATTTGTACCATAAATACCCAATATCAGTCCGCGATCACGCCAAATAAATACACTGTATTAGTCCGCGTTCACGCCATGTCTGATAAAAGCTTCGCCAAAGCACGCGGATGAAAACATCCCGCTGTTTGCCACCAGTTTCAGCTAATATCCCATTGTGCGCGTGTTTATCTAGCGCAATGGAATATCAACATTGAGACCATTACCTTGAGGAGGGGTGGACAAGATAGAGTAAATATTCGAGCAGGCGCTTGTGTATTACCTGGTCTTTGATCTGGCTTGCCTGGCTAAATTGGCATCGATTACTGTGTGGTTTACTCTCAGAGGATAGATCGACATAAAAAGGAACATTTCGTGTCCCCAAATGCGCACATCAACCGCATGTATTCATGTATCATCGGCAAGCCTAACCAGCTTGACACCTGATGCCAGCAAGTTCGTCGCGTTTTCTCCACCCCGTTTGATGTGAGATGTTACAAATTACCTGGTCTGTAATTAGTGTCAGTCTGTTAGTATTTTGCGGACGTGTCATTTACAAGTCAGCGCCAATACGCAGTATATCTGATACATAGATTTGGAGGAGTGTAGGTCACCGGCGCCTATTCAACTCTTACACCTCAAACAGTTAAAAAAGGTTATAGTTAACCAGCCTCAATAATAATGTTATACACTGAATCGCAATAAGAGTGGCTGGAAGACGTGACTGAGGCAGTCAATGCTTCTCTAAAGCAACCAGCGCTTATTCTTCCACTGATAGTTGTAGCCAGGACCGAGAGACCAATATATACTAACCAATTGACAATACCATCAAGTCGGATGCCAATGAGGCTGTTATATGTAGCTATATGTATATTGGCACAATTAGCAGCCGTTATTGCCGAATCTCGCGCATTGATCGCCAACCGGGCAATGTCATAGAATACCAAAGAGAGGTTAGAGCAAAGCTGTTCATCACATACCGTCCAGCTATGATTGCCTCAATCGCAGTTGATTTATCTCCCAAAAACGCCAGAGACTGTATTAAGTGATGGGAAGTCGTCCCAGGACAAATCGTGATGGTCCCATCATGGTCGCGTTAGAAACTGGTGTAATGGATTGCACTTTACCTGTTGCAGGCATAGGATGTTGTTAACCCGATTTACTAGATCGCTGTCTAAGGTCTGTTTAAGCTCTTTTTGAAATAAAATGCACATTTACGGCAGGTGCTTAGGTAATCTATGTTTGTTGGGTGTCTCTAATAACATGAGTACAAACACTGTTGAAAATATATATATGGCGATTAATCAGGCCATGTGGCGTTCTGATCGTGCCAATTTTTTTCAGATAGATTTCAAAATAAGCTAGAATAACGTTATTCATCATAAATTCTTCATGTCACCTTTAAACTGACTGAGCAGCGCGATCGACCATTGCAATTTGACATCGCCAACACGAGGTGTAATGCATTATGCCTGTCACCGTAGTCAGCGAATGAACAGAAAAATAACCGGACACACCAGATCGAATCCGACCACAAGCGAATCAGCGTCCATTATTGTCTCTATTTACTATCAAATGTTGCTGTTTTTTTGTTTCCGTTGCGAATCGAAAAGACTGGCTGGGAAGCCTCACCGGTAAAACTTGTAATGAGGTGTATGGTATCACCTCATTGTCTAACACCACTTTTTATTTTCAGGTTATCTAGAAAATCTGACCTTTCAAGAAAAAGGTCGGACAATTTCGGACTTTGTCGGATTACTTTTACCGGTAAAGGAAAAGTGACGCTACTGAGTGACGTCACTTCCTTTCCACGTGCCGATTGACAGGTTCTGGCGTTAATGGGGTTTCCGGCCCCCCGTGTGTACATCACAGGCACTTACCGCTTGTTCCTTTGTTAGGCGACGTGATGTCTGTGTGTCATTCGGGTGGCCTTCAAAGGATAACGGAAGGAAAACGTGTCAATTCTAGGCTAACACTGAGAAGCCAATTTGAATTCAACTTGTTTGATTTAGGCATATGGTAAATCTGCCGAAGTCTCAAGCTGGACTTGGGCAGTTATTCCATTGACCTTCCTACACACCAAGAGCTGACAGGGCTAAAATATCAATTTGGCGAAAAAAATGAAAACTTCTTTTTGTTGCTGGAGACCTTTCTGACATTTCCTGTCTTGCAATTCCGCCGAAATATTGCCGTCTTACTCGAATTTGCAAAGAATGCACACAACAACATGATTATCCGTCCTCTCCGAACTTAATACCAAACATCAGAATTTCAAATCTGATCATCAAATTGCCTTCATTGTAATTATCCGGCAAACAACTCGGAAGAAGCTTCTAGGTGGTTGTTACGGTCTCCAAGCCTGTCTATCCAACAACACCACCCACTTGCACCATTAGAACTGATCAGTGGTTTAGGGGTTCCAGATTCCCCTTCAGAGGCGGTCCACACTCGGGGCAACTGTCATTTTCCATCAATAATTACTAGTATTACATATACTTCAAGCAATACCTGTGGTTGTCGACGTAATGACTCTGCGCTGTGGTACTTTCTCTGGTGTGTCGTCAGTGGGATGGGATATAACCTACTCGCACTCCATGCATAAAAAGAGAACAGCGAAAATCGTCTACGGATTTCATAAAAAAATGAAATACCGGTGTTGGGAGAAAACAGCCACAAATCACTAGTAATCACTGTGTGTTTTTTCGCATTACCGGATCAAATCTTAGAAATGATAATTGTGTTTAGAAGAAAATGATATGTAACTCACCCGGCAGCTGCACTTGAAATAGTGTATGGTATCACCTCATTGTCTAACACCACTTTTGTTTTCATTTTTCTAGAAATCTGACCTTTCAAGAAAAAAGTCGGACAATGTCGGACTTTTGTCGGATAAATCAGGAAAAAGTTAGAGAAACCGTTTAGAAGCCGGAAAAAGCCTCCAATTAGTGATGTTAATTGCCATTATTGTCCTGAAATTGGTAAAGATGGCACATTGATCAATTTAGGTTACACGAACCATAACACAACATTCATTTCTATCATTTGCTCAGTTTGCAATATCCTCGCACGTACAACTCATCATTCAACACTGAATCCTTCAACATCGATTTCATACTGTATCTCTATCAAATTCTCCTCGGCAAACAGCAGAGATGTCCGATTAGTTATTGCAAATGTTGACTTAATAAATCCTAGAGCAAAGCTCTTCAGCACAAAGTCCCAAAGCTAATCTTCTTCAATTTACCCAAGAGGCGTTGCTAAAAGATACGGCTAATGTAATGTAGGCTGAGGTCGGGCTCATCATTATTTGGCAAACCAACTGTGCATTCGAATTTGACAGTTCAAGGTGCTGTATTTGATACAGAGCCTTTCGATAGTTCTTCTAAAATATGTTATTGCGTATGGCATTTTTTTGATTTCTTCTTTCATTTTGCACAACGGCGCGATGTGTATCAGGCGAATGAGAATTTGGGTCTGTAGGACTATAAATTTCCTGTCTGTGATTGACAATAGGAAAGCAAGTGTCACGTGAACATGCGGTCTTTGATACAGTGATGTTCTATCATGTACTGTCTAGTTATTATCGTTGCTAGATTGTATGTTTGAATCTGATTTCAGTTATTGACATGCACGTCAGAAATATTCCATTGGGAGTGGCATTTTCCTTTGAATGACCCACTAGTTCCCGAATAGGGCATTAAAGATCAAGTTCATAGACATCAGCAGTTACATATTGTTTGCATTAGGTATCACTCAGACACACTTTCCAAGGAAAACATTGAAGTTGCCTCATGGGTTGGTAAATGTTGACTGTAATTACCGAAGGCTTGATTTGTGTGCTCTAAGTCGGCTCGGTCACTTATCTTGTCAGATTTATGGTGCGCTAGACATCTTAGGGTGATGAAAAGGCTTGCTTAGATCAGGGTAGTTATAATTGAGAACTTGTTTTTTAGATTCTCATTTTGCAACAGTTTTTTCTCTCCAATCCATGCTGATTTCTCTCTGTCAGGCGTTTGATGATATGGAAAAATATTTGGTGGACTGCCTTTACATCAACTAATGGGTGTCGTATATACTAAATGACTACCTTGTTGACCATCGTACAATTCTTGAGTCCATAGAAAATGGTTTGTAGATAACAACAGAACGCCTCATGCCACACTTCGCTTCAAAATTTCCGTCCACTCCACAGCGAAGCTTGATGAAAAGCAAAAAAAAACAATGCATTAAAAGTTGCAGCTCAAGTATTTGCAATTGGGATTTGATTCAGACTCTACGCGGAATAACAATTTGGTCATACCACGTTTGGCTATTTACCTCGAATCTGAAGCGATACTCAAACTCGTTTGAAGTAAAAGTCAATTCCCTACCGGTACACATTAAGCGATACGTGCGCAAGGAAAATCCCTGCCCCACTACCGACACCATGCCACAGAACATGACTGGTTTCATTAAGGTTATTGCCAAATTCCGCTCATTCCAGTGACAGACCTAGCTAGACACTTATTGTTCTGAAATATGTAGGTATGTGAGCGGGAATTTAACATGATGTTCTGCGTGATGAAGGTTCCGTTTTACTGAGCTCATACAGTGTCGATTTTTCTCTCCTTTTGCCCTGATTTTCTCTGAGTACTATTTGTTGTTTGGTATGGATGAGGCAGCGTAAAAGTGTGGACAGTCGATCTGAAGATCCTCTTCAATTCTACTTGGACTTCGACTGTAGTGACCATTGCACAATCACACTCAAATTGCAGATGGTAATTCTCGGGACAACCTTTTGAAGTTGGATGGGACGAGTTCTTTAGGGGGACTATGTGTACTGTAAAACCGGGTTGATGCCCTTTGTATTAGGCGTCAACTCACAAAGACAAATTGTACCATCGAGAGCTGTCACAAGGCCTCACCGTTTCCATTCGGCCATTCGATACCAATACGACTCCGATTGTCCGCCAGGTCAGATAGATGATTGTTGATAAGTTGTCAGTGTCAATGAAAAGAGACTGGTCATTGTGGTACTTTCGTCTGAACTCTACACCCAAACGTCATATACTATTCACACTGTCACAAATCGAACGGGATTACAATAATTTATAAAATGACTATCATATTCCCATCGGTAGCATTATTTACCACCGCCTCACCAAAGATTGAATAACTTATGCATGTGTAAAACTTGCAAATGATCGGAAATTCGTTTAGTGATGCTGACTGTGGCATTGGATGCTTGCGTCAAGGTATGCTTATCAATTCAATTGTTGCCTTGAGTTGTCTGGGGGTTTATTAACCTGCCGGGCATATTATGCAGCGTCTCCAATGGGAACGGCGGCCAGGGAAGAAATGGAAATTACCACAATGGATTTTCGACCGTAATGCAGTTATGACTGGTTCTGACCATTAGCTAATTCGGTGGAATAATAAGGTCCTCACGCTGTAGTCCAATGAGCTGGGCGAATTAGTGACCCTCATTTGATTTTCGGAAGGTTCTGACCCGTAAGTCCTTACACACAGCAGGTTAATACGAGCCTGGTCTCAAGATCCAACCGTTCCAAACATATAGATTCTAATGACCTTCCAACAGGGAACTAAAGACTAAAGACAAATCAAACCCAAAGGTACGTTATATGACTGTCAACTGTTTGATCGTTTTCGAATTGTCAACAGTGGCAGTGGCTAACCCTTACCGAAACACTTACCATGCTTCCTGGGTTCGCCTGTTGTAGCTGGGCCGTGGGAGTTCTCTGGATGACGATTTTTTTAACCCCGGGAACATTATATACGTATCTCAACGACTTAGATCAGTAAAGTTTGTCTGACTTGAATTCACAGTAAGGATCTTGCATACCAAACCCATCAAGAAGCAGTAAATGTCTGCTCTCAAATCACATAACTAGGTATAAGATTATCAGATCGTTCTTAACGTACGCATATCTCGTCCAGACGCATGGTGGTCTACGTGTTTATGGCCCGTGATGGATGCACCCCTTGAGACATGGTGTAACCTGCGATATCAAAATGTGAATTTTCTGTCTAATTTGTCTGGTTATTTGCCGTAATGGCCGTTAACTCACTGCGTGATATGCCTGAGGTGAGTATGTCAACAATTTTATTCAGTTCATGTGAAAGAATTACCATTTAGTATTACCCCATAAGGCTATCGGTGGGTACACGCATCATGCCTTATGTAAGAGTCCTAATTTGAAGTGGATACTTCGCATCCTTAAGTTTGCAGAAAAATTCAAAACTCAAATAATGACCTCGAATTATAGACTAATTAACTCAATCTAAATACTCTTTTTTCATTTTTCTTTTTTTTATCTGTACAGAGTTGGAAGATAAAGGTTGGGACTAAAACATATCTATGTACAAACAACATATTTTTCTCGTCCGAAAAAACCGAGCTCAAAAACCCTTACTTCTCAGTGTGTCACCTAAACATGTCAGCACTTTCAGCAACTTCATCAGTTCAAGTTTGAATGCCAATTCACAATAATCTGTCACTTACCTTTTTATCCGTGAAGACCTTTAGTGTCTCTCAAAATAGTTATGTGATCGTAAATGGTTATAGAAATAGATAATCCTCATTGCTTTTATCGGATTAACGCAGCAAAAACGAATTTAATATGGTCACTGACATTTTCATCGCAATAAACGTTCGTGCTACTGTTATAAAAACGCATTCTCCATTTCCTGGAAAAATTTTCTGATTACATCTATTCGTCGTTTCTGAAGTTTGCCAGCCATTCCAAATATCAAACAGTTTTTGCAATTAATCTGAACTGCTCATTTTAAACTGGAGATCATATGATGTCATTAGGCTCTGGCAATTTCCTTATATATCATTCATCCACTCATTAGTGTTACTGCTGCGTTCAGTTTCTTTGGACTTCAAACAGGTTACCGCATTTTATATCATCTCTTCAAACACGACATATTTTATAATGAACGTCATGTTGTTTATAGCATCATGGTTATTACTTTGAACGAGTTTCGTGCCTTTTAAAACCACACGGCTCGTTAGCAAAATTAAAACCTATTTTATTGATGTTTCCGTAACAAGAAAAAAACTACAGATGAATAGTTTTTGCGACCATACAATATTTGGAAGAAGCAAGGCTTTGTTAAACGTTTCGTTTTAAGAAATAACATTGCTATATAAAGTATTAGATGATATTCCCAGTCTTCATTGTTGTTATCTTTATTTTACGTGCTAATCGGTAATGAAGCTACCGCTCTAACATGGCATTGATCCGTATCTGTGGCCACCTCTATTCAGCGGCCATTAAACTTCGATTAGTTATAGATGCAGGAATACCTTCCCATCTGTACTATGAAGAACCAAAGATCAATGCTAATATCAACTGTTCTTCTTCGCGGACTAACATAAATGAGCAGACTGAGAAATCTAAAAGTCAATTACTGCTCACAGCCCTAAACAAGTTTGACTCCCAGCTTGGCCTTGATGGGCTGCTGCTTGCCAACAACATTCCCACCCTGATTACACTGGATCGTCGATGTCTATCTTCCTTCTGTTCATTCTATGGTCACAAACAAGATATATGAAGCGCAACCTCATCTGAGATTGGATTCATGATCCTAGTCGGCGTCCACGATCAGATATGCACCCAGCTAATCGATTCCTGTCCGGGGGCCTCCCGACGATTCACTGCGTCTCCTCCAAGCATAGCTCGGCCGTAAATAACACTCTGTCAATAGATGGGATAAGTACATACAGTTAGTTATGGTGTTTGGACCGTGAAGATCAAATGTCAGACTGGGTATTGGATGCAATCTATGGGTGCAATTGCTTTGGTGATCGTTGAGCCGCAGCTCGGACGTACAGGGTCTCCCAGGAAGTGTCCACTCTCATTTTGTTCAGGTTACAAGTGATATTGGATTCTTAAACGAGTATATATTGATTCTTTGAAGCTACAGCAAGTGGGAAGTGATCAGTCAGGACAGTGAAGTTATGAATTAGTACTTAATGATTTTTTGTAGCTGATAAAAACTGCAACATCCAACTGAAATTTCAAACAGGTGATATACATTTGTAGTTTGAAATATGTCGTTTGTGAGATCCACCGTTGGATGGAATGGGTAATATCCAATATGACTGTTTTGAATAATACTATGCCACAAAGACCTTTAAAAAACACTCAATTACCTGCCACAGCATATTCTTCATCGCCCACGAAAAACCTCCAACAAACGAAGGGCAATATCTGATATTAATATCTGTTTGCCATGACACAAACTCGCTATAAAATATCCTTTTGTAGTTCCCAATTGAAGAATGTGAGCATCCCGCAAAGAACTTGATCTGCTCGAACCTGATTCTGAGGCGTAAAAAGTGTTCGCTTTGATGATATGGTCAAAGAATACGGTAAACAACGAAGAACTAAATGCAATTTCTGGTGATTGCTACTACGAAGATTGGAAGCCTTTTGTTCGCCGAGATCTATTAGATTCCACGTTGTTTTCGATCTCCTTAGATACCTGAGAGTCCATGTCACCCTGACGGACATTACATGCATGGTTATAACCTTTACACCTGAGACAGCAGTTGAGGGTCTGTTCAGGTTAGCACGAAGTAACTGCAGCACACATCAGCAGTGTTGATCTCCAAGTTGGTAAATGTAGATGTTTTATAAGTTATATGGAGGCGCAATTGTGAATGATCATGTAAGCCCATAGCTTTGTTGCATTGGTTACAAAAGATGCCAGGTCTCCTAATCCTCGCTATTTACTGAGTAGGGTAAAAAGAGTTTCTTCTCGTTTTTTTCTGATCGTAGTCGAACCAGTTTCACTTCTAATCGATGTTCCATTGTGATGATTGTACTATGTGTCATCCGAAAAGAGCTGGAACACTTTTGGTGTTCAATATCTCCAAACATAAGATCGCAAGTATTACCAAATGTTACCAACATTACACTCAGTGGTTACGATTAAGATTATGATAATGCAGACCTTGCAAAGATTAGACTGAAAATGGAAAATTTCAGCGGTTCCTTCAAAGTGTTTTGTAAAACACCTAGAACATAGAGAATTGATACTTCATAGCGATGGTCGTACATTGTTATCTGCCCTTGCTCACAACGGTCGCAAATTGTCCATTTCATTATCTGTTATTCACATGTGACCAATGTCGGGGTGGATAGGCGAAAAGAAGTGGTTATCTTCTTCTCCAATCAAAAGGGCATTGGGAATCAGAATGATTCTTTCACGGCTTGGTCATCAGTTGAGAACATTGAATAGTGCAGATGAGGTTATTTGGCGTAAGAGGCAATCACTGGCCAATCTGTCTTGAACAGAGGTGTAGGCGTATAAAAATGTCAGATATCGTTGACATTTGTGACCATAAAATTGGTCACGAATAGACCACACTGATGCCACTTGACCAAGGTTGGTGATTGCGCATTGATAAAATCATTGCCTTATCTGCCTGAGGTCCGAAGACCAGTGCAATATGACCCTTTTTTTCTATCACATCTTGGACCAGATGTAACACAACACTTTATTCTAAAAATTCACCCTGGTGGTCAAGGATGATAAATCAGTTGGCACTGAAGGCATTTTTTTTTTTTTTTTGATTCGTTGTCTGTGTATGATTTTTATTGCATATTTGTGTTGTCTGCTCCTTATTTGGAGGTTTTTTGCAATAAATTATTATTATTATTATTAGGGTCAATTCTGTTGCGTTCGCTGTAAGTTGCCTGGTGGGCTTAAACGTCATCACTAGTCAGATTTAACATGACCAATTTCTCATTATATCGTGTTTAAACAAGGAAGATGTCCCTGGTTTTTTGCAGCAATCCAGGTCCTACTCTTTTAGAGACTCTTGAGGACCTGTGGCGTGTCAGGCTGGAAAGCATAATGATAGACTTCCACCATAGTGTACACAAAATGAAACAGGGCCACAGTGCACTATAAAGCCTTTAGGAAAGTCTTTCATGAGTTATGAGAAGTGTGAACTACTGCGCCCTGAAGGGACTGATGTCTGATGAGAAGGAAAGCTGAGTAGGCTTGCAATTCATAGACCACTCAGGAAGTCGAGCTAAAGTAACTCAAGTGCTACGGTGAACCATTCGTGTTTCCGATCCAACAGATACACCTAATCCAGCCACCAGGAGATGGTACTTAACTTGAGTAAGTCACTTTGCGAGAGACCTAAACGACTCGGTCGTCCAACGTTGACAAAGGCTCTAAGAGGGCGTAAGTAAGTTAGGGCATTTCCACTTGAATCGTCTGCCGTTTGAATTATCGATTGCCCCTCATGTTTTCGTTTGATCTACTCTTAAACTAGGTACTTCACACTAATACTTGCTGTGCTATCAAATCGGCGTCCATTCTCCTAGCTTTTTTTGAAAAAGGCGTGCTGGCAATGGCACACTTTTTGCTAAGTAGAAATCAAATGGACCGACCTTGAGGCTCTATACACTCTGAGAAAAAAGGTTTTCGAGTTTACGAAATCCTTCAGCGGTTTTCGCCGAACACAGAGAGGCACCTTTTATCCAACATATCCATTATCAAAGCCTAGCATGATTAGTGGTAGAGATCACAGAGGACTTCATGTCTTTCTTCTTACCCATTCATCACGGGTCAGTGTCGGATCGCATAAAGACAATAGCCCAATCTTCCTTGTTTTATGAGGCAATATTGGCTATCTTGGTCCGTGTAACAAGATAATATCCGTTTATTTCCACTCATTTGACTTGATGACAGTGTTTGACAAGGTGCGAGCCATTCTTGTTTCATTCCTAATCATGGTCTCCCTTGTTCAACCTTTCTTTCTAAAGGTCAGTTTGTGGGGACGGCTTCTGAATCATGTTCTTTGAGGCTGATTATTCCTAGTAGGTTCGTCGAATGTACTGCGCTTCCCCTTCAGTCCAGTAAGTTATGGATGACATTCCGAGGCAATAAAGTTGCTTCAAGTTGTTTGCAGGTATCCCATACCATCTAGTATACCTGATATTGCACGAACGATATATCCTACCCACAACTTATAGTAGCTCTCATCTATAAGCACTCTGCTACTTCGACTTCCATACCCATGGGGCACACTATTTTCCCCGAAAATATGATAAAACACGTCCGTCGGAACCATTTAAAATCACCCACACTTTGTATTTTTTCCGAACATATCAAAAAGCACGTTCTCGCCGGATCGAAATCACGCTGAGGCTCTGATGGCACAGATTCAATAGATAACTGAAAGTGATGCCTCCCTGTCATTATTCTCTTATTCAGCCTAATGTCATCGCCGCGGCTAAAAGCACGATGTGAATTCCAATAGGTGGATTACCTCGATACGACCTCGCATTGAAACCTGTCAGATTCAACTAACAGTGTGTCATTTACCCAGTAACCCTGTGAAGAACACGTCCTGAACATGTAAAGTACGTTGACTTGCGCTGCTGTTAAGTTTGGGTAATGATGCCTCTGTCATTGGTTCCCTTAACCCATGACCTTTTTGGACCTGGTCTAATAGAGAAACGAGACTAGCTGACATCGGATGCTTACGGAATGGATAGAGAAGGGAGTGACAATGGTTACAGTTTACTTTCGAGGGAATTTCGCACAATCCGTACAAATGGTGAAAATGTCAATCTGTTTGTGTAAATTTCTCCATTTTCACAGCTCAACATTGATTATACGTTGCAAGTACAGTGTTAGGTGTTACATGAAGTAAAGACAAAATGAAAAAAAAAAAAAAAAAAAAAAAAAAAAAAATCACCCGTTTTTCCGTACACTGAATTGCTCGGTAGCTTAAAGTTATCACAAACATATATCACTAGTGAAAATAAATAAAAAAGCTATATTATTATGCTTTATTTTTGGTTTCATTTTGTGTACACTATAGTGGAAGTCTATCTTTATGCTTTCCAGCCTGACACGCCACAGGTCCTCAAGAGTTTGGCCATAGGAATGCTTGATCATTCTTAATTAGCAGTTAATTGTTCCTCTGAGCAGTGCACCTCATAAAGTCTTAGATGGTCTCTTGTTTTTGGAAGATCTCAGATATTTCATACTTTTCACAGACAATCCAGAAAAATCATGGAAGAAAGTGCCCTTTCGTAGATTTTGTGGTTACCAGTCGTAGCGTCTAAAACACTGCATGCATTCCTATCGTTGTAGTGGCCTTTTAGCTGCCTTTGCCTGATGGATTTATATCATGAGACGAAACGGTGCCGCTGCTGTTGATTACCGTTCAAATTGCTACATGGTGCTCTACCTGTCAACCCCTATGAATGATTAACTCATCCTTTTCTTATAGAGCTGATCAGGGCTGATCCATTTAGACGGTCAAGGTTGGTGTGTGTTAACTGCAATCCAAAACCTCTGGTTGCAAAGTGTTTGTTGCCATCTTGAGTATACTGATGTGTCTTAGTGAAAACATAAAAAAATAAATACTTGTACGTAGGTGTTCCTGTGTTAATGGACTGTACCTTGAAAATCGGGCCCTTTCCTATTCTGCTCCTCGCCACCTCGACGCTGTTGATGAACTATGAATGATTAACGACTACAAATATGAAAACATCCTCTGGAGAGGGAAGCATGTTATATATTTATATGGAAGTAATATGTCCACACGACATAACCGTCTGCTTGGTGACTACGCCATAGCTCATATCCGCCGCTAACAGGTGTGCGGATGAGGAGATGGGCTTTCGATTGATTCGCTGAGCGACTATGGGAATCTACCTCGGAGTCCACGTCTCTTTTTTAGAGTGATGGCGGTGAGAGGTTGAGGAGTGTAGATTGCTTTGCCGGCCCGGAGAGCTTCTCAATGGTGATTGGGAAAGGTTGAGGGTTATGACTCATTTGCTCGACCAGGGAGATAAGCTTCTCACTGAGCAAAAGTGGTGTATTTACCTTATAATGCTTGTATTTAAGCAATTCTGATTTCTGTGGTGGTGGGTGTCTGCGTGCGTTGGTGCGGGTCTGGCGATTTTTTTATGTTGTGCGAGTGGATATTGACAGCAAAACCTTAGGGAAAAACAAATGATATTGCAGTTTCTGCAACTGCTTGATGAGTTCGATACTACAAAACTATCAAATCAACCAACTTGATTGGTGGAATTCGGCCCATCATCTCCCATACCGCTTGTATCACCCTACCTGATTGGTTGATTACGTTCCCCAACACATATCTTGGCTCTCAATCGAATCTCGTTCATCCTTTCCATTTGTTCGGTGTGCGTTCACTCTCTTCGCAATTTCCTTTGGATGATGATCGCAAACGCAGATCGAACTTTTTTCCTCAACCGTGGATGCGGCCGGCTTTGACCGAGACCGAGCAATACAGTTTTTCACCACTGGTCAAACATTTTACCAAAGGTACGATGGGATCAGCATGGTCAGCTATTTTATTGGGAGCGCAATATAAGTCGTGTCTGTTCGAAGTACGTGAATTGGGCTCATGCGGTGCCTTTGATGGCTGACTTCTCCTGTTTACGCTGTGGTAGTTGTAACTTTCCATCGCAAGCTTTGATGTCGGAATAGTATTGCTGATCTCTATCAGTGGTAAACAGTCACGTGACGATTTTCATTTTGACTTCAGGTCATCGTTTCATGTTTTGCAGAGTTATTGAGTTCATCAGATCGCGTCATGTTGCCTGAAAAATCGGCCGGGTATTGTTCAGGGTGATGGAACGTAGATTTTAAAAGTCAAGTTTGAGGCTTGTGGGATCGCCGTATCATAAACGAAACGCCAAAATGATTTGCAAGCTCTCTGATTTTATAAACACGTTCCCAGACGAAACAATTGCTATTCCGATAGTCGTTAGGATTGCAACGCCGATTTAGCATGATTTAGCGTCGATGGAATGTGGACTTGCTGGCTATCATACTAACTATCTCTGGTATCTAATGAATTCTAACTCGTCCCACAAAGCCAGTAGTCTAAATTAATTTCAGCTAAACCAACACAAAATCCTCCATCATGCATATTTCACATGGCCATTTTTCACCAACGTGAAGTAATGTACACACATTCGCTGCTTATGAGATACCTATTAAATGCATGAATTCTATTATTATGTCTGTCTCGCGAGGGAGGACTCCGGGAAGAATTTTCCTGAATTTTGACTACATCACAAACTAAGCGAGGAAAATATCTTCATGGGTGTGTCATGATAATCAAAACTCTCTGGCAATACAGGGCCCCATGCATTACTCTCAATACAATCCCCGCTATAACATGATGCAAAAGTGATCAAACTGGCTTCTCTTGACTTGACTGAATTGATGTACCAATTTAATGCATGGATACCCAGATGGTTTTTATCACGTGATAAAACGACCAGTGGTTCGGATCTGATTCAGATAGCAACTTAATTAGTATGCTGATGGGCCGTAATCCATAACATTTATATCCTGGACTGATTTACCGATATCTGGATTTTTTTTTTTGGTTCATTAAGAGCACTTATTACCTGCCAAATACAATGACGAGAGAGACTGACATCAAATATTGGCCCTAAGCAGTGTAGTCTCCGGCAACATCTCTCGCAAATCTGATTGCACCATGTCAGCACTCCGCTAGGAATGTATGCACTGTGATCTACCAGGCTACGATTGTATTTGGAATGGTCTAATCTAACTTCATGCTCCCCGTGCGAATTGAAATAGTGCCAAACGTCTACTGGTTTTCTGACTCCAAAAAGCTTTAATTTTGTTTTGTGCATGCAACGATGATGATCTACTGTTGTACAGTAATGTAGCAGGTAGGCTAAAGTTAAATCGCAGCCATAGAAAAAACTCGGAAAAAGAATTATTGTTTGTAATTTGCGGTTCATATGGAAATCATTGATGAACATCAAACACAAATACACACCCATTGTCCAGCATTGATGACGCTGTAACCAAAGGTACGCTTGTCGTGTTACGAGAAGGAAAGACTTTAGGTTATGTCGGTTTTGTTATTTGTTGTGTAGGGCTGCAAGTGCACATCCAGATTCGTCGGCTATAGAACCTCATTTCGGGCGGGCATTTTCCTGGCTCAGTGGAATCTGGAATTGACCGTATTGATGAACAGAGCAGCAGGACAAAGACCTCGTATTTCCTGCTTTATAACAAGAGGACGATGTCTGTCCACATCAGTCAAGTTTCCAAGAAAACAATCATCAATCACGTGGGGACAGTCAACATGTTTGACAAAGGCCACATACTAATAGAACACGGTGACTTATTAGCCCACTCATAGCATGATTAGAGGAGCCTGTTCGGGCCAACAGGGTTGATGGCTGTCTATCTTGGTTGTTGTTGACCGTTGTTAGAGACGTGGGGCTGCAGGTGTGAGGCAGGTGGTTATAAAACGGAAAAAGTTACGCTGTCGTTTGTACTGAAGAAGAAAAAGCCTTCTATGCGACAATGAGACAGTAGTTGGCCGGCTGACCCAAAAATTATACTTTCTGGTCCAACTGCACCCATAGCTAAAATGGCCGAGACCATATACAATGTAACATTTGACTTGGAGACTCTTTGCAATACCACGTTTTAAATGAAAGCCTAGTGATAGATACAGTGAGGAGGTAAGTACATACACCAACGTCTGACCATTTTATGTGTTGATCACTTGAAGGTCCCTCTGGTGTCTGCGGAGAGTGTTCTGATTTAGAATGTTTTACTGGGAGTACTGCCTACTCCAATGTGACCATACGGTGTGTTTCATCTCAGGTTACATAACATTGTTGATCACCCATCACATTAATTCTCTGTGATTAATTGCTGCATGTCATTCTCATGTTACAGACCGATCAGGTTGGATGTGGTGTAAACACAATTTAAAGCGTAATATGCACGCTATACAAATGGTTTGACAGCTCAAAATGATGTATGAGGGATTAATTAACTAGGCTGGAGAAATCATTCAATGAAAATGAGGTGGTGACGACTGATAAAGGTATAAATTTACCGTTCTGTGTCAGAAGCTAGTTGTATCTTAAAGCTTTTATTATCCTGTTTTTGATGCATCGTCACCCATGTCATGTATTTGACATGTTCACTCATAACACGAACAACATGAAAAAGGTAAACTGTTGGCCTCGCAAAACCCTTCCTTGGCAGTCTTATGATATTTGACAACACTGTCTCTTGAAACATTCGAAATCAACCAGGTGAGTCGCCAAATGGAAAATGAATTGTGACAGCCTGTGAAATCATGAGTTCGTTTGGAACTTGGTTATCTGATAATGATTATTTGACTGTGGCATATTCCATCAATTACAGCGGCAGTTTGTCATTTCAGTTCCAAAGGGGATAACAATTAGGAGAACGTAAATCACAAAGATACACTCGAGCTTCCTTTAGGCCCATCTCAAGATACTTAATTACCACAAGTAAAACACAGCACACTCAAAGTAGGGACTTTTAATTCAAGTCCCCATCTTTGAAATTACAGACCAGACTCTCATAGTTCAACGAGATTGGATTTTGTATGTCTCGACTGACGTGCTTTGAGAGGGTTTGGATTGAATTTCACTTTCTTGTATGGGGGAAGTGCAAAGTGACTATGTTGGTTTGTGAAGACAGAAACGCATCTGCTAAATTAGATTTTCTTCAATACAAGTTATCGCAGCCATGTTCAGTGTTATCAAAACCTTCCGACGTGACAGCTCTTTAAAAACCTGTTGGTCGGTATTTGGTAATGAAACCTGTGAGTCATGTAACAGGATTCTTGTATTTTCTGTCTGGAATTATCATTCGCACAATTGGTACCTGACAATTTTGTTTAGCCTAGCATGCCTTAAATGGCTTCTCCAGGTGGGGTTTCTTCGAAGCATTGATTCGAAGAAGTATCCCGACTGTGAAAAACCTACTCATCGGAACGCAGTTAAGGGGATCAGTTTGATACGGCATGTGCTTTATGATGGTAATTACAGTAAGAATGTTGTCATGTCGTCTTCGGCAAAGACTCCCCACCCCGCAGAATGGGAGTTGCTTGTAGCGCAACTGTCCAAGCGGTAAACCACGAAGAAAGCTCAAAACGTTTGAGTCCCGATTGGGAGATTCGAGAAAATCCGTCGATATGAGCCACTCGTGATGTGGTGACCTCGTATTATGTGACACTGCTAAATTAACGAGACTTCGGGGGATAATATGGCACCTCCAGCCGAAGAGATTGCTCTCCGGTGACACCAAGTCCCTGAGTGGCTGAGTTTGTCGACCTCCAAGGAATAACCTTGTCAAGAACTATGAAGATTGGGGACCACGGAGAGTCGGGTTAAATGGAAATGCGAGAACTAATGGATCCCTTTGGTGGACAGACTACTGATTGGAGCTATGGGTGGTATCAGTTACCTTGGCGCGGAATGCGGTGTGCATCAGATATGAAGTAGAATACAAATTTTGAGATCTGAATGATATCTCAACTACGAATCTTATGAGAATCTAATCAGGAATTTTGATGTGGGTACGTAGTTCGGTATGCCGGGCAGACATCATTGTGATGGAGTTCCGATGCGTGCAAGAACTTGATGAGACCATGCAGGGACACTTCGTCTAAAGTCAAAGTAGAGCTTGGTGTGGTGCAGAGTTGATCAAACTCTCACTTGGTGGGTGGCTGATTGGACTTGTGGGACATATTAGCCATCACGCAGGTGGATGATGTTCATAGTATGATGCTGAAATAATGAGACAAGAGTGGCACATTGGACATATTGCTTCATGGCACGCAACGGGGCAGGTTGCTGTCCCTTTGGGCTGGGCTTGTATAACATTTTCGGTAGACGATGACAGATTTAGGATGTAAGAGATGTAGTAGCCACCACAGGCGAAGGTTTTGTTGCTATGAAGGTATAAAGTTGATCGAAATCTGAAAGGACATGTTGAGGCCAAATACACCTCGGTTGAAAGGCACTGGAAAGCGTGGTGACACTCTCGTAGCAGGAACTTAATAATAATTACAGGAGGAGTATTACGGATTGGAGCTATGGGACGTAACTGCCAGGAACTCAAAGAGTGGAGACTGATTGGGGCCGGTGTGTAAATTACACTGTGTTGACAGTCATTAAGGAAGGGAACTTCTTTACCTCTTCATTCAGCAACCGCAGCAAAATACCATAACAAAATAAAATAATTAACATCATTTGATACTTCCTGCCCAAAAACGCTTCAAAAGTGTGTTTTTGTGGTGAAGTGGGCTCAAAGCACTGATGAATGCATTGGAAATGACAATGCATTTACTCCATCTCATTACGCCCCTGCTCCTTCAAATCACTGAATCTGTACTTTTTCTAGATCTACGGCAACGAAATCAGATTATCTGTAGCAAATTTAATTAAGGCTGACAATAAGTGAAATGAGACTACTCAAACACAAGCAGAAGAGTTCGTGTGCCACGTAATAAACCGGAGTGTACTCAAGAATTAGTTTAGTCTCAAGAATTGAACCCCACAGCAACATCGCGTGACATATGCCGTTATCGTGTTTGATCTTCTGTTCCTCCTAATTATTCGCAACACGCCTCGTCGCCCTGCCAGTTTTCATCTAAATCAAAATCAGTTGGGCAATTAGACAAATTCGTCTTTTCAGAATGTGGCACTAAACTTCCTGTTATGCTCAAGTCAAGGGTTCAATTCGTCTGCCAATGTTTGCCAATTTAAGGTCACAACAAGCCTATTACTTGTCTATACCAGTTCTTTCATGATGGCGATTGGCCTTTGATCATGTATCTTTTGTTTTTAACGTATTTTCAAACCTCCTGAAATGAGTACAGTTTGGGTCTTTGGTGAAACAAAGCACAAAAAACCACGGCAGAAATGACGGTTTTCGTTTTCACCTTTGGGCAAATTGTATCAAGACCGAAAAAATGAATTTGATGTAGTTTTGTCTGTGCTGCTTAACCATTAGGCTTGATAAAGCATAAGTATGTGGTGGTGTTTTTTCAAGCGTAAAAAAGTAGAAGGGAAAAGTAAAGTTATAACCCAATGAAGCATCCGTGGTGAAATTGTTACCTTTTCATGTAGGATAATATCCGGCAATTTTCAACAAAGCCGAACTTGATATCAGCTTCGGTAAACAAAACTATCGTGTTTCACCCTTTATCATCCTTAAAAAATCTTTGGCAAAATAGGCGCAAAATGACATACGGTTTTCTTCTCAACCGTTGACAAAATGCAACGTCTATGCTCTTAGCTTAACAGTCAATCTAGTAAAGAAAATCGTTTATAAGAAGCGACACATTGTGATTAATTTGGTTGAAAATATTTGGCTTCTTTCATGTTATATTAATTACTTGTTTTGGTAAACTGTCGCCCACGTAGAAGAAGCCTTGTATGCGAAACCTTGTTCGGTTTCTTTATAATATTAAACCAAGCACGAAACGAAGAGGTTAGGGTGAAAAGGCGATGTTCATGGCTTCAGTAGCATTAAAACGGTGATTTATTTGTTTCTTTAGATGTGAAATGTATTTTAGGAACCGGTAATATGATTATATTGGGGACTGTTCTCCTTGGTCACAAATGCATTTTGTTATTGGAAAAATACAGCATACAATTTTTTTCACCGTGAGTTGAATGTTCTCTGCAGCTGGCTGCTAACACCAGTAGGAAGCTTTTTCTGACTTCTTAACTGTTTCTCTAACGTTTTCCTGATTTATCCGACAGAAGTTGGCATTGTCTGACTTTTCTATGAAAAACCCCATTCAACATTGGCCCTTGATCTTTTTTCCCCGGTTTTTGACATCAAGTGCACAATGAAGGAACAGCATCAATAGGTCATATCCACCAGACCTAGACAAGCGAGTTACATTGCATCCACCAGAGCCATCAGTTCCCAAACATCAAAGACGGATTCGGCGGACCGAACTAAAGCTTCAGGCGAGCTGTAATCGTAATGGCGTATGAAATATAAGTTCTGATTGTACAGGGCGGTGACTTTCTGGTCCAACGGTTGTTTTCCTTGACGAGTATCCAGGCGTGCTGTCAGTTTAGCTGCTTGGTCATGTAAATGCCTGTGCCACGTGAGAAGACAGCCAATGTCTTCAAAGTCGGCTCTGACCACAAACTCTGCGCTTTCACAACTATTAGCTAGCTACACGTGGTTTGAGTCTCTTGCAACCTTTCAATATCCAAGGTATGATATTTGTATACACTTGTATCTAGATATATCCGTCCGGTTGTCCTGTTTTGTCAAACGTTATGATACCGATTGATCTGGGCCTTGGGGGGATATTGAAGCCGTTTGCAGACTGCACCACGGAGGAGAACTAGTGATATGTTTAACTTACTGAAGTAAAGAACTGCGTAGGCAATCTAGGTGAAAACCACACTTCATCACTTTCTAATTGATCAGTTGGTCAACGGGGTTAAGTAATTGCAACAGTTGCTAATGAAGCGACCACGATCCTCTTAAATTTATCAACAGAACTAAATCTGACAAACTGACAAAACGAGATGCCGTCTAGACAAATGCAATGAAGTACAATTCAGCATATTCAATTAAATGTCAGCTCAATTGCAATTTGTAAGCTTCATTTCGTCTTTGACAAGACTTGATATGTGTTTTTATGATAATCCGGACCTCTGGTCATGTCTCCCAATATCTATATTGATTGTACGTATTGGTGGTTACGATTTGTCGGCTCGCTCTGACAAGTGGAAATTGCCTCGAACTGTCTTGTAACTCTGATAAAATCAATATAGCAAAAATTCGATTCGCTCAGAGTTGATGTATTTTCGATAACATACAAATAGAAATTAATCACATGTGGCAGCTTTTGTTATGGAAAAGTCCTCGGAAATGGTTGCGCCTGCAGTATGAAAAGTCCCGTTTGATAAATATTTGATTTGATTTATTAAGATTTTCAGAGCTTTACAATATAGGAATGTCTTTGGTACTCAAAGACCTCAAACTGGTTCGGCGTTGGTTTGATCTGTGCTGTGAGTCCTTGGGAGAAAGTTTTTGGGGTATGGATGTTGTGGGGCATCCTGGACTAACATGCCATACCAGTCGCTGCACCAAACAACTCGAATTTTTAGTTCCAGCCTCACCCGAAATCCACCCCATTTTCCATCTTTGTTCGTTTTAAAATGACAATGACGGGAAAAAACGAGAAGTTGTGGGGACATGGTTGCTGTGGGGTGATTGGGGGCATCCTGGACTAACATGCCATACCAGTCGCTACACCAAACAGCTCGAATTATCAGTTCCAGCCTCACCGCTTTTATGAGAAGACCTACTTTTTCTGCTCCCATGAGACCGATTTGGGAGAAGTTTTTGTCGTCGGTACTTACTGGTACATCGTTAGTCTAACCATTCAACCAGCAGTAAATCGGGCAGTAAATATATCAGAGTTAGACATCGGTGCTTCATAACCATCCATCTAGATCAGGCTAATGGTGGGCCGTTTCAATTTCTTTGGAGGTGATGAATGACGATATGTCCAGCTTGATTCTCGTGTAAACATATATATTGAATTGGCTGGGATTCGGTCGTATTGCCTAATCAATTTGGTGTTTACATACAAAGACGAATTCCTGGGTCATGGCAAATGTCTTGTGTAATTGATTACTGTCATATTAATTCTAATCAAACATTAAAATGCCGCATGACACATTTATTTTGCTTATGATACAGATTTAAAAAAAGACGTTGTACATCTAGATACTGTACTTGAAATTATTACGAGTCGATGAAGGAGCTGTTGAATCGCTTCATACATCTCAAAGTTTGGAAACTATTTAAAGAGACTTTTCACTGGTTTCAATCTTCAAGACCTGGACGACGATTGGCCATCGTTTGCTTGACTTTCAATTTGTTGATTTCACTAGGGGACTATGACAAATGACAAAAAGTTAATCGCTGCTATTGCAATCAATTCTGTCACTAACTAAAATGGCAATACAAATTTCATTACTGTAAGCCGTGAAGCTTGCGTGTTGGCAACACATCATCTTAGTTGTAATTACGTGTGAGGAAATTTTAATCAATTGGCATGCTCGGAACTTGTGATTAAGTGTCATTTTGCTGAAAAGATTATTTAACAGTCCTGAGATGATCAAATTCAACGTTTGAGATTTTTACAGGCTTTTCACTTGTTTAAAATGAACTAGTTTTGGTACAAACGGTCTAAAGGATATATTTCGCTATATCTGAGTGAAGATTAAAGGTACATAGATCTACTAAACGGATATTGGCAAGTGCGCATAAGTCTGTGATCGAGACGATAAACGTCTTTCACTATATACTAAAGTTGATGTTGGAGCGGTTGTTAATCAGTTAAAAAATAACAGCAGTTAAAGGCCTGCCAGCTAATAAAACTATGTTTTATTAACTACGGGCAGCTTATCGATGATAAACTCAATTTCAACGAAGCAAAAACCGGTTGTAAAAGTGATTTCAGCTTGCTAAATACATTGTGTTCTGTGAAACAAACACCAGATCTTCTTGTATGCACTACGCCGAATCTCTCATACATCACTGCTGATATGCCCCTAGGGCTTGCATCTGCTCCCTGAGGCAATCTAAACAAAATCATTAAAATCGCTCAGTCCATTTAATCCAAGATCATGAAAGTGTATGAAATTTCTAAGATCACCCAGGGAATTATTTTACCTACTGATAAATTGAGTTAGCGATCATTTATTCTAGTTGGGGTTTCTGATCCAATAAGGTGACTGCATGGTTTGTGTGGGGATATATTTGAGTACAGCATTAGTTATAATTCATGTTGCAACACCCGAGAAGAGAAGTATTTGGGATTCTTTTGAAAGCTAAACAGTTATCTAGATGGAGTGGAGAAAAAAAGAGGATGACACCTTTTTCATGATCAACTATATTTTGGAGTAATAAGTCGGGAGACCTGACACCAGATTTCTGCGGACCAAATAATAGCTGATTATGGTAAAAGTGTTGTCCACTTTATTCTCCTGTCTTATATCCATCAGCATGGCATCCGTTTTAATCATTAGCTCAAGTAAGATTGTCACGAATTACAATCGTGGTAGCCACTTTGCTAAGCCTGACACACCACCAAGCTATCTCAGCCATTAAGCGCCTCAAAAGTCTCATTTCATGCCGTGATCACCTGATGCTATGGTAATTAAAGTACACCACGCGACAACGACTGGATCGCAATAATACACTTGATTGCTTGATAATTCTTGTTAATAACCTGACAATGCGCAGGTTTCCAGACAAGATTCATCCTCGGAGTAACGGTGGTAAATAGTCTACATCTCGAGCACAGTCCATCTTTGCTTTTTAGGAGGTCATATTCCCTGGGATCGTGGTTGGTAATACCTTCGCGTGATATCCTGTCTGCAGGGTGGAAATGCTAACATGAAAGCAACATCAAGGGAGTTTGTTCTGCAATAAAGGAAACCATGGGCGTCAGTTCGTTAACAAGGACTTCTTTTTTCGCAGCTTCTTATTTGCTTGAAAGCTACCCGACGTATTAATGAGCAGACATGAAAGATATACCGTCTAGAAATAGTATGTTAGCACCTGCACAAATGCATTTCTAGCAAAGGTGGTTTTTTTTCGAAGAGTGTTGCCAATTGGGCAAAAAGATTGTCTATTATAAGAGTTGTAACTGATTTACGTCTTAGCACTCTGGTCGGGACCTTATGAATATTCTGTGGGCAATCCAAAAACCTTGTCTGAAGTCTTCCCTTTTGGTTTAATACTATATTGATTGCATCATGTATATCGAATTGAATCGAGCCTGTTGTCATGGTTTCGATATATAATTCCGTCCATTTTTGTTGTAGTTGAAATACTAAATCAATCAGAGCAAGACTACCATTTAAAACCAATCAAATTTTTTTTAATGAACAAACCTGATAGCGTCTGTTACGGGCATGATCATCAATCTCAATTTCTCTCTCGTTAATTGACGAGATTTCCCTCTGTTGACTCAGTTGTACAAATAACACGGGATTGTGTTTGGTTGATTAATGAGCGAATGGGAGATATATCTGCAGTGAATAAAAATATCGCATTCATCATAATGATATATCGTAATCTTAAAATTTAAAAAGGTGGTCAATTCGAATAGACGTGCTTTTGCCATTTCCCTGTTTGAACAGTCAGTTTATTCGACAGGGTATGCACACATTTACGGCAATCAAACATGGAATTCCCCGCTGAATCATTGTCACCTCTTGGGACTCGATTTGCATGCTCTTCAACCCCAGAACTACGGGAGTCGATTTTGACATTTATATGCAACGGGTTGACAACGTTGCCTCTAATTGCTGCTATCACTTCATTATCGGTAAAATACGATCTCTATTGCTGACATCATCGGCGCCAACAACTATTTCTTTTGACCCTGCCCGAGTCTTTCAAAACTATTTACTGATTGACTCTGACCCTGCTGACCTCGATTTTTAAAAACTTTAAAAAAAGAGCTATTCAAACGTCAAATCAACTGCAAAGATAATCTTTTATATCACTGAGGTATATGAATACGATATGTTGATAAAAATCTGTACAACTATCGAAATATACGATTACTTGGAACTATTTCGGCAAATCACTTTGACACCTGCGCAACCTTGTCACAATTGCGGCGCGCTCATTTGCATACCGCATATAAGAAGCGAATAAAATCTCCACTACAGCATGAAAGCCTTGATGGTTCAGCGCTAAAGGTGTTTGACTGTGGGCCGGCTGGTCACGGGTTCGACTCCCGTTGCGTCTGCCAGCGGTTTTTTTTTACTTCCTTATCTTGTTATATCATCATCCATGTACAGATGACAAACTTTTCATTATTATCATTATCATACCCCGCACCAAAACTTTTCAAACTGCAGCACATGCTGATCATTTCGGGCGTTCGAGTACTACCGAGGATGGTTTGAATCGGCAGCTGCTATTTTCGATGATGCATTGGGGCAAAAGGGTATTAGTGTCGGACCGTGACTTTTCCAATCAGGTTTAGTCAAAGGGTATCGGGCGTTTCAAGCTTTTTATACTCCTTCGTCATATCGAGAGGCGGAGGATATTGAAAACACCACTGGTGCCTGATGGTTAAAGGGGTACGCCGGTCGTTGACCTATATTTACTGTTGGTCCAATTATATCTGCAAGTATATATAACGGCAAGTTTTCTCAGTTACCGGTACGGCAGTGGCGTGCGTCTTTTTCATTGAAACGGCCTCGCACTACCGGCACCGGCACCGGAACATATCGTCGGTGATGATGGAGAGAGCGGTAGCCGGTACATATTCAGCATGGCTCACTAGAAACATGTCGTCCTTTGCACCCTGCCTCTATTGCAGAAAAAGCGACGGACTGGCCCTTAGAACTGTTTTTCCTCCTGGGTGAACATCATAATTGCCATATCTTTCCAAAGCTTTGATCAGACAAAATGTTCATATGTGTCAAGACAGGAAAGTTCTTGGAAGTAATAATGAATAATTTACTTAGAGAATATGGTATATGAAATAAATTCGTTCCATCAAATGTTCGATAAAAAGGTGTACTTTGGGGAAATATCTTTTTTGCTTCAATTGTGTTAAGTTTTGACAAAAAAAGGTTTGCATGCTGCCTTTTTTCCATCATGTGTAATTTCGCCGGGGTAATGTAATGAAATATTCACTTAACAATACATAAAACTGCCTATTGCCCTTTTGGTTAACGCATTATGTACGCACGACTGACTGCGGGGGGTGGGGGTGAAATGTTTTGAAGGAATAATTGATATCTTCACCTATCCATGATTAGGCATGCGCATATATATTCACTGACAGCTGAAGGCCTAGATGAGGCAAAAATGTCACATTGGAAATGTCATTCGATTCACAGTGTCTTGTACACGTAGTTAGAACGATAACCGCATGTCGAGAACATCTTTGTACGAAATCACTGGTCCAGTGAAGGAGAAGACCGACATATCTCGCTTCAAAGGAAGGTATGAGTAAACGAGGCAAGTTTGCGGCAAGCAATTAGCAAGAGAAGCGTTTTGAAGGCTGGATAAAACCATTGTTCTTGAAATTATTGCTGGCATTGGTGGCCTCAATCTGGAAGACAGTGTGTCACTTTATCAGTTGCTCTTTTCATAACTCAAGGCTGCTGTCTCAGAAATTAAAAACAAAATTCACATCATCCTATACCGCTCTCCGAGTCCTGATGTATATCTAATGTTCTATCACAATATGTGTATGTTATCATATCTTGTACAGCAGTCCATACGACTACATGTATATTAATTACCTTTACTAAAATTTAGAGAACGCTAGCGGGCAATATTTACTTAAAAGGCAAGGTTATCAATTAGATTATATATCAAGACATAAGATCAGGGTCGAGGCGGCTTATATGTCCACATGACGAGCTCGCTCTTAATATGGTAATGAGGAATGCAGTTAACATTAATATCTCTTTAGGAATTTCAATTCGAGCGGAATGAACTTGATAGATCATTGTAATTTACATGAAACTAATGTTCTATCATTCCTGAAAAAAACCTAGAATGCGTCACAAGATAGTCTTAAAAAGACTAATTGATAATGAAAAAGATTTTCAGATCATTAATGTTTTATTCTATGCTGATTACCACGACGTGTATCGAGGAAAAATTTTAGTTGCTCTTTTGTAGCAAATGACTTTAATGACCTTTAATTTTCAATTAGTGCGCTGAGTCACTTATATTTAAGTCACGTCGTTTTATACAATCATAGAAAAGACTATAAATGTAATCTCGCGAGATCCAAACATTTGTGATGACGTCATTGGCGGGGTTTGTCTGCTCAGTGAGGAAAAAATCGGGTCTCCACGTAATATATTGAAGTCGACACTTACAGCAAAAATAGTCGACTAATCAGAGAATATGTCTCCCTTGTAGGCCACTCCGCGCATGCAGCATGAAATCTATGAAAGTGTAGTTAATAGGGTGGAAGAACTCTCTTTCCTCCTCGACGTCGTGTGGTGCTGCTTAGCTTGTTATCGTTCATTCTTTTTTTTCTGCGGCTGGTTCGCCGAATGGAGGAAATGCCAATAATCAAGTACGGTGGCAAAATGTCATTTTCTTGCCTAATTGAGTCGAAGAAGTTGTCGCTAAAAGGACATAGTCTGAAGTTGCAGCAGAAAAGACTCTCCTAAAACCTTTCAGATGCCATCGCTTTGTTGACAGAAATTCACTTGCAAGCACCAATTATATACCGAAAAGTATAAAAGGTGCGTTGCTGATAAACCTTTGAGAAAACTAACTGCGGTTTCTGCAAAAAATGTAAGGCATTGTGCCCTTCATTATAAACATATTTTTGGGTTCTTATAATTGATAATAAAAGTTAAAGAAAGACCCTCTATCATCCCGCAAAGAAGCTGACGAGAACCACACAATTTACTGGGATATTGCGGAGAAGGAAATGGGCCAGCTAGGCAAGAAAATGGACGGAAGTAACAAATAGTGTAATAAGATAGACTCAAACATTAATCAGACTTAGGAGACACATATGATGTGATTGAACCTCAAGAACCATGACAAGTGATTTATCAATGTCCTAATGAGATTGAAGAGGCTGTCTATGTGTGTCTTGATTACTGGCAATTGTGATAAAGGGCTCCTGTTGCGGTGCCAGACGTGTCAACAAATCATTTGCAAGGCCTGCATTGAAGGGTATGAAAGATGTCGTGCCTGATCGAAGGAGCTAGTGAGCTTGTTTCACTCCTTCCATAGTAAACAGGACATCGTTGGCCTGACTGTATTTTCTCCGTCTATGGAAGGTATAGAGTCGTATTCAAAGTTGATGCCTTTGACATGATATCGATATACTGCGATATCGTAATTCTTAACCGACGTATCGATTTGGAGTGTTTCTATTGCTGTGTCTCTCATTGGTTGGGGAACGCTAAAAAAAGACGGACACGCTTCTCTATGTGTCCTGCGCTTGACAAGTCAGACTCTAGCTTTCTGTGAGGAAACACTGAGATATCGGGGAAAAGCAAATGCGTTCACGGGTCTCTCATTGATATAATATATGGCCTGCCCTAGTCATTTGCACAATGTTCTTGACAGATTTTGGCCTGGAAGGGAAGGCCGGTAAGCTTCGACTACATTATTTACACGATGGTGGACAATCCTGTAATCTCACAATAGACAGGAAAAACATATCAATATATCACCCAGTCGCTTATGGTCTCACCATCCAACACCCACCGTTATTACGGCTTGTACTTAATCGCCATCCTGTCGAGACATGTTTTTTATGTTTGGATTGGGACAATTGCTTATAACATACTTCGTAGGCCGTTTGATTGTTTAGGTTTGGCAGTGGCGCTGTGGGGTTTGCGTTGGTGCCAAGAAAGTATTGGCATTCCAAACGACCTTTCTTACCATGCATCTAGATATTAAGAAGAAGCATGGTTATAGGAAAAAGCTAATAACAGCAAGCGCGGCGTGTAGGCGTGATGAATAAAACAGACTCCCTCATTGCTGAGTCTTAAAGCAAATGTGTTATGTTATTCTTGCAAAAAATCTATCTAAAATAGTGCCAAAAATGGCTTAAGGTAGGTTTACAGACTTTGAACGAGGAATTCAATTGCTCTCTGCCGACAGGCAATCCCCCTAAGATGACTGAGTAGCGGTTATCGAGGCGGACATCCCATTGTAACCTCGTCCATCCTTTTTTCTTTGACACCTCACGCCTTCATCCATTATGCGAGCTTGTGTCTAGCCCCTTCTCTTCCCACTATGTCGTTATTGTGTAATTTAGATTCGTATCTACATTTACATAGCTATCGTTCTAACGTCATTGTGTGTCGTCACTTAATCAATAATTATCGTCATTTGCGATATCATAGTTTCTTTGTCCTTTAAGCCAGGCGTGTGCGGATTCTATCATTTTGCGTTCTTATATCAGGAGCAGTTTCTACTGAAAGCAAAATGGCATTATGAAATCAATAGGAGGCTTTAGGCAACAAGAAGGAACGCTGTTCTTCAGTAGCATACGATCGAGGAGACCAGAATGTGCCTGTTTGTTCAGCTTTAACCCGAACGAGGGCTCAAGCATCAATAAATGCCAAGGATTTGTTTGGACAGCATCAGCATTGTCCTTGCGACAGCGACGGAAGGAAATAGGTCGTACCAGCTTCGCTAATTGAGTTTCCCGGACAGACACCAGAGCTTTTGGCTGATTAGCTGATGACGATTGTTTTCAATACTATCACGTACTGTTGATCATATTACGTCTGTTTGATTGATATACGAGAGCTAATACCAGCTGTAAGGTCCGTGGGGGTGCTATTCCGCTGTATGGAATATGCAGTTAGGGATGTGCATCCATAGACTGAGGCTGCGTAGCTATAGACTGTTCACCGTTGTTTCCATTGCCTGTATTTCATGTTCCCAGGTACAACCAATGGGAACGTCCAGGAAGCCAAACAAATGTTCCTTTTGTGTTTGGCGCTTCAGAAGGTCACACGCAAACACGGAACCTTATTGATGTGTCGTAAACGATATATCTTGATGTCTGCCATCTCAGTCACGCATTCTAACAAGATGAACAGTTCTACTAACTTCCTTGTTTTGCATAACGCCACGGTTAGATAGGTCTACTGGCATATTAGACCATTACGTACTCTTTGACGATAAGCTCCGTCTCCAAAAACAATGCCACCAAACTTGGCCGTAATGATCGATGATGACACCATCTAGGTGGACCAACTATACAGTCCTCAACAGAATCCAGCAGCCATGTTCCCAGCTTAAGTGTCCCGTACACGTGATATACCGCTGAGAAACACCGTGAAAGGTGCTTCTCCCCATTCTCAAGCCATTATCACAGTTTTACGACCGAAACGAATGATTTCATGGGTTTGTTCCTTATCTTCATTACTGGAAATAGGTCCCGTGGGAATTTCATTGGTCATAAAATCTGTTCGCCTGAATATCTATCCGGTCGTTCACATGTTCTGGTAACATCACGCTTTCAACGGAAGTCAATTAAGTTGAAAGGATGAATACAAACGGACAGTCAAACTTGTTAATTTGAAATGGTTTATGGTGATTATGGTTCTGACACTTGCGAATGCCAACTTTCAAGAATCTTCGCCAAGTGGAAAAACCTTTTTGGGGGGAGACACAACACCTGACCCAATATGGATAGAGGGGTCAGCGGAGGTTCGTTTACGTTTGTATTCCGGTGCTCTTCAATTGATTAATGTATTATTTGCTACATTGCACAGTCGACTGAGGATGATGATCATCATAGTGTTTTGCCCTGCCGATTTTGACCTTTCAACCCCACGAAAGGTCTGTCCTCATGATCGAAAGAGGTCACAGGTCACCAGTCGATTTGTTGCCAGCCCTTGACACTAGAAGGCCGACAGATCGACCTTTATACCTAAAAGTCGATCAGTGCCACATTAAGTGGAACATAATAACAAGGCTATGGCCTCCAAAGGGAACTGGAAATTGGTATTGTCCAGATCTGGGTAATTTGACCCATATTGATAATTTCGGATGGAATATTTATCGGTTCTGTCCTGAACCTAATATCGTAGCAGTCAATTATTGATAAAGCAATCAGCGGGCATTCACTGGGGTATGGCATCCGTCATTCGGACAGAGTTCATTACGTTTAACGTAAGGCCCACTTTCGTCATCGCCGGGGTCGAGGATCCTGTGGCTGATACAGAAAGCTGCGAATAATCTACTAATAATCCAACTATCCCTGAAAGGTTTTATTGTACGTCGACCAATACTCTCGTTTAGTTATGATCACTGGCTGTTCGCGAATAGACTTTGGGGTATTCAGGGGTCAGAAAAATTTAGCAATGCGTTAATTGCAAGAAATGCAGAGATTAGTCTTTATATTCTCTTCGCAATGAGATAGTTTAAAACACCTTCTTTTTCAATTTTTTCAAGTTGAAGTTGTGCAAAGTTCGAAAAAGACAAAACCTCAGAATAGGACGGATATTAAAGCATCCGATCTGCGTACGTGGAAAGCGGTAACGAGGCTACTCCAAGTGTGACTGTCTTCTGTGCAAGTCATCCAACTTGTGGTAGATTATAATGGGCTGCCTTAAGGAATCAACAACTACTTTCGCTTTCTAGGAAAGCGATGTTTTTTTTCAGGAATGAATAGAACACCTTATGGTAGAATATAATGATAGGTGCGGTTTCGAAATTATAAGTCTCAAATTTAAAGTTGCTGCATTGATGACTTTTTTGACCAGGGTGATCTAGTCGTAGAATCAGCAACTACTTCCGTGGCAGACTCCTTCGTATGCAGGACTGGCATAGCATACCGAAAGAACACTTGGCGATAACTTTTCGTTCGAACAGGATTTGGCCTCATGAGAGCCGAATAATTGGACCTTGGCTGATAGGAATGAGGGATGAGATTGGCAAGGAATACATGATGAGTTTGAAAGAAATTATCAGGAAGCTGGTTTGTTGTTGTTTTTTGGCTTGCACGATTAATTTCTAGTTTTATATACACCTGACATTTTGAATGGTAACCTTTTGCATAAATGTCGTTCTTTCAGATGATGTTGCTTCATATATTTTGGTCTTCGGACCAAGATATCGTTGATCATGAAAAAGTTGTCATCTGCCTTACTCTCCTGTACTTTAAGATGTCATCGACATCAGTCAGTAGAAGAAACTGTTTACTTGATTATGAAGACCAAACAACATTATTGTAAATTGAATGAGTTACCGCTTTCAGATTTTTTTATTCCCTTGAAGTGAATTTATCACTTTTTTGACAAACTATATCGCCGGATTCAGATTTGATGACATACTGGCTGTTGATGAATTGAACCCTTGGGAGAGTATCAAACTAATGCCAATTGAGCGTAACCAGAAATATGAAAGTATGCTTGACAGGATTGTGAAATATTCCCAAGTGTTTCGGAATCACGCTCGTACTATATGAACAGGAAAGAATCTAATATCTCCCAACGGTCTCAGTCAACCTTCTGGGCCCAGCTGCTCAATCGGAGACAATAGGAGACAAATTCAAGAATTATGTCAACTGAGCGTTTTCTAGCCTTTAGCTTCTTTCCATAAGTTCAATAGGGAAAATATTGTTTTTTTGGTATTTGTATTTGATTGAACGTTATATGACACAATGATGGAGTTTAGTAGTGTGCTTTTGGTGGTTCGTCCAAAATCAATTAGAAGAAGATACTCTATAATCTTCTCTGGAGGAAGACTGTCATGACTTATCAAGAAAGAGAAATACATCATACATTCAATTTCCTCGGCAAAATTCAGTTTTCGTGCGTTGTGAAATAGTCTACATTATACTGTATACGTATTAAAATGTCTGTTCAAATTCCAAATCTGTGTGAACAATGTTGCAACTAAAGGCCGAGGTGAGATAGCTTTCGCCAATGGAGAAATAACGACCTATCATGAAGACTAGTCATTGGATATATACCTCGTTAGTGCACTTGAGTAGCCGTTATTTGATGAAGGCAATGAAGGACTGGTCATGATACTTGCTGTGCAGGCATTGTTATCGGACTGTGGTCTGGGTGATAAGAAGCAGTGATCGGAGCAGATGTGGACAGTTGGCTCAATTTCCCTTCGTAATTCCGCAGGTTCCTTTGGTGCATGTCTTATGAACCTGTTGAAAGTGTTTCAGGTTGGAGTGACCTTCGTACTTAGTGATCTCAGTAAGACAGTACATGAACGTGACACATGCTAAAAGGCGGTTCGTGCGATTATTAAGCGAACATAATAACTGCAATTTCACGTATGTGGTCGTCATAAACACCCCGGATAAGCCTAATCATAAACTCTGAGCATTATGCGATTCCGATCATCTTGTGCTCCTGAGTTCCGAGTTGCCAATCTTGGGTTGTAATCCTTTTTGCATGAGTCTTTTACCTAGGTTAGAGTAGTTGTTGTCCTGGTCTCATGCTGCTTTGTGGTGTTCTCTCTTCAGTGGAATAGTACGTTATTCAGTCCATGCTGAGAGTTGGTGCAGAGGCTTCTAGCTTCGATTCAAGTCAACCTATTGAAGGAAAGTATTTAAGCCAGCCATTCTTATGAGAATCATGCACAGGTACATGAGAGGTTGTATATGAAACCGAATAGGATTGTTTACTGGAATCTTCTAAGAATCTTGCCAGGGTTTTCGTCCTGTTAATTATGACTTTGGAACACCCTATACCCACCCAGTCATTGCCCAGACACTTGACTTGATCTGCTCAATGAAGCCATAATAGTTCCCTCAGGGCGTGGGATGGACGGTGGTCCTCCTTCTAAGGAGAATGATATAGCTGAACAATTGAGTATCGTCTAAGTACACCCCAATGCCACTGGCAAAACAGTGGAACATGACTTGATGAATATGGTGGAAACAAGCTGACTATGGTGCTTTCGTGACTTTGTAAAGTTGATATGCTACGTTAACAGTGTTTTCTTTCTTTTCGTGTATTAAGGATTTTGAATGTGGCTTTCTTCGACGGAAGGCTTTCCATTGCACCTTGACAAAGAACTGGCGGCTTTCCCATTGTAATTTGTCTTTTGCCTTTGAGTGTCTTCTCTGACCGAACAACCTATCCGTCTATGATCAACGGGTGCCCAAATAATGATTCGAGTAAAAGTTACTTTCATCATGATACCATACAAGCCCAATTGCTCTATTAAGAGCGCTGTATGCTCATAAGTGAAACAAGCAGCCGGTATAGACTCATTCCCTTGGATTCATTGTGGCAGGCCCTCAGCCGAAAATGCTTCCTCGCTTGAGATATATTGCTTAGGGGTACGTACCATCTCGACAGCTTTGATTAGATTTTTGACCAGATGACCCTCGTCGGCAAAATAATCAAATCAGTAGGAACTACAGGCTATTTCGTTAACCTGACTTGGAGTATAAGGTGACATTGTTGTAAATAAGGTGACAATGTTTTTTTAGTCACTCCTATTCACTTGTAGAACTCAGACTCGAAAGCTGTTCGACATCGTGTACGCTTCTTTGCACCAACCCAATGCAAGTTAAACTCTACACTAGCACTGATTGGTCAATTGAAAACCGAAAGACGCATCGATTGGCCAATTGAAACCAATTTTAAATCTTTACAGAGTGGTTTCTAAGTCTGTTTCTTTTAGTGATTAAGTAAATTGGGAGTACTGACAGCATCCCATGATTATTACATTTTGTTGAAGGACTGCTGCAGACGCTCTGCAGAAAAGTGCATGTGCGCGCGGTAATGATCATTAAATGGTTGTGTCAATTACCCGTCGAACCCTGGGCGGATATGGCTGAATGTTAAGGTCTGCTCTGTGGAGAAGGCTCCTTGGTATCAATGGATTAACCCGGTTAGAGGTAAACATATCTCAGCATCACATCACCGGCCTACATATTATGTGAGTTGGAATTTAGGTCACGTTGCATTTGCATTTGAACTGGATTAATGGGGGCAAGTGGCGTCTGCAAGAGTGACGAGAACGATTATATTTGATAGGAGCATAATCAAATTACATAATGATGTCCTTAGCTTAGCATGAGAAAGGAAACTCTGAACGTATGGTCGAGATAAGTAATTAGCTTTGGTGTCTCGTAACAAGACCGTATCCACCACCCCCAGATCGAATAAACCGTTAGCTAAAGTGTGCATATGACATGGCGTGTCTTCAACTTTACCCCCTGGCGTGACATGAATAAACGAATTACCTACACCAGCGGCTGTGGGAGCCTGCAAATTGAAATGGACAAATAATTGTCATTATGAGGCAGGCAGTGCCAGTAATTTCGTTACCTTGAAATGTGGCCTCGGGTTACACACGATAACATTAAGCTTTGAAAAACATGCGTACTTTGAATCGAGATAGAAAGTAACCGTGTTTACTCGTGTGCTCACTGTTAAGTCAGTCAATTCTATAAAGTAGCTTAGAAAAACAACACGAGACTGCTTTCATGACTGTCGACAGGCCTAAAACACCAAGTAAATATGATTCTTTTTGAGGTTTCTGCCATATGGTACCACTACCAAGGCGCTAGCTCATGGGCTTATTTTTGTCTTTGATTTCTAAAGTTCAATATTTTCAAAGATGACGCCTAATATAAAACCCCAAACAGTTTGTTGCCAAAGAAAAAAAACTTGTATGACACTGTTTAACTCACGTTACAACGACGCAAATAACGTTTTGCAAACGCAATGAAAAACAAATCGCTATTGACAGGTTGTGCATCATTAACATGTTAAAGGTAAAATGTTTAAGCAAATTCGGTACAATGTTTAAGAAATGTAAAGTTTACTTTCACAGAATCAACGGAAAGGTTGAAAATAGACTCAATATAATTGTCGTTATTTCTGTAAGTAGGATGGTATAGTAAATACGAAATACAAGATTATCACATTCTAAGAAATCTAGGAGTCATTGACGCATCAACAGGTTTTTAATCATCTGCTTTTTGACCTCTATTATATAGAACATAGAAATCATGGCATGACATTTGATTGTCAAAACAATCGGAATTATATCAACTTTTCTACCTTTCATCCATCTTTATGACTCTCACAAAGATCGTTGTGATGCTTACTCGCGAAGATGCCGGATAATAGTTGACGACACTTAACACTAATAGCTCCAATGTATGGCGTTGTTTTGATTTCGTGTAACCAATGGTTACACCACAGTTTTAGATTTATTTAAGGAGGTGCCAAAATGATGTCTGTTTAACCACATGATGATTACCCAGGTTTAACTGACAACAGATTTCAGCTTGGTTCGGATCATTAGTTCTTTCATGGCCTTCAATGCATTCCGTTATATCTTCTTCACGTTTCATTCTTTGTTGATAGATGGTGTGGACTTTTAGCATTCGATGCACTCTCCACTACTGGAGAGCATAAATAAACGATGACCTTGCTTTCTTGACCACCAGTCAGTAGGCTGTGTCTCCCACGTATACTCAAGGCAGTAGATACATGTAAGCCGTATCGCCATCCCCAGGGTCAACCTGTGGTGATGGATTTGAGTATTGTCTCTGAGAACAATCTGAAGTTACTTTTTATGCAATCCCTGTCAAAAAATTAATCAGAAGTTTTACCATAGAAGGAATTGTACAGTAACTTATAGCGCTCTTGACGACAAACAGTTTTATTATTTGATGAAAATAAAATAGGTTAAATGTTTGATCAGAGTGCCATCTCGCCTCTGCTCCGTACCAGCATGCTGATGACAACAATATGTTGACCATGATGTTTCCCACATCATGGTTTTGCCTTGTCAAAATATTTCACAAGTTTTGCCATAGAAGGAATTGATCACTAACTTATAGTGATCTTGACGACAAACAGTTTTACCAGCAACATGTAACAAGGGTTTTTTTGGTTTTTTTGTTTTTTTGTTGTTTTTGTTGTTTTTTGTTGTTGTTTTCTCATGAAATCATGAAATGTAAATATAGAAAAAAAAAGAAGTAAAATGTGAAATGTAAAATGTAAAAAAGAAAGTACAAGGGAAATCAAAATATATATTACAAAAAGAAAAGAAGACAAACAGTTTTATTATTTGATGAAAATAAAATAGGTTAAATGTTTGTTCAGAGTGCCACCTCGCCTCTGCTCCGTACCAGCATGCTGATGACAACAATATGTTGACCATGATGTTTCCCACATCATGGTTTTGCCTTGTCAAAATATTTCACAAGTTTTGCCATAGAAGGAATTGATCACTAACTTATAGTGATCTTGACGACAAACAGTTTTATCAGCAAGACGTAACAAGTTTTTTTTTTTTTTTGTTGTTGTTTTTTTTGTTTTGTTTTCTCATGAAATAATGAAATGTAAATATAGAAAAAAAGAAAAATGTAAAATGTAAAATGTAAAATGTAAAATGTAAAATGTAAAATGTAAAATGTAAAATGTAAAATGTAAAATGTGAAATGTAAAATTTAAAATTTAAAAAAGAAAGTACTAGGGAAATACAAATATATATTACAAAAAAAGAAGACGAACAGTTTTATTATTTGATGAAAATAAAATAAGTTAAGTGTTTGTTCAGAGTGCCATCTCGCCTCTGCTCCGTACCAGCATGCTGATGACAACAATATGTTGACCATGATGTTTCCCACATCATGGTTTTGCCCTGTCAAAATATTTCACAAGTTTTGCCATAGAAGGAATTGATCACTAACTTATAGTGATCTTGACGACAAACAGTTTTACCAGCAACATGTAACAAGGTTTTTTTTGTTTTTTTGTTGTTTTTGTTGTTTTTTTGTTGTTTTCTCATGAAATCATGAAATGTAAATATAGAAAAAAAAAGAAAAATGTAAAATGTAAAATGTAAAGTGTAAAAAAGAAAGTACTAGGGAAATCAAAATATATATTACAAAAAAAACAAACAAACAGTTTTATTTCACAAGTTTTGCCGTGGAAGGCATTGTTAACTAACTTATAGCGGTCTTGACGACAAACAGTTTTACTAGCAACATGTAACAAGGTTTTGGTATGACTTCTCAACTATATCAGGAAGCATAGTTCATGTAAAAGCTGGAGCTGAAGCTGTTGAAAGTCGAATCGGAAGAGATGAATCAGGGCTTTGTGCGGTTAAATTTGAGGCGTGGCGATCCACTTGAGCATTTGCCGCTGATGCTGCAGCCACTGCAAGACTACCCTGGGCCCTAGTGGTTATTTGGTACTGTTTTCGCCCTAACGTTGTAGGGAAAAGAAAGGGATTAAGACAAGCAATAGTGTTTTTAGTTAAAACAATTGAACACTATTGGAGATAGAATTTCATCAGAAATTCCGCTAGAAACAATTTCTTATGGTCAGTGACTTTGATGTTTAGAAAAATATACCTCGCTCATTTACTTTCAAAATCCCTTTAGTAAACCGTGAGAGAATATGATAAATGAAATCTTTGAAGATGCATATACTGATTAGACCTGTTTTATCTCGATCAAAGGGCTTACAGAATCCTATTATTATAGTTGACGTACCCAGTTAGTCAAGTTACAGTCATTTCGCTTTGAAGCAAGTAACTTGATATAAATAATAAATGGAGAATATATCATCCCGAGCAGAAAGTCAAACATGGGAGGCTCATTATGCGCCTTCTGATTTTACTCGACGCGTGTACACGTTTGAGGACATGGGCATTGATTGGCTGAAGATGGACCAAAATTTCAGATTCTCAGGTGGTGTGCTTCGTGCAGTGTTCTCTCAATTTCACGGATTCGGCCCCATGATGTGTCACATTCTTCAGAGTCGTGATTGCAGAATATACCATTGCTCGAATGTTGCGCCAAACAAGGCAGATGGCTTCTGGGCAGTACCGTACATCAAATAGACAATTAGTCTCTCCAACCATTCGACTGTCTGCAATAGATAATTGATGCTTCCCCATGGCGGGAAAACCTCCATCCTCAATTCAAAAGTCAAATTAGAAGCAATTTCGCAAAGTGTCTTTAGAACATCCGAGTCTTCGTCACATTCGATTATTTGACTGTCGATTCATCTCAATTGTCTCCTCATTTCAACTGGCTTGATTGGGCAATTAAGATTAGGAATAGATAGACGCTGTTATTATTACCAATTGGTTTTGTCATTAAAATTATGGCTTAATTCGCCGGCTGAATCTTCCTGCTGGTGTCTTATTGATTTTTGACGTAACGGCTCTAGCTGTGATCATCAACTTTTCATGACCATGGGCTCCTACAAAGTAGTATGGATGGCTCGAAAGTATAGTTCACACCAAATGAGACATCGTGTGACACTTGGATTTGGCTCTTTTGCTGCTGGTTGAGATTTAGTTGTTTACGAATTCATCATTTAATGGATTGGGGGAATGCAATGCTTTCAAGCGTTTCAAGGTTATTGAAGATTGATTATTCATGACACATTTTGACGACAGCAATTAAATTTGATGAATTGAATATGGCATCCAATACGCCGCTGTTTCTAAGTCAAACTTAAGATCATAATCATGTTTAAGACATTCCGCACGGTTCGTTTACAGTAAAAAAATTGACACCGAGGATGCCTTTGACAAAAGTATCATCACTCGAAGATCTAAAAATGATCTAAAATTTAATTCGGATCAAGATCAAAGTGTATTTTAAGAATCTTAATTCCGTCCTCACGTCATTTTCTTTTTGACCTTTTCTCACCCGATGTTGGTAATGCGATTTGATTTCAGATTGGTGTGCTTAATGCACTTAACCCAAACTTTTGCATGATTATTTTTTTAACGAACTTTTTATCTTAAGTCTTTTCGTTATTTTCGAATCAACAAGAAATTATTAGAGTGCTAGTGCGAAAAGATGTGTTATGAGGGATACGTTTTCTTGCACGCAATGTCAAGTGATGCAAATTCCACAGTTTTCTCTAGGTAAACGATTTATTACATGTCAAAACAACGTGGCACATTTCTCTATTGGCTCTGTCAGTTGTTCATCTATTATTGAATAAAGAGATTGTCTCAGCGGCACACTGGTTAACTTGCAAACCTCATTGTTAGTTGACAAGTCAGACTTCGCAGCGAAATTCTTATTACGCTTCAGTGGGAGTGCGTAATATGTTTCAGTTGTGGAAGGTAAACACATTTTCCAATTAGGTATGCCTCTCTGTTAACTTTCTTGTCCTTATGGATTCCTCCGTCCTTGAACACACGTGTCCGTCCCATACTCATCCCGTTCCCGCAGAAGGCACTTCGCCAACAAGAGGTTTCTGTCCCTGCAGACTGGACGAGGTGAGGTGAGAAAATACGTGTCAACCGACTCGCTCATGGACAGAAATTTCCTCACCATTATTTATGATGAACAGTTTTTCGTTTTTAAATTGCAGTTGTCTCGACTAATAGGCAGTCTTGCAAGCGAACCAGGGTGCTAGTTTGGAGATCCTATCGCGGTCACGCCCTTTACATGTTCTGTTGTAACGTGATTATAAATTTTCCCAGTGTGAGTGCGAAGTTGGTGTGACGTACGCGATCGTCGCCGCGACCTCCTCTGTCGAGAAATGTGTGATCGAAATGACTATGTTTAGACGTGAATACGATAAAACCTTGACATGATTCTACCGGCAACTAATCAAACAGTCATTGAATTGGAAACAACCAAACAATGACATATCTTCAATGCTTGAGAAAGCGTCGCGATACCGTGTTCCATGGGACAAGCTGCAGTGATACCACGTTCCCAAGGGTACAGCAATCTCCAATCTGGAAGTATCACTTCGCTTCGACACTTATTGGACTTACGCTAGTCGTTCGCACGGATGTATAATTCATACCTGGGATTTGAGAGAGATTACGAATGAATTCCGCAAGGGGGGAATGTCACCTTCAATCAGTGTAATGTCATTATTTTTGCAAAGACAAGTCAACATTTCCAAACTGCACGAGATTAGTGGAAATAGCAGACCAAAAGTGATGCGCTATGCAGAGGTTTTCGGCGCAATGACTCTCCACTAGAACCGTGGTTCTAACTTTTTTTGACGGCTTCATTAATTGAACAAACACGAGCGGTTCAGGTTGCGACACTGTTGCGATCAAACGAGGTGCAATTGTACTTTGCATCAGAAGCAATACCTACGCTGCGACCAGTGTGTTTAAAGTTCCGAATCAATGCCGGTGCTGCCAACTAGCGAATTGCAGAAAACCCTCTCAATTTATCGATTTCCCCTGCCGAAGTGAATGAAACCACTTCTTGGTATCCGCTTCTCCGGTGATTTTGTGTACGTAAAAATCCAATGGAATCGTTGAATGGTTTTTGTCCCCATTATCCCATTCTACGAACAAGTTAAGTTTCCAAGTGACGAGAGTTACAGATATGAGTCTATATTTGGAACATACCTGCGTTTGAATTTGCAAAACCTTTCACAAAAAAGGCTTGTTGTCTTTCGTAAAGTTTACTAATATGAAGAACTTACAGACAAACATAACAGTTCAAAGGGTTACTTTTTACTTTGATTAATAATTTCTTTGAATATTTGCCCACGTGAGCTTCATTGTGGTAGGTGATAATCGTTTGTACATCTCTACCAAATGTCAGTGGTATACCTAGGGACCGACCAGAGATACCTTAAGTGCCTTCGAAATATCAAAGTAATGTTTAATGAAAAGGAAGACCTGCGCTACAACGACACAGTGCTGGAACATGTTGTCAGATTAATGACCAGAAGAAAGTGATGTCGTTGAATGCCTGAAAGAAGTTTAAGTATCAGGAAGTATAAAAAGTGCTTGACAGTCTTTAACTGACATGGAAATATAGGAGACGGAATGATCACGAGCTTCTATTTTCAGTGAAAGAGCTGTCATATCTGAAAGTATCTTTTCTGAAACGCATCATAAAATACATTTTGAGAAAGTAAACAAATTTGATGAGAATCGTGATAGATTGGCCGACTTATTGTTTTCAAGAGTAAAGCCAAATTTAGTTATTTTCCCTTAAGATGTCTGTGCATGTACATTATTTGTGTGCATCAAAGTACTGAGCATTTGAATAAGAAAGACAAACACAATTTTGTACAATGACCAAAAGCAAATCGACCCAAAGCGTCAGAAACAATCTAAAAACATTAACTAAGTCAACATGAATATAATCACAAACCACTCACGGGGCACATTTGACAAATATTGGTCGAGATTTATCAAAGTTTATTATCATCATGATCATTTCCTTCTGCCTCAGAGACAGAATTGCTCGACAAACATTTTTGATTTTGTTTAAATCGAGCAAAGTAGATGATCAATAGTATGTCGTATATTCAAATTGAGGTAGTGCCTGTGATGATTGTGATTGGTTAACACTTTGGAGCCGGTGATTGGTTGGTGCATTAGAACGTGTGTCTTCGATTAGCTCAGAGACAAATTGCTTGGCAAATTACATTTGTATCAGCTTGATTAAAACACACAAGCTAGAAGATGATTATTTGACGGATATTCAATTTGAGACATGTCTGTTACTTGTCTCAACTCATCAAAGCTGACATAAATGCATGAAAGCCCTAACGGCCAAGTTAAAAAACACTAACGCCATGTTTCAAACACACTCAAATATGATAGACTACCAGCAGGCCGTAGTGGCGCTACCGTATTCACCAACAGATTACAGATATGAGCATCAGCTCATATGTCTTACTATATGTGGCCATTGCGACCATGAACGACTATTGATTGAAATCGAATGCCACCTAGTCAGACATTTCCTCAATACAGGTATGGTTTTAATACCAGCAAAGCGGGAAATTGTTTTGCGTCTTTAAAACACGAAAAATAGCTGCGTGCTCCTATAATCACCAGAGGGTGTCATGTTCATCTCCTGATTATGTATCTTATGAATTCACTTTGCCAATATTGTAAAAGGGCAAATTTTAAAGGCCTCTTTGAAATTGAAAATGGTACGGAGGGCACAAAAGACGCCATTCTATCAAGCTTTTACGTGAAATGTAAAACTGAAAAATATGTTCATTTTCAACAAGTTCTTCATGGCATAACGGGTATGACGGCAAGGATCAAGTGGCGAAGGTTTCGAGTTCGAATCTGCTCGAGGAATATTTTTCATTTTTTCTTTTCACGAGAGCGTCTCTGTGACCTGTCTCGTCCCCGCTTTTAGCAATTTTTTCTTGAATTTTTGCATGCAAGATGGATCAAGTTTGAATGTTTCTCATGATTCAGATGCCAAGACCAATAAAATGCGAAGCTAAGTTGTGTAAAGAGGGGAATCTGACCCGTACAGTTGGCAATGGAGTGCGCTTTGTACTATGAGAACTTGCCCAGGCAGGAAGTGACAAGGCTGTCTGTTCATATCGATTATATAAAACAGCACTTGTTGCTGCTTAATTTTCAAAAAGGGTGAGGAAAGCGACTTGCAGCGTAGTTCTCCTTCGAGCCTTCCATGTGACCTGAGCAGTTCGTGATATATAGAAAGACAGAAAGTGAAACGAGAAATAATGCAATTCCTTCCAGTATACTTTATCGAGTTATAAATATTTCTGACTCTTATATAAAAATCTTTGAAGTCATAACTCAATATCTCTGAAAGTTATTTCAAAAGGAATTGGTTTAAAATGGTGTCAGTCTTGTAAACGTAGCTGCTGCAATGCTTCTGGGAAAATTTCTAGGCACGAGATGAGGCACTCTGCTTTTCTTTTGTACTTCGTTTCGAAGTTTATCTTACTTAAGAGTCCAGGTGGTTGAGGCGTTGAAACAGATGAGATGCAGGGGTGTGGTGTAAGTGCTAAGATAGAAACCATGCTGTATCAGCCGAGTTACCAGTTTCCTTCATAGTACAAATGACAGCATTTCTTCAGCAGTCAAAACAAAGAACAATTTTTCCATCCTCGGATCATTGTCATACGCCGAGCATCGGTAAATCGGTCATTATTCCTGCGAAAATTATCCCAGAACTCGTAAAACTCAATCTTCTCTCAGAACGGATGTGTCGAGCAGACATTTAGACGAATGCCTCTGACATAAAGGATTGCCATTGCGACCGGTAAATTCGTGTGAGGAAGGAACCCCGGTAAAAACAAACCTCCGGATCGCCATTTTTACAACCAATCGAAAACAGCCCCCGACTGATTCCTCCCGCTCCGTGTCATTCAGTTTTTATAGCCAATCGATTACAACCGGGAAAATGACACTTCATACTGCGCATGACAGGAAGTTGTTTGGATAGTTAGCTCTCAATCGTCGTTGGGATAATTGTACAATTCAGTCCAATTTTCTCTTAAATAGTAAGTTGCTTTAGGTAAGTAATGTTACGGGAAAATTTCCCAAAACAATTCACAATATCCGGAACAAGACATGTAATGTCTATTGTTCCTGATATTGTGATAAAAACACGTAACAGGCCGCTCCTCTTTTATCTACTAGTCAGGGATTCCCGAAAGAAATACAGACGAATGTTAACATTGTCCAATCAGAAGTGCCGAATTCTGCATCCGCGGGGTGCTTAATCTGTAATCAGCCAATCAGAAGTCTCTATGTTGAAGTAGGTGTCGGTCAGTTTTGCGAGTAAAGGTTGAATTCATCCTTGGTCGGTTTCTGAGTAATACTTTGCATTTCACGAGGTCTCAGATTTTCCCCATCAACATGGGAATTCTGCGATGTTTGATCCCATGCTGTTCTGCTCCATGCAAGATGGATCAAGTTCCCAATGTTTGATCCTGTCAAGGACTTTTAGTGTGGTCTTGATCCTGTTTTCCTGGTTCCTATGTTCGTACTGGAGGGCTATATAATAGGATTGGTCACAACGAACCGAAATGCTTTCTATATTTGACGTCTCAAAACGTGTTGGTATCGATTGTTCACATAAGCCTGAGTTTTTCTCAGCAAATGCGCATGCGTACTTCAGACAGTTCTCTAGCGATTTTAGGTTGGTGAAGGAACGACTCAACACGATAAAGTTATCAGTCTAAAATAATACAGTGTCGGACTGGAAGGTACTACACTTTTCGGTTTTGTAAATCTTGGAACTCCCAAACCCGACCACAGTTGTTTCCAGGTACCCCACAAGATGGCGCTCGGCGCTGCATGTGACGCCATCTTGTGTCTCTCATGGAAACATCAGCACCCTGCATGTTGTATACATTCGTAGCACATTAGATAACTCAGAAACTGGCGGTCGTCTGGGCTTTTCACATCCAAGCTATCATCGTTTAACGTATTATTCAGTTACTTATGTTTGTTTATTTCTCTTAGCGGAGCGTAAGATCTTAAAAAGCCCGGATGTGCCCCGACTGGTTTATTGCATGCACCTATGTTAGGGAAATTGGTTCAACATTATTTAAATAGACTTATGTTGTAATGACTATAAAAATGGAAACAATGTCGCATTTCGTTGAAGGGTCAAAAAATTCATCACATATTTCTGTGTGACTGTCATCTCCTTCTTGATTTTGACCGGTCACTTTAGTTCTTGGTTTTGACAGATCAATCATCATCACACGAGAGTCAACTTTTGATTTTTATGCTGCTCAACCAGAGTTCGAAAAAAAACATCCAAGAATGCATGAAAGACTAGGAGAAACATCTTATCTCCCGGAAATGGTTTTGACTATCGTAACGACAACATTTTGAACCGATTTCACTTTTTTTTGTAGAATCGATATATGCATGATACTCTTTGTTGGTTTTTTTTTCACATTTCCAGCATGGTTGGGAAAATTTATCTTACATTCACTAACTTGGCTGATTCTGAATTTTCTATGTCATTTTGTTTAAGATTTTAAGCATGATTCTGTTGCTGTTTAGTTGCCTTGCGAAGACTTCAAACGACATCACCAAAAATCGTGCTGATGTTTCTCATGTTTCTAGGCACCTCAAAGGGCTAATTTGTTACTTTCTAATGAGCCTAAGTTTTAATAACTCAATCCTAAAAGCAGCGAGGCATCATTGAGTCTCGACGAGGTATGTTTCCTGTAACCAACTCATATAAAGTGATTGAAAGGTGTTATCAAATGATTTATCGCTCATACAAACAGTTACTTTATTAAAAAGTGAAAATCAGCCCTAGTTCCCGTATACGCTGGCAAAGTCGACATCATGGAATCATGGATAGGCCAATTTTTTGATCTATGATGATTTTTACAAACCACGTTTTATAGTCGGATTCAATCATAGATTCTGTTATGGCCCGTGGTAGAGCCATGGAATTCCATCATCGGTCCATGGATGGAGACTTTTGCCTATGGCTTTGAATATAGAAGAGGCAGTTTCCACGTTGTTATTTTAGCATGCATAGAGTTTAATTATTTCATGATATGTTACTGCATGATTGATTCAATTGTTATATGGACATGATACTTCGCATGATTGTATGTAGTGCATTGCATATTTCAATAGCTAAACATGCCATCGAACAGAAATGCTAGACGTGGGGACAAGTGAATTCTGCCATTTTTGTAAAATCCATAATTTTTTATTCGCGATTTGTATTTAGGCGAATAACGAATAATTTTCGGTTTGTTAGATAAAAACAAATGTTTTCGGAATATTTTTTCGTGAATCGAAGTGATTTGCAAATCTACGGAAAAAACGACCCTGAAAATATAAGGGTTAAAAATTAATAAATATTAAATACCTGACCGCGTTCTCCCTGTTTGGTCAAAGAAAAGGAGAGCCGAAACCAAATCCAGCAAGTTTTAAGAAGTCTATAAGATGCAAAAAGATATTTTGGTCGAAAAAATGTCATAATGATAAAGATATAATATATCACAGGGGTATGGTCGTACTCATTACTTAGAGTGTGAGGCTTCTTCTTTTTTGCTACCTTTACCTAATGAATTTGGCCAAACATGCGGAAAATAGCCAGCAAGGCCAAGCCAGCAAAGAGTGATATGCACACGTGGTTGCGCGGGATCATTTCTAAGAACTAGTATGTTACTCCTTGAGTCATACACTGGCAAACGCTATTATCTATGACAAAGAACGTGCCAGGGTGAAGGGCCTTCCTAGTCGTGACCTGATCACATGATTACTGGTACCTGACAAAAATAAATCTCTTTAGGGGTGTTTTTTATCAATTTCTATCTTGCACGTAGAGATCTCGTGAGGCTTCACCCTAAGCACGAAAGTTGACGAAAACACTACTTATCTAATTATTTACAACCTGATATATAGATGATCGTATTTCAACCTCTGTTGTATCTTTTCAGGTATCAACTCAAGATTGACTGGTGGCGCCATCTGGACACAAACAGATGATCACGTGCCAAGGGAAGCGTCCGGTGATGTAGATAATCATACCTGCGTGACAGAAATTCACTGGAAAACTATATAACATAAACAAAACAAACAAAATGTTGCTAATATCGTGACCAGATTTAAGTAGTTTTAAAAAACTTCGATAATGAGACAACGCAACTGGACGCTCAGTTGAAAACTGTTAGCCTACTATCATACTGGATAGAGAAACTGGCGATTGTAACATAGACATATTGCCATTCACTGCTGGCTTCTATATCTGGCTATATATCACCAGGACCAAGATCTGGTCAAATATCACACTCGGACCAAGATCTGGCCTAGCATCTTCACAGCCGAAAACGGGTGTTCTCGGCTGATGGGGACACTCGTTAACAGTTGCTATCAGAATAGAAGTAGTTATAAAGTCGTAAATTAAGGATTAGTAGTCGTCGAAATGGGCTCTCCGTCGATGCAGTACAACTCTAGCTTCGGGGGTTCGGACCATGGCAACATCACCATGACGAGCGAGGAGGAAGGCGGTGGCGGGCCGAGTAACATGACACGCTCTCTTGTACACCTGGACAGTGAGTTCCCGCCTGACTACGCCCTCCCTATCAACGGTTACCTTATTCCGCCCTTGATATTGTTCACCATCATCACAAACAGTTTGGTCTGCATCGTTCTGCTAAAACCACACATGCGATCCCCGACGAATATGTTACTAGTCGCCATGGCGGTATCAGACACGCTCACAGGCCTAACCCCTGTTCCGCAGTACCTCTACTTCTACACATTTGGATATCATAGGGAATGGGTGCCGTACGAATGGTGCGTGGTCAACTCGGTGCTCGGCCGGGCACTTCCCACCATTTTCCACACTGCTTCAATATGGCTGACACTGGCCCTTGCGGCGCAGCGGTACATCTGCGTGTGTCATTCTATATTTGCGAAAAGGTGGTGTACGCAACAAAATGTGCTACGGACTATTGCTGTCATATATTTTCTCTCCTTTGTGGTCCATATAAGCACATTTCTAGACACGCAGTACTACCCTACCACTGATGACAGTTTTGTAAATCCGAAAGTAGGGATAACAGTCCGGGCGTGTAAGATGGTTCAACATGAATGGTTTGCTAAAAATCACATGATCTTCTACAACATTTATATGTGGTTCAGAATCGTTTTCATCCATATCTTCCCGTGTATAAGTCTGGTGATTTTAAACGCCTTGCTGATTAAGACCATGAAAGAGGCAAAGAAACGCCGGGCACAGCTCCTGCGCCAGAACAAAAAGAACGAGTGCAAGAAGCTGAAGGACTCTAGCTGCACGACTATGATGATGGTGGCGGTAGTTGGGGTATTCCTAACAGTGGAAATACCCGCCGGAATATTCATCCTGTTCTACGCGGTTGTGAACACGGTGGTCAGTATCGCAGACTTCAAAGTACTTTTCCCGATTATAACGTTAATTTTGAACTTTTTCATACTATTGTCGTATCCCGTGAACTTTTTTATTTACTGCGGAATGTCACGTCAGTTCCGGGAGACTTTCAAGCGGTTGTTTTTACGGGGCAGCCAATCACCAGTCGAGAGAGAGCACTCGCAGTACATGACACTGGCCAATGAGAATGGTCGTTGTAATGTCAATATGGCGAACACCACTTCTACAACAACGTCTGCTATTTGAACCGCCGTCACGTGATTTCGCCACGTGATTTCATCCTATCTAGAGGCCTTAGATATTGTGTATCCTGCACTGACGAAATTTGTGGGGAAAAAGCTTTCTGCTTGTTTAACAAAGCGGTAGGATGTTGATTATCTCTACTTTGCAACAGTTCGACTTCGAGAAAGTGCGAGATATGAAGGAAGGTCCTTTGTAACCCAACGTGGATCAGATCGAGCTGATGCTATAGGATTTAATGAATCTGTCTAAGGAGATTTACGGTTGTTAAATCACTGGTGTAGTTACCACCTGGGCAACTCTTCCACCCCGGTGTAGGATACCATACGCCATGTGTCAGTGCTTGGACACGCCATCGTCTGGTAATACGCCTTCAATTTCATCGCCGCTTATGTGATATGTTTCGTTTTAAGTTGAAACTGGTTCCAATATAATTGATATATAAACTGCCTTTTATGTACAATGATATAATCAAGCGACGTATATTTCCCAAGAAACTAGGAGCGAAGTTGTTGTTGAAGTATAGTTCTGTGATTATTTTATGAATTGCTGGGATAAATCGCAAATCTCCTAGATTTGCTACCCTTAGTAACGAGATTTGACATGAAAGAACTTACCTCCGTACCTAGATTAATTGGGACAGATAATTGTTTCAGAAAACAGCTGAATTTATCAACAGATCGAGAGTGACTCTCTGGCAAAAGCTGAGAAGATGAAGCCGTACCGGTATGAACATACTTCTGAATTTGGCGTTGACTGAGACAAAATGTAGCGGATAATGTGGCATTTCGTTCGTCTGATAATACGTCGCCGAAACCACCTTCAGTTGATGTTCTTTTACTGCGAAAAGGTAGACTATAATGGACACTAAACTGTGGAAGAGCATTAGGTGTCACTATAACACGAACACACCTATGGAAACAACCACTGATTACAGCATAGCATGATCTTTCACTTATTCAACGAGCATGTACAAAATATCATTGATCGTTACATCATCAACCCAATGACAACCTTCTCAAACAGATTGCTGATTGGTGTTGACTTCATAATTAGCAACATCTTCACAGTGGTGTAATCATCAGAGCGCCTTTCACCTGTCCGCTCGCCACAACGTGAGAAATGCCTGGGATATGTCGCTTATTACCTCGGTAACGCAGGTCGGTATAAAGTGGTGTATATGTACATGATGTTCACATTTTACTCAGCTATGATATGATATGTTCTTTCGTCGTGAAATAATTTCAATTTTGTAGCTGCACGGATTGAAAAAAGGCAAGTGTTTCAGTAAGCGTTTAGAAAATATCAGGACTGTTCTAAAACGCAAAATAACTTGAAACTATCATATCGATGATCGATTTTCATGTAGACCGGATCTAGTCCATTAAATGGATGGATGTTACTTGTGTCAGAAAACAGCTTTTTTTAATATCCACTCATTTTCAGCCAATTTTGCTATACTGACCTTGCCCACAATATCCGAGTGCATGTACGTGTATAACAATTGGTTTCGCCGATTGTACTAAGATGTCACTGAGCGGCAGCATTGCATGCGAACAGAACATGAGTTGTTTTATTTTTACACATCATTTTCCCTCCTTTTTATTTCATGCATCAACATCTTACAAAAAATGAAGCCATACTCAGTCCGATCATATTATGCTAATTGTGATTTAGCCTAACTGAAATCGTCTGAACTTTGCATTAAGCCGTGAGCATCCATCAGACGAGATTAGATTTGTAGTTATTGTTTGAACCAAATGAAACATTCTGGTATCAAATAGAAAAAATACGATGGAGGAATCGTTATTTGAGTCCAGCTTCTTTAAAATAGAACACAACTTTTTCTTCGAGTGTCTCATTTTTCCTTTGGTTCTGTTTTTTTATAGGAGCTGTGGCATTCAAAACGAAAGTAAAAACGATCGACCAAGGTTGCAGACCGACCGATCTTCAAGACCTTCTCGAATTCCATCAAATTTCAAGCGGCAATTGATGTGCGTCGAGTGATGATTGCGGCAAGTTGAATCGAAGAAATCGAAGACAGACCTTTACACATCTCACCCAGTGTTTCTTGCTTTCTGTCTAAAACTGCAAGTGTTATGATGTGACATAGAAGAACCAAGAAACGAATCACTGCCTCTGACTAAAGAAAACCGAAAATATGACTTTGACACTATCTCTTGAATAAAATGAGCAGAATTCGTCCTGTGGTTTGAAAACTGAGGCTTTTCGATGGATAACATTTCGTCAACCGTGGGCTACTCGCCGCTCTTGCCGACTACGGACTATGTCCAAACGTCTGCAGATCCAAATTGCACCAACGCGTCGATGGATATGGAAACTGTCATAACGGTGGACATGAACGGACCACTGAGCTACAACATACCTATAAATGGCTACATCAGTCCTTTGGTGATCATCTTTACGTTGGTAACAAACTCCCTAGTTTGTGTGATTCTACTGAAACCGAACATGCGCTCGCCTACCAATATGATACTTGTGTTCATGGCTGTCTCAGACACCCTGACTGGACTCTCGCCGATCCCTTGGTACCTCTACGCATTCACGGCCGGAAACTACAAAGACTACGTCCCTTTTGAATGGTGCAGTGTGCAGAGTCTACTCAACAGGGCCCTTCCCACGGTGTTCCACACGATGTCGATATGGCTGACTCTAGCTCTCGCCATTCAACGGTACATCTACGTGTGTCATTTTTTACTCGCCAAGAAATTGTGTACCATGAAGAATGTGGTCAAAGGCTCAGGGGGCATTTTCATTGTGAGTGTAGCTGTCCATATTCTTATGTTTATTGATCAATTATTCAAGCCAATAGAGGTGCCCTCTTTGATAAATCCTAACGTGACCGTCAAGGCCTGCTTCATGGGTACCCCAGAGTTTTTAAACCCCATAGCTATGCCTCTCTATAACACCTACTATTGGTTCAGAGTGCTGTTCATTCACTTGATCCCCTGTATCATGCTAGTCGTCATCAATGCCTTACTGATACGGACCATGCAGAAAGCTAAGAAACGGCGAACCCAACTTTTGAAACAGAATAGGAAGTCAGAAGTGAGGAAATTGAAAGATGCGAACTGCACGACAATGATGATGGTGGCTGTTGTTGGGGTGTTCCTCGTTGTGGAGCTCCCCTCTGGAATTCTCTTCGCCGTCTTTATTATTAACACGACCTTCAGTCTTGGAATTCTAGAACGCGACGTGGAAAAAAAAGTGTCTACTATTTTTAACTTGCTGATTCTCATTAGTTATCCAATTAATTTCTTCATTTACGCTGGGATGTCGAGACAATTCAGGGAGACATTCAAACGGTTATTCTGTAAAGGCCCCCTCCCATTGGACAGAGAACACTCCCAATATAGTGCGTTAGCCAATGAGAATGGACGAATTGTGAATACTTGTACGACTGCGATATGAGAGGCGTATTTTGATTGGATGATATATTGGAAGTGTTGGCATGGTTGCGGTTGTTCTGTATCATTGAAGGTCCCATAAACTTGTCTTAGCGAAGGTTGTATGCCACATAGATGGAACCGAACGGAGCTATAAGTAAGTGAATAATCCGTGAGAAATGACGGACAATATCGCCACCGTTTGTCTAAAGAGAACTGTGCATTTCTAAAAACTCCCGGTCACACTAGCCAGTCAGGCGCCCTTAATCCTGTATCTGCGGCGCTGTCGTCCAATTGGAACCAATCAGAATGGAGTATTTCGGTAAACATTCAGAAGTGGCCTGGTGGTGACTGTAATATGGCTCAAATTTCGAGGTTTGTTGACCGTTGATCGTTTATTGACATTTCAGCTGTAGATGACAAAAAGCATCTTTGAACAATTTATTGTTGCAAATTGTATGTCACACCTAACGGAACCGAACGAAACTAGTGTGCGGGTGGAATGATTTTGCGTGTTCCCCTCATTGTTTGGGAACGCGGTGGGAGAGATCGACAGTCTTTTCTCTGTTTCCCCTATTGAAAGTGATGGGTCTCTGATCTGTAGCTTTCTAGTACCGGTATATATGGAGGCACTGAAAGTGGGAAACAAGCATTAGCGTCACATCTGGAATTCTGAGATTAGGTAGGTGAAAACTCTATCGAACTCCCGAGAAAGACTAACTTTAGGGATTACGTAACATAGATTAGCCGCTGCAGCGCTTGGGACATAAGTGCTGAATGGAACAAGAAATGTGATCAACGGATACCTGCTATGGGAGGGCGATTTGATATCTAGTCTACCATTATGCCTGCGCTACCTCTGGTTGGGACAGCAAGAACTTTTAAAACGAAGAGACATCTTCCGAGGATCACTGCTGACAAGTTTGAAAGGCCCACTGCACTTAAGATAATTTGTTGTAAAGACGTAAATTAATAAGTTATTAATGATGATATTGGCCATGTTGAACAAAGCAGGTGACAGATTGTAATGTGGGTGGTTATTTGGGTTCAAGTCAGCTGCGTTTGTCCCTTTCTCTAAAGTATCAATCTCGACGAAATATAATCATCAGTTTTGATATTTCGGTTTGACATCCGTCTGAGGTCCAGCAATTATCCGAAATGATATCACGATATTCACTAAACCCATCGTGGTATATTCGACTGGGGATGTTTTTCGAAAAGGCAAGGCATTATGAAAAAACATTGCTTTGACGAAGTTATGTCTGTTTTGTCGGACATGGCCGCCCATTGTTGTAATACCGTCACGCTACCTAGCGATATTTCCCCAAATTATTACCCTTGGTTTGTTGATGACTCTATATTTTTGTTGTAATATGTATCCAATGTTGATAGCATTTTGTAACATTCGATGCCTTTTTTTGATTGGGCCATGATAGATGAATTGTTACGGACCACAACGCGTGTTAAAGCCTCAAAACCTCGACGTGAGTCAGTTGCAGTGGAATAAGGCCTGGCTTGTTTATTGAACACTAGGCTGGTTTCGCAATCCGTACGAGCGACGAAGTACACATTACACAGGTCATTGGTGTCATCAGATCGTGTGCTTTTTCATTTACGGGACACTCTTAAATCATCTTCTATACTTGTAGAAGGAATCGGGGAACTTTCATTTTGTCATGAAAGATGTCTTCTGACTTGCTGCTTGAGCACAGTGGCGAATACCATGAACTGAAGAAGTGGCTCACACCATCGAAAATGTTTCTCTTAATCTTCAAGGTGTGAGCGGGTGCCCTCATGTAAGGGGTGTGTCTCTTGTGCTGTTTTGATTGTGTTGTGTGTTTCATGATCAGTGTATCTGTTATTTTATGACTTGGTAGGAATGGTTGATTTGAGAGTATGCTGCTAATATCGTTCCTCTCTTCTGGCTTTGTTTTGAATGTACATGTACACGTATGTGTGTGATTGAATGCAGTGATGAACCCAGGAGGTGGCGAGGAGCAGTCCTTTTTGAAGAAGAGGTCAGCTTATTTGAAATAAACCATGAATTGAGTAAAGTTAGCCTTAAGGAAACCAGTGCGTTCCCCCTTTCTCAAAGGCATCCATCAATTCTTAGACTCCTGGATTTGCGTCTGTACATGGTGGTTTGCCCCAAACGCGTCACGGTGTCTGTCTGCTCTCTGATCAACAAAGATATTTCATTGCAGACTCGGAAGAGTTGTTGTTACTCTTTGGTTCTTTTCTTGATATCAAATTGGAACAATAAATTGCTTGGATTACGAACAGCAGATGACTTGAAGGAAAGCTTGCACATTTTGTTATGAAAATGGTATGTTGTCAGAAGATCGTGATTTGCTGTGGATCTAAGGGTGGCGTGTGCGTTGAGTGGGGTGCCTGCTTGTCTGTTATTTTGCCGACCTCATCGAGAGACCGACATTGTGTGATTGCTGGTGCTGTGTCTATTGAGTGGCTGAATGTGTAGTTGCGTTGGTTGTTGATTAGAGACTGAATTGGATAATTTGCTTGTGGTTTGCAAGTGAGCGTCGCTAGAGGAGAGGAGGTGCCTGTGTGTATCAGTGCTTCAGCGATAACTTCAGTACATCGACATTAAAGCTGACATGCATGCATAAAAACCCTAACGGGATCACCCGACCACCAAACGACCAATTGCATTTGAAACATGATAGACACCCAGCGACTGGTCTCACTTGACTGCACAAACAACAAGTTCATTGACTGAGACGCTTTCATGTAAAAAAAAGAAGAAAAATATTCTTCGAGCGGGTTCGAACTCGGATCCTTCGCCACTTGATCCATGCCGTCTTACCCACTATGCCATGAAGCCGTTGTTGCAGCCGAACATATTTTTCATTTTTGTCATTTCACGTACCGGTACAAGCTTGACAGAATGGCGTCTGAAACATGGCTGACCGGTCCTTCAAAACTTGGCGGACGGGCCTTGGTGTTATCGGACATCGCCGTTGGGGTTTTTATGCATGCATGTCAGGTTTAATTCGCATTTACAAATTCTTGCTGTGTAACACGGAAGATGGTTACCCTTCAGGGGTCAATTGGGAAGCACACTGACTCGTATAAATCGGGCAATGGGACATGACCCTCTCGGCTTTTCATTATGGTTACGACTTGACTGTGATCAACACTGATTGCTTTTCGGATTATATATGGCAGCACTGGTCGTACAATGGCCCTCCAAGCAATCACGGGATATTGTCTCTTCCAATTCTACCACTTCAATTTTGCCCACAGGCGCGTGTCGATTATATGATTCAAAGGAGAGCGATCAGCCTCCATAAAACCCACAGAAAACACACATATAAGAGCGAATTGCGTAATTTTTTCGATTGTATATATCAGTTACTTCGAGGCTCATCGTTCGCTATCATTCTGGTATCTTCACGCACCTGTGTTCTACTCCACGAACCGTGGGTTCAAATTGGCGGCCTGTGTTGGCCGTCTTTTTAGGAGCTACCTCGATTACGAGCTAGAGCTGTCAGGCTGTGATCTGGGAATAGACACCACAGTAGCATTTGCTGTCACCAGGTGTTTTTCTATCAATACCACACGATAGGCTATATAAACTTGTACAGAAGTCTTTCTGTGGTCAGTTTTCTATAGAAGACGTTGTAATATAAATTTGCAGAATTGCGGCGTATATACCAGCCGCTGATTCCGATTCCGACTTGAGGCTGTATAAAAAGCGGAATCGTACGGAATAAAGAGGTACATTCTTGTTTCAAATTTGTGTGTGTTCTGCCAAAAAGGACAACTGATTTGAAAGAACATACGGGGAGATTGTTTCCGGGGCGTTATCATTTGTTAATTATTGTTTGAATCAACTTTATTTCAAATATTGCTAAGTTCAGCCAGTTGTTGCCTGGTTGCCATAAGAAGAACTTGCTTGCCAAAAAAAACAACCGTGAAATGTTGGACGCCGTTCGTCTTTTTGGCAATGCCTTGCAAGGAGTCATTTCATACGCCAGCATTTGCGCCTTGAGAGGATGTTAAGATATCGGATTGGTTACAAATCATGCCGCTAGGTTGCAGGTCTGATTAACCACCTACCGGACGATCGGGAACCAACCAAACTTGTCTGATTCCCTTGAAGAGGAAGCGACAAAGAGGATGGTGTGTGAATAGTTGTATTACCCTTGAAGTACTAGGGGAACCACCCGCGATACGGAAAGTTAGTTGGACATATCTCTGTAGTATAAAAGACATGTCCAGTTGATTTTTGTGTTAATTGTATATTACGCAGACATGTCCAGTTCACTTCCTTCTTCATATGCGGCGCCCCCAGTACTTTAAGCAGGGAGAGACAAGACCACTAATGAATATTCATAGGTTGGAGGGTCCAGGCCTATCTATTAGACGAGTGCATGTTTTTTACTCTCAAGTACATATTTGGAGAGGTATTGAAAAAATATTTGTTGTGGCAAGTCTACAGATATAAAGAAATTATTTGATGAAAAAATTAATTTCGAATTTTGCTAATTTGGTAATAGGGGGCGTGTTTTGAGTTTTTTCTGCCAGTTGGCTGAAAAGAGTGGAAATATCAAAGTCTGTCTAATTTGTCGATTAAAAAAAAATTTCCGTGGTCAATCACCATTTTATTTTTCACCATTTACTTGCCCGACTGTCCGGAATCACATAATCTAAATTTCAGATTCACAACACCACGCGTTCTTTGATGCGTCGCGGTCAAACATTGACAATTTAACTGCTAAAAGGCTTAAAAAATCAATTGTGGTCTTGTCTCTATTTACACTACATTTTGGGTCAATATAGTGAAAAATTTGAATGTGCTCAAATCACTCTAATTCATTTAGAATATTGTATTGCTGATGATTTAAGGTCAAAACAAGCTAAAATAATGAGAAAAAAACTTAATTTGACCCAAATAAGAGTCAACCTAACCCCGGTCTAAGTTCGGTTTCATTTTTACAAGTCTTGTTGTGTTGCCATTCATTTTGTAATTTCTTTGAAACTACTTAGGCCTTGATTCTGAAAGTTGTTCCCTAAGCAGCAAAGATATTCCTAAATCACATCCTAAAGTTTCAGCTCCATAGCTTGCTTATTCTGGCCAGGGCAGGTCTTTGAATTTGGTGCTGTTGGGTGCAAAATCATGACTTTTTGTCGATTTTGTCCTCTTTCGTCGCTTTGGCACAGTTGTACCACTCTTTGAAATGTCTCTCATTTCTCCAAAAATGTCCAGATATGACTTTCCTTTGTTGGAGAGTTGTGGGATGTCATGTACATTAGTTTGAAAAAAATCGCAAAATGTTAACCCCTGAAATGTACCTTCATTGAGACAAGACCACTAATGAATATTCATAGGTTGGAGGGTCCAGGCCTATCTATTAGACGAGTGCATGTTTTTTACTCTCAAGTACATATTTGGAGAGGTATTGAAAAAATATTTGTTGTGGCAAGTCTACAGATATAAAGAAATTATTTGATGAAAAAATTAATTTCGAATTTTGCTAATTTGGTAATAGGGGGCGTGTTTTGAGTTTTTTCTGCCAGTTGGCTGAAAAGAGTGGAAATATCAAAGTCTGTCTAATTTGTCGATTAAAAAAAAATTTCCGTGGTCAATCACCATTTTATTTTTCACCATTTACTTGCCCGACTGTCCGGAATCACATAATCTAAATTTCAGATTCACAACACCACGCGTTCTTTGATGCGTCGCGGTCAAACATTGACAATTTAACTGCTAAAAGGCTTAAAAAATCAATTGTGGTCTTGTCTCGGGAACATTATTATTCATGCATCCTGTCATTTATCAAGACTTCATATTACTTATATTACTAACATGACGTGTACATTGTGTGTAAATATATCGTTTATAAATGAACATGCATGCCGGAATTTTGTAATTAAGTGGATGAATAATTAACAGTAGACTTGAATTAGTGTAGTGGATGAATGTAATATGCTAGACACGTATAGGAAATATAAAATTTCATTGTTCCATAGACTGGTCTACGACAATGTAGTACCTGCTATAGGTGGTCTTCGTCGTTAAAGGGGACGAACTATCCTAAGAATCAAAATGTGGCAGGCCTACTTTACAAAATAACATCTAATGGGATCTGCAGGAACTACTCAATGACTGGTCATGTGTCCAACGACGTCGACAGATGCTCCATTGGGGTAGGCCTACTCAGCGCATGCCATGATTACCATGTAAAGTATACTACTCAATATATTTGCATTCAAAACAAATAAAGGCTCATGTTTCTATAAACAAAAGTGTTCGTGTCTCCTTTTTTAATTTTATTGGAAACATATTCCCAATTCATCAAAGGTTCGGTTTGGTTCCACCGTGTGCCAATGTGGTGAGGGAGAAAGAGCTGAGACAGGAACAACCAGACCGAAACGGGCCTGTCTCCTCTCTCACCGGATGGGCAACGCGGTAGCAGATGGTTAGAGCGGTGAGACAGCTGGCAAAAACCAGACCGGATCGTCTCGTTGATAAGACGGTCACAACCAGAACAAATCGACATCTGGTAGTTCAACTTGATACTAACATGGTGGGAGAGTCTGTCTGCTTGTGTTTTTCCCATCAGCTACACCTTGTTGTCAATGTTTTGAGAGAGCTGAGACAGTCACAACTAAACTAAATCATGCCGATTAGCTCCATTGTGACATTCCTATCTCTTTCGTCAGATTGGCAACGCGATGAACGCCCAGGCCCGATTCGCTCAGGGTATCATGATTGTTTATTTTCTCTCCGAGGAGCTTCATATAGCCCGATTCGATCTAGTTGCGACTGTACATCACATAAACACACCGTCCGAAATATCGTAATAAGAGCCATCTGGTGGCAAAAGAGAGAACTAAACCATTGAGTACCAGATCTTTCTCCAGTTGTTCCTTTGTCTTTATGATTTTACACATCAATATATAGAGTTACCTAGTAATTGGCTTATAGCTCGGTTTGGTTTCGGTTATTTCTGTCTTGAACAGCATGTGCTACGATATTGGAGTCCAGCAAAGATCGAATGGCAAACTTGAATAGTTAGTTTCGCCCCATGTTCTGTCCGCGGGGAAGGCTATGTATACTTGAGCATCTCAGGGAATGATGGAGGGTTCTGACTATACAACACAGGCTGTGTTCAAAGTTGGAGTAGCTCCTCAAAGACCACCGCCATAACTTTACCATGTTTACCAAACATCTTTAGAGCAGACTGCTCACAAACAAGTTGTCTTTCTGTGTGCGGCCTATAACTGAACTCGGACTTAAAAGTGCTAAGCCGGTTCTGCCGCTCTACCTCATCGGTGTACTGGGTGTCTCAATATGAAGCTCACTTTATAATTGGCCTTAGAGCTGGAGTTTGCTAATTGTAAAACGTTGTATTCATCTGGAAGATTGATACACGTGCAGACGCCTGAGGAGGTTTGATACCACCCGTCTTAGTACTGATATTTCCCTCTCTTACAAGATGATAAAATGCGCATATGCCTAAAAACAGGTAGAACTAAATAGCACAAAGGTCTCTCAGTGGGGCACAAAGTATTCGGGTTATTAGGTCACAAAGTTACGGGATGATACAATTACATTAGATTGAAGAAATTACCAAGGACTGTGGTCTACGTGTATCATTCATCATGGAGTGTTACACACTGTTTGGAATTCCAGTTATTGTGAGGTGTGATCTTCTGCAGCCTGCCGTACATAAACATATGTATGCTTGTAGGCTAATACGTGATTATGAGTGAGCTTGATTCGTAGCAACCAATAGGAACATCTTCTCGATCTATGTCAGGCACTGTTATGTAATGCTACCGGATGAATCAAGTGATATACCTAGTACATTTAGGCCTACATGATGGTCTGAAACCGCATCTCATAGCATCTAGATTTCAAACCCTGCTTCATCGGCAAACACATTGGTGGCCTTCGCTCATCAAAGGGTAACTCCTTCCTTACCAAATCTCCATATTCGCCCCCTACAAATATTCATATATCATCAAGCTATATTTGTTCCACTACTTCTGTAATGTAATAATCAAGTGGTTGGACGAGTTAACACTATCTTAATGGAGTAAACACACCAGGCAGCTACAACTGTTCTTAACGAATGGAGGGTCCCTGAGATAATATGCAATCACGAAATGACAAGTTTAATCAATCTATTTTACCACTCGCACCCATAAATCATGCTAATCGAATTACCTATTCAACACAATGGGCACTTAACGGCATACGGACTAGTGTAGTGGACGAGGTCTGGAGACAAAGGACACCACTTGCAGTGTTTGTTAATGGTACACGTAACAAAGTCTTCATCCACCAATGAATATTCCCAATGTGCATTTTCGTGGGCTGTGTTAATTCACCGAACTTCTTCCAGTCCTTCAATCAAAATGGTCTAAAAACTTCATCAAATCGTCTGTTAAAGCTACGTTTCAAAACAGCCGGGTGGTGGCTTTGCATATCAGCACAAATCCTCGGTCGGCAATTCGCAGAAGGACAAGACAAACTGCCTTATTCATGACCAGAAACCAAGGATGGGTACAATTTCCTTAGTGTGGCGACTGATAAGGCTGATGTCACAACGATAACATCGACATGGGACAGAAAAGACTTCAGCTATTCATGACAAGAACCCACGAACATGGAAGGGGAACATTGATTCCCTTGGTGCACTGGCTGATAGCTGTGGCTGAGGTCACAATGATCACGTAAACAGCCTCATTCATGGCCAGCGGAAATGAACTGAATACAACATTGGAATTAAATCACAATGGATAACGAAGTCAATGATTGTAACACTCCCACCCTGATAGTCAGTGCAAGAAGGAAATGTAGAGCGAAAGGCTATATACTGATTTGGCAGTGACGGGACAGGTGAAGCACTTTCCATGGTTTCAAGAGCGATGGCGTGTTCGAAACTGATGCTGCTCGGAACTTCTGCAAGTTGGATAACCAAACACAGCGTATCCGGCCCTAAGTCAATAGTCTCTGAACTGATGTCATGGTCATGCTTTGGAATAAATGACTGAAATTGATGAAGAGGCGTTGAGGGAGCTCCACCCTTACATATTTCGAATCAGGATTCAGTAACATGATCACGGAGAGAGACAATGCGAGATACCGAGTCACACAAATCCCTCCACGGTTAGGATTAGGAAAGCTCTGAATATGTACAATAGCAGCCACTAAATCTGAACCTCACAACAGAATTACATTAGATCTTGTTGATTGTCTTTCTACATCTCCGCCCATCTGTAAAGAAGCAATTAATGTAAGATTGCCACTGTCAGTGCTCTGATAGTGTAGCTCATCAACCTGTCAACAAGATATGTATTGTCAAAGAACCAATTAATGCAAGATATTCATCTGACAGTGCATTGATAATGCAGCTTGTCAACTCTTCAGAATAAAAGGACTATCAGAATCTCATAATCTTCAATTGAATCGTCATCTTGTGTTTTTCAAGGCTATATTCAACGTCAGTTTCACCCTTGTTGATAATTGATGTGTATAAATGTCTAAATTGATACTTGTACAATGTACATGGAGACTGAACATAGAATCAAACCTTATCTGCGAAAAGCATTGCATTCTTACAAGCGAAGCTGGTGTAGAAAAGTGGTCAAGGGGTCTTGTCAACTACGTCACTACTCTTCTCAACCTCTGGTGTGAATACATCTACAACCACTACTGCTATCGGATAGGAAAGTTCTTTACTATTTCCTTCACAACATACAATATTGACATTCATTTGGTCCCGAATTCTTGGTAAACTGCACAACAGTCAAAGGGCAGTCGGCCTCCCGGTACCCATGACACTGGGATGAATCCCTGTAGGCTGCGGATTTACCGTGTATAGTCTATTATTTATACCATCCGTGGTGTAAGAATATGCTGCCGCCTTGCCTGTGGACGAGGTACTCCTCTTTCGATCTGGACCGTAGTATTGTCTTAACATGTAATATACTTTTCTCCTGAACACGAAAGAGAAGAATATAAAAGCGCCTTGTAGGCTGTTGAGAATGATAAACGTGTACTGCACAACAGAACTTTTTGTTATGATCCACACGAAGGCGAAGATCCAGGTCCCACCCATTATAACTGATAACTTGATATATATGAGTAGGCTCCTTTTGTCCCTTTTGCGAACCATATCTGCGGCGACTGTTGCTTTGTAGATATTTACAGCCGTGAATATGTACAGTACCAAGTTTATAGTAAGAAGAATGGCTAAGGGGAGAATAAATAACAGGCCGACGGCGCTCGGGTTTGAAATCCAACAAATATGGCGGCCATAACGCGGCCGGAACTCCCCAGTGGCGTCACCAAAGAGATCTAGCACGAGTGAAATTCCGACGACCAATAATGGGGCGAGCCAACCGTATAAACTGAAAGCTATGAAACGCCGGCGTTTTGCTTTCTCGTCCGTGCTGTGGAGGTTGGTAGCGGAAAATGCTAAAGCTAGGTCCAATGATAGCGCGTTCATCCACACGAAAGACGCTAGGATGAAATAATGGATTAAAGTTGCCGCCAGGACGCACGTGATGTAATTATTCGTCCGGCCTGCACCGACCAGAAATGTCAACTGTGATAAGAAGAGCGCCAGCACTAAACTCATCAAGGTCTTGCCAGGGGTGTTGCGCAATGGCGGCAAAATAGCGTAGATGACAAAATTCAAAGCGAGGCAGACGATGGAAAAGATTTGCCCGGTAGCGGATATGATCATTGCGGCATTCTCAAATTCATAAATAGTCCTCACCATGCCGACCGATACGTTTTTGCTGACCACGTGATGGGCGCACAAATAAAGCGAACCATTCACCAGACGAAAATTACTTGCGTTAAATTCTCGTGCGTCACCGTTGAAGACGACGTTACCATTTTCTAAAATCTTAAACTCCTCTGGCCCGTATTTGACCTCCGGGCACATTATCCCGGGTTGAATGTCACTGCCGTTGGGCGGCAGTGGTCGGAACGCCATTACTCTTGGCGCAAATCTACGAATACACGTCCCATTGATAAATTCCTGTAGCGGTGGACAGAATACCTTTCTACACTTTTGTTGAAATAAGTCAAAAATTTGATTTTTCCCGCAGTTTTGTAATGGATCGTTTTGGACCTTTTCTCCGTCTGTGACAGTGACCCGTCCGCCTAGCGGTTCGAATAACACAGTTATCGGGTAAAATGGTTGCATACTTGAACCGAATCCTAAGGATAACGTGATCGAATCCATATGCTTCCAGTTGCATACTATGTTCTCCTCGCGTACACCATTACACAATGCACAGTGGATATTCTTATACAGATGATTGGTTGTTGAATTGTCGTATATAATATAAGTATAATTGCCACAGAATTCGGCCACAGTTGTGTCTGTCCAGTTCCCAGGACAAACTGATATTATATTCAGTTTGAAATTGCGAAGATTTCTGATTCCAAACGGGTTCAGGAGATACTTATTACAACGCTGCAGCTTGGTAAGTATATCCGTTCCACCAGACGGCGTTACGTCGGCAGAATTCGGGCCTGCTTCGGGATCACTCGGCTTGATTCCGGAATCAGTCGTTGCTTCCGACCTCTTTGGTCGGGAATTTTCGTTATCATCTGCCATTAAAGGATCGGCCATGAGACTGTCGAAATACTCACCGGTGTAATCATTGGAAAAGGTACATCCCACCGAAATCTCCCAGAACACTATCTCCCTATCGTCCCAGCAGAGGGCGCAATACATATTCCGATAGGTGATACCAGTTTTCATATTACTCACCGGCCACCATAGAAACTTATCTCCGTAGGTATTTCTGTCGTCGTCGCATAATTTACGCACGGACTCCTCTTGGAAATACTCGGGGCATGTCTCTACCCAACATGTTCCCATGATAGCTTCTCTTTTCGATACACCATCAGTATGATATCCAAATATACTCGTCAAAGGTGATAAAGACAAATGCTTCTTGTACAACTCTAATCGGGTTCCGTAGACAGAATCAGTCGATTTTGTACCCTCGTTCGTATCAACATTATCCTGAAAGTCGCTACAACAGTCATCGTGAACTTTACACAGTTCGTCACAGAAGCAACTTCGGTGAAGATAGTGTACTAACTCACTGTGCTCCCACGGATACTCTCCCGCCTCTGCTATTGTAGGCATGACAGTCGTGGGGATTTCATCTTGCCCGCTACAAGAGTTCTTGGTGATGGTTTCGCATTGCGGATACGAAGCACGTATCAACATCACATTAAAGAGCAGCGATACGAACAGAAGATCGAGTTTGTATTCACTGAAAGCCGCCATAATAATCTTGGTGGGGAGTTTTACCGCGTTATGTGGACCACTTTGGAGCAACCGCGTATCATACCAAGCTGCAAAAGATAAAAAAGAAAAAAACATAAGAAATTATACGAACCGTGTAGGAAGTGTTTGTGGGTTACGTAAAGGAAGTTGCCGTGGCGAATCCGGTCATTAGCACCTAGCAGGAGCTAATCGGCCTGCAGACATGGGAAGACGATTGGAGGTAACTGTAACTAAACTGTCGTTCACCTCAATGTGGGGAACATTGACGTAACTCAATTACTTATGCTGAAAAATGTTCGAAGTTCGAAATGGTCTTCGCTGAGCTATGAAAAAACTCGTTTTTTAGTTTTTGGGCAGTTCAGGCAAATGCTGGTCATAGTATGGACGGTCATTCTCTTTAAAACGCACCCACTACAGAAGTAAATTGGCAAGGTGACGTCACTGACTGACCATACAAAACGAAATCCTCGAGAAAACCTTTGTGCAATCCCAAAGAAAACCTCGGAAAAAAACGGCTGCTGCCAGCTCAGCTTCATAAAAAGAGCGTTAGCGATGATATTACTAGCCTTTCTAGCTACAGGTGTACCCAACTCCCACACTGCTGAGTTCACCTGGGTGGTGATTGAAAGATACATGGACAAATAACAGATGTCTTCGACAAGTGTTTTCTAAAACAATCGCGGATCCATCTTATCTTATGGTTTACGGTTGGAATCTAACACCAAAAGATTGTATACACGATGCGTCGCTAAGCGCAGGATCCAATATGTTTTACAGTTTCTAATAAAGTAACCACAAGGTTAAAGAAATAAGGTGGCGAGGAATTAAAGGTATTTAGAGGTTAGATTATTGGGACGTAATACCTTAGAAATCTACAGTCACATTTTCTGGCATGACAGCGTGATCTTTTTACCGCTGAGATACGGTCCTACCGTTTGCGGTTGCAATAGCCGGGGTACCGAATGGGAAGCCCACACTGCAGACGTTAAACAGCGTTGTGGATTTGTACCGATAAGTTACGATGTAACTGTTTGCGGTGGCAACGGGGTACAACGTAGAAAGCATAACAACATCCAGTGTGTACCAACACCATAATAACTCACTGTCAAGGTTACGTTGTAGAACAAGCAAGCCTGCTGGGCCAGACATAGGCCATTGAACTGTTCTATCTCAAGGCAGCTGGCAGTACAAGAGAGTACATGAAAGGGGCAACCACACAAACATTCTCAAAGCATTCAACATGGCGATATGAACCTTGTGTGAAATAAAAATTCGCTCTGTTTCACACAAGGTTCAGATCGCTATAGCCTGACTATGAGACGCGACGAAGATCTCCACACAAATATGAAAGCCCTGGTGGTTCAATGGTTAGAATGCTGGACTTTCGACCCGATGGTCACGAGTTCGAATACCTATGAATCCACCACATTTTCTCTTTTTTTCTCTCTTCATTTTGTTGTTATTTATTCATTAATGTACATATTATTATTGATATCACTATCATTATCACTATTATCTTGCAGAAAACCTCCGAACCCGAACTTTACAAACTCTTTCAATATGTTTCTCTCATTTTGGTACAGTCCTGAAATGACTTTTATCCTGGTTGGTGCAGCGGACTATAACCCGGTTCATTGACTTGGACGAACTGTCGTATTATTCGGCCAGGTAAGGGGAAATGGCAATGAGTTAAAAGTCAGTACCTCAACAGGTATATATCAAGCCCATTGGTCCTCATTGTGTCTGAACCAGGATTGGTTCAAATACAAGTCTTGTTCTACTTCTACAGAGTAGCGACGATGCCCAAGAAGTCCGGTTTTCAGCGATCCTGAAAAGTTGGTATTGTGAGGCCGGCGCTTTCTTTGGTGTTGTCCATCCACTCCACAAATAACACAACCAATGGACTCTTCCTCCCTTCATCGATGAGTACCATTTGCCACACTTCACAACTGTCAGAGCACGAAATCTAGTCTGGACTAGCCTAGTCCAACTACAACAACAACTCGACCTGGGAATCGGTCACAAACAGACTACCATCAATCAATTAGTCTGCAAACCCGGAATTATAATCAGACGGGATTTTCAACTCATATTTTCATAAACATGATGTTTGCAACGACAGACAGATTATTGCAGACTCTGTAGACCAGTCTATCAACCCAAAAGCAATCAAAGAAGCATGTTACCTTTTTATATCTATTCTCTCATGGTATGAAATTCCAAATATCATACAGAAGGGACAATCGGCTCTTAAGAGCTAGTCGATGTAACCAGTTGGTTCTCCTGATATTCAATCTTCATACATTCATAAATATCCTTAAACATTTCACACGGAGTTTATCTGCATTGTGTCACCAGTATACTGCTGATGATAACTTGGGCAGAAATGAAAGGGTAATATTCCCGGGGAGCACTCCGCATACCTGATCAATCATTTGGCTGCAGAAATCCCAATCTTCAGGACTTACAATACCATTTCACTAAAGAAAGGAGCTTGCCTTGCGCTTAACGTATTGATTTGTGGCCTGAATATTCCGATAATCGACCTGCGTCTTGTCATCCCCGACTTGGCTAATCACGACTGCCAGATATAAGAAAAGAACTATTCGATCAATCAGCTTACAACTTCGGGCGAAATCCCGAAGCTCGGTACTTCATTATCATTTGGGACTGTAACTATGTTGATGCCAATATTCCTTCAAGAAATCAATGTCTGTAGACCGATTATAAAAGAACTCGAATCATGAGCTCTGTATAAGAATCTTAGCGGTGAATAAGTCCTGGGGACGACAATCTGATGTAGTCTTGTCGCCAAGCCATGGGATCTGCTGATGTCACAAATGTAATCATCTAATTCAGGTCCCGAACAGACACTAAGCCTTCCGCGGAGGTCGTAGATCTCGACCTGCAGCGCTCCAATGGTACACAGGCTATAAGCAGGAGCCGGAGGTCAGCGTCTCCCGGGATGGCATTTTAGCGAGTTGCTAGCTGTGATCAAACAGTCAGCAAACAGATTACCATCAGCAGGTTCGCCAAAACCATTTCGAAATAGTTTTAATTGTGTCCGAACCCATTAACGATAGTGGGAACTAGGGACAGACTGGGACCGCATATCCCGGCGCTAAAAGTATTAGCATGGTACGAAACTTATGCCAGTCAATATGCAGTGCAATTTTCCAGACCAATTTACACACAAAAAAAATTATGTCTGATTTTCATATTGCATGTGCATAAAGTTTATTTATCAACCAAAACTCGATTTGATCGTCCTAAGTTACAAAATCGATACGACCATGTAAGCTCCTTCTTTGGCCGAGAGGGGTCGAAACACAAGTACAAATAATCCGTTTTGTTATATTGAATGACAACAAATAACTAAGTGTTTCGACAACAAGGCCTTCAGATAGTGATGGATGGCAAGTAGATCGTTCAGAGGTCATGTCCGGTCAGAGCCCCGTATCTCCGAGTTGTTGGAAAAGATATGAAAGAATTGGCAACAAAGCAAACACTACTGAAGAAGCAATTAATCATAGGTATTCTTTCTGTATACAGAAGGTGATACTCGCTTATTTATTTCTGTTCTTTACCCAGGCCAACACACCCAGGGAAATGGGGTCACCAAGCGGTCCAGACATGCGTGGCTATGACAGTCCGTTTAGAACGCTAACTTACGTTATAGCAATTAATCCATATAATGTATACTTGGTTTTAGTATAGGATGATCCTCCAGGGAATTCTTCGCTGTATCGTGTCAATTGTTGCCAGGGCATCCTTAAATGTTGAATATAAAATTAGTCACAAACATAGATTAAACACTATCAATCCATAAATGAATGCGTAGTATTGCCAGCAAGAATTGTCGTTGTCGCCAAGGCAAGTTTGCCTATCCAACGTATAGCTCCTGCCGTTCAGAAGGGCTTGCGTAAGAGTATCTAACACGTACTTTTAAGTTCACATCCTACATTTCGAGATGTTCGTTCGACACCGAAATCTTAATAAAAAGTACATGTTTTGTACGTTCCTTAGGCAGTTTAGGTATATTTACACTGGAAGTCCTATACGAATAATACGAAAATGATAAATCCATCAGTCCGTCCTGGCTGGCTGGCTGGCTCAGTTTAATCAGCGATGCTGAGAAACTGTGCCATTAGTGATGAACTACCAACGTTTCGTTATTGGCTGTTCAAAAAACATTTGCCGCTGAATCAACGTCTGTGTTGTTTATGCATCTTTAAAATCAGCGCCGCGGTCGGCAGAAGTTCGAACACAATTTCCAGATTTTGTATCCAGTTTCATGTACGCATGCGCGTGATCGACCCTGAATGCGTATGCTTTCTTTTTAGTTGGTTACTTATCAATACGCATGCGTATACAAATATTAGTTTTACTTCGTCCTCAAAGGAGTGTTCACCTGCAGAGGGGTGAAGATCGAACCTACCCTCAATGCCCTTATGACAGAGTCACTTCAACAGACCGGCGTCAATTAGATTTGATTTGGACGACCAAGATGTTTGGTAGATGCACGCCCGATACCGAGTAGCCCATAACATAATCATCTCACAAGTAGGCCTAATTGATGAAAATTACTGTAATCACATACTTTTTGTATCCGTACAAAGGTTAAATGCTGCTGCTCAGGAATGATGAAAAAGTTAACAAGAGCGCATTATATCATAATAGCAGGTTAGCATGCCTAGAGTTAATTTAGTTACTCCAAACACAAGGCCTTGGCCCAGCTGTTGCTGTCATTAAGGTTTTCTGTTTTGAAATCTCAACAATTGATGAAGTCCTCCACATAAGTGGGTGGCGGTGGATGGTTCTTGGAACGGAATAGCGAAACCTCACTCATATTGAAGTCATTCCGTCTCTACCTGAGGTTTTGTTCGTTCCAATTAATCACACTGTAGCAGTCATTGTTGTCCTGAATTTTCGATACGAAATCAAAATGTTATCATGTATGTAAATAGATATCTTAATTCGGAAAAATTCACTGCGACGAGGGCTTTGCTTAGATAATCTTGAAGATGCATGTAAGACCATCCGCTCACAATCCCCCCAACCTAACAAATCACATCAACTCATATTTCATTAACGTTCATCACACAATTATCGCGGCCACGTTGTTTTTTCCCTGAGGAGGATATGGTTGACAAATTCGATTACCGTTCCTTAAATGATGAATGCTAAACATAATATTCCGAATCTTTGGAACACCGTTGTTTGATTCACGAAGGATATTTAGTGTCACGGTCGATTATACCAATTACCTAAGGTGATTTGAGAATGATATACATGTATATGTAAAAGGAAAATAACCAAAGTAAGACCAGGTATGTTTATTCATGCAGATTCTGATTTGATCGTTAATTCTGGCGATGACAAGCAGTAGGGAGAAGCACTGACGAACGTAACCACCTAGAATCTCGCCTCAACTCGCCTGGGGTTCTGGGAACTGGACAGGCTGGGCAAACTGTTTATGTGAAAGATGGCGCCGAAATCAGTAATCGCACCATGCCAAAACCATCCTGAACTCAAGGGCAACATTCGGCACAAACGACGAGGATACGACTGACTCGGGCCTTCCAGCATGTGTCGAAACGGGTCTACGGGCTAGTTATAAATTGTACATGCAGATGGCAGCAGCTGTGTTAGTGTTGGTGTCGTCGTTTAACTCCGAATTTGTATAGTAGCAAATTCTGCTTTCTTGGTTTTGAATCATATACATCGCTTCCTGATACATATAACTTGCAAATCCAGGAGGAGAATTCCCTGGACTACCTCCTGACTCAGTCCAACAAAGTGCGAATTGCGGTTTTATGAAGGTCATAAAATCTGATTTTGTATTTCGTATTATTTTTCGGTAGGGATTGGACAATGTTGTTTGTAGTTCTTGCAATTCGTAATCTACTTACAAAAATTGAAGTAATGCCATAATATTACAGGTTTGAAATGTCGGAATGTCTGGCCGGAGGTCTCAAGTAGGCCTAATTTGCGTTTAATACTCCAAATAGCAACAAAATACTTCCAAAATGTTTTTCTGAGTAAGTTCGCTTGTACCGACCCCTAAACCAAATAAATGCACCTAGCGAAAGGCTTTGACGATTTCTTCCCACCACCCCAAAGCCGATTAGGCCTAGCTAGGGTCTTGACCGATTTAGTGTTGACATATTTGCAGTCCCACCAGAGTTTTTAACCAAGTGCGATTATGTTGCATCACATGCACTCCCAGCCAGTGGTATGATGGAGATTTTACCCTGAATTTGGCGTCCTTCGATAGCTTCCTCGCAAAAGTGCTTCTTCCACGGCATACCTGAAATGTTACTGGCACCATAGTAATTAAATGATGCGTGAGTGCATTTGAATTTAGAGAGACTTATTCCAAGCACTAGATCTCTGTTCAGGATGTTGATATGGTTAATGGTTATTTTCGATGTTTTGTAACACAAGCCATAAACATTTTCAAGTGCCACACAACATGGTAAAGAAGCCCGCCAAAATAAAATAAAAAACTCTGTTGAACAGCTTGACCCCGGCTTGACCTCCAGTGATCATGTTCAGCTGGCTGTACATTGCTCACCGAAATAATGATAAAGGTCATGCACTGAGAACTCTAAAGGGGGCCATTCGGTGGTGGTGGTGGGGGGGGGGGCAAAAAGGATAAATACCCGGGAGGTAGAAGTTGACAATCCTCTTCGGATCTGCTTTCCTGGGGAACCCCTGATCGGAAATCAGGGGTGAAGTTCGCTTCTACGGCCCTGTTCCCAAAGGTATAACACTGCCGAACGCACTTGGCCGAAATCTGCTACTGTTTATATACCCGTAAGGGAATCTTTGGAAACTTTCTTATATTTAGTTGCACTGAAAATATTTCATCAACTTTTAAGCCTACATAAAGAATATAGTGACCGCATCTTGAGATTTTCGAACTGCCCTTCAAGAGCCCCGTCAAATCATCAAAAGATACCTCACTAATTGGGTCACACTGTTATTGCCAGTCGGTCAAAGGATCATCGGGCTATGATCTGAGTCTGACAACAAAAAACAGAAATGGGAACCACCGAATTTTTATGTATTTTGTGGCATTCAAGGATTATGTCGATCTAACATTCTAAAAAGTAGGCTCTATGGACGCAATGTTTTATAAATTCTGTACGATAAAAGGTCCCCCTCCCCCCCCACCCCAAACCTGGCCTATTCCACAAGGTTCATTTTTGTGGGCTGCGAAAATGTACCAAATACATGTAATACATTTTTCGTGTTAGAATTCCGTCCAGTCAATTTTTAGGCTGCACCCTCAGCTAATAGGCCTACAAATGGCCTACCTCTCCCATATGATACTAAAGTATATGGTATATAGGCCTACCAACGTACATTAACATAAATTTCAAAGGAACCAATGTTGGATATAAGGTACCAACTGTCAACTATATACAATCGTTTTTCCAATGAATTGTTCATGTTTGGCCTAGTTTGCCCTGTCGGATAACAAATGAGTTAAATAGGCGGATGTTCAATGTATCAGCAGTGCATCATATAAATGCCCGCCGCCAATGCCAGGGCCGTGGTCGAACATTGACCCTATCACTCTCTGGGCCTATATTGAGATGGGATGAGCAGCTGTGTATATCGGCCATACGCTATAGCTGGTGAGAGTAAGCATACTGCTCAATGCATACGCTGCTTGAAGTGCAATGCTTAAAGTGAGGTACCAGGAAGGTTCTTGACGAAGTGTGGACAAACTTGGATATGACTAATTATAGTTCTCTCTACGCCGACTCTACTCTCTCTTCTCAAGAAGTCAGTTTCTGGTAGGCAAGCAGGTAAGTCCAGTCGTATCTTTATGAAGGCCTATTCGTGCTATTCGCCAAAGATATCATGCAAAGGTACCAGCCTCGTTGGTCAAGGAAGAGACTTGGGACTGTCACATGAACAACGACGATATGTGAGCAAACATCAAAACCTAAGCTCTTATCGTTCGTATGTATAGGCTCCTACAGCACGTAGTTTCTCGGATCTGGAAAATCAGTGGTGATGTTGGCTTCTCCTAAAATGTCTACGGCCATGCTCACAAAGGTTCAGGCGCTTCTCCGGCCCTGCTCGCAAAGGTCGATCGCCCTGCTCACAAACATCTTGCCCCTCAATGTATTGACATTGCTCAGCTTCCAGACAACGCACGTCAGTGATGACTACCGCTGTTCTAAAAATAAACATTTCCAAGGCTACGAGAGCAGTTCAGCTCACTTTACGGGCTCACCTATGCCCAAGGGTATGCCTTTACAGAGAGACACATACATAATATTCCGTCTCTCGCCTGAAGTGCCCATGATATGCGTTCTGCGATCAAATAATCACTGAGATCTGTATAGAGTACTCATGACTGGATAAAAACGAAAAATCGAACGCGTGGACTATGCGGGTATGAGCATGAAGCTATATGAGATCTCGAGGGACCGTACATTGTATGCCAGCTTTTAGTCGGGCCAGCCGTTATTTCTCAGTTTGCATAGTTAACAGTACATTGGGATTCCGAACAGCTGATATGGAGAGGTAGGTAGGCCTATATTTTTGCCTGCGCTGCTGATACGGATTCTCCAACTACGTTACGGTAAAAACAAAAAGCTAAATGAAAATCAGGAAATTTTATTTTGGCCAGGATGTTTTTGTGATTGCAAATGTTAAGAGGAGTGAAAACTGTTGCTCTATGTAGTTTTGAGGACCCCTGCAAATTTAATTTTTTTCAGGTTTGGTTGATAATGCAACGGCAACGAGGTGGGAATAACCTTGGGGTTGGCAACAAGTAATGGAGCTAGAAACCACCTCATTCGCGAGTGAGGAAGAACTATGTCAGAAAGATGACACCAAAGGTCTCAATGGCGAATCAAGCATCGGAGATGGTCACCACGGACATGATGGCAGTAGCCATGGGGACACATCAGGTTGCCATGGAGAAGATTGTCACCATGTTGACGGTGTCGGTCACCATGGAGAAAAAACCTCGAACCAATACGAGGAAGACGAACTTCTCAAATCAGACACCGACTCAACATTTTTTGACGATCATAGTGTAATCACAGAAGAAGTAGAGCCACCTGACGGAGGGTTCGGCTGGGTCGTGTGTGCCTGTGCATTTTTCCTACAGCTTATTTGTGATGGACTACTCTTCAGTTTTGGAGTATTGTATATATCATTGTTGGAGCACTTCGAAGAAGGGAAGAGTGTCACATCTTGGGTTGGGGCGGTTTTTATGGGATGCAGCATGTTAATGGGTGAGTTTACAATAAATGTAGGCCATACCTCCTGCTTAAAGATCAGGACCTGGTTGTTCAAAAGGAATAATGTCACTGACTCAAAGTCTTTCAAATTTGAAAGACTCCTGTTGTATCAAGATACACTTGTTGCCCTGTTTGAATCTGCTGGAACCGAACGTTTCACATGCACTGCTCATCCCTTTTACTTTGAGCTGATGAATACTAGTATGAATTCCTTCTTGCCTTAATCAACAGATTCTCGTCCTGTTTTCAGGGCCTCTTGCAGGTGCGTTAGCCAATAAGATAGGTTGTCGGATAACGGGCATGTTAGGATCCGTCATCTGCTGTGTTTCACTCGTCATCAGTACATTCTCGCCGAACATTGCTGTCCTTTCCATAACCTATGGCGCCATGGCGGGTAAGTACAACTAAGGCTATAGTCCTGTGTGGTAGCGCAAGGAGCAGATTCTCCAGTTTTTATGAAAAAATTGTCAATCATTGTTCCTGCTGCTACACACGGCTCTTCCACCGCACCACACGCTGTGCTAGAGTGGGATGCAAAAGTAAACAGATGTAAAACACCTCGAAAGAATGAGCCATTTGAGTCGCTGCGACCTGCGCCAGAGCGATGACAACATGACAAGATAGCGTAATTTGACCAATGTTCTAGCGGCTTGATTCAAACCACCAGCGTTATTTCTAGGCAATGGGTCGTAGCAGCGACTTAAATTGCACCTTACTGGGTATTTGAAATAACCACGTAATTCGGCGCTTCAGCAGCAACCGTAGCGGAAAAGAACCTGGCTGGAATTAAGTTGTAAGGCATGATTCTTTCCTATTCCAGGGACTGGTCTAAGTTTTGTATATCTCGTGTCTGTTGTGATGGTAGGGTCTTACTTCAAAAAGCGCCGTGCCCTCGCTAACGGAATTGCCATGTGCGGGTCAGGAATCGGGACTTTCATCATGTCGCCATTACTAAGGTTCCTGTTGGACAAGTATGGATGGAACGGAACAATTTTGATTCTCGCAGGAATAGCATTGAATGGTTGTGTATTTAGTGCCTTTTTCCGACCAGTCACTTACAAAGTGATGAAAAATGATTCAAGGAATGGAAGTATTGAACACCTTGGTGATAATGTTGTGATAGCTGCAACTGATTCAACAGAAAACTGTGACGAATTGGGACGAGTTGAGAAGGATCAATTAGTAGGGCTAGTGGATGGCGTAGAGAATGATAAGTTAGCTGAAGATGTGCCAAAGACCGACTCAGGATATGCTAGCAATAATCACGTGGGAAAAACCAAGCCTACCCTATTAGAAGTTCCGCCACGGCTTTCGAAAGATCGACGCATCTCGTCGCTCACTGATCTCGACAGATTCCAAAAGGTTCAAAATAATCGTCTGGTGGCTTTGAAAACTGTACACCAGTTAAGCCATCCCCACCTCCATAGGATGGGGGCGAGCTCAAACAAAAGTTTGAGTGTTCAGTCTAGGACTTCACGGAATCTTATCACAACTCAGTCTCTGGTAGACACTTACTGGGGGAAGGAGAATGTCTCTACGATGAGCAGGCGGGAAATATTCATGAGTGGGAGTGTTATGACAATTCCATGGGTGCCTGCCAAAGACGTCGGCTCGGATAGACAACGCTATAACTCAAGACTCGGTCAGTTATCAACAAAGCCGGTCTTGGCGGGTTCGAAGTCTCACTCATGGTTCTTTTCCTGCGTAGAGGCTCTTGGGATTCCTCTTCTGCGTGATCCGGTGTTGATTCTGATTGTACTATCCTGTGTTTTCTGGACAGGTAGGTCATTTTTAGATGACATGTAGGTATAGGCAGAAGCCAGTTAGCCAAAATTAAGTTCCATGAAGTTGCCGAAAGAGATTCAACCTACATGTTTCTTATGGTACATCAAAGCTAATCAGCTGGCTTCGTCCATTTGCCATGCACAGCACTGACATTTACTGGACATTCCTTTGTACGAACTGATCTCGCAATATCATTACTCACATCACAAACCTCTTCGTCTCGAAGTCATTTGTGTTTCTTTCCCTTTGTTCCAGGACAGTCCACTATCTACACATACCTCGTCGACTATGCCCTGTATCGAGACATTGACAAACACAGCGCATCATTTCTCCTTTCAATAATCGGAATTCTGAATACGATAGGCAGGATTGTCATCGGCTGGGTGACAGATCATCCGAGGGTTGACTCCACGCTTGTCTACGCCAGTGCCATCCTAGTTACGGGGGTTATAGCATTTGTGATACCTTTCTGTGAATCGTTCGTAGCTCTGGCATTCTGCTCTGGAGTGTTTGGAATTTGTATGGGTAAGAACACGTCATCAGTACAGTACTCCAACTTCTCTGTCACTAAGAGCATACTAGTATGACCTTTTCTGGACCTTTACAAAACTGACAGACACAGCTAGATTCGTTTGACCTGTTATGTTGCTAACGCAACATGTACACACCTTACACCCCACAATTAGACTGCTATAGCAATGATATGGCGGTATACATCCGAAACGCATTGCGTTTGGTTACATGCATCTCCCGCAGGACTGGTAAAACCAGCAGCGTATTACATGTACTTGTCATACTGGTACTGGTATTACAAAACTGAGTGGTCAGTTCGCCTGGAGTTTGAATCTTCATGTGCCTGTGATTTGGGATGTTGCATCACTGACTCATGGTTAGCTCCATTTTGAAAATAACGATAGCATGTCGGCAGCCAATGAAATGCATATTTCTACTAGTGCGATAACCTTGAATGTTGCTATGGCTCCCAACCCATCGTCATAGCATTCAATATTCTAATTCATTTATTGTCTCATTCAGCCACATATGTTTCCCTGCGGTCGATCATTGTCGTGGATCTAATGGGCATTGACAAATTAACCGGCAGCTTCGGGTTGGTGATCAGCTTCCAGGGGATAAGCTATATAGTCGTGCCGCCTATAGCAGGTAAGATCACAGGCGCGTGAAATGACGACCTCAATAAGCCCCCCCCCCCCTGTTGTCAGTGAGGGTAGGCTGTGGGGGGGGGGGGCTATTAATTTCACGCACCTGTGGTTAATTCAGACATGATCCCTTGGTTCGAATGGGGTGGACAAGGGGAATTAGCTCACCGTGGTTGGTCGGGTTTGGCTAGAACGTAAACAAAATTGGCGTATTCATGTGCATGTTCATAGTGCAGCCTTGTAGTTTTCACTAACTAAGCCTGGGATCAATAAAGGAATTCTATAGCCCCAAGCATTGTAAGAATGTATTGTTATACAAATGAGCCCGTATTGTCTCACATTTCATCATGTTTATATGCATTTCAGGTGCGATTCTTGAGATGACCGGAACGTACATTGGTCCGTTCATGTCTACCGGTGCGTTCTATACTCTTGCCGCTATCGTCATATTACCGGTGCGCATTCTGCAACGCAGATGTCAGAATAAGGCGAAAGACATTGACTTAGATGACGCTGATGTGTAATGAACTCGGCGATTAAGGACTGACCATAAAAACACTCTATTGTATATTTGACCAGGGTAATAAACTTGTCTTAACTATTTAACCCTAAGACTTTTGCTGATATAATGCAGTCCTTTTTCTGTTTCAATTGTAATCCAAGTGGCATATCTGTGATCATATTCAAGCGTGTAATCTGGACACTGTCTTCAGTCTATTTCTTAAACAGCTGTAATATTCTGGAGAAAAAATGTGTGCGTCACTTATTTTCGTGTTTAAGATATACATATGGCCGGGTCTATTTGGCAAGCCGCTCGCCGAACAGGCATCTTTTTTTGTCCTGTTTGGAGAGCCGCTTGCCTAACAGTACTAAAAAGCCACCCTGTCAGTCGGCCAGCCGGGCTTGCCAAACAGAGCAAATTTTCTTTCCTGTTTGGCAAGCCGATGAATAAACCACGCCTACTCATGAATATGCATAATGGCGTATTGATCTGAAAATGGTCTGTTACTGCGGTTTTTCCTCTCCAGCGCATTACTAACTTATGAATATTAATGAGCCCTTGGGCATTTATAAATATTAATGAGTTCGGCTCTCCATTCAGGACAAGAAAAAGTCGCTGTTTGGTAAGCCGGGCTTGCCAAATAGTCACTTCCTATACATATTGCCGTGAAAAAGAAAATCTAATTGACGTTACTATTCAGGGTTGTCAAAACAGTGACATAAAAAGGCTTTAATTGTTAAATTTAAAATGATTTAAATTGTATTGTTTGTTCATTGTACATTTTAGAAGCATTTATTTAGCGACTGACAAAACACTTCGATTGTGCCAGTGTTGACTAATTTTCATATTATGCACTTCAAATGTCTATGTACAAAATCGTGTGCAGCTATGAGGTTTATGAATTTTTATACCTTATGAATTTAAAACAAGTGTCGATATATACATGTACGTGTGTGATATGCCAACTGTTCGACTGTGCATGATTGTTTTTGTTTTTTTCTTATTAAGATTACGTGGGGTCTTAGTAACGTCCGAGTCCATCCAACCTCAACCACAGGAGCGCTACAGTTGCTGTTTGGTTTTCAAAATGTAGCAATCCCTGTGGACAATGCTGCAAAGCTACGCAACTTGCTTCATTTTCCTGGCCTACAAATGGCAATAGGTCTGCAGACCTGAACACACTTGGTATTGTTCTCACAATGTTTTTCCCTATAACTCACGTCCACAAAATGCAGCTGTGATATACAGTGTAACCTCTCTTAGTCTTAGTGGAAACCTCTCTATTGAGTACGCTATGTTTGGTCCATAATCATTTGTTTTACATTCAATTTGACCTTCTAATCAGGACAACTCTCTATCAAGGACAGCACTAGTCATTCCTGAGGGTGTTTTTGATAGAGAGGTTCTGACTGTACTGTTATATATTTCTGTGTATGTCTGTCTACATAATGTTTACCTGGATATTGTTTACCGTTTGACCTGCTTGGCTCTTTTACACTGTGCTTGTTCAAGCCATCGATAGAGACTAGTCCAGGTACCAGCTAGTTAGATTTTCCTATGAAGAATCAAAGTTGCCTTAACACTCCTGGTCAGAGGAGAGTTCATATTTGTTCATAGTGTAGGCCTTTGGCCATAATATGGTGTCCAAAGGGTCGTATTGATAACGTTGACCAGGTCATGAGGTCATTGAGACAGTCACACATTTCTTGAATCTCTAGACAATCCAGTATTACCTACTACGTGTATGACCTACTATGTAAACCATCAAATTTCTGCAGCTCTTTGCTCTCCACGATATTTTCTTATGAAATCTCCTTGATTTCTATTTTGGCGTGTAACCAAATTATATTTCAGTTCTTCCAACCAAAAATGATAATTTTGTGAATGTATCATGAAAGATTCAAATACTATAATTTGATTTAGATATCATGAAATAACACTGTAGGATGTAGCTCAGTGCAAAGCACGTATGAAGCGCATTGTATTTTGTATACATGTCCATGTATAATGAAAATATTCAACCGAACTATACAATGAGTTTAGTTTTTTCCTTCTGCACACCTGCTGTCATCTCTGCATGCAGCTGTATCGACGAGGTCCGTTCAAATTTCTCAGTGAAAGCCTTGCCGGCCGTTCTCCTCCAGCGATCATCCATCATCAATGTGTTTTACAGTCCTTACAATGTTGGGAATGTAGGGTGGGGGATAGCTTCTTGAGATTGATTTTCAGGTAAAGCACTGATCCATTAAATATCAATATTTCGACAAGACTAACACAGAGAGATGGCAAATGTCATGTTTAGATTCCTTTCTCGGGTAAAAACATTGACATTCTGGGGCCTTTATTGTCGGAGATACACAATTCTACCACAGAGTTAAGGAGGTCTCTCTGATCTCCTCGAAATAATATCCATTGAGGACAGGTTCTCTACTAAATTTTCTGGAAACACAAGTGGTGATAACAAGAGAAATTGGACAGATCTACTCAAGGTGAAGTAGGTATGCGACTCCTCGTAATAATACCTACTTCATTCTCAAGGAGACCTCCTCGTGAGTTCACCAAACATGCCAAAAGTGACACTACCAAGATGTAGTTCATACTACGGTGGCCTTAAGTAGATCTACTCCAAAAGCTTGACATAGTGTCAACGTTCATGTTTGTATCTCCTCGAGACTCTTCTTTGGTTGCCTCCTCGAGCGACCATGTTGACTTGATTGATTTGGCCAACTCTCGAAGTATTTGCTTCTAGGCATTTACATTTGTAAGCTTAGTGTTAGTGCCTACATGTACATGTATGCAATTAAGGGTTTTGCGGACTAATCCCTGTGGACATAGTTTGACAGATTATCCAATGATCATGAATTCTTCCTAAGCCTATTACAAGGTGATTTTAATCCTTGGCCATCTGTTGACTTGAATGATTCACCTCGAAGAACAATGGTCTCATTTGGTTTCGTTTTACTCTGAAGGGACAAATTGTCAGCTGTTTAAAGAATAAGAGTAAATATTGGGAGGTGGTTCTGAATCGTGCAATATTCTTAGTGACCTGTGTGGAATGTTCTATTTCTGGCGGATGAGGTATTTCATTTCCAATTCAAAATGTCGCATTACTAAAGTTGACCCACTCGAAAGTAGACTTTATACCTCGTCCAGAACACGGACATATCATATGCAATTTGAAGTGTTGTGATGTCCCACTGCCCTCCTTCGGGTCAAATGAACAAAGACTCGTCACGATGGCCTTTATGGCGTATTTTATTGACTAATCCCAAGAAGAGGACCGTTGATGAGTTGCCTATAGTCTCGGCCGGCTGGCCACACCACTCGTTGTTGCCCCACTAGAACGATACCAAGCCAATGGACGATACTTTGGGGCAGGGGCGGAGGGAAGAAACGAATACCCCCTTGCAGTAAAGTTGCCAAAACAATTTTATGCTCATTTTTGCTCACTTACCGGCTCATGGAGGCCACATGCCAAAAGAAGACTTATGCATTACGTTACCAAAAAAGCAAAATTGATTAGAATTCAACTGTAAAAAACTATTGATTTTATCTTGGCCTTGTCAGTTTTTTAATAACGGGTCAAGAAGACAGGTTATCTCGGCAGGTCAGACTTTGTTAAAGGAAACCATGAACTAGTTTATCAAACGCACCCGCGTGGTCAGCTGGTGGTGTACTGGTGCAATAAGGTCATGGACATTTTGAGACAGCTGACGATGAATGATGATGTCATCCATTGTAGAAGATCGTCTCCTGAATGAAATCCATACTTTCGATTGGTCCGCACAAAAGAAAGAAAGGCTTCTTCAGCAAAATAATTAATTTTATTTTTCTCAAACAGAAAACTATACAATGAGGTCTAGAAATTTATAAATTCAAAATGTGTGTCTTATATTCTGACAGGAAGTCACTAAACCTTATTTAAAATCTCAACTGATCGTTGTTGTAGTGTATTTATTTGACAAACTCAGATGAATTTCTATGGCCAAGTAAACATGGTAGTGCCGGCAGCACGAAGACTCATAATGCATGTAATGTCAGTGAGATCATCTCAATGAGCTAGTCAACGCCAACTGGCTAGCATGGTATTTAAGGCCATGCCGTCACAAAGTATCGCGGGAAGGTGTTGAAATGACCACAACAACATCTGAGTATGTGTGCTACCAGCTCAGGACGAGCAAAACGTGTCTAACAATGATTCTTTCAATTGTTATCCAGGTAAAGATTGAAGATGTCAAGTTTCACGGAAAAGTGTCAGTTAGAGTATCAAGCGATCCTCTCCTTCACCTCCTCCCCCCATAAAATCATTCTGCCCCATCACGTTGTCTAGTTGATTGCTCTCGGCGAGTGATTTGAAATGCTGCAACGGAAAAGAACGACATGTAGATAAACAGCAATGAACTCCGACTTCAAGACGGATATTTGTCATCAAATATTAACTTCAAGGAATTCTCCCGGGATCAATCTAGCGCCATTAGAAACATAAAGCCATTAACTCCCATAACCTCTCTATAGCGCCAAGTACCTAGAAAGCAAACAATGCACTGACCTGTGAATTCTTAAACTCTGAGTACAAGGTAAATAAGACATGCAGCGATTGGATCTTACTCTTGTTAACAGGAATATCTAAGATGGCTGGAAGAGAAGATATTGGAACATTCAATAAAACACACTGTGAGGACGAAATAAAGCCTGTTTAGGGGACATGTACTAAAGTGTAACCGTAACAGGGATTTTAAACGCAAGTGGTGACATCTATTGTCCAAAGAGAGAACTGGAAAATATTTCAAAAAGCTATTTTCTCTAGCCACACCGTATCTAATGCAAGAGAATCCATTTGGTTGATGATTACGAATGACCATTTCATACGAGGATCTGTTCCAATAACACTAACCACAGCAACCAATGCCAGGTGCGGCTGATTTAACTTTAGGAAACACCTACCACAGATCATATCTACATAGGTGCCCAAGTCACAGTCTACCTCTGCTGTTGGCAGTCCAACCTCCTTGAGGAGGTCCTCAAACTCTGGAGGCCATTCCTGCATAAGCGTTTCTATATCGGGCATATTTCTGAAATCAAACGAGATCATTAGGGAAGGCAATGGGGAAGAGGTATTCTGCCAACCGTGGTTGATTCAATGGCCCAAAGGAGTGCTCCATTACCGCATCAGTGCTGCCATCTTTGCAGGAACTCTCCACCTATCATTAAGGATACCAACTAGATATTACTCTTGCTCTTCATGCTTTTTGAACGTTACTCACTTTGTGTAATGTACATTGGGAGGTGGTTTGGAGCGATGTAACTCTGTTATACTCTCAATCCAGCTGTCGATGGCTTTAGGATTTTTCTCGGCATTCTCAACACTTTTGATGGACTGAAAATGAAGCAAACAGCTGACTTAAATGTGAGATTTCCTCAGCCTCAGCGGACTAGAAAGGCAGTGCCGGGGGATCAAATCCAACAACAAGCGACAACAAGACAAAGAAGAACAACTCACCACAGCTTTGAGATTCGTCTGTTTTGATATTGACCGCAAATGAAGGTCAAGGACGGTAGGATCAGATTGCTTTGCACACGGCTCATCAAGGACTTTCAAACCGATATCATCTGGTTTGTTATCGGGACGGGTAATTTTGATGAAGGCGTCGATGTCGCCCACTGCCGGGATGAAATCTGGTATGAACGGCTTCAACTTGTGTTCGAGTTCTATGGCCTGGGGTGTGTATCTGGAAGAGAAGCAATGAAGCAGTGATGTCAGCACTGATTCCTGCCCTATTGTAAATGAAATCTACTGAAGGAAGCAATAGTTAGCTGAGCTAAGGCTGGCATTTGTCAGACTCTCCAATGCCGATTGAGCAACTGGGTCCAGCAATGCTAAGGCTATACACGTATGCAGCAACTAGCGTGGTTAAGCGGACATGTACCTACCTTGTAATATACTGGAACAACTCTTTAATCTCGGGTACAACTGGCAGGTGATCGTAGTCAGCTGGGTCATATGCTCTGAAAAAAAATACATCAGAAATATTAAAATTTCTAGATAAGAATATCATGATGCAACGCGACCAGGTTCTCTGAAGATACTGGCAAGTTCTAAAATCACAAGGGAGCAGTGGATGTTAGGACTCCAGATTTGAACACCGGAGGAATACAGTGTATTGTCTGTTTATCAACGGCAAACAAATACTGAGTACTGAGCATCGAAAGAACAATGAGAGAGAAAACTTGGCCCATACCCTTCTAACGCTACCCCAGGATCATCATCATCATCGTCTTCATCGTCATCATCATCATCATCATCCGTATCGCTCCCATCCTCATCATCATCGTCATCATCATCCATGAACTGCTGTGGTTTCTGCGGCTTAGACTCGAGGGGCATCACTCCGGCTCCAGTGCCTCCTCGCTCAAGACCTCCAATCTGTCCCACAGGCCGCGGCAGGCCTTGACCAGGAGGGGCCTATACACACAAGAGAATCATTATCGATATTATTGCATAGACAAGGCAGGGAACATGAACTGCTGACGTTTCTTTGGCTGCTGCCTCCTTCCCTACAGCTCCAGTTCATTCCAGAGCACGCGAATCACAAAAACTAAAGTGGGACGAAAATTTGGCCATTTATAGCACTGTCCAGGCCAGGAGTGCAGAGTCATGGTTGATATCCACCTGCAAGTGTAACCATACAGGAGGCAACCATGGTAAACCACTGCCAGTGCCACGACAGGATTGATTTGTGTACCGGTAACTCACCATGGCGCCCATCATATTCATATCCTGTTGACCGGTATCGAAATCCTCCTCAGAGTTGTCGACATCCGTCATCCTGGAATCGGGCGGGGTTTCCCCTCGACTTCTGCCCCGGCCTGAAATCAAGATGACATATCATGTAAAACAAGTCTTAAAGCAATTGGCAAGCTCATGATCTCAAAACAAGTGAAGATGTAAGAAGTCACAGGTTGATTATGCTGGTTCATTATACGTTCAGCAAACTATAAACAACAAGACACATCTCAGTTTTCCAGAAGCGACAAAACTGGTACTTTAACCTAAAGAATAAAGTGCATGTAGATAGCCACAACAAACTGGTGAATAGGGATCTATAGAGTGAAACAGTACAAAAACATAGAAATAATTAGATTGGGAAAGTGCAGAAAATTACAATTTTCAACACCCAATAGTTTTATGAAGTAGTCTACTGTCTTGGTTCCTTCACTGTCTGAGCTTATCATCAATGTTATAATCACGCATCACCAACACCACCTCTACTACAACCATCAAACGTGATTGTTAGTTCAAGCGATAATCTGATAGGTGGTGCTCACCTTCCTCCACTTTCGAGGTCTGCAGAGGTGAAGAGGTAGATGGCAGTACTGGTGGATTCTCTGGTTCCGGGGTACTAGTCTCCTTGATGGCCGAGAAATTGTGCAGAAGTAGAGGATTCATGTTCAGGGCTGATTGAGGACGTGGCAGATTTTCATCAGAAGCAGATGGATTTGGCGAGTCTGCTTTTAAAGACAATTCTGATTGGTCTAACATTTGTGATACCCTCTGCACCAGTGGGTCCTGTTCTACTGCCTCTTGTACCGGTTCTTGACCTTCCTCTGAGGTGGGTTCAGGTGCCATGTGGAGCTGTCCAGGTTTATTAGCTAAACCATGAAGCACCTCCAGTATCTGCGCCTGCGCGTATTCCTCGACCGTGGTCTTTGAACTTTCTTCCAACTCCTTCCTCTGCTCAGAAGTCAATCCAGGCCATCGCTGCGATCGCCTCAAAATAGTCGCGTCTCCTTCTTCTGTAAACGTTATGATATTATCCTCATCAGGAGCACCTGGTTGTTTCTCGTCCACGAACGCCTGATTTGTCTGCGTCTGTCCTTTTCCATATCGAGACTTTGGCCTTCCTTTTCTTGCCTCTTCATCCAAGTCAGTGGCTTGCGTAAGCACCGAGGCAGTGACATGAGGGCACGGTCCCTCCTGTAGATGACAGCCAACCGCTTCCAATAGGCTCTCACATTTCTCCTCAGGTATGCCTAACCTATCCAGGTCCCCCTGGGTAATCTTAACAACACTTTCCAAGTCAGCATAACCTAACCTTTGGAGCACCATCAACAAATTCTTGTCCAGATTGTGATGAGTTGCCCAGGCATCAATTTGACCTTCCAATGGTCTCTCAATGTCACCTTCAAAGTCCTGCTCTGCTGAGACATCCCCATCCGCTGCATTCAAACCTACAGCCACATTTATTCCAAACCTAGCATCCCATTCAGTGGCAATCTCCACCCCAGAGGTCTGTGACTCGACATGAGGGCAGGGACCATTTATATGAAGGCACTGAATAGCATCCAATACGATCTTGACCTGGTCATTTGTCACGCCCATGTCCTCCAGATCATTCTCTGTCAAGTCTGACACCCTGTCAAGGGTAAAGAAACCCAACCGTTTCAAAAGCATCAACACTTCATCGTCTAATTTATGTAATTTACCCCAGGTGTCGATCATATCGGGTTCCGATCCATCCTCTGAACGAGAATCACCTTCCCCAGGTTCTAAACCTTGATCAAGGAAAGGAACCCCAGCACTTTCCTCTCCCGCTTGGCAACGCTGTGTGACTCCCTCATGTGGGCAAGTCTCATGAAGACATTTCACGGCGGCCAACAACTCATCAGTCAAATCCCGTGGCAAGTCTAATTTCGATAGATGATCCAGAAGCAAGGTTTTCACGTCCTCAAGAGAACTGTCGCCACAGCTTTCCAGAATAGACATTGCTTCATCACTCAGATTGTGGAGTGCACCCCAAGCACCCAGCTCTGCTGGTGGTATGCTTTCTCTCGCAGGACTATCAAGCATATCAGGTGGCGGATGAACTTGAAATGTACCGATCACTGCCTGTTCGTTTGAAATCACTGCCACCTGGTTTTCAGGTTCAGAACCAGGAGACATATCAAAGTCACCCGAGTCTGAGGTGGCTGGCTCACCAGGCCCAGCCATTTCAATTGAGTCATTCCCAGAATCCGACATCACGTTGCAGGATGGGCTGCTAGAATGTATCGGACATATTGTGGGAATATTCTCAGTAGTAGATGTTTCCGGTCTGAAAGTTATGGTTTGAGTCTTACGCCTAGCAGATTGTTCATCACAGACCCTCCCTCTTGTCCCAGAGGAGCTTTTCCTGAGCTTTCGTCCACCCTCTAGAGGATACTCCCAGTCTTCCACACCATACAAAACATCCGATTCTATGCGACTTGTTTTCTTGATGTGATGCCCTGGCATCGACCACTACTTCTGCACAACTCGACGACTCGGATCAGAACATCTTCTTGTGTCATGCTACTCCTGCATGCAGCCTGCAGCATTCATGAATCAAGATAGTACTCCAAATTTGTACAAACTGCAACAATTTTTGTGAGCTACTAGTTCTATTTTATAGCATGTTATAGTATTAGCAACCATGACGTTAGGTTCAAGACCAAGCATTAGAAGCAGTTAGCCAGTTAGTAAAGCTCCCCACTTGACAAACTAGGGATTTTTTGGCAGCAACCTGTAATAAACATTGTCTCATTGGGTGATATGAATAAAGACTAGCAAATGCTTTTATCTAAAACTCCATGTACATTTACACTAGGTCTTTCTGTACAAAATTGAAGTAAAAGCATTTGCTAGTCTTTATTCATATCACCCATTGTGCGGTATTTGCTGGTGTCAGCAAAAGGAAGAGGTCATTGCTGCCACCTGCAATCAAATCCAATTTGGTTTTACCCACAGCTGAGTGATCTATGTATCGCTCACTGCAACGATAATTGTCATAGTCATAAAAATCTCTTGCTTGTCAAGAGCTTTAGTACCTGGTGCCGACTGCAGAGAAAGCATTTCAAATTTCAATTAAAGATAGATGTGAAGATGTGAAGATGTTTTTAAGCATAAAGCAGTAGGTTACAGTACCTGGTGCAGGCGCTCTTGGCGTGGGCGTGTAGGTACTAGCAACCTCCTCAGCGTCAGGCACGTCTAAAGATTCGTCGTATGGTTGATTCTGGTGAAGCCGAGCCTAAAACGAGACGACACCAAAATACAAATATTCTGTCTTAAATTTTTGACTGAAGACGCCAAGACGCATAGGTGTTGAATTATGGAGGATATGAATGATGGTGACGGGTATAATGTGTAACTTCAGAATGTTCAAGAACCTTCTTGATAAACACAAAGGTTTCTCCTGATATCTGTATCAAAACAGAGCCCATCCAGAGTGGCAATACCAATACATGTACTTTGATTTTCGATTGACGTTTAACCCACTCTCATACCATCTCGAAACAACTATTACATGTATGTATACAATTATGGCTTCCCGGTGCTGGCAACTGAGGACAAGGAGGTAATCATTATTCCTACACAGCAAGCAAACTCCTATCACTATATAATAATATATACAGTACTTTGATTAACCTTACTCATCTATATGGCTGTAAATAAACACTTTAAAACTACAAGAAGAAGTAAAAATACTACCAATTTCCAAGAACAACATCAATTACATTGAAGGGCAAATTATAGAGTCCAAAGACATCGGACTCTCATTTCATTTAAATTTTTTATCAAATTTAATTGCATCTACAAGGAGTAACTCCAGTAAGAATAAGCCAGGCTAACTCAAAAGTTCAGATCTTACAGCTAGTACATTGTATATTCCTACATTCCAGAATTGACTTCACTCCCAATCTACCCTCTTCAAACCACAACATGCAGTCAAAACAAAGTCTTAGAAAGCATATCTGAGAACAGAAACAAACACAAGTTGAAAGTGTGGAAATGAGGTGCATGAGGCCAGTCATCAACAAAAATGGAAGTTGTGCTTCTTATACAAATGTTCTGGCTACACAAGGATCCCTTTGAGGATGGCCAAGTCCAGACATGCCAGAAAAAAACACAGGGTGTAAATGATGCGACATGCTGAAGTGTGATAATAGTGTGAAGCCAAACCAACAAGTAGAATCAGCTTAAAAAGGCATCAGAAGACTTCGGGAAATGGCACTGTTACTTTGTGAATTGAAATAAAACAGGTGAGGGCCTACCCCTTCTAATGCCATTGGCAAATCAGTTGCAGACAGTGACAGTGTATCAGCTCAGCTACAATTAAAAACAAATGCAAATAAAATATGTTAAAGACTTAAAAAGTAAGGGCAACTTTTAACTTTTCTCTGTGGTGAATTGTTCCACTTTGTTGTCTGACTATACCCTGACTGTAGCACATTTCGTGGCCAATGGCCAGGTTCCAATGACACACACCCAATCACCTAAACAACCATGACGATAGAAAATTCCAAGACCTGATGGGATACCAAGTATGGCAAGTCGTGATGGGGTAGGCCAAAAACATTTGGTGATTCACCTACCATGACAAACATGCTGTAATTTGCCAGTGTAGCCACTGATACCGTATTTGAACGACGTAAGCACAGTTATTTTCTAGAGAGTAGCAAGAAATGTATACGAGGGTCAAATGAGTGACAGATGAGTCTCATGACCAGCTCGACAGGTACATGTATGTATACCCCGAGAAATCTGATCAAACAGACAAAAAAGTATAATGATAAATGAACTAAACTCACCAAAATAAACTGAGAATTCATCAATTTGCAAACTGTTAACAAAAATATACTGCAAATGACATTGACTTGACAATGAATGAAGACATTTCTGGTCATACATTACTAGTTACTACAGTTCACACTTTTAGATTGACTGATCGTGGAATGTGACATAGAATTGACTCATGATATGATCTGATCTGATCGTGTTTTAAAAAGGATTCCGAATTCGGACTCTCATTAAGACTCATCCAGAACTGATTTGCTGATTGGTCAGTTATGTGCAAATCGTACCATCGCTCTGGGACCAGAGTACTGATCTGTCGATTCAAAGGCCAATCAGAAACAGCGTCTCAATGACATCATAACATCTAAACATGCAGGTCTAGGCTAGGCCTTGGCCTACATCTATTCTTGATTGACGAAGTTCGACACTCCAGTACTAACCAGTCCCACCGCACACGCAAGAGACACTCTTCTGGACAGAGATGAATGATGATAATGAAGAGCGAATACATAAACAAGTGCAGTGCATCTAAGCCATTCCAATGCATTTGCACTTCGGAAAATGAGAAAAAACTATAGTATAATTTTTCACAGGCTGAAATGTCAAGATTAGTGTTTTTTGCTGGGAATTGGACATATTGGCTACATTCTTTGTAATCTAAATCTACTTCACATCGATAAATAAATAAAATCCCCCAACCCTGTGCTCGAAATGCAGCTTTTAAAAGCTTACGTTGGCTCTATCTTCCTCGAATTCTTCGTCCATTTGACTGGAATGTCACTACTGCATTGTGGGATTTGTTGATGACAGAGTTAACAACGTGCACTTGGTGACATCGATTCGAATGTTATAATCAAGCGGTTTATTACCTGTATATAGAAATAATTATTTTATTTCGACTTAGTTTTGACAGCACGCTCAAAAACAAACTATAAGTAGGTTCCAATCTTCAAGAAAATGAAAGAAAACCAATCGGCTCATATGGAATTCACTATGTGTTCTACATCCACCGACAACTCCAACAGCCGGGTCCTTTCCGTTCCAGAGCATGGGGAAATTTTGAGAAAATTACTCTTTTCTACACACAATTCAGCAAGATGAGATCATCAAAGTTACTTAAATTAGCTCATCATACATATACCTCACAGAGACGTAGGTTCACATGCCATTGTTAGTTGGGATTATTGTTTTTTAGACCTTCGAAAAGGTGTCCTATGTCGCTGTACATTTTTGTATGTAAAATACATACACTGATACAGACTACAGTGTGGTTCAAAAAAGGATTACATTCAATTTTGATTGATATCTTACGAAACTTACTTCTACTTGAATTTCAACATATGCCCTTTGGTTGAACGCTTTACCATTGATAGGCCAGACTAGTTTTCTGTTGCCTGGTGAAAACATTGTATGCTGGTTTACAGGCTGCATGTGCCTGTGGCGCCTGTGGTGGTATTTAGCACTGTCACTTAGTCGTCTTGCACTACATTTCATGAAATTAAGATGAGATGCGAGAGCCAGTCCTAAACAAGTGGAAGAACTTTTGCATTTTGATAATAAATATTGCAGGTTGTCTTTGTTCTGAGACCAAAAAGTTGACGAATAATGAAGTGAGACAGAAAAGATGTGAGCTCTTTCTAAAAGAAAGAGAACGTCAGTTCAACCTGATTCGACGCATTGAGAAGTTTGAAGTGTCATACAAGGGCCAGCCAGACAGCTGTACACTCATCATGAATAAAGGCTTGTCAACCCCTTTCAACTGTTCAATGCGTAAGTGAAAGTCAGCCTCAAGGTCAAGTGAAACCATTTACTATAAATTGAGTCATCAAGTGAATACAGGTACCTATATTAATAAATTGGACGGAACTAGTGCCAGACTGAGAGTAGTTCAGTGAGGTGTCTTCATTTCTATGTTATTGCTGAATGCTTGTGGGTTGAATTTGGTCAGTTTTGGGATATAACTAGACAAAGTCACAGTGCACATTTTGGGTTGCAGATATTCAGGAGCTCATGACGAAACGTTCAGCGTTGGCTCTAGTGAACGGTGAACCATGGGATATGCACCGCCCCCTTACAGAAGATTGTGAGCTAGAGTTCCTCCATTTCAAGGACGAGGATCCATTCCATGTCAATCAGGCTTTCTGGCGTTCGTGCTCCTTCATCCTTGGTCACATCTTGGAGACAGCTTTTAAGGACGACTATTATGTGGAGTTGTGCAGCTTTCCACCACCAAATGGTAAGTCAACACAGAATATCAGGTTTTGGGAAGTGGAACCTCTTTCAGCTGGGACCCCTGTTAGTAGTACACCCTCTTTTCCGGACACTGACTTTTGTTGAAAAATTAGCTATTGCTACTCAAGTGAACAATAGTGCTTAGTATTCTGTCAGCTTGCTGAAGTAACAAAGTGATATTTTGTTACCAATTGTAAGGGCGAACAAACTGATATTTAATTTGTTTCAAATTCAGTGCGAAGTGGGAGTTTCGTGTATGATGCTGACCTCAAGATGGACAACTGGACTCCAACACCAACTGAGCTGCGTTGTCTTGGAGGCATCGGTTACAGGCTGATGTTCTCTGATTCGAAATTTGAAAGATTGGAAGTCGATGCCAGTGTTGCTGCTAAAATGTTTGAGGATAACAGGTGAGAGGGATACTGTGTGCTCATGACTAAAATATAATGGATGGGTCTCTCTTTGTAACAACTATACTATTGTAGGTGTCACAGAGGCTGTCTCCGGTATATGTCTATAGGAGCTGGCTACCCTTCTTCTTTTTTTTGAAATCTACTGGTATGACAACCAGTAAGCCACCATGTTCTGCGTAATTTACCAATCAATCGATCAATCTAAAGTATTTCTCTTTGTTTCAGATTTAAGTCTGCACAGATCCCAGCGATTGCTGCCAAGTCCAGGAGTGGGAGTAACGTGACAGTCTACAAGATGGGTGATACCATAGACCTCAGTCAGGGACCTATGATCTCCACCACGGCGTTAATTGGAAGATTTAGTGTCTCTGCTGTAAGTTTAATAGTGACCTTCATAATTCTCATTTAACTGTAAGGACTAGTTTCATGAGGCCAAGTTGATGTGAGGATTTTTAGTTAAGAGTCCATTTTGATAGTTTTATCTTTTGTATTTTTCAGGTTCACCGTATCCAGTCGCCTGACCTTGGCAGTTTATATCGTGTCCAAGGCTTAGCCATTCCTCAGCAGACCAGAATGCATTACTGGCCTTACGAAAATATACTCTTACCAAGAGCTACAAAATTAGTAAGTAAAATACGACATGGGATTTGGCTGTACTAGAGTATTTGCGTAGAAACGAAATTTCCTATTGGTAATTTTCCTGATAAGGTTGATCATTCAATTTTCTCAAATTCATTCATTTCAGAATCCTGCTCAGCTACCCACGTTATTAAAGCCAACACCAGAAAGTTTACCTTTGTCATGAGAATAAAGTCAGGAATATGATAGAATGGAGGACTTAGATAATTCAGAAGACTTCTGACCGTCAGATTTTGATGATGGGAGACTAGCGTCTGTAAAATGATCAAGTCCTAGACAATGTAGTCTGCATATCTTGAATAAATTGTTTGTTTTTAAAATATGAAACATATCTTTGCTTGTTTCTAGTGAAGTAGGAGCTTGCCTTTCCCTTCATTCAAGTTGTTACTTTGTCCTCAGATGACAAATTTCAGGGGTGAAATACCCTGGTTGTGATTATTGTATCTGTACTGTCCATGAACGGAAAACGACTGTCTTCGATGTTAATCTGGTTGTGACGACATGTCGGTCAAGTTGGTGTGTTGCTATTGATGGTGAAGGATTGTGACCTTGTCTCGCTGATGTAAAAGATTTAAGTGTCCCCTGAAAAGTGCTATTGTATGGTGGGATAGATCAAAGTTTATAGGCACAAAATCCAAGTTATCCTTGGTCCTCGGGGAGGTCTGCCCTAGGACAATTTTTTCTAGCCTAAACAGGTATCAAACTTTCGTTTCTCTGTTCAGTCGTGATCGCGTAATTGACGAACGCCTCCTGCCTCTGTAGCATGTCTTTACTATTCCGTTGACCAGTTCGCTATACATCCACGTATATGCGACATAGTCAATGAATTCTAAGATATGCATGCATGGTGACCAAACACTTCGTGCGTGATCTAACCAAGGGCTTCACCTCCTCCATTATGCATTCATTACGCTTCTGTGGACTGTCCAGTAGACTATAACGGGCACATGGTAGATTATAAATTGAAGCAAGGTTTTCTGCTATGTCCTCTGTAGACTATTGAAGAATACCTGCACTGCCATCAATGGTGTATGTACACGTATATATTTGAATAAACACAATGACAAAGGCTTTTATATTTAAAGTGTTCACATTACATTGAAATGATATTTGACCCAAATCATGCTTCAGTCATTATTGTGAGGTCGTCGGCACGCCTGGGTGACTTTGTATGGCGTCCGGTTGCCAGGAGCGAAATGCAATTGAAACATGAGCAGTCGGCCTCCATATAAAGTTTATGTACTTCTTGGACTTCCCTTCAAGTTCAAAGGATTGCCAAATATCACAGTACATGCATAGAATATATAAGTGTAGGATTCTTAGTCAGACCTTTCATGGATATGGTGCTTCGATTACGAAAGTGGATTTGCGATTAGCCTACAGCGTTTGAAGGATGAAGGCGTTGGGTATTACGTTGGTCACGGTCTTGTTGGCGGTGGTACGTGAAGGTAGGACCATCATATTCGCCTTTCCGGTCAATCAGTCGTATTGTGATGATCAATCGTGGCGGGGATGTCCGTCTACAACATTCCTGTCGACCCCCCATGATATTTCCTCAATTCTTTTATAGGTACCGCTGCGTCTCCGTGTGCCCCTATCACCGACCACTTCTACACTAAGACAGCGAACGAAAGCGTTGAACTCATCTGCGAAGTGACTCAACAACCTGCCGACATAATTAAGTGGATCGACCCGAATGGCAAAGTAGTATCTTCAAACTGCGTGGCTTCAAATTCAAGATATTCTGTCACGTGCGAGCCCGCCAACGCCCCCACCAAATACAAGCTGGCGTTCACGGCGAGGTGGAGTGACAGAGGGACGTACACCTGCAAGTGTGAATCGTCTGGGTTTAGTATGTCCACTCGACTGACCGTCAAAGGTACGACAATGCTACAGCAAAATTACTTGAAAAACATCAGCATGTACTGTAATACCGGAGCAGTCGCGACGAGATCATGCATGAGCGCCTGTAGCATCATGCAAGACACGTGGTAGCTGTGGTATAGCGACAACAGGGTACATTTAATATGAATACGAATAAGTTCTACGCCCGAAAATGTATCATCTAATTCTGGCCTATCTCTTTAATCTTGAACGGTTATATTCAAAACCTTTTCAGTTCCTCCCCCCACATTGAGTGCATCCTGCACAGTGAAGGCGACAGGGGAAGTATGCATCGACACCAGTCGTAAAGGTTCAGATGTTTTACAGTTTAAGGCAGCGGTCGGCTGCTCCTACCCATCAGCTACGATAACGTGGACAGACGAATTGGTAAGATTTGATTTTATACTGAAAAGGTAATCTAAGGAATAAGCCTCTCTGAATAATCAATAAACAATGGATAGGACAATAAAACTGTTGGCCTAACTTTCCTTTAACGTGAATGACATTTCTTTCATTTCGTCTCAGGAACTGTGAATTCTTTCGCATTCATTTCACTGACAAAAGATCGTTGGACACAAAGCCATCTTGGAGTTTGCGTTCAAAATGAGGAGAAATTCAAGATGGCGGCGATAGCATCAATCTTAAACATCAATCACTTACGTATTATTTTTTTACTGTTTCTTTAGGGCATCCCAATCTCCACTTCAAAATATGGCGGTGTGTTCAAAAATGAATCGTGCACGGGTGCTCTAGCCGGACAGAGGTCTGGCACCAACACATTTGAGGGCACATGGGCCGACCTTGGGAAGCCTTCCAAGGTCAACGTGGCAGCAGCTAATGAAGTAGGAGGATTGTATTTCGATCTGCCCATACATAGTAAGTGATTTGCCGTTTAAAAATATTTTCAGTTCGACCCAATTTACCGAACCGTTTGTATAAGAAATCGTCTCTAAACATGCACGCCAGTTGGGAGAACTTCAACCATTTCCCTACTACAACTTCCGAATTATGAAACAGCGGTTTTTGTAGCGTATTTCACTCTTCTATTGCAGAGCCGCCAGAAAAAGAAGACACGGCCGGGGTGGTGATAGGTGCCATTCTTGGAGTTCTTCTCTTCCTAATTATCATTGGACTCATTATCTTCCTTGTAGTCAGAGCTAAGAAGAAAAAGCAGAGAATGGCATACGTGTAAAGCCACGCTAAAACACTTGCAGACGTAGCCTACACATCGCTCAACCCGTCTTATATCATTACCGCCTTTTACAGAGAGATATATTTCAAAATACAGCTCGACAATTTCGTTTTTTGGGAATAACATTGCGTTGACTGGCGAACTGCCGCTGATATGTCCACCGTTCGACCTTCAGGTTGGCCAATGGCCTATTCATGATATAATAGGTCAACAAAAATTTTAAAAAAACTTTTAGTTCATGCTCTTTTAGTCCAGCTCATTTTGTAAATTGCTTGTAGTTGCAGAATATTAAAATAGACCAATGAACAAAATAAAAAGAAAATAAATACACGGAGTTGTTTGTTGTTTTCCCTAACTTCCTAAGCTGAAGGTGAAGGTCACAGTGAAGGTCAATAGACCATGGTACCTCGTCCCTCCAATTCGAATCAAACAGCGCGGAAGCTCTATGCGAATCCAGAAACGATCCATACATTCAATAGATAGTTTCTTGATGTAGACTCTACAGTCTTCGAGGCCAAAATGGGCCACCTTAGGCCTAGCATTTAAGGAACAAGAAGTATAAATTAGACTTTTGACGAATATTTGAATAACGATAGAAGAAAACTTCGATCGTTTGGCCGTTACGGTAGCTTTCCCATGCATGAAGCCTTTACAATTTTCTCCAATTTCAAAAGCTTTTCCTTCCCTGGGTTGACCAAATAATTATTATGACAGATCACCAGAGGTCATGCTCTATCACTCAGACAGACTGTAGGCCTGTATTCTCTGATGAAGTAAAGCTAGACTGTTGCATATATCCCAAGGTCTATGGTAAGGACTGGGCTGCGGGAAGTGCCACTAGGGTCCGTGTGAGGCAGCAAGGATGGGATTCCACAAACTTTATTTCGTTTGGATGATGATGATGATGATCAATCTGTTCTTCAATGGTGAGTTGTTTGATAAAGAGCTGCATCGCCTTTGCATTCCATTCCATTTGAACATTGAGATTAATGGTATGCAAGTCTGCTGTCCCATTTTCAGACTCGGACCAATGCGACGTCTACACCGACGCAACAGTTGACGCCATCGCCGGTGAGGATATCACCTTGACATGCAAAGTGAAGAATCAGACCTCGGACCGAATTCACTGGAGAACGCCAGAGGGCTTCATCATTACCGAGAAATGCGAATCTGTGGCGGACAAATTCAAAATCTATTGCAGTAATGCTGACAATTTGCACGCGTTTCAGCTGAAATTTAAAGGTCAATGGACGGATAGAGGAAAGTATATTTGCCACTGTGATGATACGAAGAAGTTTGTTGAGCTCAACATGCAAGGTGGGTCGTACATTCATACGCTGACACCAAATAGGGAGTTGGTACTTTTTGCGCCTAGTGCAGCAGCTCGATCATCTCGTTGCTAATAAAAGCTCGTGGCGATATGACGATGATGTAATGAGTGATGCCAACCGTTCTTCAAACTCAAACGATTGCGGAAAATGATGCAGCCACTCGGTCAATAGTTTTGTTACATGTAATTGCGATCACGCCATCCAATTTTTCGATCTCGACATCGGGGAATTTTCTCGTGTGATAGACTCCGAAGTCGATCGCGAGCAGCCATCATGACCATCACGAGATGTTCCGACTGTGCCAATATCTTAAACATGTCTTCATTTCCAACCTAGTCCGTGTACGAAACGTCACTGCAGACTGTCTCATCAAAAACACCAACAAAAACTGCAGCTTGGAGAGACTGTCCAAGTACGACACACTCCTCTTCACGGCGACATCCGGCTGCGCTACCCCTGTACCCACGATATCATGGTATATACCAGGGTTATACGATCCTCTGACGGACAGTCATGAAGACTCAGGGGTAAGATGCTTTCAAATTACATCAGTGAGCACGAATTTGGTTTTTCTTACAAAAATGGCTTCCGGCAAAAGGTGATTTCTTCAAACAGGATCAGTCCGTGAAAAATCATTCAACTGCAAGAAATTCTTTACGAGGACGGAATGTATTTGTCGGCCTATACTAGATATTCACAAGCCATGTCCATAACAACTTCGAAAGACTAGCAAAAGTCATAGTAACACGTAGATCTCGTTACATCTGGTGCCGTATGGTGGAGAGTATGCACAGTATCGATCAGACCACCGAAATACCACGCCTAAGTTGTCCTTTTCCATACATGTCGCCTTCTTGTTACTCTCTTGCCAGGCATGGCTGCCAATGGCTAGTTCAGGTGTATAAAGTTTTAAATGTCTTAGATAGAGTGTCCCAGGAACAACGTATTCTGTTTTACACTTATAATCTATGAAGTGTTTTTGCCAAGATATTTTGGAATCTTTTCAGAAAAAACCGATAGACACCAGTGCATTTGGTGGAACACTTGACGAGATGAAGTGCACTGGGCAAGACGAGGGTCTGACCAAGGTAGTTAGCACTTTTTCCGCCAGATGGGGCCAAATAGAGATGGCAGATGAGCTTAAGATTACAACATCGAATGGGATTGGGCGAGGCAAGAACCATGTGTTTATCCAAGGTGAGCCTATGTTTAGTTAGGCCGGTCTGGGCCATCCCACTTCAATACAAAAGGTGTACAGCGAATCGGAGCCTATTTCAATGGGATAACGTTCAGTTGCTTTTTTGCTAGGGGTCGGGGGTGGGGTGCGCATTCAACCCCCCCCCCCGCCCCTGTTGGCGAAAATGCTTGAGCGTGAATGATAAACATTGTTTCTAGGGTCGCAGAAAAATATGGTATGGTAAAGATGAACTTAAATGCCATGTAGCGATTTCCGACTAGGGGTAAACGTGGTTGATTGCCAATAACTTTGGGCACTCTGTCCGCTTGCTGAGCTGCGTGTATAGGATAATGCAACAAACGAGATCGACGATTGCTAGCTTGTGTTTACATACTGTGTTTGCCTCACTTACGCTGCACATTTTTGACAATCAACAGCCGGAATAAAAATATGCTAAAGCTCGCCAGGCCTGGGACTATTTTTAGACAATGACTATGAATGGAATTAGGCTTTTAGCAAAGGCGTGTTCGGACTACACCTAGTTTTCGCAAAGGCGGGAGAAGAAAATGACTTCCTATACTTGGACGGCGTCTTACTGTTTCTAACTGGCACTATTAGTATAAACCAAAATGGCGTCCAGTTTTGAAAATGATGAGTACAAATTCATAAAGGGCGTTTAGCTTAAAACAGCGTTTAACTACTGAATAGACAGATTCAGGTCCTTCATGTAAATCTTCACAGAATATGAATAGGCCCTGAAACTGATTAGGGAGAAGTTACACACGTCTAACCCTTAAACGCCGTTTATGAATTTGGCCCAATGAGTCTACTATTTCGACATTCGTTATCAAAGTTTGCATTATTTTTTTGCAGGAAATCACGATTCGCCTCACAACAACCTTATACTGATTTACGTAATAATCGCCATCGCTATATTCGTAATAATCTTCCTTATTCTGCTGTTCGTCCGATGGAGATGTAAGTGTATACGGACCGGGGACCAGTTTGGTTATAGACCAGTCCTCAGGTCAAAGTGGCAGGCATCAATACTCTCTCCTAGCCTCGACATTGGTAACGGTTGCTAATTGATACTTGCACCGTGTACTGCGAGGTACTTACGTAAATTTGGTTTCTTCCGGTTTAAGAGGCAAATGAAGCGAGTCCTCCTATTGGGGGGTTGGTAGCAACATTAGGACCTACATGACCGCCAAATACCCTCGCGATCAAAGCAAGATTGGATCGGATTGTGTTCTGTTTTCTGAAATGATAAATCCACCAAATGGCGCGCTGCCGACCTTTGGAAACATTCGTACTGATCAACTTGGCTTGTTTATGTCATTTTCGGGGTGAAGGGTATTGTAGGCGGTCCTTTTTACTCATACATGACCAGACAGTGCCAACTGCTTCGCAATGTCTTCAAGTGTAGACTTGTACATACAAGTTTACAATACATTGTATGCAAGAACAAAACACATTTCTGTTGCCTTGCCCGTGTAAAGCCTATCAGTCATTCCACTCAACTTGAAGGATTTCACTGTTTTTGTTCGAACCGTAATATCATGTTGGTCCATGACACTTGAAAGAAACCTAACAGTCCATACATGTAACGTTGCAGTAGTTTTACCAGCGATGTAATGGGTTCTAATGTGGGGCATATGGTTGATTCTGTTACAACTGGAATGTTGTTCCAGAAGTCATCAAGGTTAGGCTGTCCATGGCCAAGGTCCGATATTCCTGATCTTCTCCATCTTGTCCGTCCACAAGAAAAATACATGTATCATCATTTTATTTGTTGCCATTTTTTGCATGTTTTGGTGTCGTACACTAACGGGCAGAATCGGACCTAATCTGGAGGTGAAGTTGATCCACACTGTTTGGGCCTTGACCATAATAAGTATTTTCATTGGAGCAGTTATCAGAAGATGCTCAAATGAACCTGAGTCCAAAATGATCTTAGCTGAAAATATCATCATAGTTTGGACTAAATAACGATTTGGCGATGAGGCAACTTCAGCATGTTCGGCCCTTGCGTGTCTTTCTATTGGGCCATATTGGGTGACTTGGAAGTTATTCGCTGACCCTTTGAAGAAAGCGTCTGTGTAGTGATAACAAACCATATTTGAGACCGATTAAGCCCATAATGAATATAATTACATTTATAGTAAGGATTACAGGACAATTAGGTTTTGAAATTCCGTCTTTGTTTGGCGAGGTGGGGACCTTTATTGTTCGGCCTTCCCATGCATGCTTATAGCACATGTACATACATCTTAACTCCCGGGGAATTATACCACCTCCTACTTTCACCAGCATAAAAACAGGGCACCTAAGGTCTCGGGAACTAACGTGGCATTCATATATGGAATCAAAATTTATGTTCACTTATTTACATTTACGCTTACAGTTCATCAAGAAACAGTCGTTTTCTTCATAATTAATTTGTAATTGCTAATTTCAGTAGAATTCATTGTTAAAAGGAAATGATACTTTTAAATTTTGTATCAATAGATTATTTTTAAATTGTTAAATTATTGTTTAGAACTGCATGTTCTTTGGATATTTAGATTGAATATATAACTTATTGAATAAACTTTAATACATGGTTTTTCCTTCGTCACTTTAATTTTTTCTCCTCAGCTGACATTGGCAGATCCCGGGTTGAAGTCCCCCCCCCCCCCCCCAACACACACACACGCTCTCTAGTAAAAGCAGAATCGAACCAGACATGCCAGAATGATCCTTTGCGTTGAGATCATGCATTTTTCGGGTGTATCCTCCCTATAACGGAAAGGGTTTAAGCCGTATAAAGCGTATCCACCCAAAATTGCTGAACTCATATAACAACGCTGTCAAAACACCATAGCCACATAACCTTTAAAATAATAGGGCCTACCCACCCCATGTACCATGGCAGGGCCTGCTCTATATGGATATACTGGGCGTGTGTTTTTTCAAAGTTTACATTGTTGTCAAACTAGGCGGTAAATTTCATGAATAAAGATTTATTTTGAAATTCTTATGTACGTGAGTACTGAAAATCACCAGCTTATATCCAATGTTACGTGAATTATTACGTGAGAACTTCGTTCCAATTGTTCGGCTGCTAATCCACGTTTTGTATGGACCCACCCATTCTTTACCTTAAGTCCTTACTTTACAAACATCCCTCCTGGAGTAAGGGTTACTCTTTCCCTTAATTGGCCATTTTCTCAGTTTCTTAGCCTTTTCGGATGATACAACATAGCTGTGAAGTCAAAATGTCAAAATTCTTTCTAGTCATCGCGGCCGTTTCGGCATTGGTAAGTAAAATCATGTTTTCTTTTCTGCACTGAATTATACCACGCCCTTACTTGGCCTTACGCAGTCGCCATTCTTAGAAAATACCACCTTTCGATTTGCAACTATTCCCGATCATTTTCGAGATTTCTTGGTCCGTGATGGCAAGGGGAGGGGTGGTCCTGAAGTAAATATTTCAATTTAACGACATCTTTGGTGGTACACCTTCCATTAAACTGCATTAAAAGCAGTTTTCTTCTGCTATGTTTAAGTGCGCGTGGCCGCGCACATGCAACCCTTTCCGCCCTTGCCTTTCTTCGCTGAGCTGTTGTACTCGTTCTAAACCGGCGCAGTGGACCTGCGAGTGAATATCCAACCAGCGATAACCGGTTTTACCTGCAGTCGAGAGATATTTTTGTCGCACATTGCAGCAGGAAGCTGCGATTTAAATCCGTCGCGCGTTTGCGGGGCCGCGATTTGATATCAAACGTCCCACTGCATATGCGGTTCAGCCAGGCGAGGGAGGGTTCATGAGAAATAGTACGAGCTGGAAGGCGACCAAAGGCAACAGTTTTATTCGGCATGTTTCACGTTAGCAGATTTGTAGGAATAGGCGTTATATTATTTCTCCACTGACTCGTCAATAGAGTGCTTACTACTTGTCCTGACCTGAATACAAACGAGTAATGAATGCTAAATGCTAAACTTGGCAAATAGCCGTCTGTTGACTTGGTTTATAGCCCCGACCTCATACTATGAAGTCGGCTTTTATGCCTGAGAGTTCTGATTCCAATTCCCCTTCTAAGACCCACCCCTAATATTTACTAACATGAGCGTCACCGCAAACAGGGCCCCACCCGCAGAACCTTGCCACAAATCCCACGGTAACTTCCTCTCCCCGATCGTATCATCGAGTATACTTCACAAATACCCAAAAGGCAAACAACGCGTTTTAAATGAAACCTGTCTGAAGCCCTTTTCTCTTGACGTAAATACTTTCTACCACAGAGATCTAGAGGTATTTCAGAGATTAATCCTGTACACAGACCTGGCTTTACATGACAATATTGACTTTTTAAATCATTTCCAGCCCCGATTCTTTTGAATGGCTAAGATTTTAGGCCTTGACTTAGAAAGCCGTGATGAAGGCCCTTGGCCCCTTCTCGGTGGAGGGCACCCAAACCCTCAAAAATTTGGCTGATCCCTTTGAGGCATTTTCATTAAGTTACCTTATTTACTTCGGTAATCAGGGACTTCAAGAGAATTTACAATAGCAGTGACAGACTAGGCCTGACCGAAGGATGCATGGAGGAACTTCTCTGTGTAGAGGTATGTCCAGGACCATCCCATAACATCCCTAAGGCGACTGAATGGCCAACGATATAACAGAACGTTAAATGATATGGTTATAAGATTTTCTCATGTCATGTCAGCGTGTGCTTAGTTATCATTTTCCATTTCAGTTCATCAGTGCCAGTGCTCAGACGAACGTCTACGGTAAGTACCAGTAGCAATGTAAATGGAACATGTAATAGAACATTGGAGATATCTATCACAGTGGGAGCAGTCCTCGCCATCACAAAAAGAAGCCGCCCAACAAAAACCCTCATTTAGTTCTGAACACTGTCCACTGTTTTGGAAGCGTCTGTTGCTTGCCACCACGAATGGGCGCCAATTTGAATCAGTGGCCTTGCAGCTTGTAACCTCGGCTGTCAATGGGCCGGTTCGAATCATCCTCCTGGGTGGCCCGCCGCAAACGCTTTGAATCGTCGTGGACCGTAGTTGGTACTGTTCTGGTTCAGGGGGTACGTACATCAGTTTCGTCCCCAAGAAGATTCTCTTACGTTTAGGTCTCGCTAAATGGCCAGTGTTTCCATTTATTCTGAGTTCTGTGCTTGTCCTGGCTTAGCACCTGTGAGTCAGATGGAATCTCAGTTTTACGTCTTTCAATCGCTATGCGATAGAAGCGAGTTTTCCAAAGCCACAAACGGTGTTTAATGGCCTTATATATTCAAATTGAACCACGTCTGGTTTTTCAGAATGTCCTGCTGGATGGACAAACTTTCTTGATAAGTGTTACAAATACTCTGACGACACGCAAAACTGGCAAAATTCTGAAACACACTGCACTAATCAAGGCACAGATGGGCACCTTGCTAGCATACCCAACCAGCAAGTGCAAGACTTCATAAAGACTACCTTCTTGTAAGTTGTTCCATTTATCCTTTGTTTGAGGGAGCATTCCCCACTGCCAGCACTTAGTATGTAAGCCCAGATTGGTAGCGTTGTATAAAAATACTGATGTGGATAATCCGAGAGAGACGTAAAATGGCCGATATCCAGTATCATACTTCTTTTCCCAGTCCCACTTGACCTAATCGCGAGACAGAGCCCAAGAAGGCACCAGACGGCATGCCGTATTCCTACTCATTGATTAGATATGCGATTGTACATTATAAACAACATTCTTTCCAGTGACACCAGTCCCACCTTCATCTGGGCTGATCGCGAGACAGCTGAGCCCAAGAAGGGACCAGACGGCATGCCGTATTCCTACTCATTGAAATAGATATGCGATTGTACATTATAAACAACATTCTTTCCAGTGACACCAGTCCCACTTTCTTCTGGGTTGGACTCAGTGACACGGCCCAAGAAGGGACCTGGGTTTGGACTGACGGTACTCCGTATTCCTACACAAACTGGGGTATTTTCAATGGCGTGCAGCTACCCGAGATTAGTACCTCTTACAACTGTATGAGTATCAGTGACATCACCCAGACCCCCGGTGATTGGGCCGATGCAGTTTGTAACGGATTCGCTCACCATCTCTGTCAGCTACCAGGAAGTATGTAACATTGGAATCATTTACTTTGAGAGGGAGATCTCCTCGTTCTCTCGCCGTTTTCGCCGCGTCTGTACTCTGGCGCCAAATAACCAACCAAGTTCCAAGATAGCAAAACATTAAAGAGAGAGTCGTTCTTCGATTTTATGAAGACTGGCATTATTTTTAGAATAGTGAAAAAAATATCAAGTGACGAATGATTAACATCAGCTTTTATCACACAAACATTGTGTGTTCTTGATTGGTTTCATTCGGGTATGATTGGTGATCAGTAAACGGGTTCAACTAACCAATACATTGCAATGTCGTTGCTTTTCAGCTCTTGTGACAACCACTGCTGCTCCAACAACAACGATGGCGCCAACAGCTGCTCCAACAACGCAGGCCCCAACAGCTGCTCCAACAACTGCCGCCGCGCCGACCCCAAACCCCGCCATCACATGCTCTGGACAATTCATGCGCTTTGGAGACATGTGCTACAGGATTACCAAGGGACTCAAAACCTGGAACAAGGCGCAGTTATTTTGTCAGAATGTCTTGAACGGAGCAGAACTTGCCACCATTGAGTCGCAGGAAGTACAAACCTTTCTGTTTGACACCTTCATGTAAGTACCCATTACCCATTCAATCACATAGGTGTATTTCGATGGAACATCCTGTCAATATTGCTTTAGGAAAGGAGTGTCCCTTTTTCGAATCACATGAACTCGTTTTCACCATTCTGTTTACTTCCAGAAAACAGCTTCGCCACGGAATGTGGGTCGGGCTGAACTCCAATGACGCCGTCGGTACCTGGACCTGGATCAAAGATGGAAGCACCCCCACCTACACAAACTGGGCCACTTTCAACGGTGTTCTGCAGCCCGAAAACGTTTCCGGCAAGAGGTGCATCGCCACGAGCAACCGTCAAGGTCAATTAGGAAAATGGAACGACTATAAGTGCAGCATGAAGGCTTGGTCTATTTGCCAGCGACCAGCATCTTAGATCTCTGTGTACATATGGCACCGAAGCAATCAAAACAAACACCTGGTCTGTCTCCTACTACACTGCAGTCCGAAGTGTTGGAACACGTGGTGTATTGTGATGAGAGCCGAATGACCTTCATTGATGGCAGGTGAATCACGTTGTCTTTGGACAGAAAATTTACAATTTTCCAGCTTTTAAGACACATTTTCCTGGTTACGGGTAATTTTGGTAGTTACAGCGGTACACTTGAACACTTATTTTCACGAATTTCGCGAGTAACCATGTAGATTCGAGAAAACAAAAATCGCGAAAAAGCATTTTTTTATTGGAAAACACAAAGAAATTGGTAATCTGCCAATGGAAAATCGTCAAGTATTTTTCCGAATTTTCTCAAGTAGCAAAAATAAAGTGGCGCTAATATGACACAAAATAATGTCAGGAAACTAGTGTAAATTGTCAATTTGTCCATTTACAGTAGTTTCCTACTAATCATTTCAGTCCATCTTAATATTCTTCATATCTTTTTACCTTAATTCATCACAGTATAGTGTCATTAGTGTAACAGTGGTGACCTCTTTTGAGTCAATTTGACCTTTTATTGATGTCTCGGCTCGGTAATACTTAGTTTGGTAGAACACAGTTCATTGTAAATAGCCATTAAGGATAGATTTATGCATATTTAGAGTTCCAGACTGAATCGAATGTATCTTAGCGTTGTAGATTGCATCAGTTAATTTTAACAAACTAAATGTATAACTTTGACCATTAAACCATCATTTCGATAAAACTGAAAAATCATAACAATCGAAAAATTATTGTACGGGTTTCTTTATTTCTTTAGCGCACAGCGAAAGCGAATTTGCGGCGCGAACTCGAAATGCTGGGTCAGTCGCGGCATTTGCAAACCTCGCACCCATCAGGTCCCTTCTCTTTGGCACCAGTGGGGCATGCCATCATACAGGACACGTTGGGACAATCTGAAGCAAAGAACAACACAAGAAGATTGAAAATATTACGGAGATATGACACAGCTGTGTGACCTTTTTAAAACTTTCCCCGATCTCTGTTGGTTTTCCCGCGCAAATGAGATCGTCATCTCCATGGACAACGGGAGTGTCCGCGGGAAACGGAGCCACTTATTCGCCATGGTGATCCTAACTGTAAGTTGTACTACATATATAGTTAACCTAGAAACCCTCATCTCCGGGGTACTGGCGTCTGATGTTTTAAGCTTTGAAATATCTACACATCATGAACCGAATTAAATGCACCTTAACTCGCCCATGGTGATTTATGAGGAGAAACTTACGGGACAAATCTACGTTGCAATTGCATTTCACGCATCCATCATTAGCCCTCTGAAACCCGTTCTCACAAACCCTCATACACATTGCTCGCTCTTTGCAATGTTCTGGTTCGAAATCGTACGTTACTGAAAAATATCAAATTTGACATATTGGCGAACATGCATATTATATCCTGATCGCAATACCATATCTCGAATCCGTTGCTGCCAAAACAAGTCGCTCTATATTTTACAAGCAAACCAATACTTAATACTACATGTATATTGCCATAGAGATGTGCTAAAATTGGGTTCAGATCTGTTATCGAGTCGAAAAAAAGTCTAAGAAATACACCAAATAAGAAAAATGGTGGTGATATGAAGAGTGTTGAAAAGTTCCACCTACCAGCATTTGAGAACACAACCATGACAACTAACACGAGAAAAATAGCGATCTTCATGACGCCGAGCAAAATGGGTAAAATCTACGATAATCTACGATGCTTGAACTGCTCTGTCGATTCGGCTTTAGGTAATTGACGAGAGGATGGCTTTCAGACCAGATTTATTGGTCTCTAATAGTAAACAGTGGAACAGCTGCTTCTGATCATCAAATATTGAACATCACCGCAAACAAATACAGTTTTTGTTCATGCCAAAATAATTCTTTGAATATAATACACCAATTAGTTTGTTCAAATATTGTTGGCTCTTGTCCACCACATGATATTGACAGCGATCATTCCCGAGTTGACTCAGGATACATCAGAGGACTGGCAATCCGCACTGATCTCTGTCAGTGGTACGTCTATATTTCCCAAATTTATTGATAGAGCCATTCTGATCAAAGTCTGGTCAAGTTTGAACGCATCCTCTGAAACAAAGAACAGGGATGTTTTGGTGATGATGTCAGCGTGGCAGCTCTATCGTGAGAACAGCTGCCCCTATTGACATAGACTCCGGATTGTACATACTTACTTATGGACTAAGGACCTTCAGTGTCATATAGCACATGGGGCTTCTATTAGGGTCCTCAAATCAAGTCGGTTAGCAGCTTTCCGCCTGGCTGACTCCCATGTAAGGTCCTTCTCTCGGAGTCCCTTCTCCATGAATCGTCTCCAGGTTTCCTTAAAAGTTGTACAAGAGGCGAGAATAGTTTTCACCTCCGATGAGAATGCTTTACCGGAGGCGAGAACGGTTTCAATCTCCGATGAGAATGCTTTCGAGAATGCTTTCACCGAGGCCGCTCAATAACTAGTTAACAACATCACATCGATGCATCAAACTCTAATAACTGCCATTACATAGAAAATTGTTCCAGTACAAGCTGCAAAAATCACTTCAAGCGACTAATATCACTTGGGCGTGTACCACTAGATCTGATTATTTTGATAATTTTCTACGATCAGTCGTCAGAGGAAGCGTCAAATACGCTTCATGTTGCCGGAAGCAACTGTTTTGTGTTATCATCACGTGGCATCAAATGGGGCAGAAAATTGTCAGTCCAGTTCGACTGTTCACGCCGACTCTCTAACGACGTAGCAGGAAGGATTGATGAGTCACCAATTCGTAATTCGGCTTTCATACTTAGTCGCTCAAGGTACCAGGGAACTCTTCAAGTTCGTCGTCGATTAAGTACGTACATACACATTGACTACATAATTTTTCGTTCGTGGAGTAAAGTTTGTTTATCATAGTGTCGCCCCTACTAAAAAAGACTAGCGAGAATTTCCCTCGAGTCCGCTTTGACAGTGATGCTTTTCGGCACTCCCCTCAGTGTTAAGTGTTGCAGATCTCTCGCCATCAACATGATTAGAGTGGACTTTCCAATTTATTAATGTTCCCCTTAATGTGACAAAGACCACTGACTATCGACCATGGTAATGATGATAGCTTGCGAGGTCACGCATCCGGACTATCATCAATATTGCCCATCGAATTAGCCGTAATCGCAGATTTGCAACTCCCAGTGATGAATGAATACACACGGATGATCAAATGAACGCTTAGCTGTGTGGTGATAGGGATACAATAATTCTTTTAACTGACACGTTTACCTGTATATATTCAAGGAGGTAAATGTTACAACATGTTACAACATTTACTTAATATAAAGACTTGAATTTACTTAAGTGCACGAACCTTAAATTTTGAATCTGTCTTTTGAATTATCTCGTGTCGATTCGGGATTATGATTAAAATTTGTAAACATTTACACTGAATCGGTGCAGGAAACGATTACAGAAATCAAGGTAGGTCCGGCTCAGTGGTGAAATTAGTGAGATAACGAGTGCCAATCCGCCTATCATCACTAAGCATCTTCACCGTTCAAAAAGATGTCCGTTCCTGCCATCAAAAGGCATAGCCCCTTCCCTCGACATTGGAGACAGGGCTTAAATAATCTACACTCTCTTTACATCCTCTGATTCACTTGACCAAACATCAAAAGATGCAATTTACTTCGGAGTGATAAAAGTCTATTTGTTGACAACTCCAAGTGGAACTATATGTATATGTTTTTTCCTATGTTTCCCTGTTACACGTCATGTTTCTCTTTCGTTGAACCAAATAATAAAGATACCTTTTGTATTTTGCTCGTGCTGTTTTGTAATGATCGGCTATCGTGCAAATGAGGTTTCCCAGTATACTCAGAATGGGGTCTTTTTCATTTCTGAAAGCCATCTGCTGCATGCAAATTGCCGCAGCAACCTTCTTCGATGTTTAAGTATCGATGTTGACCATGAGTATAATTGCTGAAGAGCAGTGATTTATATTTGTCTTAGCATGATTTAGCTGCGCTTGGGAAGTTACCGATCATATTGCACAAAAGCAGTATTGGCTACTTCCTGACTACCGACGTTTCTCTGATTAGAACACAATAATGTCGATTGATGCGATCGCAATGGTAGATAGATTCCCCAGACGAATATCTCAGTTTTCCAGAACAATGATGCTCCGAGGCGAGGACGGCGAAGGGAAGGATGTTACCGTTGCCATGATCATTCGTAATTGGACGATTCCTGTCAATTCGAGTCCGAAGTACATGTAGCGAGGTTTACGGCTGGTCTTCTCATTGTCATTGATGATCCAATCTTCGGCTATATCAGTGTTTTAAACCTGAGGATATGTGCCTCGTGTTCTTTGTGGACTAACATGATAGCATAGCTGACGTCCTTGATATATGAGTTTTCCATTGATCCCTCATTGATGTCTCAACAAGGTTATCGGCAATTCAAAAACAAACGATTACCCTCCAAATTATTGTAATTGCAGGAAGAGGAAAAGAAGACGGTTCCTGCCTGAAGCTTGCTACCATCCTCAAAAAAAGATATTTGATCAATCTATTCGACAGACAAGTATGAATCATCACACAAGCATTTGATGAGCAAAAGCAAACTTCTTCTGATGTGGCCAGTGAGGTTCATAAGTGCGATTGTTCAAATTCAGCAAAAAAATAGTTCAGTTTAGATAACGACTCGACACTTCATTTTGATTTTTTGAAATTCGGAAAAATACGAAGGAATTAATGCGACTTTGGCAACGACGATCTATCTAATCGAGTGGCTAGACGTCTAGTACTTTTGCTGTGAAACGTTATTTCAATTCAGGCAAACAACCTGATTGATATTTGATCTGTATCATTGATTCTACAGGTGATGGCTCAACCGTCGGTAATTTTAATCCAAACCGAATGATTTTTCCATTAACAAGCAAATCTGATAAACAGGGGAGGAGGATTCAGATCAAGCCTACACCTTCTTATTATCCAGGAACAGAGACCAATATCAATATCAATGTACTCATACAGATACAACGTGATTAGATCATTTATAGTCATGTTTTATCACATGTTATAAGAGGGCACGGCCTTCTATAGGGCGTGACTCGACGTGTTCTTTCATCCGACAAATGCGCTATTGGTAAGGATAACCATAGGTTAAATGTTTTGAGGGCAAATCACGTGTTTGTCTTAATTGGTTTGATAACGAGACAAATAGAGTTTTCAATTATTGTTTTGTATAAATAAAGGCGATCACAGTTTTTGTTCTCACTAATAGCAAGACTCCTAAACACCCATCAGTAAATGAGAACGGATATTGGTGAGTTTCAGTTTAAGGAATTCATACCAAACTGGAAGTATTACATGTATTATATATAATACATGTATATATATTATACCATTCGTTATGTTTTATCTGCATGTTGCAATTTCCTTACTTCTTGCAGAAAATGCCCGAGCCAAACCTGTACACTCCTGCAATAGACCCTTGGAACGTGAATGGAACGACACCACCTACCGATGATCGAGCTAGCTATTGGGAATACCGGCTTGACATTGTGATCTGGAAATACTTTGCACCAATACTCTTATTTTGTGGCACGATATTCAACTTCACAACAATCGCTGTCCTAACGAAAACCAAATTTGGAAAGCAATCAACACGAATATTGCTGATTTCTCTTTCCGTATGCGACACGGCAGTGCTTTATACAGGACTGTTACGTCACTGGATACGGAGTTTCGGAACGGATGTGCGTACTCTCACAAACGCATCTTGCCCTGTGCATACTTTTCTTGTGTATTTCTCTCTTGATTTTTCCACCTGGATTCTAACTCTAGTTACGCTGGAGCGATTCGTCGCCGTTTGTTATCCATTCAAATCTCCGACAATCTGCACAGCCAAATGGACTTTAGTCTCGCTATTTTGTGTTGCCGTGTTTTTGTTCGTTCTTAACGGTCACATCCTCTATTACTATCGTATCAAAGATGGAAAGTGTACACCAGCGGCAGTCAAAGAGTATGGGGAGTTTTGGTCCGGTCCATGGTACTGGATGGACCTATTCGCAGTCGCCGGTTTCCCATTCACAGTCATACTCACCTGCAACACCTTAATCATAGGTAAAGTTAGCTGTGCGAAAATTCACAAGCGAAGGAGCCAGGTCCATCCAATTGGTGTGAATAGTGTAAAGAACCCTCAAGCAGCAAAGGTCACGAGTATGACCATTATGCTGCTCACCATCAACATCTCATTCGTTGTCTTGGTCTTTCCGTCTTGTATATTTTTCATTGTGACGCCACAAAAAGCAGCCGACACACACCAAGAAGTTCAAATTGACCTCGCATTCAGTATGACTAACTTCCTCATGTATGTTAATAATACAATAAACTTTTTACTCTATTGTGTCAGCGCTCCGAAGTTCAGAAAAGAACTAACTGGACTATTCCGCAAGCAGCGTCGTCCTGACCTTGATAATAGCGTGACCTTTGACCCGCGCCAAGGTCACTCAAGAACGCAAGTGTCTGTTATCAATTTACCTACAGTTGACATCCATTAGTGTTCAGAGATTGATATACGCCTTCCGTTAGGGGAGTTCAACTCCCAACATGCCCAATATATCACCGAGCTTAATGAAAACAATACCACATGTTTAATATATCACTAAGATTTACGTGGACAGTCCAATATGTCAAACATATCATCAAGGACGAAATTGAAGGGCACGCAATGCAATGCATGCAAAAGAAGATCTGGCCAAAATATCACACGACATTCGGAAAGTGAACGGCCTACCAATGATGATCGGAGCGAGCACATAAACGCGTGTTCGCCTTGCCCTCCAGCCAAGAACTTACATTGTCTACATGCATTAAACGTTATGACATCACATGGAATGTCGTATAAAAGCAACACTAGCTCGAAACCATTCGTCGAATGGTCTTTGTGATACAACAATTACTCGTATAGTACTGTTTATCCCAAGAACTTATGACAGCCTCATCAATTGATTCAGCCATGCACAGACATTACAAGGAATTACTAAACATTCAATTGTGTTGTGTTGGACCATCACTTATACTTGCTTTCATCACAATGAAAGCGCTTGCTATTATGCAAGACTGTTATTGATACTATAAGTAACTGGTCTGGCGTACTCGTTCACGACAACCAATATACAGTCACTCCTCACACATCATCATACTTTCACTTACCTGTTTGTTCGTCTCTGAGCGGTTGGACAAAATGCACCAACACGATATGTGTTTGGACAAGTTTCAAGTGTAGACTTAACTGGCGTTAAGTGAGCTTTAAAGGCAATACGTTAAGGACCTGAGGTAAACCGCATTCCAAATAAGCATTTAATCAACATAGCCAAGGCGGCCGCGTGAAGGATCAAAGGCCGTTGGCGATGCCGCCTTAAACGCCGATGCGGAGACACCTTAAATCCTAGATCGCGCACATAAACTTTATTCATACACAAGCATGTCTTGAGCCCGTTTCATATTGAGAATGCTACGCTCTACTCAAAGTTTGAATACGTCATTTTTTCTGTGATACCCCGTACACAATATTGCTTCCGGATCGGCTCGATAGGGGGATATTTGGTTAAACTAACATGGTGATACTCCTCCCGAGCAGATAGGAAACAGTCTCCATGCATTATCGACTCTGCTTGTAGCGCCCAGTAGTTTCACGCATGGAACCACTTATAGGAGAACGGGGAACCACAAGCAGAGTGGATGATACAATAGGTGAACTCACCTATCTTGAAAACCTTTGTGGCCTTCGCGCTCTCCAAAGCACCTGATTTGGTGGTAATGATGGCCGTATACTCTTTCCCATACTCCAATTTTGGCATCACAACTTCGAGTGATGCATCGGTGCCAGCAGCTCTTCTTCTTCGCAGGGATGCTTTACCACCTGTGGCAGTGTTGGTATTGGGGATGGTCTTCTCAAAGACTTTAACTGCTTTTTCCCACGTCCTGACGATGTAACTTTCGAAGACACCTTTAGTCACCGCGGTCCATTTCAGGGTGATGCTCTGGCTAGCGTCCGTTGTGACAATGTCGCTGGTCGTGATGGAGGATTCAAGGATTTCCATTGGCCCTGGAGTTTAAAGTAACGATGTTGAGTTACAAGTTCATCGCCCATGGCAAAACCGAGCCCCCATTTTGGTTCAATGTAGACAAGAACATGAATAGATCGGTGCACAATTCCTTAGGCAGAGGTGACAGACAAACAGAGATTTTGTGGTGTCTTGATAATATTTTCCAATCTCGACCAGAATAAAGAGATAAGTTCACTTTGATTAGGTTTCTTACTGGTTTGGAAGGTCACGATTGCTGGTTCACTCTCCACGGCCCCTTTTTTTGTGGTAATTTTTGCTGTGTGCGTCTTCCCAGGAACAAGGTTTTGTAACTCGGCCTTTAGCGGGTTTGTAGCTCGTGGGAGGGACGCTGGGGCCGCACTTGATGGGGCCGGATAGACGCGGACTTCGTAAGAATCAAAGAAGCCATTAGTGACAGCCTCCCATTGGGCGGATGCAGTGTTGGCTAGGACATCGATGATGCTGATTTTATCAGCTTTTGGAGCTTCGGGTCCTGAGGATGAAAGTGAATGCAGCTTGAATACTAACTAGTTGGTACATCATGTAATAACACACACTGATAAACACAACAGAAGCATGGACGTTGCACAGAGTTCTGCTATGAGCATGTTTCTTTTGATTGAACAATGTTAAATGGGTTGGATACATGCATGAACGTTGACCAAGCTGGGCTGAGTACTCGAAAGTTTCTTAATCTGGTAAAAGGAAAAGACAGAACATACTCGTGGTAAAAACCTTTGTTGTAGGATCGCTCTCCTGGTCGCCCAGTGTTGTCACAATGCGCACCGTGTACAGCCTTCCAGGCGTCAGGTTGGAGAGCCGGACAACATGAAGAGTGTCTTGCCCGGGGCACCCAGGGACTGTCTCGGTCGTGGTCACTGCGCCTACAATTACACAGGGTTATTCAATGTAACGATGATGAAAATGAACTTCATCGGGAAAATAATTAACTTGAAAATTTAACCAATATTGAACAAGGAAGCAAACCCAATTCCGATAAATTGTATAACGTGAAGAACAGCGAAACCATTTGCAAATGTTACAATCTTTCAGTCAACATCCTTTATGTCTGTTTGTTCATCTTATACCTATGCAAATTACAGTCTGCCACATATCTTGAGATTTGTACTTAATGTTATAATACATCACCAGCACATCCTTGGAATGTTCATAACAAATGTGATAATATGCATACATAGGCTACATGAAGCAGCCCCTTGCACTCACAGTCTTATTGGAACGAACCAATATCATTACACCCGGTGGAAGTCTATACCACTACCCAAAAAAACCAATGGACAAACAAATGCAGTCTTTGACTTATCTCCTTCTCGCATCTTCACCTGGTAATATCCACATTTTAGATCCATAGTTGAAAACCAATGGTAACCTAATAACTTATGGAGTGTCAGGACAAACCAGGATGTACAGAGGTAATAGGCTAAAAGTGACACCAGAATGAGGCTCAGTTCAACATTCATACATGGTGTCACAAAAACTAGGCCGTAGAATAATCTGGCTACACGTGCATTACATTATGTAGCTTCTCCAGGTTTGTTCATACCTGATATTATTCGGTCTACTTTGTAGAAATCAACTGATCCTATCAGTATTCCTGCCCAGCCTACAGTGGCCTCGGTATCTGTTATGTTGACAACTTCCACCTTAGCTTCTATTACGGCTGATGGTTCTGAAATAATATGGATATTGAACAAGTGAGATATCACTACACCCTACATCAGTAATGAAGGCAGTTATATGTGTCATTGCTTCATTTGTACATCTGTAAACGGCCCAAGTTCTACGCTCGCACTTGTGAACGGGTTGTGTATCACTGTGTTCATTCGCCATGCCCAGCAGTTAGTGAGATATCCGATGCAATTGGAGCTCTTAACAGGTTTTACCAAAATACATGTACATACATATTTGAAATGTAGCTTATGCGAACCTAGCCAATCGTGGTATTTGGATTTGAGTAATAGAGTAATAGGAACTGGCTGTGCATCTAACTGACACAGTTTTAAAAACGAGGCTTTCAAAACTAGGCACTAGTATAGGATAATCGTAACTTACTTGTAGAGAATACCTTCAAAGCTGGAAACCCATACAATTCCCCAAGCTTTGTTTTTACGCTGAAATCATATTTGGTGCCAACAGAGAGGTTCTCCAGAGTGCATCTCTTTTCGTTATCCTTCCCAACTCTGTCGGGTTTCGGTTTAGCGTCGCCAGTAGTCGGCGTCAGAGTTAACTCGTATTTGTCAACATCGCCAATAGTAATGGCAGACCATGTTACTGTTGCAGTGGCGCCAGAGACTGTGATCACGATAGTCTTGGTGTCAACTGTTTGTGGTACTAGAAAAGAAATTGAATATGTTGAAGCGTAATCAATCATTCGTGGATACATTTGCTTTATATTATGAAGAATTACAAGGTATTGATTGTAAAGAGGTGCTCAATAACGATACATTAATGCTTTTGAGTCATGTGACGATTTTTATAAAGCACTTTCTAATGAGACTGGTATGTTCCAAGTTCGTTTCACAGCAAGTGTCACTATCAAATGTCTCCTCCACAGAGGTAATCATGGAAAAGTGGCCTTCGTCATTTCAGTGCACAACTAAGCTAGACATGTGAAGGACAAAACGCTGAACAGACTGGGTTCGAACCAAAGACCCTTAGATTGAGCGGCGGACACTTTATCCAGTACGCCAGTAAGCATGTTGCACAAGGCTGGGGGTCGCATTGGTGACACTGCCTCACCTCATCAAACTTCTTGTATATATTAACGTTAAGAACTATTTGACAATAATCAAGGTGTAATGGACATGATAAGTTCCACTTACATGTTTTAAATTTCTTATCTTTGCTATCACTCAGCGATTCCCCTGATTTTGCCTGCACGTTAACTGTGTACTCTGTACCAGGAATAAGCTCCTTCAGTTCGGCCAGTGGAACTGCAACTTCTTTTGGATTTGTTGCCTTCCCTGTGGCAGTGGGGACATATGTGACAACATAGCCCTCGACGACCCCAATGGTGACAACTGCCCAAGTCACCTTAGCTGTGAAGTTTGAAACATCAGTGATCTCAATCGTCGACCAATCTACCGCATGTGGTTCTGAAAAGAATGACATGAGGGATTTAATTTAGTACCCTAAATCAAACTACGAGGGTGAAAAACGGCTCTCTACCTCTTTTTAAATGTGATAGCCCGAAAATTTAAGATAAAGGGCAGAAAGGTAGATGGGAAATAAAGCCTTGAGGAAAACTACCCCTGCATTGATCCTCATGCTTGAGAACTGTGAATAGAACACAATGAAAGGCCTAGCTCCTCCCCACCTCTTCAAATGTAATTTTGATATGTGTACTTACTGGCGTAAAATATCTTCCACACCGCCTCACTCGAAAGAGCCTGCCAATTTGCCTGAATGCTGACGTTGTACTTTGTCCCCGGCGTCAGCTTATCCAAGTCAGTTTCCAATGTTTCGTCTTTGTTGACTGATTTGGCGTTGGCATCACCAGTGGTCGGATTTATCGATATCTCATAGGTGTCGACAGATCCGCGTGGGACCTTTCCCCATGTGACCTTGGCTGACGTTTCCCGAATATCATGTACAGTTACCGTGGCAGAAGCCGGACTCTCGGGAACTGAAAGAAGAGGCGTTGAAGTCAAAGCTATATTATCGTGATCATTTACTGACTGAACTACAACCAGCCGGGTTTACTGTTGTGAGACAGGGTTTGGCACGGCAAAATACGGAAGTGTCATAACTTGCTTCAACGCAGGCCTGAATACCAAGCATTTTGATCACGGGGAACACTTATTCTGGCCTCTGTTAGTCAGAAAATAAGCTAAAATCAGCATGAAAAACACGTTTTTGTGACTTTTTGGGAGTAGTCCCCTCACCCCTCCCCCTCACCATACCCCCTAAATCATTATTTGGAAACCAGTATCGATCACCATATGAGGTATGGCAGTGGATTTTTACATCATAGAATCAAGCGTTAACTACAAGCACTTCAGGAAAAACTTACGTGTAAATACTTCCCTAGTCGTGGGATCGCCTACCATGGTACCAGACTTGGCCTTGATGCTCACGGTATAGGCAGTCCCAGGCTCGCACCCACTAACTAAAGCCAACGGCTTACTAATCCCTTCAGGAAATGTTATCTTTCCTGCAAAGTTGTCGATGGTCATCGAGAATGACTCATAAGTTCCTGTGACGGCTTTCCACGTGACATTAGAGCCCGTCAGCCATGGCTCTGATTTAATGGAGTCTTGGATGACCGAGCCAGGTTCTGGAAGACGAAGTATATGCACGGTGACACGTATCAAAGTACCACTAGGTACTTACATGTGCATGTATATGCAAAGTAAATAGCAAAGGTCTAGTTTCGCTGATGCCGAAGAACAATCTTCAGAAAAAGGGTTCTATAAAATTACCACCTGATTTTGTATTGGGGATAAGACTTTCATTTCTCAGACTCGGTGTTTTGATGGCACTCCTGAATTAAACTTTTATTCATTTGTAAAAAAAAATAGTAGGCATCCGTCAATTTTGAGGTGACCCCTACTTACTGGTCCTGAATGCCTTTTCCGCCTCATTATTTTTTATAAGAGGATCTTTGAAAGCTAATTTGATGAAAACGGTATACTCCACCCCAGGTATGAGGTTGCTCAGCTTCGATTCCAAGTCGGCTGCACCATTTGCGACTAAATGTGGCGTCACGGCTGTCCCCTTGTCTGGCTGTATCGAGATGTTGTACTTCTGAAATACACCCTCGACCAGTGACCACTTGACAGTAGCGCTGGTTGACGTGATCGTATCGATGATAATGCTTTTCGCATTTACGACTGCCTCCACTGAAAATTAAAAGTGACTGAAACATTGATTGGTAATGAGTGTCGCGGCCACTGTAGAACTTATTAGGTCCACTCATGCTTACAAGCAGCAAAGCCATGTTAATTGCGTTGGCGTGTGAGATATATAAGTTAAAGGTAATAAAAGCTGATTGTGTCATAGTGTTAGCCCGAAATTTACAGATTCAAACTTCCTGGGAGGTGGTACAAGGTAGTCTCTGGTAAAATAATAAAATCCAATATGACCAGGTCCTGGTGCGGTTGTGTCCGTTAGGGGCGCCTCAAGTCATTCTCTCAGAACCACAAAACTTGAACAGATGATGTGTAAATACTAATAAAACTTACGATTTTTCTTATAAAAAATATGTTTGTCCGTGCTCGTAGTCTCAGTCAATTCAGTATCACTAGAGCAAGCAAGTGCCTTCAGTTGACATGGCGTCGAGGCTGGAGACTTGGGCAAGGCGCCATCGTACCGGAAACCGACACATTCTTTCAATTGGTTACACTCGTGCTTGCATTTGGTAAGATCGGCACCTGCGTATTTCGAGAATGCGGTATTTTTGCATGCGGCACCTTGGATGCCAGGGGAGGAAGTGTAACCTTCAATCTCCCAATCCACTGAAACGTAAAAATATATATGAATTAGAAACATTCCAGCGGGGTCTTCAGATTTGGCGTGGGACCACTCTATTTTGTACAAGCGAACTGTGCTTTGAGTGCCAGAAGAAGTATCTCTTAATTGTATGGTTTTCTAATACATTCAGTAAGTCAGTAAAGACGAGCACACTCTTGTAAATAAAGGTTTGGGGTCTTTAACAAAATCAACCAACACTAATAATCACCCCTGCTGAAATTCAACACTTGAAATGACAAAGTATCAAAATAAAAATATGTACTAAACTTACGATCACATTTCCGAGTTGACATTGTGCCAGCAAGTGCCACGACCAAAGCGCTTTCATACAAGGAACACCCACTCGGATCTGAGCCTCTGGGTTCGGTGAACTTGATTGAAAGACACGGATCGGTTGAGAGAAGACACAGGTTCTGACAACTTGTCTCATCTTTGGCGAACAAAACAGTCCGTTTTATGGTCAGCGTAGCGACCTCTATGGCCTTATCCCATTTAATAGATAGTCCTTCCGAACATATGGCATTATCTTCTGTTGGAATGAAATGAAATGATTAAAATGACAAAAAATATGCAACAAGTCGAATTGTATGACGTAGCTTTCTTCCCCAAGCACAGTCTTTCGGAAGTCGTTTTTGCTCTATCTGATATTGCTACGCCATTGTGATCAGGTTCAACTGTATGCGCAAGCGTACAGGAATTCTTTGGGCAAAACATTATCGCAGTCATGTCTCGGAACCAACCTGAACAATAAACCCCGTCGGTTGACTGAGTAAGGCAATGGGCCATACAATCATTCAGACTCACCGAAACATGTCCATTCAGCGTAGACAAGATCTGCATCCATCCAGTCCCATTCATCCCAGTCAGCGTCAGTGACGGTGCCGCCATTTGCCTTCGACAAGACACACTCCTTGGTCGAAGGCTTGAACTCAACAGACAGACATTTCAAGCGAATCTCGCTTTCACATGCCTTCTTGCAGGCGGCCATGTCTGCTGTCTCGAGAACGAGGTCATCGTGGTAACGGATATGTTTGTGCAGATAGTCCACCCACATTAGATCAAGTTTCGCCGCGCACAAAACGGGAGGGACTGAAACAGCATTTTTTTTAAATTAATAGGTTTGACAGATCAACTTGTTCAAGAAATTGCCCACTTACTACTTATCAGGTCAAATAGAATACTCATATGAGAGACGTCGCATTTGATGCTAGTACGACAAGGGACGTGGTCGTTGTGTTTTAATCATGACCTAATTCAGCGACTTGTTTGACTACTTTTGTATTGCATAACAATGTGCATACCCTACCTCCTATCCGGATACTTCGCTAGAAAACAGATACCCAAAAAACACAATCCAGTCGCCAAACTTGGCATCGCATTTTCATACCTGGTTCTACCACAGGCTCTTTCACCCAAACCGCGCTGAAGTCATTCTTCACCGGTCCATCATTCGGACACACAGTGGTGTAGATCCGACACTCATCGGGGAAGAAGAAGAAGGACCTACAGGCTTTCTGTCCATCGCAGGCCAGCTTACACTCCTCGATTTTTGTTGTTGTAAACTTGTCGAGACTTTGGTGCTTTTCGACGTCGCAGCTACCTTTGTTTGTTGTATATCCTGGGAGACTGGTGATGACTGTTAGAAAAATTGTTGTGAGTCACGAATAAAAAAATGGACGCCAATGTGAAATGTTACTCTATGAGCACATCTCTGAGGCCAGCATCTGACCAGAGAGTGTCTCTCACGTCTGATTGTACAGCACAGGCCTATGTAGAATTAGACAAAAAAGGTTCATCGAAAAGTGAACAAAGACAACTTCTTGAGGCAAGGACAGGGGGGTTATGGTAATATACTCACAAGGGCATTCCCCTGAACCATGATTATCCGTCGTCGAATCCACGATAACCAATGCTGCGTCCCGATTTTCTTTACTCAATTCGCACTGCTTCGTTTTATCATTATAATTGTAAGACCAACAATGGAAATCCTTTTCCATTTCGCAGAGTGCTTGGCAGCTTCCCTCTGTAGTAGTTCCGTATATGACCTTCTCCTTTGCTTGGTCGAGCGTTGCCTTTTTCAATTTTTGTTGTTTCCAATTCCATATAGTGTTGACTGGGCAGATTCGCGTTGGATCTGAAGCAAAAAGGGCGTATGATACCGATAGCATTTTATCATCTGGCTTCTTTACTGATCATCGTAGAAAACCCACGTCACCTTGAGGCTAACCCCATCACAACAACCAAACGGGAAGATTTCGCAGCCAGCTAAAATTAAAGACACGCTATTAGGAAGGTTTCGTTTCATTACAAACGACGAGCTACCCACTACGAAGGTCTTAAGAACTCACGGATGACTTTTTGCACTGCTAAAGCCTACGTATTAAAGACATGTATCATACTTACACGTGCAGTCCCATTGTGAAAACAGCATAAGCGGAGCAACAGTATCACTTTGAAAATTGATGAAATCACTTCTTGGCATGTCATCCATTGCCTTCTCCGACAATAAACACAGCAGGTCACCAGCAGCAAACCTTACAGATCGGCAGTTCATCCGCATCTCATTGAGACAAGCATTCTGACACTCTGGCATCGTCTTAATATTGCTGACGGTGATGTCACTGTGGTACTTGATAAAGCTGTTCTCCAAGGTTATCCATTTCATTGTGCCGTTCTTGCACAGGATCTCTCCTAAAACAAATAATTTCCATGTACAGGATGTCCGAGAAAAAAACGTAGATTGGCACCATTAGCATTTTACTAAAAGTAGCTGGAGCTTCTAAGGTTCATGAGAAACCGAATGAACGTTGTTTGCAATCAGCTTTCCTGCTCTGGACCAAAAGGCGCGAACAGAAAATAAACCCATAGAAAACGTTACGTGTAGACCCTTGGGTCGTGCTCTCCCCTTGCATTGAAGTTCTAACATATCAGGAACGTCGAATGTGCCATTTCCCAGCACGGAGTATTACTGAGTAGATACTGATCGAGTAGGGGGTGTCGGACCCCTTTGGCGCGCCTCTATCAAAGGGACCCAGCAGTAGAGACAGGCCTTTAGTTCAGCTTGAAGTTAGCTTACACAGCGCTTACGCACCTCGACAGGTCCATTCCTCTAAGTTTGCCTGAGTATTTTTGTTCATTGATTCTTTCGCCAGAGTTCGACTCGACTCCCCATACATTTTGCATGTCGGCAAATTGTTCAAAAACGTCACTGCCAGGCATTGGAAGGCCGTCTCTTGCAGGCACCTTGTCCGGCAGGTCGCGTCAGTGACCACGTCGTACTGCTGGCGGTCATACGAGTAGGGGGGAAGCATATTCTCAAATGTTCGCCACTTTAGCTTCCTTGGGTAAAGACAGTCAGTAGTGCCTGAAACGTGATAAAAATATTTTGTGTTTAAAGTAATTCTTAGAAGGATTGAAAAGTTTATATTAGTTCTAAATTCACTCGTTCTCGTGACGCACTGTGATGTCAGGGTACAGGGAGTTACAGGTGTAAGTGCCTGACGATTCTGATTGGCTATTTCATTATACTAGAGTCAGCGTCTTGCATAGAAACGGGAGCCTTGTGTTCGACGATGATGGGAGGAGAGACCCAGCGCCGGGAATTCGTCATGTGCATACCTCTACAATCCCATTCGTGAAACTCTGTGCCGCCTGCCGTCTTTGATATATCAGTAACGGTCACAGTATCGCTGTTGTCAACGGATACGACGCACGCTTCCGTTGCCTTCGTGTACTCGTACGAGCGGCAGTTCACCGATGACGTATTACACTTCGTGGCACACTCGGCAACTGTCGGAATCTTCGAGTGTGTGATGTCATTGTGGTCAACTATTTTGGTATCCTGTTTTACCACCTGGTGTAAAGTGCCCTTTTCACATGTCATTGGAAATTTGGAAGCTAAAGAAAGATGCAAATATTAATAACCACGGCGGCACGTTATCACTTTTTCATCCAATATCCTGAACATGCTGTTTAAAGACCCTACACGTGGGTTAATCATTAGGTTCAAGCCATTGGCAACGAATCGGCATTTCCAGAAAACTGGACTGATGAAAACTTGAAAGTGTGCCTCGGGCTTCTGTCTACAGGTATTAGTATAGGTTTGTATAACGACTGGATAATAAACATTTGGGAAAATCAAAATGAATGTGCATAAACATATTGCATCTTCGCGGTAACGAAATGACACACTACATACTGAGTGACCAGGAGTTTTGGACTTTCGGGACAGCGATCTGTACATGATGAGAACATGAACCAAAATCTGGTGACACATTCCCGCGGTGCTCGGGCATCAACTGACTGTAACAATTCTGCGCCTTGCATAAATTAACATGATTAGGTCCAATCACGTGACCGAACAACATGTACTTACATTTACAATACCACGTATACAGCTTAGTATTGGCTTTGGCAGTTCTTATGTTTTTCGTGTAGAGGGTGCATTTCGTATCGGTGACAGAGAAAGACCTATGAAAAATACAGAATGATATATGAATAATCACCTTGAAAAGGAATTAGTTGTGGACCAACAAATGCTACCCCTGCTCTCTAATTGAAATTGATGAGGGAATGAGGCTCAGATCGTACCAAACTCCCAAGTATAAGAGACGCCCAACTGCATTACATCTGCGGAGGAATATCTGTGATGGAGTTGTGGTGGACGTACTATCATAACTATGCGGCTGTCACCAAAGTTCAGCAAGGGCGAGAGCGATAATCGGTGGCTGACTGAATAATAACAGCACTTTACCGTGATGGAATCACCATGACGACCCTTGTAACGGATGTGCACGCATGGACAGGATTCTTGATAATTTTTGATAGAATAACCATCGATCCGTTCAAATTGGTCATCTGGGACGGAATTCACCACAGCGCTGAGGCGCCAATGTTTATACCCAAGAGAGCCTAGTAACAGAGAGTGGTTTTTGTGTCTGACGGAAAGATAGATGTCGCCGAAAACTTCAAAAATATAATCAGATTACACAAGACCAATTCACCATCTCCCCCAGATAAACATATTTGATATTAAGAATGTATACTTTAAGCTTCCTTTCATTGTTATTGCAAAAAAGGATATCAAATTTCTTCTGCAAAATGAGCATCTGAAAGCTTTGTGTTGGCCATTATTGGTGATGACCACTTTCGAAAAACAACCATTCGTTATCAAAGTTGGTCGCGCGCAAGCTACGGGAGGGATGAAAAAAGATTAAAAACTGAGTGGGCCAAATTCATAAAGGGTGTTTAGCTTAAAACAGCGTTTAACTACTGAATAGACAGATTCTGGCCCTTGATGTGAATCTTCACAGAATATGAATAGGCCCTGAAACTGATTAGAGAGAAGTTGTACATGTCTAACCCTTAAACACCCTTTATGAATTTGGGCCACTGTTTTAATAGTTGGAGGCGATGTTCAGTCGTGTAGCGTAATGGACCTGGCACTCCCCGGGGTTTTGATGAATGCTTTTTCTGTTGAGTGCTCTTTAAATATTCATTCTAACCTAGGAAACATCACATATTGTTTGGCATGTCAATGGGTTGCTAATGATAGTTTTTTTTATGTCTATCTTTTTAATGCACATTAGCAAATATGGATTAAAGACCTATACTATACTTGAAACTACATGTAGCAAATTGAAGGACTCACTTGCACTCTTTCTGCTTTAGGCATTCCGTTTTACAAGGCTCCACGTCCGCGCTTGATAAAGTGACGTCTTGGGCAATCTCATACGTTGTGTCTATGGTTGTGTGGTCCGTCATCACCCATGTCACAACGCTGTTTGGGGGACAAGGGTTCGTGGCATCCTTGGCTATAAGAGAAAGGGAACAATTAGAGTATCTGTTGATATAAAGGGGCGGAGGTAAATGTGAAAATTATCAATGAGCAAATTGTTGGTGAAGATTAGTTATCTATTTGCAAATGTCCCACTTATTAACCTAATAATTAGGCCTGTTAAGGGCTTAAATTAAGCTTTTACCGTGTTTAGTTTAGTGTGAGTGGTATTAATCGGTGATGTCTATCTTTGCAAAACCACTTGGATTATTATAGCCCTGCAACAATTCCTTGAAAATGGAACTGTGGAAGTTTTAGCTCACCAACGCAATTCCACTCCGAGTATTCAACGTCAGCGACTACTTCCGTCAGAACCTCAAGGCTTCTGGGCAGTGTACTCCGTCTGTCCTTGCTCAGTTTGCATTCAAGCTTGGTCGTTGCGTACTCGATTGATGCACACAGGAACAGTGTCTCGACTTGGCAGAGTGTCTGGCAGGTGGCCTTGTCGGGGACCTCCGTAATGGTCTTGCGATCCCGTCCCTTCATGACTGTAGTGGGAAGATTCGTGGACCACTCGATCTTAAAGTCGCTTGGACATATTGTATCATCTGAAAAAGAATTTTATAAAAGCGACTCGTAACCATCGGTATATGGTGAATCGAATTTAACATTCAAATAATGGCAAATATTATAGATACTACTTTTTAAGGCATATGTGACCACTGACCATATTTTGGAGGGTCAACCTGGACGTTTAATTTACCTGTCCAGGGTCCGGTTGTTCAAAAGCACAGAAGTCACGTTATCCTTAACGTTTACCTATCCTTGAGGACGTTATCTCTTTCAGCTAAACCCATTAAATATTCACGTTAAGACTTATGCAAGTATCAATTCTTTTCTTGTACCCCCCTCCTCAAGGGTAGTTAAGCTATCACCACTAATCTTTGCCGATGCTTGAGTAGTATTTATTTTTCCTTTAGTGAAAATTTGGCGAAGCTGGAAAGAATAAGGATGCTAATGTGTCGATGTCTTGTCGAACATACAGCATTACCCAGTAAAATTAGTTCGGTTACTTTATATGACGGTGATAACTGATATATTGTTGATGGTGATGTCTTGACGAAAGAAAAAGTAGCATTGGTGAAAAAAGGGTGATGCTTGAGCCTTAAGATGTCGTTATAGGGTGATAAGGTGTCGTACCCTTGAGGAGGGGGGGGGGGGTACAAGACATGAATTGATACTTGCATTAACGGCGCCGTTAATGCTAACGTGGTTTTGAACAACTCAGCCGTTGGGGATAATGCCCCTGCTTACCAATATGTCGGCAGCTTGAAGTTTTACACAAATGCTGATTTCTGATATTGATTTTCACTAGTTTTGCGAGGCATTTTTTATCATGGCTTGTGGATTTCAGCAGGCCTGTGGGTACGCCTTGTTTTAGTTCAGTTTCAATTAGTTTCAGATTCAATTATCCCGAGTCCTGCAGAAAGCCATGTTTGTGAAAAAACATACCTAAGTTGTCCGTTTAGCAGAGTTTTACGGACAGGCTTTTCGGTCAAAATCACGGTATTTGAAACCCACCTTAAAGGAGACTTTGTTAGGCAATTTACATTTTAATGGCCTTGCGCTGTCTCCCGAAACATTCTTGTAAACACCAATCAATTTCTAGCCCGATCCCACGTAATCTTTCAGGTCGTAGAAAAAATTTTAAAAAATCTAAAAAAAGAATTTAATACCTTTACAACGCCACTCTTTATAAAATGCATTCGTGGTCGCCGTAAGCTTCGCTGAAGTCAGGGCCCTGTTGTGTGACAAGACCGTACACGCCTTGTCGTGGAAGTTGATCGCCAAGCACAGTATGCGCCTCTGGTTGAGACACGCCTCTTGGCACAGTGCCAGAGTTTGCACAGCTTCGAGATCTACACTGTTGTCACCTGTGAGGAGGAGTCTTTGACCCGGGTAGGTCACCCACTCAAATGTATATGATGGCGGACACGGGCCTGCAATTGGCAAAGACATTCTATGAACTCATGTGACAGTGCCGTATTTCACTTCTTCAGTGTCTCATTCGTAACTTGTGGAGGGACTAATAATATTCTTTCGTCGGATCAGCATCGAATCTGCACGTAAAATGAAGTCGGAGTACAACACGTGATAGTCCAGCTCGTTCCGGATCAAGATGGCAGTATCAGTATCGCAAGTAGGGGGTAAGTACACAGTGTTTCGGTGAGTCGAAAGGTGAGTGGAGAATTTCGAATTTGTGATTTTCGTGGAAATATACTATCTTGATTTCTCTGAAAGATCCTCATCATCAGTTTTTGTTTGTGTGGCCGTGTATATAACGGTGTTCAGACAGTCAGTAAAAGTCAAGTGAATATCTACATGTATTTCAGCCTCAACTGAAATGATTATACATGCTTGGTCAAGTTTCCATCGCCAAATTTCCTTTAATATTCATTTAATCGCAACAAAACTTAGCAGAGTTTGAGATTATGATCTTTTCTCGAAGAAATGGCCATTCAATAAGATATAGGTCCCAGGGTTTTCGCTCACAAGGGAAATATTCTACCCTTTATTGGCCAGCTTGACCGCTCCTGCGGGAAATGCACGGGAGGCTATATTTGGCTATAGCAGTCTATTGTAGTGTATTGGGCGTGTATTTATAGGTTGTCGGGATGTGCAGTGGCAGACCAATACTTCGTCCCCAGAAGGGACGAAATGCGAGGTGCCTGGTTGACGAAACAATGGCCTGATTGGTTGGCTAGCCTTGTGACGTCAAACTATTTTAATAGAGACTGGAATTTGACGGCAATTCACTCGTCATGAACTCGAGTTGGGGGCGTAAGCTTCCGGTGTCCGGTCACATGTTTTTATGTAGGATGGGTAACCTCGATCCAAGTGAATAATCTGCAATATCAGAGCGCTCGGTATGACAGTGCATCCACTGTATGCACTGAAAATGTATGGCTCCCCTCGGTTAAATCAACGAGGCTTCCTCAACCCTACGCTGCGCGGCGGATAGGGTCGAGGTTACCTGGACTACATAAAAATAAAATATTTACTTTTTTTCGGCCTATTGACCATCTTGTTCGTGCGGTCAATACAGCAGAACAAAACACACCATAATTTCATAATAGCAATTTGATTGTTCATCCTTCACAGGTGTCAGCAATCAACCGATTGCGTTAAACGTTACCAATATCAATTACCACATGGGATAATATTTAAAGTGATAGAACGCTTTTCAATTAATTGTGTGTGTAAAAAGTGTAGTTTAGGTAGATTCACGCTTATTGACTTATTTTCATAAGGATATTGAAATTACGAAATTTGGCGTGTAGTTTTATAATTGATATACCTGTCGAACAAAAAAAGTGCAAAAGCTAGATGCCTGAAATGTGATGCATGAACAAACTTTGTCCGTATTATATTGTGTTCGGAATATCAGTGGTAAATTGAATAAGTAGAAATTTAAGAAATTCAGGGCGTTTTTAGCCCACTTCGGTTAGGTTGTCCGTCGTCTGTCGTCCATCGTCTGTCGTCCGTCGTCCGTCGTCTATCGTCCGTCGTCTATCGTCCGTCGTCTGTAGTCTGTCGTCTGCCATCACGTCTTGTCCGTCAACTATGATGGACGTTTGCTCACCATGTACAGTATGTGGATGGCTAAATTCATCGCAATTTGACCTACTTTCTGGGCTGTAGGTGGCCATCTTTGAAAATGGTATCATGTTCTTTCATGTCGAAATTCAACGGCGCGCTGGACTTGAATATTTTCAACTTACATTATAAAAGTAAAACTATAATAATATACTGTCTCACTAACAAAATATTCAGCCGTTTAAACGTCCTATACAATCAATGTTGGGATAAAGTCTTACTCAAATCTACTCGGGTGACGATTTCGGGGATAAAGTATGTTACTCATAGACTACGATTTGCCCAAATGATGGATCACAATCTAAAATGGCTCGAGTGTCGATTAGTGGATTGCAATATCCAAAGTGTACAAATTAATAATTTAAATGAAATATTGTGTTTACTAGCTAAACAAAGAACCGATGTAACGGTCCGCTAAGTTGCGTTTTACGCGACGGTTGCCATGGATTTAACAACAATACACTCGACGCAATTGGTAGATTTCCTTTACAAGCGTTTTTAATTTTCAATTTATTTCATGGAACACTGATTCAGATAACCATGCAATCACACATCAGTTGGCATTTACATGAATCAAAAAATGGTGAATCAAATATTAATCATTTTGTCACACCCGATGATGAATTTAAAGCTGACATGCATGCATAAAAACCCCAACGACCAAGTTAGAAAACACTAACGACCGTCCGCCGCGTTTTGAACGATCGGTTAGCCATGTTTCTAACGCCCTCAAATATGATAGACTACCAGCTGGCCGCAGAGGCGCGACCGTATTCACCAAAAGAGCACTTGAGGTGGAGTACAGCTACGACCATCAGTTCATGTAATCTTGCCACTTCATCAGACAGTTCCTCAATACAGGCATGGTTTTAATATTAACAAAGCGGGAAATTGTTTTGCTTCTTTAAAACTCGAAGAATAGCTGCGTGCTCCTACAATCGTCATATGGTGTCATATTCATCTCCTGATTATGTATCTTATGAATTCGCTTTAACGATATTGTAAAAGGGCAAATTTTAAAGGCCACATTGAAACTGAAAGTGGTACGGATGGTGCAAAAGACGCCATTCTGTCAAACTTGTACGTGAAATGAAAATCTGAAAAGTATGTTCGTTTCCAGTAACGGCTTCATGGCACAGTGGGTAAGACGGCAAGGAGTAAGTGGCGAGGGTGCCGAGTTCGAACCCGCTCGAGGAATAATTCTTTTTATTTTTTTCCACGAGAGCGTCTCTGTGACCTGTCTCGTCAGTAAACTTGTTGTCTGTGCAGTCAAGTGAGACCAGTCGCTGGGTGTCTATCATGTTTCAAGTGCAGTTGGTCATTGGTGGTCGGGCGTTTGTGTTTTCTAACTTGGCCGTTAGGGTTTTTATGCATGCGTGTCAGGTTTAAGGCCTACTCCCTATTGCGTTCGATCCAAACTTTGGAAAACTTAAATAAATAAAACCCATGGTACACCTGGATTACCTCTGTTGGCTAATACACGGATACTATATAAATGACAAGTTTAATCGAATTGGCGTGCTTGCATGGTGACTGTGACCTGCACTAACGGCAACGCTTCTTTATACTGCTGAACAAAAACTTGACATGTCTTCAAGCCAAAATTGGAGAAAAGTTTTTAAAAAATCTTTTTTTTTTAAGTAGAAAATTCTGATCAAGAGGAGATACAAAGTTATACGCAGAAACTGGATACAAAAGAAATGAGGTTGCGAAGTGCAAATAATAGCTTAATCAGAGATAAATTCAGGTTTTCATCATTAAAAAACCCAGCAAAATTGATTTACTACATTTTTGCGAAAACTCAAGTCAATGTACCTAGTAACGCAAAAAAAACTCTCGGATATATCAAAAAGACAAACTATGCAAAATTCACAATTCACGATACATTTTCGGCCTACCTTGTCCCAAAGTGGCTTCTGATGTGGCGTCTGATGTGGCCCCAGAATTCAGACACGAAACCCACACAACAAGTGAGAGCGTTTTCAAATCCATCTTGAAATTCATATGGCACTGAATTAAGTGTAATAGGCAGAGACTCAATAATTCACTTGGTAGTCAATATTGGTTGTGTTCTCTTTTCGTATTAGCTTGAGTCTTATACACGCAACGTATTGAACGTAACTCAAAGTCCTTTTCACACAAAGAATGGGATCTAATTCCAAGTCCTATTCACTTAATATATGTGATCTCATTCCAAAGTCAAATTCACACAATGTATGAGATCTAACTCCAAGTCCACTTCGCAAAACGTATGAAATTTAAATTCAAGTCCAATTCAGGCAACGTATGGCATTTTAAACTTCAAGTCCCATTGACACCATGTATGGAATTTAACTCCAAGTCCCTTTCAAACAATTTCTCACAAAATTTCAATACAAACTGTACAGACACATGAAATATACAAGGATAATAAGATTTAAGTTGTGATAAGAAGTCAAAGTACTCTTTTCAAATTCGACTACACAACTCTTTCAAATCCGTGTGGCAACGTTTGCAACCTGCACCGCACTGGTCGAGATAGTGTTGACACTTTCGTTCCCTGGATTCATTTATTAAAGCTGCAGCTGACTCAAATTCTAATCAAAATTAGAATTTGACTTAAAATTTGCATCCGATCTCCCTGACTAACTTGACGTCCTCCGCCTCCTGGCGACGAAGTAACGAACCTCTTCCGTCACAAAGCAAGAGGATGTGAATTATAACAGTGAAATATCTTGCAATTGAACCCTGCCTTCGTCATTGATTACGATGAGCACCAATATGGAAAATTGACATACACGCAGAAATGCATGCCGGGAAAACTTACATCGGGCAGCTTGATTGCTGCGATCAGTTCATCCATTGCTCCTCAGATGGAGTAAGCGTCGATTACAGCGGGACGACAAAACAATGATGAATCTTTAAAACTGTTGTCAAGGCAACCAGCGACAGCTCGCAGTTTCTATCGATTTCCTCCGTCGCAGCAGCATGCGCATATTTCGTCACGTGAAATCGAAAGCGAGGCAATGAAAACACAGGACCACCATGATTTTTAATTCAGGCAGACGATTGTGATTTGTGACATGGTCAAAGGAGAGTGCCACTGTGTCTGATTCCGATTTTCAATTTATATGCAACCCATTTGATACAGAATTCCTTTGATAACAAAGTGATCTTTACAGCATGGTATGCATTGACATGTGTATGTGTGTACACCTGTGTCCTACTTCATGACATTATATGCATTGAACAGTTATTTTTAAAGTTTTTTTATTGATGGTTCCATTGATTTCAATGGCAGTTATTATTGAAATCTAGTGTGTTGTTGCACGATTCAATACCTTGCAGCACTCAGTACGCAGCTGCCGCAATCGATGGTGAAGTGACAGAGTCGCTGTGTTACTGTGTCAATTACGATCCACTCTCATAATAGGGAAGATAATGAATCATCAACACAAAGGCATTGAAGAACTGTGTCACATATCGCAGATCGTATTATACCAAGTCAGCATTGTCCGAGTCTTGCTAACTATCGGAACCAACAGCTACGCAAAATTCTCACGTTTCCAGCATCAATCGCCATTCTCAGCTGCTATTTCTAGCATCTACCACTTCCAGGATCTGTCATCGTTCTATTTATAGATCGCCACCGATAGCTCTCATCCGTAGCGCGATGCCTGCTTCATTTGTGCACTAGATGCCGTAATAGTCGGACGCGGTTAAGAACATCGTGGAGAGTTATCATAATACTTCTTGAATCTATTGATAGGATATTTTGAGTTTTTTACCATCGACTTGTATATTATTTTGCGGATATACGAACTAACTGACGGGATACTTTCTTTGAGTGAAATTTGGAGGCGGCCTATGACAAGTCGAAACTGAAAAGGTAAGCTTTACTTTTAAGTTGTTCTTTATATATATTTTTTCTTTTTACAAGTTCTTTTTCTGATGTAACTTATCATTCAGTATTTCCAAGTTTCTTCCAAAATATCGTAGGTTAGAAACTAAAGGTTATTTAGGCCCAACTTTACTTTATTGAAGATTCAAGCCTACATGGACGGCTCGAGTAGGATTTATCTTCTACAAGTAACATCTTTCCAGTAATTGCTGCATGCATGTTGGAAATCACAGGCCCAGATCCAAGGTACAAATCATTTTTTCAAGCACACATCCAAACTAACTTTCCAGAATGTTTAGTAAGAAAGAAGTTATTTTTCTTTGAATTATTTTAACAGTAACTTGATGAATTTACGTAATGACCACTGCGCTGGTTATGAAGGCTTCGATGAAGCAGACACAACCGTACTATTTTGCAACTGAATGGATAAGACATTCCTGTATTTTTGATAACATGATAATGTCCCAATTACACCCTAACCCCCACCTGAGACTAACAGGCAACTTGAAACAATCATCGCTATCATCATTTGGCGGATTGAGACTTTAGATCTCATAATTGAGCAAATTGGGCTCATTTTGTTAGGGTACCAAGATTTAGGTACAAATTGGGCTAATTTGACAGAAGGACTATCTTGCAAGTGGTTTCTTTACAAGTGGGCCTTCCTTGCATTTTGTTACACCTGTGAATGTTTAACACTTCAGGTGTTATCTTAACACTTAACGATCTAGAACACCCTTCGTTACACAAGCTGGTTCGCCTTGGGAAGGTGTAGAGAATCATCCATGATCGACGCATAAATATCCGTAAAACAACATAAAATATCTCAAACAGTTTTAGGATAATGACAAGCCCTATCTTCATCTACTTTCATGTTCAATGTTAAAACGAGTAAATAGATTTGAGTTCAGTCCGATAGGAAAATACATGTTTGCTTAATGTTTACGATGTTTGTTTCAGGTAGAATCAGCTCTGATAGTGACAGTCGCCCCCTTTCAAAGATGGGGTCGTCGACATTATACGTACAAGTTGCAGTCCTTCTCGCGTACATAATTGGAGGTAAGTGCCGTTGTCAGTCTTTTTATTCTTACGTCATGTTAATCACTTGTATAGGACCGATTGTACTGTCCGGTGGCAAAAAAACCAGTCCCTTCAGTGTGATTTAGTCTAAAATGACAGGAGAAAGGTGTAAACTGATTGTCAAACCCATCCGCTTGGGACTGCCACTCCCTGATTTCGTAAAATCGAAGTCCATCCTGACAACTTCCTTTTGTAAAGGAGAAGTCCACAGCGAAAGATTGGAGGCCGGTATCCTCCTCAATCTTTTATCTGTCACGTACATTTAGCGTCGAAGATGCTCGGGGCCGTATTTCTAGAGACGACCGTATTTGGCGTTGCCATCATAATGGTCGTGAAAAGGACAATACCATATATTTGCTATTAAAAGTAATACGTACAATGACTAAATCATTCTTCATGCATTATTGAATGCATATGTATTATACCTCTGTACCAGAAGCAAAGGTCTGGCATGCTTCATCATAATCTCCGTTCAGACAAAGAGGGGGGAAATGTTACAGCTTGAAAAAGGGGATCGCAGAAGTATTTATTATTTTCAAACTGTACTGTAGCATTTAACTTCACCTGACAGTACTGGTAACATCATAAGTTATTGATACTGCTATTAGTAAGTAAATAAGCTGTGGTTTTCCAATTATTGGAACACACCAGTAAATCAACTCAAAATTAGTTTTGGTGTTAGACATTCACTAAAAATCGTTCTCCATAACAGTCACAAAAAAGCAATTATCGAATTACACAGCATTATAATGTATGTACATTACTAATGTATTAATCAATAGGCTTTTAAAAATACTGTAAATGTATTTATCTTATTAAAGTTCAGAGTATCTCCCGGTCCCACTTTTCCTTTCAGCATGAAATTTGAAAAAATAATTTGATAAAAATTAGACACATTGTTCAAAATATCGATCCCTAGATTGACGCATACAAAAATAAAGCCCTTTTGAACAAAATATCGATACTGATTTTTTTATCGTCAGAATTCTGATAAATTGGTTTGAAACTTTAAAGTTTGCAATTCAGACATACGATTCCGCGTCTACAAATGTATAGTTGGGGGTTGTCCAGGGCATCGTTGATAGTTCGCCCGATCATCATCATTTCCATCATCATCAGCGGATCTGAAAGCGGTACCCCTTTTCCAATGTCTTGTTATGCAATAACCACTTAACATTTGTTTTGTATCCATATTCCAGTCCCAGAGCTGGCATGTATTAGATAACAATGGTCATTAGGCCCTCCAGTATGGCTTGGAGCTCATAACCATTGTATATATTGATATACTAGTATACGAATACCACTAGTATAGACGTAGTGCAGCTGGAGCAAAAAATACTAATTATGATATGTTCTATTTAATTACTAGCTATAATATCACGATTCCAGACCATCATTTAATAATGAAGTGTTAATTGTCTATTGTATGATACTTTTGTAGTAGTATTGATGGAATGAATGGAGCCTCCGGCAGTTTTATATGCTGTGGCTTGCAGCTTGCAGACTATGTTCGTTGATATTCCCGTCAAATAGATCGTCATGAACATATCTCTCTTCGTCGTCATTAGGTCGGTGGTTAAATTCAGATCACTTGACCAATTCAATGCATTACCGTGTGATGACATCATCAGTTATCTTTGTTGACAACTTTGAACTTTCGTATAATTACAACTTTCCATGACAGATGTTAGTTTCTCAGCACCCTGGCCTTATTTCCTGTTTCATCGCTTTCTTCAATCCCTTCAGGCCATTACCTACCCTCTCTGATGGAATACATGGAATAGGCCTACTAACTATGTTGCCTAAGTCCTGAATATGATACCGCCATAAGCTTCATTTGTTACAGCTTTGTGCTATTTTCATACCAACGTATGCACACGTATGTCGTGAGCTACTGGAAGCTTTCCGTGATCGAAGCCTAAGGGCCCAAACTTAAAAGTGTTTGCACAGAATAACATTTTCTGTATTGTATTTTTTGTCAAAAGCCCTACCTTTTAGTATTGAGCAATTTTCTTGCATATATGTGTATGAATCTGTGTTCTTGTTGTAGCATTTCGGAAATATTGTCTCAGGATGTTACATCAGTGATGATATATGTTTTAGGTGGCGTTTCATTTGATGCAAAATTGGGGGGGGGGGGGGGGGGGTAGGCGGACTCGAGAAAACTTCCACCGACAAAATGCTTATTGCGCTAGGGATACCAGTTTTTCTTTGCACCCTGCAATCGATCTGTTTGCATAAAAATTACAAGCATCACCATTCTAAAACAATAACACAGTCTTAAGTACCCTCGTACCGTGTGTGACATGCCATGCGGCCGTCCTCTTGGGCAACTGTTCGCATGGTACAGAACATGTCCTTCGGATGTTTGTGGCGCGAATCGATATGTTCGCGCCAAAAGAATTTCATTGACTGATCACGCGTTCGCATGTGGTTTTTAATGCATCATAGAATCAATGAGGAGCAGAGAATCGAAAGCGACATTTCTAGTCTCTGACATTGACATATATTTTTAGACTTTTTAGGCTGATCAAAAGTGCATCGCCGCTGGATTCATCAGACTGAACCAATCGAAAGGGAGCATTTGAGTAAGACCTCTGGCCAATCTTCCTTACAGGGAGGTGGTGAACTGGCCTTACGAGTTTCGTTTCGAATCCTCAAGGCCATGATTGATAAGATTTCAACGAAATGCAAGCCTTGCTTAGTAATCCTTTTGAGAAATGTCAGAGAAGGGCAGAAGTGGGTGGTAGTGAACGCCAGGTCATGCTTTGAAGGTTTTCAGGTTGCTGCCTTTAATCATGTAATGAAAGTAATTTGGACTTGATCTGCTCAAATTCGGGCAGCCACTTTTGTAACCCTGAGAGACATTCTCCAAGCTTTCCAGTTGTTAACCTTTGCCATGTGCAGAGACTGGCATCCTAGCTAAACTTTCACTCCGAGATGAATAAGGCTTAGAATCGCGATTGCCCGGGAGAACAATCGCAGAGTGAGCCATCGATGTCCACAAGGGGAGGAAATTGACCCTTACAGCGCTTTCCACCATTGAGAAAGATCGTTCAACAGCGATGACAATCCATGAACGCCAATCAAACGTGAATGACTTGAGATCCCCTGCTGTGTTTGTCGGCCCAAATCTAAAGTTATATTCAAACTGTGTACGTACTGTTTAGTTTCAACGTAGCTTTGTGTACAGTTTAACTCGGTTCTCTGCGTGCCAAGTTTCATTCATCATATTTGCTTTACTATCGCCATATTTTACCAGCGGGAGACATGTTAACAATATCCCCGAACAAACCGAGCCATTATCATGCAGAAGCCCTACGTCATTGAGCGTATTTCATTTTTTTCCAAATTTGATTCTGAATAAAATGTGGGCTGCAAATTTAGCTACACCATGGCAAACTGTATCGCTCTGTGTTCACAAAGCACATCATATTGTTAATGTCTGTTATTTGTGGCTCGCTTCCCAAATGCTGTAACATTGTGTACCTATCATGATTTTCCCACCGAGGGATCGGGTCACTTAATCATGCGAACATGAAGTCAATTTATTGAATGATAGTTACGCTCTTTGCCCAGGTCGGGGTCGCCCATGATATCAATAATGTTGATAGCGGTGAACATACCAAGTGCACTTTTGTTGCTTTGTTTACCCATGTGATGGTAAAAAGTATCAAATGCTTATCTGCTTTATGGAAATGTTGTGAAAGCGAAGCCGTGTATTGATACGATTGCTGTCATATTTAAGGGGGCGGGGAGGGGCGCAAGCGGCTGTTGGGAGGAGGGGTCGTAAATTACTTTTTCCCCAATCTGCATGAGAAACACGCATTTCGGATACGTCTGGGATGGGTGAGGGGGCAGTAGGCTCTTGTGTCCCGCTGAGTACGGCCCTGTACACTACTGCCTTCAAACGTGATGTCGGTCACTTTAGCTCGAATTGACCCGATATCCTGGCTCGGCAGAGATATACGTAATGGCACAATATCTGGCCGATGCCGACTTTTCTCTACGGTACTGTAGTACTTGGAAGCATTGGTCATTTGGAAAATGCTTATCCCTTCATCATGTCCAACAGCACACAATCTGTGTAACAGTAAATATCTAAAATACATGGAGACTTTTCTGCTCAGCGCTTTCGGAAGCATTGTCGGTCAACATCAACCAGAATTTCCCTGAATACATACGGGGTTTGTGTGCGTTCTGCCTCCGTGATGGTCATTTAGCGTGCTGGTGATGCAATAGTTGATGTTGATAATATAAATGATTGATTAGATTATGTGACCTGATGAGAAAATACAAAACAGTCTTGTTAGGTAATCACTCAATCAGTTATAGATCGATCCATGTTGGGCATGGGATATGTATAAGTGTACGTAATGCTGTTGATTCAATGCACTTAGTTGATTTGATGCACTTAATGCATCAAGTTATAGGAACTGAACTATGTACGGCCCTAGCCATGTCTCCGCAACACTTGTCCGTCGTACCAGCAATACCATCCTGCAGCGAAAGATCGCATGCACGTTCATGCAAGTACACTGCATAAGATCAGCAGGACTGGCTGGCTATAAGGTCCATGATCCCCGGCCAGACGTGTGTGTCTCGAACACTCCATGTCGTCTAATGCTCAATTGCACCCTGGGGATGTCTGCTGTCTGTCCCATAGCGATGAGCACCCAGAATAAATCGAAAGTGACTCATTTAAGTTAAATTTAGTTTCATCTGCTCCATATGAACAACCACGTGAAGTCTGTACACTGCTTGTGACAATAGTGCGTGGGTAATTATGATCAGTCATTTGACATTGAAATATATAAAGTGTAAGAGAACCTGGGGTACAGATGACCAGACCTTCTTGGTCCATTGGAGGGCCATCAAGGTCACCCATCCATCTTCTTGGTCTGACAAGTCACAATATGTCACAATATTTCTCTGCTGCGAGTAATCTTCGTCCGTGTTTCTTGCATGTTGTTGCTGGCTGTTGGAACACGGTGTAAAAGCGGAGTTCTTTATGTTGTTGGAACCTCGGGTGAAGAGAAGAAACAAAATATCGCGATTTTTCATTGCCGGAGAAGTCGCCCTTGTAGCCAAGGTTTGTCTTTTCACAAGCTACAAAAAAGGTTGTTGTCAATGGAAAATCGTATAACTCTCATTTGACGACGTCATGTGGCAGGCTGACGGCTCTATTCCATAAAAAGAAATTAATTAGCCTAAGTATCGTAAAGTATTCTTCATTGTATCAAATGATATGAGGGAGTTTGATGAAATGTGTTGTCCTAAAAACAAGACAATAGAATGATGCATTGCATTGTTTTATTGAAGCTTTTTTTCAACGGCGAAATGATTCTCAACGCCGTGTCTGTTTCTGTTTCTAGTGTACTCAAGGGTGAAGTAGGCCTACCGTGGGGAAGTTCCTTAACCCGACTACATCGTCGTCGGTCCGCCCCACACACTAGGCGATGTCGTTCAAGCAAAGTTGCATACAGTTTGGGTGGGATGGGACAAGCGAAACCCTGTGACGAAGCTGGTTTGCCTTCTGGGTTCAAGAAAATCCAGCGATGATCACAAATACAACATGATATCAAGGTCACCATTGCAAAATGCATGAATACAAAATGGTTGTAATATGGCTAACCTTGACCTTGAGAAAACATTCCGGGTCTGCACAATAGCCATCAGTGGTCGTTTAGATTTCAAAGGGGCCACGAGCCACTTTTCAATATCTGATATCTTGTTCACACTAAAGAATCCGGGGGCGGTAGAGTCTTCACACCTGACGCATGCCACTTTTAGTTTATGATGGCACCCATGGTTTTCACGTTGCATGGGGTATTATGTGGGGTATGCAGGACGACGGGTTAGAAATCCTATATCCCTAGCGGCGCGTGTCACTCTTGTTTAATCTCACAGCTCTTCTTCGGGGCTTCCACTTCTGCCGGGGCGTAATGTGAAGGCCACCCGACAACTAGTGAGCTGTAGCCTACCATTTAAAGAATTTAACAAGTGAGCAAAACGTTATACTCTGGCACTTATATTGGTTCTTCGACACTGATACTAGTATTCCAACTATGAAATTGGGTACCTGCATGATCATGTGGTAAACAATATAAATGTGCGATATAGACAGGTGGTGTGTTGCTTCAATGCATAATGGTGCTGAGGGTCATCAATCATGCAAACTAACCAAATGCAGATTTTGAACTGAAAAATACAACTAACAACAATAATAGCTGATGATTTGTCTGTTACCAATGGCGCTACCTTTTTGCTGGTACTGTTTTGAATAATAGTGGTATTTCCCTTGTGCTATTTTTAGAATAAGCAGTTTTGGTACAGATGGTGCTGTGCATACATCGTGTACAGTGTGCTCAACTTCTGCCCTGAACATGAGAAAACGATATGTGACCCGTCACAGCAAAATCAGGCGCATGTCGCTCTGAGCTTGGCAGGTTGAGACGGACTGTTTGTTCATTTCTCTATTGTCTGCCTTTTGTGAAATACGAGCACACCTATTTCTTCCATTATCTCCTGGTGTCATTTAGGATCATCTTCTGTGCGACATGCGCCTGGTTTTGCTGTGACGGGTCACATATGGGTTTAACATTCTTTAAATCATAATCGCATAGATGCCACAATCGCCTTAGTATTCAAATGGCACATTTTCTTCTCCAATTCTATACTATTTGTGGTCGCGACATGCAATTCGCAGCCCCACCCAAGTTGACTATAAACCGCATGATCTCGGCGCAGTGTAGGACCACCGCTGAAAGCTACCTGCTGACTCGTCTTTCAAAGGCCACAAATGCAGGATCAATGAAAGCTCTCCTCATGTGATGTAACGAAATAATATGATATTTAAAGTATAAAATTGCGATTTACCAATAAACGATATTACATATCATGATCGAAGCCGCACATTATGTGGGCAATGTTTTATATCATAATCTGTTGAAACAAATAAGTCATGCTTTAGAACATATTATCTCTTGAATACTAGCATGACAGACACTTTGTATTGAAACACTTATAGACTTCTAAATGCTCTTGTATATCTTGTTATGGTGACAATATTATCTTATTTTAGATCCCAGGGCCATCGTACAACCCGGAAGTGTTCACTAGAATGTGTTTTATGTGTTAACATCTTGTCATATCCGGCCTTAGGCTGACGTTACATAGGCCTCATTCGTTCACTTCCCACATGTCACGTTCCAGCTTTACTTAACGTTCCTCGGTGAATGCACGGCCTTGTGGCATGCATTCAGTGAGGAACGAACGCATTAAGGGGAACGTGACATGTGGGAAGTGAACGAATGAGGCCTATGTAACGTCAGCCTTAGGCGATGCAAATCATACAAAGTACAAAAATTGGTCATGGCAACTATTCCCTGGAGTCGTATTTTCCTATGTGTTAACCTGTTTCAAAATTACTTTTGTCTCTGCAAGCTTTTTTACGATAGCAGATCTGAGTAGCAAGACGATGACATCGGGAATGCTGGCCATGTCCTGCATGCCCAATGATCTAGGTAAAAAAGAAAACCACATATCTATAACAGTGGCCTTTGAAATCCGAATCTTTGTAGGGTATATGTTTCCTTCTGGCATGTTGAGGAGAATAAAGGTCAAACACCGTGTGTTGTTGACGAAATCGAAGTAACGTGAATAAAGTGACAAAGCAATAGTGAGTTGGTGAGATCCGAATAAAACTTACACGATTTCTAAAGCAAATAGATATATGAAAGAAATCTACTATCAAACTGGAGAACGTGGGCTGCCTTCCTCCTAGGCCCTTGCGAGTTCGTCTGTTTTTTCGTCATATTGTACCCAATAGCCTCCGTGTTTATGAAAGCGACAGCAAGTGTATTTAGCTGGTCCTAACCGTATTGCTGTCATACGAAAGCTTATGATTTGGATTCATTTGTAACCGGTATGCCCTAAAGATATAGGTTACCTCCTTTCGACGTCAGTTTGTATTTCTATCTTTTTTACAACTGCAAAGCTTTATTTGCTGACATTATAGAACGCTCATATAATAATGTTTATTGAAATTCGTATTTACTGTAGGATGTTGTGAACTAACCTTAAACACCATACGTTGATAAAATAAATTGGATATTTGAACAAAGGGCGACACTCAAGGCCACGATAACTGATGATAGTCTCATTGCTACTTGTCTTAGTCACAATCACTGAAGCGTGAAGGTTCTCAACCCTCTGGATGGATCACAATCACATTCAAGGTTACCCATATCGTAACAATGAAAAACCATTGTCTATAATCTTCTGGATTCTTCCAGTTAACTTTCAGATCTCTGATCTGGATAGATTTTGTCCCCTTTCTGATTGCATAATGGATGAATTAGTCATGTCATAGATATAGCTCATCTGAGAGTCAGGGGTCACGCGATTTAACGAAGCAGGGGAACTATTTAGATGTTGAGATTTCAGACTAATCTTCCCTTTGCGGGAGTGGTCAGAGTAGCCTGTTGTTTAAACACTGGACCAGGTCTGGTGGGTGTTGGTGATCGTCTATGACAGGTATTTGAGTTGATACACGAGCCTAAGCCTGACCCAAACCCTGGCTAGATACGTCAGCATGGAATTGTATCCACGCAGTTATAAATTTCATCTCTCTAAAGAGCAGCGCCTTGAGAGCAGCGTGCCCTTTAACTTGTTTAAAAGCTGTGGTTACATTCCTCGTCGTATTGAGGCACATGTATACTGATTGTTCTTATTCAGCATTGCTGTCGTTCCTATTTAGGTGGTCTTTTGATGATGAACATAAGAAACAGCTTCAGATTTCTTTCTACAGTCGCAGTATATGCGACAAGCAAACTGTCAAAGAGAAATCTGGAAGTTAGCAATTAAAACTTGATTGTCAACCCCTCGACATCCCACTAATGACTAAACCTCCCTGATTCCCTTAATGTATCTGACGAACTCCCGGAAGTAGATAAACGTGCCAATTAGACGAAAACTCAAAACTCATCCATCCTTGAATATTCCCTTTGTGCACACCACTCTATAAGTAAATAAGCGTTCAATCTAATTGTGGCCCTTTAATGCAGGACCCTTTTCATGCTGTGGTCCTTCAAGAGCCGAAGTCAAAAAGGTTACATGCTGCTTAATCTGATTGAGAAGACACAGGATCAGAATCAGTTGCTCTGCATTTATTCATAAGTGTCCTTTATATGCTTTGATAATGCATTCTACTGTAATTAATATAGGTGAATCAAACATACATGTAGTTAAGGTGGAGCAAGATCCTCATTTTGCGGTGCCACATGTCGTTGATGATGCGATTGTGTCCAGCTGGACCCCAAGGCTACGTCTTAATTGAACTCCCTGACTAAAGAGGGGACAGAGCCTGTTCTTCATCGGGTCTGTTTAAGAGAAGGGACTTTCGATTCAACTTTTATTGTATTCAGTTTGTCTGCAGTTGAACGTATTAGAGAGGCGACCAAGGTGCTTATACGAGATTATCGGATCATACCATTGCTTACCACATGACATAACGTGTCAGTCCTACATGTATACCAGTGATACTGGCAAGGCTAATCAAGCCTGATTCCCACCTACAGGCAGTCCTTCCGTCAAGCCACACGCTTCCCGGTAGCAGCTGGTTAAAAGGCTGTTATTCCTTTACAAAATCCTTTTCAAAATTCACTTTCTTGTCAGTTCTTAATCACAATTAAAGTATATTGAGGACAAAGTCACAACCAGAATCCGGGATATGATCATTTTAAATGGGTAAAAAGCCGAGGCCACCAAATAAAACCTGATCAGATGGCGCAAAAATAATTTAATTGAATCTGGAATCGCAGGAGGCATGGGGACTTCATAATAAACCCATAAAGACTGATCGGGGAAATCAATCATGCATTTTGGCAAAGAAGCTGATTACGCCCCCAGAACGAAGCCATTATGATGATTCCCCTTTTGGGTCTCGTCCGTTGTCCAGAAGCTATTTAGCCAGGCTAATTAAAACCGCCCATGCGTCGGTTGCTTTTCAAACAGCAAAAGCTCCGCGGTTGGTACAGCCAGGGATATTTTTAATCGACTTTCAACAACAGTTCGCTGGGTTCTCTAACGGGTTGTGCATTGTGGAGCAAACGCTTTTGGAGAAATTGTTACGTAAACTTTGTCAATGTCTTGACTTTATGTTATGCATCGAGCAGAACCACCTCATAGACTAATGGAATACTGGGAATAACTATGAATGAACTTTATTGATAAACCGAGGCAACTTGTACCATTTACATGCTATGAAAGAAAGACACCAATTGGTTTTCTGGCCTTGCTCACAGTATATTTGCCGAAACACAAACTGCTAGTGAGCGAGCCCTCCGGCCTGCGACTCGGTTAAGGTTCATTGAAAAATGACGAAGTTGGAGTTTGAGACGCCCCTAACCCCATCAGTTACAGCTTACAGCAGCTCAAAGGTTACCTGAGCGCTTCAGATCGGCGTAAAAGATACAAGTTAAAACCATGCCGATTCATCTTGCAATTTTCCTACCACTTTCGTCTCCAATTATCGATATGCCAGCCTAATATTAGCAAATCGGCTGGTCGCATACAATGGAAGGTATTTTAGTAGTTTTTTGCTCCTCAATAGCTATTTGACCCGAAAACCTGCAGCATTCGCAGCATGGAAATGGCAAGTATTGGATTTTTGAATGTTGTATTGATTTACTCCGCTAACGACAACAGTTTAACCATCATTGACCATAATATCACGTTCAACAGTGATTTTGCCAATGACTTGTAATTTATGGCTATCACTGGCAATCATAAGTGTAAAATCACTTGACGAACTCGTGGCGACGCGGACACATCGCGATCGCGTATGATCGTTTCTTTTCTGTGAATATTTGGTATCCACAGGTAGTCGAAAGGTCGTTCAGGCTACCTTCGCTATACCTTCGCTGGATCGTTGATAGCCAACCGAAGATGCTTGATCGGTTAGATTTTTTCCTTCCATCAAATAAGCAACGGGGCATACAATTGCGCGTTATATAAACTATTCCAGATTACAGTATTATTGTCTGTCTAGACCTGATGCCTACTCACTGATCTTAATTGATACACTCGACCACAGATCGATCATTTCCGAGTGAAAATTATATATATCGATCAACCATTCCACTTAAACTATGACGGTATGTTGTTTGATTTCTGTACTAACTTTGTATGTAAGTTTGATTCTGGTAATATGAATTCAGTAAGATGACTTTTTTAGTCTTAATTAAAGGAATTCAGTGATACCGAAATTTCGTTTTGGTCTACTGCCTCACAAGTTAAACCAGCATTTAACTTCATTCACGAAAGTATTGCGAGTTATCATTGACATATGAAATATTAATGTTTTTCACTAAAATCTATCTGCTGTGTACAAGTATCTGTACATCGCCAATTATCTAGTATGTATGCATCCTAATGACATACAGTTAGGGACACATAGCGAGTAATGTTCGCTCGGAAATTACCAGAACTCATCTTTTCCAATTAACCTATATTAACCTATACGGTACATATACCCCTACTAGTTTTTTAGGACATTCCTGACAAATTGAGTGAGAAAAATGACGAGTAGCATATTACTGTAATATGCTGTTGTACTTGTAAGTCGTTAAAGAAAAATAACGACCTAGTTATTTAAAATTACAGGTCGTGTTGCCTCTGATGAACTTCAATTGTGATATTATCTGTATAAACATTAGCATGTCTTTCTGGCGGTCTGGTCGTGATTCACAGGGGCACAGAGACGCTCTCATGAAAAGAAAAAAAATGAATAATACCCCTGGAGCGGATTTGAACTAGGAACCCTCGCCACTTGATCCTTACCGGCTTACCCACTAGTCCATGAAGCCGTTGTTGTGAGTGGACGTATTTTTCAGTTTTTCACCTCACGTGCAAGCTTGTCAGAATGGGGTCTTTTGTGCCATATGTACCATGTTCAGTTTTAACATGGCCTTTAAAATTGACCCTTTTACAATATTGGCAAAGTGAATTCATAAGATACATAATCAGGAGATGAACGTGGCATCCTGTGATGATTATAGGAGCACGCAGCTTTTTTTCGAGTTTTAAAGATGCAGAACAATTTCCCGCTTTGCTAGTATCAAAACCATTCGTGTATTGAGGAACTGTCTGATGAAGTGGGAACAGTCAAGCGAGGTCGCAATGGCCACTTAGAGTAAGACATATAAACTGAGGCTCTGAGCGCTCTGCATCCAGTGCTCCGTTGGAGAATACGGTAGCGCCACTGCGGCCTGCTGGTAGTCTATCACATATGAGGGCGTTTGAAACATTTTCAATTTCAATTTTTTTAACGAGACCTTTAAATATGCATTCACTCGTTCAAAACCAAAACCACTGTATTGTTCATATATGACTATCTAATAAACCATGCTGGACTGGACGCATGGCTGTTCAAAACCAATATCAAATGACATGATGACATGCTTGAAAACATAACTCGTATAAATCGTATGCAGTTTTATTGTGCATTGAAATCCCTTTTTTCACGCAACAGATATGCACGTATTTCAGAATAGAGCATGCATTTGATGTCACAGATTAAGAAATGATAAAAATGAAATGATTTATAGCAGCTCTGCAGGTTTCATTGAGTCCCTTGTGGGAAATCGAGATGAAAAATTCAGATAATGGCTTTGTCGGCTGTGGATTGCACAATCATCCTGAATGAACCATGGTTCACTTGATAAAAAATATCATAAAATATTTACTACGTGTGAAGTTCATCATTATTTAATAACTAATTCTTGCTATAAAATCCAAATGAATGTGACTGTTTCATTTGCTTTTCAATTTCTGAAACTCGTACCATTTGAAAGAACTTGGCCCAGTTCAGCATCGCAGTTTGCCAACGACTGTCGATTAGAATTCAAAACTATTTGCGATTCGTCTGTCCATTGATGGTGTTCGCTGCGAAATGGGCATAGCAGTGTTGTTATCCTTTTGACGAAACAAGGTTTCGACTTTTCAACTGCTTACGATGGCCAATATAAAACATAGCACAGAACTAATTAATGTTTATTTAATGAATCATGATGCGGTTATCACCTCCATAATCGATTGAGAGCTAATATTTGCAAGGTGCTATTCATTATAAACTGACGCTGAATGAAGTGAACAAGACAACTGGTATATCGATCACAACACGAAGCTTGTGGGATAAAAATATGTGGAGGGATACTGCTGTTTGACCTAAAGCTTTCTGAGTTTGGGGTTCCACCTTCGTAGATTTAAAGTAACTCCTTCGGTTATACATGTGCAGTCTGTGGAAATTTTGATAACTTTGCACACGTACCACAATACTCTCGGCAAAAGTGTTCCCAATGTTTCAAGTAGAATATGAGGCCTAGAATATGAGACAGCGCTTACATCAGGCTTGTTGAGTGCTTCGACCACTTTTCAACTTCGAAATATTTTAAGAATAAATCAGACTTTGGAATATCATAAGTGGCAAAGAGCAACTCTCATGTAGATTGATGTCGGTCCCTCATCCAAGTACGCCCAAATAGACACAGACGCGTGACACTGACCGACAAGGTCGTTTTGATGGCGGTAAAGTGGCGTTGAAGAGCCTGGAAACGACGGAAACACGGGATTGTAGTGAGTCATAGTTTAACGACAATAGTTCTATCATTAAGACAGGATATCGATGTTTGCTGAACAATCTAAAGATATCTGCACAACAGTTCCATTTACCAATGTCATTTCTCGGAATCAGTAAGAAGGCCTCTCCAAATTTGATGGCACATCATAGACGTCTTACCAACCTCTAATGGAGAGGCCATTCATCTTAAAAGAAGGAGACTCTCCATTGCAAGAGTGTTTCGGACTTTGTATGTTCATCGTAATGAAATGGCCAACTCTTGTGTCGGATATTTACTATCAATAGTATTTCTCTCTTCTCATCCAGCACAAGTTGTTCGTCAGTATGTATGGTTCTCATGTAGCTCCAAGCCGAGTGCTCGTAAATATGAGCCTCAGGGATCGATCCTCGGGTGCAATATCACTTAGTGTCTCCGTTTTGAAACAGTTCCCATCCTCGTTTAGGAAACACTGGACAGTAGATCAACATATTTTGTGCACCAACTCGTATGCTTTCTGCTAGGGAGAGGGACGGTGTATTATCTGTATCTAATAGTAGACTTAGAAAGCCATAAAACTGACAGCTGAGAGGCGTTAGGCCGCGACCATGTTCGCTTTTTGCATGTATTACGGAAGTCTTACCATAAGAGCAAAAAGCACGAAGTGTTTAGATTTTGCGTAAGATGCATAATATATGATATAGATATACAACGAGACAAGGCAAAAACCTTCGGTTTCCTGATTACGATATATGATAATGATACTGTCATGATCCGGTCAACATGACTGAAGAATTATAATTAAGGAAATCGCGACTATCTGCCTTTACATGTATTTACTCAATTTGCTGATTATTTGATAATTTCCTGGGTCATCAAGTCATAACCCTCTGATACGCCGCCTTTAATTGCAGCATGACCTCAACAAAATAATTCATGACGGAAATTAGTGGGTTTTGTGCGGACTGTGGTTGTTTTATTAGCTGTTAATTGGGGAAAAGTGATACAAAATTAATGTGGGGAAAGTTATTTTGTTAATGATGCAAAGATATTATCATCTCATGAGAATGGAAAAAACTTTGGCTAAGTGCTTGTAATCTAATGTAATACTGACGTATACGGTTGCTTTTACTGGATAAACTTGAGGAGAGTAGAAAAATGAGTGTTGCTTAATAGATTGCTTAGACTTCCTCGTATGTGGACTGTTCACTGTTTCACTTGTCCGAAGTTTGATCGTATCGTTGTTGCCATGATACTTCAAAAAAAGCGTCCGGCTAGTCCCCGTACTGACAGAAGTGTTAGAGAAACGATCTCAAACTTTACTGCTGATGTTTTAATGGCGAACTATGCCTATCTTGTTAACATTACTAATTCCGTTACGAACTAATGCAACGCCTAACTAGGAATGTCCGACAGGCCACAACCACAGTCCCACCATAAAACAAAATCGAGTGACGGTTTTACAGGGCGTATCCTTATAGAACAAACAGAAGAAGGCTTCGATGTAACAACGAGTTAATAAAAGGGAATCTGATTCGTTTTCCCACGCCCAGTTGTCTACCTCTCATAACCAGCAAGCTCATACACGCCCAACTGGAACTTTGGGAAGCCATATCAATGAGATACATGTGTAGACAATGATGCTGCAGTTATATTGATGACACCAAGTGTTGGTCTAAACGCCCCCTATTCAAATCCTATATATCTATACATGGAATTAAATCACTTAACATGATAATGATTCACACAGAAGTGACTGGGTACATTTGGGATCAGTATTTCATTTGAATGGAAAGCAATCACTGAGATACAATTGAGTAATACATTCCATGCATTCGCAGAATATTGGAATTACAGGGTGTCACATGATTATCATCATGTTATGTTCTCCATAGAAGAACTATACTTTTCCTTACTTTTACCTGACGTTTCCTTGTGTATATTAGTTAAAAAGCGAGACTGATCATTATTTTACCGTTATGGTGGGGGAGGGGTTACTTCAGTGTCCGTCTTTGCTCGTATCTTACACATGGCTGGAGTGTAGTTACTTTTTCGAGTGATCGACCACCCAAATATCACGTGATCTCGCAGGGGGGCACGTGGTTTCACCAGGCTGATACACATCAGCGGGATTGCATTTGATACACCCTGTAAAAAGAAAAAATCCATAATTCCATCGATCTGCAAATACAAATAGCTACTGACGATGTATCAAAAATACCATTACCACCCGGAAGCTGTATAATGTTCTGACAAAACACCATTATGTCACGATGCAAATGCATGTTCCGGGAGCCCATTAGGGGAATTCACAGATCGAAAGCTGGTGTCACTTTTTCCCCAATGTGTAGTAATATTCTATTATCCTCCACGTCCATATGCATGGGCGTTTTTGTTGATGAACCCAGCTGATCGTAAAGGAAACACCAGTGATATTTATCTCCCATTTGGTGAATTTTGATTTGATCATATGTGGATTAGTCAAGTTGGTGACCTGACTATGTCCTGGTACAAGACATTTTAGGACAACTCTAGTGTTCGGTGGCCACTGCAGTTGAACTTCTGATAGCGAATGAGTTACTGCTGCAAAGATCATAATGTTGTTGGCATATGATATGTTTAGATTCAAACACGCTAATAATGAAATACACAGAACTGTGAATCAATATGTTTTCACTTACGGGCAACTTTAAGTCTTTGAGGCAAAGAAGACCTAGTGAGGATAGCCCGATTATTATCCACAATGGGACTGGACAGTTAAAAATCTGTTGGAACCAGCCCTTGATAATCGGTTCAGCTCCTTCATTTTGATTTGGACCATTTCGATGTCTAATAAGTAACGAATGTGTAGGGACAGATCAGTTAGAGCTTCAACTGTTTAATGGCAACCATAACTTGAGTCGAGCTGCTATCGCTCAAGCAGTTTCTTTTGTTATCCAAACTGATAAGCCGACAAAAGAGCCCGCCATCCACACACTATCGCCAAATGTCTTCACATTGGTAGCTTAACTAATCAACACAATGCCCAGGCAAATTGATACCGAGGGGAAATCTTCTGAAACCGCACATTACCACCCGAGGAATTACGTATCGTTAGCACGAGGCGGCAATTGCGGAAAAAGTGGCGATTCTTTATTCGCCAGTCTTAGACGGGTGACACCCACTTCGTCCACTGGAGACGCATATTCAGTCTGGGCTTAGATTGTGATATATATCGCATTTGTTGAGCTTAGATGTCCTATATATTGTCAGCAGTTACGCCAGCTGTACGTGATATTCTCTATTGTATATATAATTGTTATTTTACATAAATCAGCTGCTTTGTGAGACTTGGAAGGGATTGGCACCATTTTTAGTCTGTTTGGTAGCGGGCCCTCCCCGCTCCATTTTTTCACAGACAGACGCATATTTTCATGTGGTTTTCTGTTGGGCAATCATATCAAAGGAAAGACCAGTTTTTGTGGTCAGACAAAGTCATTGCATTCTCTGCGCGAGACGTCATTGTTTCCTGATGCTTGGCAACGATGGCTTTGGTGTACAGTAGCCCTCACTACCATGTTGGACAATCGTCGCATTGACGGAAAGACCCAATGTTTTGTTCAGTCTTAGATTGTCGTTCATCGTTATTGCAGGAGTGTTAGAGCCATCATTGTTGATATTCTTTCCATTTCTCACCAAGACTTTCATATTTCAGCTAGTAGTCAGCTTATTCGCATCGAGACAGGGCATGTTTTTTATTCGGTCTCGGCATCGTTAGCTAGTGCCAGAAGAGAAATCTGTTCTGATCAACAATGCTTAAAATGAAATCAGAGCGAATTATCCGAACCTGCCAAAAAGAAGGACAACACCGCAAAATTGCCACTTGTAGATAAAACAGACAATAAACGAATGGAGATTTTCTTCCCATCTATTTGAGCATGCCAGAGAAATTCAAAGTGACGTGACGCGTTTGAAGTATTTTAAATTCCTCCAATGTATTTCCATTGCACCTTGCAAACGACTTTCATCGTGCGCCTGAGGTATATATTTTTCAGGTTGACTACTGCGAATAAAAGAAGAGAACAGCGTGCAGAATATTGTAAACGTTACGCCTTTCTTTTCGTTTCAAACTTCAAGTGAAATAAGTGGCTGCAAATGTTACCTCCTGGGGAGAGGCTTTTCTTGCAGTGCCTTCTGAGTTGGGCAGGTATAAAGTGTCTGTAAGATGATAAAAATGACTCTAGAAAAAAAGCTTTTAGCAAAAGGTTGCGATATCGTAAATTCGCATTCTAAGGTGACATGTCTATCGCATATCAATATGCTAAAATGTTTTCGCAACTTTACCAACCAGTTTGTCACTAATTTGACGTATACCTTAACTTGGCTTTAGATAAAACTGACCTAACTGAAAGAGAAAACGCCTGGTTAAGTTATCATCTAGTTGTTGACTTGTCTTGTTTTGGAGAACCAGGCCCAGAATACAGTTCTGAGTCCGAAATTACTGGTTTATTTGTACCCTGTGCCAAATACATGTATCCAAGGACAGCTGACAGTGATTCATGGATCTATTGCAAGTAAATTAGTAAGTTATCGAGCTGGTGGTGTAATTGTGTTTGATAAATTAGGTGACTTTCAATAAAGTTGTTAATAGTTCATGGCAGATTAGATTAGGTAATTTATGGTTCAACATCTGTTCAGACGGGTCGGGGGTTAAGGTCTAACTCAAAGATTCCCGTTTGCAATGTATCGCCGAAAGTAACCAATGTATCCAGGAGGAGAACTGTAGGCTTACCACTTAGCCTCTGATGGATGGCGCGTTTAAAAACTTGTAGTTCATAAGTTGTGCCAATCTCAGTTAATTCTGACGCCTAAGATAATCTTCCTCTCAGGGAAATTGGCAAAGTGAGAAATAAGTTTGATACTCTCCGCTAACACTTCCTAGATGGCAGCTGAAAAGGGATTACGAAACAGATATTTCCAGCCATATCAAGGGATTATTCACTTCTCTATAAACCGAGGCGAAGAATTCGTAAAAAAATATATTTCGCAGTGAATAGGTGATTAGATATATGCGTGATAAATGATGAAAGTAAGTTGGCTCAAGGGTACAAACACAACGCATTTAGATACATCGCATTTACATTGACAGGAGCTTTTGGCACATTAGGGACGGTGTTTTTGTTCGAATATCTCTCTCTTAAAAATCGACTTTGGATATTTGTATCAAGTTCGGCAAGTAGAAGTTTTATGAACGTTATGTGCAATTCTATCCTTTGATTGGCTCTGTATGTAACCAATAGAGAGCAAGCTAACATATTTTGACGAAAATGACATGCGCCAAAGAAGATATGAATCTGTAACGATCACTGAAATGAGCGACACCTTCCAGCTATTTCTTGAAAAGGAACCCGCTGTAATATACTAAAAACTACCATTACATGTATGCGTTTACTGTGTTCTAGGAGGACTAGGTTGACTTTTTAACAGCTTCAACACTATTCGAAGCCACTTGTAAGTAGCTGGTGCTCAAGGTCGAGAAACTCGAGTAAGCTTTGTAGACCCTTGACATGATGCTCGCAATGTTATTTGCATTTGTCAAATTGAAGTCTACGAAGAGATAATACTTCTATATTTTAGTCACCTCAGAGCAAGGACCAACCATGAGTTACATAGCCCGCCCTGGCCAATAAAGAGTTCATATGTTCTTGCCGTACTGCGGACTACCTCACGGGTCCACTCATGTCCTCATGGGAGTGACCATAATCCCAGATAGGTCAACGATTTTCTGCTTCGATCCCGTTGCCTACACCAAAAGCACGATTAAAAGTCTGTGGTAGAAATTGTGTTGTCCTGACAATATCATTCTAGGGTCAACAATTAATCGACCAAATCCCTTTTTTCACTGATATTACTTTTTCACTTTCAATGCAATTGCCGTTAATTTACAAGGCAATCTACATATGTTTCCGTGCACAGAACCATTTCACTGTGTTTCCACTTCCATCAGTTGTGCATGCAATCCGGGTTGAGTTAATTCGCCCATCCATCAATCGTTCTCAAAGCTTCGCGTCAAAATCCACGCGTGACGCCCCCCAACTTAATTTGTGTTGCCAGGGCTAGGATAAACCAAGTAATCCATACATCGTCAAAAAATCTAAATGTATGTCGTGCACATTTATCATGCTTTCGGTTTATAGTTGTTCGAATTCTGAGGGGTGATGATTAGTTCTGTGTGATAATTGTTATTACATTTTTACGGCAAGTAGTCCATTTATCATGAAAAATTCGACGTGCAAGTTGTACACGCATTCATCATTATGTGAATGCTATAGGTTATTATTAGTTTGGCTAGAATATTGCATAGATATTGTCGAACTACTTGATGATCGGTACGATATGGACTAACAAAAAGTGAACACAAAATTAGTTTGAGTGCACACATTATCCATGCATGCTAGTTTCACGGATCTAACACCGGTAGATGAATTATTACGGAATTGAAGCAAATGTTAAGCCGAAACACGACGGCATGACCGTCGGACAACTGGTGTCGCCAACCACCCATTGTCTACCCGAATCGAACGTGTCGAATGGTATTGAAGGATCAGGATGAGTTATAAGCAATGAAAAATGAGAACCGATGCAAAAGGTATAAATGTCCTAGGATAGAATACCAGGGAATCAAGGGATTCCATTATGCGATTCAGAAAAAAAACAAGCACTTAAAAATAACATAAAATGAAAACCAAGGGGACAGAAACTGCATTCAAACCCAACTTGAACTCGTGTGTTAGCGATGACTAGGTTGTATCGTGGATGCCAAGGGTGTGGGAAAATACATCTTGAACGAAACCACAGTATATAATCAAACGGATTGTTAACTATAACTTCCTTTGTAGTAGAGAAATTGCTGACATCAACAAAAAGAATAATATCATTGAAACCTACATTTTGAAACCGGAGCACTAGCATTTAGGTTAAAAGGATATTCTTTGTATCGAAAGATGTAAGAGTTCTCTTCCCTGATTGCAAGTTGAAACCAATAATTCATACAATTACTGGCCTTTAGATGTATCAGTTGCAATGGTTTATGCTGTGGTTCCTGTGTGAACCTTTGTCTGCCTTCGTTCCTTCTACTTTGCGAAGGACTTTCGTAGCTTTGTACGATACGAATCATTCTCACGACTATCGGTTTGTCTGGAACAAACCCGCACTCAGTGATGCCTTTTTGCACGATGATAACAATGGTCACTCTGAAAAAATTCAACTCGGCATTTGTGAGGAACTTGGTTTGCTTCGATATATCACCTACGAATGGACAGCGGAAATGTGTTGAATATATCTCCATGCGAGTGGATCCAGTTCCAAACTGATGCAGCAAAACTTCAAATCAGCCTGGCATTTGGCGCAGCACAGAAGTTACCAATAGACGAACTTGTTTAGTTAATTAGTTGGCTAATATCCCGATCCAACATTCCTAAATGCTAACTTGAGCTTCGGCTGTTGAGCGACGAGACATAACTCGATCAAGTATTTTTTGCAATAGCATTGCTGCTATTAGTGCTCGGTTTTTCTTACCTACACCCAAACCAAAGCCCCGCAGCTATCAATCATGTTGCGGCTGACTTTTGCGTTCTCCGCAATATCTGGGCTGGGAGATGAGCTAGTACCACAACGCTGCTACATCATCCAGTCGCAGTCATGTTTCGTAAAGGCTTGGCCCTTGTCTATAAAGCTAAGCTTGTGAGTTAAACTCTCGGTGACCTTGTGACGAAGCGGTCAACTAATCGCGTGTTGCAGTGGTTGAGAAAGGACCCTTTCTTCTAACCCTGTCGTTGGCGACACCGCGGAATCAAGGCGATGAAGGCCAAATGTAGCCACATCTCTGTCTACAAGTCCTTCTCATCACTAATATATCATCCTCAAAACGTATTTTGTTACGTAACATCTTAAGTCTCTGTATCATTTTCGCTGCAGGTTTTCTCTTTCCTTTCATTCAGTGTTTTAGCTTGTTGCTGGATATCTGGTCACGGTTTATAGACGCCGTCTACTTTCGGAATGTTGTTGTAATTTTGTAAAAGGTTCACCTTTTAAGTTGAATGTACAACCTTTAGTCGAGGGCATTTCAAAATGTGAAGAAAACTCAGAAAGTGTAAGGGGAGCGGATATCTTATCGCAAAGAAGTAATTGAAGGAGCTTTTAGAGTTGAATCTTAAGAGCTATGCCTGATTATCGCCCTGCTCTCTGAATGAATAACTTTCGTGCTGTGATCGGTGTGTTTCGAAAAACAAAGTCAGAATTCTTCGTTCGATATCTGTTGCAGCTATTTTCATTATAAATCATGGCTGTCGTCTTGTATCTCGATTGATACTCCCGGTACGAAATGTATGATAACTTATTGCTGTGTTTCTTCTAATGTTAGGTTAGCATTATCAAATGATAACTGGTATCAACTTGATGAGTAAGGTATGACTGATTGGCGTGTTTCGGGAGAGATTTCGGTCAGTAATCAGGATATTGTTGTTTCTTCCTTCCGATTAGATAGTGTCACCTTAATTGAAGATATTGCGTCTGCCAGTCGTTATTTCCGATTGGACTCTCTGCTCAGGGGATATTTGTTCCAAGTGAACACGAAGATATTGTTCCCAATTTGTCGAAATGTTAACTCGAGGGTTTTTCGTATGGAATTGCCCATGAGACGCCATAAGCGATGCTGATTTGTGAGGTTCTGTGACTTAACTGGAATTCTAAATGCATCCAAAGCAGTAGCGACTGGGTGCTCCAGTCACAAGAAATTTAAGAAAATCACCATGATCAGATAGATATGATATCCATGATAACTTTCTCAGGCTTCCCTATCAAAACAATTTCACATGACCAAATTCAGAAAAATGTGGCGAAAAAGGGTTTCGAATCATGATAGAAGAACATGTACATTCAATATTTATTTCAAAAGGATCATGCATATTCACTGAAAATACCATGCAATTGGAAATGAACTGTTTAGAATTCCTCAATCAAGAGGTTGTGTCGTTATTTCACATGACCTAGTGCAGAATTATCGAAACATTGCGCAGAAATCATGTAAATATTGATTACTTCCACTACTGCCAGAAGATCAATTAACATGTTGACAAACCGCCGCGATCAAACAACCCCAGCATAATTGTGGTTAGTAAATCTATTTGCTTTTTTCACTCGCTTCATATAGACATTGGTTATTTTACCGATCTTGTTTGGAAATACTGGCTCAACTGATTTATCATGCATAGAATTTGCTTTCAATGTTGAATTGTTATCAAAAACGATATCACCAATGCAATGCTAACACCATTTTTCTGCAACTGAGTTCAGTCATCGATTATTTGAAAGTGCTCGTACGTGCCTTAGTCCGTGCCTCGGCCATAAATCAAAAATAATGTCGTGACCACGACCATGGCCGTGATTTACGGTAATGCAGGCTCGGCATTTTGTTGCGGAGTTGAAAAAAGTTAACTCGAAAATAGTAAAATTGTTGACTTTTAACAGTTGAGGTCTGCTCGGGATTCCTGAGAAGATTGACTGTGGAGAGTGGTTCACTTACCTCCATCTGAGCCCTGAGCGCCTGTCCTCCGCTAACGACGCGGAATGAACCCCTGATGGGAGCACGTTTTTATGTCTTCATAAATTTGTGATAGAGTAGTCGACTCCTCTCTGACTGCGTTGGGATGTTTCGGGATCGTCAGTTTCCCCCTACATTATGATTCGCCCACTGTTACTTATAGAGCTAGTGTGTTACCTGGTGCTCTGCTCTCAACTTAATACTTTTTTAACGCACACCACACGATGCGAAGTTGCCACAGAGTTTTCCTTTGACAAATTAAACAGTTGTCTCTCAAAACAGATCGTTCCTACGATAGTTTACTCATCTTCCACGTCGTCGAACCCCGCACATTAGCATGACAGTCGGATTCAACAGCTTTTCTATTGACAGGCAATTTCGGGGGATCACACATAGGATAAGGCAGGGGTAATACTCTAGCTGCACAGTCTGTTACACTGACATGACCTTAAGCTCAATAGTTAAGGCCACAGCTGAAACCTCACGGTCTCTGAAGCTCTACTTGGCTTATGTTCCAGCAGAAGCGTCACTTTGGATCGGTGGACATAAAAATGTGTAATTAATCATGCGCTTGCAATATATCCGAAGAATTTAATTAGACCTTGAGTGGGTCACTATGATATGACGTACAAAACTTGATCACCTCCAGTTGAAACTCTCCGGAGTTTTCGGCTGAGTGTCTGAGCTATTTGATATTTTGAATACATGGCCATGTAGTTTATTTTAGCTTAGTGTTTTTGCCTATTCTGTCGGGATGAAAAAAATTGACACTTGGCAACCTTATTGATGTTCTTATATCCTCAATCGTTAATCGATTTGTCACTTTTGACATTTGAAACGAAACAAGTCATCCAGTTAAATTGTGTTTGAACAGAATTGACTATACTATCAAGCCAATAAACCGAAATGGCAAGAACCTAGGTATCTATCGCGGCGATTTGTTGGGTGTGAAATCGACCAGACTTTTGAAAACAAGGTGTGCCACACTAGATGCCCTGGGCAAAGTCTAGGAAACGTTTGCGTGAGGTATCATGGTATCACCTTTGATCTAAAAAAAGAACATTCTTTTCTACTTCAGTTGATTGAGCGGGCAAAACAATATGTTAACCATATGTCAGAGTTTTTCTTGGTTACTGCTCCATGAGACTGCTAAACACAAAGAGTATGCTACGACTTGTTATACGTTCCTCTCTCACTTTGATTGAAGTTTGTCCCGCGCGCGCTTCAAAATGCTAGGGACTTCAGAGGTTGAAATGAATTGTAAGTTCAGCGCTTTATTTTGTACAACTGTACTGTCTCAAAACCCTTTACTTTACTTCCCCAGCTAAACACAAAGAGTATGCTCCGACATGTTATACGTTCCTCTCTCGCTTTGATTGAAGTTTGTCCCGCGCGCGCTTCAAAATGCTAGGGACTTCAGAGGTTGAAATGAATTGTAAGTTCAGCGCTTTATTTTGTACAACTGTACTGTCTCAAAATCCTTTAATTTACTTCCCCAGCCAACGACCAGAAACCTTTGAGTGGAAACCAAGGAGCTCACACACTGCGCTACTCTGTAAATGTCAAGCTTTATGTGATGTTCATAATGAAGAGTATGCGCCACTCATCTTCACTTGATCCTTTAACAGGTGTTTTATTTATCACAATATGCGTGATCAGGTTCTTCCGTTATTCTGTCTCCCCAAGCATCCATATCAAAAATAGAGGTGGCTTTTTTCAATGACGGATAGACATTTTGTTACCAGAGACAGCAAGAAAGTGGAAAACAGCGAGGAACTTATTTTCAATATGCAATCAGCTTATTCATATCTATAGTGCATTTTGAGAAGAAACAAGTAGTTCTGTTTGAAATGTCATGTAAGAAACATTCTGTGTGTATCTTTAAAGTCATCATTGTTTATTGTTGTTTTTGCAAAGCTTCATCACTTTTCTAACTTTGAAGCAGAAAATACAGTCATGACCGTCAATGTTCAGAGCGGTAACAGTAAAATGTCATCTTCAAAGCACAAGGAACTCAGAATGTGACAGTTAAGTTACTTAAGAATAATTTGACCACGAAATCTGGCTGGTTAGAACATATCGTAATTGTGGCGCAATTTCCCCGATCATTCTGTCAGATAGCACTTTTTTCCTTGTTTGGCCTGACATTTACTTCCCGATACCATGTTTAGTTAATAGAGGTTGGTTGACATCACGCAGTGGTTCCGTGTTCTGATAGATTATTCTTCAAATCGAACGCCATTTGTGTCAGTTAAAACTAACAAAACAGCAATATCGCCCACAAGGGAGTAAAAGCCGAAACGGCAACTTGCGAGATATTTTTATAACACGTTCACAGGTTCAATTAATGGAAGCTGGTTTACATCATACAACGGTCTCATGTCCCGCAAAGAACTATCAAGCAACCAGTTGATCATTATATTCTTAATCGTGACACTGGGTTTATCAATTTACTGATTAGTTGATTCAAAGAATAAAATGGATTCTGATCTGCGGACATATTTGGCCATCCGTTCCGTCACCTGACCTTGTCATGGCCATTGATATTTGATGTAAAAAGTTTCAAAGCAGAGAGATTGATTACATGTCGGGACACCATGTTCTGTATCGTAAATTAACAGCTTATAATTTCATTCCCTATCACTTGGGACAGATTCCATGCTGTTCCATGTTATAAGCACTCAGTAGCCACCAGGGGTATCTCAGCTGGTAGCGGCTGGTGCGGTGTTGTTGAATTTAATGGAGGCTGAGTTGGACTTCTGGCTACTGTAGTTATGTTCGCCTTCAGAGTTAGTTTACAAGGAGATCATGTTGTCATGTGTAACGTGTCACGAAAAGAACGAACTACTCATTTCCGAAAAGCGAGCGACATATGATCCACGATGTAACTTTTCACCCTCAGGTCACGTCATATCATGTTTTTAAGTCTAAGTCAATTAACTAGCATGATATCGTGAACTGTCACAAGCGATAACATGAATCCTGTTAAACCCGGCCTAGGTCACGGGTTTCTCTGCCGTTTTTCTAAAAGTCAAGGCGAAGAGTCAAGTGTTCTCAATCTCTGCCAGCACCTCATCACCCCTATCCCGCCACTACCTACCCAATGTTGCTCAGGAGACGAGTACGCATTTCTCTTGGGCAAGAAACGCCTAACATGAACCATCAAGCCGATGAGACCAGCCACCAAATTACTAATAATCAAAACCACTACCAAACACACATCAGCCACACCAACTTGTGTCGTCAAAATATGCAGTTTTAAAAATCTGTCAAATTGAAGCTACTCATAAATTCATAGTATTGTATACCTTGGGGGTTTGTCATATAATATAATATTCCAAAGTCAGTTGTTTTGCAACATTAGCATTAAGTTGCCAATCTTTTTCCATTAACTGCTCGATACAAAGTCGCATTTTATATTGCGCAATGTTAAGTTTAACCCTTTTGGGTTTTCGGCCTAGGCCAGCCATGGAGACCGGAGAGGAGACAGAGATGGATTACGACTTGGATTCCACTTCTTGTTAATTGCAATGATATTGCCGAGTGGTTAAAAAAACTAAGCTTATGAGAGAAGTCAAACCATTAACTCGGCTTATCTATGAAAAGTATGTTCGAACTTGTTGTCACACAAAATGTGGAAGCATACATATATTCCCAAGATAATTATACCTTTGTGCGTTTTTGTGAAAAAGACGGGCATTTTACTGGCAGCTTCTGCAGAACATGATACAACTGCGTCTTAGCTACATGCAGCACAATCGCTGCCTTAAAAAAGGAGGCTGTGTTACGGACAGTCTAGCTGAAATGGCAAAGTGACAACAAGTCTTAAATGACATTTGATTCGTGCTCTAAAAGTTGGCCTGCAGACATTTTTTCCCGTTGACGGCGAGTTTAACAATTCTAACTCACGTCAGGTCGCCATGTCACCATCTATACACGGAAAAGTTCAGATGCAATAACCCCCAAAGCCTTTCCGAAAAAAGAGTGTTATCTGTGGCAAAATGAACCAAACCGTTTCAATGCCAACCCGAAAGAAGTGCCTATGCTTCTGAACTCTTCACATGCATCACTTTACTCTTTTCTACATGTCCACGATAATTCCAACTATTATGTCCCTGTTTGTACCAATCCTCCTGCAATCATACAAAAGTCACTCACAAAACGTTACATACCATCATCAGTGATAAAGTGCGAATGCATTAATTAGTAGATAGCTGACCATTCTATCTATTCTGTGATATATCAGTCGAGATATCATGCTTGGTCAATAGGAGTATGGAACATGATGGGCCAATTATTAATAGGTTTAGTATTTGTATCTGACCTCCTATAGCTGTTATTCAAATTGTATTGGTTCCCATCAGCAGGGCGGAATGTTACCAATGGAGTTATCGACGTTGGCTGAGGCAGATAATTTTGGTGTTTGTTCTAAAAGCCTTTCGATGGTGGCTCGACACTTAATGAGAGTGAACGCACCACATCATATAGGCATTTGTCTGTGGTTCGCTCATATTTCTGGGAACCGCTGTGTGATGTTAACGGTGCTAACTTGCGGATTGCCTGTTGTGTTCAGTAAAGCCTGTTTGACCAATAGTAAGTAGGCCTACAGCTCTCAAGGTGCCCTGTCGGGTGCCATACAAAGTTCAAATGAAATCTATTAACAAGATCAAACACGTGAAAATTCAACTCTCCTTCATGATGGTTCTTTTGGCCTTTGACCACTTCACTAATTCAAACCTTCCACGGTTCATCAAGCCTAGCTTCTTTACTCTCCATCACCTTCATACCACCTGGTTGAACCTTCCGTTTTGTAACAGTGGCATCCATCAAAAAGACCCCAACCGCCGTGGGCTGTCTGACGTTACAGCAGTATGTTTTTTACACTTAATACTCAGACCAAGGTCGCTTATAGCTTCGTATTACATGGTGAAAAGTATCCGCCCGTTCATATTTATGTAAAAGTGTCATCCATCAAGTTCTTAGGAACTTTCCATAGTGTGAGGTCAGATATACTGGTGTCGATATCATTTTACATCAAAACTATTTTGTAAATTTAACAAATCAGCCACGTCTGTTTCTTTTCTCTGTTTCCTTTTAACACCTGGCAGTGGTAACTTCTCTGGTAACTGATCTAAGGGAGGCATCCGCAGGCTGTTGGGTACCAATTAGAGATAACGTTGCACCACTTTTTTTTTTTTTGTGATCATCAGATCATGAGAGCCAGTTTCTTTCACCAATACCATCATACCACCTGGTATTTTTGTTTTTTGCAAACAAAATCAAAGTTGGCATGAAAATGTTTCTGGTAGGCTCTCGTCATCGAATAATCGTCGCTTGGAAATATTTTGCTCGAGTCACACTTTCCTTAGTAAGCGTTGACCATGATCGGAGTTTTCTGGTCTCTGTGATAGCGTGACATGCAAAAACTAAAAGCTCACTTCCAAACTGTAGATCAGCCAAATCTTTTCCGTGGCTGTTTCTGATGAAGAAGATGGATGTCTAATTGATTGATTAGCTCCCGTCAACTGGTCAGCCTTCCCTCGTGATAATCCATGACTCATGTTATTTCATTAGCCACTTAAAGATTTCAGTCTTGTGAGTCATTTTCTCCGATATCGAACTGAACGGATCAACTGTTGCAACCGTCGGAAGATTTACAGCTCAATGGCCAAGGATCAAGGATCAAGCGTAGGAGCAGTACAACTGCCCAATCGTTTTCCTAGGTTTTATCACCAGTCTGATAGACTCGGTCATGAATGCTCCACCACTACCGTAGCGTTATGTATCCTTTGGCCCATATTCCATTTCGGATGACCTATAGGCTTATCATGACGGCACTTTCTCACCCTGATGCAACTGTCAGAAAAGTTACAGATCAGTGGCCAGGGACGAGACACAAGAACTGTCAAACTGCCCACTAGTTTAATTGACCTCGATTTTTTTCACCAGTCTGACACATGCTTAGCTAAATGAATGTTCCGGCCACCACTATCAGAAGGGGCGTACCCTCGGGGGGCGTACAGTATAGGGGAAAGGGTCAGGCAGCAGTTAGACTCCATTTGTCCTGTTGCTTGTTTTCGGTTTAGGCGTCGATCTGACCAAGGTTGCTCATCATATCATGACGGGGGGTGGGGGATCAATTAGTCATTTCATTTTAATCTTTGGCGAGCGTCAATATCCGTGCCCTTGAGTCGTTAATCATCATCATTCGTCTGTCGGACCGTCAATCACCCGTATCGATGACTAAAAGATTGAAAAATCTGGGAAATTTATATTTACTGGCGTCTTAGTTTTTTGTAGGGCTTCATGCAATATGTAGCAGTTCTTCTCTTGTGATAAGAACAACCTTTTCACATCCCTTCCTGCGTTGATTTCATGTGCTTGAGTTAATGTTTTAAAATCCTAAGCTTTGTTTGAAAGACAACTTGCATCAAATGTTCGCTGTCTACTTCAAAGCAGTGCTTTCGATTTAAACGCAGTATACATTCATGACAGCTAAATGCCTTTGAAATACCACGCCTTTGATTTTGGTAAAGTCAAAGAGAAGTCGATTTGGCCACAACCTGTAGAGCGTGGTGATGTTTTTTGTCTCAGCAGTGAGCTTACCAAGTGACATGCATCTATATCAAAGGCGTTAATCCCCTGACTCAGAAAACAGTTGCTATTTCACCACATTTCAGAATTGAAGTGTTGCCAGAGCATCTGCTTAAAAAGGCTTAGCTTGACTCACAGACGCCTCAGGTGGAATAGTTTCAATTTTGGTCGAGTTTTAAATTTACACTTTGCATTAATTTGCATACATGTCAGCCTTGCAGCAATTTGCGTTTTGCATTTTTTACCAATTATTAGTCATGGAACTTGTGTATGCCTGCAGGTTGTGTATGGTAATTCTAGAAATTTTACAAATGTATCTCTTCGCGTTAATACATGACAACCCACGTGATAACTTGTAACATTTCCAATTGTGAAGTATGTCCTTTGGCTGTCAGAATTTGCTTGTTGCTCTCGTTGATAGAATAACCTTAAACCGCAAACCGCAAACCATAGACTCAATGAGTAGAATTCAACTGAAACCTACCAGTGAAACTTTTTTTTCGTCTCCTACAGATGTTAGGTGTTTATTACCGACGGCTAATTTTGTTCCCGTGTAGAAGCTAATGGTAGACCAATGACTTATCCTATTTAGAATAGTTGCTTCCTTCAGGTGAACCATCTCAACTCTAAGCGATTGGTTTTCTCACTGCTTTCTCACAACACTGTGATTAGTTGATGCAGTAAAGTGCCTTTTTAGCTCACCTCTTAGCAGAGGTGAGCTTATCCCATACCGTGGCGTCCGCCGTCCGTCGTCGTCGTCGTCGTCGTCGTCGTCCGTCGTCCGTTAGCAGGGCACGTTTCGTAACTGTTAGAGCTATTGAGTTGAAACTTGGTACACATGTACCCTTATGTAATGACACCTTGGAGACCAAGTTTCGGTTTGATTCGTTTCATGGTTTGGCCACCAGGGGGCTAAACGTTAAAAGTGAAAATATGCAATATCTCCCTTAATAGTAGTCGGGAAATTTTGAAAAAAATATGGTAGGTACTTCTAGCAAAGGTGCATCATATATCCTCCGGGTTTTTGATTTGACCTCCTTTTCAAGGTCACAGAGGTCAAATGGTGTAAATTGGCCGTTAGGATGTAACGATGGCACGTTTCTAAACTGCAATGACTATTGATACTAAATTTAGTACACATTTACCCCTTAGTCAGGTGATCTCAGGGACCGAAGTTTGGTCCAATATGATTCACCACTTGACCACCAGGGGGCAAAATCCAAAAACCTTAAAAATGTGATTATTCCTTAACTTCTTGCCCGATTGCCACCAATTTGATATCATGGGTACATCTAACCACCATACAGTATATGTCACACAGGTTTTTAATTTGACCTTCTTTTCAAGGTCACAGAGGTCAAATGGCGTAAATTCGCCGTCAGGCCGTAACTATGGCACGTTTCTTAACTGCAATGACTATTGATCACAAATTAAGTACACATGTACCCCTTGGTCAGGTGATCTTAGGTACCGAAGTTTGGTGCGATCTGATTTGCCATTTGGCCTCCAGGGAGGGGGCCAAATCCTAAATTCTTCAAAATGCCATTATTCCTAGTAATGACTTGCCCGATTGGCACCAATTTTATATCATAGGTACATCTAATTCTAACAACCATTCAATGTGTCACCTGGGTCTTCTTTGATTTGACCTACTTTTCAAGGTCACAGAGGTCGAATGTACTGTAAATTGGCCATTTTGGGGAAATTGTAATTGCTTGGACCTACATCAAACCTAACACTACATGACACAATACCATGCTCTTTATCCATCTTTCCTCCACATGAGGTGAGCACAATGGCCCTGGCCATTTTTTAACATGGCAGTTATGGAGACAGCTTTAAATGGTCGGTTACCCTGATTACAGCAGATACCAAGCCATTGTTATCGGACATTTTCTTAATTAAACAGGCATGCGTACATATTATGTGATAGCAAGGATATTTCCTTGATGTTACCCATTTAGGCTTTGCAGCAAAACTTTAGTGTATGGTCTCAAATTCCATTCCCTAGCTGTCTGTTGAAAAATCAGAGTGGCTGAGACCCTGGACCAGCTTAGTGTCATTTACCTTAAATTCTCCCATTTGGTCTGCAAAGATATAATGTCAACATCATCAGACTTCAAACTGATACTGTGGACATGATACTCAGTATCAATACCAGTACGTTTGAAAGTTTAGATAAGTGTTATTGTAAGTTAGATCTACATGCCTTCGTTTTACTTGGAGTTGTTTTTTTTCTGACCCTACGGCTCAAGCTAGGTGTACGTGCCTAAACAGTGTAACAGGCTGATAAAAAGTATTAGTGGTGTGAAAATCACTCAATGAAAGCTAACTTACTGTGTGATATTTCAAAAACAATGCGTCCCCAGTAAAGGCCATTTGTTGTTTTAGTGACAAAACCTAGTGCTGTTGTCAATTTCCTTTCCTCTGTCAGTTGGAAGTCTATCAGACTTTGAGCCTGGGCAGGATAAGCCTTTTTCACCTGGAACATCTTCCCCTTTCTCTAGGGTATCAACGTATTCGGATTTCAAACAAAGAATACGATGCCTTAGGTACGATGCTGGTACACGCTAACAGTCTGACAGAAGTACACGTCGATGTATGTTATACCAGTATCTCTTTCATTCTTGTTGATTCATCTACCGAAATATAGTGCAAATGGTAAAGTTGAGCAAAGTTTTAAATGCTTCCGCGTAAATACTTGAAAGTTGATTAGCCATCGACTTCCCGAGGTTGGCAAGTTCCGACAGTTAACAGTACTTCAGTTTCAGTGGCTCCTGCGAACACTATACCATCATCATTAACAATTCAAACGTTTGACAAGCACAAGATCGGTTTTGGATTTATTTGAACCTGATGTGTCCTCTGTAGAGGGAACATTTTGAGAAATATCGATTGCAGTTTTTGTTTTCACAATAGCAGTTGAAAGCTACAATTTTTGTACACTACCAAAGGCAGTGCTATCTGTCCACTCCGACATGAACGATGGAATGCGCAGCCATCGTGATGAAATGATGATTAAGGCAACACATGCAATCTGCAATATTGATGGTGGTTTTTTCCCACTTGTATTTCAAAATGAAAGAGCTATGGAAATTCTGAACAAGGAAGATAGGAGGAAGTATCACTCGATAAAGTGACACATATGACTATACTTTACCATCTGTGTCTACAATTAGTCACACAATACACGCTATGACCAAACAGTATGAATGCCATAAAAAGAGCCATCCTACATATAACATAAAACCTGGCGACATATATAATATAATATTATCAAAATTCCTCGAAATTAGAGTTCTCAATCGGAATTACAAATTCCGGCGGTGTTTTTATCTGGTGGACAATGTAATATAGTATGTGTGATTAGATCTCTAATCAACAATGCACAAAGTGCTACTTCCTGGTGCCACACGACCGTCTACACATTTGAACACGAAGAGGTTTTGTGCAACTTCGTTTCAAGTTAAAGACAACAAGTGTCATTTTACTTCACGGGCACCAAGCGTTCCCATGTATAGTCAATCAAAAGATTGTTTCTCGCGCAGCCAAATTTACCGGGGAACTGCTTGGTGTCACTTAGACTTTTTTGTGATTGTTATTGCTGTTACATACCTGGTGTGTTTTGGGTTGTTTTTTTGTTGTTTTTTTTGTTGTTTTTTGTTGTTGTTTTTTGTTGTTGTTTTTTGTTGTTGTTTTGTTTTTTGTTTGTTTTTTCCCCTGCATTTTCTTCCTTTCTTTTTCATATTGCCTTGTGGCTAAAATATAGAATATATGTATGTACCAAACTGTGCAGCCAGGGCTGCTAATGTCCCCTCGGGGACCTTAGCCCTGGCTAAATTCATCTTTGTATATTAGATATGTTTTTTGTCATAATAAAAATACAATTCAATTCAACAACAAGTGAAATGAGATGAAATAATCGATCACCGCCTCCCCTCGTCAGATGGAACCATTTCCTCTTTTTCTGGTTTTGATGTAAATGATACTTAACTTTTACCTTTTTGTCCCGTAAATGTCATTGAATGTCAAGCTGCATTACAGCCCTTGCAAACATCTTTGAGAATCACAGGATATTTTTTACCATGAGCTTAAAACAAGCATAAATTTTAAACTCTCATGTACTGATTAATTTGATCAAAATTATATGCAGCCCACGCTTATATATCAAACGCAATTTTGAAGTGAATCATTTTGGAGAGGTTTTGGATTCTGCTGCTTTTGACACATACTGCATACTGTTTCGGACCCAAACGTGTTTGAAGCTCATTTTTCTTTCGCATTCGTATTAACATCATTAATCAAGTTTCAGTTGCTTACATTTGGATAGTTAGTTTCAAAATATCTGATAACCTTTCAAGAAAAGTTCTCATAACATTTAAGGCCAGACTCGATCACTTTTTTATGGAGTTGTATTATCAGAGAACCTTGGTGGCGTTTCACAAGGCAGTACCCCTCAGACTTATACTACAAAGCGCTTTATGCATGTAGGTGACATTCTGCACTGTACAACGTACGAGTCATTTGGTCACTCATCCGAGGCTGAAGCCGGTTGGGAACAGTGACGATCAGAACTGGAAGTTTACGAGTGAATTTGTGAATTTGTGATTTCCTGCATTCACAGTAGAGTGTCAGGCCTGCGCTAAGATTAGCAGAACTTACCAAGAGCCACCTTGTCATGGAGGCCAAAGAATAAACACTGCAAATGGTTCCACTTAAGAGTTGAGTGCACTTGAAAAAAATCGTAAATATTTTCCTTGACTCGATATAGATTAGATGGTATTACAGAGAGAGCTTGTCTTCGGAGACGCGAATTTTTAAAGCTGTAATGTACGTTATAACTGCAGTGTTTTTTTAGCAACTCCAGAGTAAATAGTCTAGCTATTATAAAGGAAAATGTGTTATGGAAGTATGCTGGGCAACTTCTTCATACTTGCTGGAACATTTAACACACACAGTATGGTGTTCCAATTCGGAACAATAACTCATAAACTTCCAGTTACATGTGAGATGCACAAAAAATCGTGTGATCACTCAATCGTGTATTTCATGATGATGTTAACAAAGAGTGAATGTCCCAGTATTAGAGTAAAAGGAATTGTTTGTAGAGTTCTTGACGTCTTTTGGAGGCATGACTATGCGATTGAGATTGTGTCGAACTCGCTTTACTAGTAACTCGAGACTACTGAACCGTTCCACTCCTAAAATAGTACAACGGTTATCAATTCGGAGTGTCCTCCTATCTCGGACTGTCTCGGTGCTGTAACTGTGGATGTCACATCGTATTACGTATTGATGACCCGGGACTGATTTCACCCAACTCAGCGCACGATCGATCACTGTCCTGTGTCCTCATACGTCCTATGATCTGCTTAGTATTCAAAATTGGCCAAATATCATTTCTCGGTAACGTGTATACCTCGGAGGTGACAACAGGACGTCACTGGCGCCTGGGAGTAACACTGTATTACCCATGAGGAGGACCAGTGGTGTTGAAATCGCCTAATAAATTTTCCATGACTTGTTGATGGGTTTGTATGTCCAGTTTTAGTACGTTGAATATTCTGGTTGTCGATGATAGAATATTTTTGGGAAAATTCGCTGCATTGACGTGTTTTAGTCATACAGTGTACGTCGGTTCATGACATTCTGACACTTCGAGTGTATGTCATGTCATAGTATCCTCACACGTACATTGACATTGATGAATGGCTGTTGTGGTGAGGGACCTGATTGATCCCCGAGAGTTTATATCAGGACAACTTCATGTCAGACAGCATCCGTTTTCAAAGAAATATCGCCATTCCATGTTTGCTGTTTTGGCTGCATAAATATGGTGTCGGTGTATCCGGAAGTATAGTTGATAGTGGCATAAGTCAAATAAAACTTTAAATAGGGGACACACCTTGATAATTACTATTATTAATCCCTTCCCTCAGGGAAAACGTTCTTTTGCACAAAACTTGACAACCTTTCAATATCAAATATAGATTTTAGCTTGTCACTGCCTCAAAATGCGTGACACCGATGTTTCTTCAAATCACTTCGTCAGTTGTCATGTTGACCGTTGTCTCTCGATATGTACGAGTATAGCCACATTGTGGGTAGTTTTCGGAGGGCTATTGCCTTGGGTCATTCTGACAACCAGCACAGACAAAAAGGGTAATAAGCCGAACAAAAGCAATTGATATTTTGTGCCACACCCTAATCCCTTCATGGTCGTGCTGGTGATCAGTTGCCTCCGGAGAATATCAACTCTAAGCGGATCAACCTGCCTCATCATCTGCCAACAGAGAAAAAAACAACAAAGAGCATTGCGGATTTTTGTCATGAAGCTACGTGTTTGGGTCATTAGGTTTGTCAGCTGGTTGATTGGTTTGGGGAAGCCATACGAGTATTGATACGTTGGACAGATACCCCGCTGACCCTCCCCGCACTGTTTCTGTGTGTTACACTCGTATGGCTGCGCTGGCCAAGTAGTGCTTGCGAAGGCAGGCCTTTTGACCAAAAGACGTCTTCATTCAGAGTGACACATTATCCAACCAAGCATTGTAGTGTCAAATGGCCTTTAGATCTTCCGTCAACTTCGTGAACCGAGGCAAAGTTTAGCAATGACTTTGTTTTTGTCAAACCCAAAGTTACGCTGTTCGAAGTTGAGAACATTGTAAGTCAAGACTCATTCGTCGAAGTCCGCACCTTTTCTATCATAGAGAAAAAAGCATCGGAGATCCGTGCCGCTTTGTTACTAAAGCAGCAGAGGAAAATACTAGTCCCAGCGAGGACACATGAAGATGAGGTAAAAAGTGCCAATGTCTGGTGCACCACTTTATCATTTCATGCTAATTGTGAAGGGTTACACTCTCATTATCATATATCTTGCCTTACCACATTTAGTATCACTAATATGATTCGCTGTAAATGGATTTTGCAACATGGAAGTGAGTTCTCTCCTAAATTAGGTGATTATTGCCATCACTCTTCAACTGAGAAATCATTTTGACTGACTGGCTTATTGTGGTTGATACTTTGTACATTGTCGAGTCAGTAAAAGTGGAGGCGTGTTTAACCCAAAACAAACTTCATGTCTCGTTGGAGATTCCAAAGGGGATATATTTTGAAATCAGTAGCCAGCTTGAATTCACAATGGGGTTGGAAAAGTTTGAAATTCGGTCTAATATAAGAAAATCAACAAAACGGCAGTGTATCAAGCAACCTTATACTTGATATATGCTCCAGTTTTTTCTAGATTTTCCGTTGCGTTGAAAATACACACAGGTAGTTAAAAAAGACTTTGATATTGAAAACATCCGCGTAGCATGATATTAAACATCCGATAGACCAGAATGGCATAGACAATACCGCCATTGTACATCTGTGCCGCAAAATAAGCGGGCAAAACTCAATTTCCTGAAGATTATTCTGTCACCAGCAAAGCCGTGATGGCAAATATATTGTTCCGGAATGCAGACTTGTCATTTTGCGGATTATTTGCTTCAGATGGTGATTAGCGCTGGTACTGATCGATCGGAATGGATATAATTATTGGAATATTGATGTAGATATTAATGCGATATTTATAGCGTTATCACCTCATCATTTTGTCCCATGTCCTGGGTAAAGGCATCTTGAGGACAAGGGCATCGACGCTACTTAAGCATTATTTGTGTGCAGGTTATGGTTTTTGAGAATTTGAGTTAAAGCGGACCTGAATAAGCATGTTAAGAAAAATTTAAGAAAATCGAACAGCTTGTTCTATATCCTATCTTTGGTTGGCCTTACACGTTCACTGGATTGGTGGCAAACGAACTTTGATGAAAACAATGCTTCGTAGATCATGCAGCTCTGGCGGCCAAACTCCCACGACGCCGTCAATTTCAGTATGGTCCTAATTGTGTCTTGCCAAAACGCCTCATCATCTAAGGGTGGTGAAATTAGTCTGGCGTTATAATCATGATGGATGGGCGTAATCTTTAATACTTGATACTGAAGCACATTACTTTCGAATTATTAGCAAAATATTAAGACTGATGAGCGTTAACTTATGCAAGCAATCGAGTTAAGATGCATCGAGAGGATCCAGGAGCTAAATTAAGGTCATCTTGAGGATGCTGTGGCCAGCTAGTGAACATTACAAAGGATGCATTCTGGTATCTACAGAATCAAACAAATTACTTTTCACATTGCTAGAACGAGATGACTTGTACCATGCGGTTATAATTTTTTTTAGCAATTTTCTTCTAGTTGTGTTGAATTACATTGTATGATTACACTTGCCCCCACGAAACATGGACGTTGAACCAGTCGTTTAAGAGTAATGCTTTATGTTTAGGAAATAAGTGAATTTATATCTTTTGACTTTGAACAATACCCAGGGAATCATAATTTCAAGATTCCATCTCGATAAGTGCATTTTCGTTTGACGTTCAATGATGTATGATCAGGAGAAAGTAATTTGGTAGACATTTGTTGCGTTGTTGGATGTTTATGGTCCGAGTTATGCTGCTCAGGGTATTATACCAGGCAATATTAAAGACCCGACTATGCACCAGACCTCCATCATGGTCTGAGTTACTACTAGTAAAACTAGAAAGCCGGACCCGAGTGATAATTGCTCCAGACCATGCTTATGGTCAGAGCTACGTGGTGCAATAAACAAGATAATATTGAAGACGAGTCTGCCAGAAAATCATCAGGACCTAACCTGTATAACTTATTCCTACAGCTAACAATTTGTTGGGTTTTTTTGTTAACATTAACGACTGTTAATAGAGACACGACACAAGAACGCTGTGATACTTTTCATCACTTCAGACTACTGGTGACTCTAATCTGTAATGAAGCGCAGTTCATACCGAATATGCTGGATACCGGAGATTTTGTAAATGGTGTTAAACGATCATGCGGTTGTCTCTTAACGAGTTGTGCCAAAGGTGTTGCTGATACCACTTAACACCTCTACCCTTACGAACCCAACGATGTCGATGATGACCTCACCCCATGCCTCTGTCGAACGGTATCGCCGCAGTAACAACCGTCTTAACTCCAGAGAAACATCGCTTCTCTCGAGGAAACATTACTAGATTGGTTTCTAACGTGAGCTTCGGCTGGCGTGGGGTATTAAAAAAAGTACAATATTAACGCCGAATTCCGAGTGTAATGGGTAGAGGAGGTGTCACGGCGTCATAAAGTTTCGCCACGGAGACCACAAATCAAATAGAGCTCGGTGAGTTATGTCATGTCACACGGGTAATGTGACCAGGCACAAGTTGCTGTGGGTTTCATGGACTATTGAAGTAAATGGTCAGAAAAGTGGATCATGAGCTTAGTGGCGAAATCCGCTATATCGCAGACTGATGCGGCTTCAAATACATACGAATCTGGTAGGTATACACAATAACAAATCAGTGCTACCGCTAGAAGGAGGAAAAAGCCTCCTACTTGTGAAGGTGTGCTTGAACGTTTCTCATAAAACAGAAACGAATCAAGCAGACACATACCCTCGGGAGAGATGGAAGCAACAGCACGACAATACGAAAAAAGGCTCTTTTCTCCAACAAAGTGACATACTTATTCGTTGTATTGTCAAGTGATGGATGAATAATTGAAAAGATGGTGTATTATAATGACATTATGCAAGACTAGCTTTTTTTATCTTCTTCTGCATATGCAATCAAAGCGTAGAGTGGGAATGATATGCAATATCTTCGTCGAAGTCATGAATTAGTTATGAAGCGCGAACACTGCAAAGTATTGCAGTCAATATAATGGATATTATGGTCAAAGTTTTGACCGCTGAACATAACTTGTTGCATCGTGACTAAGTGAAAATAATGCATATGACTGGAAACTTCCATGTACGTTATATGTGAAGGATTAGTTGTGTCCCCGAGGAGTTTTTGTCCTATCCGATGACGTAGTTGGGTGCGTGGAAATGTCTATTGTTCCACCTGCCAGAGGTTAGACTTTCACTTGACTTCGGAAGGTCATGAAAAGCCTTACAATTCCTGTATCGTTATAAAATGCCAAGTTCGTATTTGTGCTTGCAATCACGAGTTTCAGCAACCAACCCCTTCGATAACGGGATATCCTTTTGCACCAGCCAAAACCGGGCCATTCCCTAAGTTTTCATCATCGTATGAAGATTTTTGCTATCTGCTGCCATTGAGACTCGAATACCAATGATACCAGCACTACACCAAGGATTAAGATGCCTGTACGTAACGTTGTAACCTCTTGAGACATCTTTAAGGTGTCGAATACTCTTCTGAGCAAGTAAACGATGTGTCAAACTACATGTAAAATTCATAATACCACTCATCACTTCTGGGAACTTGGATCAAGTTATGCAATGTTTTCCCCGGCCAAGGTTGCAAACATATTGAGAGAGAGAAACCAGAATGAATCGTCGTATACTGACAGCTTAAAGGATTGTATACCTTCAGTCCTGGGCGATTTGTTTTATCATTTCTTAATGCTTTCCACGACTCCCAGCAATACAATTGCGCTCACTCTCAAGCTCGTGATAGCAATTTTGACAGAACAATACGAATGACAACTTGAGCAACGTCAACAAACTGTAAATGTAGCGCTAACATTTGTCTTAGTTAGTTTTTCGCCATATGTCATTGTATCATGTTATTTCCAGCTGTCTTCGGCATTGGTATTTTCGCCAATCAACGACGGTACTGTTGTTTACGTTTCATTCATTCATGTCACAAACGATTATTGAGACTGGCACGTTCTGAATCATTGTGCTTCTGATAGATGGATGAAAAGAGTTCATAAAAAATGGAAAACTTGGACAAGATTGTGGAAATTGGCGACAAGTTACGTTCAGTCTGTCTGTATGTTATGCAAAAAATCGGGGATGATGAGACTGTAGTTAAATTGATTGAATGGTTTCGATGGTTAATTGACGGAACTGAGTCACGATCAATTGAAAACCGTATATGAGATGCTTTGGTCTCATAATATTTTATCTTTCTGTCTAGATAATTGAAGATACTAGTACGTGCTTATGCCGATACTTCTGAAATTAAAACTGGTCTAAATGTACAGCCCTCTCCACCCGAGAGGCTACAGTTAACGACCAGAAAATGACACATTGATCTGCAGGGTTTCTTAAAGCGATTTATCTTGCATAAGGCAGCGGATATAACTTATTGGCCGATATCACCAATGATTGCATGGTGTGGTCAATGGAAGGAAATCTAATCAATGTAATTGCTTTATCGGATTATTGGTAGGGCATTTGAAGACTCTCGTCCATGCGGTAAATACCATTTGTTTGGTGGTGTGTTTGATGACCATTGCTTTATTCGGTTATTGAATGGTGACCAAATTGAATTGGTTCATATTGTCTGAAATCTGGCCGAAGTCCAGATTTCCTTTCATCCATTTGCCAGCTTGGGCGTCTGAGATACTTGCTCATGCTCAATTTTAGTCAGGTGACATCCGTTTTTGGTGTGAAGGACAACTGGAAAATCTTCCAAGCGATTGCAGCAGCGGTATCCTGTTGCATATAACTTATCCAAAAGCGATCTGCATTGAAGATGTAATCTGGATTGATTTTTTCGATCCGGTTTTTATAGCTTACTATTACAACAAGTGGATTAAAGAATGACTCATTATATCAAGGCTACACTTGCAATGTTACAGGCATCAGGAAGCGGGGTTCAAGAATGATATCACTGGGCCTACTGGTGTGTGAAAAAATGACGATACAAAGAAGAAGTAGATGTCACATTTTTGATATATAGATACTTCATGTGTTGGGCATGAAGTCAAAGTATTAGGAGATACATAGTCTCTCGTGTCAGGGAAGAAAAGTAACATTTTTCGAGGCATTCCACCCCTTTCAGGAGGTTGTGTAAACATTTGTTTGGGTCAGATTTGCCATGTTGGATGGAATACCTTTTACATATAATCAAAGGGGCTAATTATGTATGCAATGACGTATCAATAATTCCCTCAATTAAACTCTGTTATAATTAAAGTTAGAATTTAGCTTCAGGCTATGCTTCTTTACGAAAAAAAATCACATTTATAAAACATTCTATTATTTTTTAATACTTTGAACAGTATGTTTAATGGGTATAATCATTTCCATGCCCCTGATCAAGCGATCGATGAAATCTGTAATTACCCCAGATGAAGCCAAGTTCAGCAAAACAAAGGCAGCGTATCTGAGAATTTCCATTGCCTGCAGCAAAATGTAATGGCAGGCTAAATTCTATTTCAGTTGTTTCATTTTTAAATATTAAAAAAAAAAAAAAAAAAAAAAATTTTTTAAATAATGTACTGATTATCTTTTATGAATCACCACTGCTTCGATGGGGCATTGGCGTTGAATAGACGGGAACTTGAGGGCTTTGGAAAGTATAATATTAGAACCTCCATCGCCTCAGGCAACAGTATATGCCTATTGTAGCCCTCTTTTTGTCTGAAGATGTACCTGGAGCATCACTAAGTAAGCCTTCTAGAACGATTTCAAAATTAATAAAATATTTGCGTTGACATTTAATTTCGATTGTGATGGTTCATGGTTTAATGGCATATTCTTAAGAATGTCTATAGTGCTACAGGCAAACACGCCGTAACCATAGGAGCCTATTCTTGGCTATGTATGCAAACTCCTTATAGTTTTGATAGCAAACCTTATAATAAGATATTTAAAAAGAAATATACAAAGCAATGCAATCTTTAACAAGAAAAATATTAGAAAGTTTCGTAAACGCTGGTGGAGTACGTCTGAGTGTTCATGTATGCCGGTTTTTCCCTGCAATAGATCTGGCGTCGAATGGTTGTTGTTGTTGTTGTTGTTGTATTCGTGGTCATCTAGTCTATGAATAGGGGAACAATGCGCACTTGTAACTATGGTAGTGAAAGTAGTCCTTCGAAAGTGAAGGGGATAGTCGACTCGCTCCAAATCGGGTACAACCACAGATGATTCACCGCTCTTCGGGTGGACGGCCACTCTGTTGTTGGTCCTGAACATCAGGAAGTGACGCAAAGTTCCAGGGCATTGCGCCAGTAACAGTTCATTCCGAACTCTACAAAACGCAATAAAAAAAGTCTATATCATGACAGACTGAAGAAGTTGTATACCAAAGATGGTTTAAATCTCACCATAGTGACACCTCATCAACTACTAAGTAGATGAACGATCTATGAGCTTTACGTATCCCACGAAAGGCATTCACTCCAACTAAAAACACTAGCACCTCTGCAACTTAAATCATTTGGCTGAGTGTCTTTTCGCACATTCCTAGATCCATCTCGGGAGAGGATGATGGTCCCTAGTATGCCATGCTGGGTGACCCTGCTATCGATCTTTGCTTATAGTGCCCAATAGACTAGCCCAAGCTGGTCATTTAACATGCTAACTATCACCCTTGAGCTCAGAAATGGCACCGGAAACGATATTTAGCTTCAGAAAGAGTTTCAGCAGCTTAATTCTTTATCCAATTACTGAACTTATTGGTATGCAAGGTCACACTGAAATGGTACTAGCACTTATATGGCAAATCTATCAGCAGATAAATCGTGAGGGTCACAGAGAGCAAGTGGTGGTACTTCTATGGCAACTCTCTGAGCAGATATTTCATGATCTGACTCGGAAGACCCCTTGGTGTTCTTCTTTAGAAAGCTACAACCACTCTTCGCAAGGGTAGGAGGTGGTTGACGTTACCTGTCAACGTGGGCAAAGCCGATGATACTTATACCCTTTGTTCTACTGATATGCTAGTGTGTGTTGACGAGGAGGGTTGTTTTGAGAACATTACCTGTTTAGCATCGGAAAAGGGACCTTATTAGCAGGGTGGGGCTACGGTGTATGATGACCGGCATTGACGACCGCGTGAGTGCCATTCTCAACTGGGAACTGGAGAATTGCCCACATCATTCTGTTCATCATCACATTCCCATGTCGTTCACCATATCCTCCTCCTGTTGTAAGCTACCTCTCATGACCCGAGGCCTGCAGAATGGGGTAAAAGCTTGAAAGTCCTGGGTCGTAGTGATTTACCAGTGTCAGCATCGATGCTCCATGGCCACTGATAGCAATCATTTGCAGTAAGAAGGTGCTTGTGGCTAATCATTGACCGTTATAGTTATATAATTATTGGCACTTAGAGTATCGGGTTTCAATACCATGGCACACTGTCAGTCACTCTCTAGTACAGTCAATTGTCTGTTCATCCGGGCTGGGATTTACTGACAATACGTTATAGAATTGCTTCATCACGTTTAGCCCGGAATGCCAGCTCGACATAGCTTTGCATATGTGTGTGAAGCACAAGGCGGTCACTGAGAGTCAGAGTCTGGATGGCCAGAAGGTACTTGAAAACAAGACGATTTCTTGAGATATGCCGCTCAGTGAGAAACTAGTGATACTATATAGATCTTCACCCTGGGCTTTCTGACAGCTTTTGATTGTCACACGAGACAGCCCTGTTGCCTGAAGGCGAATGATACTACTTGGAGTATTTATCGAACGGACAGGTTAAGATCATTGCAGATGTAGTAGTAGAAATAAGTAGTAGAAGTAAGATGTAGTAGTAGAAATACGTAGTAGAAATATGATTGTTGTTACGATTATTTTCAAAACTAATGTCCTTATCGTGACAGTTTTTTTATAAAGGAGAACGACATAATGCAGCCACGTTGATTCTAACCATCTGACTGAGTAAACGTCAAACGATTGCTACCTTGTTCGTAAACTTCGTGGTACTGGTTGTCCTACTGAACGGAAAATTTGTCATGACATCCACTGGTGACTACACTCACAGACGTTACATAATCATTTGGTCAATGTTTGATGAGAATTAACTCAAGAAGTAGCCGGGATAGCCGGTAATTGCCTTGCAGACTGTATTATCGTAATTGGTTCACTATGACGTTTAGTACTGGTTTTGTTATCCTCTTGTGTACGATGCACTGAAACTGATGTCTATATAACGCTTCATAGTTTTGTCATCTTGATCGCTAATTGACATTTCTCTGCTCCCAGTCAACCCCATCTACGGAGGCAATGCCGCCAAGTTCAGTATGAGTCTTTGTGGGTGAGGCTGATTGCACTAACTTCGGGCTACACAGTATTAAAGTTGGCTCTCACCTATTGGCCACAAATATTCTACAGCGGTGTCACCAACAATTTAGTTGGTTCCTGGTTAGGCGACGGATGCCTAGTTATTGTATGAACTGGCCAGATGAAAGGGTCCGAACGGCAGCGATGATGTTGTCAGCTTAATGGCAGGAAAATCATCGCACCTACGTCTCTGAAGCAGATATGTAGAGGGTACAATACAACATTAAAAGTTATTTTCTCTCTCTCGTTACAGTTCTATGCAAAGACAATTCATCCCTCCTAACCGATGCCAAACTCATCACTAACTCGCCTTTAAACAATGGCAGCATTGCCTACTTGGATTGCTACTTCAAGTCTGAAGACACCAAAGTCCAGTCGATACAATGGTAAGTGAAGAAAATTGCTTTAATCTGGCCAAAAGGAGAGTATCATCGTGGCAATAAAGACGTAAACCAGGCTGGCTTATCCAATGACACCTCCTTTTGCCATTATGAGCCGGAAATAAGGCAACCAACGGCATAAAAATCAAGTTTTTCAGCCATTGGCTATTAGCATATCTGTATCTACGGCCATGGGATTACCCTCTATCTACAGCATTTGTCTCCATTCGTAAAATCTCTCTTATTTCTCTTAACATCTAAGTATTTTTTCTACTTCAGGTACAAGGCAGGCTACAAGTTTCCAGTCTACTCCTTCGAGTCTCAAAGCGGCTTGTTAAAGGCCAAGAAGCCGCTTATTCGCCGGGCGGTGCAGAAACCCATAGCGAAAGGGCACTACCGCCTCATCATCAACCCAGTCTTTGTCTCTGACGAAGGGACATACAATTGTCACGTATTCGAGTCATTCTTTAAACATTTACAGGCGTATGCGTCGCTGGAAGTCACTGGTGGGTTGCTAACAATTTGCTAGCGCTTGGTTACACAACGTGATGATCCCTTTAGGTTCTGCTAACAAAGCGGTGGCGGCAGCTAAACTTACGGCACATTCTTGGCAGCACGCTCAGATAACAGTGGTTAAGCAACCCCCAAACCACACCGGATAGCGGAGCTTTGAGCAACTGGGGCCTGGACCCAGAAGATTTCGCCCGCTGTTAAAAACTATCAGAAACCATCTAGAATGTTGCTTGAAGAACCTCATTTTGAAATACTCCCTGCTGTTCACATCAGATATGCTGCCCTGTAGATTGTTTTGCTGAGGTAGTGACTCATGTTTCATCAAACTTCGTCTTTATTTTGGGTTGTTAGGTTTGCCCAGTGTATCGCTTGATCTTGCATTGCTCACGAGGAAGTAAATTTTCTGTAGTCTTCGTTGAAATTGGTTTACATTTTATTCTGCTCCTTCCAGTTCCCGCCAAAAAGCCGAAAATGGTGGCTCCAAATACCACCCTTCCGGCCTTCACAAACCTCACTCTCACCTGCACTGCGAACGTGGGAAAGCCGGCCGGTGAGGTGCGATGGTGGCGCCGTGGTAAGAAGGAGCAGACATTTGTGGAAATATTTGGCAGCGAAACACGTCCAAGGCAAGTTACTCATCTTAACATGTTTCTATAAATGAATTCGAAATTTTTTCCGCAGATTACCATTTTTTCAGTATTTTCAAATCCAACAAAAGAAATTGCCAATTCTTACATTTCCTTCAGAAATTATAGCACATAGCACAACGCTGCCCGAGGCTTATAGCTGAAGCAATGCAAGGGTGTTCAAAATGGCCTTTCAAACGAAAATGGACCTTTTGGCGATACACGAATCCTCTAAAGTCATTTCATAACAGGAAAACGCTATCACATCGTTTGCTAGCTGTATAATAAGGTAGACTAATGTAAATTGTCGTAGTATGATAACACAGCTTGATTCACATTTGTCCACAGGCGACACCATCAAGACAAGACCACTACCGTAGTGAGTGAGTACTTCACCATGGTAACCCCTCATGACAACGATGCCGTTTACAAATGTACCACAGAGAATCGTGCCATGGGACCAGGGGAAACACCAAAGGAGAGTCGAAAAGTATTAAAAGTCTTCTGGACTGGACAGAGTAAGCATCAGAAAATTAGGCCCCGTGGGCAAAATGTTCCTTCGATACAGCTAGACATAATGACACACTTGACAAACAATGAAGAATTTCATGGCAAAACGAGATGCGCCAATTCAAATCATGGCATCTCCCGTATAATTACTGCTCCACAGTGCACTGCATTATTTGCTCATTGTTGGAGCCTGCAAATGAAACTAGTTAAATAGTTTGAATTCGTAGGTCGCGTATTGATATTCTTAGGGGTTAAAATTGACTGTTGATGCTTTGAAAATCTTTCAATGTCTTCCACTGGCAAAATAGCTCAAGGATTCAATATAAGTTTTTTTCTGATAGATTACTTGGTTCCATCTGATTTCAGTTCCTGACAATGTGAACATTCCAACGAATTCAGAGACGAAAGACAAAAAAGAAGAAGGCTTCCACGTGGCTGGAATATTCGTTCTTTCAATGGCCGGTGTGGGCTTGTTGGCGCTGGTAGTCATATGTGTACGACGTCATAAAAAGCTGCAGCCCTGCCGATGTGGCTGTGGGACAAAGGAAGAAAAGGACCCTACCATTTCAACATTACAGGGGGCACAAGTTAGGGTTCATTTCAGAGACACGGAGTTTGGCGAGGATAGCCGAGTGCATGACGGCAGGTATGCGCAAGAGAGGCTTTAAGCAATAACAATAAGAAGTTCTGCCAAGAACCTACCTACATCTACAGACTGCATGATGACAACTTGTAGAAGGAGCCAAGAATTATTTCATCACAGAATAAGAGGAAATATGCAGGATCTGAGGAGGTAATAATGTTGCCGTCTCTAGCGCAGATATGCGTTAAAGCGTGAATAAAGGGAAGAATTTGATGTCTATTTCTAACTAAAACAGTTAATATTTGAAATATCATGCCAACATTCCGAGGTTGATATCAGACACGTGATAGACTCGCCATAGATGCTAATTTAGGTGACCTAGACAAATCATGTTCTGTCATGCGTGCTTGAATCGTCATCTTGGATCATTTGACCCAAACCAATTATTTCATGTCACATGACCATTTCCTGAAATGAAGAAGCAGCAGCACTTGCCTTGATTGATTCGCCATGTTAATCTTGTGGCTCAAACAACTCATGCTATGTCACTTCTGTGTTCCCCATACTGAAAAGTCATGGTCGCTCCGGCTGTATATTGTTGGAAACACCAAAATGTTGGAAACGACCACATACGTTACACATAAGGCCGAAGTTACACAGACCTCATTCGTTCATTTACCGCGAGTCACTTTCCGGGTTTTTCTTTCATTCCTCGGTGAATGCACGCCACAAGGCCGTGCTTTTACAGGGGAACGAAAGCAAAAGGGGAAAATGAGTCCTGGGAAATGAACGAATGAGGTCTATGTAACTTCGGCCTTAGGCACATCATTTTGGATTTGAAGATGTCGCGGACACATGCAGTTCTTCTTGGAGCGTGCTGGGAGAAACACTTTTCTGAGATGACTTTAGAATGTGTACATACATATATAATATCACCATGATAAGTGTAAAGAGTCAAGTGCAATGCATTGTGTCTGCTTCTTGGTAAACTGTCTGCTATCGGCAAAGAAAAGTTGTTTTTGTGATGATGGAGCCTTGCAAGGGACTGTGTAATAAGGGCCATTGTCGAACAAAGGGCTTTATTATATCATTAAGAACAAAAGTATGATAATGGGGAGAGGGAGTTACAAATACATGTATGTTCGTGTTACATGTGTATAGGGTCGGTTTCTTATGACCAAAATTGTGTATACATAATGGTGTTAATCATATCTAACACTAAATTATTAGTCTAATAAGGACTACTGAATTTGATCAACTATTTGAGCAACAACCAGTAGCGAATGAATGGAAACTGGATTATCTTGTAAGCCTCATAATATTGTCCTAATTTGGTAACCAGTGCTCGAAAAGATGCTGTAGCATTGCTCCAACATTCTTAACCTTTATTTATTCTTGTCTAAGCCAATGTCTTTTGATACAAATCTATGCATTGCTGTATCGTGTGTGCTGCCTCTTGTTTCCAGGTTTGAATTTACAACATCTCGTCTCCAAAGTCTTACATATCGATGATGACGATATTCAGCAATGGCCTCTGATCTGCTTGATTAGTATAATTACGATTGCTATGAGAGTTGGTTTAAATGTGCTGACGCCATGAGCCCGATGAACCATAATGGCTTTACATCTTCACGTTATCACTTCTCTGTTCATCTGAAGACAGCTAGGGTAGAATTTTACTGTTGTTTCTATTCCGTTATAGTTCATGTAACTTCCTGCCGCTTACCAATAGGGGGCAGTGGGCTTCGGTGTTTGCCCTCCTCTCCATAGGAACGCACGTGCCGGCATCATGTGATGATTAGCTGTTTCGACGGTCTCTTTACTAGTTGACTGAATACTCTAAATCCTGGATCCAAGATGCAGCCAATATGCAGCCAACAGGAACTCATTTCCTTGTTGGTCTGCGCCTTTTTAACTGAGCTTTGAAATCAATGTGTATAGTCTAGTCATATACATGTAATATGTGTAAATATCTGTACATAAATATCATCAAAGGTGGACTCGCCTTTTCGTTCTATTCATATTGAGCGCCAACGCTTCATTAATCGAACAAAACGAATATATCATCATTATTAGGATAGCAAACAGCTTTAGCGTTCTTTGATTCACACTGTATCAACGTACTATTTCGTAACAATTCTTTTTCTCTAATATCTAGTTCAGTTCTATTACAGGCCGTTGGCCAAATCCAAAAAGGGGCTTAGCTCTTGAATTCGTGAGAATTTCTTTTGGGAGGGGGGCATATCGAACTAGTTAACAGAAAGGCTTGTCAACTGAGCTTAAATGAAGGAATACAGATATCGCCGCACCTTGTGTAATCGATTTATCGCCAAAGTTTATTGCTCACTTTAATCAGCACAACTCTGTCTCGATTGCTGGGAAGCAATGATAAATGACAAAAAGGATAACGATGCATTGTGTGTCTCATTCAGTTGTTAACATCTCTTCCATTTCTGTTTGACAGTTCTTGTTCAATATCTCAAACAATCGCATTTGTAACATAACCAGCTGCATTTGTAAAGATCGGTTTATCTCTTATAGTCATCCATTCAGGTAGCCCGAGAAAACCTGAGCTACTGGTCAGTCGGTCGTCATTATAATCATGCCTGTGTAACGTTCAAACAAGAACACACATGTTAGTTAGTTTTAACTACAGTTGTCTCTGTCTAACAAACTATACTGTGAGGAGAGGATTTTACAGAGTGATATGTCTGTCGTATTAAAAGAAACTGTCGATTAAGAATGTATTAGGACCAGAAATCATATAAGCGGAGTTTTCCAAAGGTCTGTAATAGGCAAACGCTATCGCAACGCTGACGCCTATCCCATTGTTCGTCGTCCTGTTCACGATGCAGAACAAAGGAATAGATGTTAGTGTTGGCGCTAGGGGCGCTTTATGAGAATGTAAACGGCGACTTCACGTTAAAGTTAAAGTTTGGGTTCATGCTATGACATCAACTGTGGTGGATGTGTCGTCCGACTTCATGCTTAAACACTCGTCTCTCCTGAAACCTTTCAGTAGAACTCAGATGAGCTGCTCATTCAGTGCTTCAACCTGAACAGTACACTTGGAGGATTGAGGCAGGTCAGTCTGAAGAAATCTGCCGAAAGCCTCACGCCGACTGTGAGGTTAGAGTAAAAGGTGGTCGCAGTCAATATAAGAAACGTTCAACGTAAGTCAAAGGAAGGTTTTCGATTCTGTTCTGATATCGACAGGTTTAAGTTGCTGCACCAGTGTGGAAGTGCGCAGGGGAGGGGTTGTTTCGACTAAGTTGCAGGCTTAATATCTTGCTTATGACTATCAATGTTTACTTATAGACGAGCTCTTTTTTTATTTTCCCAAGTGAATATACTATGTATTCAATGTTAATGTGAGATTTCTGTTCGGATGCTGATTTTGTAATAAAATTGTTTTTATAGAGTGATAGTTTTTTCCATCCATTCCAGAGAGTTTCTCTGTCCGCAGTTTCCGAATGGTAGATAACACATGGACACTTTCACTCCTCTGCTCCTTCAATATCAGGGCACGGGTCACTCCCGCCCGTCAGTCCGATGTAGCAGTTGTATAGTTTCTGTCATTACAAACCCCAGCCCTCGAACAAAACCATTGCATCTGGCACATTTTTGGTTGATTTTTTAGTCTTCCTTGGCATACCTAAATCTGATAGTTTCAACATATGCTTACTTTCGGATCTTGATATACTAGGCCTGCTATGGACTTATTCAAGCACCATATCTCTGCTTATGCGGCTTGACAAAGCAAAGATCTTAAAGCAATACCATGGAAAACACAAATGGTGCCATCTAGAAAGGTACCAGAGTTCACGGTGGGGATTCATGGGAATACAAGGGTCTCTGTTTCTTAGGCAATGAATTAACATGGTAGCGTATATAGAAGACCGTGATCATATAGTAATGACTGATAGAACTACTTGATAAGAAAAGTTGGATGCACTGCCAACGAGCACTTTAATTCGCTGCGACCTGCGACAGACAAGTTATCAAGATTCCGTCCTAGCTCGCAGCAACTGAAATCGCTCGATAGCGCGGCCTTTTTGATGATGCATGAAGTACGATTATTAGGCATTGGTGACTACAGCCTTGGTGAGAGAACAACCGACCTCTACCTGCTGGTTATCTAGTCATTTCATCTTTCGGAGGTTCAATCCTGTCGCCGCTCACACACTCCGGACGCAGTGGGTCGGCCTCGCTCTTGCCAATATTTCCTTAAGGGCGACCGACGACTGCCTCGGGGTCTAGTCACTTATAGCCAGTATCTGTCTCCGTTTTCGAGCTTGAAGTGATAGAATGACGACCTGTCAGTGATGGGCACTGTGCCGGTGTAATGTTTTTGAGTGTTTCTATTTTTGAGTGTTTCCCCTCATTGTTTGGGAACGCTAAAAGATAGATTGACAAGTTTTTCTGTGTATCCCCCCTATTGAAAAGTCATGGTCTCTCTAGCTGCCTATTGTTTGGAAACACTGACACATGGGAAACAACCACAGATGTTACACCGGTGAGCATAACTGCTGACATCTATCAGTTCATTAGACACTCGTGGGGGCTTGAAGCAACCACTCCACAGGTACCTATGGATTGTTGAAGTGTTAGTTTAGTTCAGTGTTAGTGTTTAGTACATCTATTTGACTCCTAGTCAGCCGAACCCGCGTTCTTCAGTCCTACTACATGTACCTAGGAGACAATTCTTGAACTAAAATCATTTCTTCAGAGATGAAATACTGTTACGTCCCCCTAGCGCAGTTGAAATGATTGTGACTATCTGGTTCAGGAGCAACTCTGTTTGCGACACTTTTTCTTTTTTAAGTACTTTGCATTTAAGTCCAGAAGCAGCGAAACAACTTTTTGCATTCCGACCTGTAGAAGTCAAGCGAAGACACATAAATAAAAAAATTAGCGCTGAAATTTGTGTAAGAAAAGAGAAAGGCCAACTTAACCAACATGGTGAAGAAATCGATGTACTCCTTGCTGGCGTCGCCCCAACCTATTTTCATCCGGATCGTCTGTATAATCCCGAGGACACAAAATGGCGTCATGGTTGCGATACATACACACGAGATAAGGACGAGATTTCGCACTATTTTTCCTTCATTGGTTTTCGTCTTTGCGCCCCTGTCTTTTTGGAGTGATTTTTCTTCCCTGGATAAACCACATATCAGAATCGCGTTGAGGATACAGAGGGCCATGATAGGGAAGGACGTGTAAAACCCGGAATCGGTCAATGCATGAAATACTGTATGCGAAATCGTCTTCGGCATTGGGATGCATATTGCGCCGAATTTCTGAAAAACTGGTATGACTGAATAGCTCAGGATCAATGACGCGAGAATAATAAGGAAAAGGACCACGTTTCTCCGGGTTGAGGTCACCAGGGATGCTACTTTCAAGGGCAGCCATATTGCAATACATCTCTCAGCGCAGAATGCAACTAGAGTCCAGGTTGACATCAAGCCAGATGACGTGGCGATATACACACGAATCTTGCAATGGATGTCAGAAACTGCTTCCGCGATAACGATAGTCCCCCCGGAAAAAGCAGGAAGAGCCTGAACTACCCAGTTGGCCGTTCCGATGCAAATATTAGTCAAATCGTACACGGCGATGGGCGTAAGATAGGTCGCTGTCACAGCGTCTTTTTTCCGGAGCCGAATGAAAACAATAATTGAAAGAAGATTACCGAAGATCCCCGAGGCAAGCACCACCATTGTGACGTAGATTCCGAAGATGCGGACGATATCGCGGAGTAATTCGAATCGATTTTCATCCTCGAAAATAGGGGCTCTTGAAGTGAACTCCGCTACCTCCAAGATTGAGCCATTTTGGTTGCTGAAAGTCATCATCCTGTCCTGTCTGATGGCAAGGTCCAACATCGATTTCAAGTATAAAACTCCAGATCTAGCGGGCAGTTGTACCAAATAGGTTTTAATGCGAGATATACGTTAATGCTCCTGGTACGAGTAAATACATGATCTCGATTTGACAGTAAAATTCAGCAGACTTCCCACTTTAGACTTCAACGAATTTGCAATGATAACGATGGTCTCTTGCTGGAGAGTATCGCTTATTGTGGAATGACAAGGCATAAAGTACATGTAGTTGATACACAGAGAAGAGTCCTGTGAGAGCTCTGAATCGGACGAAGCAGCCACCGCCTTGGTGAAAGTTGGTCATCTTTAAAACTAGCAGTCTAGCTTGTGTATTCGTAGGAAAAAACGTAGAGGAACTTTGACATCACCAACCAGCATGTTCGGCGTCCAGACGTCACGACACAAATGTTAAATGAGTAAAATATCAACAGCTTTTTCATCGTTTCGAGTGGTCGTTGACCTCGAGTCCACCATCATATACGTTGAAGGGGTTACGTTACCATCAATAGAATATATTGCGTTTTGCTTGGGTGTTTTTGTTTTTATTTGTTTTATTATTGAAGCCAGCATCAGAGATGGCGTCCGTTGACACGGTTCGAACAAAAGTTCATAGAATTCGCTCCCTACCTAGTTTGACGCGCTTCGTATGTCATGCACGGAGTCAGATTACTTCCTTTGTTTGATTACCATCTGCAGACGATAATTCTTTTGCATTGAGATGCATTGAAGTTGCGCTGTGTTTTTAAAAGCTCAAAATCTCTCGATTCCTTCTGCTTTCCACTGCACTGATACATCAGAAACCATCATGACTGTGTACCAATAGGAAGAGAATAGAAAACATCAGTATACATGTACATCGCTCGTTTGCGTGGCGCTATTGGTTATATACATGCTTCCCGAAATTGGTGGCTTGCATTGGAACTAACTTTTTCCCCCTTGACCGTCATCAAAGGCATTCAAGTGTGTTGGTCAACCATGACTATCTCCTTTGTCGCTCCACCATAAGGCCTAGTTTCCCCTTATGACATCACTATTTCAGACACTCAGCGCCCCATTTCTGGAAAGGTGCATAAATACATTTAGTGCACGAGCACTAACATGACTAACCCGTCTCCAAAACTAACCTATTTATAGGCCTTGTTTGCAATCAAATAGACTCCAAAGTACCACAGCAAAGGTTAAAATGAATGAACTCTCAAAGTGAACTGATAAAACCGGGTGTCCTCATTGTATCACAATGATAATATTCACAACATAAACATTTTTGGTCGTAGATTTCGTCACAGTTTTGACAAACATAGCCTATATCTTACTAGGCATTTGACGGACTGAAACGGGGACTTCACTATCGTTGTCGAAAATGGCGGGAAAAGATGGCGGGAAACAATGGTATCAGCAGACAATCAAGATATTCGCAGCTTCTCTATTGACGTTTTTCGTTGGTATTACAGTACGAGGTAAGTCGAGTTCTGTTGAATACGTAGGGCTCTTTTCAAAGATATTTTAATCCCGGAATTCATTGGCTTTTGATATCCCAACGCGATAGCACATGCGCGCATTGTACTTTCGATGCTGCACAGACACCTCATGTACACCTATCAGTAGGCCTATAAAGAGACGAAAGTTCGATCTGTCCTTATTACTTCTATCAGCCACCAGGCAATGAATAAACCAGTCTGCTGTGACTACCGACTGTCTTTCCGTCTAGTGCAAGGCGTAACCTAACGCTTGGCATCTATTTCAGGAGACTGGGTACTGATTTTCTTCAACCTTTGGAGATACCATCACAATGGAACGGCCACATCGCCCAATCCGACACCAGGTGTCTCTCTTGCAAGCATCTACCTCAAAGACCTCCATTTCTACCTCATCCCGTCCGTTATCGTGTCCTACGTCACCTACTTCGGGATGGCTGGCTACTTTCATCGGTATTTCTACATCAATAGGAAAGACAAGGTAAGACGTGTTTTTCGTTTAATGCAGGAAATAATATGGTCTGGTTGGATGCATGCGTTTTGAAGTGACTTACAACTGTCTTTAAAAAAAATACATGACTGGAGGCAGCGTTCCCATGCCAAGGATCGATACAAACCAATAAGTCAGTGGGCTTTAAACTTTGATGTCCAGATACATTTCCATAAACTTTATTGTGGTTTTGACCCATTCTCTCAAAATGGAAGAGAAAGCACTTAATGACAACCTTCTTGCTCCAGTGAGCATCTTCAATATACTGTCCATTAGTACAATTCACTCTGCAAACACGCACTTTTCATCATTCTGCAACGAGTGCTCCTCTCCTGTTCAAAGATTCGGCTCTCTCTACAGGCACACGAATGGAAATGCCAGGCGGAGAAGTTCCTGACCCCAGAAAATGAGCGACATGCATTGATGGTTGGCTCCATGAATATGACAATCGGTGCCTTATATTCAGGAACTGCTGCTTGTGTAATCATGAATGGTGGTGAGTTATTTGCCATGTCTTTCATTCCTGGGATAGACTTTAAACCACACGATGAACAGATCTGTCGTTCTCATCAGTCGTTCACGAAATCCTTCTCTTCAACTGTTTAGCACAGAGTTCCTCTTCTCACCCTTCGCTTTTGGTTGTTGATATCTCCATTCATCTATTCGGAGCGGTAATTCTTCTCGAAAAAGCAGCTTCTCTCAATAGCAATGGTTAAAAGATATGTCTAGAAGTTACTCGGAAGTCTGAAACCGCCATTGCTTTATTGGAGGCTAGTAACACTTCTGATGGTCGTCTTTTATCTCTGCATATGCCACAAGCTCAACATCCCTCATCGAAGAATTAATTTATCAACTATTTGATCATTTGACTGTTTGACCTGATGTTGTTGCCTTGGTGTTACCAGAAATGACTGTTGTTATTTTCATCCATACCAGCCCCGTCGAAGTTATACTACTCCATCTCAGACTACGGGATAATCTACGCCATCTTATCCGCAATCGTTGTCTTCCTGCTAATAGAAGGCGCTGGATACTACGCACACAAGATGTACCACATCCCATGCTTGTACAGGGCGATTCACAAATGGCATCATCGATACCAGCAGCCGATGGTCTGGGTCTCGGGCGCGATGCATCCTATTGAATTTCTCACCTACCAGACGATATTTGTGTCTCCAGTATTCTTCCTCCCGCTGCATCCGTTTGTCTTCTTGAGTGTTATATTGTACCACTATTACTACGGGGTCGTGGACCATTCAGGAATCAAGATGGCTGCCATCTGGCCATGGCAAATACATTCAATGTACCATGACAACCATCACAGGTTAGAGACTTTTATATAGCTTTTCATCATCATCATTACATCGAAATATGTTTTGGAAATACATGTATCATTAAAAGTGTGTAATACAAACGGCTTTTATAGCTGATCATTGATGTTGTGGGCCGACGCAGTGGAATAGGCATTGAAGTGACTTTGTTAGCATGTCTATGTGTCCTTACAACTTAAATTGAGGGGACCTCACAACGGAGAAGCGGAGTTAGATGTGTCCTTCGGAAATCGCTAGACTTCTGATGAAGTACTCACCATCAATACACACATAGTTGCACCGCAGCAAGAGTGCATACAGCTGACGTGCTGTTTGATATTACACGACTCCCTTTCGTAGTTATTGTAGCTGGTATAAATTATTTCAGTGTTTTCCTTTCTAGGTTTTACCACTGTAATTTCGGCTTCAACATTAAGTTCTTTGATTGGCTGCACGGTACCATGCACAGGGACGATCGCCTCTACAGTGAGGCGATATTCGGCGGAAAGGGGGCGCCACTTGTCAAAGAAGGCTGATTGGTTAAGTCATGTACTGTGGAATGATGACAGAATCAAGAATACATTATACTTCCGTCGTATTGAGGTTGATGGCTTCACTGCGTGATACAGCATCTTCTCCAAGGAATTAAGCTTGGACAGAGTCGAGCATGAACAGGCCTGGGGGCACCAGTGATATGGCCAAGGCCAGTGTAGCGTTTTTAGTTGTTGAACATGTTTCAGTGAGCAACAAACAGCTGGAGATACCATGACTTTTTGTAACGTAGAGAGAAAAAGAGATCACAGCGCTAGGCCCACATTTAAATGGTCTAGATGTTGTATGAAAAGGTTCATATCCACTGTGGCCAATAGGGTACTGTGCCGTTAACAATAGGGACAGCTAGTGCACATACCTACATGTACGTGGCCTGGGTAATTTCCTGGTCGATAACAAAGAAGATGGCCAATGGACTCTTCTTTCCTGTAGTATAACAACTACCCCATTGACCACAGTGATAACACGACAGATGTGAAGTGGCATCTACAAGTCATTTGTAAGAAAGGAAAACGCAAATAAAGAACTGCCAAACTATTTATCAATTTTCAATTTTCGTTTTATTGGTTCTTTTATCTACAGCTTGTGGATATCCAAAGGATGTCCAAGCAACCCCGTCATCACACTTTCATCGCCAACGTAAAGTGCTTCGTTGTAGAGTTATACTCCACGGTCTCAGGGCATTGCAAAGACAAGAACAAATGATACGATAAACAGGAAAATCTCTGAGCACTTCTTTCCTTGAGGAACGAATATGTCAGAATAGAAACAAGTGGGCGAAGCATCTACATGCACACACAACAGATTAAAACCGTTATGTCACAAAAAGTCGCACCTACTTAAAGCCCCTTAAAATCCCTGTGGTTAGTTTCAATAGAGTTCTTCACAATTCATTCAATCGCAGAACAAAATGTTCAACAATCAACTCGCTCTGCGTCTGTTTCTGGCAGAGGCACTCAAAAACACTTTCACGAATTACTGACAATACGTCCATAATAGCTTGTGTTTAACACATAATTTGATTTGAGAAGGCCCTGTCCATTTTATGGTAACAGGCAACATTTGCTGTTAATTAAATTCACAATTCATATCCTTCGAGACATCATCAAAGGCTAGTCCACGTTGGTCGCGTGAGCACCTTTCCCGCCGAATGATATGTCATGCTAGTCCACCTTGGTCATTGGAGTACCTTTCCCACCGAAGATGTCCTCCCCATAGCGCCTGTCGCTCCTTTCCAACGTGCCGTGATACCAATCGAATATCTTCGTGTTGAAGCCGAAGTTGACGTGGAACAATCTGGAAGAACAGTTTCAAAGAATTTACGTATACTTGAAGAAAATTATGAAGCGGATAGGATCATCCGAAAGTGCTCATCGAGAGCTTTCCGTGGAAATCTCAATCTGTGACCCTGCTTTCTGAAACAGTTGCGGCGAAGTGGTACGAAACCAGGGTCGTTGGGTTTTGACAATAGGTACATATTTGTGCTCATGGCATGGTGATAAAATATTAAAATGTCTTGACCAAATTTGGCAATGGGTTCACTGTTGTACCTACTGTACACGCCCATATGGCCGGCTAGATTTGAAGTACAAGTTTTATTCTTCTTCCCTTTGAGATTTGGGCTGAGCAGTTTAGCAAGGTTACCCCTGTGAGATCGGTGCAAGATCAACGTCATACTCACTTATGGTGGTTGTCATGGAATGTGGACGCCGGTTGCCATGGCCAGAAGGCATCCATCTTGATTCCAGAATGATCCACTATCCCATAATAGTAATTATACAAAACAATCCCGAGGAAGATAAACACGTGGACGGGTATGATGAAAATAGGGATCGCCAAAATAAACTGGAACGTCATGAATTCGATTGGATGCATGGCAACGGCGGTGTAGACGATTGGCTGTTGGTAGCGATGATGCCATTTGTGGATATTCTTATAGATGATTGGCCAATGGCAGGCCTTGTGAGTGTAATAGGCGATACCGTCTGTCATGAGGAAGAAGGCTGCTGTTGAACAGAGGAGATACGGGAGGCCGTAGTCGCTAATGGAGTAGTACAACATGGTCGGACCTACAATGAGTGAAATGAAATATACAGCGGCAGGCCACACCATCCTTTGGAAGAACAATCAGACCGAAGAAAGTACATAATTTGCAGCGGCTGTCTAGCTAACCGCCTCCACACTTGATAAACCAAACCGTCTACAGAGCTGATCACAGAACGTCTACGTCATGTTTGAGGAACAGTGTGCACAGTTGAATATCGTGAAAGGATTTTCAATAATAGACAAGTGGACATCCAATTCAAAAATACTGTACATCTTACCTCCGTTGACAATATAGCAGGCGAGCGTGCCAGAGTAGATTGCGCCGATCGTCATGTTGACACCTCCACTGATGAAGGCATGCCTCTCGTTTGCTGCAGTGAGAAACTTATCTGGTTGGCATTTCCACTCTTGCGGCTGAAGAGGAAGATTGAGAATATCAACCAAAGGATATATAAAGTTAGACTCCAAACGCAGAGGTGGGCGATATGGCGAAATATTATTGGTGTAATGAAGAAATGGAGGTGAATAAACTTGCCCTATCGCGTCGCTTTGTGTAAAAGTGGTGATGGAAATATCCCGCCATTCCAAAGAAAGTAAGATAAGACATGGAGATGGACACCACCAACATAAGGAAGATATTTTTGAGGTAGTAATTCTCCAGGCTGAATCCAGGGCTGATTGCGACATCGGGAGGCGAGGTGGCGTTGTTGTTGTCGTTTGGATAGTTGCCCTCCTGGTAGTGCTTCCAGACCCCTGTCAGGAAGAGCAGCCAATCACCTGAACAAGAAGACGTCAAATAAAAATGGTCAGGCAATGTTTTCATTTCGGTGGTGCTGTCCAGATCAATAATGCTGGATTCTGCAATACTGCAACCTCGGCACGGTTATTAGTAATGAATCAGTCAGGAGTCTCTGTTGTGGGGTTGGTTCCGGCCAGAAATGCAAATGTATAGGTCTCTATCGGAAAATGGGTGGATTCCTTTGTGTTACAGTAGGCTAGCTTGGGTTAATGGACTACAGTGAACATTAGAATTTATCAACATGCGGCAGTATAGTAAATATAAACGTCACTCTTACCTCTTACAGATATCCCCAAAAGAAACGTCAGCAGTGATGCTGCACAGATTCCCAGCTTCTCCTGAAGAGGCGTCCCTCCGATCGCCACCATCTTGGAACACTGCGTCAGAGAGAGAGAAGCTATGTAGAATGCTTGTCACAGTATTGATGCGTTAGTTACGCGTACGTCCGTGCTGTGCGATTTCGTTCTGGGTTGAAGCGTCGTATCGGTTAGGAAAATATCGGATGAAGTCAGCTTTGTCAGATAGCTGAGGTAAACAGGGAATGAGTTTGATAATCCGTCCAGCTCTGTCAATACTTTATAATAAGGCTTGATTTACCAAGCGTTTCCTTATTGGAAATGCTTATTATCGTCTGCCGCGCAGAGGTAATGGGATGCGTCATCCGAGTAGCGAGTTCAGAGTTCAACTACAGTTGCTGATACACAGTGCTGACCGTGAACGGCGGTCGAGTGGTGTACTCGCGTATCGATTTATCACAGTTTTTGGTGCAGCTGAACTTAAACACTTATAAGCCCCCATGTAAACATTTCGCAAAATATTAAGGGCCAATACATGCACATGTTGGATAATGCCCCTTGCGTAATACTTCTAGTATTACTTGTAGGTAATCTTAGCCTTTGGGGACATTGAATTAGATCAACTATAAATAATCAAGTATAGCCTTGTGTCACTCCAACCCAGCCCAATTTGCTATCCTGGGACTAATCAAACCTTTTTCACTGGCGGCGAAAGTGACCGGGGGGGGGGGGGGGGGGGGAGCGGTAATAGATAATTGGTACACCAATATCTAAACCTTGATTTGTACGGACGAACGGAGGTGATGCATCTGAGAGTTCAGGACAGTCGTACTTAAAGGTGACATTCGGGGACATTCTTATCATCAGTAAGACGTTAAGTACAACAGCACTGTTTTGTAAATAGCTTTAGTTCTGATTATGTATGCATATACATGTATATATGTCAGAAATTATGTAAGACAAAATCCATCGGCATGCTATTGATGCCAATGGGCAGTTTCGTTGTTCTGACAAATTGTTTCCAGAGGATCTGAGGCGGGGGGGGGGGGGGCTCCACTTGGGCAAGGGCGAGGAGCAGTAATACCAATCTCGTAATGAGAAGATTGCACTCAATTTGCCTCGTAAACCGGAAGATACTGAATGTACTCTGGTACACGGTGCAGGTATCGCTCAGAAACCGTTGTGACAGCGGATATAGCCCCCCTGGAGTCATAGTCCGGTAGCATTGTATTTGATCAATTAAGCAGCATGATCTATTGTACCGCTAACCCTAACCAAAACATTTAGCAATGCGGGCTATTGTTACACGGACTATCAGCCCTAGGACTACTATCCCTTGCACACCGTCACTAATGGCGAGGCTAGGAGTTTACAGTAACACTAATACCTGGTAGGTCACATTGTTGCACCAGGTCATCATTAAGGATCTGATCGGGGCATTGGAATCTGAGCAGAGATGCTAGCACCTGAACAGGGATGTTGCCATCTGAGAGAAGTTGCCAGCACCTGGGCAGGGATGTTGTCATCGGAGCAAAAACGCTGGCATCTTACCAGGGGTAAGCACTGAGCACTCTGATTACGATGGTAGATTGTTGTAGGGTCAGCTACTCATGCTCAACACTTGATAAGTACATCATGTCCCAGAGAACAAACCGTACCAATTAGATAAAAAGTCAGGCTTAAGGTTATATATGACTGGAGTGACCGCCGAAAGTCATGTGACACAATACAAAGTGTGCCAATTTGATAAAGCTATCTATGGCTTATGACTTGGGTGAACGCCGAAAGTGTGATGGTGCTCATTTCCTGACTTTTGGCACCGGGAAAAGGAAGTTTGGCTGGCATGACATCAACTCCTTGATCACTCCCATGATCACAGGTATATGTATTATATAGGTTCTCAGAGTGCATCAGCCTTATGCATGTCTGTACTTGCATTAGGAGGCTACGGGACTTGGACGAGTCATATGTTGCCGTCCAAGTCATATGTTGCGACTGCTTTCCTTTAAGTGTGCAATACGTGCATTCCAAATAGAGCATGGCTAGGAATAAACAAGTCCGGCTCATCATGGAGGCTTCTGGCAGGACCCAAGTGGAGGAGCTAGGCGGACGAGATATTACGAGATATTGGCCTAGCAAAGTCACTCATGTTTTGAGTATCTTACAGTTCATGCTTGTACATGTACGAGGAATACTTTTATCACCAAACGAAACGGGCCTAGTTCCTTAAAAGCATATCACTCCTAGTGACCTGGGACTAACCGATTCTGCTCCTGCCCCTAGTTCCTCTTCATGTTTCGATAAATCTTCAAGAATTAAGAACAAACTTTCAATATGACTAAATGTATTATTTCCAATATAATCTGTGGCGGTACATGTTCTCAATAATAAGTTAGATGGTGATATGACCTTACACAACATATACAGATCTTGAAAATATACATTAAGTTCTCAATAGAGGGCACCAAAAGCATTTAGTAAACACTTCCTTTCCCAATTCAAAGCACGATTCATATGTTTAGTGGAGGTATCCCAAACGAAGCATAAAGCTGCCAAAAACTAAACTAGTGTCCTTTACAAAAGACAGTGGGCCAAATTCATAGAATTTAGCGCAAAACAGCGTTTAACTACTGAATAGACAGGTTCAGGTCCGTCATGTAAATCTTCACAGAATATGAATAGGCCCTGAAACTGATTAGAGAGAAGTTACCCACGTCTAACCCTTTAACGCCATTTATGAATTTGGCCCAGTGTGTACTGAAGGGTGTCATTTTAGAGGAGTTAGCACTTCATTCCACGGTAATTTCAAAGCAGTTAACACGTATTTCAATTTCACGTTGACATGAAGGCACTATGACTCTATACCGTCACCCTCCTACGACAATCGCCTAACTCACTTTTCGGCCATTTTGAATTTCTTTGCCCAAGTCACCCCTCCCAGAGCATGGCACCCACAACAAAAATGCCTGAGTCATTTACCAATCAAAACCTTGTGTCCAGCTCAATAATGTAGATGTGCCTATCTCAGGTGTGTGAGGGTGACGATACAGTACTGTGCTTAAATATCCGTTTACGAAACATGAAAAGAGTATTTACAAAATTACATGTGCATTTGGCATGTGTAGTAACACCAAGTAGGCCTAGTGACCCGTCACACTGGTTTTCAACGTAAAGGGTCTCCTTCAAGAGGACACAATTCCTCCGTACATTTCTGCACACAGAATTTCCTAAATTTCCTTGTTCTCCTTGGATTAAAACACTTTTTTCATGAAACATGGGTATGCAATTTTCACAGATGAAATGAAAGAATGATACATAAACAACATCACTCCTTCTGTCTTCATCAATGAGTGATCGTGTAGTACATTGTGTAAAAGTAAAGGAACGTTTGTTTATTATAGTGTCACCCCTAATGAAAGGGCCAGCCAGCTTTTTGGCTTATGAGACACTCTTCACTTCCAAACTCCTATCTCTAATGCGCCTGGCGAGAAGGCAGTTTGTACCCTATATTTAACTAGCTGGCGGCTAACCAACCGGCCGCATCGGAAAGAGGTTACCAGCGGGCCTCGAACCTTCGACCTTCCGTTCACGAGGCGGGCGCCTTAACCACTAGGCCATCGAGATCGGTCTATTGTGTACATTGTGTACATTCAACATTGTAGTTCTCTGGTAGCGTGCTTGGGGATGATGTGAAAGGGTGAGGTCCGTCATGTTCACCACCTAAGATACAACTTTTGAGGTAGGGCCTATTCACTAAGATTTATCTAAAGTATATCCATTGTACAGGATAACACTGCAAGGCTTCTTCCTCTCGCGTTAAGAGTAAGTTTGGCCAGATCTATCTGAAAAACACATCAGTTTCCAGGAAGAAAAATTGAGAAATGCAACATTAAGACGGCGCTCAAGTGCTATTTGTTCCATGTTGAGAAAATGATTAACTATCACAATGAGGCAAATGGAAAATGCATTAGGACAAGCTAAGTTCAATGTTTCACGCGTGCTTATTCAACTAACACTAGAGGTGGAAAAGTGGAGCGAAATGAAGCTGGTGTATTTGCCAATAATGTCTTGGCACTGATAGCATACGTATTCATCAAACACGTAATACCACTGATGACACTAACAAAGTATACCTAGAAATCTACACTAAGATTATATTTTAAAATTTGACAATAGAATCTTCTTTAATAGAAATAACATGATGGCACGTTTTGAGAAATTTGTTAAACTTTTTTAACCTACGGTACCCATCTCATAAAATTTCACACGAAATAACATCAGTAAATCTCGTTTTGACATGGGTCAAGATCAATGACACCGGTTATCAGACAGCTGGACACTGGCATGAATTTGGCGTTTAAGGTGATATGTACACGAATTGCCTAATCCCTGTCTCTAATCAACAAGCATCAAGGACACAAATTAAAGCTTTTAGACCATTTTACGAAGAATAATTGGCTTCTGAAATATCACCTTTAAAGATAGCCTGAAATGTTACCTCAAAACAGCAGCACAGCAACGAGGATCAAAAGCAAGACAGAGAATAAAAACAACTAGACTGCTCAACAGTACTCCAGAAATCCTACAATGCCGTAAGACACTGTGTCAATACACTTATGTAGCTTTCAATTATATTATAGTACATTGTGTAGTTCTATCTAACGCCGGCCTTCTGGAAACTTGAAAGATAATAAATGCCATCCGGTTCCTGAAATAGATATGAAATTTCAAACAATTTACAAACGTTATAATGATTAACATGCCATTGCCAACTGGAAACAACTCCATCATATAGCGACCACATCAACAGTAAAACAATCCTTACGATTACCGGACTGAAACAAGAGATACGGGTATCATATATTGCTTATTACATACTATATGTCGTTACAATTCACCACTGTTTTCACTAAGTCAACTATCTACAATTTTTCTGAATTTGAGACCTATGTTTCAGCTGAACATGCGCAACCAAAACTAAGATGGGTGCATTTTGCATCGAAAAGATCCAACATTGTTAGAACACAGTGTGGAAACTTCCCGGTGATTTCCAAGGTCATTACTCAAAATCATATTTGGCCCGAAGTCGCTTTGCAAAAACAGCAAAAACGTGTTATAATGTTACGATCATGACTGGACGAAGAGTACAACAGGCCTATATTTGGCGAGTCCCAAAGGCATCTGAACAACACAGGCAGTGCAAAAACTGCCAAGTGGCCGTTCATTTCATCAACATGCAACAAGGGGAGGGGATTTGTAAATTGGCCGTCTTTCGAATGGAATGCATGCGTGCGGATCCGAATTTATAGCAATCTATTGATTCCAAACGTTATGAATATTTTTTAAAAAGAGGTGGCCTAGGCTCTAATGTACGCATGCGTAAAAGATAGTTGGAGGTACTGAAAAATCAAGAAATTGTGCGGACATGCTTATGAACGGCCCGAGCCCTACTCTACATTTATTACATCACAGATTAAATAGGCACTAGCGGTTACCAGTTTTGTTGGTATCGAATCACGTGTAAGCACAATATTGCCATGAAGTAAATGTTACAGCCACGTGAAGCGGGATCTATGTATGTGCAAAACCGTTCACTTCGTTTTGCGTTCATTCCCATCTCCACATTTTAAATTGTTAGACATTTGAACCTTTTATTTACCCAAGTAATGCAGCGAAAACTATAAAATTCAACTATAAATATCAACTACAGTGTGTATGACATAACAATTTTTATAAAATAAAAGAAAGACTGCTTCAAAACACCTTATAGGACCATTTTTCATTATAATTTATCCTCACAACAAATCACAAAATTCGTTAAAGTTTATTTCATAAAAAGAATAAAAATCGAAGTGAAAGGTAAAAAATATGCGATGAGAAATTTCCAATAAATAAACCTTTCAGCCAGTTCTAGTTGACAGCAAATTACGTTTTTCTCAGCAGCTACGATCTTTTCACCTGCCCAAATTCTCCTCAGATGTACTTACCTTAACAGAAGACAGCATGTGAACCACGAGAAATCAATGTCAGCTGATAATGCAAATGAATTTCATCTGCTCAGACAGACAAAAAGGTAATTACATGTACCTGAATTACCTGAACATGTTTCTCTGAATAGTACATCAAATCGATTCATCCACTTCTACCTACGAAGTGCTGGTACTTCATACCCTACACAAGCGCATAATAAAATGTATACAAAGTTCACATGTACCTCATTATTGACGGCACTGTACCCACCTACTGGGCAGGAGGACATCAGTCTGGCCCATATGTACTGCGCAACAGGTCAAAACTACAACCAGCAGGCTCACAGCACAGCCAGGCGGTAAACATGAGAGTGAAAGACTGATTGTGGCTGCGGGCGTATCGGACTCTCGCAGCTGAAGGCAGCAGTCATCTTCTATACATACAGCAATTATGCACTGGAGAATCATTCCATAAAGCGCTTTATGAATTTTAAGGTTTCTGAGTAGTCTATGGAAAACATCTGTTATAAGTTGAACAGCTCTTTGAGGAGTGGCGCAATCGCATGGACCTCCACTGAACTGAGTAACTTCGAATGCTGGTCCTTCAGGTGCTTTAAGTCCGACAACTTCATGATCAAGCGCGGGAACAAATTCACGCCCGGTCTCTCCTTCTTGATGTAACGTTCCAATAAACAAGCGAACCGTTCCTGAACAACCTCGATTTGAGCTTTATGTTCCATTTCGATCTGGTCCGTCGAAAATAAACAAATAACGCCGAGCAGGTGGAGGATATTTTTATCATTTTCCATGATTTGTGCTAGACCAGCAGCGTAGCGCCCGTATCCTTCCATCATGTCCATCATCTGTTCGTTCCCTTCTCTCTGCACCTGATCGCTGTGGACTTTCGCATTTGGTTTCTGCATTGGCTCCCAAGATGCCGTTTTCGTATCAAACGCAGGCGCCGACAACAAAATGAGCATCTCAATAGCGCAGTGCTTTAATAATTCAATTTGGTCCCTCACGGACAACTTGATGAATATCTCCAGGCCTTTAGCAACTTTTATTAAACGTCTCACGCTGATATCCGCCATATTTACAATATCCATAGTCGTCGGATGTGGCAGCAAACCCTCTTCATTTACCGTTTGTTCGTACATTGGGTTAAATGCCTGGTTCACTATCTCTAATGATTTAGAGTCTTCTTCGGACCAGCTTACTACGGATTCTGGACTTGAATGTGATGATGATGAATCAGTGCCGTCTCGGTACTTCAGTTCCTCCATCTTCCACGCTGACGACGGTTCTGACAACGAGTCTTCATTCTTAACACGTTTCTGCCGCTTTACTCGTTCGTCGTCATCTGAAACAGCAACAAGAACGATCAATCGAGTATTCAAACCATCAATACATACATACATACATACATACAAATAGCATTTATATAGCGCAAAATCCAATTAGAAAAATTGCTCAGCTGCCCTTAACAAAAACACTGTTCAAATAGTTTGGTTTTTAATCTTCTTTTGAACTCGCTGACGGTGGAGCTGTTGCGGGTGTTAGTGTCCAGCGAGTTCCATAATTTGCTGGCATAAACTGTAAAGCTTCTGCCACCAAAAGTCTCAAGGCGATACCTGGGAGTCACCAACAACTCTTGGTTATCCGATCTCAGGGATCGCCCTGGGGCATACGATGGCAGGATGTCCGAGATATATGATGGAGCCATGTTGTTTTTGGCTTTGAACACCATGAGTAAAACCTTGAAATCGATATGATATGGTATCATTTGGCCAGACAGCCAACAAATCAATCATTCGATCAAATCAACTATCAATCAACAACCACTCAACCAATTAGAGCCAAAGCTAGAGGTGGCTGGTGGTCATATCTTACACCGATTGAGCGACTCGGCCTTGTCGGGTTTTGTAGAGTTAAGATACTTCTTAGTTTATATAAGATCCAATAGATGGCGCTTGCGTTTTGAAACATTCTAATGTGATAACTTCTGGTTGAGAGACATATGAATAACAACGGACCAATTACATCAGTTTAACCATGTATAAATACCATAATAGACCTCATTCAGGTCTTTGCAAGGCCGAATTGTTGTGTAACTCTCAGCCGTTATGGAACAAAATGCACTCAAAACAAATAAATGTGTCCAACACATACGTGTTGGTTGAACAGCTCGTCTATAAGGCTGACGTTACATAGGCCTCATTCGTTCACTTCCCACATGTCACGTTCCAGCTTTACTTAACGTTCCTCGGTGAATGCACGGCCTTGTGGCATGCATTCAGTGAGGAACGAACGCATTAAGGGGAACGTGACATGTGGGAAGTGAACGAATGAGGCCTATGTAACGTCAGCCTTAGGATCATGCGTTAGCCTCATTCGTTGTAGTTTATCGATACAACTAATACTACTGCTACGGTATCAATGCCTTAATCCATGCACTCACTTAAAATCATATCTTGCTTCATTCCAACTCTAAAGCACTTCTTTAGGCGACAGCTTTTACAGTACACGCGACTCTCTGTGTCTACAACGCAATCGCCCTTACAGCGCCCTCTTATTGTCTGAAAAAGAGTTAGAAAATGTTGAAAATGTTGAGATGAACTTGGATTCAACTGGATTATCATTGAGCAGCTTTTCAAGGATCGCCACATTCACTGGGTTCCCTGGTTCACATATTGGGAACATGTTTTCTCACTAAACATTTATTGGTTGTTGTCAGTCTAGGGACGTTTTACTGTATCTGATACGTACTCTGAATGCCATCCTCCTGAAGAACGCTTTACATGATTCACAGGATATAACGCCAAAGTTACATCCGATTGCACGATCTCCGCACACTAGACATATCTTATTCTTCTTGGGCTGTTTGGAGCTACTCGTGGTTGGTGATTGGAGTGGTTGCGTTATTAACCCTGAGTCGATGTCTTCCTCTGAAATTACAATGGAAGGCTGAACGTTATTTGAAATGGACAACCAGTCCATCTCGACCTGCCAGGCTTAGCGCATCAAGAGCGTGGTTATGATGTGACTGGTCACATATCACTCACACCGCGAATAAAAAAAAATGTTTATATCATAGAATGATCTTCATTTGAAATCATTGTACTCATAGGGCATTCACTTACGGATCATCTGGTAATAAGGTCAGACATTATGTGCACCTGTTATTGTCGAGGCTGATTTATGCTATAATATTGGGATAAACATGAGCATTATGAGAACCGTATTACTCGCTTACGGCTTTCTCGATAGAGCGAAAACGTCATCCAACTGATATGGCTATACACTTATAACATTATTATGATATGGCCAAACTTTTTTCCAAAGTTCCACAAAAGATTCCTTTCTTGGTCCTTGGAGTCAAACTCAAAGCTTTGAGATAAATTTCAAACCATCAGATTATTTTTTAATCTGAGGGCTCAAGATAAAAAAGGCATACTGTCTGGTGTTCAGCATGTCAATTCGATAGGCCATAGCGCTCATTTTATTTGTCGGGATTAGGGGATGAGGGGGTTAGGGGCCTTCTCAACTTTGCCCCATCTTTATGGAATAGAATACTGGACTTACGTTTCATCTGGTTCTGATGTGAGTGTAAGTCCATGTCGGTCATTGAGTGTTGGCACGATTGGGGAAGATCGTCATTGGGCTCATTTTTAATCACCATAGTCTTGTCAACTGGAAAATAAATAAGTTAAGAGTGATGTTCAGCAGTGGCATAGTCGTCCAGGTCACAGATGCCACAATGCTACAAACGAAAACATTGACGGTTAGTAAATGATTCGAAAGACCTTTGCGACACAGACATGTACCTCTGTTTGCATCCAGCTTTAGGTTGTATCAATGTCTAAGACAAGGTATGGTGAAGCTGTGCTATATGACTGTGGGTACAGTACGTCATCTTCCCCTTCGGACAAAGATGACTTGTCCTCGAGTCACTAACGACACTCAGCGTCTCTGTACCGACCGAATGTCTCCCATGTATTATACGTGTCGGTCACCTATCCAATTGATGACCGAGCTAAGACACTCATAATAGCGAATGTATGTTAGAGAAGATGCGGTTTAAGCAGGTTGTCATGGCAAGATTACCCGTGGTACAAATTTTGATTCGACACGTCTCGTAGCAACAAGCTACTAATAACGAAGAATTTGTCAAACTGACGTATGCAAGCATGTTTTGATCAGAGAGAAAGTTGCTACTACTATGGAAACCATTATTATTATTAGCCATGGAGCCGCCATTCCAGTCGTAATCTGGGATCACGCAAATTAAATGTCGTAATTACTGTCCATGTTTTTTTTGACTGAAACTCAGTGTGCATCTCAATCATATGCAGTATCATTGACCTGATCTCAGAATGAGCAGGAATCCGATTGTTAAGTTATACAATATAATTATCATCTCCAAGCTGTCTCTAACTTTATTTCCTTGAAATGATCAATCATTTATCATCACAGGACCCATACACATGGACGCATACAACTAGGCGACACAAACAAGTTGATATACATTCGACTTTGAATAAATCTGACATGCATAGAGGTTCTTCACTGACGTCACATGATGACGCTGCCAATTGCTTTTCACTGCCATATTGGCCGTAAAGGAAATGCATTGGCAGGTTGCCGTCAAAATGCCAGGTCGTGACGTCTATAATAAATGTGAGTTATAAATTAATCCAGCTCGGCAAAAGTGTCAAAACATGTAAATGCTTTTGATGCAGTTCATATGAGATGAAACAAATTGACACAAAAAGTATTGATTTGCGTTACATGTGGCCAAATGTTTGGTAAGTCATTGACGATAATGAGAGTTGTTCGGAATCAAACGTATATAATCTTTTTGGATCACCCAGTACATGAAATAGGCCAGGTGGTTCTCCTTGAATGTACAGGTACTTGAATGTATCTTGAAAATGCCCTTTTATAGGTCTCCTCATTCATACTATGAGTACCATAGACTATATCATCATTAAAACGTAGCACATTTTGAGCCCAGCGTTGTGGAATAGAATGAAAGAGAAAACACATTCTATAGCACGATGGCATATGACACCGCGCCTTATGTTGTTGTTGCCATATACATATTTGATGCTAATAACATAAAACTTGTTGGGTCGGTGACCTCACTATGTTATGTATATCAAGAGATGTACTGCAACCTTCACCAGGAATTATTAGACAGACCGATGATATTTCTGACGCTGCGTCATTTGGAAGCCATTTTTAGCACAATGATTACTGTTTCATGCTACAAAATGACAAGAATGCGAACAAAATGTATTCTAGAACACAATTTGGCTGTAAGAAGTGTGAGAGAGATCCCACTTGGCGATGAAAATATGGATGTCGTGAGACGGGATTGATATTACAGAGGCCTTGACTTTAACTGCAATCCAACCGATGAGGGTTATATCCACACGCCTTGCGCCTGGCTGGCTTCAAACAGTCTAGCTAACGATGTTATTCTCAGGTATGAACCAGTATTCATTTGTCAGAATCAAACATGATTCAACTACATGTTCAATTAACTACAAATCCAGGAAGAAAACCCCTCCGTGTGTTTGCATATGTTTGCACACCGTAATACATATCATGCAATGTACCTTTAGTTTCACTGAGTGTAATCCTGTGGTAAACATACATAGATCTTAAGAGCATTGATCCTGTGTAAAATTGTATATAAACTCCTCAACATGGTCCTTGAATTGAATTGAGTTGAATTGAATTGTGAACAATAGCTTCTTGGCAGACTTGTTAAAATGTGATCATTCAACAGTAGCCGCCATTTGCCTGTTGTTCTCTATGATTATTCCCGGTCTAATGTTCTTCACCTTTTCCCATACTCAACTTCCAGCGGTATTGCCTCCGTAAAGATGCGCGTTGTGTGGAAGCTTAGCAATGTCAACACATTGAGGGTCAAGATGCATTTTCCTTGCATTCACAAGGCCTGAAACAAATAATGCCAATGGCTGTGAGATATCTCCTGAATACAGACAGCTCTAGCCACGTATCCTGACATGTCACTACCTGATTTCCTCGCTCGAGTTTAGCACGTTGTGTTTTCAACTCGAAACCCCATAAAGCTTTCTGAGGAGGCAGATAATCCCATAGCACTTGTGAACAGATCCCGAGTAACTGAAACAAGTGCTACAATACAGTACCGGTACCGTTTACTTACCGTAAAGGAATTTCATTCAAATATGTTTCTCATCCACATGTCAAAAGTACATCCTGGAAATAAAACTTGTTTACGATGTCTGTGTCGGTATTATTGATTTTTTTACAGTGGTATGGTGTCATTCACCTTTTCATGACTTTATGCTCCACGGATAAACCGTTGACCCCATTAGATTTGTTTCCAATATACAAACTGCCCTGAGGGCGGGAATGCCCTATTTTGAGGGAGAAAATTGGTATGGGCAGCTGCATATTTGTTATGAGGGGGGGGGGGGGGGGGGTTGAGGAAAACATCGGCACCGGGTGCCCACCTGTCTTAAAATATGAGTCACAAATTCCATCCACAGAACTCACACAATACATTCTGATGGTGTGACGTCTTTGCTGAAAGATTTTATACATTGCTATCCACTGATTGGAAGTCACAGAAGATGTGCATGTCATATTGGAAACTAAGCGGATTCCACTGACAGAAAATCAATAGGTGGGAATATGCAACTTTCATCTCCGGAAGACTCATCTTCTTGGTGACGACCATGTTACAAAAACTGAACACTCAGAAAATGAATAAGACCAACTAATGCTCCATGCTCTTACTTCATTTTTTTGGTACAGAAAGGCCTAATGGAAATATAAGTTACATGGAGTTTCGGCTTTTAACTCCACTGACAGACAAGTGAACATGGACGGAGTTGTCCCTCATTTGTCGTGATCCCCTCATCAAAATCATCTGTTCTCAGGATCTTCGACTATCTCTAATCGCAGGTAGCTGCAATTTAAATCATGTCTTAAACAGAACAACTTCCAAGTGTAAAGCCAGCCTCCCAGACCAATTTTACAAATGGGCTCCTCTCCTCTCCCAAAGACAAAATGCATTTCAGGAAATTCTTTTTTTTTTCGGAATAAAATCCAGTGGGATAGTCCTGGAGAGCACCGGATACACTCGAAAATGGCAAGGTAAAAAGTCTTTGATGAAAAAAAGTTGTTATTTTCTAAGTGTGTGTACTCGTAAAGCTCTCAGTTGATTATAATTTTGCGATATATCAAACATATCATAGCCTGGAAATGTTTTCGCCATTTTAGAATTGGGTGCTGGGATCAAACTCCTGAAATCGCTAATGTTTTTCAGTTGTTGACATTTTAGTTTTGCAATTTTCGCAAATGTGCTGTCACAGATAGCGCCGGCTCGGTTCTTATAACGGCAGTCATGTCTTGTTATGATGTATATTCCTTTCATTAGGTCTAAAATGAAATCCCCACCACTGGTAAGAAATTGATAGTTCTATTCCTGAAATGAACCCTGGCCATTCACGCGGTCTGGCAGCCAGACGAGAATGGATTAGCCAAGCGACAGAATGTCGTGGCAAAGGCTGAACATTGGATTAATACGCACTGATAAAGCACTTTTGAACATGTATATAAGATCATGATCTTCTGTTAAGAAGGAGATAAAGAAGGATAACATCAATCATTTTTTTTACACAGGAGATCACATTCTTATCAGTGCTTCCACTATAGACCCTCGAAAAATCTGACTTTCAAGGATACCGCCTAATTTTTCATAGGTCTCTCAATGTAGATTGAGAGCAAATTCCAATTACCAAGGGTCCTTCTGTAATTTTTGTGGTTAAAAATACATTTTTCTGAGGTTAACGGAAGCACTGTTCTTATGTTGCTTTACCAATTTAGACCAGGTTTTCAAACCAACGCTCGTCACCAGTTTCTCCGTATTCATGATAAACTCCAAGTCACTGCTCTACTTCGACATGTTGAAGGGTAGTTCTATTACTAGAGTAACGAACTTGAATAAGAAGGGTACGCACATCCTGGCGTCTCCAAGGGCAACCATGACAACATGAGCGTCTCGAGCCCCGAAGATGATTTCACTAATGAGGAGGGCCGGTACAAAATGTACGTTGTGCTGGTGAGGACAATTAGAACATTATTTCCGCTGACTTGTAATCGCCAATAGAACTAGATAATGAACGCCCCATCTTAGCAATAGCAGGTGTCATAAATGGCGTTGTCAACTCATTATCTTCTCTATTTTCTGCAGGTAGATGATTAATTTGGTTTAAAAGCCGCGCTTTCATCTTTTATACACAAACTGACATAAATCACTTATCAAACCTGATCCCTTTTGATGCTTATATACTCGTTGTTGTTAAAATCCTATTCGGAGATGAACAGTTGTGCCATACATGGTTTGACATTTTCCAAATATGGGCTTACTGATGAAAACGGTATCCCTAGTTTCGAAGGTGTCAACTGCGATGAATTTGCTAATTTGCTGACATCAGAAGGTCAGTGGCTAGTAAATGTATACTTTGTTTTTTATCGTAATACATGTATGTTCATATTTATGATAATTTTAGTGCAGTGATAAAAAAAAAAAAAAAAAAAAAAAAATCTGTTAGGTGTTTAATTTTGCTGATCCAATATGGCTGATCAACGCAAAATCAACAAAATCATCAGCAAAGGGGCACAGCAAAACTTTGAAAAAGGACGCACAACCTCAAGTTCAAGCACTCTTTTAGCAGCTGTGCAGCTGTGTTAAACACTTTTAGTTGGTTTCTCGTGGTAGCGTTCCATGACAAATGGGAGAAGTGTGTTTGAACACAAGTTTTCATACCCAGTCCAACCTATTCATTCGTCTCACTCAAAAAGCACTTGAGAGTCTGTTGCCTAACAGTTTTGTATGGTTATGCCAGATGTACATACATGTACTTGCTTTCACAGATTCATACAGCTGCTTAGCTTTTCAACATCATGTCTACTCATTCTACACCTTGATCTAATTTTTTTTTCAATTCAGCAAGAATGGATAGTGTTTTGATAACTTGGGCCAAACAGCATCCTGGCTTTTCATAATTTCTATTTTTGCCCTGCATTTAAACATGAATGGCTAATGCGATTCCATCCAGCACTGCCCCCTGTATTTTTCCGGCAGTGCCCTTTCCTGCCTTGTAGATTTCTGTCGAAACACTTATGGAGAGGCAAAATTAACAAACACAACATTGACGAGAACTCACCCCCTTTGGTTTTCAAGCGAGGGTACATCCTGGCATTCAAATCAACACAATCTTCCTCGCCACTCCTGTCGTCGAAGTCAAAGTCATTGTTTGTGCCCCTAGCGATATTCACTAGGAAGAGAAAAAGGCAGCACTAAGGAATCGTTCATTTATAGTGTTATTTTAGCACATTTTTTCAGTATCCCCTGCCTCCCCTTGCACACGTAAGAGCCCATGAAACCCTCCGCCACCTGCGTAGATTAGCAATTAAGATTGCCATTCGATATTTGTGTATGTCATGCATGTAGTCAACAGGGACAGGTGATGTCGTCATATATAACACAAGAACTTGAAACCGTACCTAAACCATGAACATCTCATCGTTTTCATACAATAGACTTTTCTCATTGTTTGTTACAGCAAAAAAAAGTTCACTGTCAAAATTTGGTTTAATCATCTCAGTGTAATAAATTTTAGAAAGGCTTTTGGCTTTTAAAAACGCGTCGGACCACTCTCATTTTAATAATTTTATAAATGTTTTTGCGTGGACACCAATTTTGTTGCTACATGTATGATACTGTTTATAAATGTTTTTGCGTGGACACCAATTTTGTTGCTACATGTATGATACTGTTTAAAAGTCATATTTTCACCGTTTCATGCACTTTCAAATTGTGCACTTTTAAAAGGATTTTTCAGACATCTGGATATGCTGTATGAGGGTTTTAAAATAACACAGGTGAAAATCATATCAAATCAATAACAGCGTACCAATGTAGACAGTCGTGCCTCATCTTGAATTTCGGTGCAACACTCGGCAGACCGAAACCCACATGCTTCCAGCCATGCCAGCGGGAGTGCGTCCCATAGAAATGCCAATGTTGTGGGACTTGACTTAAAGATGGGGATCTATAATTCGCCATGTGGGGGTCATCATGTTTTGCTGACAAAAATACACCTGTCACACATTTCTGTTGGTATCTGCACACGTTTGTGCCCACTCGACAAAATAAATCGGGCCTACCAACGACTGGTTCAAAGTTCAGGAGGATGGCAAATACAGGACATCAATCGTAATGAAAGTTTCATGGTATGCATTCATAACGGCCCCTTTCGGAGTTGCATCAGTCTGAGGTCATTATGACCTGCCTGGTGTCCTTGACTTGTAACACCGGTGTGACAGCGGATATAGTCCCCCTGGAGTCATAGTCCGGTAGCATTGTATTTGACCAATTAAGCAGCATGATCTATTGTACCGCTAACCCTAACCAAAACATTTAGCAATGCGGGCTATTGTTACACGGACTATCAGCCCTAGGACTACTATCCCTTGCACACCGGGATATCGTGACTTAAAATTAACTAATTAGTGATTAATTTATTTGGCTCATTTGAGACTTATTTTAGTCTCTAATCAGCAAGTCACATTGACTGACACTTATCCTAGGCCCTGAGCATGGTGAGCCAGGTTCACCAACTTGGGTGAGAGAGTCACAGCATATGAATTGAGTGAAGACACCTTACATACAATCTACTTCATCATTTGTCCTCACAATATCATTAAACACCTGTTGGAACACCTGTCCATATGAGATGTATTCAGATCATCTCCTAATTTTAGTGTTTTTCATATCTACGTTCTGACCAAAGGTACCAAGCTGAACTCTCCAATGACATAACCAGATCGCAGTGGTGTAGCAAGCACAACACTAGATCTATCATTAGGATAGGCTTAACCACAGGGATTGGAGGCACACGATAGTACTTCTGGACTTTTCTAATATCTTGTAATTACCATTTTTACCTCAAAATGCACAGAGAACTACGTACTCTTTCGCCGTGTGAACTTACTTAGGCTATTTACCTTGATACGGGCTACCCAAGGCTGGGTAACAATACTATTTGTGACCTGATCAGACCATTACGGTTGAGTGACAAGAGGTCAGCTGAGTATGTACCTTTGGCCAGATCTACCTAAAAACACTGTAAAGTATGTATGTAGGCCTTCACTGTTATGTTTAGTACACCGTGTAGCTATGTGCACTTCATACAATGCATCTGCATAGTACATACATGGTAAACAAGTTCAACGACCGCGTGTCGAGGGGAAATACAAGGCTAACACAACAGACACACACGTATCAACTAGAATGTGAAAATATTAACTTACAAGGCTCTAAACCAGGAGTGTCATTCCTGTGGTCCATATTTTCAGACATTTTTGGCTCAGGTTATTGCCACTGAATATCTAGAGCACGGGCTGACCTTATTAGTTCATTCAGGTCTCAGAGGATTTATATTTTTGTAACAGTACATCTGTTTTTGACAGATGCTTTTAAGATCATGAGAAATTTTTAATTTCCATTTGCCTGAATTTATTGTATATAGTCAAGCTGTTTGAACTATGATGCATTACCAATACAGTTTCAAACAAACCAAAAATACCGGGTGCGATGTAAATATATAATTTTATCAGCTATACAAGACTAGAATTGTAGTTTGTCTGGGCTCCTTATCCTCACTCTCGGCGCTGTAGTCTAAAACGTACCGAGGCTGGGGGACCAGGCAACATTCGACCTTGACGTGTTCATGAAGTGGGCCATCTTTTTTTACCCCTATGTCATATTGAAATATCGAAGACAACTGGTGCCAGGATGGAAGTGGGTTATTATTCATGTAATTAGGACAACTATTTGAAGGTTAACGTACATGCATACAAGTACATGTACTTTTGTAGATTTTTAAGGGGATATTTGGGGGGGAGGTGAACGGAGTTCAGTTGAGTTTCACTCGATATATACATAATTGCTGTCGATATATCATTATCATATACATTGTATCTTAATCTTGTTAATGCACTCTTAGACTAAGTTTGTTGTGAAACGGGAAAATGAACAGCTTGATTGGCCTACATGGTCGGGTACACTACACAGCATGCCTTTATATATCAGAGGAGCAGATGCACCAGTACGTGTCTCAAATCGTTCACCAATAATGCTGTGTTCAGACTCATAATACATCAGGTGTGTTGTCTCTCGAGAGAGAGCGAGAGAGCGAGAGAGACCGTAGCTCCATCTGAGAAGAATCCAATGAACTAGACCAACTCTCCTTCCCTCGAAACGTCTTCATAAACCAACGAAATGCGGGCCTGGAATATGCCAGCGAATGGCTCCATCCCGGCCCAGCCTGGTGCACCCTCGCCCCTGGTGAAACAGGGCCGTACTATCGAACCTTTTGATCAGGTTTTTAGACGGGGAGGGGGTGCAATAGGCTCACGGGGGACGGAACAGCCCTTTTTTGCCCCAAATCTGCATGAAAAACACGTTTTTTGAGATATCTTGGAGCCCACCAGCACCCCAACTAAATTCATCCCGGTGGGAACTCAAAATGGATTACAGTTCAGGGTTTCTTGCACACGGCCCCTCAGACTTTAATCTATTCAGCTCGTCTGAAACCCTTAAGCACCTGGTGGTTGTTGCCCAGTGGCTTCCCCGTGCGACATGTCAGGTAAACAAATAATCACCTCATTGTCAAGGACGGATTTGTGTTGAGTGTGGATGCCTACCTACCTGGATAGGCTTCCATCTGAGAGCCTGGCTACCTCGTAATGCTGGTAGTTGGAAGTACCACCCGCCACTGCCTCATGCACAAACGCCCCCCCCCCCCCCACCCCTTACAAAAAGCTGTAGACCGGTGTAACGCCTAGGGATTCTGTTTGTTTGTGAGTGTTCCTCTCATTGTTTGGGAACGCTGAAAGATAGATGGACATGTTTTCTGTGTTTTCGTCTATGGGAATGTCATGGTCTCTCTCGCTGTCTATTGTATGGCGACACTGAAATATGGGAGCATCCAGAGATGTTACACCGCATATGTTATTGTTACACTCTAGTCCTCATGCAGTTCGTGATACACGTAGACCGCGGATTGCTCTCCATCCTTAATGTCGACCAAGGAATTACCCGCAATCAAGTGACATCCGCAGGACGATGAACCTAGACCACATCATCATAGAACATTCATTGTCTGCGGGACAGCTGCCGGGACAGCTGTCTTGGCCAGTCGAGAAAACATAATAATTTATCATATGAAAAATGTATGTGCAATGAATAATTCGACAGATACTATGTATTTTTAGGAATGTAGATTAGGGAATAGAATATACTCCGAGGTCACCAGTGCTGACATCTTGTAAATAAAAAAATTGTAGCTTTCAACTACAAAATTCCTACAATTAATGGTAACAACCAGCAATAAGATGATCACATCAACGGTTCTAAATTATCCGTTTTAGACATGATGTTAAAAAGAAAACAATCATAAAAAGTTGAGCATGTTTGGTCACATGACAATAATGTTTTCCTTGCTCAAGTACAGTCAGGTTATTCAATTCATCCAAATCAGTGCGTTTGTGTACATCAGTGTGCTATTGTGTACATCATTGTATACCTCAGTTTGTCAACAAACCCTTCCTTTGGATTGAGTATTGATGGCAGCACCAAGCCACGAGATAGGGGGGAAGCAACTATGTATCGAACACACATGGCGTAACGAATTTAGGCTACTGTAACCATCCGGGAGGGAACACCACCGTACTATGCTTGCTTTATCTATATTGCCCTCAGATTTAAACAAATTGTGTATATTAAACTGAAGATAAAACTTACGCATTCGCTCCCAATAGTCTATTTTAGACGTGGTCTCCCAGTAGTCTATTTTAGACGTGGTCTCCCTGACTAGATTTAAACCTGAAGCAGTACTCGTTGATCTCTTATTGAACATGGCGTTTATCCAAAAAAATCCCCGCGTTAAAGTGACGCTCTTTTCAATGATCGAATCCGCGTTGTAAATGACACCAACACCATCCTAGGCCTGCTTTTATCCCAGGCTTGTGATCACCGATTGAAATTAAACCAACAGGTGTTGTCGTCGGATAAGCATGTTCAGCTAGTAAACATCCCTCTTCAGTCCGACAGTCTTCACTTGCTTACTATACGGAGATGAACACCCAGTATAACACCATAGTTACTAAGTATGGATTAATCTAATATATACTTGTAGCTAGTGTACACTAAATGTTATTCACTGGTTCATCAGGCACTATCACAAAAGTTTAAAATTCAAAATATTGTAGGCCTTAGACCGTTTGTATTGCACTTACTTACTGACTTGATTGGTTTCAGTCACGTTGCGACCTCTTGGTCCTCATTAGTGCGACCAACACGGTGGCATTTTTCAATGAGATGTCGTGTTAATAAAATGTCAAAAAATTAAATAATAATACAATATGCATTTTCTAAAGAGTAAAAAAATATGCTCTGATTCTGAATCGCACTCTTTGCTTAGTGCTTCAAAGTTTTTTCAGCTGGTTTTCAGCCAACACATATATCATATTCAGCCAATACGTAAGTGGACTTTTTTCAGCAAAACGATTGTGTAACAACAGGCTTCACTCGAAAATACAATGTATAGCCATTTCTCCATAGCGTTTGTGAGTTCTATCGATTACTGTCGGCCGAGACCGTTGTTCTTTACAAGTAGTTTGTGACAAGAGATAAGAAAATTCCCGAGATGTTCCCAAACACAACAAATCACGCTTTAGTGTCCTTGTCTACTGTTTTGATTGGGTGTTTCGTAATCATTTGGGACAACTCCTTAATCTGTGTACTTAGGCGGGTTTTCCTAATTAAGCCGGATGTGATAGCAACCTCCACACACCGACGAATGATGTTATCAAATAACCTTTGTGGTTTACATACGCGCCCGTAACAAAATGCTAAAATACTCTGTATGGAGCTTGGTGACATCTAATCGATCGTGGTCTCAATCATTATTTTTGTATACATGAAGACATGATAGCGGGACGGTTTCCCAATTGTCTTTGAAGTGTTTAATCAACGTTGTGTTACTTGTTGCAAGATTATCCTCGATTGTAAGAAAAAATGAGAACGGCATTTTGTGACACTTAACCTTCACGCAATCAAATTACATCTAGTTGCTAATATATAAGGTTGTTTGTGCGAGGCAGCTCGAATGTTGTGACTGAAGAGGATATTCAGTAGTTCGGTTAGCAGTATGACTCGATGTTCCGTTCACAGACAATCTAGAAAATTGACCACTATACAAGTTATTTGTCTCTTTGGACTTGACTCGTAAAGAGACGAGTAAAGAAAGGAATTCCGATTTCGTTCTTCGCGTGAGCGCGATTTAGTGAAGAAAAGACCAGCCGGTCCAGAAGTTACGGCTGTTCCAAGCACCATATGCTCAAGGTAAGTTCATCGATTCAATGGATCGTTTCTCTTCACTATCAATGTTGTCGTTTTATCTTCAGAATATTGAGTCGGGCAAACTTGACCTCTGATCGAGGCTGAGTTTATGTTGCCACCGTTTGCGACGGCAAATGCCTTAATAAGACTGACGCTATAGGCCGCGTTCCAAGGACAGTTTTCGTGGTGCCCGTGTTGCACACACGAACATGTCCCCCTGGAAAAAAGTGTCCGGGTCTTCTGCACATGTGTATAGTCTGATGGATTATGATATATGGTTCTGGAGGCCATGGCAGTCAATAGCTTAGCGATCAAAGCAAGTAATAGAATCATTTATTCCTCGGACATTTTAACCTGGGATACTTCAAATTTCTACACCCCCGGGACTATTCCCCAGAAATGTTGGCCAAAATAAAATTGTACTAATTCTATCAGTAATCGTTTAGCATGATTCTATAAATAGCATTTAATTACGTTTATTGTGTACATGCCCCAATGTAATGCGCACAGGCGTATCAGATGTGCAGCCAAGACATATTACTGTTTAATCTGTGTCAATTGCTGATTACGGCTCGTAAATTATTTTGTGTTGATTATTTATTGGCACCCACCTGCTGTAATGAGGACTTTGAGTTGAATGACCTCAAGGGAAAACGCACGAGTACATGTAAGTCATATGGTTAATGCATACACTCTTAAAATTAAATAGTAAAAACAACTATTTGATAGTTATCGTTTACTACTCTGCTAGTTGTTATTGCACCGACTGTGAAATTACTAGTTATAACTATCAAAATAGTAATTCTTAACCATTTTGATGGTTGTTTTTACTACTTTTATAGTTGGAACAACTAATTAATGGTTAGTTCTTTACTAATTTCACAGTTGGTGCAATAGCAACGACCAAATTAGTTGTATTCACTATAGGGCTTGGGATGTTTTGCTGTGTACATTTATCTCTTCAGTTTACTAAGGATGCACGGCGCCACTTTTCAATAGGATAAACGTTGTCACTTGCCACTCTTCACGTTTCACTTGTAAACATCACTTGTCTCGAGAGTGGTCAGCAATTGACTTAGGCAAGACATGGTGAATCGCATACAGTCCCATCTTGATCTTGGGAAGTGGTTTTAACGCGGTCGATGTTGCAAGTGACAACCTGAAATCGTTGCTTTTTAAGTGACAACGTGAGCACTATGTTGGTAAGGATCGGGGCCAACCAAAAAAAGCAACACCAACTCATTGTTTTTGTATAATAAAGTTTATCGTTTATTTCACTAAAACCACAAACGGAAACGTATAAGATACATGAATTACAAAAATGACACCTAATACACACATTACCCAATTATTGGTCCACTCACTCCACATGCAGTTGGCAGAGTATGCATAGCAGCTGTCAAAACCACCATCAATTCAAAAGAGATACATTAAACTGCAACTGTATCCCGGTCTCAACAAGACATCAAATGGTCTCTAGATCGAACATGCAGCACAGCACTTACACACACAGGCTAAAGCATTCATAACTCATCACACCTCAAAATGCATACATCAATCTGCAACCGTATTCCAATCTCAACAAGACACTCGATCGTATCGAGACCGAGTGTACAGCACAGCACAGCACCTACGCACACTGGCCAAAGCATTCAGAACACCTCACACCTCAACTGACAAATCTTGTCACACTGCCAATAAACCAATTACATCACAATAATTTAACAAGAAAGGGCACTGTACAATTAAAAATGTTAGAAGAGAGTATTCATTCACAAGTCATAACACGTATTGAATAGTTTATTTCCAACCGATAAGCTACATGACATGGGTGAATTGTGTCAATGTTAAAAGCATGGGCTCACACGTAAGGAGTTGAACAGTCTGTCTTACATACGTGCTATCCGTTTCGTCCACTATGTCTCAAATAGTATTTTTTGTTTTGGTGCAGTTCGCACGCATCTCAAATTTCAATAACCGCTTGCCGTTCGCAATACCATGCTTCAAATCCTCTAAAAACATACACAGTCTATATGCATTGCGCGGACTGTGGTATAGGCCTGAATTCTCACAGACCATGGTTCACCATGGGCGGACAGATGGTGTGGAGACATACTTTTTTGTCAGACATTAATTTAGTTTCAGTTCGTTGTTAAGTTGTTTGTTCAGTTCGTGAATTAATAGGGTATTGTGATATTGCAATCTCTGGTTGGTCGATACTACTGGAACCAGAACGGGTTCACCTTGCTTTCAACACTGGCACTGTTCAAAGCAATGAGGAGCATGGTTGGTCGATACTACTGGAACCAGAACGGGTTCACCTTGCTTTCACCACTGGCACTGTTCAAAGCAATGAGGAGCATTGTGAAAAGCAGTTTACCAGCTCCTTGTCTTGCTGCAATGTATAACCAAACGAATTATAAGTGTCAATAAGAATCATTCGACAAGACTGTCAACAATCATCAACGAACCCCTCCACCCGCTTGGCAACATTGTCCTTGGTAATGCGAAACCTCGGTGACGCATATTGGACCACAGGGGCACGTTTCGTAGCCCGTGATTACCTAACGTGACAGAATTCAAGAAAATCTTCAGCAAGAGTGCTGTCATTTGGCTTATGAAACGTGCTTGTGCATATAGGGCCACTTTTACCATTGGACAGCAGTGGTCAAGTAAGTTGATGGCCTGCCGATGCGATTTGTCCCGTGTCATTGCATGAAGGTTTCTTATTTACTCAGACTTTCGTGAATGCTGAATCTATTGGCCAATAATCAAAGCAATTCGGTCACACAAGATGCTCATGATTCACACCTAGTTTAGATTTTGGCTTGTGATAAGAACAGTACTGTCACATGCCGTCTACTGCACCAAACCTCGTCCAAAATGTTATTCCCACTGTTCTATGTTTGAGGAAGACACCTCATTCGCCATGGCAACGAGGCTAGCTCAGCTGTGACATTTGTAAGGTACGTTGACACTACGGTCAGATGGCTCCTATGATATTTACTGATTTTTAGACAAGTGTTATTCCAATATCCGCATGAGTAATACAGTATTTCTACGAATGGTGGATCTTCTTGATGTACCCTAAGGAATACACAGATGGAAGAGATATATCATGACAGAAAGTCTATCTGATGATTACAGCTGAGATGCATGCTCTTTGCTAAGCACTTGCAGGGGCGTCATTCGCCCAATCACAGTTTGGTGAATCACGAGACAGGATACGAATTGTTTTTCCGATTCAGTGGAACATATTGAAATCGGCCCACAGCAGTGCTATCACAGGGCGCGCCTCCTTTTATAGTCAAGGATTCAGCATCGGGCCTGTGGGGTGATACCCAGCGCGGTTCTAAACGAGACTGCACAATTTGATGTTACCGTAAAACATCCAGTTGATCACGATATCTCGAATAGATTCACTATGATATCATGAATATGATAAAAAAGCATGTTTGATAATGATATCTATGACTTGCTTTGAATCAATATTTTAAGGGCCCTTTACAGCAGCCCGTGTCTGTATACATTATTCACATGTACCTTGCTAGAACTTACAAATTGAAATGTCCGTATTGTAGTTATTTCACAAAGCAGCGCGATGGACTTGGTATGTGTGTCATTTTCATCACACAAAATCATTGAAAAATATATCAATACCTCATTTATACCTTAGGTCAGAATAGAGATTCTTCAATCAATGACGAAGTATTTGAGTGTTAGACAACTAACCTCCAAATTCTCGATGTCAACTGTCCATCTTGATCACGGAGTGACCTAGTCTCGTTCTGGGAACGAGGCTAGGTCTGAGGCTTAAGATCGTTTGGGTCCCCCCCGCCTCCTTACGGAGCAGTGGTAGGTAGGCCTTGGAGAGCTCCCATCCATCGTTTCGGTTCAGCTTGGCTTTCTGAAGTTGTACGTGCACTTTACCTTAGGTTTTTGTTGGATTCATTTTGGACTGGGATTGTGAGAGTTGTAGTCTGGCACGTCTAGTTTGAGCTTGAGTCGCCTGAAGAAACATACTTATCTAGTCAAGTGGCCTTAATGTTGACAATATTGAGGAATCAATCAAAGCATTCATAGCAGAGTGAGTTTGCTCAGTTGCTGTTGACATTTATTGAGAATCTTGGACATGAAACATCAAGCACGGCATTCCTAGACTTCGAGGTAAACACACATTACGATATCATACGTTGATTAACAAGCAATCTCAGTAAGGCAGGTCCATTTAAAGATTGCATCTACAGATAACAACTGGATCGCCGGATGGAACATAATCAGGTTTGATTCAAGAAGGTTGTTGATGTCTGATGTTTTCAGATTGTTCTTGTGTCAGTGAAGCAACATCCTCCGCATGTTACTTTTCTATTCTTAGTGGATTGACCATTTTAGCAGGAGTAACTACATGTACATGTACATGTACATGTACAGTGCCCCTGAGAATGTATGATACAGCAGGATCGTTCGGTGTTCGCCAAATAACGCTGGCCATTTCATGCTAATGCCCGGGCGTTAATTATCGCAGACCAACACCTGATGCTTCTTCTTTCTTTGTTGTTTCAGGGGACGACCACTTGCCATCGAACCGGACAGTGACGTCCCTTCCACGATGACGTCACACACAACCTCCGGAGGTGCCGATGTAATGTCGTCTTCACCAAACGGATCTATAACCGAGGAAATGGTTGACGAGAACTATTTGGAGCTCGTGAATATCATGGAAGAAGTTGCAAATTATTTTAACGCGTACGCAACTGTTCCAATAGTTCTTATCGGATTATTCGGGAATATCTTGACAATGTGTATATTCTGGCGGCAGCCATCTTGGAACAGGCATAGTATTCATTATTTCTTCTGTTTGGCTGTGTCGGACCTGGGTTGTTTACTTATTTACGGTTGCGTGGAGTGGGTCAGCGAAGGACTCAAATTCGCATCATCCGGGACCTTCTATTTCGATTTGATCAATCTGTCCACAGTGTCTTGCAAGTGTTTTAGGTTCCTGTGGAACGTTTTCGGTTGCGTGTCAGCTTGGTTAATCGTCTGCGTGACAACTGAACGTTACATTGGAATTGTCCACGTTATGAGGAGCTCCAGAATATTGCGAGCATCTCGACGAAAGAAAGTCATAATTTGTATTTGTGTGACGGCCATCTTGTATTTCACACCACTTTCTGCTTTCTTTTACGACACTAAACCGATTTACGACGGTTCAGATACATATCTTTGCACATTGTACAATGCTCCGTTGGCGTGGCGAGTCGTGGCAGCTTATGCAAAGTTAATAGTGAACTACGGGCTCCCTGTTTTGATAGTGATGGTGTTGAACTTTGCCATAATGTGCGGATTATGCATTGCGTCCTCAGAACGCAAGAGACTACGCATAGTTTCGCGGGACACACGGAGTGAAACAAAAGTGACGAAAATGCTTCTAATCATCAGCTCAGTCTTTCTCGTTACCATGATTCCTGCTGCGGTCACGTGGTTGACCTATTTCCATATTTTCATGAAGGATACTGCCCTGTCCGAAAGGGAAAAACAGGAGAAAGCGCTCCTTTTTGCGATAGGGAAATTCGCGAACACGCTTTCCATGGTTAATTATGCTGTAAACTTCTTCATATACAGCTGGCATTTTGATTTCTATAAATCAGAAGTGCGGCGGATTTTCGTTTGTAAAAAAGTGGGAAAGTTAGAAACTATATTCAGAAAGGACCACATATACGTCGTTAATGGTTCGCCATTTATGTCAACGCAGACTTCATTGTCGAGTAAAAATTCCAGGAAACTATCTCAAATATCTCAAAGTACGCTTCGGCGATTCTGAATATCAATATGCTCTTTGGGTTTGTTGCAGGAGGACGGTTTTACACAGATTTGGTTTAAAACCTTGCCTCCAATACTCGGATCAATATTCGTATTGGGACGAGAGTAGTGCCAGTCACAACCTTGGAGGAGACACCACAGATGTATTTTATAGAGCGACTTCCAGCAGAGTGGAGCGTATTCATTTTTATCATTATACATGTAACAGAAATCGACTGGTAAAACGATCAAAACTTGCCATAATTTTGTAAAAGTCGAGAGTTTCTTTCTCTAACGACTGCTTTTTATACATAAACTATAAAAATAAATGTGAAATATTAAAAATAGGCAATATCTTCGTGAGTTCAGTCTTTGATCTTAGTCTTAGTCTTGCCTTAAGTGGGTATTCCTCACTACTTGGAAGGCCAACACATGTATGAGCGGGAGCGTCGAGCTTGAATGGTGCCGACGCTAGATTAGTACTCTTTCAGCCCGTTAGATGGCGGTGGCTATGGCCATTCACTCTGAGACGGAATCGGGAACCAATATCTGCGACAACGCTTTAAAGAGTAATCACAAAACACATTTTGAAAAAAAAAACGCATAAGTATATTGATTAGTGACATCACAATGCCGGAACATGAGCAGCTGACCTATTGATCCTAAACTCAGTGTGATAAAAGAGCAAAACTCTCAGGATTAGTTACAAAACTAAACCACGCGAATCAACCCGTTTCATTTGAATGGGAGGGCTATGGCCGCCTCAGTCATCAGCTTTGCGCAGTGGCGGTACCGTAGCCAATGAGGTTTATCCGAGGCGCGGTTATTGCTAGTTGAAAACTATACCCAATACCCCGCATTGACGCCCTCACGGGCGGCTTTGCAATTTTTTCAGGCTCCTACGGGAGCAGATAAACGAGCAAAGATCAGATCAGAAAACTACAAACTTCTGAGAGTGGGGGCGTGACGACGGTCAAACGTGATCGTGGTGGAACAGTGGACTGACAAGGAGATCATTGATGGTCGTGCTGGAGGGCCATCAGGCCATTATATAGCCTCGATCCGCTACGTTGTACATCGAGCGTATGTGCTATCTCGAAAAAAGCCAGTTATTCCAGCCCAAACGCATTTAAGCTTAAGCCATGATGAAAAACAGGAAGAACCTTCGGTGTAAAAATAGTTTGACGTTACAAGGCAAGCCAACCAATCAGGCCATTGTTTTGTCAACCAAACATTTCGCAACAGGCACCTCGCACTTCGGAGAGTCATCTGCTGGATCGAAAGATCAGAAAAAACAACGACAAAAATCTTGGTAACGACACATGAAAATATACTGAAAATTATATACAGTCAGTATTCGATTGTACTCCTAAAGTAGTGGCAATGTTCAAACGCAAGTCTTTCCTAGTTCTGTCGGGAGTGAGTGTCCCTAGAATGTTATTCCTGCCTTCTGCCATCTAAATAAAAAACACAGGGAATAAATAGGTCAAACATAACATATCAATTTGTTGCTTATTGAAATCCAAACTGCCGAAGGTCGTTGAAACACCAAATGATTGTAAATTAAGCGAGATAAAGACGCTACACTCATTGCACAACCAAAATATCAAGACCATGTGAATCACTCAGTGGCCCTACAATAGGTAGGCTTGTGGCGTGTAATCCGTCAGCTTTGCGCAGTGGCGGTACCGTAGCCAATGAGGTTTATCCGAGGCGCGGTTATTGCTAGTTGAAAACTATACCCAATACCCCGCATTGACGCCCTCACGGGTGGCTTTGCAATTTTTTCAGGCTCCTACGGGGGCAGATAAACGAACAAAGAACAGAACCTGAGATTTTAAAGGCTTGTGACATTCAGTCTGTGGTTGCTGAGTAGGTTATTGTCGAGAGAGTTTGTCCTGTCAAACCAGTTTATGACTTTATGACAACAAAGAGGACAACTTTTTGTAGGTTAGGATTACCAAGAATTGCCAAAGGCCACATTTCACATTGGCTATCTATAATAGAGCCGAAACAAACATATAGACATGACATAGATATACTGTATGAATCAATACGGGTTTCGCTGTTCTTTAGATAACCGGATTATTCGTACTCTATAGTATACATGACGAATACAGTCATTATACATAATATATTGGTCAACCTAATTGTCACTTCTATCCAATTGCACGTTTAATGTAGTTTACGGCCAGCGTTCTTTGAAGAATTCCCCGATTCCTTTATCTCCATGCCACTTGCCTCCGACTGTCGTGCTAAAGACAAGAAACATAAGAAGCCTTTTTTCTTCGAACAATAACCACAATTAAAGATACTTCAATGAAAGCTGTCAATTTAATTCCTTGTCAATTATTGATAGTATTAATCTGCAGGGCCTCACTAGATTAGTACTAGATCATCCCGTCAGACGGCGGCGGCTACTCGGACTGCCTGTGTGACTGAATTGGGAACCAATCTCTACGACAACGCTTCATAGAATGATTACAGAATAAATTTTGAAAAATAGAATTGCATGGTTTTATTTATCAGAGACATCACAGTGCCTAGACATGATTAGCCTACCTATTGATCCTAAACTAAGTTAGATAAAAGAGCTAAACTATCGAGTCATTTTTCAAAATTAAACCACGCGAATCATCCAGTCGCATTTGCACGGGAGTGGTATGGGCGCCCCAGTCATCAGCTTTGCGCAGTGGCGGTACCGTAGCCAATGAGGTTTATCCGAGGCGCGGTTATTGCTAGTTGAAAACTATACCCAATACCCCGCATTGACGCCCTCACGAGCGGCTTTGCAATTTTTTCAGGCTCCTACGGGGGCAGATAAACGAACAAAGATCAGAAAAAGATTGAAAGGGTTCTGACATTCACGGGTTTAACCTGAGGTCACTTGTACATCCCAGGTACTTGCTGGTTCTCATTTTCATCAAAGCTTGTCTCTTTCTTCCCTCGTGAGAATTTTCTGGACCATTTGGTAAGTCGGCTGTCAGTGCTCCCTGGTGTCCTTTAAAGACAGATGTCGGGGCCCCGGTCACTCTGCCCGACCCGCGCACCTCTCTCCAGCACTCGCCACCTCAATCACCAACCTTTAAACTCCACGTGCGAATCCCACAGAGACTTTATATAACGCCAGGGTACCTTTCAATGAAGTCTCTCGGACGTGATAGTCAAGACTCACCGGGAAATATCTCGATTTTCCTTCCAAATGGCGATTGTAATCGCCTCAAGAAGTTTAAAATCAGACGACACTTTATCTGCACAAGTCACGTGACGTATTGTTGTGACACGTGATGCATTATTATGACACGTGCTGTGCACTTTCAGGTCGCTTGAGTCACAATGCAACAAACATTGTCATTTTCGAAAACCAAAACATGAAAACAGCTCCTTATGAAGGGAGCGTTTACTTTCAGAAGGGCACTTAGTTAGGAGATCGGATATCCACTGAAAGTGGTTGAAAATATCGAATGACTTGGTGCACTTTATGGGGCTTGTGCGCTACTTGACGCGAGGTAGCATCATGCCGTCAGTCTGGCCACTAATCGCAGTGCTAGAGAAATCCACCATCAAATTAAAAAAAATAGACAGATTTATCAAGTTCTTCGGTGATTGAAACGATAAATTTAATCGGAGACAAAAAACTTCGAAACTTTGTGGATTTAAAAAAGTTTTGATCACACTGACGTTAAATGAAATGCAATACGGAAGGCACGCTCTAGGTCTGACCTGGTGTAAATAGTTTAAAATACTTTAAAATCCTTGCTGATAGTGAACAAAGGTTATGCAGTTGTAAGAAGTAAGGGTGGCCCATTTTAAATCCCAACACCTCTTGTAACTCTGTTAAAATTGGCCCCGGGTGACCATGGAGCGCACATACTGAGCTTCAACTGTCCACTTCAGGCCAGTTGAGTAGCAAATGACACTGGCAAGGCATCACAGAACCCTCCGATCACAAGTCGGAGGCTCTCCTCCTGTTCCACCATGCTTCCCGAGTACCTCAGTGGTAAGCATCCTGCTTCACCAAAAAAACATGAAAAACATCACATTTGTAATACTGGAAGACCTCTGCCCTAGGGATGTACCAAGGGCATTGCCATCCCAATGACTTCTATGTCAAGATGAGGCGTGACTGTAGCTCACCCAGTCACACTTGGTTTGCCAATATGTCAACTGTTAAACAGGTTTAACACACGATGCCTGCAGGTTCAAACCGTAGAACCGCGGGCGAATGACACTAGTTCACCTTGTTCGGGATTGACACCGACGATGAATGACTTCCCTTGACGACTTTGCACCTGCAAACGGCTTAATGATGTCTCCGGGAAAATGCGTCTTCGTCTCTGTAACAAGGCTTGATGACCTCTTTGCCACCTCATTAAACGCTCATTAAGGCTCTTCTAGCAGTTATCTACACCCTCTCATGTCTCCTGGTAGTTTCAACCGATTACTCAATGAAAAGCTGTCTAATGTTTTCTAAGCAAAGACTGATCTCTCATTTTGATACCTTACAGGATTGGATGGATTAGAAAGTGGGCGTTCACCCTATCTTTATAATGCGATTTTTAAGAGAAATCATGGATTGTAGAAAGACGTTGCTGGTATGGTGTTCATGATCAGGTGTCGGAGGTCACGGCGGATGAAACTATTGCGGGCCGAGTTCGATGATAAAATACCCATTGTTAACCAGCTCTAATAGGTGTTTTATGCCTCATTGTTCATCAAGGGTATCTTCACCATGTTAACCCCATCCACCAATGGCCCCAGGTCCACCTACACCCTACACAGGAGAACCACCTTTGTCAGGTGATCTCCCCTTCAATACCGATATGGTGATACATTATCACAATCATTCCCCGAGCACTCATAAAATGATTTGCTTGGGGTGAAACCAGCGAGTCTGTTCATTTGATATCCTCAGTGCACTCTTGAGTGTTTGTGCTTTCCCGCACTTCTCCCCCTCCATTCGCCGTCTTAAACAATCATAAGAGTCGTACCATTAACGCCTCGTAAAGAATCATGACTCTTTGTTTAATGAAAAGTATGATACCAGGGGACAGATTCCCCATGTTAGTCTCAAAAGCCAGTGACGGCAGTCCCTTGTGAACAGTCTTCACGGAATGGACCCTTTTCACGCCGTAGGATAGTGGACTGTTTCACCCGTCTTGTTCGACCTTTGGATAGAATTGAGATTAACACCTCACTCCTGGTCTCTCTACTGAAATCTAGAATGCCGGGTAGAGCTCGAACTCCGGCCACCCGAATGACGATAGTACCTGAGGTTCGGGTCTACACTTAGTAGGTCCATCCTCCCGTCATGATTTTGGTCAGATACCAACCAGTAGGGCATCAATTCCTCAAGCTGCTCATGACTTTGTGACAAGCAGAAGCAAAATATTGATTGATTAAGTGGTATATGAAACCGGGAAGAAATTCTTCCATCCTTGTTGGAAAAACAATGAGTAAAGGTAAAATAATCAAATGATCTATCTCATAAGATAAAGATATGACCCCCACAGAGTATTTTTCATTTGTAATTAAATACCCAAGACTTGGCTTCAGATTTCCTCAACGGAGCATGAAAATATTGCGCGGTTCGCTACAGGCCACGCCCACATCTCGCGCGACGGTCACGTGCCACCCGGGGCTGTGAAATCGAGGCACACGTCTCCCCAACTGTCAACGGAAATCACCCCGCATGTTTATTTTGTAACTGGTGGTGAAAATTGTCGTCTGCTCCACAAACTGGTCATCAAACTATAATCAACATTAGTCCTGCTAATTGAGCTATCCGACTCGATTATAGCGTGGAACCATTGTTTGGGTCTCTGTTTACTGTAAAGGGAAGGCCGGGATGTGCTTGACTGAATCCACCTGATTCCATTAATAGGATATGATTCATGTTTTTTTCTTAGTGTATCAGTCTTACTAACTGGGAACCTCTGAGCAAGAAATACTCTGAGCATTCTTCAAAATTTTCAAATTCTGAATTTAGGATAATGAAATATCTTGTTGATGAACATGATGAACATGATGAACATTTGGTTTTGGCCTATCGACCTCCAAGAAATCACTTTCGTGGGGGTCGATGTCATTTAGATTTGCGCAGATAACCATTTGATAAGACAGTAGAACAATGGGAATAGGCGAAGGTTCGAACGGGCTTTGTTTTGGGACGTGTATTGGGCTCAACCTTAATTCCTTTAAGCTGCGAGGTACGGTACATAGTAACGTAATGTCTGTCGTAAAATATCCTTTCCGAAATATTCTTGGCAGTCATCCTGCATGGCCTGTTAGGGTGGATCACCTGTCCTTGTGCAGTCACCCCGGGGAGCCAGTGCGCTGCCGAGCATACGATTGTCGAACAAGAACAAAGCCTTTGGCGTAATCACTCATTAAAACCCGATCCAGTTTATATTCCATGGGATTTTGTTGAAATTAATTGTTGATGAGGATGGGGGATTACATGGCCATTAAAACACGTTTCAGGTCTAGAAGGATAGGTATCTGTGTGCGTTTCAGTGCAATGTACTGTTAAATGTACGTATTAACCATATGTTTAGAGTTCGATGACCATTGAGATAGATTTCATGTCAAGAGGATATGAGAATCGAGTATGATTTGTGTACATGTGTACTTGAATGTACGTATGCTACAGTCTTTTTCACGTGAAACCGATGAGTTGTTGTTATACTGTGGATTAAAGTACGATGACATCAAGCAGAAGAGAGCAGATGGTCAATGAGAAGGACTTAATATTATACGCGATCTGATTGGCTAATAATGACCATTAATATTCTCAACAGATTGTGCCTCTCAATATCTAAAGCATGTTTGATGTTGATGAGTTTATTGTGATGAAGTTTGTGTGGAGAATGGCCCACAGATGAGGTTATCTTCTCGGTATATGACACTATCACCAAAATAATCAGCGGAAAAATTAATATTTCACAGAAGATCAGATCAGAGCCCTATGGTTTTTGGACAGAGAAATAAAGCCAAACTAGGCCAGAGTCACAAAGAAAATGCAGTTCTCAAGGAATTGTATGAGCGCGTGCCGTGAACGAAAAATCATTTTTCGAATCATTAGAACTCAAACGCCAATCACAAATTCCTATTAAATCAAAATGCACCAATCATCAAAATTCCAAATTCATTCCAATTGGATAATTACCTGATTTTGAAAAACCTGGCGATGTGTCGGACACCTTTCATGATGGTGATTTGTATTGAATGATTATGATGTTCAGCTAACGGTTAGATCGCGACCTTCTCGAGCGAAGGGCAGGTACAAAGCCGGACCGCCCCGGGAGGCTAGGCCTTACAATACGTCGCCGGTCGCCTCCCGTGGTTTTCAAGGCTGTCTGGACGCGGCACACGACACAGGGACGTCCCGTGGTCCGTTGGCATGGGGTTGTTACGAATTTCGTGACATGGGTGCAAAGAACATCAGCTGATATTTGTATGTTCGTTTTACGAAATATCGACTCTATCAGAAACCCTTCCACAAATATTTCTTGCTCCCAATTAATACATGCTTTTTTCTCAAAATACCAGCATATCCCTGAATATGCAGGCAGTGGGTACCTAAAGCAGGAGGAGGTCACAGGTGTAGGCCCCTACATTCAACGCCGTAACCAGGAACCTACTCCGCCCTTCGACGGCACTGCACCCTTGGTTAGGACCCCGGGGTAAATACGCACATTCTTTATCTAGCGCCACCAAATTTGCCATATCTACACCCAACATGACATCTTCTTGAAAACTATGAAACCTCAAAGCATAACCAGCATATTTTGATATTCTCTCAATTGTTACCGACTCCTCTTAGTATTTCCTTGCATACTTCCAGTTGTTTCACCCCAGGTACAGATGTGTTTGAGACGATACTTTTTACGCGGCGGGTCTTTTCCGCTGACGCTACGCCAAGGGTGAGCACAGCGGGACCTTGGGTGACAATGGGCCCACAGATCGTACAAAGATAATGATATACGTTGCCCGAAGAAACTGCCTAACCTGTTGGATCCATATGATTTGCCTGATGGTTACGGTGAATATCGCAACCACTATTGATCGCAAAGTTCACAGTTTCTGGATGTTTTCTAGCAACAACTAGGATTGCATGATACTTGCTGTTATGATAGATAGAGAGACCACTTTCTTGATACAGTTGAACGATTTTAAAGCAGACCTTGAAATGTCGTCAATTTGGCTCCAAAATTATGTGAAATAACCTTACCCGTCAGATCACCGCCCAACAGCGTCAGGGTATCTGAATTAGATTTGGGTAAGAGAGCGTTGCACGTCACATCCCTGACTCACGTGAACCATGGCCAAAGTCGTGAGCCAAAGTCACCCATAGCCGACGGAAATCTTCGTGAGGCGATGAGATGGTAGCAAAAACTCCTTCGGTGTTTGTCTTGGGCAGATTCCAAAGAATTATTACGTCATATAAGTTTTAATCTGATCAAGCATCATTCGAACTGCAAAAGCTACCAAATTGGTCTATCGTGGTCGCAGTTTACAGTGTTTACGCATTTCTCTTGCCAAACTGCCCACGTGCCGAAGATAACACTTCTTTTCCGCCGGAGGCTGTGCAATACAAGATAAAGACAGGATTACACCAAGACGGGGTGTAGTACCGTCATCTTACGATTCCATCTTATTGCGAAAAGACAGCCACCGCCCCTCAGTCTCGGAGATATTGTCTCCTAAAACGCCCCGAGCAAAAACGCCACGTCGATCAAACCATCCGATGTTTATCCCTTTCGAGTGACCACCTTCAAAACAAGGATTCTGAAATTGGTTCTGGCGGAACGAAGGTGGGGTGATATTTCTGGAGGAAGAGTGTTATATTTGATACTTTAATCCACGGAGTGTCCACTCGAGTAACACTTGTTACATTGCCTGCGGTGTTATGTTGATGGGCTTGGTTCGGTTGACCATGTTGACAATTGACTTCCGCTAACACGTGCCAAGGACGACTTATAATCCCTTTGAGGTTGATTCGCTTGGAAAGATATTAGATGGACTTTCTCAGGGAAACGAAGCGTAGAATACGTAGAACTGGCCATTCCCATTGAACAACACAAAAGCAATATAATATTTTGTGTCCCTGATCTCACTGATTTAATTAGCCGACCCTCATCCAATCTAAAGAGAATGATCTTAAACTTACAGTTTAATTTTTCAAATTCTACAAGGAAGAGTGTTCACCTTCTGTCATGTCTGTCAACGCATCTTGGTAGTGCACAGACCATGAATATCTTGTGATGAAGGAGTTTTTAAAATGTCAGTCTAGTCAAACAGTGCTCTGTTGTTTCTTTCATACTGTATTTGCTATGCTAATTGGTTTGCCTGGATAATTGCAGAGTTGAACAATGCTTGTATGATCAAGTTTAATTACCGAACGCACTATTGGGCTCATTACTAAGACGATTGCAGACTAAACTTGATTTCTGACCTTCAGATTTGGTAGTTTCTCATGGCAGGTTTGCTTTATATTTCGATGGCACCTGTTTCATTTTTTGCAATGTATAATTAGTAAGGGGGGATTAGAGGGGGTGGAGTGTTCGCCTTTCTTTTCTTAATATGCCATAAGGTAATTGAAGCGAACTTAGAACTTTGGCTAGTCACCATGGATTTCGATTTGCCCCAAAAAATCGCCTCTTTCTTCACATCATTCCAATAAATCTTTAGGAATTTATCCATATGTGATGCTGAGAGCGGTGAATGAATCAGCAAGTGGTCAAATTCAAATGGGCGTTACGTCTTCCCAGAAGAAATGTTGTAGGATGGAAGAACTCAATATTTAAAAAAAAACGTGGCAAAACATCTGCATCAATTAGCTATAATGGCCGTATTTTAACTAACTAACCGATCAGAGTTCTTTCTCTGTCAATTTTAAAAACGTTTAATCAGTTTTGCAACTGAGTCAGTCTTGTGGAGCCTCATAGCGTAGTGGTTAACACTGCTTGCTACCGGGTTCGATCCCGGGTAGAACCAACGATCGTATTCCTGAATGAACCGGCGTGGCTTTCAAAGAACTAAAATTGCTGGCTCTTTACAGTCCTTCGAATGATAAGCAAGAATTGCATTTCGGACGGCTCATAGAGGTGCTAACTGATGTCAATTTTCTCGCAATTGCCCAGGATTATACGCTCTGGGCAACCCATTTTCTGCCTCGTGGCACAAGCCATTGGACATTGTCTCTATTTGGTAAGCTCCAGGCCATGATTGCAAATTAGTAATGATGGCGTAAATATGCTTGTCAATGATGTGACAAGATCGTTTGGCGATGACGTGGGAAGCAATATATATACTTTTACCTAGTTTGCTTCTAAGTCATGTCGTCTGTGTTAGCTTATAGTGAAGTCGTAAATCGTAAATTCGTAAATCGACTACGCTTTACGAATTACGGATTCCTTGTATCGAACAGATGTTTCATGCAAAAACAACCCAGAGAAGTTCGTCATCGTAACTCGTAGTTCGTGGATAATGCGGAACCTGAGCTGTCCCATCGTTATCGAGAGGTTGGAGCAGTTCTTAGTCTATCGAGGTTTTCATAACGTGACTGGCATCCGTTATCCAAATTGTGCAGTTCGCCTAAATTGATAGGGTTTTATATATCTCTATTAAGATTACATCATTTACTTTAGAGACGCACCACGGAAACATTGCCTATTGAAATTGCCTATTATTGCCTATTATTGTCGACCAGGTTTTACCGATGGCAACCATGTCTTGTCAATTTGAGCGCAAGCTAGGGTTTTAAAACACTTTCTAGATCATATCAGGTAGATGTTATCAAGTTATCAGGTACCCATTTGCACAAAACAATTGACACTTTTAATTGTTTTAATTCTTAATGTTGCATCACTATCTCACAATCTTGGTCTTGGAGCAATGTCGTGATGTAAAATGGGACCAGCGTGCGATTCTATGTTGATGGAATTTGATGCGGATTGGGAAAGGGGTCCAAATAGTGAATCCGCACATGCACTCCAAGTTGTGATGAAGATACCATCTCCGCATGCAACACTGTCTAGGTTACACAATGGACATCATCGTCGGTACAACGTCACCCACGATGAAATTTCATCCCCAGATCTTGACTATGCTCGTTGAATATGAAGGCATCAATGCCCCGCTTTAATCTCTCAATTTAATGTCTCTGATTCAAGATGTAATTAAATTTATCTATTTTTGATAAATGCTTTGAAAACAACTCTCTCTTACAATCTGGCCATCAAACGAAACATTCTTCAGCAAAATATGGAAAGAACAATGACAATACAGGGAAACGTTCGGGAAAAGCACGTATCGTTTACGCCTAGCTCAATAGTTATGAAACAAATGAACAACAATGTACATGTATCTCTGGCTGAAATCCGGTATTTTCCCATAGAAAAACGAAAAACGCCTCATATTCATTTGAAAAAAAATACCGATCTTCTTTATTTTCTGATTTGAATTTTGATCAGATAAGACACTAACTTGCTTTGTTTCCGCCACAACATGATCTTCTATCATGGCCTATTTGTTTCCATAGCCAGGGATCCCGTCACAATTCAATAAGCCCGCAATTCGTTTTATGCCGGGCTCTGATTACTGAGAGGGGTGTATCTTCTCGCCCGTATCAGCCCCAGGCCACACACCGGCTGACGAACTCCCGCTGTCCGAGGCTTGTGCGGTTCGAAACAGTGTTTTCCTCGCTGGCATGTTCTGTTACATGAATATACTTTTTTCTGCTATCAATGAGTCTAAGAAATATTTGAAACACTGACAAGATGTTGAATTTGGAAAAGAATCAAAACCACATGCGCGAAGTCCTTTGGCATGTTTGGGCAGAACTATGATTTCGACTTCCCCGTTACCGATGCTACTGATATAACAATTCGGTGGCCGCCTCTGGATGGTACCATTTGTAAACCTATTGACATGACCATTCGTTGGAAAGCTCTTGATCAGCACCTTCCGATGGTTCCATTTGTAAACCTATCGATATGATTGATCGTCAGCAATCTCTGAGCCAAACTTTGTGATCGTTTCATGTGTAAACCTTTTGATATGACCTTTTTTTGGAAAGCTCTTGTTTGGCACTTTCCGGCGAAGGTACAATTTATGTTACGATGTGGTTTCAATCTGAAAGCTAATGTGTGTTTATGCATCCTCTTTCTTCTCAAAATATGAAGTGATCCTAGTCCTACCCGTACGGACTTTATCGGGAAAAACATATACGGGAACCAGATCATCGTTGGTTCTACAACGGGTTAATTGAAGAACAGTCAACTCCTATCCCTGTTAATGTAATAACATGACGGCCTCGTGTCCAGCCGGGTTGATGAATTTCTTCAAAATCACGTCGTCTTTTGGTTAATCTAATAACCAGAGAACCGTTCAATGCAAATGCAATAAATGCACACTCTCGTGTCGGCTGGAATGACTAACGTGGGGTCCCAGGGTTTAACCCTCGAAATCTTTTAGAAATGAGGTTAAGTTCTGATCATATTTGGTATCTATATTTAAAAGCCACGTTATGCTATGAGGTTTTTCACCTTCATACTGCAGAACTGAGCAATACGGATTGGCCAATGCACCCGGACGTACTACTTTCGGAAAACCTAATTCGGAAGTCATCCTGCCACAGCCGCTCCGCCATTTTAGATAATGCACTTCCGTTTTACGATTGGCTTAAAACACTACGTTATATTCTCGCGCAATTCTCGTTCAAACGTGATTAAAGAAACAAAAATAATATAACCCAGGGGAGTAAGGATTGACTTAGGGATATTGGGGCCGTCGCGGTGACTCAGGGAACACTCAATCATAAAGTGTGGGGGATTTGTACGAGGACTGACGCGTTATTAAGGTAATTCATGTGATATCCGTCCATGGTTGGCTAATAATGAAGCACTTATTCTCATCTCATCTCAGTCTCAGTATATGGTGTTCTTATCTCCTAGTTTGTTACAATATTCTGTGATTGAGTTGCTGAACTTCCTAGGGATATTCCTTCTACAGAAATCGCTTTTACAAATCCCTTGTCACATTTTCAATGGGTTCCATCCAAGAGCTTTAGCGGGCACGGATGATCAAACTTGCAATAATCTCATGTTGATTTCATGTTGTTGCCGAAGGACTGAATGATAAAATACTTATACATCCAATAACCAAATGTTAGTAGACATTAAAATCCCTTACATAAAATCAAACTCTCATTTCAAATATATAGCTAGAAGCTAATGTATACTGATTCGAGAATCATCAAAATCAGAACTATTCTATCCAAGTCAAAGAAAAAGTCGGAAAATGTAAAGACCCTCCTCTCCCCCCCCCCCCTTCCCCTCCACACACTCATCCTCTACAAACACCTCAAGTTAAATATCAGCTTTCAATTACCGCGTGTCATATCACTGATTAACTTTTACAAAGATTGACTCGTGTCACTGCGAAGATGTGAAGACACCCCGCCCAGAACATGTATATTGCGAAACATTTTGCCGTCTGTCTATCAGTTTCAACAAAAACAACAAAATAACTAAAAATAAGGCATGAAAGCATAACCTATCGAAAACAGTTATCGGGTATTTTAATGTTCTCGCATTTGTCATTATCTTGATATTCAATGTTGTTATCTTGATCTATTATTAAGATGAGGCAATATATTCGTCTCACGCGCGACATTTATTATGCATGTTCCGGGCGAAGTCAATTGGCTGAAGCGCAGTCTCTTCACACTCGTCTGACGGCATCATCCATTGAATGCCTCCCCGACCAATCAGAGCAGCAACTTGGCCGGGGTCTCGAGTCGTATTATAAGATATATCAAAAAGGAGTCACATGCCAGTGTCGGGCACAATAGGTTACGTGCTGGTCCATTGTCGGGGAGGAAATATCTGTAAACAAACTGGAGTTGCAGAAGGACCGGCGACATATCTTCTGTCTCTGCAGACAGGGTCGGGACGGATCGTCACCAGGAAGCCGTTTTGTTAAAATTGAGTTTTCGAAGTTTCACCTGGAAGAACTTTTTTGTGTTATCAGACTATGCACCACAAGCTGACAATTTGATTTTGATGAAATATCGAAAAAGACCCAAATTGCCACAATTGGTAGATTGCAGCAGACGTCAATTTTCGAACACGCATACCAGGAGGTTTGGAATGTCATCCAGTCCCGCATAAAGTTTCGATCACAATCAAAAGGAGCGGATGACAGTTGGTCTAGATTGATAGAGAGTGTCACATATTTCATAACCTCTTCACAGACTCTTGTCTGTCTGATTTGTGGGCAGGTAATTGAGTAACCTAACAGTCCCGGCAAAACAGACGTCGTATCCAAAAAGACATCACAATATATGAGTTAGAAGATCCTAGAATATGATGGCTAGGAAGACCTGTCGGGAAAATTAGCACTTTCAAACGGCCACAAGGACAAGGATTCATTGAGAAGCCGACATCCGATTGAACAGACGACACTTTTGATGAAATAACGCGACAGATGACAAGGACTGTTCGTACACATGGCGCCATGGGTCAGACGTGGGTAGAAATGGCGTGAGGGAGGAATCGAGCAATCCAGGTGAGAAATATTTGAAGTCTTGTTTTCTCTTCTTGATTAATTGATAGTTTGTAAATGGTACAATAGCACTACCTCTTGAAATGAAACTTTCAAAACCCCATTCACATTGGCCCTATATGAAATGGTCATGTCCCAAAATCACATGGCCTCATATCAAAGAACATTGGCCAATGTTACGGAGATAAATTATCCTGCACACGGTCATCTTTCTTCTTTCTTTCGTTGCACTGATTAAATTTAGTTTGTTCTTTTCCATTTCTAAAAATGAGAAATGTCATCGTGGTACTGGTGGATGGGTTGTTTGAATCACGCTGGACAAGCCTCTAGTAACACGACGAATGTGCTATTAGTATATTCGGCAATGCCTGGTTCTTAGACTGGGTTTACCTAGAGTTCACCTTTTCACATATAACCTGTCTCTTTTCACTTGTCATTCGTGAAATGAAGAACGAACAAGTCATTTCCAATGAGCAGGCTACATACAATTCACGATCATGCGATCGTGTTACGTCATGTTTTTATGCCTACATGTAAGTCCGTTGACGAACATGCTCGTGGCAAGTGCCGTGGGACACCTAACAAGACACAGCCTGACTCCTATATAAACTCATCGTCAGGTTCCTTTTAAAGATAGGCCTACAACAACCGATCGTCAAAACTCTCCCTTCAGATTGCAAAAGTGATTAAAGTTTTCGCAAAAGATGGTAAGATCTTTCATCCTTCTCTCGTAGACCACTCTCATCCTTCCTCGTCCAACTTCGAACCGATCGCTGTCACAGAATTACACTGAAAATTGTCAAGCGATAAAATCTGATCTGATGAAATCTTATCAACACATTCAATAGTCGCTGACACTTGGTATAATCAGACTTGGTGCTATCAATCTATTACGAGAGAGATTGCATTTAACAGCCAGCGATTCACTGGGGTCCTGCATCATCTAGGACTACAATGGCAAACATTGGACAATTTGTTCCTTAATTGCCTGGATGGAAACTTGGGATTGCTTTTTATTTGAGACAGCTAAACGACTGATAGTCAGCGACTGGCCATGTAATTGGGTGAAGAGTGGATGTTCGATGTGTTTTTTCATCTTTGAAATACTAGTACATTATTTGGGTTGTGATAAATACTAGTACATTCTTTGGGCCTTGTGATAAATAACTAGTACATTCTTGAGGTTATGATAAATACTAGTATATTCTTAGGGCCGTATGATAAAAATAAAAAGGACATTTTTTGGGTTTCATAATCATCCTAGATAAAACGCATGAATCATAACCAGACACCATTTTCTGTACAAGCCATCGTCCCATCCAATTCCACACATTGGAAACAAGAATCAATTGCTTTAGGAGACGGCGAGGAAATCAATTGTCCCACTGCAATGAATCCAATCTCACTCCCATCACGTCAGATAGTTTAGTTACATCGACATTGGCCGTTCTATGGCCCTAATCTAATTGGTGTTGTTATTGACATTGTCAATCAACGTAAGAGCTATTAGATTCTGGGCAATTGACACTCTAGTGTTATGGCATCAAATCTATCGTTGTCGCTACGGGATGGGATGGACGACATTGACCATGTACTGTCATGTTCAAAAGAAGGTAATCGGTGTAGTTATATTGAGATAACTGCACAATTGACACCCTGGTTTAAAATCATCAACTCATAAGTTTTCGCCCCATCGACCTTTTTCTCTATGCACCTACTAATTAGTCCTGGCCTGTAGGTTGGACATGCTATATCAATGTTTATTATGGCTGATTAAATTGATGAAAGCCTATTTTAATCTCTCATAGTACCGGCCATCCACTTAATGATATAAAAACCTAAATACTGTTATCGGTTTGATTTGACAATTAAAACAAAACATTTCCATAGGCATCAAGTCTTCTGCCAGTAATTATCAGAAAAAAAAGAAAACCTTAATGTCATGGTTCTGATTTTCTCTGCGTGGTCAACCCTCATATTTCGGTATCTTACGGCCATCAATTAGCGACAGAAAGCTTCCTTCCGACAAGCATCACAACTTCCGTTTCTCATTATTCTCGCATTGTTTCCTCACACGAGACCTCCACGAGAAGTGGTGTTGCAACGGATGCAGTTCCCGTCAGAGACTCGTGCAAGAGGGCCATTTCGACTCCTCGAAGTCGTCGCAACGCTCCACTCAAATTGACATTGTGAGGTCTGTAACACCGACTGAATAGTTTCAGATGGTGTGGCAACGAAAGAATGAAATATATGATAATGAAATAAACAAGAAACGGGTCACATTTGTATTGTGTTTTTCCCAAAACGATTTTCCTCAATGAGGACGCTGCGGTAGGCACCGCAGTGGTGGGAGACGCGTGTGGGTCTGCCACGGGATGTCTGCGGGTTTGTCCCGCCCAAAACATCACTCTACCGCGTGGCCAGCATAAAACATCATCCCTGAATAGCCGGCTGATTCTCAATGATACCTGCATCTATGGGCTGTTGCTTCTTAATAAAGAGCTTAGTTCTGTTGATGATTAACCGAGACAGGTTGATTCTTTTGCCGAAGGACTTCATGCCCCGAAGCGCGGCCAATGTGAACTTCGAAATCTGTTTTATGATGAGTTTTGTCATTTGACTCTAATTGTTTCGTTATGAACATTATATTCAGATTAAAATTAACAACGCTTATGGAAATAACATCATTCGTGCGTGTGTGATTGTCATCTGCAAACAAAAGTCACATTTTACGACTAGACTTGATATTATCCAGTGAAAAGCTTGCTTGGCAATGCCTTTAAGTTTGAGCCAAAACCTTGCAAGACCTGAAGAATATAATGCTATCCGAATATCTAAACATTCCAGATATGATTTCACTAACTTGTGCGGAGTTTTCGCTTGGTCTAGTCTTTACCAACGAATGCATTTATTTTTATGCCAGCAAGACTTCCTTTACAATCATGAGTTGTCCTTTCACATATCGTGGATCGCTGCAAGAAATGTCCATTCGTCATGGAGTAGCCTGTTTGCGATAATGTAGCCGCGGCTTCGAATTTCAATGTCACAGGAAAACGGCCCGCAACCTTGCTGGCAGCACCATGTAGTACACCAGCGCGTGCAACTGCGCTACATGTACATCAACCACGCATAAAAGGCGTACATAACAACTCCCTGCGCGGCGAAATGAAAAGGTTCTGGGAGACAAATCTAATTTGTGCGAATTCCCCCGGGAAGGACTTATTATGGGACGACATGGAACAATTATAGATAATTCGTGCAAACTGTAGTTTCGTCATTTTGGCCTGGGAATCTTCTGCAAACACGGACGTTTATTCTTCTGCTTGTGTCAACCGAGATGCTAGACTGCATGTCCTTTGGCGAGTTTAAGATGAGGTCGTCACCATCGCTGTTTTCGCTGTCGTCGTTGGGGTCAAAATTTTTGATAAGATTCTTGGAGAAATTCGTACCGTGTGTATGATTCTTGTTCACGTTCCTTGTCATACCAGTATAGGCCATAAGGGTGAATGAGGATTTTTAGTTGAATTCTTGCCTGAAAAGCTCTTAAAACACTTTTAATTGCCAATATGTCATGTCCCAAAGGATATTGACCATCCTAACTCAATCATCCCAGTTGACGGGTATGATATCATTATCATAAACCATGACCAGTCATTAGTTGATAACACAATGACCACAACTCAAAAGCCATTCATAGCCGGTTTTTGTTTTGCCGGAATTTGGTACAGAACACGAAATGTCATCATTAGTTTACACACAATGGCGATTTATTCTACAAATACGAATGAAAGGCGGTGGTTTCGTGAAAAAACTATCCTGCTATTCTTCTCCCCTAACTAGCCATCAAGTGTAAACTGAAACCATTGACAATACGCGATCTGCCAGGATGTCCCTGCCATCCTGTCCAACATATGTCCGCAGGATCTCAGTGAAATGCTACACAATACCAACAGGATAAGCCATTGTTTTTGTCTGAGTAGCGGATGATGGGGATGCGGATTGGCAGTCCCAGAGCACCGGGGTCGATTTTCATCGTCTTGTCTGCGGGGATCGCATTAAAATGTAATTATGATTAAAGAAAATTAGGGTTTAGCGGCTCTTGGCTTGGTCCCAGTGGACTTCATTAGTTTCCAGAGTGACTGGATGGCCCATCATTGCAGCTTAGAGAATTAACACTTTGGGCGAAGACCAATACAAGATACCATTATTCATTTTCCAGTTCCCATCACATCAACACCAGATAGTTTGCCAACATTGCTACACGATACACTGTGGCCTACTCATGAAATAAATTGAAGCTGGGAAGAACGTATTCCTGTACTCTCATTCAAACGAATAAAGATTTGTCAAACTTGCTGAAAGCGCCATTACGAAATAACAAACCTACAATACATAACCCCAGCATGCTGTTGGGGGCGAGTTTCAAAACATAAATATCGCCCGACACTTTCAATACGTTCTTTAGTTGATAAGTGGGAAAAATCTGTTCAACTGCAAGTGTACTGCTATTCTATTGTTCAGTAGGCCTACTTGTATTAATATTACATTGTATTGATATTAGAAGGCGTGAATTGAAGTTGCACCAAGTGGAAACTGGATGAGAATACAGCTTTATAATCGAAACCGTTCTCAAGCGCCACAAACAGGTGATAAATTTAGGTCCGTGAAACCGCTAAAACGGCAAATTTATTCAGCATACGAAATACCCATCTGAATCATGCTGGCATTAAAAGGTCTCCAGAGGAGAAGTATACTCTAATCTCATTTGTGGTTACCAACTTAAGGAGATAATTCGAATCTAACAGTTAAAAAGAGCCATCTTAATTCTCAACGAACATTTACTTTAATCACTCCAGTCTCCAACCTGTCAGATATTCGTGAAAATTACAGTTTTATTAAATTTACTTTTTGAAAGTGGCGTTGATGGTGATGAACTTTAAATTTTAAACATTGCTGACCACGAAATTGGTGAAAATTTGAAACTGATTAAATTCAATTGCGATAAAGTGTTGTTAATTCATAACGATCTGGTCTCATTTCACTAATTTTATAATAAGAATGTCATTATTCTCCTGATAAGCATTGTGGAAAATGTATCGCGGCATATCTATCAAATTAAAACCCAAACGAGAAAAAAAACGTCTCTCAGGACAGTTGGCAGAATAAGCAGAAAGAAAATCTGTGGAGAAGATGGAGGATTTAAGTGTGCATCACAAGGTATCACGTGGTCAGCACAAAGCTCACCGAATCCTGTTTTAATGGTTGTTTGTAGCTGATGCCAAACTGCTTTGTTTTTTCTGGCAAACTTTGCACCCGGGCCGCTTGGGTGAACTCCCTTGTTTCAGAATCCAGCTGGTCAGCAAACAGCAGTGAGCCACATCTCAAATCAGGCTGAGGGAGTGAAAAATAATACATGTATTTGTACAGTCTTCGGTCAATAATTAACCCATAGCACACGACATTAGTCACCAGTCACCATAGTTTCTACGAGTCACAACAATTTCTACCAGTCAACACAGCTTCTACCGTGCTGTCGACCATCAACCGAAAACACCAACTGGTCAACAACAGAAAAAAAACCTCTCCAAGGTATGGGCATATCCAGAGGGAGAGCAAGCCAATAGCCATAATGAACCCGTAAGACATGGCATTTTCTAATTTAGCATCTCCCTGGAAGTAATAGACGGCTGGTCAGAGTCTATTAGCGGATTACTGAACAAAGATGACCCATGTGGCAATTGGTGCCGAGGTAATTGAGACCAACTTTACGCCAGAACATTGGGATTTACTCGTCACTTATGATAAACTCACTAATTTATTGCTCATTTACCTCCAGAGCTCGTTTAACACAGCAAACATACGGCAGTATGAGTAGGGCAAAAATATGGAATGCAGTTCGGAAAGCCGTGATGGAGAAAAAAAAACTGTGAAAAGACCTTCAGCTTCCTTAACGTGGAAACCAAAGCTAAAAACTGCTATTGCAAAAGTGATAAGATAGTTTTCTCCCCGAAACAACTATCTAATAAGCTTAATGGGTTACTTCACACTGTTTTAATGAGGTTTACCTTGCACTTCCGTTTGATAATCAAGATGATGACTTTACATATGCTCTCAAACAATCATTGTCATCTGAGTGTCATCATCGAGTCAAGCTTTCTAATCTTTCTGGTCGTCACCGCACATCTTGTGTCAATCTTTTTAACATTTCCTTCAAAGTATCATAGCGGCTATCAATCGCGAAAGCCCCTCTGGCAGTGACACTAATTAGCAGACTGTGACACCTGTGTCTTGATTGTGTTGTGTTCTCACAGCAAGGCAGGTTTGACTTCGTACGTATAATAACCAAGAGCAGGTCGCCTCGGTGTTATCTCAGTGAAGTTGCCATTTCTTTCTGCTCATCAGAAAGTTGACTCTTCTGAACATTCTTATCCAAGTGCTGAAAATCGGTTTCTTGTTTAGAATCTTCTGCCCGCTTTAAAAGGATGTGGACCATCTGCTCGCTGCCAAAGACCCCTGTAGTTTGAGTTCCTTGGCTCATGACATATACATCAGCGTATTCACACCTACCAGAGAGTTGTCTTGTAACTCCTATGGTACGTACAGAAATTGTCACGAGATCGGTTTATTTTTTGTATTTTTTATTAAGGAAAATTACAAATAATTTACATCACATCTGACACACTCAATATTTCGACGAAGTCGATATTTTTAAACTTTGAACTTTTGGCTTTGCCAATATAAATAACCGTCTTGGTAAGATAATTGAAAAGTACAATATTTTCCATTAAAAGTGCATATTTCTTTCTTTCTTACTCATACCCACTCTCGCACATCACCCACACTCGATACATTCCAATTCTGTCAAAGCGACATCTTATTCAAGGCCTTTTGGCAATCGTTATCGGTCATCAACACCAGGCATCCTTCAGCTAACACTTTTTAAATTCAATAACCGCGATCTGACGAATCACTCTCCTTAATCATATCTCATTCGTTCACCCACACTCAACAGATTCCTTCCGAGGTTCACAATCAAAAGTTTGACAACTTAGTCAAATGGCCACCAATTCTAAATGCAACTAGACCTAACAAAGCTAAATTAAATGCATCTTTAACAGCTAATGCTCTCGCCTTCCCAACATCTTTCCCTATCTCCAGACCTGTTCATCCTTCCAGCTTAACACTAACAAAACCACTCCCAATCCAACAGCAAATGAGGCCATTAAACGCGAAATGACTTTCCTCACGGAGAACATCTGAGCTCGTTGGTGCTCAGGTGTTCAAGCCATGTTTTATTTCGCCGTCTCTTATCCTGCGCCACGAACCAGCGGCGCTCGGAAAACCTCCCAGATCTTCTGGGGTGTTTATGGGCGAATATCCCCACTCACTTATAGGATGTGTTGTGTGCAGTTTCCCCTACAATCTTCCTAATTAAATGATCTCCACTGGTACCAGCTGAGCCACAAAGTCCAATCGATTTCAGGCGGAGGAGGTGATTGACGTGGTTGATGGATTTCTTGCAAATCTTTGGATTCATATATTTTTTCATACATATAACTTGTGGGTGGTCTATAAGTTCAATATGAGAAGAACCAATCAGATACTTTTGTTAGCTCCCTTACATAACCTTTTATAACGTTGCTTTGCCTTTTCCTATATTTTCAGATAACAATCACTTGAACCAATCGTGAATTTAGACACATCACCTAAAATTTTTGAAAATCCGAATCTGTTTAGAGACTTCTCAAAGAAAGATTGAGGAATTATTCAGAGGGATAATTCTAAAGTGATGCACACTGCATGTGTTTCTAGTTTCAACGTAAGAGGGAGCTTAGAAAACATGACGAATCTCGCAGCAGACGACAAAGACGATATGTTATCTAGAGACGCCACAAGAGGGCGTCGTGGGAACCAAGAAAATCAGAATTTGACGCGGGAGGAACGAAGAAGAAGAAGGCGAGCGACTCAAAAATACAGAACGGCTCACGCCACGCGAGAACGGATAAGGGTGGAAGCATTCAATGTGGCGTTTGCAGAATTAAGAAAACTTTTGCCAACTTTACCACCAGACAAGAAGTTATCGAAAATTGAAATTCTAAGACTTGCTATCTGCTACATATCATATTTAAATCATGTTTTAGATCTTAGTTAGTAATTCATATACATCATCGGGATTGTGCAATACATTTATTTGTATCTGGAATCTTCATTAAGAACGTTTGGCATCTTGAAAACTAAATTGCCGTGATCATTCAAGTTCAAGAAGATAATTTCAGTCTGCGTGAGATTTCGGCTCTTTCTGCTAAAGCAGGCCCGTCTCCGTCAAGTACAGGGAATGTCGTATGTGTTACGAATCATTCATTGACAATAACACAACACTGTGACCCCATATGAATTGATCACTGATTGCATAAACTGTGAAACAAACGATGAAATTGGCGGGGATATCAAGTGTCGAGTGCCAAGGGCTTTCCCTGAATCCCGGATCCGCCCTTGCAAATGCTCATTCTTGAAAATCATTATTCAATTGTAAAACCATTCGTTCCGGGCTAAAATATGTACAGTGAGTGTTTGATATAAATTACAGTGCGCAGTTGTATATACATTACAAAGCATATGAGTATTTCATGAACAGCTCACAAACGGTAATGCATTGGGAACAATTGCCAAAATGAACGAGATGTCTTCCCAGTATGAAACCCTCTTTTTCGAATACACCCTCTATTGTTGTAATTACTAGTATAAACGTCCCACGGAAGCACTCTTCGATATTCGAGAGTATAGACGTCTCCACCTAGCGGTGATTTACTTATTGTAAATATATCATTGAATAAAGAAGATTTGAACATCTAACAGTCGTTCATTGACTGACTAGAGAGACAACTGAAACACAGACAGTCATTTACCTCTGGTACCACTAAAATGAAAGATGCTAATTCTAAAACACCTTCACATGGTTAAAATGTTTCAAAGGATTACGCATCATCCTCGTTTTGACTACATATGTTTGGTAAGACAACCATGACCACTTGGGATGGTATAAAATGGGTGTATTTAAGCCGATTCCCGGTGTATTATGCCTAAAATATATCAAGTATAAAATGGGTGTATAAATGGGTCTATTTAAGCCGATTCCCGGTGTATTATGCCTAAAAAATGGGTGTATTTAATCCGATTCCCGGTGTATTATGCCTAAAATATATCAAGTCTGGGGTGTTTTAAAATAGCGATTGATACCTCATGTACCACTGTGGGTGTAAGTTGTCTCTCCAAACGGTTGGTGACAACCAATACATCTAGTTATAATTAAATGGTTTATGAATGATTATACATGTATATGATAGTTTAACCATTTACTCTCCCGTTCACTGTAGTTAGAATATGTCCTCCAGAGTCATAACAATCCACAGATTTCTGTCCTCCGTTATCATACTGGCACGTTTCATATGAGATTATAAAAATATGTTCAACATGGATAATCCGTAATGAGGATGGTCATAGTATTGGTTAAGGGAACCCTAGCGAACAGCAGCCAGCAGGCCACAGCGGACAGCAGCCGTAGATGTGGTCAACCGAAGTGGGTCTGACTGGACGATGTCGAAGACTGGACGGGACCAAGTACCGCAGACTTGATATACCTTGTGGAAGAGGAGGAAGTGTCAATGTGTCGGATCGCACCACTCGCCGCATGGCTGGAGTACATGATGACGATGAAGACGAATGTAGATTCGTCTCTACCATGTCTACTCGAGTCCTACAAGGAGAGTACATGTAACCTATCCTCTGCTTGTTCATCTTTCATGAAGTTCTATCGCCACTGGTCGCTGGTCACTCACTGGTCATACGATAGACAGCAATCAAGTGGAGGAACATCCTTAAGTGGAGGAAACGCGTGCTGATCTGTAGTTCAGCATTCCCAACTAATGGGGGGGGGGGGGGGGGGCAGCGGCATTGATAAATGTGACACTCTGTCGACCATTTGAATCCACGGATGGGACTTGTTCATGGTGTGGTGGTCAGCCGCTGCCCTGTAGACACCGATTCCGTTATTTGAACGCACATGCAGTCTCTGGAACCTCTGGTTGACTGGTGGTGACGAGAAACAGGCTGACCACAGCGCATCGTGTTGCAATGGCGAATTCCCAGCTAATATCCAACACTATATCACTAGACACGCTGTGCTTTAGCCAACTTCGCAGAAGGAAGTATCTTATGCGGAAACACCTCATAAACATTGCCAACTTCCCCGCTCTGAGTGCTATCTTCATAATTGAACTTAGAATCATTTGATTTCACACTGTCAGTATTTGGATCGACATGATCATAAGTAGGACTAACTGGTGATTTTGGCATGAACTCGGCCGGTTTTGTGAGTAGCGGCTTGTTCAGACGATCATAATCACCCTCCGGCACGTCACTTGAACCCTTCTGGCCCCGCTCACTCCCTCCAGAACCCTCCCTCTTAGACTTCACAATCTCCTGCTTGTCCAGGTCTGATTCCTTTCGTTTCGCACCAGTTTTGAACTTTTTACCGAACCATCCCAGAAAGCCTTTTTTATCATTGGAATCATCTGTCGATTCGTCTTCTACAATAACACTATAGTCTCCACCAGCATCAGAATCACTGACACGAAAGCTTGTGTGTTTCGGTCCAGAACCAGGTTCTTCTGTACCCCTCGGGGTTTTAGGTAGTTCTATACTCTCACGTTTCGGACTTTTAGGCAACTCCACACTGTCACGCTTTTCTTCACCTTGTTTAGAATCAGGTCCGTCGTTCACCGCTGTATCTTGACCCCCTTTCACGGATACTGGTTCGCCCTGACCACCCCCGACATTCTGTTCCAACGACTCCGTTTTTTTCTTTGTCAAGGTCTCGTACACCGCCTCGACATCGTCTTTCCCATTTTCAGAGCCATTTTGTTGCCCTGATTGCGGAGGGTTTCTCCTCCTGTTGAGAGAATTAAGCATTACTGTAAGAAATAGTACGTGTACAACCAAAGAATGCGCCTTTATGCATTCCAACTCACACTGGAATAATGGTCAAATCGAAAACTGATACGAACCCAGCTAAACTCTGTTCGCCACATGCGAGAATCGGACACACGGCTCGAGGGTTTTCAGAACATTTATAAAGTATGCAATACATTCGACACCAGGAATATCAAAACTTGATGAAATGCCGCAAGATAAAACCTGACTTTTTCCCTGTGTGCCTTTGCCACTTGTCGCTCCAAGCTTGTTTCAGCTAGGCTGCTTTTGGCAATACGAAGTACACATCATCGGTCAATGATCAAAGTGCTGACGTCATCTGTATACTCACCTTTTTATGACAAAAAATACGATCAGAAACACCAAAACAGCGACAATGATCACCGCGAGCACTATACCAACAATGACGCCGATTGGAAGCTTTCCTGAAAGAAAAATTGGTACTGTCATGCTGGAAGTTGTGCAAGAGCAAATTTTTACCCCAGATAATAACCTCACATCACAATAACTAGCAAGAAGTTCATGCTTGGGGAGGTATGAGGATAACCCAGGTGCTGACTCCCACAAATCGGCAGTCACAAGGCACTCTATGATAATCAAGCAGATAATGACTGTATCAACTAGCTTCCAGAGAAAAGTTGGAAATTAACCCAGTGACTGATTCCCGTACCTACCTTCTTCCTCCTTCCCAAGTCCAGATGTAGACGTTTCTTCCCCTTGCGTCGAACCCGACCCGGTGCCAGGCCTTGGTCCACGTGTTGGCGCTAGCACTATTTCACTCCCATTATTACATATCATCTTGATTGGCACATCCGCTGCAGAAGGAAAAAAGAGGTTCGTCATTAACTGTGTTTCCTTCGGTAAGCAGGGATAAATCGTAGGGTTAAGCGTGGCAGAAAATGTATCATTCAAAAAACATCACGAAAGTCGTATTCAAGGGTAGGCTAGTATAATGGATAGAAACATGACGTTCACCAATGACCCCATTTTATCAGTGTAGTCCGTTAAAGCTAACAATCATGTCAAATGTCCTGTTTGTACGCAAAGGTAACATCACGAGTTAGTTTCGAGGTACTGTCCTGAGGCAGAGGATTACACAATTACTCTTACCTTCATAATAGAACAGCAGTTCATTGTTCCCACTTTCTGTCTTGTAATCCACCTTAAACTTATCTGTAACATTGTGTTTGTAAGGGGTGGTCCCAACCTGTGTTGACGGGCCAATAGAAAAAGTGGCGTCATCACGCCATTTTAGTGCCAACACAGTTCCCGGGCTTCTGAAATTGTGAGCTAAAATTTTAACTGAAACCACAGTTCCAGGTGGTACCGCCGCTTCACAGCTGCACCTTGAGGGACCAGCAATGCCTGCCTGATCAAGAAGATTGAATGTGGACTTTTCGGCCTGTATTGTGACGTCGGAGCAGATGTCATTGCTTTGACCTGAAGGAATAGAAATGTACACTCATGTCAGTGAAGTAGAGTCACTTGGTGGTGGCGCAAAATTCTAGATGGTAGTTTCTGTTCTTACACCCCGCTCTCAGCCTGTTCCCAACATCAGCTCTCTTTTCGATTTTACTGGTACCAGAATTATCCACTTTTGGCTCGTTTTAGTTCATTGAGAATTACAATGGATATCAGGGTCATGCTTATGGTATTGGTGTTTCTTACGGTCATTTGGAACGTGCTAACTAAACATATCGTTCATTTTGACGGCAGCGGTTTTGCCGAAAGCAAAAAACACGGTCGGTTCAAAATTTTCAACGTTATCACAGGAGCACAAAGGGTACACTTGTAGAGGGGGTTTGCAACATTTTATATTGATACTGTATTCATTTGGAGGTGGACGTGGGGCATGAGAAATGATTACTTTCTGCACCCGTGTGAAAATGTCGATTCACCCCTAACTGCACATATTAAATAGCGGTATATCCCTCACCACAATAATAATGCACAGCCAGATGTCTCATGTCTTCTACTGAGAAGTTGGTCGCAATATCACATTCCATCTTCCCCTCACATTCCTGTCGGACCTGGTCTATGGTGACCTTCTGGGTACCTACATTCCCTGCACGGCAGTTATCAGTTAACCTGTCTGTGGAGGAGACAGTGATGATGAAAATGGGAGCGTTTCCACAGTCTAGTCTCAGATTTGTCCCACATGTTTCGTTTTGGCGGATCGAGGCGGATGCTGTAAATGAAGAAGAACTATCAATGTCTAAAGTCATTCTAGAACGCTGTAGGCTACAGAAAGCGAAATCAAATAGGACCAATGGATCGTTCATGGAGCAGTTGGTTCTAAAGGTACGTCATCCAGCATGACACCTCACCCCTTGAATGTCATAGATTGAAACTTAAACTGAATCAAGCAGAAACTGAACTATAATATCTGAATACTAACTTTTGCCAGGTTAAGTGCCTGTCTCTCGGCGTACGAGTCGCTCAATTCGAGGGTTGGTGAGGTCAACCACGCTAAAGATTACTCGGGCCAAGGACCTTGCTGTAGATATTTACTTGGCTGTCTTTCACGAGAACCATTTTATGTTCCTCTGACCGAAAATGCTACTCTGGAGGACTCTACATAGCTCCACATCGAGACGTTTGGACACCAGTCGGCGAGTTGTCAAGCAATACCTTTCATCAATCAGTACTTAACCATGGTAACTACACCCCGAAATGTCGTCTTACAGCCAAGACCACAGTGATCTCTGACAGTTGCCTACAATGACTTTGTACTCTCAGGTGTAGACATGCTCTTTTCAATTTTCGTCTTATCTTCGTTTACCAGATTGAGAAAAACAGGGCCTAATCATTGAGTTAGACACGGACGTATAATCGGCCGATCATCGCCCTTCATGAAATACGATAAACAGGGATATTTATGCAGTCATGGACAAGCCTGTTTTAAACACTGTTTAGAAGATAGACATGTCTAAGCTAATCAGTGTATTAACATCCTTTATGAATATGGGCCTTATTGTAGCATTCAGTATGCCAGTTGTCTGGTCAATTTGTACAGTGATTGATCAAACACAACAATGCTGATATCATTATTGCAAGTGTCCTCGTGACTGTGAATCACCATGCTTTGAAGCGAAAAATGCTTTGAGAGCCTAGTTGCACTTGTTGTCTGGAATGAGTTGAGGTGTTATTGAAATTAGGACAGCATTGGGCTATGCAGCTCACAGAAACGGCCAATGTAAGTGGCCATGTTTTGTAGGCCTACATAAGCATATGCGTTCATTCATATGCATTGGCACTTTTTGGTGGTGTGTTATGATCACCATAGCTTTAGTACTCTGCATGCCTCGTGTTGTGTCGTGAGCAACCCCATACTTAATTGCCAACGCCTGGGTGTCTGCAGAGGCCCTGGTCTAGATCAAAGCTAAGCTCCAATTTTGATTTCCTGAATGATATTCCAATGTTCCAACTGTTTCATGCCCACATCTTCATCCTCGGTGACCTTCTTCAACTTTCGCTCTGTCCTTGGAGGTGTTCTTCTCCAGAGAGTAATCCCCCTCCAAGTCAGGACGAAGCGTTCTATTGTCTGCCACTTCGGTTAGCCGCCAATTTAGGTTATTGGCCAAACGAATCTGTCTTCAGACAGAGTGGACTCCATTCATGTTTCTCTTGGTGAGAACTTTTGCTTCCTCCTGCATGTAGACCCTAGGTTGAATGTACCTTTGTCTTTACATCTCATTTGAAGGAGGAAGAAATTCAGGGTCAAGAGTCCTGCTCAATGACACAATAGCGGCAGCAATGATCTCTTCAGTGAGTCGAAGCCACGACCGCCTGAATATGAGACTGAAGCTCTAACCATTAGGCCTGTGCCACTGATCTCAATCGCTGAACTCAACTTGTCGTCCCACAGTCCCTGTGTTATCATACATGTTGGCACGTACACTATGTGGATGGTTGCTACAAGTCTATTCATTGTTTCCAATTACGCGACAGACCGGGATTAGAGCTATAGAATATAGATGATCCCAGGCGGCTGAGATTGCACACCTATCACAATGCCTAGTGACCGATGTCTGGCCCTGGCTGCTTCGTACGTAGAGCTACCCAGACACACCAGAATACCAGGATGCGAAACAAGCAAATATGGACTCGCCCTGATTTCAAGAACTTACCATGGTTTGCTGCAGCCAAGAGGAAAAGGGCAGCAAGAAATAGCTCCGCGTATCCCCTCTCCATCTTTGCACTGCTCTTACAATCCCTGCATCCACTTATAAATACCGGGGATGTAACATTCGTGTTGCAATCATCTATACACCGCTTGGTAACTCCATCCAATCCAATATGGTGTAACCCGGATGTCCATCACACGCTGAATCGGGAAAACCAGGTACAACTCCCCGCTCCTTCTTGATTGGGCAATAACATAAAACCCATTGCGTAGAAACGGTATGATTTCGTGCAAATGTATTTCTCAAGAGAACCGTGGTAAATATAATGTGTATATCCAGTTGGAATGCCCTACTGATACCAGCGGTCTAGACTAGAGCACTGCAGACATGCCAGACGAATGTACGCACAAAAGCCTGACCTCAGACATGTCAGACAGCAAGGCCCAACCACGATATCCAAGCATAGCGAGAATACGTTTTCGTATATTTATGGTGTCTTCTTCAGACAACTCATACGAATACTGCAGTGTGCTTACTAATAGTACCACGAATACTGTAAACACCCTTTGAGGCCGAAACGACGGCTATGTATAGTATGCAATGCAATGTATCGTATTGCGATGTGTTGCCAGTCGACAGATATGCATTTATCCGCAATATGTCGTTAATCAATCTCACGGGGACATGAGTACATTATGCGAGTTATACACACGAGAATTCCCCTGGGTATTTCCACGGGATGTTCCTTCGTAAACGCCTGCACCGTTTATGTCCATTAGACAGAAGGCAAACAGCACGAGTCAGCGGGTCAAAGAGGCTATATTTAGACTAATGTACATGTGCATCACTACCCTTCTGACGTGCTCCCGTACCTCTAGTCAGAGACTCGTACAAGCGTGCATAGTTTCGACCCCTATTGTCGACTTTGTGTAACTAAATCTGACCTACCTGGCCCCTGCCAAGAGCCTCCTGTCAAAGTTGATCAAATTCCGACCGCAGCATGTTTATCTGCAGCATGTCGTATACACTTGAATTGTCTTCGGAGGACAGTCTACAGACATGACAGGCCAAATGGTTCTTTGGAAAGCTGGGGTCGGGTCCTCCTACTGCACAATGCGGTGTATGTAAATGATTCCCTCGTTTAATAAGTACATGTACATGTAGTTGTATTTTCTGGAGCAAGTCATCATAGTTTCTCTACTAAACTGTTTCTCGGTATGACATGTGTATGCGAGAAGGGACTTACTGAATTTGATATAATTGTATATTTATTGATCTAGCAATATAATAGGTTGATAAAAACCTACTTTACAAAAAACAAGTAGTCTACACCTCTAGACTCAAACATAATTATAAAGTTTATAAACATGGAGTATTGTCGTCATTGGCAGAAAGGGTATTGCCCTACGTCAGACTCTGGGACTTCAACGTCTCAAAACAAATGCAACATTTTCTAATACAGAGGCAAAGCTGAGATTTCTAAACCTGCTCATAAATATGGTGATCTGTGGACTCCGTTGCCATCAAATTGGTCACGTCAACACTCATGTACGCCCCATGGCTGTCACCAGTTCCCACCTCATCAGGCAGTACTAGGGCCTCAAACGATGCTTCAGCCGCACCCTCACTGGGGCTACCCATGTCGTCCGGGATATCCGCATAGTCTGGCTCATTAGAATGGCCATTTCCAAACACTAATTCAGAATTCTCACTTTCTGTGTCTTCCTGACTACTGCTAGTTGTCGTGCCCACCGCTGTATTTGCTGGTTCCTGTTTGACCTTTTTGACCACAGCATAGTCAGGAATTTGTGAAAATAAGTTTCGAATTGAGTCCATAACAACTGGAAATTTATCTTCGTCTACTTTAATTTCATTGCTTTCGTTAGATGCTTCTGTTGGTCTTTCACTGTCACCATAACTTTGAACGTCATTCACGGTCAGAAGTTTACCATCTTCCAAGGTCAAAGATTGACCTTCTCCCAACGTCATTTCCTCGGACTGAGCTTTAGCAGAACATTTCCCTACTTTATGATCATTCAATTTCACGTTATTGTCATTATGGTGCTTGCAATGACCTTTGTCAAATGTCAGTGAAGGCCCTTTCTCCAAAGTCACAAGTCCATCATCGCTGTCTCGTAGTTCCGGGGGTACAATCCACATTTTCCTTCCTCTTTCTATGGTGGCATACAAAGAAGGCGAACCTGGCGCCAACTCGTCAACTTCGTCCATAACCTGATGAAGCACATTGTCATGCAACACCAGGGACTCGGTGCTCACAACATCAGTAACTCTATTCAAAACAGAATCAGGACTTTTTCCCGGCAGGTTATTACAACCGAGTAAACCCTGACCCCTTTTGTCATCTTTCAGTTTTAAATTTTCGTTCAGAAGGTCGACACTAGGCGGTGCCGAATCTTCAACAACCCCGTTCCCAAGTTGATCCGATTCTTCCTTTCCTGGTACCGGATGTTCCAATTCGTAAACAGATCTCGACACCACGTGATTCCCACGGGAGGTTCGTCTGGGGTAATACTTCTTCCTCTTCTTTAGCCTACAAAAGAAGGGAAAAGCACAATATAAGCAGGCTTCCTTCCCCCCCCCCCCCCCCCCCCCGGTCCCAAGCAAATTTGAGGGGGCCAGTGCTTTGTACCCACCATTTCAAAATAACCCCTTGTGCATGATAGCAGTGTAGACTGGCATTGGTTCTTCAGAAAGGTTTCTGATAGGCTGGGAACGATTGTAAAGTGCTTTGCGAGTGTAGATAAAAGAGTGAAATGCGTTATATAAAAAGTCAGTATCTAAAAAAACTCACATCGAATCTAAATGTATGCATATGATGATAGATGCATATCCATCAAGTGACACTTATGATAGATGACACTTTTTCACGGAATACCGGTATATCATTATCGGAACAGTGCTTCCATCTGGAGTTTTGCATCATAATAACCTACAGACCATCAACAACTGCCGGTCGACGTCGGGGTTTTAGTCGACTAACTTCGGAGTTTTAAACCAATGGCCCTTACCGGTTGTAGATGAGTAATGCCATTAACGTGAAGAAACAAGTGACTGCGACCAAAACGCTCATCCCTATCAATGCTGGGATCAGGACACCTAGTACTGCAAGAAAATGAATCATTTGTTAACTTAAGTACCAAACAGTCTTGGCCACATTGTTGTAGACCCATGATAATGTTCAGCATTTAATTCGTATAGCGCTCGCACTCCACATATGATTCAACTCACAAGCGCTTTGCCATGGTATTACCAAGGCTTTTGGCCGACATTCCTGTTCCAGCTCATCTCGATGGGGAGTATGACGTCCAGTTGCCCCTCAGAACTTAAGCTCAATAAGGGTGCCCGGGAGGTCTATTTACCCTTCATGCTGTGGTCCTTGTTTATCACCTTCGCTACAACTGGGACTTCCGTCCAGTTGCGGTCATATTTCTCGGCATCTGAGGTTGTCAAAATGGTCGGTGCGATTGGAGATTTCATCGGAACTTCCTTCCTTGAGAATGTGACTTGAAATGTTTTGTCTAATTCTTCAGTCTTAGCTGAAGTAGTCTTGGTTGTTGGTAAATCTTGCGTGGTTTGGACATGTTCCGAAGTAACCAGCGGTTCAACTGTTGTTGTTTCCGTTGATGATGTTGTTGTTATGGTTGTTACATATGTCTCATCCAAATGGGCCGTGGTAAGGACATCGGCGATGGGTGTAGAGTTAGGTGGCATCTGGATGGATGTTGTGATCTCTTGTGTGGTTGGAATTATTGGCATGTCCATGTTGCACATCATCGTTATTGGATGGGATGCTGTTAAAGACAAGGGATGCAATCATTTTGAGTGCATATGAAAATGACACCGCCAAAGAAGAAAGCAAAATCAGCATTAACTCGTCATTGTTTCAGAGTAAGGGTAAAGAAGTGTTTCTTCTCAATTCTTTTGCCATTTCGCCAAATGACAGTATTTGCACTTTGCAGTTAACCTCTGTTCTTTCTATTCTTGTAGTTGAAAGTCGCCTGAATGTGATTTCATAGCTGAGCAGTGAGAAGTTAAAAGGGTCACCAGACATTCAACAGGAAATGCCTGTATAAACGTTCTCCCGTACTAGTTTACCTTGTACATGTAATTATCATGTTTTTAGGGGTTATGATGATTAGTTCATAGCTCACCATTTCCGATAATTACACTGTTTATTTTATTTCTCGTCATACCAGTGCTGACTCTAATAAGCGTTTAGTGATATTGGCGCAATAATTGGAGCACACTAATTCCAATGAATCAACGACGTGAAAACAGCCATTCAGTATAATTGCATCTGTTTTCCTGGCAAATACAGTTGAACCCCGGTGACACAACCACCCATGGGACCGACGTTGAATGGTCGCGTTTGTAAAGTTGAAAATCCGTAGAAAAAATGCATGATTATGTTCTCCCGCTAAAATTGTTTCTCAAAAGCTCAAAATCTTGAGAATTTTTTCATAAAGCCACCAAGTTGTCCTGCAAGCTGAACTGAGAGGCTTATAATGACATAATCCATCAAGCCTGGGTCGTGTAGGCGAATTGGTGCTTCTTACCCCAGTGCTCTTACCTTTATAAAAGAGCTGAAAGAACCCTGTCCCGTTCCTACCGTTCGCGTTGAACATAATGGCGAAAGTGCCATTACCCGTCTCCCTGTAGATGACACCAGGGCTTAGGTCCGTCTCCTCATAGATCTGTATCACCTCATCTGGCCGCCATTTTATCATCAGGTGCGTATCAATGGATGAGAATAGCTTGTATTGAACTCCAACAACCAACCTTGAAAAGAATGGCAGTGTTTGTCCATTTTAAAGTTGATAAGTATGAAATGGTGCAGAATACATCGCTCAAACAGAAATATTAGAATGTGTATGCACTTATTTACCCAAGGAATTTTGTGATTCTGGGGAGATATCAATAGATGAACTTTGCGAACCAAACATGAGACTGAGACTGCGATATCGTGGTGTCCAATGAACCAGGGATCGGCCAGACCAGGGCTAGATCCTACCTTGTGGGCTCTGCTAGCTCCGCCTTGCAGCGGCAGACAGTTGAACCAGCGTAGGGAAAGACGTTTCTGTAATTGGGGCTTTCCAAGTACGCCTTGCTGCTTTCGATGCGAACTGATGAACACATGTCGTAGCTCTTGCCTGGATTGAAAGAAATTGATCAAAAAGATAAGATGATTTTGTACCAGTCAGTCATGTCTGAATCGCCTTCGGGAAGAAACACAAAGATTCATCCATTTAACATGCTTGGATACCAGGGGCGGGTCTAGTGATATCCTAGGGATCTAAACCATTGCTTGTGCTGAATATAGATTTAGCACACGAATATAGTAATTTAGTACACGCTACAGAACATGTTCCTTTGAAGTCAGTTATATTATGCAGCTAAATTGTGAGAAACGGCGTCTTCGACGATAAAAATACCTTCATCTACTCCTGTGCTTCGTCGTCCATAGCTCTTCGTCAGGGTTGCGGAACCTGTCTATTGGTAATGATGACGAACGTGATGGTTGATGATGTTTTGCACCTGTCCATGCTAAGGATATCCTGTATCTAAAGTGGCAATGGGGTGGACATGTGTATGCAATGGTATTCAGTGTGCAATACTCACCACAATCATAATGAATCCCCAAATACTTATAATCCCCAAGCTTCATGCCCGACTTTATGGTGCAACTCGTTTTTCCGTTACACTTCCTCCACACTACCGCCTCCTTGCGGTTGTTTCTGTCACCACTCCCGGCCAACGAGCATGCCCAGTTCTGCCGAGTAACGGACATGACGCTGATGAGGACAATGGGCTTCGCGCCGCACGAAATGTTCAGTAGTCCTTCGCATGTGAAGTTGAATTTGAACGATTCGACTGAAAAAAGACACAAGTATGATTAAAGACGAAATCCATCTCTTCATTTTGCAGTAGTCTAGCGTATTCCTGACACCCCCCCCCCCCCGCCAACCCCCACAAAAATCCACAAAAGCAATTAAACAAAAACAGTAGTAGGCGCTGACAGAGGAAGGCCAGATTCACTTTCAAAGATAGGCAATAGACATTGTCATTGTGTAGCAGCAAGTTTTAGCAAACATGTACTTCTCTCGAGGTGATATCTGCCTTCTGCTGGTCTGGCTCCCTCTGATGCCTCAACCCACAGGTGTCAGCAGCACAGCATTATACAAGGTCCAGGTTGGACTGCTCATTGCTGTTTCTTCAGTAAAAGCATGCCTGTTTATCGTCAAAAAACGTCAAAGACTAAATTATGGAAGTGGAGGTGAACTTACCCGCTTTCAACAACACAATAAGAAACAGAAGAATTCCACATTTCTCCATCGTTCTATGTGACACAATTTCAGTAGGTTATCGAGGTGCTTTAGGCAGTAGCCTGTCTCCGACTTCAGCTTCCCTGTAATTTACATTGACGCTCTGTCTAGACACATTGGTTAGTGTTTACCGTCAGCTGGACACTAATGTCTTGTCAACTGAACTGTATTCCTGCAGACGGTGTCCTTGACTAAGGACAAAGACGAAAGGTCAAGCAAGACAGTCCTTGAAAAATCACAGCTGTGAACTGTAAATGCAGCATTGAAAGTAGAGGCAGTGCGAGGGACGGCGACTTGTTTACGTAGAAAGTCGGTTGAGTAAACTGTCAAAAGTATCCTTCACAAGGGTTTTCCAATAGCTATGTAGGTGGAGACTGGCGCCTTTTGCACTCCAGAACGACTCTGCGTCTCCTGTTTTGTAATCCCCATAGATATAGCGTAGAAAGGAAAAGTCGAGGACTTTAAAAAACTGTTCGCTGTATCAAGGTTTGTCAAATTAGCTCTGAAGAGCATAATATGCAATGATCGAATTGTCCTCTCGGGATTTCTGCTCCAACTGCGCCAGAGGAAGGCTGGCGCCTGTACTCTTGCTTTCCTCGCAGCATTCCTCCACGGTCCTCGACGAAATCGCTTCCCCAGGCGTAGCAGGAAGGAAACTGCTCTCCCTGTTCGACCATATAATTGATCAGCCTTACGATTAAGTGATTATTTGAAAATATAGGACAAATAAATTCAGCGAGCGGGCGCAGACGCCAAATTATATGCACTTTGTTAATTAACATGAAATTGTATGGATTTTCGGCCGTAAAACTCCAGTTAGGATGCAAGGGATGAGATTTTAGAGCAATTCGTCAAGGTTTCCCTACGTATAATAGATACACTCGTAGGGATAAATGTACATAGCTAGAGAGGCCATTGTCTTAGATCTCAAACGCCCGATCTCTTCATACCGTAGTGTCATGATACAACTTGGGGTATAATCGCAGACTGCAGATTCGAATTATTCGTTCAGTAAATACCGTATCATAGCTTACACCAAGGGAGTAATTTACCGGTAGTAAACGCGCTGATGATTTCCCTTGGCCTCAGTATTGGTGTAATTACAATAAACGAGCGGCCAAAAGCATTATATAATTAGGTTATGTTCCAGGAGAGAATTTACTGCTGCCTTTGCTAAATGTCGTTTGCATTGCATGTAAAGTACAATGATATCATGTAGGAAAGCATTGTTTTAGTTGATTAGTAAGTTGGGTTTTTTGTGGATATTGGTGTTTTGATATTCTCATCAGGTCTGTTTAAACCTAACATATCAAAGAACATTCTAAAATATGCGACGGCTGGTGCAGTAGAGTCGGATCATGTTGGTAAAAAAAATCTAGACACCATTCGAAGGTTTTGGATGTAATTTGACTGGTCTAATTCGTCTTTCGATCCCGATAAAGCTTGCAGTAAACATGAGCCATCCGATAAAAACTGAGCAGACCCACGTCGGGTAAAGGAATTGGTTAACCTTTCCAACACAAAAGAAACAAGGCTGTCCCATTTTGGTGTTGGAGGGGTATAATCGGATAGTAGTAATAGATGCGGGTCTCAGGCCCCTCAAAAATAAACTAATCTTTTTTTGTTTCATCATTCCCTCTCCTGGTAAGCACGTATTATTCTTCGGGAAACCGATACCTTTACCCACCGTGACGTATTTTCAGTTATTTCTTTGTATCGTTGTTGAAATCCTTGTAACCCCAGGCCATTTACTAACGGTAACCGGAAAAACGCCGACCGACCGACCAACCGACTGACCGACCGACCTTCCGACCTACCAACCCAAGGAGTTTCGTAGTTGAGTCACAGGTCTCATAAGTCAATGTGATATATCCAATCCACGATAGCAGGTCATGTGAAATGAAATTGTAAACAAGCGCACGTGCGCTGGTCAAATGACAACAAATGCATGTTGCGCGTTGCAGTTCATGCATTGCATCGGTCGAGACACTCGAGTAGAAAAACTACAGTGCATAGATTAGGCCCAAATCATGTTTTTATATCCACCGACCATGTAGACAAAGCATATCTTTAGAGTATCGTTGTCAGTTCCTTACTGCGTGAACTCGTTTTCCCGGTATAATTGACTGGAGATGCTGCTGTCAGACACGTCGGACTCCATCACGTCCATTGCGCTGGGCACTACACAGATACATGTGCTATAGAGAAGCGAAAGGGATACTGCACTATGACGGTAGGTTGGCAGGTCAGTCGGTCGGTCGGTCGGCGTTTTTCCGGTTACCGGGCTATGAGGCGCGAATGGGATGCCGTAAGTGAGGTTGTCAGAGTCGGCGAGTAGGTCGGTCGGTCGGTCGGTCGGTCGGCGTTTTTCCGGTTACCTTTACTAACCACGCAACACACAATATTCTTGAATCACGTGTGACCTAGTTTGCTTGAATCGATAAGCAGTTCGCCATCTGGCAAGATGTACTGGTATTGAGCAAGGTGAGTGTATATTCATATCTGCACGATTCTTCTCCTATGCTGAACAACACTCGACTCAAACGTGATTATTGGATCTTGTTGAAGGTAGGTTGAATCCAAGAACGATTTTTAGTGTAAGGCTTCGACATCCGAAGTCCCCGGACTGGTGTACGTGTAATGTATCTCTGTATGTACATGGAATCTAATGGTCCGCGTACGAGTATCTCGGTGCGGTGTTTCCACTTCATAGCCAGCGCGAGAGATCCATAACATATTGCTGCCGGTACATATGATCAAGTAAGTGTGCCAATGATAGTGGCGTTTTGGACGTTGATCGTTTATTTACACGTGTATACAAAAACCCTTTCATTTCAGGTCTGTCCTAAAACCAACGATGGCGTCCAACAACCCCAGTGGTATCCGACCCTGCCTGATTTGCATGGAGACACCAGACAGGTTGAAAGTTCTCCGTATGTGTAAGCACGCTTTCTGCATAAAATGCCTGACTAGGCATGTCCAGAAATTGGGAGAGGCCAGCAGGACTTTTCCATGCCCATCGTGTAAAGCTGATTGTCCTTTATCTGATGATGGTATTGACGGTTTGCAAGATTACGATGGTGTTGAAATAACCGAGGCTGATGGTACTCAAGGACCCAGTGCAAATGTCTTTTGTGGACTTGTAGGATTAACTAAAGGTAAAACTGCCTTGTGTCAAAGTTGTTCTTACACAAAAAGCCTAGAGACCGAAGCAGAGAGTCTTTGTGAAGAGTGTGGGTACCTTTGTCTTTGTAAAGACTGTTCGCTGGTTCACGGTACAAATAAAGCAACGGCAGCACATACAGTTGTGGCTTTGAAGACGAGCGACGTCGAGTGCTGCAGGAAACACAAGCAGCTGATTACCAGGTTCTGTAGCTCATGTACCGTACTTTGTTGCCGTCTGTGTGTCCTCCTCGATCACGGAGATCACACGATCAAGGGGATAAGCGAAGTTTTCCACGAGCTGGTTGATGAGGTTAAAAATCTAACTCTCGAACAGGCCAAGCGGCCAGCGGATGTTAGAAAGTTCGAGAGCCAATTGGGCATGATTCAGTGTTCAGAGGTGGCGCAGAGGGAGGAAGTCATTCTCCGGGAGATTGAAGACCACGCCGAGGTTTACATTGCACAGATCATCAAAAGAAAAGCAGCTCTGAAAGAGCAGGTCAAGCTCAGTTACCAGGTTGTTACACAGGTCACGGAATGCTTGGATAAACTTCCAGCAATTGCCAAGCTGGAGGAGACGTTAGCAAAGGCAATAGACGTGCTCTCGGGGGCTGAGCCACACCCGAAGGACATCCAGAAGCTGTTATCCGTTAAGCAGGCGATTGTTGAGTATGGGATAGAGAACGATATCAACATGGATAACTTCTGGGACTCGTTTGACAAATTGCTAGATAAACCCATCCATTTCGTTCCAAAGACACCAGATTGTAACCTCGGTGCTCTGGAAGCCAAGGAACGATTCTACAAGTCGAGGCTTCTCAAGGACACGAAGCTTACGTTTGAAAAGAAACTTGAGGTTGACGATCCAGCCAAATTTGTTCCATGTGTTTCCGTCATTGACAAGGAGTTCTATGCCGTTGCACACCCGACCTTGGAAAGCAAAGTGTCGGATGGCTTTGATATTTACAAGTTCCAGGGGATCTTCCAGCAGACTTTCAAAGAAAATGCTGACTCTTTGTGCGACATGGCTGCCACCCCAGACGGAAGACTAGCTGTCCTGGGAAGGGGAAGCTCACATGAATTTTGCTGTGCACGGCTGTTTCATCCAGTCACAGGCTTCACAAAATCAACGAAAGATTTCCAGATTCGCAACCCATTATCATTTGACGTTAGCTATCGCCACCAGTACGTCATTCTCAGCAATGATGGTGGGAGACGAGTCACCATTTGCAACGAAGATGGCTCTGTAGATCTAGTGCACCAGGTGAACCCATCAAATGGCATAAGCGATGCTATTAAGATTGCATGCAGCTCCAGGTATGTGTACGTACTGGGACGAATTCGGTTGGTTGTCTACGAGAGGAAGAACAATGATTTGGTCGAGGTCACTACCAGCGGGACCATTTTCAATCGCTGTAACCTGACTGGGATTTCGGTTACTAAAAACGATCAAGTCCTGCTGTGTTATGATAGTGATAACTGTTCTAGGTTTTGGTTCGGAACATTCGTTCTTACCTGCCGTACACTGTCACAATCTACGCAAGCTGAAGCCAAGATTACAAACATGACAAAGGGGCAGAATAGGGCTATGAAACTATCCGCCAACGATTCCTTTGCAGTGACCTCACTAGATGGTTCAATGATCAGAGTGTACACGTTTTGAGTTCCGACTCCTCCATCCTATCCATATACCTGGTACTACCGACACGTATGATGGAACACTGCCCCCTCACGGATCATTGTTGAGTGTCAATGCCATGTTGACTACTAAGTATGTCCGCACGGTGAACCATAGAGAGGTTCCAAAACAGGCAAGGTTGATACCTCTTCGTGCAATGGAGAAATGTGGCAAAATCTTTGGCGCTATAAGTATTGTCTAGTGCCTTTCAAAAATGCTTTGATGATGTGTAATTATATTGACCTTTGTGCCAATGGCCTTCGGCTTTGCTTCTAATTCAAAGGACAGTGAAGAGCCAGGACGTTCGGTTCCTTAACGTCTTGACGTCTGTTTTCTAATGTACAATTGTTGAAGTAATAACAGGATCGCCATAGAATGAGTCCAACCCTTCGATGAAGGAAAAAGGTGCATACGGTACGAAACGAAATGGCTTAGATAACGATATCATTCATAAGTAATCGGAAATGACAAAATTTTAACATTTAGTCACAACTTTATCGCCAAATCGCTAGCACACTTACTTTAGCACAAAACAGATTGGGTCTACTAGTATCAAGTATAGTCTCTAGTGTACACATTTAAAAGTACATTATTACGTAATTATACACACGCCAAAAAGGAGCTGGCACACCTCCGCTTCCTAATGTCTACATTTAGGCAAACTTGAAGGCGGCTGCTTAGAGGATAAACCTCTTTCCATTATGAGAGACGTATTGAATAGACGCATCTCTTTTTAGCTGCACATCACACCTCGTTTAATCATTAACACACGATATGGCTCCGTCACGTCGAACAGAAATTGTTCCTTCTTACGTAGGCACTATTGTAGGCAATGTTGGCCTCCGAGAGAAACGGCCCAGGTCCCTGCTGCGAGAGGTACGCATACGGGTAGGAGCCGTACTCGTCGCTTGCACTATTACAATTCGAGTAGGGCTGACTCTTCCTGAAAAAGAGAACGCTGAATAAATTCACAAGGGTTTTTGCAATATGGTTCTTCCATGCTTGCGATATTTTGCCTCGAATTCCACATTTTAATTATTTCATTCGACTACATAAAGTGATTTCTAGAAATAACAGCGTCTTTATTCATTCTTGGTGCTATTATAGGAATACAATCGACCCCCATGTCATGTTATTCGGCAAGATCTACGCTCAGGTGATCCTTCTCTGCACTCCTTGAAAAATTACGGGGCTCGGTAATATCAGTAGGCCGAGGGCTGACCTGGTCGTCAGATTTCATGAATGTTTTCTTGTTTTGGTACGGGAGGCTTAAAATACCGATCGTGAAATAATCGAACTCGAACGAATGAAATCTGATGTGAGCTCACAGGTGTGGACGGGTTGATTGAATTGAGTTGGGTTCAGAAGAGTCCGTGTTTTGCTGATATGCACAGTGTAGTGAAGAAGTGTAGTTTGATATACCGGTACTCGGTAGTAAAAAATGTAGAACATGGATTTGAGCGCTGGGCGTCAACTAGGACATTATTAGCTTGGACATTATTTGGTAGAGTGAAAGCATCGAAACATTTACGTGTTGACAGAAAAAGAACCGAATGTGTTCGTACTGCGAGAAGCCGTTTGTGGGGTAAGTCATGTTTTTGTTGACTCTACAATGCAATATTTTCAGTGCCAGATGACGGAGAGATTTCAAATTGCACATATATTGTGGACTTTTACCTCGATACTGCCTTTTCAACGCTTTCACTGTAAGTCTGACAAGCCTGTGCGTAGTTGCTTTGCCAGTCCCGTATTTCCTGTTGCTGTCGGTTGTACGACACTATGTCCTGGTCTGCCCAGTAGGGGGGCTGGAAACGAAAGCCAAAATGATATGTGTAACTTATATCAAGATGAAATGCACTGACACGTACTGCCATTGTACTGTCCTCACTTGCAAGGATTGTGGTTACCCTTGGAGAATATGATGATGCCTACTGTATGTCCATTGATGACCAGTGGGCATCAAGAGAATGTTGTCCACTTGCCATCGCCAGGAAAATGTCCTCGTCGGCATTGCTTCCTTCGACTTTTTTTCCATTTTTTCGCCATTATGGAAGACAGTTGTTGATGGCTTCCAGCACATGATTCACAAAGGCAGAAATGTTCTAGTTTCGCCCGTAGACCGGTTCTGAATACTCCGTTCAAAGCTCGATGTCAAGCACATGGTCCTTCGATGCTTTCGGAGACGTTCAGTTTGGGTGACCTTTAGTTGTCCGATCGTCATGATGTCATGTTTTGTTTTGAATTCGTAGTCATTAATCAACCGGTCTTAGATTTATGTTAACACGATTCAGCTGGTTGTGTTGCATCACCTCTTACACAGAAGATAGGCCTTTTGTACAGACGCCATTCAACCTGCTGTCACCAAGACACAGAGTTGACGGTGCAGATCATAGTAATAAAGTCTACAGTTACGGAAGTCGTCATTTGAATGAACATGAATTACGTTCTGTTGTAAAGCGGTGTGATATCACTGCTCACCTGTGTGCCGTTACTTGAATACTGTTCATAAACACATGAACCTGGCTCAGCTGCCTGTGGCGTTTGTCCCTGTGGTGGGCCATTACAGTAACTACTGTACTTAACGTAGTTGTCATTCCTGTAACAAAAGAGTAACCTTCAGAATAGCCAGTTAAAGCGAATCTTGCCGTCAAATGTTGAATTTCGCATGTGAATTTAAGAGCCTTGCAGTCAGTTTGAATTACGAAGTTGAAGTTGAAGATGCAGAAGTTATAGAAACCTACCCATTCGGTCCGGTATCGCTTTTATCGCTAATGCCTTGTGCATGCGCCGGCGATACATCCATTTGGAAACCCTCTTCCTGTGTCCCGTCATAATTTCCCTCTGATGCCGTGGTGTTAGATGCGGAATCAGTTGAAATGGAGGCTATTTCAGCGTTCACCTGGATATTGTGCTTGTTGAAGGACATGGCGAAGTGGTCATTGACTGAAGAAATCTGGCCGGTGACGGACATTGAGTCCATGCCAGAGTCATTCGATTCGTCTTCGACATAGCTTTCTGAAGGAGAGATTGTGTAAAAAATATGAAATATGCGAGGTTGTTGTGTCTCATTATACACACTTGAAAATGCGTTTCCCAGGTGTCCCCCCCCCCCAAATAAACCAATCGATGCCAGCATCCATGAGGAGAAAGACATTTGGAAGGGAATTTTTTGGGGGAAACGCCGCGCAAAGATGACAGTGGAACTCCTTACTAAAAGTATACCTTGCGAAAACGTTTCACTCTTCAATATTGTTTTCTTGCCTCTCATAAAAACATCACATAAAAACAGCTAAAATGTGGCCAAACGAACAGAACACGTTTTTGCTTCATAAAAATGGCTCCCAAATTTTGCCTCGTCAGAAATGTGACGTCATTTGCGGGCGCTGTGAGCTGATTTAGGGATACCTGAAACAGTCGTGATCACAGTGTCCCTTTCCACTGGCTGAAACTCGAACTGCTCCATATTTTTCATTTGGACCTGTTCCACCATGGCAGAATGCGACATCATCGGCGGGCTTCGGAAACAGCTGCTGTTGAAGAGCGCCTCAATATGATCTGCAAGCAATGAGAATTGACTACTTTGCTTAGAATTTGGTTTAATTTTCCCGGCATGGGTCATCCCCATTCCCATCTTACCCTTTAGACAAAATGTGCAATATAACCTCACTCAGCTTAAATTGAAAGTGACATCCTTGATGTTCTGCTGTTTCTACTCGAAACCAGTCGGTTCTCTCGCCAACGACAAGTACTGAAGCTTCGCATTGGTACGTTCACATTTTGACCTTGACCTACTTTGAGGGCAAGGTAGTAATCCTACTTCTTACTCTCAACAAGATACTTACCGCTGCTGTCCGCTGTGGCACTAATCATCCTAACCAACTCGTTCGTCCTCTCTTGTGTGTGGAGGCCCTCTACACACAACAGCACGTAATCATCAAACATCAAGTGAAGAAGATGAAAGGAGCCTGAAATATACATGTAGTATTATTGTTAAGTGTCACCCTCGATCCTAAATATCGCAAAATGTTTGCTACTGTCTATCTATCCACAAGGCTTCACAAATACAAGCAAATGTGTGGGTTGGGAAGAGAAGATTTGAACAGAAAAACCTAACTGGCCAGACTGAAACACAGCTTGGCAAGGTCTGCTAAATATCCGCCGGTTTCAGAAGGGATGCACTCACCAAAACTGGTTGCGCTGTGTAGTGTCATATCGCGGATCACCCGTGTTCCAAAACAGGACCACCTCAACAGAAAGTCGCGGGCCCTTCGCTTCAGGCTTCCTGACGTCTTTGTACTAGGCTGAAGAGTCAAGAGAAAACGTTTTGTTGTCAGTAATCGGGTGGGGCATGAGGTATAGCCTTTCTTCCTTCTCTCACATGGCGGATACGCTTTGCGTTTAGCGTATTCCTCTGGAGATTCTCGTTTACAGGCATACATATGCATACTTAACAACGCCTCATTTGAGTTCAAGTTCATCAATGTTGCGATTTCGACTTCACCACGAGTTCACCGGGATTTAAGTTGTCCATGTCTTCGACAATCGGGCATGGATCTTGGATCTTGGTTCAAAGGTCTGCAAAGATCCAGGAACATTTCTTTGCCAGTTGATCGAGTGGAAGGGGCTGGTACGGATTCGAACCCTGGTCCTAAATGCATGGCAGGTGTTTGTTTTGATACTAAAGGTAGATGTGTTTTCCGATTTGAACAGGATTTTCTCACTCGATGAAAGCCTCCCTCTGATAACAACCGTTATACTTAACGTTTGTCTCTTACCCTGACGACGCATCGATCCACCATTTTATTCAGCCAGTCTATGTACGATTCGGTAGGTGCTCTCGATTCTAAAAGGCACTGGAACTCGGAGTACACTGCAAAAAAAACCACAAATGACATTGACTATTCTATTTCTATTTGTTTCTAGATTGCTTGCTCAACACATTTTGACCTTGACCAAATTTTCATAGTCACGCAGATAAACACATTGGGTTGTCACAATGGCGGCATCCGTTGCCAAGCGCAGGAAACAGACACTTCCTACAAAAAAATGATATAAATTTCAAAACCATGGAAATGGCCGTTCATTAGAATCGCTTCAAACAGTGTTACTCACATTCAACAATGGTCTCATGGTCCTTTTCCCTGTACATATCCATCGTGTACAACGTCTGTTTACATATGCTTCCCAGGTCAATATTGGACCAGTCCTCCAACATCTGAGCGGTCAGCTCCGTGCTCAGGACCACGGACCTGCTTGCTTGGCAGAGGTGATTCAGGGAAGTCTGGCGCCTGAGGAGAGTGGAGAATCTACGGGCCACTAAAAAAATATAAACAGATATCGTTGTTGACAAAAATGACGTCATAATGGCGACGCGCGTACGTTATTGGCTGGCAGTGTGCGTTCACAAACAGCGGATGACACATTATTACTATTATTCAACTTACATCCAAACTTCATCATCCGAAGTTCCCCGGGTAGGTCGTTCAGCGCCATCTGTAGCCAGTTTTCCAAATCCTTTGCAAATTTACGGATAACCTGAGTCAGACTAGAAGGGAAGAAAATTGAAATACGGCATGTTAGGACTTTTTTTTTTCTGGTCCCATGGGTGTATGGCGTTTCCTATGGTGCATGTTCCAATATTTCACTTTCAGTAACCTGTGTTTTTGAACTTGTGATTATTGAAGTCATGGGAAGAGCGAGATAACAAAGTTCTATGGCGAACACGCTTTGACATAAAATGTTTAATTACGTAGGCGTCACAGTGTTTTTACCCCTGTGACGTCAGAACTAGCACTTGTTACACCTGGCCGAAGTAACCCGCTCACCAATCAGAATGGGATTTGATGGACAAGATAGGTGATAATGTGTTCAACTCAAATTTGCTAGATATGGATTTTACAAACCTCTCGGGCAAAGCATGCAGCACACTTGGCATGAGCACATTTGATATGGCCTTGTAGAGAATGCTGTCGCATATGCCAACAACAATTATCACCTCCCGGCAGGACATAATTGGAACGATGTGTTGAGGCATCCCTTGCCAAAAATGCAGAAGTAAATTCTGGACCTGAAAAGAGTCGAATGCGGAAACATGATAACGAGTAAAGGGAAAGGGTTTCCTCCAATTTGTTTTGTGTTGGTGAAATAAACATGTTCTCGATGATGTGGCGCAGGTATCTGTGCACACTGACCAAACTGCCTCGCGTCAGTTTGTGGCTTATTATTTAAAGTATCTTTCAGTTTTTCAACATCATCAAACTTTAAATCGAATCTTACCTCATCAAAGTTGGCCCTGATTACTGTGTCTAGAACTCTCTGGCAATGCGTTCGGTACATCATTACGAATGTTGAAACCTGCAAAGAGATTTGATTTCTTCTTCATAACGACCTTTCAACGTCTTGTACGACGATTGCGGTGTCTCCAAAGTTACTTTGGCGGCACGTATTCTCTAATTAGGAGTCCGGTGTGCCGTCATTAGGAATGAGCCAATAGGCCTAGAAGCCGTTTAGTTTAAGGAGACTTCCTTTTATCTGCAACAGTGTGAATGTTTTTTATTTGAATAGGGATGGATAACCTTGACAACAAAGTGACATTGACCCCCCCCGCCGATGTCAAATATGGATCTGCGCGACCTTACCCTCAGTTACATTATCATTAGAAAATCAATGAGGCAAAAAAAGATTCCCACCTCTGACCTCATTCTGTAACAAATCGGTTATATGAGCAATCCCTTCGTTATTCGTAACGACAACAACAACTAGCGACTGCAGCGCCTTTATAGGGGAAACCTGGACTTCGTTTTTACCTTTTCTTCTGAAACACTGGCTGGCAGTTTGATGTCGCTGAGCTGTGGGAACTCTGGCAATAATGTGCCAAGCTTCATCCGAGGGGAGTAGGTCAGCAACTGATGTTTGGTATCCCGTTTGCCATCGATGCCATCGCTGGAAAATTAAGGGTCGGGAGCCCATGAAGTGTTGATAATGTATTGCGTATCTTATTGGATCTGTCCGAAGTGTTCTTAAATATTCATATTCATTCCAAACAGTGACCCTTTAGCTTAGCGTTTAAGTCAAAGAAAACGCGTTCAATATGAAAATCAGTACTAGATTTTATGAGGATAGTTTTCCCGAAGATGTGTTTATTCTGCTTACCTTTGTATTTCTCGCTTTGAATACATGACGTCATAAAATATGGAAGTTGGCTTGACAGCTATACCATAATAATGGTATCTAGAACAAATGAGATATGTAAATTTAGTGTTTTGTATGGTATCCCCAGGCGTCTCAACTGTGGAGTGAGACTGTGCCACTAGGCAATCTGGGGAAAACCCTACAATGAGACCGCGGATGCGGGTTTTGAGTAGTAACTGGGGAGTGAGACCGCATGTAGGTCACCCCTCATGTAAAGGCAGCGTTTTTCTGAACAAAGCTTATAAATTGACTAAGATCGTCTTTTCTGTTCCTGGCAACGTATAATACAAGGTATTATACATGTTTAGCCAAAACCTGCTCAATTTTGTCAGGTTTGAGAAAATGATGAAAATTTTAATTCATCTCTTGATATCAAAGTTATTACACTTCAGAACCGAATCTGTATTTGTTTCGTTTGCGGTTTCTATATGTACCAGTGCAGCTAATCTTGATAAACACCTCAGTGAGTTAGCAAGTGTTTTGCAACCGACCCCACGTAAAGATCCCACGTTGATTATCCAATCACAACACATTATATCATACCGGTATTAGCCCTAATACACCTAAGCATCTTATGACAAACAAAATATCACACGTTTGTATCAGTATCAAAGAAGGTCAAGTGCAAAAAATGGTATGAGCTGATGTAAGCTGACTTACTTTGACTGGCCCCTGGTTCCGAGGCGTCGCGTTGTAATCTGTGGGAAGGGCTGACGGATGATCTGAAATTGGGTAAAAGCTACAGTCTAAATCACAAAGTATGTAGAAACCGATTTTCGAATCGAATAACTTGTTGTCGATGATAATTAAAATCATTACTGTGGAATCCTTTGACTACTATTCATCAATGGAAGCACATAATAAGAAAACCGAATAAAGCTGACTAAGCATACTTTTACGCCGTTGGGCCGAGCTCTAAAGACATTTGTGAACAAGGAATGGCACGATGAAACTTTGTAAGCAATGAAAATGGAGAAATGAGATAATACTTTCGCCGTGCAATGATCACTTCTATTGGTAAATAAGTCGCTGATTGAAGGTTGCGTCTGGCTTAATCAAGAGTTTGTACGAAAAATCGCGATTGAAATGGCTGAAAAAGACTGCTGGATTACCTTGCCAAAACTTGCTGCATTCACCGGCTGTATGTCGTGTTTCTCTGTGAATTCAAGGTAGTGTGTGTATAGAGTGCTCCTGGGTATACAGACGCCTTCAGCTACCTCGTAATTCTCCTCTAGCCTATTCGAATAGAACAATACTGCTAATTACCAAATTTTCGCGAACCTCAGTTTCGTCGAATTATTTTGCTTGAAAAATCGCAAGAAGTTTCGTAATCTGACAAAACAAACTCTGAAGCTTTTTTTCAGAACTTTTCGAAAATCGCAACAAATAAAGACCCAAAAAATGGTGGTTTATGGTAGTTAAACACGATTGAGAAAGAAGAATAACGTTTCGGAAACCTACGCAAACCACGGGCAAAATCTATACTTTTGCGAAAATAGTAGAGGTCATCCGTGGGTCCAGTCGCCGCACCAGCAATTAAAACGACATTTTAAATTCAACCCTTCCTTCCATATGGCTTGAAAAACGAGAAGATATTTTTTGGGTAAAAATGAAGATAATAATGAGATTCACTTACCATTTGAGAGTGAGAGGTGTGGAGTGTGGTTTTGAACCCATTTTTACGGATATCAAATCACCTGTAAATGGAAATACGTTTATCTTTATTATATAGCAAGTTCGAATTAGATCACCAGCGCGCCTAAATACGATATGGCCGACCTAACGGCCCTGTTGAATAGCAGTTCAGTTTTCAACTTACCTAATTCTCGAGTCATTAAAGTTACTTTGGCGCTGTTCTCGGTGCTTCCTCCGTGCTCATCTCTTCCTGTATGATTGGATTTGGTCTGGACGCAGTCGTCAAGCCATTGATCTGCAACGATTTTAGTTAGTTTCAAACACGAGTAGAACATGTGAAATTATGACAGGATACTTGCTTAAGAATATTGTACTGTCTATGTGCGTACGCATGTATACACATGAAGCTGACTACGACCTAAACCAAGATTCGTATAAGAATATGATCAGATTTCGACCTCCAGAAACCAAAACAATAAGGAATATACGACAAAAAAATCCTTGAATGTCCTTTGTTCGAGTAAAGCCTGTACGTACCCCGTTAATATATCGTTTCATCCCAGGCTCCAATGAAAACGGAACTGCAGAAATATCCGGCCTGAAAGGTTTTCATTCCCCACCAAGCAAGTCAATATCTTCAGACGGAATTATTATAATCATGTGCGATGTTTAAGCGCCCTCCAAGAGTTTCCATTCGCCCTGGCAACGTCAGCGTTACCCAGATAACACTGGTGGCTAGAATATTCTCTTTGACAACCGATCTCCATATTCGGTCACCTCCGAAGTATTACCTCAAATGAACTGTTATCCTGATTGAGAAATACATGCATGGCCTATATTTCATGAGAAAAGGGCCATCAAGAGAAACAAGGAAATGTGAAATCCATGAAATGTTATCTTCCTTAGTGGTTCTCGAGAATGACTTTTATTCCCATTCAAACACTCAATCTTTCCTTGTAAAAGCGGAAAACCAATTTGAGAAAGTGTGGGCCGCTGACGAATGATAAAATATTCTGAGGATGCTTGCGATGCAAATAAACTCCATGACTGCTGCTATTATTAATAGCGGCCACTAAAATCCTTTCCTGTCGGATAAAGAAAGTCATTTTCCGGTGATAACCATGTTATTATGTTGAAAATAAATTATCATGTTTTAATTGTTATGAATGGACAGGTTTGTGGAGGCAATTTCTATCGATTATCGGGGTTGAGCGAACCGTATTGAGGCTGGCGACTCTATATTTTGTCATTGCGCCGTTTAGTCTGACCGAATGAATCGTTAGTTTAGCAGCGGTACACATGTGTGGAAGGTAGGAAAAGTCTTGTCGTTTGATTGGTGTGGGAAGGGGGGGGGGGGGGGGTAAAAACAACTTTCATGGCCCATACGGGGTTAGTGACGGCAAGAGCTTGCCAGTCAAGTAGGTTAGGTTAGTACCTGACTATCTGGAAAAAGCTGAGGACATGTCAACGAGGCTTACCAATCTTTCATTTTGTATTGATAACATTGCCTAAAAGCAAAACATCGTCCTGGCTGACGTGCACACACTCTCATTACCCGCGTAAAAATACGAAAAAAGACTGTAAGTGCATAAGCATTGGGTTTACCTTTCTCCATATCGACCGGAAGTCGACGCCGAGGTCGCAATAGAAACGTCCAGGATCAAGGGAGAGAGTTTGAGGTGCTAAAAGGGAAGATGTGTTAATAAAAACTGCATTAGGATGAAAGCAGGCACTTATGTCGGGTGGGTATTGAAAGAGTCTCTGTGGGGCCAAATACCCCTTTTTTGGCAAACACCTGTCATTGTAAAATACACTCTGATGTTCACCTGGAAGGCGATTTATCGAAACGGTCAGGAATACAACGTCATACATTGTCGCAATGTCAAGTCGGGCTGAGTTAGAAACCATGGTAATTCTCACATTAGCCCTTATCCATAAACGTGTGAATGTAAATTTTAATGTAACATACACACCGTTAATTTTTGTCGTAACTGGAAAACATTTTCTGATGTATTTTTGTTACTGGTGTCTTATATATAATGAGCCGTTATCCAATACAAATACAAATGTTTCATTTTTCAAATTTGATTCAAATTTGAATTATGTAACATTGAAATAAGTTACACTGTTTTTGCGAAATAAAAAACTGCTAAGAGTGACATGGGCTACTTCAAGAACATGTTGATTTCGCTTTATGAGTACCTTTGACGGAATTGTTGAACAGCAATAGAAATGTTTGGCTTGTTACCCATCCATGTCATCGGGGGAGACTGGCCTCGTCAGCTTTGGTCGGCAACCAGTCTAGGAAAACTCTTGCATAAAAGCCAGGCAGAAGTGCCTGTAAAAGTCCATGTAAGTCGACAGGGTCAACCCCTTGTGGTGTGGCTAAAATCAGGACCTACACAATTAACAATTGAAGTTAAGCCTGTCGAACACCGTAGAAGGAGAGATTCCATTGTTGTGCGTGTGTCAAAATATTCATATGACATCGGATTAGAGGTCACAACAGTAACTAGACGATACCAACTAGACACGTAGCGCGTTGAAAGTGGACATAGAGCTTCAACATCGGTCTACACAGTAGCATGGTTGAAACTGATATTCAACACGTAGCCAAGCGATATCTAGACCGACAAGTCTGGCCCTTTTAACAATCTTTTGATCACCTGGGGTGCAATCGGACCCAACTGTGATAGTTCATGAGTCATTTCGTTTCATCCAATTTTGACTTTTCTACCATGTTTTCCACCTCAATATGTCATCTTGTTTAACGGTCACAGATAAGCATAATTCACCTACCTTTTCTGTCTTTTCAAGTTTTTCAAAGCCAGTTAATCACTTCTTGAATTTCAACACAACGGTAAACACATCTCGATAGCTGCTTCTCGTGTATGACGTAGCTTATATAACTTTAATTGCCACATGGTTTTATCACGAATCTCATTGGTTGAGGCATTAGCTCACGACCAAATCAATTAGTGGATGCGACTCCGAGATATATTGGGACGGAACCTCGTATCCTTACCTCGACCCCTTGGCGCAATGTCGCGAATTGTTATGAGCAAGATGTTTTCCTCAGATTCTCATAAGATTTGTTTGCCATTTGAGTGACTGAAACCGCAAGACGTAGGAACGATGCAAAGGCCTGCTGATTGAGGATGGAGGATGTGAATATATTAATTTTTATCTTACGCTGATCTTCTTTGGTCTCATTGCGAGGCAACCAAGTTCCTGAATTGTCCTAAATTCCAAACTGTCCTAAACCGACCATCGAAGTTCTCCAGCAATATTGAGGTTTATAACAACACAAAAAAACAACTTTACGGCGTATAGAGTGAAACCCCGGTAACACGACCACTCATGAGACCGAGGTTGAATGGTCCCGTTAGTGAAATTGAAAATCCGGGGACAAAATGCATGATTAGGTTTTCCGCCAAAATTGTTGAACTTATTCATAAGATGAGCAGAAACAAGTGAAAAAAATATTTGGACTTCGAAAAAAATTTTCCTCCTTCAGAGTTGAAATTTTTCATGAGTTCAAAATTCCGAAATATTTTCAAAGCCAAAAGTGCAAATTCAAGGGAAGTATTAAACTTTTATACAAGCGCATATATAAGAGGCTGTACAGTTGACTCCAACCCTCTACTCAACATTTCAATCAGAGTCTTTTCTTTCCCAAATCTCTTCCCATATTCGCTTTTTCTCCACGACGCCTATGACATTATCTCCAGATTAGCCGGATCAGTTGACTCCTGAACTCCTACTTGATAATTTGACATCGTGTGAAGATATTAGCGCGAGAAATGACAGCTAGCTTATAGAAGAGATGACTTGTGAGCAGGGTTTGACCGGGCGAGGAAGGTTTGACAATATGTTAGGCTGATCATCTTCAGCCTAACTTATTACATTTATGCATGAGCGCACTTTCGGTCCGGAGCCAAAAACCTTTGACACCCGTGACATCTGAGAGAGGCAAATTAAAAGTTCTACAAGCGTTATGTGTTCTCGTTATTTAATATAGGTGGTTTTGAAATTCTTGGTATATCTTTCCCTCCAGAAGATATTCATAGGATTCAAGTCAACCAGGCTGACTGTGTGCGCTTTTCTTCAAATCCCGTCTTGAGGGTCCGTTACGAATCCGCTGGTACCAACCGGGAGGCAAATCGTTAGGTCTATTCCTTCAATTTGATTTAGCGGGTTTAACACCATTACAATCGTATAAGTCCTTATTCCAGTCACAGACAGTCTCTGTCATGATCAAGTCTGTTGTATTCACAAATCTTGACCCGAGAAAGCTTTCAAATTTGTAACCCGCTCTACCAAAACTAGGCGCTTCTCGCATCTGAACTTGACAGGTTGATACGGATTTGTTGTTCATTTCCCTATTGTAGACCTTTTGTGAAATCTATTACTAACTGATTTGGTCACATTTCACAAAAGGTCTACAATAGGGAAATGAACAACAAGTCCGTATCAACCTGTCAAGTTCAGATGCGACAAGCGCCTAGTTTTGGTAGAGCGGGTCACATTTGTGACATATTATTTGATATCTACGAGATGCAATTGAAGGTTCTGAAAGCGCTGTGAGGCCTTGTGATTCTATATACAGGTTTTGAAGTGGATGGTATACTGCGGAGATGGTAATAAGAAGATGTTTATCTATAGGTAGTCACAGCAAAATATGATGACATTTATTCCCTTCTTTATAAGGGCCGTGTTGCTTCTTCGTGGTAATTGTCTCAATGCTCAACTTCCAAACGAACAACATGAAACACCAAGGAAGCCTAACGAGGTATTCCCCAAAGTATTAGAAGCACAATTCGAGAACATCCAATAACATTTCCCGCGTGACAAATGATTGCCTCGTATTGGCGCTCGTCTCTAGCAATAAATTCATCCTCTCCATCCGCGTCCCGAACCCGCTGCGTTAGACTCCCCATTATTGAGGCTAATTGCACAGCTAGCATCTTTAATTAATTTCTAGTGATATTAATCAAACGCCACGTGGAAGTTTATCGTCGCTCGATGACAGTTTATTACGGTTGGGTTCTTGGCTACCTCCTCTCAAGTCGGGGCAATCTCGGCCCAGGTATAGGTTGGCTTTGATTGTGATGCTGGGCAAATTATCATCATCATCATCATCATCAAATAAGGCACCGTGGCCCAGAAATGGGCCTTCGCCGTGTATTCATCTTTACTGGATCCTGGCAGGGTGGACTCTAAATATACAGAGCTCGGCTATCATAGGAATATACCTTTTTCATGATATATTCACAAAAATGTGCAGGTAGATGTTTGAGATGTCCGGGAAGAGATTGCCCGGAGTACCAATTATTAGGCGCTCTAATCTCTAAGCTATGGCCTCTACACGAACAGCACAGGTTCCCATACAAGAGGCAGCTAGAGTCACCGGTTCATATATTCAAATAACAACTAACTGAACTGTCCTTTTATCCGGTCCTGCTACCGAGGTTAATATATTCTGAAGTCGATTGGCGGAGAATGCACGGAATGCCGGGAACTTTAATTCACTTTCCTGGTCCGGATCTTTCACGCCATGCCGCCATCTCGGAGAGCTTCATTGGCAATCTTCGACGCCTAAGCAGGAATGCGTCTCATTACCTTCATCAGTTTACTCGAGTCATGATCATTCCTAATTCCTTAAGTGGCATACTAGAACAAATGGGTGATTACTTCTACACTTATTTAGTTATTGTCATCGCATTGTTTGGGCTAATCGTCGGAGAGTGAGAGCAATATTGTAGGAGGTCTTGTTTCTAACTAACAAATGCTGACATGAAGGTATCTAGTAGGCCAATTTTGCATACAACCAAAGTACATATTAAGAGATTTAGTTGCTCAGGTTTGCAACTTAGCGAAGTATCCTTTAAGATCTTGCAACTGACCAACATTTACATACATATCTTAAGTAGGTCAAATCTGCAACTTACAAAAAAAACTGACATTACGACCCGCTACTTGGTTCTTCCCCGGCACGACAGCCGTCATCTTTTCTTATTCTACTTCTGCGTTCGGATTTTTTTGATGCGCGCCAAACAGTCCGTCTATTTCGAGTACGAAGCCGGTTGGCGTTCCTGGAGAGTTCAACCATATAGCGCCACAGTTTGTTGTACAGGTAGGTGTTATTTGGCTGGTATCAATCCTCTTCTCTTTGTTCTGTTTCAAAGCCCAGATCGGACCAAAATGAGTTGGTTCTCATATAAAGCTCTGCATGCATCCACATCGAGCAGATCCTCGTCAGCTTATTATGTCAAGCTATTTTTTTCCTTTTTTTTAAATTCAGTCAGATAGTCCTAAACTTTGCTCGGCGCCATGAGCTGCTATTGTCAGTACTACCATCTACACCTTAGCAAAATTGCCCCGAACGTAATCATAATATGATGATGCCATAGGCTTATTTTGTTTGCTGTTGGCGAATAAATTGTACTTTCAATATTTAATTATTCATAAATATATTGATCATCAATTGTATTCCTTCTTCGAAACTTCGCATTTGCTGTTAAGCCATTCTCTGCTCAACGCCGTAGCGGCAAAGTCGTCGCGGTATTAAGATTTTTGCAGTTTTTAGTAAAATTCTTAGAAGCAAGAGGATTTACTTTTTTAAAAGACGATAAGTATCAGGGATTCGAAACCTATTTTTTACAGGAGGACCACAGCGAAGCGGCGATACTGTTGCAAGTTTAGTGAAAGGCGAAGAAAAGTAAGGATTCTACAACATGTGGAAGGGCTTCTTCCTCTTATGTGTCGGGGTGATTGTACTGGTAATTGCAGGTAAGATGGCCTGTTTCTAAATCGTCAAATCCTCATGAATTGTTTTGAGAGATTACCCAAATTGCCATTTAGGCCATTAATGTTTAAGTTCGTGAACACCTCCGTCAAGATTTCTTTCGTAATTCCTGAAAACCTTTATCGCATGCTTATTTGTGTCGGCAAATATTTTTTCAAAATCTCAAAAAATTTATTTCAAGAGTCGGTGAATTGAAATTCACCAACAAAGAGTGAACTGACTCCGAAATAATCACCTTGTTACGTAACCCAGAGAGTTGCATCTGTTCATTCGGCAACACCTGGCCAGTATTTCAGTATTTCAGTATAAATGTATAAATATTCTGATAGGGCATCAATGTGGTAAACGTAAAAATCCTGGACAAACGAAATCCGTTAAACGGTCAAGTGTTCACGTTTTCACATGTAACATGTAACTGTTCACATGAAGAACGAACAAGTCATTTCCATAGAGCGGGCCACATACGATTCCCGAGGTCACTTTCTACCCCCACGTCTTGTTTTCAAGCCTAATTCAGTTAACTAGTGAAAAGTTAATCATGACAAGTGACGGCGTAAACACTGTATAAGTAACAGGCCTAACTTACAGGCGTGCGGATTTCATCATTACGCAAGGAAAAAAGCTTCCTCTCTGTCGTCCCGTCCCATTCTTCTCAAAAGAAATATGTGCGAAATTGACTGTATTTAATTATCAATGTTTACAGCCAATCGTCGACGAGGCTATTCAACCGGTAAAGGAATATAAACCCGTCAAGAGGCACAATCTTAATAATAGAGCCAATCAATTCAATTAGGTAGTGGCCCATTCATGAATACAATGAGGTGTTGTTGGTCATCCAAAGCCGACTACGGCATGATTCTTCTCGCCAGTGCTATTGACTTATGCACTCCCAAGTTGACGTAACGTAATGGATTTATTCAATGTCAGTTCCTGGCCAGAAGGCATGGTGAACGGAGGTGTATGTCGTTCGGCCGACATAATGGACTTGGATCTTCGAATTGTTGTGTGCTTGCATTGCGATCTTTGCGATTTGTTGGACATGTTGAATTGTCCCTGTAATTCTTAGCGATATATTGAACATTATTGGCGCGGAAAGATGTTATTTTCTATTTTATTCGTTGGCTGCGGCTGACGAGTATGCCACCACCTACCAATAATAAAGCATACTGTGTAGAAGCAATCACCCGCTTGGCGGTCGCCTGTACCAATGCAAAGGCCTACGTGTAATAGGCTTATGTGAAAAAAGACACACCGAAAACCGGCTAAATTGCGTTTGTAGTTGCAGGTTTTATTTGATAGCTTCGTATTGGTAAAAAGTACTCCACCGTAATGCGCTATTCGAGGCCTAGAGGCATTGCCCTGGGAGTTGAGATCGAGGTCTCTCACTGCATTTGCTAGCGCCGAGGGCAAGAGCAGCATGATTCTGTTAGTTCCGCCACACTCTGCCCGAAGGTGATCTCATGAGGTACAACGCCAAGCCACGCAAACCTCGCAAGCCTCGTGTGCACTGTGAATTGGGTCACACCTCTTTTTAAATCAACCAACAGTGAGATTGATGAAATGCACTGCACAAGTTGTTACGGAGATTTTCTAAAACTCAACCGGTAACCGCCGGGTTTGATCACAGGTCGCGTAGTGATCAGCGATTCCTGTCACAGGCACTTGGGATTATCACCACAAACAAGCCATTTTTGTCGCATTCAATCAAGATCGCAGTTCGGAGCGATTTAAATTGTTCGTGTTCGAGGCGCTTTATCAAGCAGCTAGTCGTGTTGCCACTGGCAAGATAACTAAATGTACATGCCAAGGGCAGTTCCGAAGGCAACATTTAAGAGACGCCAACACAATGAAATCCGTAGTACAAATTTAGCTGAGTCACGATCGCTAAAAAACTGTATAGGAATGTAGTCACAAATGATATTCGGTTTGATAGTAGTGTTTTCGCAAAGATGTCCCGGGGATGAACCTGCGTTAAAGTGTCATCAGAGGCATCCCTTTGGCTAAAATTCTGCACGCGAATGAAAAATATTCACATTTCCTTCAAGCTTTAAAAGCCCTCTCAGCAGGCCTCACAGCAGGCCTCACGGGCTAACGCTTCAAAGAACATAGGCAAACAGTTTTAGGCAATTTTGATAAAATGGAGTTGTTATTTTTTTACAATTGAATTAACTCGTAATATGCATCACTTTGTTGATTCGATTTTGATGATTATTCTCGGGAATTATGTCTGACTTAATAATCGTATTTTATTCAAATAATTAGGTTATGAATTATGAAATGGCTTTCGTTGTGGTGGATCTGTGGATTAATATATTAATTACCAAATCAATACGTTGGAATTACGAGTTCTTGAACGATCTCACTAGATTTTCGTGAACATCATAATTCAGATAGTGTCATCAGTGAATACTTACTTAATTTACTTTTTTTGTTACCTCTCCCCCCTAGGGCGGCCCCCTCAACCTTCAGAATGTTTATACGACCGCACCCGATAAACCAAGAACAAAACCTACTCATGAGAATAACGCTGCATATCAAATGATGCTACATCATGAACTCTGTAATTTTTTTAGTTTACTGATCAATTTTTTAATATTGCTTTTTGTAAGTGTGCAATAGAAAACACAATATCGTCATAAAATGCAATAAAGGTTTTCAATTCAGAATGACCCAGTGCAATAATTGGTATCCAATATTCAATTTTCGTTTTTTGTTCGCAGCAATTTGAAATTTAAGGCCTCTTTATTACCTCTGATATATATATCAGATAATACCATCGAAAGCAGATTTTAGTAATTGTCAGGGAGAATGTTTCAAACAAAAATGAATAAACGAACAAAGCAGTAATACATGAATAGGTTAAAATCTCCTGAACAAAACACTAATAAAAATGTTTTAAAATTTCAAACAAAGTATTGGTAAAAAACAGAAGCGATTCCTTGCCTTACTAACAATATTATAAAAAAGGAGAGGGGTCATGATGAAATTGAGTTTCCGTGATTAAAAAATCAACCTTAAAGTGCTAACTAACATCTATTGAAGGCCAATTTTGCAGAATTCTGATTTTGCTTGAGGCTTTCGTTAACATAACATAACATGAAGAGTTAAGTAATCAAATATACTCGAAGTGAACATGGGCAATAGAGTTCAAAGCTTATTTTCCAGGGCTACCGGAATGCTCAATCTAATTTTCAATAAACCCTAGCATTAAATATAAGTTTTAGATAATGTACAGAGGAAGAGACGTATTTTGTATTGCTTTGCCTATTATAAGCACAGATATTTTACTCAATACACAATCTCCTTTTTAGCAGTGGATGCCAAGCCTAAGAAAGAAAGGAGCATGAAATGCAACAAGCAAATCGGGAGATTGAAGATTGAGAAAACGAGTGGGATCTTTCCTGATGCTCAGCTTGGAGTCAAGCCACTGGCTTCCTATCAAACATCCAACATCAAAAAGTGCCTTGTCGGATGTCTCTTTCACAAGTATGCCTCGTATCCACGCATTCTTATATCACCTCCGCATTACGATTATATACTATCGCCTTCAAAGTTTGCCAGTTAGTGTTGACCATGGGTATATTTCTAAATACATTAAGTTCCAGTGCTGAGAAGAATTTACAAATAAATTTAGTTTCTAGTTTTATTTCTGAAATTTACTTGTACTATATTCTGTTTTTGTTCTTGCTTTGAAAGTACTCGTTACCACATGATTTATGTGTATGGGGTCATTCTGTCACTAGTTCAATATGTCTCTTTCTTTTAACAAACTTGAAAGCATTTGTACTTATAATCAATGTATTTCGGGAATTTGCTCACCGAGTATAGGTTTAAATCATGGTCATTCCGTATATTTTACATCATGATTATCAATAGTAGTATATAAGAAGAAGATGAAGCAATAAAGATCAAACAGGCAAAGCTTTCAAAAAGTAATGCAGCTCTTATTTATCAATTATCTTATGCTCAAGATGTGGTTTTGGCTAATAAGTGATATTTCATTTCATTCCAGGAGCCATAAGTGCAGGGCAATTGCCCTGACCCGGGTAGGTACCAGCATGGCATGTTTACTCTATGCCGAGTCGTACAAAGAGCATCCGGAAAGATTTCTGAAACAAGCGGGCACAATGTACACGGAGATTCTATGTGATTACCAGGGTAAGTCTAGAAAAATATGGTGATTTTGTAATCATTCATTTTCTTGTTGTTGGACAAAAACCGGTAGCATACACATGAACAGAATCTATAATCTCACACACATTTCGATCAGTCGATAGGCGGCGCGGATTTTCACTAGGGTATGCGTAAAAAATTATGTCAAAACGTATAGACACACGGGAAAAGGTAAAAAATGTAAGTCTGTCGTTCTGTCAAGTTCTCTGTCATGAACAGTTTAGTAAATAGCCGCGCGACTGAGGAGAATGTAGGAAGATGGAATGCTGTACTATTTCTTGCATTTCTATTCCAGAGTTGTTGACCGTAGTTAAGCTGAACGAAACTACAGCACATCGTGGAATAGTTTACGACAGCTTCAAGCCCGACCTCCTCAAGAAGCTGCAAAGCAAAGTAAGGAAGGCCTTTCCTGGCATAGAAAGCAAGGACGACTGTTTGGTCAAAGGACTGGGTGAAATTAAGATGCATGAAAATGTGCAGTGGCGAGTCTATAAGGACAAGAAGACAAAACAGAAAGTATTCGTATGTCAAATACTAAGCCTGTCGCAGTAAGGTTGTTAGTTTTTTTGTCATAGATTTTTTAGATTATTGAGATGTACATTGATCATTTCTTCCGTTAACTGTTTATTATTGAGACGTAAATGTGTATAGTATACCCGTACCCCGGGTATATCTGAATTTATTTCTGTGAATAACGAGCAATGTTAGGTCTCAATACGTATGATGAACCTCGTATCTGCGTAATATATACTTACATCTCAGTAATGACCTGTTCACGTCAAAAATGAGCAGTCAACATCTCAGTCAATAATCAACAAATTACATGTATGTCAACATTGACCAAAGTTATTATATATTGTCAGTAATTAGCCGGTTGTGCTTATAAACATACAATAGCGTTCAAATCGAAAATTTACATGTCACTGTTACATATTAGGTCGTATCTGAACAATTACAATTATAATCATATGATCTGATCACTAATATTAAGTCTTCTGTATCCGACGAACTATAATGGTTTGTTAACTTCTAAGTCAGTGCAAATGTTATGATGGTCGAGACTATTCGCCTTTAAGTTTATAAAATTACGAAAAAACGTATTAATAATTTTAGGTTCTCCCGAGAAATATATTATTGTGAACATGTTTGTGATGTTGATAAATGCGCGAACAGTTCGTAGGCCAAGAATGAATTACGGCAGGTTAAATTAATAGTACTATATTCGTAATTAATTAATGATCGACGTGCCTTTCTCATTGAAATACACGTAGTCATAATGACCGTGATTTTTTTATCTTTATACACAACAGCCCTAATTATTCAATACTGATGCCGTATCTATATACACATATGTGCCATAATATTCACGACACTTGTAAACTATCTTTTAAAGGAACTCTATGGGCATCAGCTAGGCCAGATAAAGTTACATAAAGTTGCTAATAGGGGGTCTTTCCCATCTGAAAGTACGTCAAAACTATTCGACTTGTATGTGGAATATATTTAGTGGCGAATCAAACTTGACCTAGTGACCTTACTTTGCATAGTCGTCAACCAAAGATGGTCAATTTGACCCCTCTACTCCTGCCTGCAGTCCAACTTTAAAATCTAGGTATACATGTAAGCCAGATATTATACATTACAAAAGCGATATAGCCCTAGAATATATACATTTTTGAGGAATCCAAGACACGAAGCTATAAACGTAATCACAGATGCAAGCATAGCTTTACAGACATTTATACAAAATATAATCCGGGAAGTAATAAGCGCCTCTTGTTAATACCAGAAGTTTCCGTTATAATTTTTGGCATTTCTTGTTCAATCACTGTGATATTGTTCGGAAGTGTGCTGAGGATAAGAATGAATTGTTCTGTATTAATAGCCCAGTCAAATTATACTAAATTAAGGCTGGACCACAAAAGCCCACTCGATTAGTTAGTAATTTTTTCTCCATCAAAATATCTATTACGATTATGTTACCGATATTTATCTAAAGTGCTATGTGGTAAACATTATATACACGCTGATACTTTTTACGTTTTAATGAAATATATAAAATAATTTCAAAGTAGTGAATCAAATAACGCTTCAAGTCCATTTACATTTAAGGTAGAAGTTGTTGGTATAGTTTAATAAGGTTTAACTTATGCCTTACGTGCAGCGCATGCAATGGAGTGTTCGCATAACCCCAAAACGTCAACGTGAACGCCCATCCAGTTGTTCTATCTCCATATCACGATGTCGAAGAATGCTATAGGCGTTCGCGATGGAGTTGGGGAGCCTTTGCGATGACCATACTTTACTACAAAGGACGTCCCAAAAATCTACGAAAGTATATTTTGAATGTAATTTAAATATTCGCGAATAGCAATATACGTACTGTCTATCCGTTACACCAGCTGATATAAAAACGCAACCTCTCAAAATAGTCTTAATTTAGTAACGTGAAGCCTGATGTAATTTAAATGCAACGTGTAAAAAAAAAAACTCGTGTGACACATCTCAATATATTGCTATGAATTTTGCTCTATTGCACTTATACTGTTAATGTTGGGTATCTATTGATGGTATTACAGGACGAAAGTCATAATGACATGCACATTGAACCAATAACCGGGAAATCTATTCTACTGTGATTTGCTCATTGAAAAACGCTTTACTCCATCCATGGTCTTATCTTTGATAACGACATATATATAACACTAAAGATAAACGCTCATAACCGGAACATTTAGTTTTGTTTCGGCTGCAAAAGGTGCAGTCCCTACAATCATATCGACATGTATGAGTTAAATAAACCACAATATGGGACTTATTTTTCTATTGAAGTATCAGATAAGAGAAATGCATAGTGTGTTTTTCTCCAACTGGTCGGGCATGTAAGAAATATCGCAAATGCAGGAACGAATTTTCAGTGGAATTATTCCTCTGCTTTTTTTGCAGGAGTATTCTAGAAAACCCGCCCCGCCCATGTTTGATTAAATATTGTTAAGTGTTCGGAAATTTAGTTTGAGCGCTGATATGTGGTATTGACAGGACTGTCAATGATTGAACCAGCCGTTCTGAATGTTTGGTGTGTTCATTACTGCTGGGTGTTATGTGTAACTATTGCGCTACTTGCTACATCCTAGTACACAGATACGTAATGCATTATATTTATTTTAAATGTCGAAGATGTAGATTAGAAACTCATATATTGTTTATTTTGGATCATATCAAATTCTATAAGCTTACACCGGAGATAATCATCAAATCCATAGGAATTTATTCATGCGTGATATTAATATTATATTATTTTGCAAACGTCTATAATTTACAAATATAAGTCGACAAAACACTATGAACTTTAATGCACTAAAGCTCACTTGTTTTACAAAATATAGACTGTCGGAGCCGAGTGTGTAATTGAGTTAAAACGAACAAAGAAAAAGTTAAACGATTTGATGGACAAGCTTGGTCAGAAGATATCGCTAGAATAACGTCGTGTTTTGCTATGCCATAACATTTATTTGTTTGTGAAAAAAAGGACATTTACGAAAAAATATGTATGAGGGTAAAAAATACATTTTAGGACCAAATTTGTAGAAGTTAAATTTAGTGGCCGGCGCGCAAATCGTAAAAGGCGTGGTGGAGACCTAAGTGACAATTCTCCCCTTGAAAAAGCTTTGTTCAGTGTCTTGAAATTGTCTTCATCTTTTAACTTGTCAGGTAATCATACGTGTATCCCATCATCTGGCGAACTCATTGCGCTATCAAATTTATCCAAAGAAGTGAAATCTCGCCGAAATTTTTATACGAGTCCTGTTTAGATTCTTATTGGCTGGGGGTTCCTGTAAAAATTGCTAAAGTTTCTTGTAATATTCCAGTTTAATGTTGAACCTGGTGTTAAACTGGATTAAAATATTTCAACAAATTATAGGTCGCCGAATATTGTGACCCCAATCGAGAATGTTTTAAGCGTTCTGTTGGGATTTTTTATTTCAAAACCCCTAGGACGAAATCTCTAAACAATTTTCACGATCAATTACATTAGTCGCACTAGTACCTGTGCGGGGAGATAATCTTGAGATAAGCTAACTACGGTTGTAATTTATTATAAAACTTATGCACAGCAATCTAAAATATGTAAGGAAATTGTGGTTATTATAATTGGATCTTCGATCGGAAAAAAGTTGTTATGATGTTTTGAAGTTTTCCCGGCAACGTCAACCTACGCATTCTATATTTTAGTCCACATATTTCAATGTGTTTTTATACACTCCAAACTTGACAAAACAAATACTAAGTATCGCTCTTGTTAAGGTCTCTTAAAACGTTTTTGATAAGCTAAATTGATGCAGTAAACAGGTGTCGCCGTTTTAAAACCAAATTCATACTTCGACGCGCGACCATCGGCCTCTGCGTTTAGTATTGCTGATTTCCGCGCCGGTGTGTCATACCGCAGTGGTCGCCTTTGGTGTGATAATGAGTTTTCCCTGAGACCAGCAGAGAGGTGCCTGCGCTGAAAGGTTGACTACGAATTTATAATATTCAGCAGATAAAGCGTGACTCTTGGTCAAACGTGTCAGGTTTTTCTGTGTGTAACATGAAGTAGCTCCATTTTAGAATACTGCTTGATCGAGTACTATATTGTGGTGCTAATACATGCTGTCTGTGTTATTCAGCAGTCGTATACGCTATGGTGTTTATTTAAGAACACCGACTGTCGGGTTGTCTCTGTGACATAAAGTGACATCATTTGATAGTTGTTCTGTGTTACGTAAATGCGCATGAAACCGCCCTATGCAATTAATGTCATCTTGAGAAAAACAGCTACTGGTTACGTGAATTAACATGTGTTTATATTAAAAAGCCCCGTATGTATCAACTACGTCCATTTGAGAAAAGTATTTAATAACACCGTCTGTATTATAATTTATACATTTTCTGTGCAACTTAAACAACCGTGCGTTTTTAAAACGCATAAATCCGCATGTATTTGGTTGGTCGTATATAAACGAAGCCGTATAGGTGTCAACGTGTTAAGCAATGGTTTTCGCTGCCTGACAATGTCCTTTCGTAATTTGTATGGATGACCCATCCGGAGAAAATCAATCGTTGTCTATACTGAACATTATGTACATGCCAATAATTTATGTAGAGTAATGCATGCTGACCATACTTTTATTGTTATGAACAGTGTGTGTTTGACCAGGGTTTTTTTTAGCATTTTGCTTGCACGTCAGATATTTTATCGATTCGAATATAATACCATCGTCTGTAGATGCGACAAAATCTTCTTAAATTAGCCTTAGGATATGTATCATCATAAACATTATCAGTTTATATCGTATGACATGCAGCAGATGTCATCGACAAACACGTCGTCTTGGACGACAAACGGAGACATTACGTCAAGTTCGCTTACCTAACTTAGAAATAATTCAGTCACGCCCACTTTACATTGTAAAAAAATCGTGTAGTACATGTACATGTAAAAAAGTATGTAAAAAGAAAAAAACACTTCGTAATGATTTGTTGTTGACATAAATACGGTAAAGACGCTTGTTATCTCTGAATAAAAAAAAGCAAAACTGTGATTGGAATATCAAAAACTATCGTGCCTATTCATTTCTATAATATGCCTGCGAGCTCTCTCCAAGACGTTGTGCAATACTAGTACATGTTTAAACGAAACTTTACCCATATTACATACATCGTATGTACTGTATATGCCCCTTAAATTGTTATATCAAAAATGTTATGTGAGTTCCACCAAGTTCCTATGTTTAACAGAAGCCCTAGACTGACAGTTAATAACTTGTAAATTGTGATTTATTTGTTAAAATGCGAAATAAAAGTTTGTTTTTGTTGATTTGAAATCAAGGCATGGTTCTGATTCTTTGGCATTGTTGGCATATACATGTACATGTACTTCAAGCGAATCGTAGATGGCGAGTGCGTACCGATTGATATCAGATGAGCTTGCCTTAGCAGACTCCTCGTATATCCTAATTGTGCAGCAAGATAGCTTACCTATTATAGCTATGGAATGAGCTGCCAAATAGTGTTCGTGGCCAGAGTACCCTGGGTCGTTTTAAAACTGCACTAAAAACTCATATTTTTAAGAAATTCTTTTGAATCCTTTTTTTTTTTTTTTTTTTTTTTTTTAAATCCCACTTGCATGTTTTCTTTAGTAATGACTTTTATTCTATCATGTATTAATGTTTTATTGTTTTATTATAAATTGTAAAGCGCTTGGAAGTTTTAAAAACGTTAAGCGCTATAAAAATGTTTTTAATAAAATAATTTTTAATAATAATATTAGGGAAGGCCGCCATGTCGTACAGCGACTCAGGGTGCTCTTTGAAAGTATTTTGGAGAAGTCAGGAAACTTGTAGATGTCAAATCGTTCGATATCTTGCCATCTGTCGTTGTGTCTGCCACCGCATAAGAATTACTATCGATGACTGTAACATATGACACAAACCTGGCTGGATCGTCAACCTGAAGTTTCTTTTCAAAGAATAAACTCAAAGTGTCCAATGGCCTTCTCTTCATCACGTCCACGGCATCTATCAAGCTGTTGAGTTGGGAACAAACTTGACATGCCTGCCTCGCATATTTCTATAGGGGTCCGAATACTTATCGATGTCTACCCTGTTCCTAATCCCGCGTTTGGACATTCCCTGTTTCAGAGACACCAGTCTCCGTTGGTCTCCGTGTCCGAGCAAGATACATAGATGACAGCACGGTTCGGAACGAGTTTTGCAGAACCTGTTGATCACTCACGAAATCTCACTCCTCCATATTTAATGTTTAAATCAAGTAATCTGCAAATCCTACACTCCCGTAATATTTCAACAGTAGCTGGTTTACCCTGTGCCCTAAGCATCATCACAGCAATCTAAACATTCCATATTAATAAAAAAGTCAAAATGAACTACACACTACTTTCTTCAACTTTTACTAGTCGTATACCAATATTAAATTTTCCACAACTACCATTAGGCTAACAGCTTCCTTTATACGATTCGGCAGCGTAGCCGTAAGCCCTACTCAGAACTCTCACAATGAATCGATTAATGAAAGTTTCAGTGATATGTACATATTTTATGATGGCGGAATGGCGCCTTGAGCCACCTTCGAGGAACATAACAGAGCAAGCCTCTAGGGTGAGCCGCTGGTCTCACGAGACACCAAAGAAAGAAATGTCCATATTATACATTTAATAACATCTTTATTTGCACATATCAATAATTTTTGTCAAGTGAATGTATATATAATAAAAAGCATACTCTACGATGATACACGGGTAGTAGATCAATTCAGTTCAACTAACGTAAATAGTTGATTCGACTACAAGGAACTTTCGCTTGGGTCGTGGCTCCAGCAAGCATACACTTGAGTTGACGGTTATTTGTTGAACAAAAATACTTAATGATGTAGTTGTTTTTGGTGTTACTTATATACCCAACCAGCTGCACCAGCGAGTGATTATGATTATCACACACACACTGGAGCCATCGACCTGTCGCGTCGGTTGCTTTAGCGGAAGACCGCTCTAGTTCAACATTCCTTGGAATGGAAAGACTAAGATCAGTGGGTCTCGCCGGCGTATCAACCATACGATTCACGTGAAAAAACATGGTGCTTCTCTACTGAAAAAACAACAGGGAAACAAGAAAGAATGGCTATGCAAGAGAAAAAGCTTTGCGGTAGTGACGTCGTGTCATCTGTGACCAGCGAAGTCCGCCCCCTGGTTTGCCTTTGTCAGAGTGACCTAGATTTTTATATTTGTATATGAGAACTAATTGAACCGATCAGCTGTGTACTAACGCTAGCTATAGATTGGCCTGTTGCCCGTTCATATCCTGAATACCGGCAGTCAGCATATACACGCTATAGGCATGATAGACCTAATATATTAATAGCACTTGTGGGCCGATACCATAGTGTGATCTGTGTGATGGTGCAGTGAGGTCCCGGAGCATGGTGAACTGGCACAGGACTACTGGGCCGTTGATGATGAACCAATCGGGGACCGGGGATTTGCACCTTCAGCATCAATAAGCAGTCCAGACGATTGATTCGACAACACCAACTGTCGTCGGTATGGACAAATCAGCGAAAGTGTCAGCGGTGAGTTCTTTAGCACTTGCATTTGAATTGAATTGTCATTAAAGAAGTTAGAAAAAAACCCGCCCGACCACCAAACGACCAACTGCACTTGAAACATGATAGACACCCAAGCGACTTGTCACACTTGACTGCACAAACAACAAGTTCATTGTCGTGACAGGTCACAGGGACGCTCTCGTGAAAAGAAAAATTAAAAAATGTACCTCGAGCGGGTTCGAACTCGGACCTGAGCCACTTGATCCTTGCTGTCTTACTTACTGTACAACGGTAGCGCCACTGCGACCTGCTGGTGGTATATCATATCTGAGGGCGTTTGAAACATGGCTGATCGGTCGTTCGTGTTTTCTAACTTGGCTGATAGTAATTTTATGCATGTATGTCAGCTTTAACCTGCAGTAGGTGTTGCAGCAGTCCTTGCTAATAAATCGGATACCTTCCAGTCAGAATCCAGTGGATGAGGTCGCTTTCTAAGCAGAAGGACCCAATCTGCTTCAATGATATATATCTTGTAGGCGATCTGAAGTTCCAAATCATACATGTATCTTTCTTTTCTTCAGGGACCAACCCAAACGATGGCATCCAACAGCAAGGCGATTGGTATGCCTGCTCTTTCTTGCCTCCTTTGCAAGGGGACACCGAATGACTTGGAAGTCGCACAATGCCAGCACGCCGTCTGTAAAAACTGCCTGTCTACACACAACCAGAGACTTGGTCAGGATAAAGAGAGCTTCCCATGTCCACTGTGTCGGGTAGATTCTTTATTTGCTGGCAATGTTGCCATTCTGATAACGGACAGTGATGGTCTTGTCTCGGTTGCTGATACGAGCCAGTTCGCACATGGTTCACGCTCAGGTGATGGTCTTGTATCCGTGGTAGATGGAAGCCAAGTTGCACACGCTTCAAGTTCGAGCGATGGTCTTGTCTCGGTTACAAGCCAAGTTGCACACGCTTCAAGTTCGAGCGATGGTCTTGTCTCGGTTACAAGCCAAGTTGCCCACGCTTCAAGTTCGAGCGATGGTCTTGTCTCGGTTACAAGCCAAGTTGCCCACGCTTCAAGTTCGAGCGATGGTCTTGTCTCAGTTGCTGATGCAAGCCAAATTGCACATGGTTCAAGCTCAAATGATGTTCTCGTCTCTGTTGAGAATTCTAAAAGTCATGAAGTACAGGACTTTCCTTTGAAGTTGGACAACGAACAAGAAGCTCTGGTAGAGGGCCTGACCGCCATTTGTACAAGTTGTCGGTATACTAAGAATATACAGGCTATAGCGGAGAGTCTCTGCGAGGAGTGTGGCTCGTTGTACCTTTGTCGCGATTGCGCAAATGTCCACAATAGGAATAGATCAACGGCTAACCATGTTGTGATTTCACTGAAAAGGATGGATGAAGGTTGCTGTAGTACACACATGGAGGTAATCAATAGATACTGTGGTACATGTTCCCAACCGTGTTGTAACCTGTGTGTCCTGCTTGATCATGGAGATCACAAGATCAGGGGTATCGGTGAGGTGTTCTACGGGCTGGTCGATGATCTCAACCATGTGGCTCTTGAACAAGAGAGGCGGGCAAAGGACTTGAGAAATTTCGAAGGCCAGTTGAACTCCATAAAGTCTTCAAAGGTGGCGGAGAGAAGGCGTATTCTTGCGCAAGAGATTGATGATCATGCTCAGGTCTGTATTGCACAGATAACTAAACAGAGGGACGCCCTGAAGGATCGGGTGGAAGACGGCTACAAGGTGCTTAACAAGGTCACGGAATGTCTGAATAAGATCCCAACGCTGGTTTTATTGGATGAGACTGTGGACAAGGCTAAAGTTGTGCTGACAGAAGTAGAGCCTCACCCGAATGATATTGAAAAGCTGACTAGTATAAGAAACGAATTTATGAACTGGGGGTTAAAAGATGAGGTGGATTCGGAAAGTTACCTGGAGATCTATCAACAACTTTTTAACAATCCTTTTCATTTCGTCCCGACTCTTCCAAATTTCAATATTGGGGCTTTGGAAGCGATGGAAATGTCCTCAAACTACAGGGATATCAACCTCTGCAAACTGATCTATGAAAGGAAACTCGCGGCAGACGACGCTTCGGAAGTCATCCCGTGCGTTGCTAACCTCGGTAACGGTTACTACGCTGCTGCTCATCCGACCTTGGAGGGAACACCATCTGATGGCATAGATATCTGCAAAGTTCCTGGGGAATTCCTGCACTGCTTCCATGAATGTCCCGTGTATGACATGGCTGCCACACCCGAAGGTCATCTTGCTGTCCTGACAACCGGGAGTGCACAAGAAGCAAGCTGCGCGCACCTGGTGAATCCGGTCGAAGGGAATACTATCGGATCTACGAGTGACTTCCCAATTCGCCACGCGTTGTCGTTTGATGTGAACTTCTATCATCAATATGTGATTCTTAGCAATGATGGCGGGAGACGAATAACCATCTGCAACAAAGATGGGACGCTTGATCAGTCGCACAAAATCGATGAATCTCATGGCGTCAAAGATAGCAGCCGGATTGTCTGCAGTCGGAAGTACATCTACGTCCTCGGGCGGAAGCGTTTCGTAATATTCGATTGCAAGAGCAAAGAGCTTGGCCTTGTGCTTGTCGCGACGAGTGAAAATGAATTTACTACTCTCACTCTGACGGATATTTCTGTTACCGACTTCGATGAGATCACGGTGTGCTACGAGGGTGGCACAGATAATCATTTCTGGTTTGGAAGATGCGTACTCCACAAGGGCAGCTTGTCCGGGTGGAATATTCGAGAGATGAGCGGGCAAGCGAGGAGGACGAGGCTGTCCAGGAACCATGACTACATGGTGACGTCACAAGAAGGGTCGATCATTAGAGTGTATGAAGAGTCGACTACTTGAGCAAAAACGAGAGAAAAACTGTTTGCTTTTTCTTGTCTGAACATACATTATGAATTAAAGAATCCAATGACGCATCACTGTATGAGTGCCTGTGGTGCATCTTCGTCTTCCTTGACTCAGACGGAGAACCACTTTCAATTCCGCAAGTCGACCATCTTTTGCTTCTTAAAGGCACAGGCAAGGGCCCTGAGCCCCGTGCAACTTTCTCCCATATTTCAAATCGTGCATGCATTAATCATGTTTGTTAATATCTTATGTTATTCATATTAAAATATCTTAGCCTTTTACTATGTCTTGAGAAATCAAATGAATTGCATTTCATTTCATTAGTCGAATCGATTTTTACTTACTCACCTGCTGTGGCTCAGGACTGGGACCCGTTGGCCTTTGATGCTAGACAACTTCAGACTCATACGCCGCGTTACTACGTTTTAATAATTGAGACTGCCACCATTTTGGGTCAGCCACGCCTCGATTCATGAAGTAGATCACAGGTCCGTGAAGATATCGATCATAGCGATCGATCAGCAGAGGGAATATCCTTCGATCTCGGAGAACGGCATCAACTGAGGTCTGGCCTACTCAGCACTGACATAAATCTCTTTATGCCAGAGATGGCTGGCAAAAATTACGATCTGATAACATTAATAGCTCATCTGCATAACAAACAAGACATCCTGAGTCTTCAAACTCTGCATGTACATCCTAACCTGTCTATCTTGTCACAACCGCCAAGACACGGGACTGAAGACAATACGGTTGTTTCGCCCGGTAAGGCGGCGCCTAGGAGAATGATGTTAAACTAAACGGTTGATAAGCAGCAAGTGGAGTCTTTCTCGGTGGCAGTATTTTTCATCGTTGCAATACAATACACTCATATATCGTTGTGCGTTGTGGTTTGACCTTTGTGAGCATCAGTGATAAATAGGGCCTACTTGATTTTGCACCGATTTCGAAAGAGCAGCTCATCGTGTTATTTGTCGAGGAGAGTTGGTATGCAAGCTTGCTTCTGTCGATTCCTCGGCACATATGATATGTAGGCCATCATGACATGACCAACATGACCTACGGGTGAGACTTGGACTAAAAATACGAGTTGTTTGTTGTAGCGACTGGAATGGTATGTTAGTGCAGGATGTCCCCTATCACCTAAAGCCAACCACGACCCCTATCGATCCCGTTTTTTCCAGCCATTGTCACTTTAAAACAAACAAATAGGGAAATTTGGAAGGATTTCGGGTGAGGCTGGGACTAAAAATGCGAGTTGTTTGTTGTAGCGACTGGAATGGCATGTTAGTGCAGGATGTCCCCTATCACCTTAAATCAACCACGACCCCTATCGATCCCGTTTTTTCCAGCCATTGTCATTTTAAAACAAACAAATAGGGCAAATTTGGAAGGATTTCGGGTGAGGCTGGGACTAAAAATGCGAGTTGTTTGTTGTAGCGACTGAAATGGCATGTAAGTGCAGGATGCTAACTCTTCCAATTATCCATAATGCGTCTGTTTGTATGGGATCCGTTTATCTTGAGAAACCTCACAACGGTTTTCACAAAGACGAGAACACTTCCTTTTTATTGCTCAACTCAGGAGTCATTTCCTTCAGGTGATGTCATCAATTATCTATGTTTTGCACTTCAAGGGTTTCCGTCAGTTTAAGCAGACAGGAAACCCAAATACATCTACATGTGTTGCCATACTGTAGCTATAGGGAGACCATATGCAGAAGCTGAGCAAACCTAAGTATTGAGTGGCATGATGTTGACAATATGCTTATATGTACGATCTCCCTGCAACTTAGAGGATGCTATAGGCAAAACCTAGGTGGGCCAGATTATAATACAACATGAAATCGACAATAAGCTTATACAGTGAAACCTCATTTAGTGGATAACTCTGTCATTTTTAGACAATTTGACTTAATCAGGACACCTCCACAGGAAAGGCAGTTATCTGTCCAAGGGTGTCCTTATTAGAGATGTTCTATTGTACATGATCTCCTTGCAGCTTAGAGGGAGACGAGGTAGAAGCTAGGTTCTTCCTGCATCCCCCATTTGAATTCACACCGGAGTGCTAGTCCTGGCCACATCCGCAAGAGGATTACCTCTTGACATGTCCGCAAGATGGCGATAGTTACCATTCCTGTTAAGAATGATTTTGAAACCTCACCTGGCGTTTGATCTAGGAACCAGTAAATGTCAACGCTGAGCCTCCCATTCATTCATGCTTCTAAAGTACAACCAAGTCTCCAGGCAAGTCTGTCTTATCAATCAAAAATGTCTATATGCCACCATCATTACATGGACTCTATAGCAGTCGGTTCCTATTGTGCCGTGATAAAGAACAGGCAAATTATTCAATATCTTTTAGAAAAAATTAGGAAATGTTTAAAATGTAATCTCCATCTGTGGATTCGTTCTGCTTTTGCCGGAAGATGCAAAACTATTGAAAATCACTTTAAAGTGTTTTTGTAGCCTATTCAGATTCGAGGGGAAAGTATTTGTCCGTTTCTTTCGTCCAATCTGTCATTCTAAGAAGATCACCTGCTGTAGAAAGAAAACATAACGGTGCCGCTTTATTTAGCCAGACTCGGAGTAGTGCAGTTTTCTTTGTTCAGTGACAGGAAGGAAGTGTGCCACTTTGTATTTCTATGAATTACAACATTTTCTTGTAACGGGAATAAAGCGTGCAGCATTTTTTTGGTTCATTATAAATCTGGCCTGCTTCGCAGCAATCTGTCGTCCCAGCTAGTTTGGGAATAAAAGTATCATAGTTTGGAAGATGATATCGTAAGGCATTAGTCTTATAGCCATAAACCCTTAATGATTAAACGACACGGTTCAATTAGACTAATTCGCCGTGGGGTATTTCACATCGGCATCACTCATCAGTAATATTCAAAGCTGAGCAAAATAATTTATAAGACGGATGCACTAGGTCTACAGAATGGGAAACTCCTATGTGATCAGCGTACCATCTGTCCGCGACATCAAACCTGATTATTTCCGTCGCTAAAAAGGTCCCGGACTCTAAAAGTCATTTATCTGAACCATTTAAGCCATGGAGGATGACACACACCCATCTCCTGATTGAGATCTGTGAAAATCAAATTTTGCTCAGAATGACTTCTTTGTTTCCCTTTAATCTCTCTGTCTGATAAGTTCAATGGCGTATCTTTGCCAATCTGGTTTTTATTCATGAGATGATTGGTCTGCCGCATGAATATTTAGAGGTTGGACGTTGAGTTGTCGTCGACCACAAAGTACATCTCTATAGCAGCTTTGGGTGGGTGAAGTTAAGAGTTTGTATCCGTGCAGATTTTGTGTGACAAGGTTCTTCCTTTTTCGAAACCCATCTGATGTTTCAGCAATTGGACGGTCGAGGGTCATCGCATGCAACAGTCCCTAGGTAGCTGCTTTAGTGGGAAGAAGGAGAAAGGTTACTTCACAGCATTTGGGAAAATAAAACCTGACCCCACTATTTGTCATTCATAGTTAATGGCTATGTAATTTAAAGGTGATGCTACGCCTAATAGCCACGAGACAAAAGACATTATTTCCCTTCCTTTGGGACCAGTGTCTCCTTTTTACTTGTTAGTGTTTCATCATAATGATTATCTTTACTTATTATCTCTAATTTCCCATTGTTCTGAATAAAGAGCATTTCGTCCCTTTGGGGGTGCGACCTGCTTGTTATCGGGTCGGTTCCGTTGGAGGCAATGTGGTTCTAATGACTTGACTCATGGTGCTAGAGTTGCAATTTCTTGGATTCTTTTTCATTTCTTCGATTGTTCTTCTGATATTGGCATTCATTCCTCTTGACTTCTCCTTTGAGAATTTCAAAGCAAAGGAGTTTTAATGAAGTTGTTGTCTGTATTGTTCCTGGTCAGTGGATGTTTTTCTCTTGAAATCGGTTCATGTTCCAGGTGGCTGGAATCCAAGTTGCAATAATGAGAGAAGTCCTTCTATACAAGCGGGCTTGATTTGTTTGGTCACGTACTCATTCATGTGACTTCCGCTCTCGATCATTTTGTACTATCAATCAGTGAGCATTCTCGATCAGAAACCTTATCATTGTCATTTTTGGAGGTACAGTTATTTGGTAAAGGTTCAGGTGATTTTTTTTGCAGATCCTTTATCCTGCCAAAGCCAGTAACCAAGGGTTAATGTCTCACAAACTTAGCATGAGAGATTTTTTGCATGACCTAGCAGATATTGTACATTTCACCGCGGCCCCCCGCTATTAGCTACTTTCAGCGCAGTCAGGTTTAACATCAATATGCACGGTGGCAATATCCGACCCCAATCAACGAATGACTCATGACGACTCGGACTTCGCGTTTGGGTGAGGTCTGTAATTGGCAAGGAAAATCATGATAATCTCGGCTTTGGACAAAGGTGGACATTAATCTGGGTGGAATTAGCGTTGTGGTGTGACTTTCATTTTCCGGTATCTGTGATTGTTTTATGACTTGACCTCAGCTTTAAAGTGAGGTTTCCGCGATTGTCTCTTGAAGCCAGTCAACGTTTGTGAAAGGCTCTCGTTAAACAGAGCAATTAGTAAATTGAGTTTTTTGTCTTAGATGGCTACCGATGAAATGAAATCATTGAACGTAACTCTCCCTGAGAACACTTCTGGGTAAATTATAATTTGAAAGAAGGATAGGGGTAGGAAACAAGCCATTTGGTTATGATATCAATCAAAATAAAGGTGTATCTGGTGTATGAGTTTCATGGTGTGTCAGTCTGCACGTTTGTTGTTCAAGTGAGTCTGTTTGCTTGTCGGTCAGCCAAAACATCGAATGAGAAACTGCAAGCGCTGCATTCTCATCCCACTCCCTCCAATGACCCTGGAGCGGACATTTCATTTGCCCTACTTGCCCACAAACAATGATCTCGCCACGTTCACGTAAAGCTGGATTTATATAAAATGTGACTCATGCGATCCGCGCATGTTCGATGCCCCATGGCAGGTCGTAATCTCCTATCTTCAACTTCTCATGAAATACGATTGCATTGGTTTGAAAGTGTCATGTGACGCGAAAAAGATGACGCGCTGCCCATCGTTTGGCTTAATAATCACACCTGTAATTAGGTGCCAGTCACTTGCTGCCGCGCATGGATTAACTACCTAGTTCTGTTAAAGCGTTCTTTGACGTGATTTAGAATGGTTATTATAACTCTGGCGATGCATGAACCAGCATTAACGCTTTGTTACCAACAAACTGCTGATGAGCCGAGTATCACCGGGTTGGGATGGAGACACACCTGAAATCGTCCTCATGATTCCGAAGAGAGTATATCATGCTGTTCTACATGCTGACAATCCAACTCAATTCATTATCCCTGAGAAACAGTTGTTTTTAATGCTGTCCCAAAGTTTAATCCTTCGCAGCTTGATTAGAAATATGACACAGACGTAGAAAGGCGTACAAATTGATTTCCGCTTACATTCGGTCCCTTCCAAGAAGTGGACTCCCCCATCCTACGCTGGATTCAAATTATGTTTCACTGGCGTTGTACATGTAACCCAGGGAATGGGTGCATTGCCATATGCAGCAATCATCCAAGGGAATGACAAAATTTAATGGAATAGCCCTCTAACTTAATTGGTCTTTGTATGGTTGCTGGAGATAGCATTGAAACCTTGTTGGCTAATTGTCATCGAGACAAAGTAGAGACACGATGAGGTCACATGTTACTTTATGTTTCTTTGTGATTATGAACAACCAATCTATATTTCAACCATATTATAGCAAGATGTAGGTTTGGGGTGGGGCAGGGGGCAAATGCCTCCCAAGCGTCACAAAAATGTTGTTTTCGTGCACATCGTTTGATTTGTAAAGGCCAAGAGGGGGGTTTCATTCCCATGATCGAATACTTCTGTGTACAGCCTGGCATCGGCGTGACCCATTGCAGTGTGGTAGCAATCATTTAATAGGAGACTGATATAAACCAGATTCAAGGATACCGCAGATACCTTTGGTCTGAATTTTGTGCTTGTCTGCTTTTTTAGACGTTTTCAAACTGGGAAGAGAATTTTTTTTTTGTTCAAAATAATGATGAGCCTTGAAAGATGTTGAGCCCGTCTAAGAAATGGGGAAATGGAACGCCAGCAATTTATGATGAAATGCACTTAGCTAAGAGATAAAAGCTGGACGCTTTAATTAAGTTATGTATCAAAGAGTTTTAAAAAATGGATGAATTTTACAGAAAAAAGAAACATTGGACATCAAAGAGCAGGGTGGGGAGGTTTAAGGAGAGATGGAATACACCAGTACATGTTTAATTCCTGATTTAATTTAATTTCTTTAGTCTTTAATCTTGTGTTTTCTCTCCAAAATCGTAAGCCGTTTTTTTCGCACACACGTAAAAAATAGAGAAATGTTATTTCTTGTCCATGTTACAGCTTTGTAGTAAATCTTAATCATCAAAAAGAAAATCTGAGAGGAAGCGGTAAATTTATAATAGAATCCCATGGAGCGAAAGATGAGATTCGTTTTAAACCAGCTGTGAATTTCATTAAAATTCTATCGAAGGCAAGATTACCAATATTGTATTCATATCACCTTGAATATCTTGTTCTTGTAGGCTTTTGGCATATCCTGTAGAATATATTTGTCATCTTGGCATGACACGAGTTGGTCCCAAACAGGTTTGACCGAAAACTACTCTAGGTGGATAGACAGTATTCAACACAATCACTACCAAATTGACTTGAACCTGATTCCGAATGGATTTCACTAAAGCAGACTGCATTTATCATACATTTTATTGAATATTAGTGCACAGAATACAGAGATAAGTTGGCAAATTGTGGTGAAATCGGAGAGTTACTCTGACTGATTGCATTCTGAGGAAGAAGATAAAGAATTAGCCTGAAAAATATTATCTTAGACAATTTTTCGATTTCGACAAATTCAAAAATAATAAAAATTGGGCATTGAAGTGAAAATTTGGTTCATTGTGGTGTTAATGTGCGATGAGTTGTTGTTGTTTTTTTCCTTAAGAAGAGAAACAGCGGGAAAGTTTAAGTAGTTTGGTTATATTTAATCGTTGCATGGCCTGTGTCGTATTGCACGTTTTGACTAGCCTATATCTTCCTTCTATCATTGCAGGATCGTGAAACGGGGCTGCGAAGACATCACGGTATCGTAGTTTTCATTGTAGACCCTTCTTCAATTTCAGCATTTGCAGAATTCAAAAATATTACCTGGTAAATTCTTAACCAGGCTCATCATTTCTGCTCTGTCGGTTTGACAACTGTAGAACAGAACATTTTCGCGTGCAGAATATTTTATGGCAAATTTCACGAGAAAGTCATATTTGCCAAAATCTCGAGCTTTTAACCGAGAATTTCATATCAATATCACCATGTTTCCGCATAAATATTGCATTCAACTCCCGCTGAATATCGATTAATTTAATCCACACATACACTCTGCAATTCGCTCATATCATAATTACAACTTATAAACAAAAAATTCACACACCCTGAGTTAGTTCTGAGTGCTTTCAAGTGCTGGTGTGGCCAAACACCTGACTTTAAAGGTGACATGCATGCATAAAAACCCTAACGGCCCAGTTGGAAAACACTAACGCTCGTCTGCCATGTTTGAAAAGCCCTCAGATATGATAGACTACCAGCAGGCCGCAGTGGCGCTACCGTATTCTCCAACAGAGCACACATGAAAAATATGTCTGTTTGCAACAATGGCTTCATGGCATAGTTGGTAAGACAGTACGGAACAAGTGGCGAAGGTTCCTAGTTCGAACCCACTCGACGAATATATTTCATTTTTTTCTTTACACGAGAGCTTCTATGTGACCTGTCTCGGCAATTAACTAGTTGTTTGTGCAGTCGCTAGGTGTCTATCAAGGCCTCTTCCTCAGATCAAAATCGCCGATAATGGATAAAACAAACTTTTAAAAGTAATAATATTATCAGATAAAAATCGCCAATTATCAATAACACAAACTTTTAAAAGAAATAATATCATCAGATCAAAATCCCCAATAATCAAAAACACAAACGTTTAAGAGAAATAATATCATCAGATCAAAATCCCCAATAATCAAAAACACAAACGTTTAAAAGAAATAATATCATCAGATCAAAATCCCCAATAATCAAAAACACACTTTTTAAAGAAATAATATTATCAGATAAAAATCCCCAATAATCAAAAACACAAACGTGTTTAAAAGAAATAATATCATCATATCAAAATCGCTAATAATTAATAACACAAACTTTTAAAGAAATACTGAATACCCCCCCCCCCCCCCCCCCACCCCCACCTCCACCATATCAAGGCCTGAGCCTTCCCCATATTAACACAAACTTTTTAAAGAAATAATATATTGCCTAAGTAAAAATATTCCGCCCCAAATACATGTACATGTATGTCCCTCGTCTGTCATTCACAAAATATTGATGCCGCGAAAATTTTCTTTTCTACAGTTGGCAGCCATGTACTTGCATTAGTTAAGTGTGGTGTATTTTCTATTAGCCTGCAAAATATGGGTGCAAAATACCGGCGCAAAATCGCTGCAATACCAAAATAATCTAAATTGTGAAAGCTTGGATGCAGACTTGCATGATGTGGCTCGAGGAAGGTAGGTATAAATGGTAGTACTACATATGTTAGGTGCATTGCTCAGTCCAGGTCTATGCAGTCGTATCTGAAAAATACTACAGGTAGCTCTACTGTCCAGCCAGGTCCATCTCAAATGTACTTTCGTGGCAGTACCAATTCGGACATGCTTGAGATACACAGATGGCTGGTATTGTTGCATTCTGAGAAAAACATACCAGCAGGAGTGCCCATCTTGAATGTGATGCATGCAAGTTCTTTCAAGAGGCACAAGAATTGTTTGTAAACAGAAGCGATATTGAAGAGTCTATAGAAATTGTACCTCTTCCCTTGCATTGCTTGCATTGCATGTATCAGTAGAGTTGTCACATCGAATGTAAACGGCATGCAGGAAACATGCATGCACAACTGCCTAATCTGATCCTAAAATGTACAGTCATGTTATGTGCATATGGCTGCATCGGTACTGTAACATTACAATACATACCCCTCACCTCCCAGTTTTGAAATAATTCAGGCCTAGCCCAATACATGGTATATTGTCTATAAACAAACCCTCTAGTGCCTAGGCCTAAACAAAGCCCACTCGGTCCCAGGCCTAAATTCCCAGTGTTCTACTGCAGTCTTGTCAAAGGGTCATCACGACGAATCTTGATAACATCAACCCCCAAGTAACAGCTTTCATAGTGGTCAATAGGCCTAAAACGACAAAGGCAAATCTATATTGTTATTTTCTGATAAATTTTTGTTGTACAACATCTTTAAAATATCATTTTTTGTCAAATCTTTTACAACTATTACAAGGTAGATTAAGTTAAGTGGGCCAATTGACATTTGAATATTATAGGACCGTGGAGATTGCGTTTCTGTTGCGGGCTTGCCCGTTCATATCACCAGCAGCGGACCTTCCACCATACTTGCCAAGTTCAGCAGATAAATGCTTTTCATTCATTCATTCATTCATTTATCATCGACAACAAACACACAATGCGAAAAAAGTATATTTTTGAATCTAACGCCGACACGTGCATTCCTTCAAAACACTTTTCAGTTTTACAATTGAATGTTTTTTTCCCCTCTTCAGCAGATTTTGAGTTATGCATCCTGGTCACGCTATGCCTGTTTTGTGTCTAAAATGATGAGTTAGGACAAATTCGTCAGCACAATGACACTGAGTGTCTTGTCCTGGTTGCGTGGACCCCTTGCTGTTTCATGAGGGGTGTTTCATGTGGTGTTAAGTGATGGAAATAGATGATATGAAAAAACATGGACTGCTGCCTGCACTATGATGTGAACTAGGATCAGCTTGTGGCAAATTTGGGGTAGTAACGAGTTGCTTGGGGAGTACATGTAGTATCAAGCCTTCTGGTAAATGAATAGGATTTGTTGAAAATTTAGAAATCGGGGTCCCATTCAAACTCAGGCGGTATCTGCCGACCACTACACCCGCCCAACATAAATTGGTAGACATGTTGCATGCATGCATTCTCTCACTTTTTGGGGTGTTTTAGGTCTCTGCCTCCCCCTCCCCGAGCTGCCCCCTGTAGCTTAGCTCGGCTTGCAATGCTATCTACCAAAATAGTTGTTTTTAGAATAGGCCTACTGTTACCGATTCCAGATTAAAGCAGTGATAATGTCGTTATTGCCCCTTCCACCTCATTTGGCTGTTTGAAAATATTTCCCTGCTAAGACCATCCAGTCAGATCTAAGTAATCAGGCTTAAGTAGGCTTAAGTAATTTGTTAGGTTATCCCATTGGTTTTCTCATGACAAAACCAACTTAAATATATGGGTTTTTTCCCTTTTATCTGAAGAATTCCACAAAATGTCGTCAAATTGCATTTCAAGTCGTTATCACAAATATTTCCTCCAAAAACGAAGATATTTTTTCGGTTATTTTATGCGCACTATTTCCGCTGAGTCTGGACATTCGCTGTGGGATCACTTTTATTTGTTGAAGAGAGGTAAGTTTAGACCCTTGGAACAGTTTTGATATTCACCTTAGTACTATTATACAGGATTACATTTCTGTACATCCGATTTTTAGTCAATTACCACATTTACGGCATTTTGTTTGAGCATTCGTGCTGCGTACGTGTGTGTACATTATGCATGCAATACACGTGCACTGAACGCCAGTACTGGCAAAGAGAATGCTTGAATAGCATGTCTCCTTTGCAGAATTCAATAAATATATTCCTCATACATGCACAAATAGTTTCAATGTTCTGTGAGATACGAGAGGCCCCTTTGGCCTACATCGTGTATCTTAATCTGCTCTACCTGGCCCATACCTAGGCCTAAAGGCTCCTTTCGACATGGTTTCCTTGTAAATAAACCTGTCCAACAAAACTTACCCTTAGGGTATATGCATGCACAACTTACCCTAAGGATCTTTTAGGTCTCTGCCTCCCCTCCCCGAGCTGCCCCCTGTAGCTTAGCTCGGCTTGCAATGCTGTCTACCAAAAACAGTTGTTTTTAGAATAGGCCTTCTGCTACCGATTCCTGATTAAAGCAGTGATAATGTCGTTATTGCCCCTTCCACCTCATTTGGCCGTTTGAAAATATTTCCCTTCTAAGACCATCCAGTCAGATCTAAGTAATTAGGCTTGTAATTTGTTAGGTTATCCCATTGGTTTTCTCATGACAAAACCAACTTAGATATATGTTTTTTTTCCCTTTTATCTGAAGAATTCCACAAAATGTCGTCAAATTGCATTTCAAGTCGTTATCGCAAACATTTCTTCCCAAAACGAAGATATTTTTTCGGTTATTTTATGCGCACTATTTCCGTTGAGTATGGACAATCGCTGTGGGATCACTTTTATTTGTTGAAGAGAGGTAAGTTTAGACCCTTGAACAGTTTTGATATTCACCTTAGTACTATTATACAGGATTACATTTCTGTACATCAGATTTTTAGTCAATTGCCACATTTACGGCATTTTGTTTGAGCATTCGTGCTGCGTACGTGTGTGTACATTATGCATGCAATACACGTGCACTGAACGCCAGTACTGGCAAAGAGAATGCTGGAATATCATGTCTCCTTTCGAGAACTCAATAAATATATTCCTCATACATGCACAAATAGTTTCATTGTTCTGTGAGATACGAGAGGCCCCTTTGGCCTACATCGTGTATCTTAATCTGCTCTACCTGGCCCATACCTAGGGCTAAAGGCTCCTTTCGACATCGTTTCCTTGTAAATAAACCTGTCCAACAAAACTTACCCTTAGGGTATAAGCAAGTGTTATTTTTACCAACTTAAGCTTTTACAACAGCTTTGCCTTTAATTCCGAGCCAGATCTTCTAATTTCAAATTACAAAACATTACGGTACAGCCGTCCAACCAAATGTCCTTTTTACACTTCATCAAATCGGGCACTTTATTTTCCTATTAAAATCTTGTGAAATGCTTGTCGACAATTTAGATATTGGCCTAGGGGATTAGGTCACCTGTGGAGTAGTGACCAAAATAGGCTTTGATCAGCTCTGGGGACTTTTTGGTGATTTTTCTTCTTGCGCGATCGGTTACCGCAAAAGGATGTGCCTGCGATAGGATTCTCCCTTTTCGATAATCGGATACCTGGCGAGCAGTTCAGGACATTATGAAGAAACTTTAGCAAACAGAGGAAGACTTTTAGACCACAACCGGATTCACAGACCTGCGAAGTTGATGCTGTCATCGAGAACCAAGAAGAAGAATGAGAAGATACTCGGTAGGTTTCAAAAATCTTTTAATTTCCGCCTTTTCGAATATGATTGAACACGTGTCCCACCCTTTTATCTCTTCTTTCCCTTCTTTTCAGCGCACAGTGCAGGCTAAACTGGTATATTTTGCTTGACCCATCTGAAGGTCAAAATGGTAGGTTATTGTTTTCACGGTTGTCTCAATTGCAAATGTCAGTAAATCTTGCTGACCTCCATAGCCAATCCAAATCTGTGCTGATTTCTCTTCCCAATCTGATGAATCATAAGCAGCTAATCATTAGTGAATCCTCGCCGGCAAATCCTGTCATTACCCATAATTCCCTGTCACTGACACCTGAAGTGCAAATCTCAATACGGATGTTATGACATATGCATCTGTGGCCAGGAGAGACGATTCAAATCCAGGTTTTATAATCTCTGCCTGAGCAGAAACCACATGGCACCAGTCCTGCTCTATATCTGACCATCTATGCCTTCACTGGTTTCTAATTCTCTGTTCAGAAATATTCCCTCAGAAAGTACTGGCTGATGTTGATCCATGTGCATAGGCAGTAGCAGGGGAACAGGCGATGTGAATGACCCACCTTGTTTTAAGAAAGAATGTTAAAGTCGACTAAAAGACCATTTGAGCTGAAATACACTTTTGAAATTGACAGTGAATTGCCCTTTTTACCCAACCCTTTTTTGAGATTCCGGCGCCGCCTGTAGTGCATGTTTTCGTGCATGTGGCATTGTGCATTGCTATGTCTGCATCTTAGAGGGTGGGATTTCATGACACAATTCTGGAAGCATGAATAGGACTGATTCTTGACTGTGTTGACACAAATCATCATGCCAGGGTTCCGGGAAGGATGCAAAAGGATCCAATTAGCTCCCAAAAGGTTGAAGCCAAACACGACCCTGACACAATGGCCATGTTGTTTTCAACGATTTCAGCATGCTGACGGATCACTTACTTGTCAATTCCAGATTCTGTAATATGATGAATATCGTCGGTGTCCATTAGAATGCATTGTCTTTTTATCCAGTCTCACGTTACCGGCGATGCACTGGCCATGCAATCCGAAACCTTTGAGACAATGGTGGTCGACTTCAGACCGATGAAATTCACGCCAACCCATTTCTCTGTGGCACGCTTCTATTTTTCTTATGACTCAGCTCTGCAAAAAGAGGGATTAGAACACCGAGTTGTGGTGCACATTTGGTCATCGTCGTTAGGTACATTTCGGCAAAGAAGGCCCGATTCTCATATGCTTTGCCTTTGAGGAAGATAGACATAAGCTGGATCATGAGCCAGGGTCTTGAAGATGTTGAATCTAAAACTTGGCAGTGACCATTTGGTCTCTACTCCGGGTCCTATCTAGGATTTTGTCGTGGGGGCTTGATATTCTCCACTACTATATTCTACCTGGGTATCCCATCACCAAGTCCATCATCTTATGGGTTTCTTCTGATTCGGCCTGTCCTCCATCGATCAGCTCCCGTACATCCAGTCTCACCGACAGTCGCGCCAAGTGACTAATGCCGTTGTTCCCGGCACGCTAACGAAGCGAGAAGGCCCTTGGGACCAGTGTGATTGTCGTCGCTTTGCCCTGCGATATTTCTCCATCCATCTTGGTATTACGACGTGCACATCCAGATTGTCCCTGGTAACGGCCCCAACTTGGGAATTCTCCCCTCGGCAATCTTGATTGTTTCGATGATTGCTTCAGTCGAATTGCAAAATACTTGAAGTCGAAATGATGTGTAGTCTTCATATAACGTCATTATTTCCAAAGTTATGTGGTTGATCATTATGGCAAGTCGTCTATAAGGACTACAACCTCATGTTTTGGGAATTACTACACAACTCCAGTAGAGCGATACCTGCTGATTCTTGCCTTATGTGGAGATTTTCTCTAAACTTGGACTCTGTTTATTCTCAGTGCCCTTTGCTGCTTCAAGAGTACATGTATTCTTGGAATTTTCCCCTCTACGGCTTGAACTCATTAGCTCCAACAGATCATTTATCTTTCCGCACAAAGCCTTCTCATTGTCTATTTGAAGACGTGTCATGCAATGGAAGAAGACAGATGCATATTAATCAATCCCTCTGGGATGAAATAAAGACTGTTTTATTTCGTGGGTTTTCCACTTGATTACCCACGTCCTTGGACATTGTCTTTGGACTAAATATGCAGAATTGACACCACCCATCCAATTCAAGGTGATGAAAGCCACAAAGGGATACCACCCTTGAAAAACCACACTTCCTTCGTTGAAAACAAAGAAACGTAATGCGGCGACGCATGCTGCCGGCGGCGATCCAATATGAAGAAATTTACGCAAAAAGCATATGTCAAAATACATCACAATCAGGAAAAAAAAATCACCACACGGGAAATAGAAGAATTAGGGACCGCTTTACATCTTGCCGTGGGCCCGTCCTGGTTCAACACATTATCTAATGACAATGTTTCGTGGTCCCTTGGGGTACCATATTGTTCAGCGTATTTAGAATCGTGTAATCGCAGTGAGAATTCTGCATATTTTGACAGATGAGTAAGAAAGTGAACCTTGGGCTATCGGGATTTCTGTCTTTAATTGTGCTTCTCATGTAATATTCATAGACGGCTTAAATGCTCCTGTACTTGGACGGTTAAGATCCTCGATAACAGGAATTGTTTATTGCCTGACGTAATAATGGGCATTGTTCGACAATGGTAGAAGTTAAGATAGGAGATTGGTCATGTCTCACCCTAACAAGATACTCTAGCATCAGTCGTTTTCATTCTGGCAAACACTGCTGCCACACTCATATAAAACAGAGACATCGAAACTTCAAATATGGCTTATTCAGATGGGTACATGTAGAGCATCGTTCCGAATTCATTTCAACTTTGCCTGACCAGTCATGAAATCAATGCAGACAGTCGAACCATCACTACCACACAAACATGAAATGATTTCCCGAGGGGAGCTGGCCAGAATGATGAGCCCACAAGATTTGTAACGGGTGCATTGGCATGGGTAGCCAGCCATATCGGAAAGAATCCGGGTTAGCTGAGTAAATATATTTAGCAGCGTGCCATTACTGATTGTAACGGTTGTGTTTATCGACTATTGTTCTTGATAATTGCGTTAGTTTTTCTAGGGCGTATCCTGGGGTTTCAGAGAAGGAATCAATCTGTCATGACATCCTTTTGTTATTGCTGTGTCATCATTTCCTTTGTCTATTTTTTTCTGGTTAAGGGTTGTGAAGTGGAATTAGCAGTGGTAGGCCAGTTTTTTTGTGAGATACTGCATAGAATACCTCCGTAGTATATATGAAAATAGGACTTATTCCATCTCAGTGGTAGGGCAGTTGGCGAAGAGTCGTCCAGCGATAACATGGCAGCGCCAGAGTTTCTAACCATAATGGTAGGGCTGATTCCGCCTCGGGTGCAGAGAGTTTGGTGCCAAGAGTCTTGCCAGCATTAGGCAAGGCAGCATCCAGAGGCTCAACCCATCATGCTGGTAGCAGGACAGATTCCACCTCACTGGTAGAGAGGTCGGTAAAGAGCCCAGCCATCAATCAGCGAGGCAGCACCCAATCAAAATGCCAGAGGCTCAAATCATCATGTTGAAAGTAGGACTAATTCCGCCTCAGTGGTGTGGTGGTTGGTGAGCAGCCGAGCAGAATCAACCAGAGTTGTGATAAGAAACAAAAGTCATTGGACTGGGTTGGAGAGCTGTTAGTCATTGTTCACAATTGGCGACAAGACAACCCCTTATCAAAATAGGGATAAGTCGGTATTGATAAATTGCCAAGAATAGATCACATTGGCCCCAACGCTTTCATAACGCTTTGCTAGCTCATAAGCTTGCGTGAGGTGGTACAGAATTATTCAGGATGAGAATATATCTCTTGGCAACTTTGAATTCGACACATGGAGTGAGACACGGCAACACAATCTTCCCCCAAACTAGTCCAGACTGCCACGTTTCCACAGCAAGAGGAAGTATCAGGGAGATACTTCTTTGTGTGCCGAGAGAAAGTTAGAGGAATTCCCAAGGGCTGCCACACTTCAGTCATGAGTTGAATCCAACCTCAATATGTGGACTAATTTTCTGATTGACAAGGCTCGACCAATCCTTTGCGCTGAACTTGCGGTTCGAGCGACTTAAGTTTTCCAGCAACAACATTTTTAGAAGAAGGTAAAACGCCGAGAAATCCACAGGGTTGCCCGATTCCAGCAAGAAGCTAAATTCAAGTCCACGATGTGGTCCAATTTTCTGATTGAAGTGACCCGTGATTGTCTATCTGACCAGATCATAACGTCATTACATGGATGATGGGTCAGCAACCTGAGGGCATCTGTAATTCCCCAGGGTTGGGACAGCTCCTGCTATATCTTATTGTCTTGGTCAGGGGATGCGTTGCCAGTCCATATCAACCGTTTCATAAATATTTGATGGGGTACGTCTGGCAGCCATTGCCGGATCCAAAGATGGTCCATCCACAGCATTTGGTGGCAGTGGCACTTAATAAGGTGATTAAATCTGAAACTTGTAATCAATATGCAGACTGATAATAAGGAATGGCACAGCATTGTCCGACCTGTCAATACCATCATATTTTAAAACCAACATGGACAAATGGAATTGCTCCTCAAAGATTAAGTTTTGGATTACGACTTTACATGACGTGACCTTAGATTCTGCGCCATGCATTTCAAAACAATTAAGGTCTAACGCCTTAAAAAAGCTTTTTAATGATAAAAATGGATGTTAAAAAGGACACCTTTGTAAGAGATACGCTCTCCTCTAATATAAGGCGACGTGCCGCCGAGTCGAAGCCTTTGTTCTAACAAACCCTGGACGTAATCAAATTTCCCCGTACATCACCTGGCCAGCGTTACTAAAAGGGTCGTGCTCCAGTGACACTTGTACGACATTATCAAATTAGTTTGCGAATGATGAGCCCTGGCGCTTGGTTTGGCAAGGTAAAAAAATATTACAATAGATCAAAAGTTTATGTTGTGAAGTCTTTTCCCGTTCAATTAGCCGACTAACTGGTCGAGAGATCAAACCGGTCGCATCCAATTAATGACGGTAATATGGGTCTGGTGTTGAAATGAGGCTAAACAATGGCAAGGTTGTCAGCTGCTTTTGATGTTGTCATTTAAAAGGCTTTGGTTTGCTTTAAAGTAGAACTGTATTATCAAATTGAGCCCGTGAGCTCATCAAAGTTTCTTTTGCAGTCCGGAGCAGTTGGAGAGGTAATCCATGAACGGAAGGTTCTTCATCTTGCTCTTGCATTCGCAGTCTTTAACTGCATGTAATCTAGTGGTAGTTTGTGTGTGCCACTATTGGCCTAGTGGCCCTATCTTCAGCTGGGAGGTACAAGCTAACTCTTGTTTGCCCTTGCATAGGCACCAGGTACAAGGAACATCGATTCTAAGTCTCATTCTGACCAGTGGAGGAAGCAATGTTGTGCTAATGTGTTACTCGGGACACCTTCCCTGATTGTGAACTTAGTGCTCTAACCACAATGCCAATTGTCTAGAGGGTTAACTTATGCCAAAACAGACAAATCAGTGATCTTCAAACCTTCGTCATTTGAACCAAACATTGTAATCATGGCATTTGAATGCGCCAAGAGAATCTCCAATGATAATTTCTCTCCAGCTAATCAGACGAATATCTCCGCCGGTGTTATGCAATGACTGCTTGCTCAGAACAAAGGCGATCATTGCCCGCCTCTGCTGGGATGTCTAAGATGCTGTTACGTCTTCGGGCATGAATTATAGAATCAATAGTCTTGCTTGAAACAATGATTATTGCCAATTGCATTCGATGTTTAACACTGGCTGCACTGCTTATGTGAGCAGGACCAATGCTGCTGAGAGAGACTAGGACTGCTAGGGTGGGTATTGTTAGCAATGTATTTGCTAGTCAGGTGGTCAAGAGGATGACGTGCCGAGCACTGTTATGTTGGTGGTGCTCAATGAAATTCATACCAGCGCTCTCAAACAAAAATTAGTGCCAGCAGTGCAGTCGAAAATTTGAGAAAAAAAGAAATTCTTGAACTTGTTCTTTTCAATAAACGGGGGAAAAAGGTAGCAATTCAGCCATCCTGTTCTTTGTGAATCACATCCTGGAAAATTTCTTACAAAACTTCGATAAAATTTAACAAAATGTTTAAAAAGTCTGTGAATCATTGTCATCTTTGTGCTGAGGTGTTGTTTTAAATGTATCCTCTCTTTGAAGGAAATTTAATCTTTACCGGTACTGTTTAGTCAGAAGAATTTTGGAAGTGGTCCCTCACGTTGTCCCTTGCATTCGCTTAAAAGGTTTGCCTTTGAAGATAGCTTAATCGTTCATGTCTATCATAAGACTACTATTGAAGAGGCCCCTTGGGTCTGTTAAACAAGAAAATGGCCATATATTAATGAAAGTGAAGGACATCTGAATGACGAATGTTAAAAAACCATGCATTAAATCTCAAAGCATTCAGACATCTTTCTTGAAGATGCTGCCGTTGGCATGGTCGTCAATTTCCATTTCTCAAGTAGTTTTCAATTGCCTGTTTGGCGAGGAGCACCCGGCGCTGAACCTTTTAAGCAGGATACAAGTTCCCAAACTATCTTGATCTTCAAAGGGAGCAATTGAAGAAAATGCTGACATCGCTGTTTTCAATTTCCACATTTAGTTAAGGATATTTCCATTGATGAAAATCCAGCCTTCTGGGTGTCAAGCTTTCCGCTTTTAAATCACAATCTTGCGCTGGTAAAAAAGAGGTGCTTAAAAAGGTGATTTCTTGTTATTATCACCTGCAAAGATGACCAGAAAGCCTTCATTTTATAATTACATGGTGTAAAATATCGATAAGGTTGATTTTCTTGACATCAGGCTAGCCTCTGTTATTTGGCCTCTTTGGCCAATTATCTGTGAAAGCCTGGAGGTGGATTATAGGCCCGATTGTACTCCAATCAGAAAGGTTATCATATGGCATGAGAAAATTTTCAAGATATAATGAGATTTTGTCTTGTTTAGTTATATCACAGAAATCCTTGGGTTCATACAGATTGTCGATAAAACACTATGGACTTAGGAATCCCAAATACCATTGACTGGTGCAACGAGTGTAGTTCACTTATTAAAGATACATCATCGTTCTAAACGTTCTGAGAGCGCTGTTCTCCATGTTTGAAGTTTGGTTTTGGGTAGTCGGCTTTAGTCACATGGAGAGATAAGTTCTGAAGCCAGGGGTGGCAGGAGAGTGGACCTTCAAAACGATTTGTGAAAAACCTAGGTGCCACTCATTGAGGCAACACAATCCAGCCAGACTCCTGGATGCACTAGATGAGAGTAGGCAGTACTTTGGCAAATATGCAGGCCAGAAATATCCTGGCGATGTTGGTATGCCTTTCTGAAGTTCACCGATCTTCAAAAGGATACTTGTTAAATGTTTTCTTAGTTAATGTCCTTCTCGTTCTAGTGACGATGCCAACAACACCAAATCCCTTACGAGAACCACGTTCTCATCAATCATGTCTTAATTTCTACACTAAACTCAATCTCTTCTCTCTTAATGACATCATCTGTAAGAATCTTACACCAGTCACATGCATCTTAATTCACTTTCTCTGTTTCTAGAACAATCCCCAGAATCACGTCTCCAATCTCGATCAAATCCCGCCCTAATTCCTCCTGAAATAGAATTTGATGCTCGCCATTGTTATCCGAGGCAGCAAATGTCCAGGGAGTTATGTCTAATTGAGATGCACTTCGAACAATTGAGCAATTTTGAAAATTTAAATTTGGCTAGTGACAGCATGCTGAAAGTTAAATCAACCAAGAGTTCAGAATCTGAGTCTTCAAGAGTTCTCGAATTGCCGTACAGCCCTTTGACTGACTTCTTTAAAATTTTCGCCGATGTCAGTAATCCTAAATCCACCAACAAATTTCTTGCACGTGTAAATGACACAGAAGGTATGTTGTCTCACTTGCAAACGAAATGTTCCCCGAGATAAGCCTATTTAGGATGGTGACTCAGAGCAGGGGACCAGTAATAGGATGGGGACCGTCTTAACCAACTACAACCAGATTAAACAAAGCGGAATCTTCAGTCATCCATCACTGCGAGGAAGGTAAAATCCCAATTTGATTCTGTCACATCCTCGTGAGCCGTTTTAGCTATAACCAGATGTTCCGGACACTTTTAACTTCTGTGGTGAATCTGATGTATAGTTAACTTAGCTTACATGTAAAGTCGAAAGTCTTTTTTTATGATAGCAGATGGCACTTCAAGAAAAAACACACAAGCATCAATGGTTTGGAATTTTAAATCGGGTTTCGCAAAAAGTCGTATTTTCTTGTCATAATCAGATTTCATTTGAGATAGAAATTACAGGAACAATCCCGACCATGGTCTAACCTTATTCAAATATTTTATGGTTAAATCTGCCTTGATTTTGTGGGAAGTACAGAGTAAGGCATATTCCATGAGAAACTATTTCATTAATATTTTGGCCTAACCTTAGTTTAGTATTCTTGTGTCATAGTCCGTCCTGATTTGAGCTGCAAACCTCTTGATCCATCAGATACAAACTGGGAAATCGCGTCACGGATAAAAAAACTGTCTCGACTGGGTTCTTTGATTGTCGGCTCACGTCGTCGTGTGCATCTCTTAGATCTTTATGTCAAAAACTGTCAAAGCTGTCATGAGCGCCAGTGAACGTGATACCAAAAAGGAGAAAGTGACTGCTATGGCGAATGCCTATGTGATACACTAGAGTATTACTTAGCACAGGGAATATCGCTATTGGACCACACGACCAGATTAGATACATAAAGAAGCCTGTCTACGTGATGAGCTCGAGTAGTGCCTTTGTGTATGAAATATTGTTACTGGACCAAGCTGTCGAGAACGAGACGAGATGCCTAAAAGTGATTGTGATGTCTTTGCGTTTGTATAATTGTCATCTTCCTGACGTTTATGTCATATTATGACACTAAGTAATACTGGGCACAAAGAGAGAAGCCCTTGAGGTCCTTCTTTGTGAAGTAAAACGGTAGGAAAAGTTACCTTCGTTTGAGGATCTTGTTTTTCATCTCGATCCGATGCAGTCTTTTATACTTTGACTCTTTTTATGTACACAATAGATACTAGTAAGCAGTTTCCCAATTTGCTTAGACATGTTAGAGTGGTGTGTCACTTCAAAAAGACAAGCCGATTTGCCATGCCGGCTGTGCCAGGGTATTTCTATTAGAATGCTGATGCTTTCCATGGGCGGGGTAGCGCCGAGCAGGGAGCAGAAGATGGTGGGAGGCCTGCCGGATTCCCAGCAACGTGGAACAGGGACGTTTCTAAAGTTGTCTCTTTAGGTCTTGTGTTTTCAGGGAGGCTTCCAACTCTACAAAACTGGCCAACCCTGGGAACCTTGATTGGAATTTACTCTGCAGGTCAAGGGTGTTGATATGGTCCCTGTCACATTCCAGCACAATGAGACACATAATCATGGTCCACGACTTATGTATGTTTTTCAAAAATATTGACAGATATTCAATAAAGACTATTATATATTATTTGGAGACAACTTTATCACCGCCCGAGGGTTGCATTAGCTGGAATTCTTAGTGGGTAGAGAAGTGTGTCAATTTCATGGTATAAAGCGAACAGTGTCTGGAAATTGATATTTTGAAGTTGATTTTTTTTTTAATGTGGATATCTTAGAACACATTATTCTATAATTCCACTTTAATGATTAGAAAGAACACTGTATGCCTCAGGTGGATGCTATCCTGGTGAAATAGTGTTAAAAAGTGTCACTCAAGCTTACTGATATTCATATAGTGGGAAAATTCTAAACAAACAAGGTTGAATTTTTTGATGAATTGATCTGTCTCCTTATTGGATCTACGCGTTGTTAAGTGTTGCCTTAAGGTATCTGATATTTCTATTCAAATGTGTTTGTAAGGATGTGTAAAAAGCATCTAATGCGACATTCCAAATAATTCCCTGTTGATGATTCACCGCCACCGAGAGCAAGGGTGGCTGAATGAAATATATTTGGGTAAACCTGCATCCTGTTTCTTACAATAACTGTCAATATCCGCCCATCTTTTGTTGTAGAAAACTCTGTGGCGACTTTCAGAGACAGATGTGTAGATTATGCGTTTCCTTACATTCAACTTACTCAGTTCATTGTCTCGGCCATAGTGAATTTGAACAGTTTCTATTTGCTTTCTTGCACCTGTTATATCAGGAATGCCTGTGCTGTTTTAGACTGACAGTCTAGAGATTCAGTTGGATGTAATGATATTCCTTCCCTTGAATTACTGGGAGAAAGTGCCATACGGATGCATATTGTAGAAAGCTTCACATTCTTTGCAATATTTTCATAACATGAGAGATGTTTATGCAAATTTGGGACCACTTTCAAGGTTCTAGAATAACATGACTGTCTTCTAACTCGTTAGACAATTATTCTCTTGTATTGAATTATTGGCAAGGCTCATGTTTGCTCTTCACCATCTGTTATTGGTGATTGTCTAGTCATTTCGTAAGGCGAGATGCTTCGTCAATAATTTAGCTGTAGGCAAGGCTAATAAGCACACTGCAAGAACTGGGTATTGAGCGTGCCTCATAGTAGTAATCTTAATGGCAGAATCATTCAGTGTTGCAAGACATACAGCGCTTTCAGGACAGCGATCCAATACTTCACATCAACGCTAAAAAAATGATAAAGAATCAGATGAGATCCCATGTCGATATGGGCACTGATCGTGCCTTTGTTTTCGCCCGATGTCCAGTCATCGCATGACCATATCAGTAATATGACACAGCTCATCAATATCATATCCCCTGGGTGGTGAATTGATGGAAATCTGACATTTGGAAGAATTGACCAATTCATGGACGGTAGGTGTTTGGCCGGTGGCCGATTTTTTTCACATCATGGCATAATTAAGATAGGATGTGGTGCATTTTGTCTGGCCCAGTCATGCCAGTAGCTCAGAGATCCATTTAAGAGTAGTCACTGTACAGCTGATGAAGTCAAAATCGTGCTTTCCTTAAAAACATGCATTAGGAATACTAATTTTAACCGCCTGTGAGTAGCAAACACCAGCCTGATGAAAACACATTGGAGTCCTAGCTAGAATGGCCGTATGCTAGCCCAAATGGGTTCTTGAGAGTTGATCCAAGTGATGGATGGACTTCCATGAATGAGACTTTATCTGTGTCCACTGATATGACTGAAGGCAACAAAGCATTGATGACTCCGGCTGTGGTAACCAATCAGCAGGTTGAGCTATCCACACCGGGAACCCTATTTTCCCTAGTTGCTATTCTCTCCCCACCATTCCAATATTTTGTCAACTTTCCTTCCAAGAGGGTTTCATCCAGTTAGTCAATTGAGAACAAAGGGCAGTCGATAAGTTCCCTGTTATCCAGAAACCACCACTTTCAATATTATACCTTTAGGCATTAGGGTTCAATAAAAGGGAAAGGGCTTGATCAAAGAGGGATGCACCCCTTAATCAATTCTAATAAACTCTCAGTGAACACTAACGATCTTAATGGAATCAATTTGTTCAGGCGATTTCACTCATTTTCTCTTTTGATCCGAATTGGAATGATTTGCGTTCTAAAACCATGTTATTTCCACGAAAGACAAAAGAGGTAATTGGATTTCTTGATTTGTGAGTCTGTGCTTGATTGGTTTGACCTGGCTAATTGGAAATGGTTTCTTTGACTCCAAGTTTTTTAGTTGACATTTCTTACTAGTGTTGTGAATCTGCTTGTAGAACCTTTAACTTGGCCACATGGCAAGGTATTGGCATCGACAAATCATTTTATCGGTGAGATTGCATGTACATATTTCACAGAATTTCACAAAACCTGGCCTGTCAACTTGATATACATGGGGCAAATTAGTCTGATTACGCGTATCAGTTGTACCGCCAGATATATGTTGCGATGTAAAAATTGTCATGACTGTTAAAGTTTAGTCCTCTTGGGTTACTGGGTGTTTAAAAAAGTGTAATACCACTTAGTTAAGCATAGTCAGCAAATTAGATCTCGAACCAACATTTCCCTCCACTTTCACACTCCAGCAGTCTGGCACTCCTTCCACTATTGTCAATTTCCTCCGTCACTCTGCCTGTCACTTGGGGACATTTGTTAATTTTTGTCAAGTTAACCTTTTAGTGGCACCAATGTTTTAGATGAATCATATTGCTAGTTGTCACTGGGCTGAATCATGCTCTGTGCGAGCAAAGTGATTTCATAACATGTGTGACAATGCAGTTGGGATATTAGAAGTCGACCTCTTCTGATGTTGTTTCACCTTCAGTTGGCGTCAGCCGCCGTGAATAATTTACACATTCAAATGTACACAATGTCTTGGTGAAAACACGTTTGCCAAACAGTAACTGTCTTGTTTATGAATGAACCTCAAATTGAGAAGGTGTAAGATTTGTCATGGATGTTTTGCATATCATAATACATTATGCATCATTACTTCAAACTTTATAAAATGTTGACCCATATTTTTTAAAAATCAGCTTTACCAAATTCTCAGTACGGAAAAGTGCACATTGTGTGTTGACAATTTGGGTCTCCTTAGGTTGAATTTGTACTGGATCATTTTGAAGTCGAAGGACCCCACTTTATCTGTGTGTGAATGGCAACATGAAAATATTGGTTTTTCAGTTCATACTTTGACACTTTGAAATTTTTTACGACTCTTGAATTTGGATGAATGAAGTTTAAAGTTCATGAATGAATGTTTGGTATAGTTGCGGTTACCATATCTGCTTTGTCATTTGGAATGCTTTTGGAACGCATAAATTCGAAAATTATTTGGTTGAAAAAGTAGACAAAATAAATCAATCTTAAGATCAATATAGTGAATGAACAACAATAAACGGATTATTTTATGAGGTGAGAGCTGTATATTTCTTATGTCAGTCATACTGCAAACAGAATGAAGCCTGCATGCTTTGCAAGTCAATGCAAAATCACATACAGTACAACTCTAGTGTCCGGTATCTTGGACTTTGATATTCAATACTTTGGCATCAAATGGCATAGATCTCTCAGAATAATCACATAGTGATTTCAATCGATCTTTGCAAACAATCTCCTCATACAGTGTTATATATCGTGTACACATCATCACAGTCACCTTGGTTCAAATCACTTGGTGCACCACAGCTATAAGCCTGGGGTCATCGTGTTCAATTGTGACAGTATATAATAACCAAAACAAACCACACAGGTTTTAAAGGGAATAATAATGACACAGCCATATCATCTTCACCCTAGGGGCAGAAATGACCCTCAGTAAAGTTCAGATTTCTCCGTGTGTTCACGATATAGTGTTGACGAGCGAGTCCGGCTTATTCGAAGTTTCGCAGTCGGAGGTGTGGGCCAATTTGATAAGCTGAGATTATGAATCATGCGAAATCTGATTTTTCGTTTGCGTGGTGAGAATTGAAGGCGTGATTCGTTCAGGCACATTATTTACATGTGTCTAGCTGGTAATTAGAAATAAACATTCCCTGACTGCAATAACTAGACATTACTAGCTAGCTATCATTATTGGCAAACAAAGTATATTTCTATATCAGTCTACACATCAAAATTATTGAGATTTGATTTCAGTCAAACTGAAATATAATTTCAAATTTTAAACAAACAATCCTGGAATTAATAATAAGGTTCTGGTCTGGGTCCGGAGTGTCGTCAGTTGATCTGTTGACCAGGTTGCAGTGATGAGTTGCCATCATCCTAGGCAGACAGAGTAACCCAACCTCTCCATTACACGAGGAAGTCATCTGGCCAGGAATTAAACCCATGGCTGTTCCTGGCAGGGACCAGGGAGTGATCCAGATTTGGATAAAGGATGGTGCGACTCGTCACTTCGCACTCAAAATTCGGATCAATTTCAGTGAATTTTGTACAAATTCCTGATCAGTTTCAAAGATTGTTCCCTGCTCCCGGGATCTGTCTTTGGGTAGAGGCTAATCAGGAACACGGTTGATTTGTCAGTTGCCTTTGATCGATTACTTGCTTGTGTGCATCAAGAGCCATGTCTTCAGCTATCAAAACTATGTCTAGCCAGAGGGGATGTAATGATCATCAAACCTCAAAGTTTGGAATGTATGTTGTATTTTGTACAAAAACAACAGAAGAAAGAACATGCCCTAGACCTAATGAAAGGATGAAATCAAATCAAACTCATTCAAATAAACATATAATCGCAACTCGCTCCACTGAAAGCTATGTAAGCCTACATAAATGTTTTCATTACAAATTCCGAAATTTTATGGAGCCACACTGCTTTGATAAATTTATTCCCTGAGAGACCTATTCAGAACTCATTTGACCACAAACTGTGAGCTGTTTACTGTGGTGCGTGCCGTACCCTTTAAGTGTGAATACTTTGGCGTGACTGGCATGTTCTATCATCCAGTTCTTGTGGGAACTTCTCATATATTATGTCACATCAAAATGCACATGTGTCGGATGACAGACCTTTGTTGAGCTGTTGTTTCCACCAAAATCACAGAATGTCCTATTGTCATGATATCAGTCACCCGCAGATGTAACACCAACATTACATCAAATAGACAGGGTTAAACTGTCATTTTTCAAAGGTGGCAAAGATCCATTAATTTAGGGGAAGATCAGAGACCCTGGAAATGAATAATTACGTTATCAAGAAGATAACAGAGACCCTTAGGGTCGGTTGCGATATTGAAGCCCTACTTCACAGGGTGATGTCATCATTTAAGTGTGGAGTGGCACAGTCCTTCTTTGGGTCAGTACTTCTTCATTCACCTGGAGATAATCAGGTCCAAGTGGTCATTTAGTGCTGAGGCTGAACCAGGCGTTTCTCTTATAAGTGAAATTTAGGTCAGCAGGTCGTCTATGGGAAAGGGGAGATATGAAATATAGGTCAGCAGGTCGTCAATGCAAAAGGCACTGTTCTGGCATTGCTGATGGTTAGCCCAGTCTATTACAACCCCCTGGTCTACCCGTTCATTAGGTCTAACTGATCAAAAACTTGCATGGGGGAATATAGTTCTGCCAATCAGCTATATAAAAGGATAGTGCAGAAATCACTTCTCCCCTCCTCTTGTCCAGGTTCCAAGTTTTGAAAGTCTAAACATTTTAAGGACATGCCAAATGACTTTCCCAGGAGACACCACAGCTTCTCTGCACTGATTCCATAAAACAAGGACATCATTCTGTTGGCCTAGCCTCACAAATCACCAAAGGACAGTGTCCAGCTTGATCCCTTATCACCTCCTCATTATCTTGGTGACCAATCTAAAACTGCCTCGGGCCAGGTCTGTGTGTTGGGTCCAGAATGGACATGATGCCTGCCCACCCCGCACAGGACAAAGATATAATTACAGGCTCGTAAGATCTTGTTAGTGAAAACATCCAATTTCCTTTGGCTCACCTGGCGGATTGTTAGTCTGGGGTGGAGCCCTTGGTTCCTTTGGTTCCAAGTGTGAATTGGTCTCTTTGATACTGATAGTTGATTGACTTCGAAGTTCCTGATTTGACTACATGTGTGGTTCGGCGATGATTGTTCCTGCTTGTATAACCCATCGGGGTGAATGCCTTAAAACACCTCAGCAGGTGCCTCACATTGTCATATTATAGGCCCTAATTACAGAACTAGCTAATGTCATTTCCTTTTCTAACGTGAGAGAGTTAACTCCATTCCAAATCAGCTTGCAACCAGGTGTCTGAACTCACAGCTACTCATCAGAAAAAAACATATCATGTTTTCCAAAATATTACAACTCGCTTTGAGGCATTTGATGAAAATTGACACTAATCCTTTGTTCAAAACCCATCCCCTGCCCACTTGAACAAAATTAAACCGCCCGTAGCCAAACTACGAAGTGAATTTGAAATACGATATTTCGAGAGCAAAAAATTGCATCAAATGTAAAATATGAGAAAGCAGCAGCCTAAGCGTCAGACCCTGTCGTGTGTATCGCCCTGCGGTCACAGCCAACCTTACATTTCATTAGTAAAGTAACCCCCCCGGGAAGATTTCACGACATTCAAGGGTATTTAAGTTTTCATTTGGTTTAACTTGGGGGTATTGCCGGCTTATTTCTTAGTAATCAGTGTTCAGGTATGAACTTTGATGACATGATACTGATTTTGCCCTTGAGGGGAATTTGAGTCATTTTTTACGAGACTGAAATTATTTGGACAGTTTTAAAATGAACCAGGAGACAATCGTTTTTGATAATTGTGCAAACCATTTTTTCCGGTCATTGCGAAACGAGCTTATAATTCCACAACTTCGTGTTTTAGCCAGTGGGTTTGATTCTGATAACGCAAGCAAAGAAAGTAAATTGGGACAGAACCAGAAATCTATGTCGCCTTCAGACTCTTCCAGAATACCAGTTTGTGTAACAGTTTCAAATTCCACCACCTGTACCACTTGTCTTCTTCTTCTCCTTCTTCTTCGGGGTTCATCAGTTGAATTCGATGAAATCTACTGTATGGTATGTTGATAGACCTAGGTGTGGCTCTGTAGCGACCCAAAGTGTTCACTACTTCGAAGATTAAAAGTGCACAGTACAATATTTTGTCATGTCGATACTCTGTCCGAGGGCAGATTTTCCTGTCACTTGAAATCCGTTTAATTTAGTTCCAGATTTCGCCACAATGTGCTGAATCACGATAACTAAAGATATAGACACATATTGACCTATAAAAAAGAAATAGCACATCGAAATTGTGTTTTAATTTTCTAATTGAGGCAGTACCGTAATTAGAATTTTTAGATTCAGATTTTAGACGAGACAGCTTTTTAATTTGAAAAGTTAACGAACCAGATAATCGAAATTTAGCTACAAGCCTCAATTGAAGTTGGTGTCTGACGGGGTTAGTAACTTCGGAAAATCTCCAGCCGTCAAATTGACATGATTTTCTCGCGTCTGGTCGATGAGGGTTCTGCGTGCGTGCAGTGTTAGTCATTTTTGAAATCTCAAGTAGAAACAAGGGGTTGGTGGAATCGAAAGTCTAAAAAAACCCGCACTGTGTTGTATTTTTTACGTCTCAATTTTCTCGATACCCTTTTCGAAATTCTTCATTCAGCGCTCGCTTCGACATGTTATAGAGTACGACCTTTTGATTTCAAAGTACAGAAAACAGTACTGACTAACTTTTGTTCGACTTGATAAAGCATTACTTTCAAGTTAGTGTGTTAGTCAAATTACTGAAAAAATCACGTATACATGTTGTTAATGAAAAATATCAGAATTAACCAAATTAGTGTAATTTGCGTCTATCAATTACTAATAATGCTATGACCTAATTTTTCTGCTTTTGTAGTAAAGAATTTGAACTTGCGGACTGAAACACGGTCATCATCAACTTTATGTACACTCCTGAGCAGTGGCATAACTTCATCGTTCTCTGACTGCCCAAGGCCTGTATTTTGGATCAGCCACTCCACGAATGACGCAGGTGCGTGACAATACCAAATTAGTAGCGACCGATCAACCCAGAATTAGTTCATAAACACAAACTAAAAAAGCCTCTACACATATTACTATTTCATGTTGATGATGAAATATTTGAGATTGGACTTCATATTCTTACCCCTCTCTCCATCTCAGCTTAACGAGAAGGAAAACCTCCATACGTTATTGAAAATAAACGCACGGAATATTTCCTTATTAACAGTAAAGACTGCCTTTGAGCTGAACGAGTTTAAGTCTTCCTCCTTAAACTGGTTCCACTTCAAGAAAACGAAGTTCACCATTGAAATAAGGCCACTACACTGTACATTGATATTTCAACTTGAGTCGAGACGCTTTGTATTTATCATTCTTTTCATGAAAACCCTAGGTGGTTTGTCATTGTCCAACTTGCTGAGTGAATTTACATGTGAATTTATTGCTTCTGGTATTATTAAGGGACAAGTAGTGGCCGGGCAGGGTTGTGGGAACTGAAACTCCATCGCTGAGCGAGGATGCATGCTCGCCTAACAGAGATGTATCTCCAGCTGTAACCCCCTGCATATGTGTTTTGCAAGCAATATCTTTGAGTTTCTAATAAAATCGATGGGCAAGGTCACGTGTTTATTACCAATAATGAGTTTGCCTGCTTTCAGTTTGATGCTATATTTACAGATCTCTTGTCAAGAGAGTTTCATCGGTGAGGCGAATTAATAACTTAGAGATTTGGGGCATGGAGTCGGCCACCAAGAGTAGGCCCGACCTCTTCTAATCAAAGGTTTTTTCCAGTCACATTTGCTGTTAATAATAAGCAAATAGTACATGACTTTAAATTGAGACATGCGGCTCTTTCTTTTTTGTAATGCAATTTAAAATCTGAAGAATGTTTGTTACCTTTTCACCAGGAATTCGTATTTTTCAATAATGGGACCTAGAACTAGTCGAGTTATACTTTTGTCTTGGGCTAAATATCTGCCCTGGGCAAGTTTGAAAGAAATTACCACAAAGCTGACAGAACAAAACTGTTGCCTTCTGTGAAAACGTTCATGCCTTTCCCACAATCAGCTGTTAAGGCCAGATTAGCAACTAATTTTAAAACCTTTTTTGCCGAAAATTATCTTAACTTGAGCAGGAAACGGCTAGAGGCTATTTTCCACTAAATATGCCCCATTATGGCCATCGCACAAAGACACTACGGATTTCAACAAGGCCTAACATCAAAGCAAAGTGTGTAAGTATTCACAGCAATAATATCTGCCTTAATAACAAGCCTTAGCTATTAGCACTCAAGAAGATAAATAGCCACGGGATGTGTCCGACTTATAATTAAGTGTTCCTCTACAAAACAAAACCGTGTTGACAGATTGGTTCAAAGTGGCTTTGGGGACAACCCGTGGTTTAATGAGAGCTTACTTTGAGGTAAGGGCTTCTACCTTACAGTAAGGTATCATGTGGTTGAACATGGTGGTTCAGGTGTCCAACTCTCAATCCAAGGGTCATTGGTTCGAACCCCGGTCTGGTGGCCTCTTTGTCCTTCACAGGTCGCGCTTTGTTGTGCGTTGAAATGACGGCTGCAACTGATACCCTGGTGTGCCACCAGTAACTCAGACACGCTTGCTGGCTCTGCAATGACATACACTACATACTCCTTTGAAGACAGATATCAAGGTCGCAATATTGCAAGTTCTTTGTAGTAAAGTGCTGCCTCATCAAAATGAAAAAGTGTCCTTCGTGTGATCGTGCCAATTTTGCTCTCGCCTTATATCATTAAACCTGCTTCCGTCACCTCTCATAACGACATAGAATGGATGGGAACCAATAAAATCAACAAAACGTTGCCAATGGCACATTCAGAAAAATAATTGCATTCGTATAGTTCAGAAAGTGATGATGAATCATGCTCTTATCCTTCTGTCTCCATTGAGTGTTAACCCATCGTAGACCGGGATGCTTTTGAGGAAATGTCGGGGGTTGATGCAACTGGTAATTAGAGAATCTTGTGAATCAGTCGGAATGGTCTCATCGAGAGTTCTCTGAAGAACAGTCAGGTCATGGGGTTTTGACGATTTGTAATGTTTCGGGCCATTTCCCAGTCTTTTCGGTTAGGGTAGTCATTGAGAGTATCGCGTCAGGACCTTAGGATGTGATCATAACATCGCTGCTCCATGATCCCTAGAATACCCAAACCTTCCTTGGAATAGCCAACTGCTTTGATATAAAGCCAACTCAATGCCCGACAACTCCTGTAACAACACAGAAAATTCACCACACTCTCTCTTGATTACTAAAATCGCACGCATCTAACGATGCAGACTTAACGACCCTTTGATATGCATAAAAAGTCGATATAATTGAGGAATTGAACTGCAGCAGTACTTGCAGCATGCGCTTTCCGATAGACATTCTATGCAAGTGTATACCGCATGTGGAACATATTGATTTTACAACTACAAAACCCCATTCGGGGCTCTCGTCTGTTTAATACGGTCTTTTGAGATTCAGTGTAGCCTGCGTGTCACAGTGTCATTCATTGAACAAGGGACACGGCGTACAGATGGTTGAGAGATTTTGAGAATGTAAACATAGGATTTCTTCTGTAATTTCAACTTGAATTTTACTCTTAAAAAAATTAAGAAACACGTGCTTAGTGCGTAAGGCTGTGTTTCCGGACTAGATACTGCCTTGATTTGACTAATGTTGGATTATCTATATCACGATTGTCCCTGCGTTCATCAGAATATGTGAATCATTGGATTAATGGTTGTCTGTGCGTCCTCCTCCGTGTACAGCTGCGTGTACGATAGCATCATCACATATAGAGGCTGGATGCAGATGGATTAGCGTTTGTGCTAAGCTATTCGAATACTCTTTAAACTAACCTGAATTCAGAACGGATACATATTCTCGAATAGAGATTGATACATTTCGGAATTATTTGACTGTTTAGATCTTGGATAATTATCCTTATTTTGGTGGTAGGTGATCGGTCCTCGAGATCTCTTTCTTGTCTGGGTTTTCCTTAAATAAAAAAAAAAATTGTCTGATAACTGTCGTAATAATTAGTGGCGTCTGTGTGGGCAGCGTCGTCTTTGTATCATAAATTTTCCTCCATTTTGCAAGCTATTGTTCGATTTTTCATCATTACTATATCTCGTTGACTCACATGTGTTAGATTATGAATTTACACAGTAAGATGATCAGATATATGATCTGGACTGGATTGGTGTATTATATTCCTTTCGATATTCCTCAATAACTCTAGCTAAAGCATAAAATCTTAATGTAGTGGCTTAGTCGTCCTAGGTATATGCTGGAGCTAAAGATTTTCTTCCAGTGATACTCTGTGATATGATAGCCATAGGACGAATTCACTTATATAATCATCTTGATGTCATCTGTTCTTCAATGTGTTGGCCAATATTTCTACAATTCGGTAGCAGAAATTCTGCCTGTTTGATTGTGAAAGACGGTTTGCCTGTATTGGTAGAGAAATTATGGTCAGTAATAGTCTAGCACACTCCAAGTAACAGGCTTATAAATTATTCAGAGTCTGACTTGGAGTGGGTGTTAACCAAGCTATGAGTTATAAAAACAGCGTGAGGTATGATACAAGTATCATGATGTGTCTATAGAATATATTATGAGTTCACGTTCAAAAGCAACTTGTGAGATTATTTATCAGTTTTCTTCACCACTTGGGTCGCAGCTGAAAAGTAGCGTGCACTCGAACAGTGGAGTTGGATTGATATCAGATCATAAACCCAAAATATTAAAACGTTTGTGTGGTCCCATACTCATCTCAACTTGAAGTCCGTTATCATATAATATTCAACATGCTGTCTCCGTCTCTTCACTGAAGGGTTAATACCGTAGACAATCGTCACCAGCTGCCTTCTGGTACACCAACATTTTGACACACCCACCCAACCCCTGCATCCTGTCCCTAAATTGCAGTATTCTCAGAACCACATAGAACTGAAATTACGGCTCAACTCAGGTGCACTTCCATTTATAGAGAAATATAAGAATTCAAAATATCTTGAATTGGTTCTGACTTGGCCCGGAGCTAGGAGTGCGATATTTTTCATCTACTGTATATCTACTGTGTATCATGAGTGACTGTGGTTTCATCCTAACTCTACGATCTCTAATGTCCTTTAATACACGCTGTATGCGTCCCTTCGGATCATAACGTGGACGAAGTCCCGGAAAACCAATATTGCATGTCACAAAACCTTGATAAAATGAAGGAGGACCAGGCATTCATCTTTATGGACACATTTACTATTGTGAGAAATTCCTTAATATGGCCTTTGATATGTTCTAAAAGGTCGCACAGTATGGTTCAACAGTGGGGTGCATGTCTTCATAAATATTTTACAGTGACACATATAATTATATACATCCGAGCCTTGTTCAGAGCCCTCGGGCCTTGGTGATCTTTCCCACATGTTATCACAGACTTATAATATTTTCATACAAGTAGTTGTAGCCTGATATAAGTAAATATAAACACGAGTTTCAATGAGTGGGATGAGATTCCTTACGAGATTATACATACCACGAAACGATTATCTTGTAAGGTAGGGATAGGGAAGCACGGTGGTTGTGCTGTTCGATTCAAAATACAAGAGTAGAGTAGTTCGAACAAATTTGGGCTTTCTCACCAAACATCTCACCAGACATAGTAGTGAAATGTCACCTGTGTGTAACATTGCATAGTAACTGAATATTTGATAGCTGTCCCGGATAAAATTGATCAATGGCTTTTTTCGTACGTAAATACTAATAGTGGATTTTCATTGACAAAACCTGGTACCTCAGACCGTAACATCTGGCAATTTATATAGTTTGCAGGTGGGAAATTTCAAAAAATGAACAATTAGTGTTTGAATGTCCTCTTACAAGACATTTCAACAGACATGTCGGTTGTTTTGATAAATCTATATTTTGTTGGATTAAATTCCTCTATTTAAGTCTAATGGAAATTGAGCATAACTTGAGCATGAAGCATGGGGTACGTAATGCCCCAGCTGAGTGTTGACTGTTCTGTTAAATGACACTCTTGAGGTATTCAGGGTGCCGACCCAAATGTTCTGCTGTGAAATTTTGAGAGTAAGTTTTCCCTCTGAGTACAAAAATGGTTAATTGATAAACTATGCCCAATGAAGATTCATGATCTCGGGGACAGCATATCAATTTTTCAATGCAACTGTGAACAACGCATTCAATTTAACAAAGAGCCATTGTTTGATCTAATGTAGTTATGTCATGAAGCTAATGTTAGCTTCATAGATAAGTTCAATTTCATAATTAGGCAATTTTTTTGAAAAATCCCAAATTCTGCCATATGTGGATGGGGGGGGGGGGGGGGACGGTTAGGTGCAGTGGGAATGGCCTCTCTGAGGCTGATAATGTCACAGCGCATTTTATATTTGCACATCCGGACACTCTCAGTGAGGTTAAACAAATCTCACATCTTGGTTGGGAGATACTGAGATAGACTAGGTAAATATTTTGTCTTTTGAGTGGTACATGAATTAGGAATGAGGTGAATGGTTTGGTGTGAATATTAGTACATACGTCCGATTGTACTGTACACGGGTACATGGACAGAGGGCGGTGGAACAGCATTTTCAAAATACATCTTCCATCTTCTGTAGTTCTTAGAATTCTGCACTTTCCTGACAACACCTGCATATTGGCAGTTATTCAACCATCGCATCTGATCAATCCAAAGAAGAACAATGAAAATTTGTAATTTTCCACAACTTTTGACACAATCTTTGGACCTGGTTTGGCTGATCAAACTTAGTTCTCCCCTTTGGCGTTATTAACAGTCTGATACTGCCATCTAATTTATGCACTAATTCAAGCGACACTGTTTTACAGCTGATTCAATATGGTTGCTGGTTAGTTGTATGAAGCGGAAGTAAAATCGTATGATCCTGAAATTTCCAATTAGCAAATTGAATCGATAATGAATTGTGTTTACATTTTGGTGGGAATTTCATTTAGGAAAGTTTTCACGTGACCATGTCCAGGGTGCAAAGTTTACTCAGAATTGCGGAGGCTGCAGGCATATCATGGGGCACCATCGCATGCACTCCCTTCGCATGTATTTGTATAGATATGAGAGGGGATGCCCGGTCTCCCTGCACCCGAACAAAAGATGGTGTGTAACATTGTCTATTTCTCTTTTCCAGGTTTGGATTAGGCAGTTTCAAGAACCTTTGGAATTACATTGACTTTTGAATATTTCGGAATATTCTTCGGATTACTTCTAACCAAGCTTTGGAGAAAGGTAGGCTTGTTTCCATCACAGGGAAATGGAGATAAAACCATAATTGAAGTTCAACCCATATTTTTTCTCTCTGTCGGAAATCACCATCATGTTCTGCACCACCCTTGTAAGTCGGTTGACAAAAGACTGTTCCTCAAATACCTCGTTGGGATGCCAAAAGACTTCCAACACCCTTGGGACCATAACCCCTCTTTCTGTGGGTGTACCAGGCCATGAACAGGGACACCCTAGACACAGTACAAACATTGCCAGACTGCCATTGTGTAACTGCGCCTGCCCTTTGAATGTAATCAATGGTAATTGTCTTCAAAGGAGCACTTCCTGCTTCTGGCCCGCATGAATGGCCACAGTTACCTTGTTGATTCTTGAGATTGTAGTTTTATTGACTGACAAATATTTTAGATTTTGTCCTGTGGTTTGCTGTAAACGGCTAGAGTCAATATGTGTGGATGGGGAATGACAGTTTGGTGACCATTGCAAATCACTGTGTTTGAAGATCACAGCGCTGTGCTTCTCCATTACGAGATGGAACAATGATTACTATTCAGTAGCCTCAGTACACTCTGGGCTTTGCAACCATTCCTGCTCATGTTACCCTAAACATAATGTACATCGATTTCATTGAGAGCATGACAGATGGAGAACAGGACAATCAAGTTGCCTTGACCAGAATTCGAGCTACAAGTCTTTGGATTGCTTGTCCATTGGTCTTCCCACTTAGCCTTCAAGGTTCTTTGTTTCTCTGCGCTTTGATGACATTCTTGCTACATATGGGCTAGCTTTTGGCAAAGTATGCAAATACTAAAATTGTTGAATATGAAAAACTCGAAAATAACTTACTAATAAGATAGCTTGAGCTTGCACTTGCAACCCCCATCCAAGCCAAAAATCAATGTATATTGGGTGCTATAATGTCTTTTAAGGAAACAGGTGTTAAGCACATCCTGTCTCTGTCATTAAATCATTTACAATGTCACACTTTCCTATCCGATATAACATTCCACTTTGCCAAGTCGTTAAGGGTCCGGTAAAATTGCAAAATATGTGTCATTTGTCCTCAAGTGGTTACGGGGAATTGTGGATTATTTGTCCCATTAGGCCATACTTGTTTGCTCAAGGGACCACCAACTACACAACTTGTTTGCTGCCTTGTAATTTTGGAATCGGAAGCAAATATGCCGTGAAATTAATTGTAATTGGATTGTGTCATATCTAATGAAAGCAGTTCTCTGCACTTGTATGGTTTTTAAAAACATCTATCATCTGGCTTTCTCTGCGTGGGTTTTGAGGAAGCAATATCTGTGATACTTAACAAACCTTAAATGAAACCCTGAGCAAATGTCTTTGGTGGCTTTTGGTGGCTCACCTTCACCTGCTCTGGTTTTGCAATCTGCCTGTGAGGAGGAAATTATGTACTTGCTGGCAGGGGTAAGATGCTGCTACTTGCCCATACAATGTGATGTGCTGCTTTGGCCTAAGCAAAACTAAAATCAACCTGAATGTAAGCATCGTTGGGCCAATAATGATGACTGTTGGAAACTGCTAACAAACATGTGGATAATGCTATTGCCTAAGAACCAACGAGTGGAAGAACCATGTTAAAGCTTCGGAATTTCGATTGCTTCCAATAATTGTCATGATAGGAAATGAGAATGTGAGATTTGCATAAGAGTTAGAATGGTTAAAAGGGCTCAATCATTGATAACTATCCTCTCTGAGATCTCAATTAAGGTCCAGCAGACCTTTCCACAAATCTGTGAAGTTATGCAGATATTACGCAGCTATGATACAACTCAAGAGGTCCAAATCCACTACAGGACATCTCTTGCCGAATACCTTACCCATCAGACCACTTGAATCAGCAGAGACCGGACACAAAATTGGCCAACAATTCCAAAGAAAATTGTCCCTTTTGTGTTGGATAGGCTATAAATACCTAGTTCCCCTGGGACCACCTACAAGTCCCATAGGGGGTCAGAGATGTTACGAGGAAGCTATGCAAATGCAGAGATTGGTGGCAGACCAGGAGATATCAATGCTGTGGTTAGATAATATTGTCTGAAGGGAAATCATAGGTTGAGATTTGGTAGACATGTTGGGTCTATGCAAGATATAGCATGTTTTGATGTGAGTTGGTTATGTCGGAAATTCGAGTGACATGTTAGCGATGAGCTCGTTTCGAGGACAATTGATGTGAAAAGGCTTGAGATTATTGTTGAGCTTCTGCCTCCCCATAAAGAACTTGTTTTCGTGATTAATATATGTGAAGGTGAAGGCTCCCTCATTCGTTTGACACCCCGCGATACAATCCTTGCAACTGCTTGAACTATCATGTTGCCGAGTAGGTCCTCATGTGGAGTCTGTGGAAATGAGGGCAGGCCTATTCGGTGTCTTCCCACCATATCTTTCTTTGAAAAAGTCCTCACTCCCTACAATAGTACTCTGAAAAACGCCGCCGTAAATGCTGTGATGCGTCACCAAACAATAAACTCTTCCGTGTCAATTCTTACTTCCTCTATCTTTCATTTTCTACGGCCATTGACACCAAGTGGTGGAAACAAAAATGTGAATTGTGTGATGTCGGAAGTCACAATTGTCTCCGTCTATCTGAAATCGACAAGCGACAGCCAATCATCTCAGTGAAGTAGCCATCTTTGTTTACAAATCTTGCTTGAACAAGCGTAATTTCCTTTGTGAAATATTAGATTAATTCTCTGGTTGTCGCAGCATTCTTAGTCTGATTATTTTCAGGAATGAAAAAGCATAATCCTCATGATTATTATGTAGAGATGATGTTGCCTGGTGAACTGGGAAGGTTGAGTCTTGGGCTGAATTGGAAAAAAGACATGGAGCCACTTTGCAGGATATCAGATATCTGCTCAGGGTTTTCAATTGCCAGCTTTGATCGCCTGCAAAATGTATTCTGGGCGAACACTTCTGAAAGAAACACTCCCTAATCTTTCTCGGTCTCGAGAGATGTTTCTGCTATAGTGGAAGAAAGAAGCTACCTCTATCCATATTGAGAATTAGGCCATTTTACTTGGGGTTCCCTCCTAGTAAACGATGATGTATTTTTAGTAAACTGTCCATGCTCGAGCCAAGTCCACTGTATTTAGAAGCTGCCAGGATCAGACTATCAACAGTATTGACGACATAGTCGAAACAAGTCTTTGGACTGAGGACTACTCAAAACACTGACCGCGACTTGCAGGAAGACTTGGTTGTCACCCTCGCATTTCATGCTGGCCTCACATAAAGCTACACAGCATCAACATTATCAGTGCACACCAGCCTCAATGCTATTGTATTGATCAATAATGGCGGCGGATCTCTTGGGAGACTGCAATCTCATTTCAAACAACACTGGGAGAGATGAGTCATCATGAGGAGAGCCGGTGATCTTGGTGGCTACGAGAGAGTTATCGATAAAAAACACGCTTAAATTGATGAGGCCGAAAAAGTGCATCAAAATCGTTCGCAAAGAGATGACATTATTTTACCCCTAAGAATTGACATGAGCAGAAACTGGAAGACTTTTGATAAGACGGGAAAAGTCGAACTGACCCAAAGAGAAACCCGGCTGACATGACAAGTTCTGCCTGAACTCTGCCACTTATGACGTGACCTGGCTCAAATAGAGATCATAGATGGCAGGCAGAAAGAGTCTAGCTGGGAGCATGGTTGGCTTCGTAGTTTCGTCATTGAGACGGACCACCGACTGTATCCCAAGCCCCTGCCTATGACTTCCTTCAACCATTGTGCAGTCACCAGTTAGGTTTTACTTGCTGCAATAAGAACACAGATACTAAGATTGCTACAACAACAATAATGTCATTTCCTGTCTAAAAAAATCTTTATGCATTTAACAATTTGTGTACAACCCGTTTGCTCACGACTTCACTTGCCCTTGACCAACTATTTTGCATTGTCTCTCTTCTATGAACTACCGTCCTCTGTTCTTCATGGCGACACAAAGTCCTCACGTCTCGGTTGCAGGTGCTTCGCTGTGGTATTACAGCGCTCTGTGTTATAAAACGTCTACTTAAGTGCTTCAGATCTGCCTTGAGAGTTTGCCGAAATACTTGTGAGAATCATGTGAGAGTGTTCTTTTGTCTGCTGTTTTAGCGCTCTATTATCTGTCAAGTGTATGAGTGAGTTGCAGTAATGAGAACATTGCGAACAGAGCAAACAATAAAGACACGTAGAATGGTTGGCGGCTTCTCCTGACTAAGTTACATGGTTGTGCGCAGACCAAGCAGTTAGTACACAATTGACAGTGGTCCTAATCCTGGCCGAAGCGATTGCAAGCAGACCTTAGCAATTAGTGCACAACGGCTGTTGTCCTAATCCTGAGTGGCCTGAGTGATTACAGGCAGACATACCCATTCGAACGCAAAAACCATTGTCCTAACCACGATTGTCCATACCTGAGTGACTGTAGGCAGAACATAGGAAGTCGTACACATGGAAGTGTTAGCCTGCTAGTCCTGACTGAGGAAAGCGAATGATCGAACGCAGACCACAGCGGTTAGCACAGAGATTACTAGTTGTAGTGGTCCATAGCCTGGATGTGTCACATTATTCTGACTGTCTATGGTTGCTGTAGCATGTAGGCATAGTTCTATGCAGTATAACCTCACCAAATGCAACATTTGACTGACATGACATTCTGTAGCTCTGTCATCAATTCACTTCAGATGAATTGAAAGGACGAGTTCAGACTGACATTACGGTCCTTTGTCCGAGTAGCCATGTTATTATCAAACAGCAATACCAATCTTCAGTCCTCACGATTTAGTGCAGCATTCTCCTGACGATCTTTACGAGAAGCAGAGTGGCAGTATTTTTAAAATCTCAGCGATTTAATTGGCATGATGGCTAGATGCTATATCATATCAGAAGCACAGTGGATGACGATTCTTTAATCCATTCCCTGATGAACTGCCATTTCTAAATTAGCAGGCTCTGATTCTTTGTGGTGTCAACGTCAATCAAAGTGGAAAGATGAATCAAACCAATATGAGTGTTAGATGAAATGGATAGAGTCGCCCTCAAGTTGAGATGGGACGGGATCCATTGGGAAGACAAATGATGCGCTGGTCAAGTTTCGCTGGAGCTTGTACACATTCATGCTATAAGCCAAAGTCCACGGACTCATCATCTGATGGGATGGAACCTAGTGGCAAAGAGTTTGCAGCTGAATCCGCTGAGAGGACAAATGGTGCTCTGGTTAGTTGTGCTTGTACGAGTCCTGGTGGTTAGCTCAAATGGACGGAGTCAATCTGTTCATGAGATGGGGCAGTATGGAGTGGCAAAGAATAGGTAGCTGATATGTTGTGATGTCTCACTTGATTGAGAGGATAAGATGCGCGTGTCGGCTATGCTGGGGCCAGTATGAGTCCTGGTGGTTTGCTGATTCCGTCCATGAGATGAGAAAATATAAGACCGATTGACAACAATTCGCCAGCTGATGTGTTCAATTGAGAGGACGAATCAAAACGAAATCTGCTTGAAAGGCATCTTGATCGTCATTGGTATCACCCCTATTCATTCTGCATAGCATTTGAGATAGCTGCATCTCACCAACTGACAAGGTCAAGGTCATTCATCCAGCCCACCATTGTCCCTCGCCCCTCCTCCAAGGCGGCCATCGTTTTGTATTTTCACGTCTCGCTTTCCGGTTTGACCTCGATCCTTTGGGCGAGATGAACTCTATAATTATCTTGGTTTTTCCGAAGAATAGCAATCCTCTGGTCTAGGTGGTCTTCTTTCTTATCAGTTATTTAATGCTGATGATGTGTCAGGGTTTATGACAAGACAACTGTACCAATTCTTTGACACTGTCGTTTGCTTCAGTGCAAAGATGTCGGCGAACTCTTTACATTAATGTAGACTAGTGAGCACGGCATGTGGATCAGAATCTATCAACTTTGGGTTAGATTTGAATTTGACTCTTCATTCAGCCTTGAATATGTCTTCCCCAAGTGGTGACATTGTTATCATTTCATGTTCCTGTCTTTCCTGTCAAGTCAGTCCCTCACTTATCGTCCTCATGACACTTCAAAGTCAGTCCCTAACTTAACGTCCTCATGACTCTTCAAACTTTCTACCATCATCATCTCTGTTTCAGACACCAAAGATTGTGCAATGGCATGCCCTCCATCTTTCCTAGACCCCTGGATCCACCCTTGTATTTCAAAATGAACTGGCGTTGGTTTATAAAAGATACTCCTTTCAGATTCTGCACAGTACAAGGAGAATTATAGTGCAGGTCTCGAGAAAGTTTTACTCAGAGAAATATCTCCATAGTAATGTGATACTGGACTTACAAAGCTATTTGCTCTTCTTTTATGTTAAGTTCTGGATCTAATAAGTCTCATTTCCCCATTCCCCCTACTTAGACATGCAGATTCTGCTAAATTAGTTTTTCCACACTGATGACGAGTCATTGTTTCCTTGGTGAAGCACTCCCTGAGGGCACAAATGTCATTTCTGCAGCTAACAAGGTCATCACTAGCTAACCTAGGGGGATATATGATATTTCATAGTTTGAGATAGTAATAAATGTGGCTTGTAAGGCACTGTTGTCATCGATTACAGATTGAGAAGAGTGAAAAGAGTGAAAAGAGGGGATGAGAAAAAAAAGTCCAATTTTTTTTCTCGTGAGGTGAATATGGTCGAGTAAAACATCGGATAAAGTGATGTAAAATGACAGAATGACAGGAATGGTGTGTTATGTGTATTTCTCAGTCATTTCGTCAAGTGTCCTGCATAATCTAAAGGGGACATTTCTCCACATTAGTTGATGCAGATAGCGCAGTATCTGCCTTATTTCCCTCAAGAGTCTATGTTTACAATGGTGGGTCTCATATTTGACGACTTAACAGTCTTTTGTTGATGTGTGTTTGGATGTATTGCTGAGAAAAAATATCGTCGATTGTGGGTTGTTTTGTATTTGGTAGATCAATCATAATCCATCATGGAAAAATAATATTTGTGCAACCAAAAGTTGGCAAAGTTAATATAGAAGTGATGTTTCATGATGGTGTCACTTTTAGCCACAACATTAAAGGAGGAGCGTGTTAAAAGAATGGCGGGCCTTCCCTAATAAAGTACTTTACGTAAGTTCAAGACCAGCCTCTAAAACAAAGAATCGAACTCATCTAGCAGGACTCAAGTGTCTCATCAGGGACACCAAGGGGGTTGCATCTTCGGTAAAACAGTTAAGAAAATCAACTACTGGTGGAGACAGAAAAGTTGGCTCGTCTTTGACCAGAGCATTTCAGCGCGTCAAAGCATTGATTTTGCAAAACCCGAGTCTGCCGGAAGAAGTGACACATACGTTTATGTGTAGGTTCTGACTGCTTTGAGCGTGATTTGTTTGTTCTTTGAGCCCATTGATCGAGCTGGTAGGAATATGTTGATACTCCTGAGAGATTTCGATGCGAGAACCTTGGTCTCTTTGGAATTGGTCATCGGTGATGTTTAAGGAGATTAGTTTCAGAGATATTCCTCAAGCTTGAATGTAGTCTTGCATCACTGTATACCGTGAAATGTTCATCAAGCTAAACGTTGGTAAATTTGCTAAATCTTTAAAAAGCGTTTGACTAAATGACACGTTTGCTGCCAGAATCATTGGTTGGTGCATTTGAAATGAATCGCTCGCATCTTTTCTCTAATATGACACGTATGTATGATGTTATAGTGTACGCCCTTGTTAAACAAGAGATTATCGCATGATGGGGTTGTTCTAAAGTATGGAATTACAAAACAGTATCGGCAAAATCTCGTTGACTTCCATTTCCTTGGATTACTCATCTTTCGGCATTTCTTTTATCCCAGCTATTGATAAACGATAGTGCTTTTTAAGAACTCGGGAAAAAGAATTGCGCTGCGTTTAAATATTTATGTTCTGTGGAATTGTATCAAGTGTTGGCTCTTGAGCGTGGAGGTCCTACATTACGCTGTGATGTTGTCGTTGTTCTTGGAAGCGTGATACTGTCATGAATGTTTTGATCGAGTTGAATTTATATTACGGGGTCCTTTATAATGTTAATGATGGATCGGTAATATTTTGGGAAGGTTGTAGATATCCTTCATCTCCCAAATATCAAGCTCAGGCATTACATTCAAAGAAACGTCGATATGAACGACATGTTTATGGCTGCCCCTGTCAAATGAAACTGAGATATGAGCATCAGTTCATAGATTTTACTATAAGTGGCCATTGCGACCATAGTTTGAAATCGAATGCCACCTGATCAGACAGTTTCTCAATATACGCATGGTTTTAATACTAGCAAAGCGGGAAATTGTTTTGCATCTTTAAAACTTGAAAAATAGCTGCGTTCTCCTATAATCACTACAGGGTGTCATGTTCATCCCCTGATTATGTATCTCATGAATTCACTTTGCCAATATTGTAAAAGGGCAAATTTTAAAGGCCCCTTTGAAACTGAAAATGGTGCAGCTGGCAGAAAAGACACCATTCTGTCAAGCTTGTACGTGAAATGAAAAACTGAAAAATATGTTCATTGACAATAAAGGCTTCATGGCATAGTCGGTAAGACGGCAAGGATCAAGTGGTGAAGTCCCGAGTTCGAACCCACTCGACGAACATTTTTCATTTTTTCTTTACACGTGAGCTAAAGTGCAGTTGGTCGTTTGATGGTCGGGCGTTTGTGTTTTTAAATTGGCCGTTAGGGTTTCTATGCATGCATATCAGCTTTAAGGGATTTATTGATAAAAAATATCTTTAACGGTTCTAAAGCTTTGTGTGAATAATTCCATCTGACCACAACCTTCTTCAGGGTGTCGGATATCCAGCACCATTAGTTTGCTTTCCATAAGACAATGGTAGCACTGATGCTCATTAATATCGATAATAATTAGCAAAGTAATTAGTGGATGAGGAATGAAAAGAAATGATGAGTCATGCAACAAAAATGTGCCTTTTGTTCATGTGGTGTATTTGTTGCTGGATTCTTGTTGGATGCAGTGTGGGGGAGTCATTGTATCATGATGTTTCATTGATGAGTAGCAAAGTCAGCTATTTCCAATATAAAGCCATGAACCAGGTGTCAGCCTCACAGAGAAAACGTTTAAGTACAAAGTATCGAATCTCTCATTGATCGAACAAAAACTAAATGCAGCATACACTCCACACGACAGCAATGCACAGCCATCTTGATTGAAAACGATCAAGGCTTCAGACCACTTCACGCGCAGTGAACGTGAGTCAGCGTGGCGACACGAGGAGCCGTGCTGACGGCATGACGGACACCCCGGAGGGAAACTCGAGTTTGTTTCACTCAAGCTTGGACAAATATCAAAATATATTTGATACGAAAGTGTGTGCTAATGCTCCTCCCATTGAACGTGGAAGGTGTATCACCTTTTTTGTTCATTTGTTACATTGAATTGTACATGGGTTGAGGTCTTGTTATGTTGACTCGGAACATATTCCATTCTTAATGAAATTGCAAGTGGTTATAGTGGAATCACCGGTCCATGTGCTTGTTAGGATACTGGGATGTGATATTTTGAATTATATATCTAGTGGTTTCGAGTGCACGTTAGCGCTCATGCAAGAGACAAGTGGGTAGATATTAGCTATGGTTTTGAGAAGTTTACGTGATGACTAGGCATAATGTAGGGTCTTACAATTAGTGTAGAGCATCTGCATTTGTTCCTTATTTGCACCAACTGTCCATGGTCTATTTGTGTACATGTAGGCCTACTTGTATCGGGATAGCCTTGTTAAGGTGCATATTTGTCCCTAAAATACATATTTCTAAATAGTTGTGAAGTTTCTCGGTCACCAACTTAACGTGCGCACTGGCCTCTCTTAAAAATTCGGCCTATGTTTGGTCAGTGCTCATCTATTTTTCCTGTCTTTCTGCTTCTGATGTAGTGAGAGCTTGATATGTGCATGTTTTGTAGACTTGTGGCATTATTCCCTGATCTTGACCTTAAACGGGACACTTGTTGGCAAAGGTATTAGGATTGTTGGATTAAAGTCAAGTAATAGCTAAGATCTTAAGGTAGGAACGGCCATTGGGCCAAGTCAAGTTTGCTCTAGGTAAATAAAGTATTTGTGTTGTATTTGAGTACTTTGAAGATAAGTTGAAGATTTGACTGTGGGCCATGTTAGTATGTGTGCATAACGATGTGCATGATATTGAATTTTGAAAAACTTGTCATTGAGGAATACGCACGTGTGACTGACTTGGAGAGCATTTGTAAGGTAACTACTATGACTATTTAGTCCTCAGTGATCCATGATATGTTATGATGGATGTGTGCTGAATGCTTCCAATTATTTTTGTAGGCAAATCAATCTTGAGGTTCACCAGCCTCGGATCTTCGAACCCTGCATTTCAATGCCTGTATATTCAGCATATGTGTAGTTGCAGCTGCAGCCTATATAAGGCACAGATGTTGTACGCGGCGCGTGTTCCTTACAACTAACGCTTTCAGTAAAATAACATTTCGTTTTTCTGACGCCGAGTATTTTTTGTGGATCCATATAACACATTTCGTTTGATGATAATACCATATCATGACAGTGTACGTCCCTGCACCTAAAGTTCAGCTTCCAGACAAAAGCGATAAACTCACAAAACGACAAAGAGGTGTGCAGTATTTTTTTACTGTCCCATGTCGCATGTGGTACAACGGATAAAGAACAGAGGCAATAAATCATCTTCGAGGCCCGCATCCAAATGTGTCGTTCCAACTATGATATTTGCGGATAGAAAATACTGAATTAGCATACCAATCTTCATTATGCTACCACGAAACAGTTGTTGTGTTTGTGCAATATGTGTGTTTAGAAAGTGGGCAATTGTGGAAAAAAAGAGATTTTAAATCGAAGGATGATGTACATGGTTAACACATGAACAAAGTGTCGTTACAAAATGAATGAAGTTAGCGTTACATCTAATAGTGTTACAACATGCATTACTATTAGATGATGCTACGATGATTGATTGAACTAGGACAACTTGATGTTCAGTTTTAGACTTATTAATGATTACAGCTGTGTTTTTTTGTGTAAATTGACATTCATCTATGGTCGTGCTTTTCACCATATTTAGTGTATGCTAAGTAAATTATGAAGCAGATATAAAAAAAGAAATTTGATATAAACCCGCCAGCTGCCACTTATAAAAGGAGGCTGGAAGAAGGTAAATAGGACTGTTTGTCAGGGATAATTTGAAATGAAATATGATGTGCCTGTTCCTGCCTGTGTGACCATGGCCCAGTTGCTCAACCGGCGTTAGGGACAAATGCCAGTGATAGCTCAACTAAGCGTTATCTCCTTTGGTAAATTTCATTGACAAGTAGCAGCCATAGGACATAGTGACAACGTTACCGCTAACGACGGGCCTGGCCATCTCTGCAGTAACTACGCGATGTGGGTCTGCATCTCCAAGACGCAGCGAAGGCTAAGTGGGGGAAGTTACAGAAAACACAATAATTCCAGAGTTGTGAAACATCATTCAACTAGACTTAAAACCATAAACTGTGAAATTTTCGCGAACATTTTATAATTAAATTTTTAAAAAGAGCAAACACTTTAACTGACAACAGTGATTAGCAAATATAGTCTGTTCTGATGTTATTCTCCTCATCCAGACTCGTGCACTTGACATCCACCTGTTATAGCGAAAACCTGACCAATATATCACCATAAAAACATTCACGCAACCGCATTGACCAGAAACATTTAGTTATATAACACTATATAAGTATGCTTCACGCACAATATCAAACTTTTGCATTAATAATAACCAATTAAATAATTTACACCAATTAATACAGTTCTGCAAACAGCACTTTTCGCCATTGTGCGCGATATTGGCAAACTGTTCCGCAATGTAGGCGTAGGTCAGTCTGTATGTCAATATGTATTGTTTTCTTACAACAGCTTGACAAGTGGTGAAAGAACCTGGTTTATCCAGGATTGAGTGGGTCTGGATAGCTTGACAGGTGTCTGAAAGGAGAAGGAAGAAATGATCTGAAGTATTTATTCAGAAATAATTGTGATGTTGTTGATATAGGTTGTATCGAAATAAATTCAATGGTCCAAGATTTTCCATTCGGCATCTTCGTTGAGTTGGGAAATATTCTTGATATATCAAGGTCAAAATAAAACTTGTCCAAATGTTTTCACCATCAAGTTCACAGAAACAACTTTTACTTATCACGGGTCATAATGCTTTAATAAGCATCAAGACCAGCCATTCTGCATGTCTCCAACAACACACAATAGACAGAATAAGAAATAAGAAGTATAAAGCAGACATGACGGAGTAGAAAAAATGTGACTCTTTGACATCAAAGTCAGGTCATTTGGACACTCCATCCATCATATCTAGGTTAGAGAGGATTATTGACCCATAGAATCCCGGAGGTGCCCATCATGCATGCGACTGTCATCTGGTGTTCCGATGGGCAAATTTGTTATATTGTAGTCTTATCCAGCTGGTGCGGAGGTCCAGAAATGAACAATGTGCGCTGACCTTGGGATCGTATTCCTCTCAGGTCATTCGAAGCTATGTTAGCGAGATCTGGATGAGACACCATTCAGAGCCTGTGAAAGATGTAAAAGTTTTTAGAAAGCAAAAAGATAAGCTGGTTGATCTTGCACTTCTAAGCATGGCCGAGTCTGGTGGTACTTTTATGTCTTAAGTAGTCTGTGAGAGATTAGACACGCTCCAAATAACTGAACAAGCGACATCTTAGGACATAGTGGCTTTGAAAACTATACTGAGTGATCTGTAATGCAATACATGACGAACTGGTGACCCTGGAGGAAAGCGACACCATCAGAGATATTTGCCCTCTCGATCACAAGAAGATGTATACTGACCAGGCGACGAAGCATGCATGGTAGGATCTATCTCTTTGATCTATTTGATATGGAATGGACTTGAGCCTGTGTTGTTAACTAAAATGAGTACAAACCAAGAATGGTGTAGAATCGCGCCTCAGAGTTGACTTCTCACCATTCTTATGGCATGGATATCCCAACCAGCTCCAACCTGATTGGGCAGACTAATATCAAAAGTGCAAATATGATAACTGGTCAGCCACTCCATTCTTTTCATATACGAAAAGACTAATGCATTATAGATTACTAAGATCCTTTGGGGATGTCCAGTGTGCCACAAAGCTGTCAACCAATCTCTCCCTCTCGATAGATTTCCGTTACTGGGTCCGATTTCCGTGTGTCCTCCGGCGTGGTGAAATGGACATTGGGTCTTGGCTAATGTATCATCTTAGTTATCGGATAATGGATCAGGGGAGACGACAGGGGTCACGATCGATTACTGTCAGGGTCAGGTCTTTGAGGAGGTATTGGAGACCGAGAGTGGGCACCATTAGGAGGTGGATCCAGGGGTCTTAGAATATGATTTTGCCATTGGGAATTGTAAATATGGATCAGCCTGATCACCCTAAGATGGTGGGGTGGGCGAAGGAGGGAAGTAAGGGAAACAGGTGTAAGGTATTTGAAGACAGTTGTGGAATACATCGCAGGAACTAAAATCATTTGTGCTGCGCGTTGAATGGACATTCTGACTTCCAGTCTGGTACTCCTCGACCCATGACCACTATTCCGGTACTATCATTTCTAGGTGGTTAAGCAATCACCATAAATGGATGGCTTTTGTCAGTTACATTATTTCCGCGACTGGCCAGATCACATGGGTGGCCAGTCTGACGTTGCCTGATTGCCAAGCATATCCTGTTAGAGCTCTGACATATAAATTATTCATGCTATGTTGAATGTAAGCAACGTTCACATAAGAGAAAATAACAGAAATAGACGCGGATAATGAACATCATAATGTGTCCTGGCAGCCATTAGCCATCACGACCTGAGGCACTATCTTATACTCTCTGCAATACTACAAAAACGATTAGGAAGAAAACCAACCACTACTGTCTCCTCCTCCATTAGTAGCACTCTCTGGATATTAATCATTCTATCCCCAAGGGGGATAAGGCATAGATGTAGACATTCATCATACGAGTGTCTCCACTTGGATGTCTTCAGTCCTTATAATCTATTGAATGGGTGCACTCAAAACAATAGCTTATGTCTTCAGGCGCCAGAATAAGATATACCAAATGTGTTTCTTGTAAAGAGAGTGTGTAGAAAGCGATTTTGTAAGACACTTTATAACACGGCTTCAGTGCAGCTAGCAAAAAATGCACGCCTCTTATCCACTTTTGAATCGAGTGAGCGATTGTCTCTGCGATACTGAAGTTATCGATATGTGTGTGCCTGTGGTGTTGTTATTAGCCATGTCCGTCTTTGTCGAATCACACTTCACAGTTTAATGTGAAATCAAAGTTAACAGGAATAGCAACACTGAACAAATATTTGCTACGAAGTTATTGGGCACATACAGAACACAGTCCAGAGACAGTGTCTACATTTGGTGGGACGGGAGCAATAGGAACCCCCTTCTGTTTGTGTATCTCTGTATTCTTGTACTATAACGGTTACTGCATTTGATATGAGGATAAGAATCAGACACAGGAGGATTTAGTTCGTATTCACTGCTCTCTAAATGAGCAAAATGTTCTGTTTTTCTCATCGATCAACTTGTCTCATACCAAGTGACATAGACTAAGCTTTTAGTTCGTAGTCTAGAGCCACACGTCTCTCTTAGTACTGTTTTATATCGACCCTGCACTAAACAATCCTAATGTATCATCCTGTGATCTGATACGATTATTCCGGGGATGCAGTCAGACAGGATCGCGAAGAATAATACTGCCATGATACGAACATGATCCCACGGTGGGATGATGCCCATGATGTTTGAAATGGATATCATTGTATCTTAAAGTACACAGGGGGACCATCTTAGGCAAGATACCCAAAAAAGGGGGCAGCTTAAACTGAAGGAAGTTAATCATGGTATTTGTTTGTATCCAATAGTCCCAACACTGACGAACATTGACCAAGCTCAACATCTATCTATGGCATTGACGAACTCAACATTACTCTTGAATTTGCTTCGACAGTACCCTATATTCCTTTCGCTGACTGCAGACACCCGTCCCTCTGACACATTTTAAACTCAATTCCGGGCTGCTGAGCTTTATCATATCCTGCCAATGCCAACCTATCCTCGCTGCTTCTCCTGGCCCCTCCCACAGAATGCTAACATCTGTATCTGAGAGTTCAAACACTGACCACAATGGTCATGTCCCTTATGCTGTCCACTTCACATACCAGACACCACAACATGAGAATGATGGTCATCCAAGTGAAAGAGTCCACTGAATTCTCAATACATCTGTCTAGTTCTCAACCCGTTGTCATATTTCTGCCACCCTTGATCAGAAATCCTTTGTTCCCTGGTTAATTTGCATGACCCTATTGGTATGAATATTTGCAGTGGTCGTTGTCACGACATCTAATTTGACGGTCAAAGAGACAGCGTATTTGCTTTTTGAAGAATTTCCCTCAAGAAACACTTACCGTGATGTCCAAGTAATTAGTTGCTTGCAGTGTGCAACATCTACGTCATCTACTTATAGCCAAGTTTTGAGAACCAAGTCCACATCCTGGTACATAGCTCCTCTTGTGAAGGACAAGGATATCAAGGACTGAAATCTGCTCTGGAGACTTTTCAGAATGTAGCTCAGCCTGAACATGACAAATGCATCACCAACGTTGTGTATGGTATAAAGCAAGATTCATGTGGAGAAAACTACTTCGCCTTGTCAATGGATTGTGATACCTGCCATAGACCTTCACAGTGCTTATCTTGAGAACGGAGACTTTGACATATTCGTTCAACCAATGCAACATTTCCTAAGTTCAGCATCATCATGTGACTCTGAGGAACACGCACACGTGGGTTCCACCGCAGCTGCTCGTTGGTGTAAATGATTGGCAATGACTATACATTTAGATGATGCTAAGTCCATTGTGTCGAGATTGTGGTTGGAACTGGTTATCATGTGATCAAAGGAGCAATTGGGAGGCTGGCCTTGGAGAAAGAGAAAAACAACTTAATCAGAGGAAGATTTAAAAGAAACAGTCTGATTTTGCACCTCTGAGGGCACGCCTTGCTGTGTCGGGAACTACGGGATAAAGACTATCTGTCCCTTGTGGATCCCAAAGTTGTTGTCTGGTTTGCAGTTCGTACAAGTCATCTCAGTCTCAGACTTGAATTCTTCGTATCCCTACACAATTCGCTGAAACCATGTGGTAAATCTTCTAGCCATCTCATCAGATGACGTATCAAGGCTCACACAGGGTTCAACCGAAATCTGATTTGCACTCTGAATATCTCTGATTCAATTTTATCCATCACTGCGAATATTTAACTTGATTAAAGTAGCCACATTCTACTCTGCTTCGTCGTCAATCGAATGAAGTTAGCAATGCAAACATCTCGTCTGCCATAAATATTCTTCACGGACATTAATTTCTGCCGACAAACAAAGCATGAGGCAAGTTTCGTCATCTTGCGCACCAGCAGACAAAGGCCAGAGAAATTATCCTGATAATTCTTATCCGAAAGTGTTACATCTTATACGCATAATGCATTCAGTAGCATGGATGTATACTTTCACTCTCGCAAGAGTGATTTATTACATCTTCTGCATAATTTTCTCATTTTCCAAAAATGGTGAGTCATCGTAATCTAGCTCGCTCTCAGGTGGACGATTATTGTAGTCGCTCCCGTGACAACCGCTTTGTCAGTTTCAGGACCCCATACGTCTTTGTCAATTTCAAAGCCTTTTCCGATATATTGTGCAATGAAGTCATTGTCCAATCAGAGATGATTAAAGTTAAAGACGGGGATTTTACTTTCACAATCACCGAGAAGAAAAGAATGATTTATCTCCATTGCCTTTGCGCGATATTTTTCATCTTGCTTGATTGATTGATTGGACTATAGCGGATGAAGTCAATCGAGGTATTATCAGCAATTTTTCATCTTGGTGTCATCGTAGTTTCACCATTTTTAGGTGGCGACTTGCGTTCTGTACAATATTTCAGAATTGGGTTGAAGTACATTGCATGACCAGGCGCTAACGAAATGAATTGCATTCAAATTTAGACTTGAGGAGTTCCTTCCAAAATGATTTTGAAAGGGAAGTGTAAACATTCCCAAGACAGCAGGGCAGAAGGCATAACATCTATGTTGGGTGGGCTCGGCTAAGAAGTCCAGGAACCTCTTGTCTCTAGATATTCAAAAGCAAGACTTCTATACGATGTATCTTGAAAATCTTGGGTGACTTTATATCACCACCAACCCAGCTGCAAATAGTGCCTTAAGCAGAGTAACGCTCCGAACAAATTGCATCGCCCTGAGCACGAGTGTAATTTGTAGGTTCATTGTAAGAACCTGTTAAGCCTTATTAGCTTGAATTATATGTTATTTGGATAACTGAAGAATGACAATGACATCACAACATGTAATGCTCTTCTTGTATTTAATTGGCCGATTTAATGACGTTCAGAGTGACAAACTTCCGTCATCTTACGGTCTATTTAACTTAAATGGTTACTTGCAGTAATTTTCTCACCTCCAATCTCTGAAGCTGCTCTGACCTCACATTATTGCGATCAGTCATAAAGGAAACCAGCAGGATGTGGAAGAAAGGAGCTGGCCAACTTTGGGGGATACTAAAGAAAAAATTATCCCAACTGAATTCAAATTAGTCTTAATTGACATTTTATCTTTCCGCAGTTGGATACCACACATAGAGTGACTCATTTCAGTTGGATTTATTGGAGTGGAAACTTCAATCCAATTTGAAACCAAAATGTATTATTTGTGGAAGAAAAAACTGTCAAGAAACTGCCTATCAATAGGGATGATGTGTTGAGAGGGACCCGACTTGACTGCCTCGTAATCAAAAAAGTCTCAAAAGTCTTCCTCTTCCTTGTCACTTTTTAACAAGATGCTCAATCGTTTTCAAAATCGTATAAACTTTCACCTATCGTTTTTCAACCTCCGGACTTTCAATTCTGAATATCAGAAAGGGGGATATGATCCCAGGTGAAAAGTCCACAATTTTCACCCATTTAACGTCAATCTGAAGTGGGTATTATCTTGGGGGCTTGGGTTGGCTTTGTTATGTGGCAAGTCATGACATCCCTTCGGGAACATCTGTGGGTGGGGGTGGGAGATCCGCAGCACTGAGCAGGTTTTGACAGGCTGAGGCCAAACGAAATGAGTCCTAAGGAAGTCAATCCGTGATGAAATCCAGACGCCGTGTATCAAGAAGTAGTGTCGGAAGTGGGAGGTCATTTTCGGACCAATTTACCAAAATCCATTGTGAATTTCTATGCATATTCATTGTCCTAGTTTACCTCTCAATTCCACAACAAGAAGACTCACGAGACAGGCCATTCGTTATCATATTCATGCCTTCCTGAGACGAGGACTAGGCCAATCCACTGCATCTAGAGTGTAACAACTAGGAAAGTGTTAGCAGTATCTTGAGAACATCAAGCATTCTCCTTACCCTTGTGAGAGTTGGCTCTGTCTTTGGTAGTTCAATCCATTCAATTCAATTGAAGAAATGAAGTACCATGCAGAGTTTGACGTGCATTGTATTGTGCATTGTGTTGATGTCTAAGATGTACGCAGTGAGCAGGCCATAACGACTCTTGGGGGCACATGGTGACTCAAGTGGGAATTGTGCGTTGATTTCGTGGGTTTCAATGTATTAAAACGTGATACGGCATTACTGCGTGCTTGGGCTTGTTGTGGCATGGGTGCAGGTGTGAGCACCTTTTACAGGAGCAGAATGGATTTAATGAAGCATGAATGAGGAGATATTTGGCCTCTGGGTGATATGAGAGGAGGTCGTGCTCTCCAACTCATTAGACAGTCCATGATACTTTGATAGAATTTATTCAAATGTCGAGACAGTCGGCGAGAATGGTGATATAGCAATGGTTTCTGGTATGAAGAATTATGTTGATAAAGATAATGTGCCCAACAGAACTTGTGTAGGTGCAATCGTTTTGCGATGATTTCTGACGCTACAGAATCCGCCCTGCGGATTGAAGGGAGTTGATTCTAACGATTGAGAGCAGCTTTGTAGATTGCTTGGTCAGTTCAATCAACATGATCAACGGCACGGCTCCATCAGAACGTAGTGTGCAAGTTACAGTGTGCGGTGGCGATATATCTCTCGAACTTTTCAACCGTCTTTTCAACATTCAGGTATCAAAATAAGTGTGAATGACCAGACAACGTTTGATGGGTCAAAAGTGCTATTCAACTTCGAATGCGTAGGCCTTTGTGGTGTAAATGGCCATGACTTTGAGAGTAAACTTGATATCCCATATTTATGATATTGTATGGGAAGGCTGGTTTCGATTCACGGTCTTTTGTTAGTTGAGAAATCTTTGTCTCACTATGTCTACCTCATGTTGAGATTTGATGCATATTTTGACCATGTTTACAACCAGGCCTAGGGGTCAGATATCACCCTACGTAGGTATGATTTAGCGATGCGTTGACATGTAGGTTCGCGTATGAAAGATGCAGTCAAACTGGACGAGATAACTATGAAATATAATTGGAACTCCGGAGTATAAATCAGCAGTAATTTGTGAATAGGCTATTTTGTGCAGCAGTAGGAAGTTTTAGAGGTGTCGAGATCTCAACATGTTGGATTGAGTGTTCTATAAGTATAAAACCGTCAAACCTCTTCGTCAGCATGTTTTGCTCGAAGGCTGTATGGCGTTTTATTGACATGACCGTGCCTTAACGGTCCAAAAGGTCTCAATGGGCATTTTCTGATAGTACTAGGTTCATGTATTTCATGATCTCTGCCAAATATCTTTCGAACTTTTCTCAAAAGAGTCGAGCCTTAATGGGTTAAGATAGGGAAAGAATTGAAACACCAATAGCAGTCATCAAAGCGTGAACCCTCTTACATATCAAATTATCATTCAGTCCCGAGGCAACGGAAGCATCGGTGGAAAGGGGAAGGGTCGTAAAGTCAACCGTTCGTCTAGACAGGGCCAGGGGCATCAAGGGGTTGCTAAGGGATGCTGCCCTTTGTGATAAAGATGCGTCAAACCACGCGAGAATAGGTTTAAATGATAACAATATCTCACACTAGCCATCTGTAGCAGGGTCACGGTGTTATAATTGATGTTGCATTATAATGAGGCATCCTAGTGGGCCTAAATTGTTCGATGGCCCTTCGGGCCTGCAGCATGCATTGAGGTGATGAGAAACCCTGCAACTGAAGTAAACAGGCTTGGAGAAAAGGTGAGCAGTCATGACGTATCAAGTCCATCGGGCCAGAAAAAAAAAACCAAGATCACATGAACTGCTATCGCAGATTGGATATAACATTGACCATTGCGACCTTGTTATTTGAAATCGAATGCCATTTTATGACACAGTCCCTCAATACATGTATGGTTTGAATACTAGCAAAGCGAGAAATAGTTTTGCATCTTTAAAACTCGAAAGATAGCTGCTTGGTTCTATAATCATCACAGGATGTCATGTTCATCTCCTGATTATGTATCTTATAACAACACTTTATCAGTATTGTAAAAGGGCAATTTTTTAGGCCTCTTTGAAACTGAAAATGGTACAGATGGCACAAAAGACGCCATTCTGTCAAACATGTATACGCGAAGTGAAATCCGAAAAAAAAGTATCATTTACAACAACGGCTTCATGGCTTAGTGGGTTAGACGGCAAGGACCACGTGGCGAGGGTTCCGGGTTCGACCCCGCTCGAGGAATGTTTTTTATTTTTTTACGGGAAGTACAGGCTGCCATTTCGTGTCACCAGACCTAGTCCACGATTGGTAGCGGACGTCACAGCCTGTGCCTAATCGGAGAGAGAAATCTGGTCGGCAGAGAAGATATTCTTCAATCTGCTTGGAGAATGGATGTGATGAATCGTTACGAGAGTGATATCTTCTGGTGGTGCCATCTCTCGTATTCTCAGGAAGACATTGTGATCAGCTGTCTCTCGTTTTGGTTGTTTGGGTGTCTTATAGATTAAAATGTGATGTGAATTGTTCTGGCTAATGTCTTAACATGTACTTGCTATGGCGGTACGCTGTGATATCTAAGGGGCCTTATTCAAGGGCAACATCCTGACAGCTTAGGAGACAGCTCAACGGACCAGCTGATTAGTTTACCCAGATGATGTTGTCATTGGCTTCTGCGGATGAAATTTTCACACCAGACAGCCGGAGACCATGATATTTGACTTCTATAAATGTACCATCTAACAAAAAAACCTGATAATCATGCCACCAGACATTCTGGGGTTAATAAACACAGTATTGCCGGCTAATTTATTTGATATATCGCCTTTATCACAGGCATACGAGGTGGAATCACGTCCACATTTTGCCGTAACCCTGTGTAATCAGTGTGACATATGGGTAGACATGTATTGCCACGGAGACCAATCAGGTAATTTCATTATTTAGCGCAATTTTCTTAATCGCTGCGATGATTTTGATCCTGATTTAGAGATCATGGCCCAATCATGAAATGGAGAAATGATTGGGGCAATTTTCTAGTCGCTTTCTGCATATGAATATCATGTGTGATTGGGTCTTGTAAATAACAAAATTGGGTATCACAGCACGATGTTTTCTTTCTTTTTTGCTTAAATGTCTGTCTGGTACTGGTAGCAGGCTTGTTCACGACGAACAGGAAGGCCTAAAGTGCCAGTGTTTTGATCACAGACTGAGTGGAATCAAAATGGCGAATGCCTTGATGTCCAAGGACAATAGCAAAGATACATCAAAAGTTTGTAGTTGATAAAACCCAAATATTTGAACTGCTATTTGGTGTTAAGAAAGAAGAAGTTGACATAACGAAGAACAAGAAAGCCTGAAGCACCAATGAATCGTAGAATTAGTGGAATCAAAGTTGTGGCAGATAGACACTGCACCTCAAGACCAATGCTCACAAAGTCAAAGATAAAACAAAAGCTTGTAATTGAAGGAATCCAAATTGGAACTGCTAACTGGTGTCGAGACAGCAGAAGTTGACAGATCGTGCTTGCTTAGCGTAAATGTGCAGATTATAGCCGTTAAGTTCTTTCTCGAGGAAAAGTCAACATCAGTTTCCTAGTGGCAATAACCTCCTTTCAAATATTACCTTCTGTTCGAACCCATACATGTTCCTAACGACATTGAGACGGTGATCTGCATCTAAATGCAGCGATTAAGACATCCTGTGAGCATGCGTACGTCAGGAGTAAATCATATTTAATGAAGATGTGGAAGGCATAATTATGTTATTCTACCATTACAGGGATTTCTTGGTTATTGTATATTAATTTATAAAACGATTTATCATGAGATCTCAAGAATCGATGATTCAGAATAGTATTATGTGTATTTTAGGTTCCACATTGATGACTTTGTCAATGGGTGGAGCCATGTTTTAAAAACCACTAGTCCTGATCCCCGATAAGCAATTTTGGCTGAATCCGCCACATTCCACTTTTCATAAGTATACTGCTAAAATGAAGGTTAATACTGAATCCGAAAGGCAATTCCTCAAAATTAAAGGGCTCTTCACCCCTTTCATGAATTATCAATATTTGACTGCCATCCAGTAATACCGATATCTGCACTAGCTATTTGATTTACACTTAAGAACCTAGGTGTCTCTAGTGGTAGGTCATCTGGCTTCTTCTTGGAGGCGACTGCTGAGAGGTGTCTTGTTTGCAATGACTCTTGTGATCTTCCAATAAACAATTTCAAATTTTGTGATTTTGATGCACTTATCATTGGATTCTTGGATTTGTTGATATTGATGACTTCAGGAAGCGTTCAGTGGGATACTTCTAAGTTTTTGTTGCTTTAAGGTTCGTATTTTTTTTAAATATTTAGACAAATTCTGACCCAAACTCCTTTTTGTCTATCAAAGTGAGGTCGGATATAACGAACAACGGCGCAATGTTTGGCTTTCCCAGGGTCTTAAAATTCATTTTCCTCTTTTATATTTCTCTTGAGATGCCGGTATCCGATGATATTTGATTAATTGTTCTCATTAATCAATTCTTTAGAATGCATTCTAAGAATCTCTCACACGTCTGATGATTTAGTTGGCTTTCATGTTACCATATCTTACCCTAGTCATGTGTCGGCTATATTTCCTCTCCATATCCTGTTCATCCTGTCCGAAGGCTTGTAGCTCTGAGATTTAAAGGTACATTACCCAAAAGAGAAACTTTTGGAATTTGAAGGTGATTTGGAAGAGGGGTGTATATCCTGCCCCGATTTTCCGGACGATTTTCCCCTCTTTGCATATCAGATTGGAAAGTTATATTGTACTGTATTGTGTATTCCAACAATTGGAGTTACGGTGGGTTAAAGCTGAACTGATACCAAAATACAATCGGCAGGTAAAATGACAGGGGAGATGGGGGCACCTGGCTACAGCAACTCTCACATGTGTTACTAATGTTCCAGCCGAGACCTTATGACCCAGCCCATCCATACTCGTACACCAATGTAGCTTAGGTAAAGAGAAAACCATGCATTGCGTTGTTTGCTTTCAACACTGTGGCTTCAAACACAAATTGTTGAAAGGCAAGTTGTCTTATCTTTCTGTGAGCTTTCCCCCATCTTACCTCACCAAGTCCGAAACCCCGATCTCGCCTGGTAGTATTATATTGTGACCAATGGCATGGCACACGATCATCTGTTCTCTCGGTGCCTGCATCCTGCCCCAGTAAGGCTTTAATGCTAAAATGTACTTTATTTTAGAAGGCACTCTCTGTATTTAACTACCAATATCCTGACAACCTCGACCAGTGCTGCCCTTCGTCTACTTTTATGATAAACGGCAAATATAGGTTTGGATGAGAGGCTGAGAGGCTGAACCCTTCACTGAAATGAAAAAAGACTGAGGTAAAATAATCAATGTGCCATTTTGCAAAACAAGCTCCTCAAAAGTCGTATTGCATATCCAATATCGATCAGAATGTCGGCGCTTTTGAAAACAATACCGTATGATACCAGCATAATGTTGTCAGAGGAAATCGACCCGCTCTGAAAATATGAGATCATTGATGAAAATAAACTGTGGAAATGATATCATAGGTTTGACCAAATCATCAACGTATTTGATGTTCACGTTTAGCATTTTGTAAAGGTTTAATGTCTTACAGTAGTTTGAAACATGAAATAAAGAAATATCAGAGCAATCGTCAATATATGATCATAACCTGTGCATATTGAGTACATAACTGTGCATTGATGTACAAGTATATGTTGTAAAGTTGAGCTGGAAATTCTGTGAAAACCTTTAATACGAAAGAAGTGAGTCATGGGGTTTTGGATTGACTATCGAAAACTTAATCCAAGTGCTTACGATGATACATTTCCAATGCCACTGAACAGTGTGATTTTAGTAAATTCTTTGATACAAATAAAAGCCGTGAAATGAAGCCGTGGTCAGTAGTTTACTCATAAAAGGATTCCTACTGGAAGATGCACCTTTAAGCCTTATCAAAATAAGTTGTCGGCCACTGGCTTACTTATCCTGAGATGTTCCATTAAAGGCTTAAGCTGAACATATTGGAAATTCAGAATTGATGAATGCAAGGTCGTAAACTTTGATGTCAAAATCCCTGCATGAAATGGTGGGTTTTGTGCCAGAATAGAGTTGAATTGATTTCGTATTAGGCGTTGCAATGCTTAAGGGTATTGCACACTATACAGTGTGTTTAAAAAAAAGATAATATTCTAGGTAAAGTGAAAGAATCGGGACAAGTGCAAGAAGGGCTGTGTTAAAACTCTGCCACTGCTCTCTACTCATTCGCTGATGAATTACTTTCTAATAGACAACTCCATGTTTAGACGATAACATTTTCTAATTCAGCCTTGAATGTGTCAATAAGAATAAGGGTAAAAGAAAGACATTTCTAAAATTGGGAAATCCGATAACCACTTGTGAGACCTAAAGCAATAACACTAGGCAGTTCCAACAAAATATCAAGGGTAATGGCTGTGGGTATGTAACTTGAAACGACGAAATAGAAGTTGTACGTCTCATCCATACGGGTTTGATGAACATTTTATCCCTAATCGGACATGGTTATAAAGTCCTTGATATTCTTATGCAAATTGGAAGAGGGTGAATTTGATTTTCATCGAAACATGAGGATTTCAATTTTAGATTCAGTGGGAAGTCTTTGATTCATTGGTATTAATGATATTGAGGTTGCTGGTTGAATCTGTAAATTGTTTCCAGCAGACGAGTGCCCAGTTTTTCAGAAAACATTAAGATGAGGGATGAGGTCTGTCTAAGTCAGTGAAATTCTGGTATCAAATCTTCGTTTCGAGTAGATTTGACGAGAGAACGGCAGCATTGGGACGTTAAAATTACATTTATTTAACTGCGTGTTCAGTTTCCAATGAGATTTTAAAATCCAATTTATTTGTCTTTCAGATTCTGGATACATAGGATTAACTGACAGAATGGTGGAGTAATCATTTCGCATGAATCAGGTACGACTTTATTTCCCCGATCCACAGGATTTACATGTTGGTAATGTATTGTGAATGCATCTATGCAGTCAAACTTGATGTGACACTGACTCTACTTCACCTGAAGAAATTTCCCGAAAGTGGACTGCTGATTAGGGCATTTGTTAATTAGCACCATTAATTTCACTTATTAGGCGGGGCATCATTCATTTAATTGCATCTTCTGTCCGGAAGCTGGTGACTTTTTTCAGTTCAGCCAATTTTAAGTTTATGATGGGTTAGTCATCAACATAAGGTTGTTAGTAGAAACCAGGGTTACCTAGTTTTGCGCTCCTCAGAGCTTTACACCTCGGAATAAAAAGGCTCAAGGGGTATTGTCATCCCGTCCGTCTGAAATCTGGATACCAAGACCAAACTCCATGAGAGAGAGACCGGCTTGATGGCTACGGCCCAACGCAATCGTTCATTGTACATGTACTAAGAATTTGCTGCTGTTCCTCTGATATCAGTATAGGGCCAGGCATGCCAGGGATGAGCCGCGGGAATGTTCCTGTCTCCCTTATTTAAGAAAGGTCTTTGAAATTCGTGTTCACGGAGGTGCAACCTCTTTTTCGGCGCCTATATCGACTACAGTGAATCTGAATGCTCATATGGTACGAAGGAGCGAAGGTGATGACCCAAATTGTCATTTGAAAACCATGCAGGTCTTTTTCAAACCCATTGGCCATCTCTGCAATTGAACCCTCCATAACTTAATCAATCCATATCACAGGCTACCTTGCCAATTCCCATCTACACATCAATCTTCGCCACAAGAGCCTATCGAAACCATGGTTTATTTTCCTGAGTAATCGATACAGGGTTTCAATTAACTGCCTTCACTGATTTATTTATTTGTTGTGGCCAAGTATACCGCGGACTCAGACTAGAATACAATTGATTCTTCCATAACGACTGGTTGTGGCGTCTGTTGCAGTGCAGGACGTTAATGTTACGATCAGTTCTATGAATGGTTCTTACTCGGGGAGATAAGCGTTTCTCAAAAAAAGCTCAGGTTGAAAAAAAACAATGGGGAGACGGCTCCTTAGCCATGGTTGGCAGTCCGGCTTGGAGAAAAAACTCTGAAATCAAACTGGGCAGTTTGGGCTCGTCAGCCTGGGAATGGCAACCAGCCTAAGTGATGTAAACTCCAAAAATATAACTTTACTGATCGAAGACATGATGCACTGGTCGCTTTCACGTAAGACCACACTCTACATGCTGCGTGTTGCACACCATTGCTTTGATGATGAGTCCAGAATTAATCAGATGATAAAGTGCAACAGAATATTTTCAACCAGCACGTTCTACCTTGTTTGTGTTGTAGGAAATCCTTCATTGCTGCAGCTTTTCAAAGCTGAATTCCTCGATGAACACGATTATGGAAGCGTGCATCATCCGATCAGTTGCGGTGTTTGAAGTTGTGCAGCGATTGGAAGACACAATCTTGTGAAACCTCTATAATGAGATGATATCTATTTGTTGCCCTCGGGTCTGCTTTTTAGGAAAGGTGTCTCTTACTGCTGTCCCTTGGCAGTGTCAGACCTGAGTAGAGGGTGTTAAAAAGTATACAGGGAAGTCATGTGCATACATGCATGTAGCTTCTCTGAACGATCGTGGGCCCATCATAGATTCCATGATGGTTTCTGATTTTTGAGTTAAAGATGAATTATTGCCAATCAGAATTCTTTTCTGTCAGGATAATGAACTTAATTTATCAAATTTAACCCAATCAGTTGACAGTTATCAAAATTCTAGGACAGGGGTCGTAAAAATTGGTCACAGGATGTCTAATTTGGTGTCATTAGTTTGCTCACAATTTGCAAGTCAAATTGTCGTGGAGAAAAACTGGCACTAACTTGTCTATTGGAATGTACTGTGCTTTAACTCTGGGTCAGTTAATGCTGCAGTAGAGTCGATGATTTGCATTTTGATATCAGAACTCTTGACCGTCATTGCGAACTGCAAGAACTTTAGGACACGTTGCAATGGCAGAGAGCAAGCTCTCTGAGATTTATGATTGGCATCTGTCAAATGATATAGTTTTGCCCTGTATCTAAACCTCATCTCGATTGACGCTGACGTATCCTCATCGTTCCTCTTGAGAAAGTGTACGACCAGGCTGCCTTAGGCCATGGCTGAGCTCCCTTCGACCCCTGATATCTTGACCCCAGCAAGAAATCATGTTCCTTTACTCCTACATTCGTTCAAGTCATGATAGTTTGATTTAAACTCAATTCACTACAGTCACCACTTCCAACTACGCCAGGCTGCCCTTCCTAAACCGAGCCCCTTTCCACACCCTAATATCTTAAACCAAACAAGTAACAAATATGAGAACGTGACCATTTTCCTCTAACATCCACCTACCTATGTTGATTTTGTCAGTTGGTTGTTGACACGAGGGAGGCTCAACACATCACCAACACAACAACGACTACTAAAAGCAGAATCGTGTTGTCTTTGCTTTTACAAGTCGACAAACATCCCAGGTATATGCTTTGAATCTCAAAATGATTGTCTAATGCAGGCATGATCCTTTAGCCGATGTTAGACATGATGAGAAGGCGATCAGAGAAAAGTGATGATTTCACCACTCGCTTCATAGTTTCAGTCTAATATTTAGGGTAAACTGTACACGTTCGTGTTACAGGGGTTAGAATTCGTAGTCGCACTGGAGAGTGAACTGTGCAGTGATCAAGGGTACAGTGGCTGATCCTGCTTTCATCCTGTGGTTGAACTACCGCTTGAAACAGGTCTCACCCACACCCACCGATGGCAACCATCAAATTATCCCCAGTAATTTCACCGCTGTTTCACTTTTGATTTCCCTGTGTACCAATTTATCATACCTGATGACTGAATATTTCACGATTTCGGCTGGACAATTTGATTAATCGAATATCTTGGCTTGATGCAGATTGATGCTGGGATTTAGAATGTCATGAGGAGTAGCACTATGTTCAGAATCAATTAGCTAAAGGAATCGTTGGGGAGGTTCCCTTATTACTTTGGGAAAAAATTCACTATTCCCAGCCAACCATCTTGCAGAATTAGTTAAACGAGCAGAAGTAGTGGTTGGTTCATGAAGTTGCTGATGTCCCTGGCCTCTGACCTTTAGTCCGTCCTTGGTGATGAGGCCAAAACATGATGATCCTTCTTTTCCGTCTGGCTGAATGATGAAAAGAAAAAAAATGAAATTGGTTTACTCGGATCTAGAGAGGCCTTCTAATTGTTAGTTCTCCACCTAATATTCAACTACAACAACAAAGTTATGAACATAATCAAAAATAACCAGCTGACCAGATAATTGGAGACTTCTTCAAATGAGAAACAAATTGGTGTAATTATCTACTTGACTCAAAAATAGAATGGTTTTGGTAGAGGATGTTTACATCGTTTTAGTTTGGAAAATGATTAAAAAACTCAAATTGGTTCTATTCCTGTTTCAAGATCACCTGATCACCTGTAATCTCTCAAAAAACATGTGGTACGGTAGCCATGGTAACTTGTAATGAGGCAACAGATGAAAGGAAAATTTTTACCCGTTGTTAGTGGGGATCGTTTCGGTTTAAAACGACGAGGTTTGCTCCTACGTTGATGTATAAAGTATGGTTAATCAGGGCTTATTTTTTTTAAAACATCCTCCGTAACACATCTGACCATGTCGTGTCATGTCATCAACAGACTAGTCCTTTTCGTGGGCTGTCTTGGGTCTACTGGGATATGCGTAAGCGTATGATACTTGGATCTGAAAATGAACGCCGGTCACGTGTTGTCTTTCGCTAGTGGCCAAACCAGCAGCTCGTTGAAACATGGACATCTCTGCGAAGAACCTTATTCAGAGCTCGTGGCAAAAGTTACTTAAAATATCAAAACTTCCATGGTATTCCTAAAACCCATGCATATTGTACAATGCAGCTTCTTTTTGCGCTGACATTTTATGATGATGGATCACCATCCTGGGTTTCACTCCTGATTAAACACATGGAAACTGTCAATTATATTCTTAGGAGGAGCGAGCGCATTTCTTAAAGGCAGTCTTTAGGCAGGTCTTCTCAGTTATTCCTGAATCTTAAAACTGTTCAGAAGGATCAAAGTGGCTCTGAAGAGACATGGACGAACGTCATCAATGCGAGGATATCGTTGCTTGAAAAAAAGTCGTGAAAGTATGCTGGGTTACTGCAAGTGCCATTCTGCGCTCAAGGCCAAGTCATCTCTTGCTGATATGCTCCAATCGTGCACATTGAAAGAATTTCCCTACATCGGATCTGACAAGATAGTTTGACAGGCGCTGTGATTGAGCTGAGTGTCTCACGTCACATTCATCACGAATGCTAAACTTTGGTCGTTCATCATTCTGATTCAATTACACTTTAACTTTTATTCGTACTCGATAGCATCAAGGCACACACTGTGAAGAAGAAATGTGTTGATGTTGGGGCTGTTGCTTTGATAGGATCCACCTTCATCGTGGTCTCAATGCAATGCACACATTTACTACAAACTGGGCGAATGTGGTCTATATACCTTCTGGTCTCCCTTTGGTGATGATCTTTAGTTCCCCTGCACGCTGAGGCATCGTATGTCAGTAATGCAAATGGTAATCATCTCTACCTCACACCAGAGCATCTTCTGCAAATGTTTTCATATGGCATACTCTCCACAGGGTGAGGCCCTATGATACTGCAACTGGTGGTCCCCCTTGTTCACACGGGAATGCCTCTCAACGTGTTTTTGAAACAATTCGCGAGATTTCATGAATCACTCCACCCGACACCTGTAAACACGTTGGACAAACAGGGAACCTCTTCAGCCTCTGAAACCAACGAAAGTGGTTTCATTCCATTGCCGAAGTGCGCCCTCGAATTCACATTTTAGCAATGCCCATCACACCGAGGGTTTTCAATCATGCATGAGGATGTGATGTGAACTCTGGTCTGTTGCACTTTAGATTGATAGAATAAATGTACGCACATTCTGCATCCTTATGTAGGGGACAATTTGTAAGCAAAAATGGAACAGACCACTTGCTCAGTATGATTAATGGGTATGTATAAAATCAATATCCAACATGTTTGGTTGGAAAGAGCCATTAGCAGATGAGTTTTGGAGATATGATGTAAACCAGAACAGCTCTGAACTCAATCCGGGCAAATTGTTTTTCATCGTTGATCGGAAGTGAGGGAGACGTGCGAAAGAAACCTGTTGCAGGTGATTTGGGTTGCAGCGCGGAGCGGCGATGCGGTTGTTACAGATGCCAGCTTTGATTGCAGAAAGCAAAGCTCAGTTTTTGCATAACTCAATGCCTACAACCTTCTTCCCTCCCGTATCGAAAGGTCCCGTGACATAAGCATTCCAGTGTGCAAAGAATCTTTGTCAGATTAGGTCAGTGATTGTACCATTCTGGTTGAATGTGAATCTGCTTCAGGAACAGTGCATTTGTATGTGTAGGCCTTCTCCTTGCGATTACTGCAAAAGATTCAGTCTGTGTGTAGGCTTGCCAATGCAGTACAGGAGGAGATGCAATGTACACACAACGTACACGATAGTACTACACTGTGAAGCATTCATATTCAACAATGAAATCCAGATGAATAAAAAGTTACGAGGCCTAACACCTTTCATCACTGACGCAGAAGGTGAAAAAAGCAGTGAGAATTTTCCCAAGGAAGGTACACTATTTATCTACCTCCGGTTATTGAAGAGCTTCATGAATCATCATCCAACGGAGCAATATTTTCTTTCTATCATAATCATTTACCGAACATTGCACTGTGGGATTATGTTTAAAGAGAGCAGCACCGTCTACGAAGTATTCTTTCAAAGCAAGTTGCTGCTGGCTTTAGTCAAAAATCCAGATAGTATTCTCAAAGAATTCTCAGTGAAGACCTTATTAGGTTTCGGGCGCATGTTAATGTTCATGGGTGACAAGATTCTTGCAAGATTTTTGGTTGAGATCTTTATATAAGAATCATACTAGAATATTGTTACAATGGTAACACATGGGGAGATTCAGCTTTCGGAAACCTTTGAGGTGCTTTCTAGACATTCAGCCTCAATTCGGTATAGTGACCAAGTCTTCTATCCTAGAGTTGTGCCGTACAGTTGAGAACTAGTTTTGTGGATACTATGGCGTCCTATGGCTAGTATGATTCCTCCCTGTTCTTTAGTCAGAGGCAAGATTAAAGCCCTTGGGTCTGGTCTCACGATTACATTCACAGCGAACAGTTTCTTGTTAGCCTTTGCTTCTCTTTGGCGTTTCAAGATTTACTGCCAATGGATGGGACAAACTTCTTCTCCGGTTTGTTGCTGCTGTCTAGGTTTACACTCTATGTTTTGTGTAGAACATGTCTGCAGCAAACAGAACTTGAGCAAATGATATAAACAAAAGAAGTTTCACTAAACGAACCTGTCATTTCATCAGGTTCACCACCTGACTTGAACAGCTGGCTGCATGGGCTCAACATGTTGACTATTATAGTTAACTCTTCGTTTTTGAGCAGTTTAGAAAAATTGTTGAGAAAAATTGTGTTTTACCCAACTAAAACCAAATGATAATGCAAGTAGTTCATGTACCATCGGAGAGTACCAATCAATAGTGTTGTATTGAATGGTCATCTAAGTAGGCTTGGCTGTCAGTCCTATATGAGCGAGATACTGCTTGTGCCAACATAATGTATTGCAATACACTAACTACACTTCACTAATTACTTTCCCTGGGAGTGGTATATCTGGTCAGCATGTCTCATGATGTGTAAGAAGAAATTGGGCCATTCACTGACCGACTGAATGAGGATGCAATAAGGTTGATGGAAATCCATCAGACTAATAGCTAAACGTGCCACTCTTAAGAAGAAACTAAAAAAGACCAGGTCAGATGCAAAAACCGTCTTCCTTGTGATGATGTGGTTGTAGTAGTTAGATGTTGTACTTCTAAGGAATGGCAGCCATGGCAGGCGAGTTTTCCTCAATCTTATCATTATATTCCAGATTCATATCTTGTATTGACATCTGGAGTACTTGTTAGCATCGGTCTAACATAACATGAAGCAGTACCTGATGGGTATACTGTAAACAGTGAAATGTTCGCGAGGCAAAACTTGGCGAATTTGCTGATTTTCAGTGGACAGTAAACTAATGTTTGCGGCTGAAAGTTAACAGAAAATGCATTGCCATTGAAATGTATTGAAAGTTCGCGTTAAGCAGTGAAAGTTTTCTGTATGCAGTATGGAGCTATTAGAGTTATCTCCTCTTCCATAGTGTTGACACTCAAGTTGATGTAATCTTGTGCTGTAAACCATAACTGAGATATTGCACTAAATTCATCAGATTCAAGAAAGGTTCGAACCCTAAGACATATTTTCATATCATGGTAACATCCCCTGCAATAAAAACCAAAGGTTATCTCTTGATTTCATTAGTGTTGACGCTTCAGCTTATGCAAGCTTTCACAAACCATACCTGAGATATATACTTGCTCTGAATTCCAACTAGGACGGCACCCTACATATTCCCATTCCAGAGTAACATCATCTACTATAAAAACTAATGGTTATCTCCTTTCTCAAGTGTTGACACTTCACACCCTGCAATCAGGTAACCATAACAGAGATGTTGCACCCTGAATCCAAGTAAGATAATGATATTGGTGGCATAGCTTTTGTATAGAGATTTCTACTGACCAAGAGCTAGAGCGTTCTATATGAAACCGGTAACGTAATAACATGCTTTAGCTAGAGTCACAGCAGAGAAGTAGTGTTTGCTCAAAAAGACCTGAAGTGGATCTAGTGGCGTTTGCATCCTAACTCTTCTATCTGAAGAATATCGGAGATTGTATGCTTGCATAAACCTAAAGTGTCAATACTCGAAAGCCGGAGATAGTCCAAGAGCCCAGAGAGATAGCCTAAGGTACACCAGATGAGAAAGTGGTTATCTTAAGGCGTAGGGTTGAGCATGCAGTGATGAACAACAGGGCTTGATTCCTGCCTGCTCATGGGTAAGAAATGTATCCTGCGATTGGGATTGGACAGTGAATCCTAGCTAAGAGTAGAACTATCGGCTTGTATCACAGCTAATATCTTGAGGTACCTGATTGCATAACTCGAGAGTCAACACTAGAAATGTAAGAGGCCCAGAATGTAAGGTGTTATTATCCAAACTACTCGCTCTATTGACTATTCACTGTATTGACTTTGGTCGGCCGTAGAGATTACGCGAACTTTGTGTTACATGAACTTTGGTGTATTATGAAACTTAAAATACCGCGCGCGCAGTGAGCTTAGGGAGGGCAGACTTGAGAGTGACGCAAAAAAACTATTGTTCTGCGAGGTGACATCTACGTGTGTCGCTCTGTATGGTTCAGTGGCTCAAAATAACAAAATATTTCACAAAGTGAAATACTTTATTATATACATGTACTTTAAACACTCCCCAGACAAATATTTCGTCATTAATCAAACATGATACGTGGTACGCTAAAACAAACGCAAACTATTAAATGTAAGCTATGTTATTTTGTCAGTTGTATTTCTGTGAGTAGAAATATCGAACAATTCATTCTAGTGTTTAAATTCACCTGCATCGTTAATTATTCCGTCTAATCAATTTCGAGGAATTGTCTAAAATTCCAGTTGCTTCCAGGAGTGTCGATAGCAAGCTAATAGAACAAAAGCATAGAACAAGTCAAAAGATTTTAGAATGTTCTCGAATGCCTGTTTAGTTATCCAATCTATTTTTGAATCGAATAAAAATTTTGGTGACTCTAAGGGTAAACATCGCTCGGTTGTCGGAAGGCATCCGAGCTTCATTCACTCCCACTGCAAAACCGATGTCGAATGCTTAGCAATCAGCGATCTTTTTAAATCCAATAATACTTTTTGGAGAGAAATGTTCCTTAAAAAAATGTTCTTAGTCATCTTGGAAAAAAGACTGTTAAAGGCATGGAAATAACTGTTTCTAAATCCAATAAAAAATGCAAGAGGATTTGCGTAAAAAAATATCACGGAGACTAGTAGTAGGATTTGAATTTTATTGGATTCGAAAACATTCCTGAGAAATCAAAGAATTTTTGTAATGCTTGAATGCAATTATCAGAAATGGAAGAATTTTGATTCCTATGTTGTCACTGTTGGCGCAAACATCAAACGTTGCCATTGGCGATGCAGAAGGTACGGGGATAACGATTGGGGTTAACCCGCTGCTTGTGCTGATTGGGTCATGTTACAGGACAATTAGGAGTTGACAACCAATGTACGACCTGTACCTTTGCATTTAAGAATAATGAAGGTTTTTGTGGAATAGACTATTGACATAATCATGATAGCCATTAATGACATCAGTATAAGATGTTAAATATGTTTGTTAAAGTGGATGATCAGATAGAAACGGGATAATGCTGCTTACGATGTGACAACTTTGGGAGAAATTGGATAGTGTGATACCAGTTATATTAGACCTGGAGGTCTAATTGCCATTGTTAATAGGTTACCTTCACTCCGGGGGGGGGGGGGGGGGGTGTCAAATTCAAATACAGTTAAAACTGTCAAATTGTATTAGGAATACTGAGCAGGGAAACCTCCTTCTAGGTTTCAGGGAGAAAATAGACAATAGAGGGGTCATAGCTGCACTCAATTCAGCTTCTTTTCAGTGCCTCTGTCAGAAAATGCATGCTCTTTACAGTTTGCAGTTTGCATGCACGGCATCAATAACTGGACTAGAGAAAAGGATTCAGTTTCAATCTCGATTGCTTCTCAATGTTTCTGATCATTTGATTGGAATGGAATCTGGCATCAGTGTAATTTTTCCATTGATATTGTTTATGGGACGTGATGGGCCAGATTTATGTCGCCAGGTCGAGCTTCATTGTGGTTCATGACTCACCACCTAGTGCCACTAATGATGAATGATGCTTTTACACGAAATGTGCAAATGACCTCGAGGAAGCCGCAGCGGATGCAACAGACTGATTGGGTCAGGTGATCTTCTCTAACTGCGTTGACATGTATTTTCCAGGCAATACAGAGTATGAAGGAGGCATATTTTCGACCCAAATAACCACAGGTCTGTAGGCCTATCTGCAACCTAAAATGCCCTGAATTGGACAGTGTGACATGGTTACGAGAATGGTATTTTATCACATGTGCCCATCACCTTCCTTTCAGTTTCCTTGAATGAAAACTTTGACCTATGCACTTGTGCTCATTCTTAAAATGGAAGAAGTCATCTTTGAAGCAATTCTCACTTGAAGAGCGAACTGTAATTTCTTGAAAAAAGGATTCCTCATAGTCCATCTGTGATCAGTTACGGATGACTAAGTCAGATCAAGCCGTTACATTGGATGAAACAAGTTGTTTGTAGCATACAGCTCGAGTCGGCACCAATCAACTTGTACAACATGGCGAGAGGCTTGTAGATGTTCTTAGCTCCTGATATTTATGTAAAGTCCCAGCCAGCATGATGTTCGTCAGTCTAAGCAATCACATGTGAACACAGTCAGCACCTGTGATGTTTTTTAAATGGTAAAAAGCAACCAGTTAAAAAAACGAATTTTCTTTTCTCAAATCTGTGTTGTCAAAGATCTTGTTTTTGTTTTCCTAGGTTCGATGTATTTAAGCTAATAATGCTTAAGCGTATGTCTTCGCCTGCTGACATCAGCCATAAACGCCCACCTTCAGTCGTTCACCGTTTCTATTCACTGTTCATAGACCTTATCGTAAAGGTGTTTGGACAGGTGAACAGAGAGACGGCAAAACAAGAAGCCACATTTTACGTTTGTTTCAGAAACCTCCCAAGTCGGGGTCTGTTGGCGAAATGAGTCATTCGGAACATGTTCGAGTTCTGTTGTGGATTTATCTTGTAGCGATGAAAGGAGAAAGGGTGGACAAAGTGCTTTGTACGTGATGTAGATGCTTGAAAGATAAGTAGGAACAGCTCCTAAACTGATGGTGGAACGATGACCAAAGTGTTAGCAATCTAAGCCAAGATCCACATGATTTGCCTTGCCGTGGTATCTTTGTGTGAAGAAATTATGCTGTGGCGAGACTTGTGGAAATGATAAGGATAAGAAGTTTGTGTGACTGATGGTGGTATGATGACCAATGCTCTGGCAGCCCAATCAAGTTGATACCAGCTGGTAAGGAATTCGCTGATCAGAATCTGCAGGAGCTGGTGAATGTAGGTGAACCGTATGGGCGTGTTTCAAAAGCAAGGGGAGAGGGCAGATATGATATTCCGGCTCGGATGCACCAATAATATGTGATAACTTGAATTGAAATTGGCCGTCATTTTGTGGAAATTGACCTGGGCCTCCATTTCATTGGTGCCCTCTCTCAGATTCCTAGATGCGTCCCTGAGATTGCATTCTCTCTTTCGGTTGTCAACACGGTTCCAGTTTCTCGTTCCCAATCTACAGGTCTTCCATCAATCAAAGCAGACAAACATACAAATCTCGATCCGATCCTCACAAAGCTTCATCAACCATTAACCAAAGTGCACTCTCGCAATCTCGAGAGACGTACCGTACCTCTTCTACTCATTAGAGTAAACAACGGAGACAAAGACCCACTACTCAATCGATCTTGTCACAAATAAATGACATATCTTTTGGGAGGGGACCAGACAAAGATGGTCTCGATTTCAGTATTGTAAAGTTCATTTGGGAGTAGTTTTCTTTTGGATTCCATTGTCTGATTTTCTAATAGTTTAGGCTTCATGTTTCTAGCTCTTCAATGTTCAGGACTGATGTTGTGGGGTTTTACAAAGATGCATTCATATTGTTTTAACCTAGTGGAAAGCTCTTGATCAGTTCTTTCCGGTTTGTGCCACATTTAAAGCTCTTGACATGACCATTCATTGAAAAGCTCTTAATCAGCGCTTTCTGATGGTACCATTCGTAAACTTATGCACCAAATCCAATGTAAATCCAACAACAAGTCCTAACACATTCCAAAAACGACGGGAAGTTAATACCGCGAATCCTAGTGCAGTGTCATAGCCATCCATTCATGGCAACATTAATACATCCTGAGCAGCCCCCAACCAATATCACCAGCCTATTCTTCAAGGCGTTCAGCAGTCAAGTCACAGCCCGTATGACCAAGTAATTTCCGTGGACAGATCTGGTTAGTAAGGGGAATAATTCTTAGGCTGTCACGGGCTTCCCTCCTGCTACGAGACAACTGTCATTAGTTTAGAGCCAGGCTTTAGCCATGCTAATAGTTAACGGGCTAAGAGTTAAAGATAGCTCACAGGAAAAGCGTTTGGTGCTAGTTGAAGATATTGGAGCAACCGAAGCAGAATCTAAAGCATGAATCATGAAATCATGCACCGTAAAGGTTTCAGTTCAGTGACTGCTTGCAAAATCATCGTTCTGGGGGGGGGGGAAATTCGGTTTTCCGCAATCTTCCCTGGATGAACTAGGATTTTCTCTGTCAGTTTTGATTATTAACTGTCTTAAGGAGATCTTCTGGAACCGTCTGTTTTGAGCTCGACGCAGCGGTAGGGAAGGTGTATGTTTTCTCTGGTAGTAAGGTTATTAGTATCCCATCTGCCTAGTTGTATGGTCTGCGGTCAAGATTTGTCTGGAAGATACCTATGTTTGAGTTCCTTCATTGGAGTGTTCTCCTGTGTAATCTGGGCAGTATGGTGGCTTGTTCTGCTACTATCTTCATTTAAGGCAGTTGGAAACCAAACTGCCCTCGGACTCTGAGACAGAAGGGAGAATGTCATGAAATGCATCAACAACTGGGCGCTGTGGTCGATGAATACACTTAAATAAGGGGCCTACTTGACGTGGTGGGATCAGCACTGTGTGCGTGCGGGAGTACCATCCAAGTTACAGCCCGCACGCTGCTGGGTTGCCCTGATTCATCATCACATTGACTGAAACTGTGGCCATAGGAAGCATGATTGAAGACCAACTCTGTGGGGATTCTTGGATGAACGTACCATGAACACTGCCTCTGTGACTGCTACAAAATAGGGGGTGTAGTGGAAAAATAAGAAGAAAGTGTGTTTGATCACAGGCCTGAGACTTGCTGAAGACACATTGGGCATGTTCATTTAGACAAAGAATTGATATCCTAGCAAAATGTTGACCTTTTACAGAACCCGTGATACAACTAGACCACCTATTTCTCAGCCAACCTTTAACAACTGTCTTTGTATTTTTCAAACCTGCCTAAAATTGCAGAATTCCCCAGGCATCAATCACGTACGATTTAACAACTGTATTATTCACCAACTCATACAGAATTCATTGCCAACGTTGCATTGTTTTTGTACCATTCGCTGCAATCAATCACCCCTGATAGCAAAAAGGTACAATCTCGATTGAAATTGAAAAAAAACCACATCTGGCATCTTGAGTATCTAAAGAAGTGGCATTCCGCATCTTAATGTCACTGGAATTTGAATGTAACTGCAAAATCAATCAAAGTCTGCCTTATCTCTCAACAGGTTTTCTTGAGATACCACTCCGGTGAGAAAGTAGGGGCGATAAGACGCTATTTTTATGCAAAATCAAGCAGATTTGAGCTTGAGTTTCCAATTAAAGTTTAGAACAATTCGTGCAATGGTGATTTGATTTGTGAAACTAACTGATTATTCTGGAGTGAGGTAAATTTTAGCACTTGTTTGAGTAGTTTTGGGCGGGCTGCGCTGAACCGTCAAGGCTTTAACCATCCAGGCACCAGTGGTGTTTTCAATATCCTCCGCCTCTCGATATGACGAAGGAGTATAAAAAGCCCGAAACTCAGGATACCCTTTGGCTAATTCTGATTGGAGAAGTCACGGTCCGACACTAATATATTTGTTCCCCAATGTAGCTTCCAAAATAGCAGCTGCCGATTCGAACCATCTTCGGTAGTACTCGAACGTCCGGAATCAGTATGTGCTGCAGTTTGACAAGTGTTGGTGCGGGATATGATAATGATAATAATGAAAATGTTGTTATCTGTACATGGATGATTAGATAACAAGAAAGGGAAGAAGAAAAAAAAGGAAAACTGCGGCAGACCCACCGGGGGTCGAACCCGCGACCAGCCGATCCACAGTCAAACACTCGTAGCGCTGAACCGTCAAGGCTTTCGTGCTGTAATGAGGATTTTATTCGCCTCTTATATGCGGTATGCAAACGAGCGCGCCGCAATTGTGACAAGGTCGCGCAGGTGGCAAAGTGATTGTCCAAAATAGTTCCAAGTAATCGTATATTTCGATAGTTGTACAGATTTCTATCAACATATCGTATTCATATACCTCAGTGATATAAAATATTATCTTTGCAGTTGATTTAACGTTTGAATAGCCTCTTTTTAAAGTTTTTAAAAATCGAGGTCAGCCGCAGGTCAGAGTCTTCTGTCAGGTGGGATGTCGGGCAGTGGTTCAGAAAATGAAGTCCGGAGAGAATTCGTTGTGGTTCCTGTGCTCTTCGGCTGTACTACTGTCTAACGTAACAAGTGCATAACTCCAATCTACGTGTGCTTGCTAACTTTTCCCCCACTCTGCCTTCATAATGTCCCGGAACATCGACACCCCAGTCTGATTTACTGGCGACAACCATAATATCTCCTATCACCTTAATTACTGCATGTCGCTGAATATGCCAACATCAACCAGTGGCAACAGCTATTATTCTCATCACGGACTGAGGACCAGACTGAAACTCAATGACTCATCAATAAGCTGAATAGTCGCACGTCACAAATAACCGTCTCCAGTGGAAACATTTTTACCTTCGATGAGATTGCTAGTATTTGTATCGAACCATTGTTGCTAACCGACGCAATCGTTCTTTCAAGATTTTTTCTTTTCCGTAATGGATTTTGTTCTGAAGATGTGATTGATTTTTAACCCGTTGATGATGACTGTAGAGAACTGAATCGGATTTCAATTTCAAATCGTACATAACTTATCATGATTACTGTCACTCACATCCCCCCCGCCCCCCAATCGATCTCCCTATTACTCCATCATCTGGCTCGCATATGCTCTCCATTGCATATCATTTCAGTAGCTTTTCCTCTTCAAAGGTTCACCTTCTTAACAACACTTATAATACATTCATCAGAACGTCTTCCGATCTCATACGCATTATATCTCATGAGCCGCGGGCAGTATAACCTGGCAGACCTGTTGCCTCGTTCGCATTCCCAAGAGAAACCTTTATCAACCACAACTCACGTCCTGCCACCAGTGACTCATTGTCCCAATGGTTCCTCACGTCCCATCTCGAAACCCTGATAACTCAAAGTGCCACCATAAATAAGATTAACGCCTGGGCAGGCTTGTTCGAAACTACGTTAGCTTCATCGGAGTCGTTAGACTTAACATGAGAAATATTAATGAGATTGACTGAAATAGATAAAACTTTTATGGATACTTGACTTAACCAAGCGTGATTTTTGGGCTTTTGAACAACTGGACCTGTCTTAGATATGTGGTAGCCCAAAATGTTCATCGTGTTTCCCGATTTGTCGCGAGGTGCTGCAATTCTCAGATGGAGCGGTTTCTATAATCAAGAATTTCGTTTTATAATTTCCGCCAAACCACGTCGAAAAAAAACCCAACAGAATTTCATCATTTGACACTTCCATAACTACATTACAATAATGAATCCCCACAAAACCCTCAAATTGCGAAAGAAGATTAGTTTTCCAAAATTTCGTCAAATTCTCATCGATTGAAATTTACAACGGGTACAATTACATCGTTTTGCCACGTATTGCCATTCCTACATGCCAGGAGCGACAATTCAAACTGTGTTTCCACGGATACGACAGCGATCAAATAAAATATTGCTACTCAAATGGGATGATTTAGACGCGTAATCCTACCTTGGTCGTTTCAAACATTGATGACATAGCGCACAAATTGAATTATGAGAAATGTTCGGAACGAATTTGCAGAATTCTCTGAAATTTACATGAATCAATACATTCCTGACATCGCCTGATTTTGTGATTTATTTCGCAATGAAATCCTTGAATGTTGCAGTAAGAGTCGATGCATGAATGGCCCTCTCTGAGAAACTCTCCTCTCTTTTGGGTCAGCTAGTGAGGCCAGCATATTCTTGTGTGGGGTCAAATGATATGAACATTGTTACTCTGATATCCAAGAGCACCATAGTTTTGGTCGTTGCGTTGGTCAAGTCGTTCCGTTTAGCTCGCTGCTTTCTGTTCTACGAATGCATTTGCCGTTGTGTACAACATGGTAAAGCGTTTAGGAAATCTTGAGAGTGTTGTTCCAGGGCGAGAGATGACAAAATGCAAGTGAGAAGCTCGAGTAACTTCTCATCACAGCCACAGGCTCTCTCCTTGCCAAATATAAACCGCTCTCTCCATAGGCTCATCGTCCCAATCGGTTACTTTGACGTTTTAGTAGGTGACAGGGTTCATGTTCACGAATTCCAGAAGAAGAATGGTGATAAGAACTTTATGCATGTATCAAGCTAGTTATAGTACAATGATGCATACATTACAAATGTATCTAATATTAACTGTTCTTCGAAAGCCATGTGTTGAATCATGAAATATCATATTGTTTCTGATACATAAAACACAAACAAGAGGTAGGCAGATGTTCAGCTGAATCAGACATAAGTAATTCCATGCCAACTCAACAATTGTATCTGGCGAAGGAATTGATATCAACATGTTAACAGTATTGAAATATGATCATATTCACTGCGTGAATCTAAGCTAACAATCGCTACCACAGGTTGCTACAGGGCCCGACTGCAGGGTCGTCACTGCATCATTACAGCGTACTATAGCATGTACCAGAAAATCGAGTGTTACAATTCTATCGATCCTTCGCGACACTTGCATATGTATGCTTCCTCTCAGCAGTGTATGACCGGTCATACACTGCTGATCATCTGTGTGCATCTTTTGTACCAAACGTGTTCTAATCTTCGACAGTCAGTACTAACTAACACAGGCTACTCCCATCCCAGTACCATTTCTACGATGAACCGTACAAGAATGAAAAACCTTTGGATTTCATCCACGGGTTAAGAATCACTGGTGTTTTTCTCTTCAACGCTGATTTAAACCAAATTAAGCATCTCACAGCATCTTGTATTAGATTCACAGGTGTGTAGGAACATGCAACAAGGTGTTCAACTGAAACATAAACTCTACCATGCTCGGAAATCTTGTCAGATTCTTCTCTCTCCTTGTTTGCTGACATGTACAATTCACATCTTGGAAGAAAGTGTTGTGAAACAAGTGGGAAAGGGTGTACCAAAACCTCATGGAATCCATATGTCACTGGCCTCCTAAATGTCAGAGAGCGGTAGACACACAAATAATAGATGGATAACTCTTTTTGGGATTCAGAGACAAAGTGCTCTTATATTTCACAAAGTGAAATAATATCAATTCACTGCTGCTAAAGTAAAGTTATTGGCCGCCTCGGTGTTTCTTGGGCCAAATGAGAAGACTCATGATAGAGAGAAGACTATCAGCTCCGTTCTTAGCTTGGATGTTTGGAGCCTTCCCGCTAGCTACATTGCGTTGAAATGACTTGCCTAAGCTTTGATGAGATGCATGCAAATTTGAAAAATGGATGTCAAAAAGAGGTGTTTTCACTGAAGGAATCAAAGATGAAGGTTGATATAATCTCTGCAGAATCTTGTCCACCACCTGTGATAGCCTCTCTGATAACCACATTGAACTATATCTTCAATCAACATCAGCAGAAAATCTGCTCTTCTGTAAACATTTTCTTTGCAGCTTTCGCGGCAGAATCTTTGCAGAAATCACTTAGCATATCTTGGTAGGGATCGCTTCAACAGGTTGAGTGACTGCAGGGGAAGAAACAGTTACGCTGTATCGAGATAGATGTTACCGGCAAAACACCTAACTGTTGTAATGGAATTCCAGTGCATGTTTTTTGCACCGTCTTTTCGTCTTAGAATGTGTTCTTTTCTTTGTGAGCATGTGGACTTGTCACTTTGATAAGCAGTTTGCAGTACCAGTAGGGTTAAGCCCAGCAACTGCATAATACATGCACATAAAGTGTCTAACACGATATCAGTGTGAAAGATTTCCTCCTGACACACTAGGAATCAAAGATTCTTTCGTGTCCGGCACCATTACTAATCCAATCACTAAAAATATCATGAAACATGCCATGTTTTGGCAATCGTTTTCGCACTTGCCACAATAGACAGTAATTTCATGTTGAGTTGGTCTTTCTACTGGTGCATTCACGTGTAGTTCGGCATTGAAAGGTATTGGTATGTGTACTCAGCTTGGTTGCTGATTGACTTGTGATGGGCTACTCCGGGCATTGTTTATCATTGGTAACCATGGTGCGGGGCTTCAAGGACTATTGATCACCGTTGAATTGTGAGATGAGAGTGACCATAGTCTGTGAGCATGCATGCCACTCGACACTTTAAGGACCGAGAGTGTTTGGAGAAATTCAGACTACACTTCCATAGCGAAGAGAATCATGACATCAACTGTATGATTATGAGAATGTGCTCGTCGAGACCTCGCTAACGAACAGTTATATCCTCAGTTTCACGAATGTTTCCATCTGAGAGTGCTCGCTGTGACTTTTCCCTTTCCAATGAATGTCAGAAGGTTTACAAACGGTACCATCAGCATTTCTGTTCTTTAAAAGCTTTCCAACAAGTGGCCATGGTATGATACAAATGATACCATTAGAAAGTAGGTGTATGAATGTTGCCACCAGAGCGTGCTGATCGAGAGATTTCAAGTGAACGGTCTCGTCAGTAGGTTTACATGTGTTACCATCAGAAGGTACTCAGTGAGACCGTTTGAGTGAAAGGTCATGTCAGACTTTGTCAATTGCCAGATTTTGACAATTCTGAAATTCAGGACAGCTTCTTTGTCTTAGACGTTCTCAGGATGAAGTGAGCACATCAATTACAGGTTTTCATATGGTACCATCAGAAAGTACTCATTCAGACCGTTTGAGTGAATAGTCATGTCAGACTTTGTCAATTGCCAGATTTTTGACAGTTCTGAAATTCAGGACAGCTTCTTTGTCTTAGAAGTTCTCAGGATGAAGTGAGCACATCAATTACAGCACTGAAATATTGGTCACCATGTAAAGATCTGCATCTAGCAGTAGTGGGCCTTTGGTACGACAACAGCGTGTATGGGATGAAAACAGAACATGTTCAATCAGATGAATCAGCAAACGTTCCATCGATCGTGCGTTTATCTTGCAATTACTTGGCGCCTCCTTCTCACCTCGTGCACGGTCCGATAGGTTACCACAACTTGACTTTTTTATCAGCTCTCTATCCACACCTTTCAGTGCACTATTAATAGGTTGATGATGGGAGAGATAATACGGCAGTACTTTCTGAACATCCTAAAAAACCTCCCTGGAACATAGCTAAGAGTAAATGACCTGAAACCTTTCGTAATTGGCTCCAGAAACCGAAGTTTCTCACAAAAAGGTGGTTTCTCGGAGTCTTTAGTGGTTTGAGTGCTGACTGGGTTCATGTTCCTGAACCATGCCTATTAGAACACCAGAGATCCCCCACTGGCTATTGCCAATGCAATTGAAAATGGTAGCCAACCTGACCACCTGATTCAGATAGATGTTGCCAAGGTATGAAGGTATGATGAGGCTTTTTAAATGTTAGCATCTACGTCCTGTGCTAAGACATGGCCCTTATCTGTTCTGCTGCAACTTTACTCAAACCGATTGTCTATGTGACGTCACTCAGCTTTTTTCACAAGCGTTCCTGGAAAAACTAAGAAGAATGTGTCGTCACAGGAAGATAAAGTTCTGAGAACTCCAATGTACTGAACATGTACGCCGTGCGCTATCAAACTTACGAAGGAATGGACAGTAGAACGAGAATGTGACCATTTATCGAAAGCGCTGTCATGTTTTATTCAACGTATGACTCAGGATTTTCACATTCGATGATTTGTTGGGACTTGTTGCGGTCAAGCACCGTCCTGTATGTAACGTGAGACTAGCTCCCTGAATATTGGTTGGACATAATTGACATCTCAAGGAGAATAATCTATGGGAATTGCTGCTGAAGCCGTGGATAGCTACATACATGTTGGCGGTGGCAGACCAAGGAGAGGCGCAGAGGGGCTGGATCTCCATCTCCCTTATTTGAAAGAATGTTTGAACGTGGTCATTATTCTAGGTGGAAATTGACCATTAAAACAGCTTGGTATCAATTCTCCATCTGAAGCGCCCACTCTTCTTAAGATTGCTGATCCACTCATGGGTGGTATAAAGAACCAATTTTAAAGCCCTGTTTTCGACATGAGGTTGATGAGCGCTCGTTCCTTTTTCTTTACACTCAGATGAACTCATGACAAGTGTTATTGCTCTAAGAAATTGCCGGCAAAGATATAAGAGATAACACCAAAGAAGATATAATTTCGTAATTCGTGATTTTATAGACTTTTGGATCGGAATAAGAAGAAAAGTTCATTAGCGATAAGCACCCAACAGTACCCCGGTTTCTTGCTTATTTATTGGGCAAATTGGCTCTCTTCAATGCTTCTTTCAGACAGTGTCTTCATGGTGATGATAAGGAGCATTAGATGCCATCATTAGGATGGACTCGTGTGTTCACCAAACAGGTCTGATCCGTTACCAGGTCATTATCAAGTTTTACGTTCCAAACCCCTTAAGGCTATGGCAATGTGTTGTGTGTAAAAAAACAACTGCGGTATAGTAGCTCCTGCAACTATGTTTTGCGAGAATATTCCCTTAACCTCTCGGAATGAAATCAGATTCAACCAATGGACCCCAACATTGAATTCTCTGACTCACTGAACTTCCTTCATCTTCGCGGTTCACGGATCGCAATAACGTACGAGTGGCCCCGTCGTCGGATGCCATCGCTCTGGCGTATCGGTTCAATCAGCGTTACGACATCATCTGTTTGATGGAAGAGATGCTTATTCATTTAATTCCGAATGTAACACTTTGGAGACAAATAAACATCCAGGAAGCGCGGGGTGTGAGTCAACAAATGATTGTTCAGACGAAGAGGTTGGGTAAGGTAATGAGCTGTACTTTAAGATGAGAACCTGATATGCCAATATTTGACAATGATATAAAGAGGCGCTGCTGTAGAACCTGTGTGCTTTGGGAATAAAATCACTGAATTGAAGTGTATACATTGATAGGAAATTGCATTCTCGTGTCAGATGCCAGAATTCGAAATTAAGATGACTGCTTTGATGGAAGCCAGTTGGCGTTGTTGGGCCAAGTTATGTCTTGTCCAGCTAGCCCACTCTCGTACCAAGTATAGATTAGAGTCTTTGATCGATACTTGGTCTTACCTTTCTCTCAACAAGCTCATAAAATGGCATAATGACCCTTTTCAACGTCTTGTTTAAGCTTGCTGCAACATCAGCTCAGCAACTTTAATACTTAGACCAATCAGAATCCATTTTTAACTGCTTCTACACCTGACCACTGTCATATGCAAATGGGATAACGAAAAAAAGACCAGCGATATCGACAAATACCTTTGCGTGAAAGACTCCTCTTCATGATCAGGGTTGTGTGTTTCACCCTAAACACACCAAGTGTATTCATACTATTACTGTTGGTGATGCATTACAATTTCTACTCGTAATCTTATGAGACACAGCATGTCCTTGCACGCCATCGTCGTGTGTATCCCACGTTAAACAGACCAAATTGACCTATGCTTTTACTTGTTGTAATGCATGACAGCTTCAACTCATAGCGACGGCGAAACTCCGTGTGTTTGCTCCCCTATCATCTCCATGGTCACCTGTTCAGTGAATCCCTTTAGGTTCGTGTTTCCATGGCAACCAGCGGTGGATATAATCAGGGATGGATGTCTCCATTTGTGTGAGCCCGATATGTGATGACAGCGATGTTTTTGCTAAGTACCAGAGAAGGTTTTCGCACTCACTTGTGATAACTGGGCCGTTTTTTGCACTGAGTGTTGCGATGATGATATCATAAGATGAATTTGATCCTAACTTGGGATAGTAGTTTGGTGTATAGAATCTCGATGTTACTGATGAATTGACATACGATTCGTCAGCAGAAGAACTGTAGTCACAGCAGCGTCCATACGTCCCGAGTACTTCTTGTCTCAATTCTTGTCTCATTCGACCACAGCAGGTTATCATAATCTGTTCAACGATCAATTTCTTCTAGTTTTCCACGAGTCCTGAAGCCATTCATTAGCTATTAGTTGAACGAACCATCCGAGAATTGATCATTGGAATTGACAAGCCGTGGTTGACGTGATCTGAATTCTGCCCGTAAAAACCCAATCGTGACCACGAAGCTTATGTGTCCAGTGGCTGTTGTGTTTGGTTTTTGCGATGATGCATACCAATGTAGTTATTTATGTCGCAAATGCTTGGTAAAATGATACTGGTATAATGGGTTATTTTTTATAGAAATTGAAATTACCTACTTCATGACATTTAAGAGTTTGATGTTCTAGTAAGCAGAGAGTCCCTACCCTGTCTACCTTTTTAACGTGATTGCATATCCGGAATCAGTTAGGTTTTTTTGTGATGATGGGGTGACGATGTATATTTAAAATGTTCTTTCTTATCTTTGCAGATTTTGATATGTGATTAGATGCGTTGGAATATTCCTCTAACAAAAGGTATGTATGTTAGCAGTTTCGATAGCAGTAGCGCCATAGCCTGAGTGGGGCAAGGAGCAAATGCAAGAGTCATAAAAACATGTCTTTGGCTAATTATCAGACTGGGGGAAGTCAAAATGGGTGGTTGTCCTTCCGATCCCTTCCTTCACAAATCTATCTATCAAAGCTGTTATAAAATCAAATCAAATCATTTGGGATTTAAGGTATATCCACAAAAAAAAACGTGATCAAAGACACCAGAGAAACCAATCAAAAAAAAAAAAAAAAAAAAAAAAAAAAAATAAGCTGCTGGCTATTACCAACACCAAACTCGGAGTCATACGGACATGAGCTTTGCGCTACTGTAGCAATCATATGCATCTCAAAATGCTGAGTGGTAGGGCTGACATCGCACATAGCGCAATCCAAGTCAAAAGCACAGCAAGCAATTGCATCAGTATTGCGACACATACTTTGAGACAACAATACAAAAAGGTCACAAGGGCAGCAAGGTTTCCAATATCAAAACTACTGCCCTAAGGGAGACAGGAACAGGAGACAAACCCCGGTATCACATTTCGAACTTGAACCCACTTACTTGATAACATTTACAAAGGGCTATAAAACATAACTGAGTCATGAGAGTGCACTTTGATATAAATTGATGTAAAAGACAATTTTGCAATCCCTCCGGAGTAGATGATACCCTTGTGACATTGAAAGAGGATTCAGATAGAGTAACCCTTTGTTAATTGATGGAATGTTGACAGATTCTTATATTTTTGTCTCCTGACTGCTGACTTTTTTTCGTGCAAAATGACAATTGGAATATACATAACTAAGTTCTGTAATCCTTCAGGTAAACGTTGTTTATTCCTTCACGGTTTACCATGGCAAGGCACTTCTTTTATTTGCAAGTATCAACTAGGTGTCTTGCCTCAATCAATGATTAATGGTAATCAAAATGTATCCCTATCAAAGAAATCATGACCATGCTGGCAAAGGTTCAGAGGGTCGACAGTAATACCGCATTTGTCGCCCTGGAGACCCTAACATAACCGTCGTAGTGCATGATCACAACGGTGATCCGTGCCGCTTGGCAGAAATTCAATAGTATTAAATTTTAAATACGTGTTGGGTGATGCTTGATGGATTCCGAGCCTCAGGGAATATCAGCAATGCTGACATGTTCTGTTCCACTGTGGCTCTGACCGAGGTGCATGTACGTGTATGTGTAGAACTTCGTTGCTAATGCATAGCTACTTCTGTTCAGCTCGACCGACAACCATACACTGTCAAGTTTCATCAGGGAGTGGACGATTACTGTGTGTACTAATATACAGCACCATGGAAGAATTGTGTAGATAATTCAGCAACACTTGAGATGAGATGGACTATATTTGTAGAGAGCAAGTAGATTGTAATACAGTTATCATAAAACAGGACATTCATCTCAAATATGGATGTTTACACTTATCCTCTCTGAATGAGTAAAGGCATTTTCTATTGGTTATGCTGCTGATTGAGCCAGAGACTTGGGGTTACGTTATTATTCAAGCTAAGTAAAATTGTCTACAAGAACAGCAGATCATGATGCCTTAACCTTTCTCCAATGGACACAGTAGCTTACTCGGGATTAACCTTCAGGTATTAAGCCATGACTTGGCCTCAGTCCTTTGTTTTAACCCGCTCAGCATTTAGACCCAAATCACTTAATGGTCTGTTGAGTTGATCCTGCCATGGATCTAGAATATGTCACGTGGACATGATCCTCTTATCTTAAATACATGTAAAACTAGCTGACACAATCGCCCTTTTGTCATGATAATTCTACCTTAAAGCCCTATTGAATCCCTATAAACACATTGGGGCAACGACAGTAGGCCTAAACAGTTGCCAAAGGCAGCCACCAAGGGCTTCATCAAAGGTCGCTTTTTCTATCGTTTTACTTTATCCCTACGCTGTAGCCTTGAAATAGGGCCATCTTAGGATGCAGTTAGAATACCATGAAACTTTATAGAGCTCATAGACACTAAAGAGATTGCGAAGTCCGTTTAATGAGCTCTAGGGCTGCCGAAGGTGGGGATTTGAATCAATGAGGTGTGATGACAGAAGCTACCTATGCTAGGATTGTGATTTCCCATTAAGGGTTAAGAGCCTTATCATGGGATACAGAACAGTTGGATAATCACCCCAATGGCTTGCAGAAAAAGGGACACGCTGTACAGATTATCCTTAGAGGGGACACTTCAGCGGATTTTAGTGCTGTTGGCAGGAGCAAGATTAAGGTTCTTGGGCCCTCTTCAGTAGAACTCTGTTCTGGTTCATCCGTTACTGATGTCCTCTTTGAACACTGTTCCACATAGCTGACCTCTATGTACATGAATATGTACACCAGGTATACAGCTGATCAAAGCAAACATAGGTTGGAATAGCTAGTGCAATCGCGCCAAGGCAAACTTGACAAAGAAAGTCTGTACATAAGTGTACAATCGCGAAGGAAATTCATTATGATTATCAACATGTTCAGTTAAAATTGACTGAACTGATTAACTTGAGGGTGTAGGTGGTAGATAGGAACCTATTGTATAAGTGTATTTTGAGGCGCGTTTCTGATGCATTAAGGATTAGCAGCTTGAATTCGTCTTGTACCCTTCTGTGTTTGCTGATCATCTCACTACCATTACCAAATGAACTTCGCAGTAGCAGGAGCTACCACTTCTGACTTTTCCATCCGAAGGATGTTTTTGCCAACAAAATATTACTGTTAATGAGTAAATTTCTTGTTAATTGCCTTTATTTCGTCGTATCAACAATGGTTAATGATAATAAGAGTTGACGAGCAATTAGTGTTATTAGCATTGTTCTCTTAGATAACAATTCATTTTACCGTATGCTGGTTTATTGCAATATAATGATTTACGACATTCTCTGAGATCGGTGTGCTATGGATAAGGGACATTAATTAATCTGATGTATCTTTGAGTATCTGCTGGTGTGGCTGTGGTTCTGTAACGAAATGGTTAAAGCTGTCATGTGTGCACAAATCTCCAGCGGCTAAGTTGGAAATCACAAACGCCTTCTCTCGCACAGCTACAGTGGGTTGACCTCGGACGACAGCGGTCACTAGATTGGGTTTTGAATACACGACCTTAGTATTAAGAATCAGACACTACGCACCAAGAATCAGACACTACGCACCACCATCACATTAGATCCACTCTATCCCGAACGTGGCAGCACCGGTCCAAATCAATACCCAGATTCAACTTACATGCATCGAGACTCCACACAGCTCGTCATGCAAATTCCAGATTTCCCATCCAACCAGTCGAGGAGATGCTGAATGAGTAGAGAGGGGAACTGGTTTAAACGGATTTTGGATTAGCTGTGAATAAGAAACGCTTCCATGCCCTGGGCCAGAAGGATTTAGCAGTTATTTCTTGAGATTTTTGTTTGCTCACAGAATCTCTGAGGTTTCATTAGTGGAGTATTTACGACTAGACCTTGTAGATTTCATTGGTTCATCATCTTGTGTATGCTTTGGATAGTGCATTCTCTATTGGATATACCGTTCTCACCAGAGAAGAAATAGGTAAGGGATAGCTTTGTGGTTCTCAACCTATTTTTGGCTTAATTATTTTCACCGAATGTTCTAAGGGAGACTGACTATACACTATTTAGATGGATACCAAGAAGGATAGCTAATTCCATTAGCGGTAAACTAAATATCGCGTTTGTTGCCGTAATTTGATGGTCAAAATGTATTTGAGTTGAAAATTTTGCACTACTATTCGCATTCGCAAAAATAAACTCTCGTGAAACTTTCACGATTTACAATGTTGCTCCTGTTTTGCGGTAGGATGATCATTTTAGTAAGATCACTGAATTGGACAGAATCCCAATTAAAAAAGTGACCCTATTGGTATGAGAACTCCCCCCAAAACAATATTGTAGCCAATACTAATGACCCACCGTTTGCTCATTATTTGACGGAAACTGCTCGTAACCGCAGGGCACTCCTTTCCGTGCTCAAGGAACACTGCAAAAACATTACTGGATATCCTGCCTCTTTCTTATGGAGAAACTCGAATGGCCAAACATGTTTTTATCAACGGTTTATATAGCCTTGTTATTGTATTATTGGATAAGGGAGGGGGGCATCTCGAAGTATTATGGTAACCGGATGAGGGAAGTTGGCTTTGTTTTTTGGGAGTTGAATGGTTGGGGCGGGCGGGGGGGGGGGAGCGTTTGATACTCTGTTAGTCTGCAATTGATTTAAACAGAGCAGAGGAGTAGCATGCTTTCAGTGTCATCAAATTGCCAGTCGCTAGTGTAGTTCATGCGTGCAAATATACAGGGTTCGTTAGTCCAGTTGAATTGGTAGAGACATTATAAGACCTACACCATGGATACTTGGCTATTTTCATAACCCCCCCCCGGCTCTTATTTCCAATTTCAAACAGGAGGTGGTATCAGTAACCCTGTCCGTCTGCACCAGACATCAGCCTCAGCAGCGGGTGGTTAACCTATTGTGGGGCTTTTTTGCGCGTTGGCCTATGTTGAAGGAAGCACACACAGAATGATTTTGCTCTGAAGAAATCAAAAGTATCGAAAACGCCCACAGGGACTACTCGAAGGTCGGTAGGAATTCAACCTTTTCGTGGCACCAGTCAGGAACAGGGGGCGCCTGGAATTCAGAAACGATTTGAAAAACCCAGTCTAACGACTTCTAAAGGTCACTGTCAGCAATGAAATCAGCTATGCAGGCTACCCAACACGCCAACTTTACTTATCACGAAGAAAGACGCTGAAGAGAGACTGCCGACTATTAGTCTAGCTTGCTTACATAATTACATAATTGGGTTGCCATGACATGATCTTTCCATCACCACCTAAAAAAGTGGCGTGGTGTGCCTTCCTCAGAGGTGTCAACGGAATTGCGATGAAAAAGCCGCCATCCTGTTGACTCACTGCCGGTGTCACACTAAAGTATGTCCCCATTAATTTGCCCGAATTGCGAGAAACAGCGAAAAAACAGTGACAAAGCAGAGCTTTTTGAAAGAGTCTCGTGCTCATCATTTTCTTTCGAGAGTAAGTCTTTCAAAATGCTGGTTTCAGTTGATTTATTCGTGGTGTTAGGTGTAAAGGGTGTGAGTCAAGAGGTGTAGAAAATAATGAGGAACACCTCACAAAAACATGTTGGTTTTACATCAAATATGATTCTTTTTGATAACTTCTGTAGCTACAAAGAAGTAATGAGCGAAACCGCTGACTTTCTGAAGAAGAAAAACTGTAGGCGAGTTTTATCAGGAATTACAACTGGGGCATACTTTTGTTTTATCATTTTGACAGCCTTGTTACAGTAAATTTTCGCTCTTCACTTAAACGTGTGACTCTGCCATCGTTTCTAAACACTGTTCCTGTAGGTTCAGAGAGGTCGAGTCAAACACTAATCCTGCTGGCTGGGACCTGGGGCATGTCTTGACTGATTGGCCCATAACTGACATCCAGCTGAACGCTAGAATACTTCAGAAAGTGATTTAGTTGACAAATACAGTATCTCTCTCATGAGATGACACGTCTGTGTGAAAACCCATAGCCTCAATCTCAGCTACTGCATTTTATTTCGCCGAAAATAAACAGAACAGTAATTATCTCATAACATATGTGGCACTGTTTGCCTATTAAGAAGTGATACCTCTGCTAGTTCGGTCCTGGCCTACTTTCCCAGGCCTGTGTGGTCTATCATACCATAGAGTACAACCTCAACTAGGGTTATCAAACCTGATGTTGACACTGAGTTCACCTTGGTTTACCAGAAAATAATGTATGTTCATCTATTTTATCTGTATAATAGTGCATAGAGAATTAGTTCAACTTGAGATGAAAGAGACTTTTGATAGGCCAGCTCTGTCATCAACTTGCATTCATTCAACTATTTCTTTCGTAGTTATTTTTAGATGTTGCAATTACTTCTTCGTCTTATCATACTGCTGTCGTTGAATGATACAAAAATGTCCATGTTTTCACTTTAATATCCAATACATATATTGCTTACCTGTCAAATTAATATTCTCCTTATGCTGAGCAAATACATTGCCTAATATGCATAGCAATTCTGTTGGAGGCCAGGCACTCAAAATATCACAAAACTGTCATAACAAAATCAAACATTCATTATGTTTTGTCTCATTTCAAAACTCGTATGGACTGACATGACTGAATCCAAAGATGAATGCTGCCAAAAAAATTTCAAGTCGAAATATTTTTTTCACTTGTTTTTTTCTGCTCAAAATGAAGAAACACCATCAGTCCCAAAAAATATTGACTTTGAAAATTTTTCAGAATTTTGAACTTATATGAAAAAATTCAACTCTGAAGGATGAAAAAATTTCTGAGTCCAGATATTTTTTCCACTTGTTTTTTTTCTGCTCAAAATGAAGAAACATCGGTCCCATGAGTGGTCATGTTACTGGGGTTCCACTGTATTTAGATACGGCAGTCAATGTGATCTAAGCATACATACTTTGAAATGTAAATTATAGGCCTAATGACCTTTGCCCTTCGGCCTCGACAATATTTCCAACACTATCACAACCTTTGTTCCCTGAATTGGCGATCGATGGCTTCCGCCGCAACCTTCATCAACAGGCATTATGATTAATAGAGGCGAATTATTTCTCCGGTTTGGAAGTCACATTACTCCATTAGGAGATTGTTATGTGTAATGAGAGTTATTATTCTGTTTTTGTCACCGTAAGTTGACGTGTTTTTGTGTTGTGTTCGTTTGAAACAGTATGTAGAATGCAATGATATTCACTCTGGTCAGTGTCATTATTCATATATCACCCATGTGCTGGTTGGATTTATCCCAGAATCCAGCTATAAAACTGTCCACGCAAAAAAGAAAGTGGCAGAGGAAGTAGAAATCAGACAAAAATACAGTGTGCTGTGTGGTCTGTAGTCATTGACTTATTTTCTGATAAGTTTCAGTTCTGATATTCTGACCAACCAGTGCTTTTTATCAGGTCGTCGATCTTCCATGACATATGGAGGAAGGTATGAAGGCGATGTCAAATACTTAAGTTCTGCTTAATAGTAGTAGGTAAGCAGCACGACCACCATATAGTACGCTGAATATTTCTTGGAGTCAGAGCAACACATGCCATCATTTTCATGCATACATCCATCGGTTGTATGCTTACGCAAATAAATCACTTGCTTTAAATGGTGAAGTGCATTTGATTAATTAACTAAAGCGTTTCATACAATCAAGGTTGGAAAAAAACATACCATTTATCACCCGTGGGGCAGAGAATAATTAATTTATACGTTTAAATTTGCTATTATAAATCAGGAGGCGACGTGATGAATGGAATTTTGCTAGCTGCATGCTACCAACTTTACTGTTGCTTCGTTTCGTTGCAACATGGCAAATACTATTTATGTACGTAACTTTGTAGATAAATGTACCGTGAATTATTTCACACTAGAGGTGGAAGGTTTTTTGGTTTCATTTCACCTCAAGTTGTCTGTATATTCTGTTGAAGATAGCGTACAGATCATTCTAATTTCCTTGCCAATATCATGTCAATGATTCCCTGCTGCACATCGATCTTAACTCCACAAGTTTGGCTCCGGGAACCATGAAGCAGGACCCCCTGGGTGCCATGATTTGCTGAGCGTGTTGTGTTCCCATAAAGTCTCTACGAGCGCACTGCTTCGCATGCTAAGTAACATTTTATCATTGTAACGACTCGGCAGGTTTTCGTGAAGGGATGGTAAATTACTAAAATATGCCATGTTTGCGGATGTGTACGTTTTCTTGCAAATTGAGGAAAGCATTGAGATCGTAAAATATGCAAAACAGGTTAATTGATGCTGGCTAGCCTTATGGTCTGCTGCAGCCCATAGACAACATTCTTATATCCTTTTGATAACATATATGATGGCTCCATATGGTCTTGTGGCAGACCTGGTCAAAATCCTGCTCCTTTTCTTCTTTGACCTGTTCATGTGTATGAAGATTTGGCTCAAACCTTTTGCTCTTTACATCATGAAAGACAGTAAAATGGTAACCTACTTCAAACTGGAACCAATACAACTGCTGCCATTAGAGGCAAGGTTAGAATTACCGAGGGGGGTGCATAATTGCTAAATACAACCTGCAGCAATATACAGAGGTATTTGGACTTCAATGTTGATTTCATCAACTTTGTTTACTATCTGATAATTCCATGAGGCCAATGAACAGATCAAACGTCTAGACACACGACGGACTACATTCAATCGTTGGAAATCAAATTGCTGTATTATTAGCCTACCAGAAGACGGCATCTTTCGCCTCGGAGCCATTTCATGGAAAATTCAACCAATTGCCAAATCAGCTTCAGCAGTCAGACCAGGTTGCGCCAAAACTCTCCAACACTTCATCAAATTCACTGAGGTTTTCCTGAAATCTTTCCACACGAATTCACCAAAGCTTGTGCTAGAAATACAGGTTATTCCAATTGCATTCTTGTCCTGAGATGGAGAAACCATGCACAGATTGCGAATTACTTCTTTTTACCTTCGGAAATGAGAGTTCAGACTTCATGATAGATGTGCAAAATACTGTGCATTCCAACGAAGTTTTTCCTGGAACATTTGGCAGACAGCATGAGAAGAAAATTGGTTGATGCCGTGTGGTCCAACCTTTAACACTTTCTTCTTTGTTTTCTCAGTGACTCCCATCAGACTGGACAAGGGATACTCGAACACACAAAAAATACAATGCATCATCTGAAACTGCTTGTTGAGACATCACTTTGCTCACATTTCATTGCAAATGGAGTTATGCATGTCAAGTAGGTAATCAACCTGTTCCGCTCTCAGCTAACAGGATTACAATGAAAAAAATGTCAGAAATGGCAATGGCTTTGATAGTTATCAGCATATTGGAGTCAAATAATGTTATTTGTCTGCGAATGCAACTTCTCTGCCCGTGCTTAGAGGTAGCGTGTTGAGATGATGTGGTGCCAACAACGTTATAATGCATTCTTAATGAATAGTATTGATGGAGGAAACGGGGTCACGATAAAGGAGAGAGATAAAATGGCGATGGCGGAGTTCGAAGCTTTGACTTGGCGGATGTGTGTCTGGTGGTCGAGGACATGGCTTGAACATTGCCAAACTCACATATTCTCTTCTGACCTCACCAATTTGCTATTCATTACCAACTGGTTTCCGAAGCTGACATAAGCCAATGACAGTGGCGGATCCGTGTGGCTTTGCACTTTAAAAAAGGTCTGGCTGATTTGTCTGCTCCGAATGATGCTCTAAAAGATGACTGTGGTCTTTGGACTGGGTATTGGTGCTGGAAGATTTTGCAAATATAGCCTAAGTGTCATTGCTGTGTGAAATCCGTGTGGACCATATGCAACTGGGTTCCCCACATTCAAAACGTGGTGAGAATGCATTGATTAATGCATTGAACAACACTCTCAAGCTTCAGCATAGCCACCATGTTGATAAACACATCAGACTTGCCACTCCATCTGAAGGGTTGTTTATTTCCTGTAAAGTGCCAGGTTTTTCAACACTTTGATATGGAAGTCATTGCATATTAAAACCCACTGATGAATATAGTTATCAAGAGACATGGGACACTAAAACCACTAGGGTCTGCTTCCTTGGCGACTAGCGTGAGTGGGGCTAAAACCAAAGTGATTAGGTGCTCTTTAGGGAAACCATCCTGGGCCAGTGTTTAATTCATGTTCATGTGGTATGTTATATATTCATGTTTGATATAGAATATCCTGTGGTGGACAAATTAGCTTCATAATATCTCCCTTCTTATCATTCGTAAGAAAATTGTCCGGATGCATTTCCACATTTGCCTATCAACCAATCAGTGGTTGTTGGTTCTGTCCAGAAAGGCTATAGGGTACTGATATATCTTGATAAAATAGCCCTGTGGCGAAGGAATTGGCATAATAATAATGCATGAGAAATGTGATTGATATCTTCATAAGAAAATTGCCTGGTTGACGCTGTAGGTGGGTGATTACGCTTTTTTGCAGTTTTCCCATTGGAAAATGTGTCCGTAACTATTTCACCAGGAGGTAGATATGTCTGATGGACCTGTGGTGAAAAAAATGCCATAATGATATCACCTAATCATAACGAGAAACAGGTGGTGTTATTTTCGCGACAGATTTATGTCTTATACAGCTGTTGTTTGGGAAAGTTGACTCCATCAGTAGCTGTTTTCCATTGAAAAGTTCTTTTTTCCGCTTTTCATTGTCCAACTTTTGATGTCAAGTCCACCTGCAGGTGAAGACGTCACTATTCCCTTCCTGTTGGTGCCTTTTGGCTCCAATGGTTCATTGGCAAAACGGCGTTATGCTTCCCTTTCTTACATCCGTGTCGGTATTTTCCATCGAAATGTACTTTACAAAGATTGCTGAAACACTTGACATACTTCCAAATTTGTCATAGGTGAATACTTTGATAATGAGTCAGGTCTGACAGCCTGCCACATCCTGTGATAGATCTTAATGGGGTGACAATGACAAAAAATTGTCTGCGGTTGAATACTAAAAGAAGTTATAATCAGTCTCTTTAATGATAGTTTATGCCCCCTTCCTCTGCAACAGTCCAAATAGGCCCACTTCTGAACGATTTGTGTATAAGCCCCAAATCCAGTTACACTGCTTACCAGGCCGCCTAGTGTCTTTGAGTTGTTCACACTGCAAGGGGCTATTCAGTAAGGTTCCAAATGCAATTGAAGTTAAAGTAAAAAGCTACATGAGATTCTTATCTTACTCATCTATTGACATCAGTTCTGTTGAGAGCACTTATCGTTGGGAAAGTGTCATATATTGTTTTGAAATATTTTGTACCATGTTTGACGATACTTGAGTGTTGGATGTGGTCCTCTCCTACGGTTGTCAATCATTTGACGGCCTCACTTTTACATGGAAGTGACCCACCTGGACGACAACTCGTGTACTTCAAGTAGAACGGTTGACAACGCTGAAGAGCAGGGAACTACTTCCTATTAAAGTATATCTTGACGAATGCTTTCTTTGTTGCCCATGTTTTGTTTGATCAGTTACAACTGGGCTGGACCAGGTATAGGTCTACAGATAGCCAGTCATCTGTTTTTGTTATGGACTCGAAAGAGGTGATCGAATAGGCCTATGCATGTTTGTAGCCTGCACTGACACCTCGTTGGTGTATTGAGAATTGAATCTCATATTTTGGCTTGACACCATATGAATGCTATTTAGGCCTATGCCCACAAGGTCACAAACGACTGAAAACAAATTTAGATTTAACTAGAAAAGTTAAACTGCGCAACTAAAGTTCCAGTATCCCACTGTTAAATACCATCATCATTATAAGAAAAACATAAAAAACTGTGTCAAGCATTTTTGTCCAATTTGTCTGGTATGTTCCAAGGCCTTTAGTCGGGTCAGAATAATAAGTTAGACTCATTCATGTGCGGTGGTTGCTGTATCATTTGGCTCTCTAAACAAGATATTGCCTTTTGACCAACTAGGCCATACTGATGATAAGAGAAATGCTGTTTCATAAGCACAGGCCTGCACTGCACCAACATCGAGGTCAGAGTGCGGCTGGTCCAGTAGTCATTCATCTAATGTCACAACAGCCTCCTGCTAAGCAACCGGGTGGTATAAGAGAGCTAAATCAATTACCATTCTAGGAGGGCTCAGTGGAAAACAGTCAAAGACGTTGTCGATGAAAATTGATCTTGTTGAACAATATCGATAATTAAAATGATTTTAAGATTGAACAGGACGAAAGACAGAATACTACATGCAACCTGCAGCTGGTCATAGTTAAACAGGGTCAACCCCATAGCTGCATGGCTGAAGGTCATGACGATGATGATGGTAAAGTCGAGGCCAAAATGTTGCAATGATGTTGAATACCATATTTCATTGGTGAAAGTATATCTGTGAGTTAAAGTATATATCATGGGTTCAAACGTACAAATGATTAAATGTATCATTTTCATAGATTGAATGCTTTATTGAGATATGATGGACGATGTTCCCATCTCATGGCTGATCAGTCGCGGCAAATTAGCAGCATTAAGTATCATTATATTCTCAGTAAAATAATGAGTCTGCACTCGGGTTATGGCGGCGAGAGTGGGCCCATGTGTAGGATGCAGTGAGTGGGGTTGATGGCACCAGAACCTAATCCTACGCTGTCCCTGACACCAATTTCACTAATTTTCCTGAAGCAGTTCAAATGGTCTTTATATAGGTTAGTGATAGACGAATTCCGGCCAAGGTGCTTATCAGTATTACTATTTAGGTGGTGACTTCTCATGAATTCGTGTTTGATTTAGTTCAATTGGTCTATAACTCTATAATTATGATGATGCCCAAAGCTATGAATTCAGAAGCCGCCATTTCTCCTATTCTGCAGCCGAATGGACTTTGTCATTTCTTGGTAGACTTTTGAACACCTTCTACTTTTTTCAGCTAAACAGCATTGCAGCTTCTGTAGCTTAAGGTTTTCTGTCTCTCATCTCTCAATACTCAGTATTTTTCACTTTCACTTCAATACAAAGAGCAGGTTGAAACCATAGGAGAGCCAAAGAACATCTTGAAGACCTGATTCAAATTGATCCGAAGTTATCAGTCATGTTTTCCTTGAAGAAGTCTGCCTGCTGCGTACAGCTAACTAAGGCTACCTCTACTTCAACTAGCCATGCTGTGCTACATTGCTGCACGCCTCGGGTACCAAGAGCTAACTCACCTTTAGCTTACTTCGGACTGATATACATTTTACACAGAGTTGTGTTATTGAGAGTACATAGAAGTATTAACAGGTCAGCTGGAATTGGAATGTACAAACTTCATCAACTTCAGCTGTTACCATTCTTCGGCCATTTTCTGTAAACACCAATGTTTTGTTGAAGAGCAGTTGCTTCATATTCCTCTTCTTTATGTTGCTGTGGGTCTTGTGGGGGAATGAATCTCCGTGGGTTCAAGGGGATTCATGCCAACACACCAGGTCGAACCATACCAAGCATGACTGGGTTGTTCGAACAGCTCTAGAACTGATACTGACACACATGTCATTTCTTTCTTCTGGGTTGCCAAATGCGACTTCCTTCGTCTCGATAGGAAACCCTCACGAAGCCTTCATTACTGTTGTCAGCTGTTAGCCCAAGAACAAATGAACTCTGGGAAGTTGTCTTGCTGCATTGTATGGAGAACAAGGTTTCCACTGCGCTCCGAGAAGCAGAACGCTGATCTTACTCCCAACAATCCTATACGAGAGCAGATAAGCAGGAGTTACTGAAATGGCTTCACTTCCACACTAAATGCCCACTGAATCATTCCCATTGATCCGGCAAGCAGGTTAAACTGTTTTAGTGTCGGTGATGATGTCATCTTTAGTAGGAGTTGGGTTGTTTGTATTGCGGGGTAGAATGATGTGTTCTTGAACATAGCTGTATGGGGTACGCCGGTGTACGTGCTCTCACCTGGTACCAGTGGCGGGTTGTACCATCAGGGGACAGCTTCATGATTTCGTGGCTTGTTTATCGTCAGTGTTATTAGTGTGGTGATGTCATTGCAGTTTAGGAATCATGACTGTTACCAGTTCATGATTGGGAAGTCGTAAGGATACAGTGGGTGTAGGGTGGCAAATCTAAATATGGAAGGAGCACTTGAACCCTCGAGCAGTTGCTCTGTCATTTGAGGTCAGGCGTTACCTCGCCATTGGAGGCCAGACTTTTCTTTGTTATTAGAGATCGGGCTTTACTTTGTACAAAACCTATGAACTACGCCCCTTTCCCCTCTTTGCAATCTGATACATAACACCAGACTTTGAAGTTATCAACTGGGCATTCTACACCGATATGCTTTCAAAAGTGATTTCCTATGAAAAATGCTATTAATGGTTAACATGACTCTGCAGACCCACCCTGCCTGTGAGCATGCAAAATGCAGATAACAGGAACATGACCAGAGGCTCCAATAAGATACGCTGAATCAACCGACTACAAAAGCTTTGAGTATGGATCTCAATATCTGTGTTGAGTCGCTGGTCAATACCAGGGAAAGCCGCTCATAATCACCATCCATAGGGTATTGATGGGATGAATACCGCCAAGATAAGTGGGTGCTCGCCTCGACTTATAGGGTGTATCCAAGGAGCTGTTTTATAGTCTGTTCAAGCTATGGGCAGTGAGCACCTTGACGGTTGCTATCATTCGTTTTCACTGCCATTCGCTTTATAGTCGGTGCCAGCAATTGGCATTCAGCACCTCGACTTGTAGCGTGTTTCAAAGGTTACTCTTACTCTCACTGCTTGCGTAGGGTCACCTCCACTGATAATTTTGCACCAGCAAGACTAGCTCCGCCCATGAAAGGCAAATGCACGCAGTGCAGCATATGGCCTGTCCTTGAGTTCGACACACTGGGTTGTCGAGTACCATGGCTATTGCCCAAGTTTGATGTAGACACGGATAGTACCTCGTTCGATACACTTCACACTTCGGACACAATGTCCCTGCATGAAGCAGATAAGTTGGCAATGAAAAATTGATGGCTATTATTCAGTCTTCTTTGTTTTGTCAGTGAGCGAGCAACACTATCACTTCCTGTCTTCTCGAGTATATGACACCGTCGGCTGAGCGTGGAATCAGTTATAATTGTATGCGACTTTTACTGTTCCGTTGCTGTTTCAAACACAAGATTCGCTGGAATGATGGAAGAAGCCTACTTCGTGATCAATTTTGGTCAACATCCCATTGGTATTGGACCAGCAGGATGAGAACATGTGTATAAAGATGATGGCCTGTTTCTTTGTCTTTAGTATTCGTAAAAGCACATTTAGAAAGTAAACAATTAGGAAGTGTTCGGTAATGTTAGTTATTGCCAAAATGTGTGAAGTCATCATATTAGTTTCAGGTCACTGCAATCAATCCAGCCATCTCGCTTTTTCTTACTCAGTGGGTCAACGAGTTAGAACTCTGTACCAAACGTGTGGACCATGCTTTTGAATCAACCCCAGAACCCTAATTGCATGGGTAGGTCACCTAAATACAACATTCACCACTTGACCACCATATGCAGGATATTTGCCAAACAAAAATGATGTTATCTCAGGTCAAACATGTTAATATCTCTGTCAACATTTCCGAATCAGTATGTTTCATAAATTGACTTTGATAGATGTACCACTAACTAGATGACATACATATATTGCAGAAATAATTCAGATAATGTCGGCGAGAGCGATTGATAGTTTGTGTTATCATATTGCATGTTTGATGGATGCAAACAATGATAGTTGTGTGGGCTTGATTCTGATAGAGTACGTTGGTTAAATTGCAATCATTCGTCATGTTGTCAGAGCTCCGTCTAAGTTGTCAGCATTATCATTGCCAAGAAGCAGAAGGAAGAAACATGGGTTGGCCTGGATTGTAATTTGGCCTTTGGAAATATTGGGAAGTAAACATCATGCTCCTACTATGTTTTCATTCATCCGCCGAATCTCCATGATTCAAGTATTTCCAGAAAACAGTACTACCCACCTCGTGGTATAAATCGGTACGAAACCAGAACAGGAAACGTCGTTTAGCATCAACCTCGCAGAACAGTTACAGAATCCAACCGGCTATCACAATGTCAAAATTGGATACAATAAGTTTCGTGCCGCGGGTATTTTTCAGTGTAATCATGAAAAAGGCTGTATTAATTGCGCTCTGAATGACCTGTTGTAATTATATCATTAAACGACATTTTGCAATGGTGCCATAATTGGTGCGATGTCCCGATGTCGCGTGTTCGGTGCACGGTTCTTTTGTCTCTATTTTCGGACATGAATGGGACATTTATGTTCATCAAACGATATCTTTAACCCTTTAGTGTTGATGTATGTGTACTCATTATCTTTGATATCAAAACTGGAAAATTGTCATGCGATATTTTGAAAGGGTTTCTTGTATGGACGAGCCCAGTGAAAACGTGTGCGTGTATATCTTTAATTGATAATAATGAGTACTATGGGTGATGAGAGGCCCTGGAGTGGAGTTCCAGAGAGATGTGGGTGAGGAGGCAGATGCAGAGGATGAGTTGTTTGTAGGCCCAGGCTTCCCTTTTCAATCCTGGAAGACCCTAGCTAATAGATGTGTGCTCAAGACTGGGGGTATCACTGCTGATATAGTGTGATTCGCTCATTCCGGCAGCAAAAGTCCTCCAAGACCTGCCTGATTAACGCCCACAGCTGGTCATCATCGTCTTAAGTACGCGCCATTTACTGACTGAAGCTCTCAAACATAATGCTAAACCAGACCGATTTGAAACAAGGAACGACCTTGATACTCACAATAGGATATGAATGGCAGTAATTTTGTGATTATGAGCATTGAGAGTTAATTGTTTTGAAAAACGCTGGATTACTAATTGTGGAATTCATTATATTGTAATTGCTTCCTGGAAGCATGGGGCAGTGACTGTGATGGGTGGAAATGGTGTTAACGGGACACTGTAGGGGGCGGGCTGGCGTTGAAAGGTCTGCTACAGGTACAATATGCACCTGGAGAGCGGCGTTCTACCGTAGCTACATATGCGCAATGCACATCACAATTCCACTTGAGTCAACCTATGCGCACATTCCTTCCACCGACTATGCAGGTGAATTAGTTATCTTAAGTTGGAATAAAGTCTTTATTATATAGAAAGAGGATGTGCACTACAATGTAGCAGAAGGTGGAATGTCTGGGCAAATGTTGTGTACAGCCAGTTCGTGTTTGTATGAAGTAGTGAGAAGTTGTTTGCTCGTTGTTTTGAAATGATCTATACCGTTTTTCTTAATGATTTGGGATATGATGGATTTCCGTAGAAGGTCCAGATGAGGGACTGTTTTCATGGTTAGTTCTATGTTTTGAGGATTGTTTTTAAGGTTTACTCTGTGGTTAATCGATTTTTTTAATTGTGGATAGAAGCTTGTCCAATGGATGGAGATAAATAAGTGATTTTGTGTTAGATTTCTCAGTGTAAAGGAAACTCTATCATCAGGTCTATTCATCGGATACTGGATATTATCGCAGACTACACTTCTGTGTTGAGTGTAGGCCTGCTAGATGCGAGGGCAGGACGTGGCTTTGCATTAGAGATGCTGGATAATTCTTGGTAAGCTCACGACATTCATCACTGAGAAAATAAGACACAGGCAGGCTAGCTCTGTAGTTGTATCTTTAACAGCTTCATCAATATGTCAGTGTTCTTGGGAATCAGCCTGTCGATATCAAGGCATCAAACATCTAGGTATGTGTCTTGTATTCCCGTCTAATGTGGTTTAACGCTTTCACTGGGTGACTGGCATAGCACGTCATGACCTACAATAAGCTTGTTTCATCAGCACTTTGAGGCAGACTATCTGAACATACAAATCCTCGTGAAGCAAACATCAACAACATGTGTATAGTGGAGCCAATTCAAAAGTCAGCAATGACGCTGTCATATTTGCTGACTACATTCCCAGAATACAAGTTTGCCAAACATCATGCGGAAGATTCCTTTTAACGATCGTATTCGGAGCGCAAGTAACTGTTTCCAACCACTCACCCTAATCCACTTTCACAAAACCAGAAAGTCTACCCGTCAACATATATGGATTTTTGTCGACGGGCAAATCTAATAAAGGCACTTTCATTCTGGTGATAAGAACTCATCAATAATTTCACGTCTTATGTGGTCCGCCGCGATTGTTTGCTCAAATGCATTTTGGCAGGATTGTGGCGATTTAGTTGAAATATGTCAGATACAGCGGGATGAGGCGGGTAAATTCTGAATTGCTCTGATAGGTGCCCGAGAAAACGTGATAATGGTATGCATATAAAATTTGTTCTTTGATTTGTGCCCCGGTGTTGCACAGTGACATGGTTTATGGTAATGTAATATCTGTATATGAACGTTTCGACAAAGGCTGGTTTGGCATGTCTACATAGTAATATGTTTAAAAAACAGTGGCATGACAAAATGGTATAAATGATTTCATAATTTTGGCAGAATTGTGAAGTTCTTCCAGAAACTGTTCTGATTTGCATCATCATTTGGGAATAGATGGCTACCTTTATCAATATTGTGACACTATTGTATCTGCTAAGCGATTAGCCCAGATTGGGTATCCGAGTTGCTCATGATCTACTTCATACATGTAGGCATACATCAGCTTTTGAAATCCGCTACACATCTGCTCCTGCGCAGGCACTCTGGTAACTTCATTTATGCCAGCTTCATGTCGAGACACTCCTCAAAGTGGATACTTTAATTTCTGTCGACATCTCCTGAGACAAAACCCTCTCCATCATGCAAAACAACACAAAATATCAAGTAGAAAATGAGACATTCCAATAAAGTTAGGTCAAGTCTGATTAGAACTGGGAGCATCCTATGACATGGAGTATTTTGACAAGAAACTCCAATGTTTATCAAGGCAGTTTCCAATAACATCGGGCTGTATTCCATATCGTTTGGCCAATTGCTTCAGGAATGATGACGCTAATATTTGGTTTTCGATTTCTTATGACAAAGGTCACGTGACCTGGTGCCGGTAATTGGACGCTAATTGCGTCCAGGTGTTTAGGACTGGTCGATGTTTGTTTAGTGGTCCATGGACCCACCACGGCAATTACGCATCTGGTATGAAACAGTACATTTTGAATCTTTACAACTTGCTTTTCCCGTCTCTGATTTCGTCCTTTCATTCTATTTTGCAGATTAAATTATGATACGGACATAGCACAGGTGGAGTAATGATGAACTTTCGTTGGGATTGTGTTTTGAACTGTCTGCTCATCATAGCGACGGAGTTCGTCATTCTGAAAGGTACGTAAATACATGTTCATGTTGCAATCACATCAGACTATTTTCATCGCCATGATTCTGATCCTCTCGGTGGAGATCGAGCCGTGGTAGCGCTTAGCAACCATGGCAAAAGTGATCAAATAAAGTCTCGAAAATTGAATTAACGAAAATGAAGTCGCCGTCATCGACGGATTCAGCGCTTGTGCGTCATGTGACACTTTGTTAAATTGATGTTGGGAATGAGGTTAGGTAAATCACAGTAACAACGTTAGAAAGTGTCGTCAGTCATTCCAAGCCCACTTCTAAGAATTTTGGGGTCATTTCTTCCAATGATAATGTCGTTATTTGGGAATGAATTACTAGTATATGCCCCTATTTGACTTTTCTCTTTATCGGTTGTTATTTCGTGGCATTCGTATGTGATTTTGGCAATGTCTTGGTGTAGAATATGTACAGAAATGAAAAGTTAGCATGATATGTTGTTAATTGAGCCAAAAACCTATTTCTCCCCCGATTGGCCTAAAAACATTTCCATAAGAAACCCAAGCTAAAACCTAATCTAATCAACTGCCACATTGAATATTTTTTCTCCCGACATGAGAGGCTAATAATCAATTTTCCACTTGCACAAAATTTGCACTTTGGCAGCCAAGTTGAAGAGAGCAAGAGTGCTACTTGGCTGAAAAATCCGACTCTGAACAAGCTAAAAGTACGCAAATGGAGTACTTCGGTGACGTGTTGAGTCAGTTTGGATATTTTTTTTGTAGATATTGGTTTTGTTAGTCAGTCTGAGGCTGTAAACTTGCATACGATGTTTGTTCCATACTCCAGTCCCTCTAATTAAAAGGGAAGCTCACCAGCGTCTGCACCTTTGCAGCCTGAACGTGTGTGATACCAACTACAATTTGGTAAATCACGTGGGTATCGTATATGTATCATGGTTTACTCTACCAATACAATCAGCATTATCAACAGTCTGAGACAGGCTAAGCATTCATATCAAGAAATTATCATTCCATCGAGACCGCACAGGTCTCTTTTCATTAATATGGTAATCAGACCCGACAAACCCGGCTTCTAATGAAACGGAATAGGAATGCGAGCGTGATTGGAAGTCGTGACGACTTGCCCTCGAGCTTCTGGAGGAATGCGATCGCCGAGGTGCCAGTTGTGAGATAAGGTCAGGTCCCATTTTGCGATCAACCAGTGTAATCAGTCGTACATTGAGAAATGTGATACGCTGGGACGAAAGTAGCATAAGTGTGGTTCTTCTCTCATGACCAACCGGAATGTCTTGAATGTTTGGCTGGCAAAGCAAAGAAAGGTCAGTCTGGGCTTCATGTTACGAATTTTTTGTCTGATCATGTCATCCTTTGATCAACTTAGAAGTCAAATTAGTGAGAAGATCATGGAAAAAAAGTCGACCCCCACGTTTAGTCAGTGGTTCAAAAAGTTTGTGTCTGGAGCCCCTGCAATCTGTAATCACAATAGATCAATTTTCATTGTTTTCCCTGAAGCAGGAATGCTAATTTCATGACAGAATGGACCTCTCCCTGCCTTTTCACAACAATTCTCCTGCAGTTTTCATGTACATTTCTGTGTTCTCTACCCCCTCCCCGCGTATGTGAAAATCTTATCAAGCACCTAATCTAAATATCTATTGTTTTGGTTCAGGATGGTATGGCTAATATTGCTTCAGCAGGGAGCTGGCAAAGGAAATTGGTCAGTAAGTTTACTTGAAGTAACCCGAGAGTTGCTTAAACGAAGACACTGATGTTGAAAACTACGCTTGTAGAGAATACTTGTTTCATATTCTAGGTGCCAAGTAACTCCTCTATTCCTCAATCTAGACGGGTTAAAACATGTCAACAAAAGTTATCATACCAGATTGATATTCACGTCTATCGCCACAATTCCAATCTTAACCAATCCCATTGGTATTCACATCTCCAAGACGACAGTAGAGAAACACGACAACATCTTTTGAGGAGCCCTTTCACTCAATGCCGCCACTTTCTTTATCCCAATTCCAGACCCCTGTTGATTTCTACTTTCCAATACATTTTGTTTCCTCTGCGAATAAGAGATGCTTTGATAACACCATCCTAGCTTTATCGGAGACTGAAGAAAGAACCTCCATTGCGCTTTTCTGCAATTGACACATTCTAAGCAGGGACCAATAACTGGCTGTTCTGTTGAATGAGCATGCCCACTGTTGTTGGAGGCAGAAGGAAGTCGCTGTTCCGTGAAGTGCGTACATCTGTGTCTAAAATCTGGAGGTACAATAGAGGTACAATTATCAAGTTATGCAGATTGTGCTGTGAATTCGTGATGAAGAAGATGAGAAAACGAATTAATCAAGTTTTTTCAGCGTAATACATGAATATATGTAAAAATCAAGATTGTACAATCTTGAATGAGGCAATTCGTGGCGAAGAGTAACAAATTCATTCATTTCGCCTCTGCCTCCAGCAAGGGGTCCACTTGACTTGAAAGCACTCCCGAGTAACTTCCCTGAGTGCTTTCTTTCCTTCTCAAGACGAGAGAGGAGATTTTATTGATACATCTGACTTGTGACATTTTCGTAGTAGTGGTAGTCACGGAAACATTGGATAATTGGAATATGCTCTTAAGTAAAGATGGTGTAGCATTGCTTTGTGACATCTTGCCCTTAATGCACGGTGCGTCTAGTGGGCCTTCTCTCTATCTTTAATAGTATACACAAAACATTTGCTGGTACGACCAATCTAGCTGAAGTTACTTTGTGACATCTGTCATAGCTTTATCCTTCCCTTCCATTCCCTTCTCTTTGACTTGAGCCTTTCAACCAGAATATCAAGTCTGAACTGCCCTCAATCAATCTCCACCAGCACTCCACACGCAAGGTGTTCATTCCCCATAACTATCACTCTCCAGTCCCGCAATTATTGCTCAAACCACTCCGCTACAAAAATTCAATTCATCTGTCGCGAAGTCCCATTGCGTTTTATTGCGTTTATCTGACCAATCAAATGGCAGTGATTTTGTCGACTGTGACGTACACGGCTTCTTCATTGATCGCCAATGCGACATGGCACTTTGGTCTAAAGCTTTGTCCTCAGCAGTTGGTGGTCATCAGAACATATCATACGATTTCTCCGAGGCCGATCTTGACGATCTTTGATTGTATAGGAAAAAGAAGCACTGAGTGGTCGAAAAAGAAACTCACGTCTGTTTCAGCAGAGCTTGACTAAAACGTGTAACTTGTAACAACTTGTTCTCGCTTTTTTGGTGTCCTGTGGTGTTAAGAAATTGCTTTTAGTTTGGAATTGTACTTTTTTGATTGGTAATGAACTGCAGTCTCGAGTTTGCTGTAGTATACAAAAATACAAACGCTTTTGGTATTCTTTCATATTCAAAATCAACGTCATCGTTATGCTTTGTAGCCATGCCGCCACTCTGGTGATTAGAGATGCGATATTTTTGAAAGTGAAAGATATTACATGTATCGTTGATAAAGAATTTTAGGACAAAGAGCAACATTCTTCAAAAACAGGAGGCTAACATCCGCCAAAGTATTTGCAATAGCTATCAAACAGCCATACCTCCAGCAAATGTTTATCTTTCTGTAACATTATTTCATGGTATGTTAGTCTGTAACAGCCTGCTTCATTCTTTAGCTAAAGTTACTCTCCCTCTCTCCCTCTACTGACTTGTTAAGCCTTCAGCAAGCAGAACCCAGGAGTGGGGGAACTTGCAGTGCATGGCAAACGTTGAATATTCTGGATGCACATGGAACGTGCCGCGTTCTTTGAAGCTGGCTTTTCCAAAGTTCCGAGCCCTTCGTACAAGTCTCTTCAAATCCGTGAACTTTACTGCACTTTGCATTAGACAGATCATATGAAGCGGAGTTCTGTATTTATTGGATTTCAAAACCACTCCAAACGGATTTGGCATTAAATCGTTTCTGTCTGCCTCCTTCGAAAGAGCCAATCTTGGTGTCAAGATCAAATATATTGGTTTTACAATGAGGAAAAGGCCAGTGTTGTCATCAGATAAAGCAGATTACTGCAATATTATCTTCCTTTGAGAAGACCAGCTATGGCAATGAAGTTTAATAGGTGTTGCAATAAAATTTATCCCCTTATGTTGGGTTGGAAGGAACTTTCAAGAGCAAGGTGGTTTCTAGATATTCCTTTGTTTACAGCTGGGCGTCCCTGTGGGGTGATCAAGATCATTCTCAACCCAGCATCCCACACTCCTTGCCTTTAAAGAGAGTTATAACACCCTCTCACTCTTGATTTCACCGTTACATATGCTAGCTTCAATTGAAACTGGTTCAGGTTACTCTGTCTAGGGAACACATCTGATATTTTTCTTCAGTTCGTCAAAGTTGTTAGAAACCCGAGTCCACTGAGACTTTGTGTCACACTGTTCAATTCAAATCTGGATCCCAATACGCTTCAGACTCTATCTCTTTTCACTGAAACCAGTTTTCAAACCTGTAGTCTGAAATCAGATGCCACTGTGGTACTCTTGAGACGGCAAGTAGATACATATTGAATTATCCACTGACAAGCCAAGTCAAGACAAGACAAGGTTAATAAAATCATCAAGTTCTTGATGGTTTAATTTCGGTGGAATGATACAGCAATGAAGACTGACATCAGCATCGCCACCAGTGATTCGACATGTCCTCGTCGCCGATCTTGATTAATTCAAATGGAATAAGGTAGTCCTGATTGAAACTCGAGTGACACTCGAGGAGCATGAGCAACCTCGCTGCCTGAAGTAGCGGTAATGGTGTGGCAGCTAAGAGTATTGAAAGTGTTTTACTTGCTGTCTCGGAACGGAATGAGAATTCTCACAACTGATGAAGATGCTTAAAGAAAGTGGCCAACGGTGTCTACCCCATACTTAAGATACCAAAATGTGCCCAACTGTAGTCGCAAGCGTAAGAAGTTTTAATTTGTCAGTTTCTGCACCAAAGTACTTCCTAATACCGCGATACTTTCTCACGAAAAACATCATCAGAATATCAAAGGCATAGGACATAAACCCCTGAGATGAACGAGCCATTTTGCTAAGAAACCAGAGGCAGGGAAGTAATCCTCTTACACCAGCCTCCGCAGCTAGAGCAATTTGTTGCTGAACATGAAGGCTCGGGTGGAATTACAGCAAGAAGGGAATGGTAATATCATTAGCTTCAAGGCATGAGGTGTAAGAGGATTTGGGTGGGATGGTAGCAGTAACGTGCCCATGGTTTTAGAGGGTCGGTATCTTCTGCAAGACAGGGCGAAGGTGGTTGACGCTGTTATGGTAATATGTGGAAGTTGAAATATCTACTGGATGGGTCTAAAACACCTTCTAGCTCAAGAAAACAAGTCTTTCCATAGCAATACATCATTTCTTGGTGAAGTACTGAAATATACTCCACTGCCGCTAGATTCAAGTCTTCTCATGCACATTTATCAATTCACGAGCTCGACTGGCCAACAAACCAACATGAGCTGATCGATTTCGTTTAAAGCCCCAATGGAGAGGCCAGGCTGAAGTATTGTGCATTCTGCTGTGATAGATTGACTTTTGAAATCTACCACACTCTCATGGTTCAGGTCAGTTGCTGTTTGGATCGTTCACCCAGTTTTGAGACCAGGTTATTTTGGGTTGCTTCGCCGAGGAAACATTAAGCTTCATCAACAGTCTAAGCTTAGGGGCAGATTTTACAAGCATTGAAGTCTATAAAGAGGAGAAATGGGACTCAGCAGGGACAAAGGGAGCCTGGCATTCAAGCTACTTCATGTTCTGCTGAGCACTTTCCAAGCTGATGTAAAAACGATTCTATATTGCCTATCAGTTTTGTCAATTGAACATGGTATCTCGTGAACTAAGCACTCTCCGGTTTTGCACAGCATCCCCTGACACAACTGCTGGCGCGATTATGGACATTATGATGAAGCCAAGCTCAACCAAAATTGCCAAACGTTAATAGAGTGAGATGTTGAGCACATACACCAGTTTGGATATGCATTCATAAGAAATATTGCTGCCAAAATTCAGATAGCCCAGAGCAACTCAATCAAATCGCCAGCGGCTTCATACATTTCAAAGCCCCAATCAAAAATATCAGCACTTCTGGTGATTGTATAGCATGTCCAAACGTTGCCACCATCTCGATAAATATTCCAACTGTGTGGCCCTAGGCGCACAGGCGTTTAATGAAGTGATGCTGCGGCCACTCTTATTATCGGAATTCACCACCCGCTACCATATGAAATTGGTAAGAAAAACGACTGCAGTGAAGTGGTTTCGTTTCGCATTTACAAGGCTTGCCCAGGGGTTGGTTAATAGCTGTGGTAGATCGCAGGTTGCAGTTTCCAATCTAACTAGCTTTGCACGGTAAGGATCGAATTCTCGGCTGTGGATGAGATATTTATTGGCTGCGGAGAGTGCACAGGGATAACAGATTGCAACTCTGGGCAGTTTCCTCAAAGCTTGATTTGCAAGTAGATTGATCCAGTGGTTCGCTATTTTGAGCAGTAGAATTCTTTGAAGACTGTTTATTGTTGGTTTGTGTATACTCGGACTTCAGGAAGTCGAGCAGAGGCCGGGGTGGGCTTAATATGGATGGGATAGTGGGGGTAGTTGGGTAGTGGGGAAACGTTCCAGCCACATTCTCTGCATCCTCTTCTTCATCAGCGTTCGCTCCGCTTTCCTTTTCTTTATATCTGATTTCGGTCAGTGCCTCAACAAGGTTAAGTCGTTCCTCCTTGCAACTACTTTTTTCTTGCCTAGATCTGAATTTTCAGGGGTAGGCTATTCCGTATGAAATCCTTATTGCATGTAGCTCAAAGCATCTTGATCCAGTGGTTGTATGGTTGCAAGCTCAAGATCTCATCTCATAACGGTTTAAACCTTAGTCTGCCGGAATCTATAGTACAGTCATACACTGCATTGCACACACAATAACACATGAAAGCAACTCTCCTGTCATTGCAGCATATTGCGTGATAAATCTCGGTGATACATAATCCTCGATGAATGGTTTCCCTCTCGCCAAGTGCTATCAAAGTATTATGTTTTGCTTGGAGTATGTTTTCTTATGTGCAGAATTATCAAGAGTAATCTGGTATTCTCATACTACCCACCACTGGGTGTATTGGAAATCTCACCCACGGCAGGTGTATATTCACACATGTATGTATTGATATTGTATTGATTAGATGTCTTGGTGTTCATAAGTGAGAGACGTGAAGCTGCCCCAGTATTGCAACCAATAGGTAAAGTATCTCTATTTTATACCTGAAGAAAAACAATTGTTGGCTTTGAAAATTTTTCAGAATTTTGAACTTATGAAAAAATTCAACTCTGAAGGATGAAAAAATGTCTGCGTCCAAATAATTTTTTCACTATTTTTTCTGCTCAAAATGAAGAAACATCATCAAGCCCCCCACATTATTTGAGCTTTTGAAAATTTTTCAGACTTTTGAACTTTTGAAAAAATTCAACTCTGAAGGATGAAAAAATTTCTGAGTCAAAAAAATATTTTTTTCTGCTCAAAATGAAGAAACATCATCAGCCCCAAAACTTGGCGGGAAAACTCGAAACATGCCATGGTAAAGCCGTTCTTGTAGGTACACCGTTCTTAGCAGCTATCACGACTGAACACGGTTTTAACTAATTGATGCCAAGTATGATTTTGACGATTCTTTGTTCACATGTTGATATTTCTCTGCGGGAAGTTACACCTGATTGCTCAAGTGTACCAATGCATACATTTTATGATGATACATCGTTCAAATGTATGGTAAGCCCACGTTGATGATTGGTATTTAAACCTTTTGAGTGTGTTGATTGGTGTTTAAACTGTCTGAGGTTAATTAGTGCTACCTACTCGTGGCTCCATAAACATTGATGCTAAGTGTTGCAATTATCGCTATTCTTAAATAAACTGTAGCACGAGCTCAGCAGGCTCGTTAGTGCTTGTTGATTTCACTAGGTCATTGCATCATGATCTCCGAAGCTATTTCTGATGGAGAAGAGATCTAGAAATACAATGCACAGGCTGGGGTCTCTATGATAACCAGAAAGAACAGGAAAGCAAAATGAAATCAAAACGAAACAGAAATGGATGGGCCCAGTGACAGATCCCGGTGTGCAGATTTTCAAAAGACGGAGTCCGTTCTGCAGAGAGTCAAAAGGCAAGTCATGTATTGTAGCACTTGCAGTAGCATGAAACCTAGAAAGCTAGGATACAGAAGTATTCCTTTCGTAGGCCATATTACTTTGTTTCGTGAAAGGTGGCCCAGGTTTGACGATCAGCACCTCAGGGGATCTTCAGAAATGTATTTAACACCTTACTTTTCTCAATACTTAACAGTCAAGGTAATCGGTTGTTTATGAGCAAGTATTTGCTTTTGAAAAAAAACACTTTCAGAACAATTTTACCTCCTCGGCGTTAATAACAGAAAAAAGTTTAAAAGTGTTCAAGATAAAAGCAGTAATGTTTCGACAAATTGTTTCGTGCAGGCACTTTAACATTTTGCACAACAAAAAACTGTTCAATAATTACTACATTTTCTGTACACAGTAAAACAAAAGCATACAGCTCATTAGTAATGCGATCCGCACTCCTTTTGTTCTTTGTTATTCACAATATTACTTTAAAGTAAAACATTGATTTCATGCATAATCCTCTGTTGCCCATGGCAAGCAAAGCATTTTAATCCCAATTATCTACCAGTGTCGTGACATTTTTCAAAATGTTGTTAAATATTGAGTTCTAGTTTCATGTTGCGCTCTTCTTGCGATTGTACAGCCTCCTCGGTTAAGCCTTCTGATAATTGAACACACCCACGGCAACAAGACTTTAGTCCACCTGGGAGGGATTAATTTTGAGACGGTCCCTGTTAGTTTGTTTTGCCTTGGCAGTCTGACCTACAGCCCTGAGCCATGCAACCTGAGCGACCATCATGTCAACACGTCAGGTCGGTGTACCAGCGCACTAATGCTATCAGACAGCAGAGAAAATCAAGTTGCTCTTCTTATCAGGACGCACAATATGTACTAAGGATAGAGATAATAATGTAATGACTTCAGCAGCATGGCATTTTGTTTCGAAACAAATATGAAAAATAAATGTCAGGATTATAAAAGCTTTGCTCAGCGTGTTAGGTTATTGTGATTAAATGTCAGCAGCTGACAATGCTTTTCCTCTTCTATGTGGTTTAAGGTAATAGTTCATGTACTGCAGTGTAGGCTATCGCTCAGAATCGGAACGTGATGCATGTAAGTCATCAGTTGACGGAAGCAAAAAAGGAGCAAGGGGAATTAGCCTGACAACGGTCAATCTAAAGCTCCATGATTTGAAATGAAAATAAACCACAGTTTTTTTGTTTTTGTTTTTGTTTTCGTTTTTGTTTTTTTTTAATTTATTTAAAACCTCCAAACAGGAGAACAATACAGTTGATACAGTTAAACAGATATATAAAAGTACATTAAAAAGCTCGCACCAAAGGTTTGACCAGCCCCCTCTCACGCGACCCCGGGGAGCAGTATCTGTCGTCGAGGTTGCGGGTCATGAGGTGCTTTGCCAGCAACAAACCAACTCTGTCTGGGGCAACAGCCTGATGTTATATAAGTCAAGGGCTGACATTAGTGGGTGATGCTTAGGTTACTGGAGGAAATTGCCTCTGATTGTCCTGTCATATGATACTGGGTTCCGTTGCTATGTTGTTGGGACCCTTGGGGATTGCTGAGAGTTAACCCACTTATTTCATGTTATCCTCATTATGTTCTTGGATTCAGATGGAAATGGCTGGTTCGACAACCCGGGTTGTTTACTTAAACTCTACCCTTTATCCACCAAGACAAACCACTTTGTCGATTTACGACTGATTGTCCCATCTTCTCCGTACCAAAATAAGATGTGGACATAACCGGGTACTTCAGACTTGTGTTGCCATGGTACCGAGTGTATAGACACCATAACAAGTGTGATTGACAACTTGTTAATTGTTCTTGGATCATTTTGGGCGCTCCTTCGACAAGTTTGTCAAATAACGATTATTGTAATCGATGTTTTCCACGGAAGGATGCATGTTGTTATATGATTGAACATACCATGTAAAGACCATGACAATGGAATGAAGAAAGATAACGGAGGTCATATCCAGATCCGTATGATCATTCCTGGCTTGACATTTCAAACTGTTGATCTGGAGGTGCTGTGCCGCTTCTGCAAAGGAAGACTCTGACAAAAGGCATTGATGTTTAAAAAACAAGACCTTAACACGCTGGTATAAATGAGGTGCATGGCTTGAGGGAAGGAAGGTGGAATAGTCCTCACTAAGAGAACAGTGGTCCGGACACAAAATTCGCCACTCTCATTCCACTAGACCGTACATAACCGGATACCTCCCTATTCAGGTAGCCTTCTGTCCGTCGTGATGTCGTGAATAGAGAGATTTTTCTGTATCGGTGTGAACAAAGCAATACCTTCAAATTCAAAGGCAAAACAAAGTTTGAAAAAATATCAAAACTGATGGGCTTGTTCATGCATTGTATTAAAGATGTACACAGTTTTTTAAATGATACCGAACACCTTTGCACATACAGAGAATAGTAACAATTAAAAAATATTCTTTGTGTAACAAACTTTACTTTGAAATGAACTAAATCCCCTCAGGTTAGATTAACGTTCAAATAAACTCTCATTTGAAGTCATGTCAGGAGCAGATTCCGATATATTTTTCTCCTTAAAGAAATATTTCAATCCTAGTATGACTGAACTCACACATGAATTGTTCACAGTTATGTACACAAACTACACTATTAGATTGGCAAATTCAAGGTGAAATTGTCGCCATTCACATGTTTTCTTTATTTCACCTTTTCTTGATGCAGACTTTGCACCGTCTGAGGACACATCGCAGTTGTCATCCAGTCAGGCTTGTCATGGAATGAAATAGTTTGCTACAGTGACTCAGTCTGAAGTTTCTCGGTTCAACAGTTCTTTACCGGTTGTCGCTTGGTTCTGAATCATCGGAAATTGTCTTGCGGTTCCGCGGCGGCTGCATCAATTAATGTCACTTTTCTCCACTAGGTTGTTCTTCTTACATTTTGAAAGATTCTTCAGCCTTGAGCGTCCAGTGCATTCATGTCAACTAACATGGTTCATAAGTGGTTCGCAAGACACTATTTGGACAGTCAGTCATTTTGTCAGTCAGATGAAACCGGGCAACTCCGAGGAAACCTTCACCTCTCACCGGGTCCAGCCGGGAATTAAACCAGGGAGGTAATAGTTCGCCTCTGTGTGGTTTTCAATGACATGTTTGTGATGACTTTTTATATTTTTTCTCGTTATAGGTGAGAATCAAACATATGTGTCGAGTTTCAATGGCGGTGAATATTTACAAGTTCAAAAGGTTTGATGTTGCAGCTGGTATTGTAGCTCGTAGCTTAGCGTATGTGGAAGGGAAGTCTATCAAGCCTTGGACAGCCTCAAATTGCTGAACAAGTTTCTTGACTATTGTCCATCCTCCTATTAAACAATACAAGGCCTGCTGTGCGAGGATGCTATCATTCAGTGGCAGTATACTGCTTTGTAATATAAAGATCCGCTGTTCTTTATGCAGTTATCGCTACTGGATACAGTTGACAGTTCAACTACCAATTTCCAACGTATTCGTCATCCAGTCAGTCTTTTTTGTCAAAGGATATGAATAGAATTTCAATAACTGGCCTAATCAGCTGTTATCATATCTCTGCATAATCAAATCTTCTTTGAAATCAGGGACACCGATTGAAATGTACACCTCTGTCATCTGCTAAGTTGAAGTGATGCGTGCTAAATTAAAATGCGGACGCAGACACGTGCTTAATGGAAACACAGATTCATCAGAATAGACATATCTTATTAAATGCGTGTCTCGATCATGTCACTGCATACACTGTTAAAGCCCAACTCAAATTAATCAAGAGATACATGACTGTAAAAGTGTACATTCTCTGTACATGCACCGTATAAAGTTTACGTTTAGATGTGAAAATCACTTGATGTCAGTGTCACCGTAAGAAGAGCCTCGAATCTTGTTGAGAATATTAAGAATACATATCAATGATATAACTGTTCTAGTATGAAACCGACTTAATGCACAGAAAGCACTTTTATCCTCGAATCACCATCTATGAATGATTACAAAATATCTAAGCTTTTTAGTCAAGCTATAGGTGTCATCGTCTGATGGCCTGCAACTTCTTCCAATGGTTTCATCATAATCACGATATCTCATAATTACAATCGAGCTGTCATCTTTCTGGATAAAAAACATCCACAGCGGGTGCGTCATGAGTCGATTCGATAAGCTATCCCAATATCTGATGTAATCAAATTAATTGCAAAAAATGGCTGTCTTTCTGTCTATTGATGAAACCATTACAATGCATGCAACACTCATTATGCCAATTTTTGTTATGACACAGGTTGGTCTATGATTCACCAGCAATTCAGTGTTTTGTTGCGCTTTTCTTTTGGGAGGACGGCCATTCATTTCAAATAGCGATGCATCTATTATACTGTTGCCGTGATATTGTGATGTATTCTTCTGGTTTTGACTGCAACGGTATTCATTACCTCTGTTGGGAGTGTGTTCTTTTGCTTGGCGCATGCGTCTTATGTTTCTATCCTCAACTTACCCAATTCACGTTTCCCTGTCACTAATTCAAGGTTTTGTTGCTCCCTACAAGTTGCATTCTTCAGCAATGAATGCATCTTCATATGATCCCATTGCTTTGATAATGCACCATTGCTAGAAGCATGCATCTCATGTTCCTTTCATCAAAATGCATCGCTGGGTACTTCCGCAGAAACCTGGTGCCAGTAGTGACAAGGGAGATATAACAAAACAACGCAGAAGCATGCAACGGGTCGATTAACTGAATGCTGATTCTTTGGAAAGTTAATCATGGCTACCCGAGGGAGGCAGAGCGGCATGCTAAATGGGCAGGCAGACTTGCATTGTGCATGAAAGGGATGCTAATGTGCGCTAACTGTTGCCGCCTCTTTGCCACTGGCGGTTTCATGATCCCCTGGTGCTGATCAGTCCTCCCGCATGCACCATTTCCTTTTAAGAGGAAAAACTATGTTTTGCTATCCATATCGGAGACTGTCACATGACGAGTGGGGAGTTACCGTGGCACAGACCGCATCCACAAATCTGTGTGTTTGCGATGTGAGCACCATCGGCATCGCATAACATATTGCTATTGCCTCTTCTGCTTTTGACCTCAACCTGTTGAGCGCTTGCTCTCAGTGGCCAAAACCATCTTGTTGGTACTGGCCACCACTTGTTTGCTCTTTACTATTTGCCCAGGTACCTTGGTGTCCAGTTGAGCTTATTCCTAGTCTTGATAGTTGTCGCACTTTGCAATAGGACATATGTGGGAGAGATTCAGTCAACTCAAGGCCGAATGCAGAAGAGTCAGGGCCACCTATGTGTTTGGCTAGATGCTGACCGAACAGTTATGAAATGTTGTTTTCATGAAGATAAACTCCTCCTACATCGCAAAAGGTAAGATCTGAACAAAGGTTGTCTTCCTGTATCAGTTTCTCACCAGGTGTTTCTGCTTGCAATGTCAACCCCATGGCCATTACAGAAAAGACTGTTCCTGATTGCCCTGCAAGAGTGGAATCCTTAGAACTATTCTTTTCCGATGATTCAAATGGAACACTTCAGGAAAAATGGTGCCAATTGCATCGGACAAATTGATCAACACAAAACTGTGATATGATAAAAAATGAAAATTACACAAAGGAAGTTTTCCTTGCTCGGAGGTGAAATTGCTCATGTTGCAAAATGCTCTGACTCAGAAAGATGACCATGCGAAATTTGTACCATGGACAGAGCAATTACGAGGCATGAGTACCACAGCGTGTCCTTTGTGGTTGTGCGAAATATCTTTTTTATTGCACATGAACTGGAAATGTATTGAGCCGAAGTGATCAGCATTTCTTTGGAAAAAAAGCAATATTGGAGAGTTTTGATGTTTTGTTCAGTGAACCAAGGTCAGTCTGCCAGCAGGGTGTGGTGTACTGTATTTTTCTTTCGGTTTAGAACAAAATGTGTCTTTGGGCAATAGCTGTTGCAAAGAATCGGCATGAAATAGTTCATGTTTCATATTTTGAGCTTGTAGAATGGCATTCTTCGTGTCTTGGGTGAAAAAGCTAATGGGTGGTTATTTTCTTGGAGATTCTGTCTTGAAGTAAGCATTTTGGTGTTCAGTTGCAGGAGAAACTATTTGGAATAACTGGAGTGAGACCAAAGAATCTTTTCTCGGTATAAAAGCATTGTTTCCTGTGATGTGTCATAGGTAGTAGGGGAAGTAATTTCCTAAGCAATTTTGTCTCAAAGGCGATGAAGTGGGTGAGAAGTGTTGTTCAAGTTTTTGCTCAGAAAAACTTGTGAATCAAAAATGGAACGATATAGGTGTCTGTGATTCATTCTGTGGCATTCTTTGTTGAGCAATTCAATCTTGAAAGTGATGAAATGAGAAACAGGCTTTGCTAAGCATGAAACGTTTTGTCAAGACACGGGGAGTAAAATCTGTATTGATGTTAGCTTAGCCTCTGATTCATACAAGTCGTGGTGCTTTGCAGAGGAATGGAATCTGAGGGAATTGTCAATCCATGATATTACTTTTCCAGAAGGAAACTGTTCGTTGTAGTCAAAAATGGTATTCTGCATCTTTGGATGTTGAATGAAGTGTTGTGCTGCAATACAGCATGTTTGCGATCTTTCAGTATCGCATGGTGTAGATTTTGCTCTTCTTAGCCTATCTTGGAATGTGAATCATTTGCAAACAGTTACCTTTTCACATACTACCTTGCACTTTTGTGCTGCTTTTTTCTACGACTGTCTCTCTGCCAGAGGATTCTTTGTATCTTGCTTTGAAACAATTACCATGAAGTATTACCCCATTCAACGGACCAGGAGCCTGTTCCATGCAGGCTTCAAATGTTAATGGTACCAGGTAATGGTTTGTGCCTTTCTGAATAATGCTGCTTCAAGAAAAGGGTCAGTGGATTAGACAGGACGCTATGAAACATGAAATTGACATGCCTCATGACTGAAGATCGAACATCCAAAGATCTGAATGTAGCATTCAACACTATGTTCCGAACCTTTGCAAATGCATAACTGGCGAAGAAAATGAAAAACACGTCATCGTTTCTTTCCTGTCACGGTATCAGCACCTGAGAAGAGACACAACTGTTCCATTCCCGTTGGCAAGAACGTGCATGTTGAGTCATAAAGAAGCACAGCTTTTTCTTCCTGCGATTAATCATGTTAATTGATAACAAAGCATCCAATTAGACCCGTGGGAGACGTAAGAGCTATCAATACGATCAATAGTGAAAGTTTCAATGGAAGAAGGAACATGCATGTCCTCTTGGAAGTGGTATCAGTACAGAGGGTTTATGTACCTGTGTCAGAGGAATTTCAAAGTTCGATCTCTTGCTAGCAAAAACTTGTCCGTTATTTTTCAACCATTTCAAATTATTTCTGATCTTCAATCAAATCTGCTCAGCTGGTTGATCTTCTTAAAACACTGAGGGAAATCACTGAACAGTTTAATTCCACAAACCAACCTCATAACAATAAAGATGAATTGTTTCAAGATCTTCTTAAAGAATGCAGCGTTGCCTTCAAATGCTGAGTCACTTCTGAACAGGTTGATATTTTTCAAGAACGAAGATTGAGTACCAAAATCCGACTTCAGTAAGTTTGAAGAGAGATTGAGAATCATGTGATGTGTAATTGTCGCTTTTAGCAAAAAACTTGACATAATTTGAAGTCTGTCTGACTCATGTTGATGATTCTGAAGTATTTTATGCAAAGCTGTGGATACTGATGGCTGAACTTGTAGAATTTCCAAAGTCTAGAAAAAACTGCTTAAGAATAATTGAATTCATTATTATAATGATATCAATATTCTGGAAGCTAAGTTAAAGTTATTAATTACCAAAAAAAACGTTAGATAGAAGACTTTCTAAAGTGACAATTCCGACTTTTGATCTGAAGTCAGTAAGTTTTCTCCAAACCATCACTAGATTCAAATACGGACTAAATTTCGATTTGATTGACAACGAATGAGGGAACAAGTTCAATACATAGAAATTGAGTCACCTCCCAGATATTTGGTCGATGGTTGAGTTGTACGCTGGGTTAGTGATAAAGTAGACGCGGAAGAGTTAATATTGCCTGTCACATTCATTCCAATCCTATCTCATCATATTTCTGATAACATTTTGATGAAAATTATGAATTCTACGGCTTCATTTATGCAACGTTAAAGAAACTATTATTTTGATTATGCGTCACAGGTTGTCACAGCCGATTAAACATGCATCGGCTTCTCGTCTATGATTCATATTCTAATCGGGATCAACTAGTTGTCATCTGGCTGGTGTGTCAATCTCTCCCCACTCCTTTCAATGCTGTCTCTTGGTATAGTTAAAGGTATCAATTTGAGATTATCTCCTTTCTGTCATACATGTCGGAATGATGATGTATTCGTCTTGTTACTTATTTTTCTATGGCTGAGTTGTTTAAGTTCTTTGAAGTTACCAATACACAACCTTTGATATGGGACTGTTAGCATCATCAGAGCAAGGGTGCATTAGCTATGCCCCTATTAAGTTACTTAAGACAAATGGGGTACAGTGTTTTACTTGCCTGGCATCAGAAACCATGTCCCATGACCCCTTCCCCCGATTCCTCCCTTAATCTTTAGCGAGAACTCATGAAATACAGTAGAATTTCAAGTCGAGTTCTACACCGTCAGTGACGATGTCCATTGTTTTCCCTGGTGAAATATATTCTACACTGAATAAACCTTCGATTTTCAACACTCCCCTCAATGAACGCTAGTAGTACTTTGTAACAACTGCCAATTATTAGGTTTCATTATAAGTTTTACCTTTTCGAAAATGAATGCAATGGGCGTTGATGTCCCCACAAAACGTTTCGCACCAAATGCACCTTTGAATAATTCTAACCACAGACCTTGGCATTTTGAAACAAATACTCATTAATGGGTATCATTATCATTTCCTGGTGAAATTCGATAAGGTCAGTTATGCAAATGTAAGTTCCACTGGTTGGTCACCAAACTTTCATTACATATGCAGTGGAACCCCAGTAACACGGCCACGGGGTGGTCGCGTTAGTGAAGTTGAAAATTTGCCTGAGGACAAACTCGACCTTATGGTAATGCTACCCAAAGAATTTAAGAATGCCATCATCAATGAGTCAGGAATGAAGAAAGGAAGGACATTTTTAGCAATATCCACAATGCCTAAGGGTCAGCACTAGGCCTAACTTTAACATTTAGTAGAATTACGATAGTTTAATTGTGTTATGGGGCTATTTCAATGCTAGTGGTATTACAGCTGTTGCTCCATCGAAATTAAGAGTGGCGTTTTGCACTCCCTACTGTGCAACATCAGAATGGTTGAAGAAATCTTCTACTCACCCAAACCAAACCAAGCTAAGAGCATTAGACATTTACTTAATCTCTAAAGCATTAGCTCAAATGTTCAGATCAGCAATATCATAACCTGTGAAATGGGAATTGCCAGCGATGCCGAAACAATTTCACTATATGATGGCACGCACTGAAAAAGCATGATCAAACGCCGTGAAATCAACAGATCCCGTTTGCTGCAACATCGACGCTCATTAATATTCGTACGGAGTCAGTAATGGACCAAACCATCAGACCATAGCTTAACCTCGCTCCCAATGGGAATATCACTGAAATAGCAAGTCATGGGAATGTACGTTATAGCAGCACCTTGGGGACCAGATTGACCACTGAATGCTTCGAGAATATCTTCGGCCTCATCAATTGCTTTTGACAGCTTGGAAGCATGCTTCATAAAAATTGTATTCTACATGCAGCCGGGAGATTTAGGTATGGCATCAATACTGTGCTCAGCCTGTCATGTATCAAGCTTGCACTGATCTTTGCTGTTCAGTTCAGTTGTCACATCCTGCTTAACATCGGCTTCAGGCTCAGGGTCATTCAGCATATGACTCCAGCTTCCTGAATTCCTCACAGAAGCATGTACATGTTCAACATCTTGATTGTGTGTGCGTGTTCCGTTAGGGCAGGAACAATTTTGTGTGTGCGTGTTCCGTTAGGGCAGGAACAATTTCGTATGTCAAAGAGGACAGTAGCTTGCCATCGACTCCTCTCATGTTGAGTCATGTTGTTGCTATACTTGTGCTGATGCTTGAGGGGAGGGTTCATGTGCTGATTGACAGTTGTGTGTCACTTACAAACCCCTGTTGAATTATCACGCACACACCCAAGGCGACACTCACGAGATCCCATCAACTTTGACCAAACCCAAAACCCTTCCACTCCATGAAGTATCGCCCCGGAGCAATCCGATCATCTTCGAAGCCATTCTCCCAGTAACAACCTACCATCATCCTCAATCTTCCATGGAGACCTTTTAGACGTGCATTACCCAGCGTCGATAATTATGCGCTTTGATGAATTCCGTACAGCGCTGCATCGACATTGCATGCCAATTGTTGATTGATTGTAGTGCCAGGTTGTGCATGTCGCCAGGGATGATTAGCAAAGCTGATTTTGTCTCAAAGTGCCTTCAAAGCCTGTTCATTCGGTGATGATGTGACTGTATTGATGTACATGAAATCCAGCACTTTTAAGGTGAAACCAAAATCAAAAATTTCCATCTCAGTCCTCTTCAAACTATGTACAGTGTGCCATGTTTTTCGTTATGTTGGTATATACGATCATTTGATAAAGTTAGATTGAGACAAGCCTAATTGAGTTCCAATCCAGTTGGTCAAATAGGTGAACACGTTTTCTGACTAACAGTAGATTAAATACACAGAACATGTCGGACGAATAGGTTGGAACGGACAATTAAGCGCCAAGGACAACTTTAGTCATCCCATGGCGTGATGAGCTGAGATGAGAAGGGAGGGAGAGGTGACCGACTCATCACCTTGGATAATATTTACTCATCGTTATCAGGAGCGGGACCTGCCTGTTAACCCTCATACTGGGAGCACAGGAAGAAATCCCTGCGATAGGATGTCTCAATTCATATCTCTATTCATTATTTGTCTCATTGATTTCCATTTCATACTATATCCTTGTCATTTTCAAAGAAATCTCCAATGGCCGACCATCTCCGTCGAGTCACCTTGTCAATATCACCGCCATTCTTTTGAATCAGGGGATGGGTCTATATATTCACTGTCACTTTAACTTTGTAAATCTTTGTCAGTTCTATATTGGTCTGTCAGCAATGTGAAAGAATATCAATAGATTCTTGCTGCATCCATACTGTGTGGCTGTCTACCTCCATAGTTTCCTTGCACTTTAATGTATTGGAGTCTTAGGAAAAGCTAATATTTCTATCTAAGATGCCCACGTGAAACACATCCCATAAAATATCACTATACTTCACGAGTAGCGTGGTGAAGTATTTCTAAATTTACGTCAAGCAACCCCAAGTCAATTTCTTCCATATTTACCGAGGCGTTCCTTTATTGTTCCTTTCTCTATACTTGATATCAAGCAGAAAGAATGTCGATTGACTTAGCTGGCTTACATCTGATACTCGCGTGGTTGTCCTGTTCTCATTTTACATCAAACACTCTCTTGTCAGTTTCACCCACACTCATGGAAATGTGTTGTCAGGTCTTTTCGCTTCCCTGTGATATCTTATATGAATCCCATATGGCGATACACTATGATAGGGTCGATATCGACTACTGTCACAGATTATCAATATGATATGGTTGTCTTGATCTCTTTAAGATGAAGGCATTGGTATCGATTCTGAAACAAACGAGGCGGTCTTTTTCACCTCAGAAGGAAAAATGCATTGATTTCATCATAATGAGATGAAATTGATTTCGAACATGGATGCTGACCTGATGCTTGTGTTTGTCTGCAGAAACAAAAATGTAGGCTCTCAAAATCAGTGGGCATACATATCAAGACATCTTATAAATATGCATGAATCTTTGCAGAGGGAAGACAGTACACTCACAATATGCAGATGATGGATGCACATTTGCCACTTTAGTACCGTTGCCTCCATAGAACTAGGTGTATATTCATTAGAATCTGAATCATATTGTATTGATATCAGCAGACATAAGTATGACACTGTTTCTTTGCGAGAAATTCTCCTTGTTGCGCTCCTGCAGATATGAGAGTTCTGACATTGATTATTTCGAGCAAAAGATACGCTCCAGCACCTCGACGAATTGCACCGCTGTTGTCAGAGGCAATGCTAGGTATTGCCTTAGCAGTGTCCTTCAATGCCATGGTGAATGGATGCTATTTATAAAGAGAATCGATTGGGACACACCGTGACAGCGCGATATCAGCTTCAGCGTTATTGAAAGTACGTACGTCTCCCGGGGACTGTGCTATCGTTCAGATTGCTATGCATTGGAGTCTCTTTAGTGAGGTTGTAATTTGATGGTAGAACTATCCCTAAATTATCGGTTGAAAATTGAATAGCTCCTCTGGCTTAGCCTAGGACTTTCCACACGTTTTAGGTGACCTGATCATGACTTTGTCTCCAGAACCGATATGGGAATGGATGTTATAGGCAACTCAGCAATGGAGGGGTTGGTGGCTACATCTTTTTGAAGAACCACAGTAGAAGGCAAATTTCTCAACCTGAAAACTGAGACTGTGCCTTTATCTTGAGACTCTCCTACATACAGATGTACCCTGGTTGTGACTTATCGTAAACAACATCCATCCTCTAGAGTAGGTAGATGAGGGGGCAATCATTGGTTTTTAGCGGAGCGAACTGAAGACGCTGCGTGCTTCTCTCACGAATTTACTCAACGTCCCCAAGGCCGCGTGTAACTATGGCAACATCATTCTTCAATGTCAGTCTCCAAGGATGTTGGGATATGATTCTGGAGATAGCAGACAAATATTTAATCAAGCATTTTGTAACTGCCATGTTCTTTGGCAGTTCTGGGAAGAAGTCACATTTGATCAGAGACGCGACTCCTATACTGGGAGTCTTGGGTTCAAACCCCTATCTACTTGTCACCATGTGCTAGAGATAATGTTAGCAATGTATAATAATTAGGGATGGAAATATAAAAAGCAACACCAGGGCTTGTCACCTGCATGAGGGAGGGGGGTTGATTCTTTGTCGGCACGGTATACTCGTGATAGAGAGTGCGACTCTCTCAGACAACATGGATTTCCTCTACGTTACGTTGCCTGCTTTCCTCCTACGGCACAACTCTCCCAAATATTGTCAACAGAGTCAATAAAGAGCCAGAAGCCACACTCGGGAATAATATTGACGGTTAGTAGAAAGGCTTGGAGGCAAATCCCTTTGGCACTATCCAGAGCTGTACATTTATGAGTATTAATCTGGAAGACTTTCCCGTGGCAAGCCCAAAGGGTCAGTTTTTTCAAATGCAATGTTAATAAGTTCCTGAACTTGAAAAGTTTTGATACTGATTCATAATGCAACCTGTTTACAAGAACTGCTTGCTATTTGTTTTGCAATGAAATGTACATAACTTTCCATTAGTTTTCCTTTCATCGCGTAACAATAGAAGAAGAACGATTGAGGAGAAACAAACAAAAACAGACAAGCATAATGATAAATGTATCATAACGCAAATGCATCTGATGTGTCTTGTATCATATATTGCCGGAGAAAGATTAAAACATTTAAAAATGTGTCTCCATGGCAACGGCAAAACACATTGCATTCCGAGGTTCAGGATTAACCACAATTTATTAAAGATTGCATTCGTTAGTCTTGCTTTATGTTGGAATGAGAATTGCAGATAAAATCCCATTGCGTTTCTTGTAAAAGTTGCTCTTCCTTAGTTCCTCAACTCAAACTTTAGCTTGGTTCATAGGCCTGACTGCTGAAGTCTGGTGGGCCTATGCAGGTAGGCCTGGCTTTATCTTACCACCCAGATAGAAACCTGTGGATAGAAATCAACGGAATGCAACATAAAACCCCTGCAAACGCATTCTCTGACCATCTTCAAAGCGATACAAACTGTGCATGACATCGCAATCAAGCTGCAAACAGGTTGGACAGAAATTTAGGAAAGATACTTAGAGAAATGGAGATTTCTGGCAGAAATGGGAGAAGTTGTCTACCGAGTTTGTTGATGGGCTATTAGCGCATGCTGCGACGAAGGAGAATGAGTGTAATTTGAATCGGCTTACACGTAAGTTTTCAGAGCTGAGCAAAAAGTTATATGAATTGTTTCAGACTAAGACTTGTTTTTGTGCTGGAATTTTCAATTAGTGGTAATGTTTGAGAAATAAGTAATTGTCGACAATGACTTATCCGATCGGTTACAAAGAGCAGACTGGCAACATCATTGTGAGAAAGACACCATCAAATTCATACAAGTAAACGTTCTTGGTGAATAGCTCTGGGTTACTGCCCAAGCAAGTTGGATGACAACTCTTGGAGCGAGTTTGGGAGTGTCATTTTCATATATAAAAGAAAACACAGAAATATTCCTTAGATAAACGATGCTGCTGGCTTATGAAAACAACCGAAAACAGAACACCAAGTGATGTTTGTTCCAGTCGCTGAAAAGTCCTCTTTGATATTATTTTTGAGTATCCCATCGAGACCATTTCGGGATGACTGAGAGCGAACAGCGCAACATAGCTGCAAGCTTATTAAAACAACTCCTCTGAAACGGACGTGTTTCAGAGGACAATGAGTTGTTCTCTTCAAACAAATGATGTGTTCGCAAAAACAACATCTTTTGAAAACTTTATGAGAAAAACACAGCGAATATCGCGACAAAACTTCCTAGTCCTCTAACGTAGTTTCACTCTGAGAAGAAAACATGTAGTTGTTTATCACTTGGAATGCGTCTATGTACATGTAATCCAGTCTGCTTAACATGAACCAGACTTCAGGCTTTGTGACGAATCCAAGGAAAAATAAACAGCAGTATAGTAGAATCAGTGATTTGTTGACAGAATGATCTCTTTCGGCCTTTGATGGAAGATGAGAATCTATTCGACAATGATTTGTTTGCAGTAATAGTTGGAATGTGCACTTAAAAGCCTGTACATGTACTTGTTCCCCTTCGGTGTGTTCATTTCATGAATTTGGCATTGTTCTACTTTGTTTTGATGTGAAATGGATTGGCTATACTCGCTCACTACACTGATGACTGGGCTTCAGTGATATTTGCAACTATGAACGTGTTGACATCTGTTTTGGTACTTTTTTGCGCAAAGAACTTTGTAATCCAGCAAGTCTACTACCTGTGGTTGGAACTGAATAATGCAGTGCTACCTCTGTTTCTTTAAAATTCAAAGGAAACACCTTTCTTTCAAAAAGAGTTTAACTTTTAGACATCTCAAGATCTGCGTTGTCTTGCCTTGATAATGGGGGACTGGTTGGGTCTCAACTTTGGAAACTGTAGGTGATTGATTGTTTAAGGTATGGCTGTCTTCAAAGCATCTCCTGAAATCATTATGACAAGTAAAAGGGATGAGAGGTGCCGATGAGTAGACAACAACAAAAAACATCTGCATGAGAGAAGATTCACCTGTGTGGCAGTAGCACTAGAGACTGAAATGATATGATAAATACAAGGTAAAACAAAGCAATGGGCATGGTGTCTGTTACTGTTTTTCGATGGTTGCTGATCTGTGGACCATTCTGCAAATGTCAACCCTGTCGGTGGACCACCTTTGAATAGATTGAAACTTTTGGTTGCCGATACAAATATGCTACTGTAATGTAAACTGAAACTGTAAGGAAACTTGGAGAAAATGTGTATCTGAATCCAAATGTCTGTACAAAAATTTTGTATCAATGAAAAATCACATAAGAATTATAGAGAGATAATTTGAGAAGGTATGAAAGAACATGTGTTGTTTCAAGTAGAACATCAAATATCTGAAGCAAGAGACAATTCTAAAAGCAAATTGAAAACTCGTTCTATGAAAAAAAATGATAAAACGCAACTTCAGCTCGACCATAACATTCTTTTGACAATTGATAGGCTACTGTGATGCTGTGTGATTTCATTTCTGAATCATCTGGCGTCTGGATGACAAGAACCTCCGGCATTTCAAGAAAGTTTACTCAGACAGTGGCAAAGAGTTTTCAAATGTCTTGTTAACTCAGTCCAGATACAATTAGAAAGTTCATTGTGTAATTACCGGTCTGTAATTAACATGATTAAGATTAATTGAAAAAAAACATCGCTGGGTGAAGTACAAGCTTTTAATTACCAGTCTCAGCTGGGGAGAATTACTATGACATGGCCAACCAGTTCCAGCTAGTCCAAATGCTTAAACATATTGCATCAATATTACCCCGATTAGACTAAAAAACGTATAATGCTACCTTTTACCGCAGGTTTTCTATTCTCGTTGGTGGTCCCTCAAAAAAATCTCTGCGTGACCTGCTTGGAGGTTTTTAGCAAAACACGACTCTCCCCATGCGAAGGAAAGCAGACATCTTCAGGTTTTTATTGTCAGGTCTTGCTTTGTTTAAATCTATCAAAAGTAACCAAGTCAAAATGTACCACGGTTACTGGTTTGCTAATGGCTGTAGATGTTTGCTTCTTACCAATGGTGTACATCCAAAATCTACATCATATACATTTCGACAACGTCCATTAAGATCACTCTGCGGGTCGTTGATCAGCTTGGTTTTCATACACTTCCACAACAGAAAGTCCAGGTTCGACTTCTCAGTCTTCCAAATCGAATCAAAGCAATCTCCTTCTTTTCTTGGTTCACTCCTTCGACAGCTTTTTGCCTGGTCTTGTGATTTCAACTACATTCTGAAAATAGATATTTAACCTTACCCGGGTTTTGGAATAAATCATAGGTTTTCAGCACCATCCCGTCAAAACAATGTCTCCAGTCTGATTTATCAGGCGTTAATTCCAATGTCTTTGAAAAAACAAAGGCAAGATGTTGTCTGCTCTCGTATCATATTCTTAACACATGTGCATGCACAAGTCTTCCACGCTTGCAACTTTTTGTTACCTTGCGCGAACCCAAAAAAAAAACTGGATTGTCTAAGGTGGGACAGATGGGTCCGGTTTCTTCACTACTGGATGTTTTATGTTACAGAAAACAAGCTACAGGAATGCCTCAATGAGGTGCATACAGTGTTCGCTATCCTGGTTCTGGCATATTTTAACCCTAACAGTCCTGGGGACTCTTTTAGCTCGTGCTGATGCTGACAACCAATGCTCACAGAAACTAATACAAAATATATATCAGGCTCATTCTCGATTCTCCATAACCAAATTCAGCCAAATCCTAGTGAAATCCATGCTTTGTCCCAATACATGTATCCTGACTGCAATATTCAGCCCATACACTTCCTTTAAAAAGGCCAATTCGCCCCTCCCATCATGGGCCCCTGATTTTGGCATACTCACCAATGGTGCCAAAGCTAACATTCTTGTTAAGGATTGTTGCTGCACTTGTGATGGAGTACAGCGTTTCTCCTACCTATTGAGTGCCCCAACCCCTTACTGTGCATCACTTGCTAACAAGGCACAACTTCTGTATCATTCTAATGTTACAAAAAATTGGCAGTATTAAACCTAATTAGATTATCTTTCTTGGTCCATAAAAAAAGCTTCCCAGTTAAAATGAAATGCTACCCCGAGTTTGTGTGTTGCACATTGGCTCATATTGATGTCTCAAGCAGCAAACACAACTGACTCGGCTTTCAACGGGGGATCTGTGGTGTAGTATTAAGAACACCTGGCTCAGAACCAGGAGGTTGTGGGCACGATTGATGGATCACCGCTGTTTGATCTCCACGTCCTTGAGCAAAACACCATACTTTGCTCTTCTCAGCCCAGAGCTAAGCCTTATAGTGTATCAGCCTTGACTCAAAACTAACCGTCCTACGTCCCATCCAGGCTAAGTGATACACCTGGTCACATCTACACATGTGGCACACTGCTCTTTGTCACTTCTGCTCATACTAATTGTCTTTCATTCTTTCTCTTTTTAGGTAAGAGTCATATGGCCAGTAAATGGTAAGGTATAAGAGCGCAAGTTATCGATTCAAGTTTGGAAAACTTCACGAACCATAGGCAAACGAGCCTATCAAGCTTGAAAGAAAGTGATGCTAGGTTGCTGTGTGGTTATATGTGGTGGTTAGCAACCATAATCATAGGCCTAGCCTTGCTCGAAGTTAGCTCCATAGGAAATGTAACCCGCCAAGATAATGCTTTTTTGGTGTTAAGGTGTAGACAAACTATTATCACAATGTGTACTTCATGATTCCTACATTGTGGTTTGGCTGTTCTCCAAACTACGTATCTGTCATTCCACCCTAAATTTGACAGATCACGGGTGCATCTAAGTCTATGATTGAATGTGATATTCAAGTAAAGACGGTAAACGTGTGTTGAGATGGATGCGGGACGTAGTGTACTTTTTGATGAACTCTTTCTTCAGGAAAGACTGTAGCTAAGACTATTTGTTATAGGTTGATCTTTTTATGTTCTGTGATGAGCAGGTATGTGTACAGTGTATGTGAAGATCAGCTGTACTTGGTGATGGTATACCAATTACACCGTTGCCGCCGCTATCAGGTCTGATATATCTATCGCCCTTTTGTTCACCGGACAGATCAACTCTTCAAATATGCATTTCGTTTCTGTACGCAAAGATACTCTAAAAAATGATTGACTGGTTGTGCAGGGTTACAACTCTACATCTGCTCTTCGACAAGTTTTGTGAAATGTATCTTCCGCAGAAATCTCATATGTTAGCTTCCTTACAATAGAATAGTAAATCACATGGAATCAAACCTTTTACTATGAAACCATGTTGGCTTAGATAGCATCTGCTCTTGAACCCTAGCTATCCTTCTAAGATAGCCAGAGCACCGAGCTCAGGATAGAAAATCCCCAATACCTGATCTAAACCAGCCTCGGGGCCCTTCACACCCGACGTGTTTCACCTGTTTGCTACTGGAAACGATCGTGCTCTTGCGGAAAAATGTCAGAATTATCTGTACATTGCTGGGAACGTCAAAGGTTTAAACTGTTGACTGATAAACGAACTCGAATCTGATGAGACTTACAACTTTTATGCGTGTGACATAAACGCATCAGACATTTAAAAACGTGGTTTGGTTGCAAACACCGTGTAGCCTAAATAACCTGGAGGCGTTTGTTGTCGCACCAGACACGAGGTAACAGCTCCACCAGAAAGTTTGATGAGACAACTAACACTAGCAGTAAAAGAGTCAATTTCTATTCTAAAACTCCTTAAACTACAACTCGGAACGTGGTTTTGGCTGCATCAGCATATTTTAACAACTAAAGCGGTTGTGGTTGCCTAACCCTAACTGCTGCTGCGAGAACAAGAGACAGTGCTTTGTACACCTTTCCAGAAATGGGGCGCTGAGTGTCCGAAATAGTGATGTCATAAGGGGAAACTAGGCCTTATGGTGGAGCGACAAAGGAGATAGTCATGGTTGACCAACACGCTTGAATGCCTTTAATGACGGACAAGGGGGCAAAAGTTAGTTCCAATGCAAGCCACCAATTTCGGGAAGCATGTATAACAATACTGGAATGCAAGTAGAAATGACAGTGCTGCCACACCTCTCACTTTCAATAAACTATCATTCTAGGTTGACTCTGTCTAGTTCAGCTTCAAGTGCTAGCGAGACAGCTGATGCTTAAGGGTCAATGCAACCCATTACCATCTCAGCTTGGATGACTCACTCATTGTCTTTAGAAAAGTATCACTGCTCAACTGATACTATGGCAAAGATAAGAAAGCGGCTCCAGTAACGAAGTCTTGTTATTTTTCCATGTTGAATGTGAGTACAGTACGTTTTGACCAGATGTTAAAATCATCTGAGATGTAGACCTGAATGCAGAATGCACTGCAGGTAGGGAGCCTATTGTAGGTTCAGTGGTTTTTGCTGTGCATTGGCCACATGTACAGACGTCCAAGTGTTTTGTCTATAAAAAGTATTCCTTGTGGTCTGACTAGTTTTCTTCAATCTTAACTAATGTCTAATATGGCTCTCGAAGTATATGCGTTCCTTCAGCTTGTCCCATACCCAAGGATGACAAGGTATACATCACGAAGTAGACCCTTGGCTAACACCTGAAGCTATCATTTTTGTTGTGGGGGCGAAATGCCTCTTTCCCCCTGCCTGTCTGAAAATCAAGTGTTTTGATGAGCCTTCGGAGTTGATGTACCCTGCCCCCTTTAAGTATGTCATAAACTTGAGTATCGGCCTTCCAAGCTCCTTGAGTTAAGTCATGAAACGATGCTCTGGGCGCTTGGGCATATTTTCATGAAAGTCGCCAACTGGAAGCTCTCATACCTTCCTCAGCAGATTAGCCTTGCCCGAGACGTTGATTTTTCTCATTGCTGTATCTTCGAAATGGCCAGGGATATTGAAAAAAAGATATCGCGCTGAATGAGTGTTCGATTGAAGAGGAGTGCTTCCCAGTAGCTCTCAGTCATCATTCAGCAGCAAGCTCATAAAGCAGGTGCCTCTTGCCTACAAGAGAGGAAGATGCTCATCTTCTTAAGCACTTGGGATTTGGAAAAGATGTTGGTGTAGACGCGCAGTCGGCCATTACTGCGTTCTTGTACAGTCTGCCGGCATCGTTTTGAAGTAAAGGAAGTAAGAAGGGAATGTGCTACATACTTTTCTAGCAGTGGTGCTGTCTGATTGTAGAATAGCTAGACGTTTAAAAACTAAAGTCTCCAATGAAGAAATTACTCATTGATTGAGGTCCAGCCCAGCTGGAGTTGGCTTACCGGGCACAAAGCGTCCGACACTTGAATCTCTGTCGACTGCATCACGCACACCAAAAGACTTAGTGCCTTTACTACCGGTACATGAAAATGTCAGTGAAAGGTACTGCAAGGCAATTGAAACTTCAGTGGATGTACGAACACCTTCTCTGCATTACATATGAAAGTGCAATCTATTGACTACCCACACTCTATCAAGGCATATCAGTTTACTTGGTGAAGGTAGACTAGCCTGAAGGATCTGCTGCTTTAAATGTTGTGAAAACCTCTTGGGCAAGTCGGGAAAAATAACAGGTGATTTCACATTGGTGAGAATTCCATCGATTCGGTTGATGTGAAAAAGTCTTATCAGGACCACTGGTGCCTGCAGTGATTGAAGAGAATCAGAACATCTGAATGGCTTTGCTAGGAAAACAGGTGATTTTACCATTGAACGCTAGAGCAATTCACCCTATTCTCAGTAAAAAATAAAGTAGATGGATGGGAGAAGTTGCAAGATTAAAGCGTGAGAAATCATGGTTACCAGCTTATCAAGACTTTGAAAGTTTCGATTGTTAACCTCGACTAGCATCTACATGTCTGCCTATAGGCCAGTGTTTTGACTGTAGTCCTACTGTGAAGAAGATTATCTCCAAATCCAAATAAGTGCCGCTCACTGTGGAGTTTTTAAAAGTGACAAGATATATGCCACTCGTTATTATATCCCAAAAGTACCATATCCCACTGAGCAAGTATAAGTGATTGTATTCAGACTAGGTCTCTGCTAAAGCTAACATTCCAATCGCGATGAAGTGAAAGCATAAAGACCTACTGCATTCTTACTCCAAGCACACGATACCCCGTCCATGGCAATCAAGGCATAAGCAAAACAAAGGATTAGCTTTCTGATGGCCGGGCATCTCAAATTATGCTTATTCTGTTTTTGTGGAATGTTTGCCGGTTGCTGAAGGCCTCTGGTTGTCTATTGAAGGAATGCTACAGTTTCGATAGCGCACTGTTAACCATCAGTGTTGCTTGCTCTGCTTAGTAGGAGTCTCGGAGAGTACATTTGTGTGCATTTTTTAAGAAGACTATTCAGTGCTCAGATCTAAGAGATTCCATCTAACAAATACGAGTATCGAAAATCTATCAACCAACAGTGCTGACGTCAACTTGCCCTAGCATTAGCACTTAATACAATCATCATTTACATCGCTGCGAATTCTATAGCAGTACAGAAGCGTGAGTATCACTCAAGACGCTTGGAATCTGAGCCAGGTTATTGCACGTCAGAAACATGCAACATACATGATCTATATTGATTTCCATACATACCTAGACATTCTGACTTCAAAATTGATATTTACAGTGCTAGTTATTGAAGCGACTCATATCATGAAATTGCATTGATTCTATCACATGGCATATGTAATAAGGGTAACTGATGCAGCGCGTTTCACCTCAAACTGCGCAATAATAGCCACAGATCTAAGTAGGCAATGTACTGTGACATTAGCTCAAGTTTGATTGGAAATTTGACATCACATTTTCCACCCTGATTCGAGTGAGAAAGTTATAGATCATTGAAAGTAATTGCAGTGTATTGCATGGTCTTCTGGCATTGGAAACGTTTCACGTAATGTGACCGGCGGAGTCGAGTTGCACTGCAAGATACCTGTAACCAGAGGGAAAAGCAGGGAAAATTACGGATTTGGAAAAATAGGTAACAAAATACTCCACTGTTTTTCTGAAAGGAACAATTACTGATATCAAAGTAAATGGTGGATATTTTGTCAGAAATTGAGAAAATATTTATACATTCATTTTGTTTGCCATTTTGATGTGTGCGACTTGTTGATTGCAAAATCAATGGTCGGTAATTTGTACTTCCACCGTAAGATGGCTGTAGATTTAGGTGCTTTCAATGTGCACTTATGTACAGTTAAGCCCAGCTAGCGGGAGAATGACTAATTCTATGTGTGACCTCAGGGTTTGGTGAAAATAAGTATGACAAAATGTACAGCTATGTTATTTTCGTCAACAGAAAAAAGCAATTTCAACTCTTAAATTGGACAAATTTCCATCATGTGACTTCACGTGGTTCTTGGAGATAAGTTTACTCTCATCATGACAAGGTAAAAGGGATATGCACGTTTTTGCTTTAGTTTGATCTAGGCCTTCGGGGCTGAAACAGTTGCCCAGACAACTTGTCTTCACACTCGGTACCAAGATTTCCCTGGATAGAACAGTCCTTTTTCCGCTAAGCTTCCTAGAACTTGAGAGAGGAACTACTCATTACAACTGTATTTTGTCTCCCTTTGTTTGTTCAGTATTTTACCTTTTTATAACCATCAATCTTGGCGCTGTCTCATCAAAAAATATCGCTCCATTGGCGTTTTTCTGTGGAGATTCCCTGGAGCATTCGATGTTGCAAATGGGTAAAATGTTGTTGAGTTCTGAGAACACTCCTTTCAACAACGAATACTTCATTGACGTGACAACAGAAATATCCTTAGGCGGTATTCTTATAGGACAGACAGAACATTACAGCAGAAAGAAGAAGGTAAAGAACTAGAGAAAGTCTGTCTTCAACGAAGACACTGCTATCTTAGCTGTATTCCCTGCAGAGGTGTCTGTGATCTGATTCTCCCCAAGGAGTACGTAGTGCCAGCACCACAGTATCTTGAAAAGAATGAAGAAAAAGAGGAAATGTGTATTCAATGAAGACTTGTTTTCCACCCAGTCTCATGTCTTGGCGAAATTCCCTCTGGTGCTATGGACGACATGATACTTAATCTCCAGAGAGTACACAAGGCTTGCATCATATTCTGTTGAAAAGTATAAAAGTACTGAGAGCAAGATAAATCAGTGTTAAGTGGAGGCACATTATCCCCAGAGTCTCCTGTATTGGCCATACTCCCTGTGGCACTATTGAAGGCTTGATAATTCTCCACGAACACATAGGGTAAGGAACACAGTCTTTTGAAAAAAAGGAATGGCAGAAATCTGTGTTCAATAGAGACACATCTTTCTGCACGGTGTCTCTCGTCTTTTCCAAACTCCCTAAGGCACTTTCAATGATACGATTCGCCAGGAAGGCCAGCCTCAGAAAAACATATCAGAGATCTAAGAAATAGCTTGATTCATGTTCAATGTTAAGACATGCCCATGCCTTGCGTCTCCTTTGTGGTGATATTCCCTCTGGCGTATCGATGATGACAGTACATACCGCAGGTCCACGAGGGACCAGTGGCGTGGTATCTGCGATAAAAAACTTACCTTTTTCTTGGAGAAATGTTCCTCGGCTATCGTTCTTCAGACGATAAGATCTTTGACCAAGCTTACTTTTTACAACATTTTGTATTCATAAGGATGCCAATATCGGGTGTATTTTATGTTGAGACTGTGGTTTTTCCTGTCTTCTAAGGTTGATAGTGGTCCTTAATTGATCAGTGTTGCAGCTTTTTGGAGAATTATTTTTCTGAGATAATCTGCAAGATGGTTTAGAGTTTGATGGTTTTCATTTGTATTTTATGTTGTGTATCAATGCATAATGTTGTTCAGGCACGTTTTTTGCGAGAGCTCCATAAATTCTGCACTTTATGTCATATCGTCAAGTCCTTTTTTAGATATAAAAAATGAAGGAATCATTACAAATGCATACGATAGTGCTGATAAGGAACCTGATTACCGAATGCCCTTCTGGAATAATCTCCCAAAAAGTCTATAAGCGCTGCTTTCAAAGACCATAGGAAACAGTCTAACTGTTGTTCGCAAAATGAGAGTCATTTGATTAGAAAGAAGCCTCACAAGATTGCACTGTTGCTTAGAAACGATTGTGTCTTAAAGTTCCAACTGCCATTTGCAGACTAAGAGCAACCACCAAAATGTCACTAGAAAAAGTAAGTGCACACAGATCTGAAAGGTCTAAGGGTGGCGACCGAATTGGGTGATGTGTCTGACGAGCTCTAGTCAACAATCCCACGTGTAACATTTAGCAGTAACCTTTAATCAGTTAAAAACAGTTTGTAAAACTTTTGGAAATTGCCGCTGTGTCACTTTTACTTTAAAAGTCAAAGTATGCTGGATTAGATGTCATTTGCATGATTAAGGATCTTCTAAAAATTTGTGATCAATGCAGATATATTTGTTTGGCAATGCGTGATAACCATACCCGGGCAAATGCTTATATTTTGTCTTTCTACTTACCAGAAGCTGGGAGTAACAGCTTGTGCATTAGTTTCAAGTGCAAGTCAACCGAAGACAAATGACATGCCATTTCATCAGATCCTGTAGGTTACAGTGCTTTCACCCTCTAAATACCACCATGTAGTTCGTAAATTGACATTTTGGGACTATTATCTCAAAACACAATCATTGTCTGCAAACCCGACCGAGCTTACAATGGCTGCGACTAAGATATTGGCAAACCTAACCAGCATTCTGGCTTCATTAAGAATACATTGGGTTTGCTGAGCGTTCCAAGAACGACTGGAGCAATTGCCCAAGGGTTGCAAAAGAAAAAGGCCGCGGGAACAGGATATAATCATCGTTGCAGCAGCGCAAACATGGTGAAGAATTAGCTGATAAAAGAGTGGGAAACTTAGTCATTATAAATCGAATCATTGTGATTATTGCTGCTAGGCAGGTATAAGCTATCCCCCTGTTGAAGGGAAGCTGTGAGCACTCATATCTTTCTTGTTGTACCACAAGTACTTTCTGTCGGTGGGAGGGGAGGGCAGGGCAGGGTAGACACCACTTTTACCGCTTTTGTCCCAAAGCTGTATGAAAAACACATTTTTCGGAGACATCTTTGGCCGGTTAATGGAGCTATCATCCAATATCCATGAACGAGCCAAAGATAAACTCAAAGGAATTGAGTTCCGGATGCTATTGCTTCGGTTGTGCCTTCAACTTTTCAGACTGCGCAAACGCTCAGTTGGTAAACAAGATTTGCCAACTCGGGAATGAGAAAGATCCTGTTCGACGAATCATCTTCGCAACACGCATGGGAAGGGCTTCAGGAGCGCTCATTACAATGAGGTAGCTCTCGCGACAGGAGTACAAAGTTGTAACTGTAATATACCCTGGGACTACCCCCTTTCGTGATCACCAAGGCCAATAATATTGAGCCGAGTGTATAAGCCGTCTTGCTCCATGTCTTATGATAATCCGTTTTCCGATGACGAAATTTACTCGTATCAGATATGAAAGAAGAGGAAGTTACATGGATAAAGATGAAGGAAAAGTTCTTTCACCATATCTTGAGTTGGTATAAAGGCAAGTCAGCTCTAAGAATGACCTGGAAAAAGTAGCCCCTAGCTGTCCAGAGTATTCGTCTCTGTCATGCTTGCACCTACAGATAGAAAAACAAGTTCTCCCTGATTAAGGTGACGCCAGTTTCAGGCGTTGGATCGTTAGCATGTCTCAGTAATCCCTTTTCCGATGTGAACATTCACTGGTATCGAGGTATTAGGGAAAACATGGAATATAGACGAGGAGTTTTTGCGATATTGTGTTGTGAGTTATCAAAAAGATGGTTAGTCAGGAAGAAGGTTTCTTACCCGGAAGAACCTAAAACATCAGTAGCCCCGGTAGAGTAACTGTATATCTTTGCCTCCAGGCAGAGTGCATGTGTATCTTCAGATTGTTAACATAGTGAAGGATCTCTATCCCTGTTGAAGATGACATGACGATCAGATCTTCAGCTTCCTGTAGCATGTCTTACACTAATCCCTTTTCCAATGACAATTTTGACAACAGTATTGGAGTCTTAAGGAAGGAACATGGAATACAAATAATGGCTCAGAGACATTTCTGCATTTGAGCGACATCAGTTATTATGAAGACTGCGGACTTTCTTGGAATACTTTTGAACATTGATTGTATCTCCATACTGCAGAAACATGATTGAAAGAGCATTCATTAGGCAAAGAAGTGTTGTTTTCGAATGATGTCTGTACATTATTCGTGTCAAAACATAACAGCCAAATCACAGTCATACTAAACGTGTTCAGTCTTTCTGGACATCAAGCGATTTTGAGATAGCCCCTCAGGGTGAATGCTCATTGTACGATATCTGAAAAACATAAGATGATGTGACATTATCGGGATGATCTAAAAATAGCCTTAGATGAGCAACAAGTGCAGCGTATCCATCCTGTCATCAACAGTATCAGATGAAAATAGTGCGATATCTTCCAAACATGTATTTTTCCATGCAGACGCTATCTGAAGGAGAAACTAATGTTTTGTCGTTAATATGAGCCTACGGAGTACCTTGCGACAAGTATTAGCAGAATTATTTCTCAAAGGAGCGCCTGCTATCATGATACTTTATGAAGAACAAAGCAATATGAGAACATGCTCATTCTCGGTTTGAGAAGATGCTTGTTGCATGTTGATGCCAGGTTGGCTACAAAGAAACGTGCTGCTCTTGTTGCAAGCGACTACTTTTGAAAGGACTCAGTTCTTTATGAAACCTGTTGCACGTTTCGTCCATCTTGGCTCCAGGGAGTCGTAGCATGGTGCAGCTTACAACTCTTTTTGATGATGCGCTGTTTGCTCATGTTGCATGCGTTCCTAGTATTTTTGATAACATTACACATTCGAACAAACCTATGGTATCCTAATGCCACTTTTGCTCAAGGGAGTTGCAGCAAAGGGGGATACGTATGGCTGTCTGTGATGAACTGTGGCTCAGGTTTGGACCAGATCTGTTGCATGCTGTGCTGGCCGGAGGGAGTTGCATTGCAATAATGTTGCTAAAAGCTATCATATTATTTGATAAACTGCTCCGATTTTTATCACTGACCCTTTGCATGCCAATAACAAAATGGCCCAAGGGAGTTTCAGTAGATGACTGTTCCTGACTGTATGAGTCGCAGTCAAAGTCGATTTTGTTGTAGGGAAACAGTGATTACTAAGTTTTATCCTCTCCGAAACCAACCAATTTGTTGAATCAAAGTCAGAAAAGTAAAGAAGTTAACAAAAACAAAAGACCACAGTAAAACAGTAAAAGCTCCACATTTATCAATCTTGTCAATACATTCCCCGCACGATCCTTTTACTCCAGACCATTTAATTTGATTTAGATTGGATTCAATGGGAAGCCATTTGTCTCACTTAACAGGCCAATGTTGTCGATTGAAGAATAAAGGACATGCAATTTCTTCCATCGTCGTCACTTGAAAGACTAAGAAAGTTTTCAGAAGACCTAAATGGTTTTCCTCATTGATTTAAAGTGTTGTTTAATGATTTCGTTGTCTTGTTTTAAACTCATTAAGGTTTTGAAACTCGTTAAGTTTGTGGAAATCGTTGCTTCTGTTTGCAGGGTGGAGTTTTGAGTCTTTCTTCTGAAGGTGTTTGCCACTCTTCATGTGCAGAGGAAATCAGCAACAAAAATGCTAAACGTTAGACATTCAAGATTTTGGACATTCTTATCTTCTTTTGTACTAAACTCATTAACAATCATTTGAAGTTCTTGAAGAGTACCCTCTGGTGATAGTTGTTGTGCGAGATAAAGCATAGATATTGAGAATTAGAAACTGTCATGTTTTGTAGACAGGACCTGCCTCAGGTTTATCATCAGATGGCTTGTCAACCTTTATATCAAGGATATTGCAAATACGATGCCGGATGTCTGTCCCCATTGCTGCCAATAGTCTGCTCATAGAACATCGTGATATTTGGTCTGCAGATGAAGCGAATCTGCGGATAAAGCCAGCACTCAAAGTCAATAATTGCAGAAAAGGTGCACCGGCTCCAGGTTCCGTGCAAACCCTGATTGCCATGGTAACGGAGCCATTCACCATCTGGTAGCTCGGCAACCCAGACTTTCTGACACCAAGAAATAATGATGATGGAAATAAAGGAAGCTCGTGAAATAAAAAGACATCGAAGGGGAACTAATCAATTATGAATTGTGTTCTTCTGATGACAACAACATGAGCTGTGTTGGAGAACAAAATCGTGGTGATAACAGTGTTTTATGTAGCGATTTTCATTGAGCAGCGAGGATCTGTACCAAAAGCCCTCAAGAGACGCATCTTGGTATTCCAGCATCATATGCAGAAAGCTGATGTCATAATACGTATAGAAGGTCTCCATTCCTGGTGAAACTCAACGATAAACATGAAGAGAAACGCAAATACTTTACAGCGGGGAATTAGATGCATATACCTTGAATAATTCGTGCATCAAGTGAAAGATCTATCCAGTCAGGGTGAATTTCCAGATTTGATAGGATATTCATGAGGGAAAGGGGGCATTCTTGGAATATTCAACAGATGAAGGGATTATGGGAGAGTAGGAGCCCTTCCATCAGCACACCATCAGTAATGCATTACTCTGCACATTGTGCAGGGACTGAAAAACGTGGCATATGCTCTAGCAGTGGCATCCCCTTTTCCAAGACATTGATCTTAACACTTTCCCCTTCGCTGGTTCAGTTTATTCACTTGGTGAACAATTTCACCACGATTAACTGCACCTGATTTCCAGTGTTGCATTTCCAAGGATCTGTGCGCTATCATAATATGTAAACCCTGCCTGGTCTGCTGCCCCCTGGCGGGTGGTTTCTAGCCCTGGGGAGGTTCTGGACTAACAGATAACATGATGTTAATAGTGTAGTCCCTGCCTTTTCACAAAGGGTAACATATGGTGAGATGGGCGGCAATTGATAAAGCAATTCTATCTTGGCTATATGCATCTTCCATGGCCTTTCATGGCAGAAAATATCGCCTCTGTACTAAATTACTTGTGTTACTGTTGGCATTCTCAAGCCGAAGAAGCAAAAACTGCTGAACACTGCATCATTTAGCGATGCATTCTTCCTCTGGTATTGCATAATACATGAACCCCAGGAGAAAGCTGCTCCGAAAAAAGACTTGTACCGCCAACTATGCCATTAGTTCTTCACACAGGAAAATAGTTGGTGAACAACACGGCTCCTGCTGATTATCGTGTGTTACCGTAATGATGAAATTGGCTGCTGCATCATGATGAAGAATTGGATTGTGGGTAAATTTATTCCCTGTTCTGTGATACAAATTGCTTGCGTTCTCGGGGCATAAATATTGTATTTCTTGTAAATTAGTTCCGTCAAAGATGCTATTTTGTTCGGTTAACGCAATATCTTCTGGCACCGTTGACATGTTTTTCCATTGCTATTTTAGAAGTATGTTACATGTTCATCCCATGCAACCCGGAATGTTAGCCGTTTTTAATCCAACAGCTCGCCATGATTGATATTCTCCTGCTGATAGCAGACTTGTCACATAGTTATTGAGAAGATTATCATTGGGAAGCTCCCAATGAGCACTTTGTGATCGTAAACCCATTAACATAAGCATTCACTCAGTCCATATAGGGTTAAGCATTGAATGCTTAATAACAATGTCGATGGTCTCGAAGCTCCGCCGACTGATAATACCTCAACCTGAGTAAGGTATCATGCAAACGATAACTGGTTTCCATGGGAACCAAATATGGACACATACATACGTTTTAATTTCATCATCTGAAGAGAGGCTGTCTGTGGCGCAAGTGTGGAGTGTGTCTGTTTGTAGATGGTGAGATCACCCCGATCAGCCTCTGCAACGCCAACCAATGCCTGTAAACAACATCCTGACAGAGAGTGCATATATAGTACGCCCTTGGGACCAGAAAAGTGCTGTCCATCAAATAGTTAGAACGCAAAAGAAGAAACGAAAGAGACTATTGAGTGTTGATAACTTTATTTGACCAGTATTTCAATGGTTGAAAGGATGTACATAATATTTATGACCAGCGCTGAACACTCAATACAAGAGAAAAAACTCATCAAATGGTTGACTCAATCTGCACTAAACTCTACATTCACCTGAAGTGATGTGGCATTGATATCAACGTTGCTCTAACCCCAGTTATCACGCAGCATCAAATGCTCATTTACCTGGGTAAATATGAAACATCAGGGATGAAAGGATGAACTTGAAACATACTGCTAGGATCATCATATACCTGCAGCTCGTCATTGTTGATTGGTCTTTGAACACCATCTGTCTGTGTTGGCTTTACTGATATATCGGAGGAATATTGTGGGCCAAGGAGTTTATTAGTGTCACCAAGTCAATAAATTCGTCCTGCTTCATCTTGCAATTGCCCAGTGTGGTCCTGAATACTTGTCAACCAAACATCATCTTTGTCATCAGGCATGGTTCTGGTAAGCTGCCATCAGGGTGTAGTGAAGTATTTGCTGTGAATCATCCATGACAACAAGGGGGTGGGGAGGGTTCAGATGCGGGTTTAGTCAGCTGGAAAGACCAATAAGGATGCATCATTGAGCCGACGTGCCCGCGGGATCAGGAGGAGCTGGGAGGGGTTGTGACCCTGAGCTATTAGTTCATTCTCACAGATTGGCTCACAGTTTTGGCCACTGTAGTGTGTTTTACGAGAACATGGGACTCAGATGTTTGATGATTTCACACAGAAAATGCAGTAGTTACATGCAAACCATACTTCATCAGGAACTGCACACAAGTCAGAAATATACTTATTCTCTTTAAGATAAGCTTTGGGCCATCCTGGAATGCCTCAAAACCAAGATGGCCGCAAAAAAGAAATGGCTGCCAAATATCATTCTCCACAGTTTGCAACAAATGTCACCAGCAGTCCTTTGGGAAATTGTATGTGGCGTGACGATTCTCCCACCGGTGTAGATTCACGCGCCAAAGTTGATCAGGCTTAACGAGATGACTCAAACAACACAAACCGTACTGCGTCCATAGAAATAACTGGCGTCGGAAAAGTGATAACACCGTCAATCGCTTCCGGGGTGTTCGCTCATCAGATTAGATGGCTTTGGTGATCAGTGGCAAAAAAGGATTGTCTGGCCCCGATTTGGTGAGGTATTCTTACGAGCCTCGGCTGCTAACTGGTCTGGCTGAGTTTGTAGGATGACTTTCTCAGAGGCAGATACCTCAAACTTGAACAACAAAGATCATACCTAATGGGACAGAGGATCCCGTTTCAGCATTTCCAAAGCATGTTTTGGTGACGGGAGGGGCTTTGATGGGAGTCTCATGTTTTCCAAACGTTCGGCACCATTAAATATAATATGGAGGGGAGGAGGATAAAATACTGGCTGATGTTCTTTCCAAGGTTGGAAAAAGCAATGTTAGAGTTACCATACTTCAGATGACCCAGGTTTTCCCATCTTAGACCAAGTAGGGCCAGCAGTGTTAAACAGCCCATATGGGGAAGGCCTTCATAATTAAGAGTTTTATAAGCAAAGTGATGACTGATTTTTTACCACCCCTCATGCCATCATTCATGTTTTTAGTAAATCCAATAATGAGACAGTCCTTATGAGCATACATCCATCTGTTTGTCATATAAGTCACCTAAGTCACGTGACCATGATGATAGAATAGCGCGGATGCAATCATTATCATCGCAAACAAACGTCCATTTGTAATAGCGTTCACTACAAACAGACATTATCAATTTTTGTATCAGTTATCCGAGACCGTTTAATCCAATATTGTATTGATTTGTCGGGACCGTTTTATGATAATGGCAGATTTACGTGCGAGATTGATAGACAGATTTAACATCCATTTGACGCTTTAACCTTTTCATGCCCATCTTCTAATCCTAGTCTAAGCTGGGAATGAATGGAAGTATGGAAATATTGGCAAAGAAACTTATCTGCCCATTTCGACCCTGGTGGTAACTGTCGGTTACGCCGTGTACCTCCTGCCTATGGTTCCAGGAGAAAGGGTTTAAATCTACCGATTTTCAGTCCATCATCCCCTGGGCCGGGTCGTCTCATGCTCCCACCTCGCTGAGCATGTAATCTAATTAGTCGTCCATCTCATCTTCCGTCATCTTTCTATTTTCTAGCTGACCGGATCAAGCGCACCACGGACAAGAACGGCCTCCCTAACCCACGAATCGTCGAACATCCCCAGAACCAGTACGTCGCTAAGAACGACCCAGCAACTCTGAACTGCAAGGCCGAGGGTGACCCACCACCGACGATAACATGGTACCGGAACAAACGGCCTGTGATAACCGCGCGAGAGAACCCGACATCTCATCGGACTTTGGTGAATTACGGGCAGCTATTCTTCTACCGGATTATACATAATAAGAATAATAAGCCGGATGTCGGGACGTATTATTGCAATGCAACAAATATACATGGGACTGCGATCAGTAAAAATGCTACGCTGGAGATAGCTGGTGAGTATGTCCAAGATAAGCCTGGTGTGAAATACGTCTCTGCCTCAGAAATCATCACTGCATCTTAAAAGAGAAACAATATTTCTGACATTATAACCAGAACATTCCATAAATTTCGAAACATCAGTTTACCTTGCGACAACTTTTACATTTGAAATCTAATATTATTTGAATTCTATATTCCACTGTGAATGAAACAGAATTTCAATAAGTCTGTGCCACTCTTAGCTTGCTTGTGACAGCTCTGTTCTGCTCATGCAGTTGTTCGTATAAATGCACTAGTACTGTTGCCAAGCCGAAAGATGTGATTATCACAGTTTGCTCTATAAATAGCCAGTAACTATTCAAAATAACACAGTTCAGAGAATACAAGAATTCTTTAAAAATCGATTTCAAACTAGGAATTGGATTTCTGAATCTTTTGTTTCCGTAGCAACAATACAATAAGGTCTAAAAGAACAATTGAAATGCATGTGCTCTATGAATATGTGTATATATTCTCAGTTCAAGTAAGGTTGGAATGCACTGCAGATCATTTCACCCTCAGCAGAGCGAACAGGGTGAACATAATCAAATATTGGTATCAGTGCACTTAAGCTACATGAAACAGACTTCCATTAGATAAAACATTATTTGTATTCTTTTGTTTAGTAAAACCAGGTATGCATTTGTTTTATTTGAATTCCAACATTTCAGAACTTTTTTTTTATTTAAATTTTGCTTTGCTTCATTTCGACCCTCAATTATTTAGTATTTTCCTTTATAAAAAATCTATGTGAGTTATCGGCGAGACATTTTCAAACTTCTGCAAAATCAGACTTGCTTTGGCTTTGAGACAGTTGATTGAGCTGAGAAAAGCTCAAAGCAAATTAAGTTATGGTACCCCATGAAGTCGGATTTTGCCCATGATTGGCCTTGCCAGGGAGTGACTTGACAATTCATTACCATTTCATCCCAAAAAAGTTCTCAACCAGTTGATTGTTGAAATTAGAACCATTTCTCATTAGAGCAATAAAGTGATATGCATCCTCAAGTCAGGCCCATGCTACATTGCAACTGAAATATCTGACAATCTGCTCAGAACAACTTATCATTCCGGGGCAGAATCATTGGGCGCTAACTTGGTTTATTGGCCAAACAATGTTTCAATAAACAGCAAACGTACAGTAGAGGAATCTAACACCGTACCTACTTTCGTTGATTAGCTGGGGAGTGTTGCTAAAATGACTTCAGCTTCGGAAAGGTGTTAGGTGAAATTGTGTACAGTAGCATTAAGAACAGGAGTTATAGGGTAGGGAAAGTGTCTGCAATTCCCTAGATATATGAGATAGGTGTTAAGTTTCTGCTGAAGTATTTTGAGGGGACGACGGTAAGATTAGACAAATTTACCTCAGTCTGCACTGCTTTATGTTAGCGTGATTCAGCAGTCTATTTTCTAGATGATACCTTTCGACTTCCAGTAGCAGCACGCTTTGGGTCGAGTTTCCGAGCGCTTGGGCCTACGCCGTATTCCTTATCGGATAATTTGCTGCATCAGTCACTAGTTGTCTGAACCTTTTGAATATCTTTAGGTCCTTCATCTTAATCTCTCATGAGCATTTTCTGTCATGTCTGCCCTCAGTAGACACACTTTACACCTTGCCAGATATTTGCATTGGTTACTCGTTCAAGAAAAACAAAGTTCAACTCCTCAATGTTTTTATACAACTGAGATATCAAAACATATAATTACATTCAAAGTCTTTCATATTTTCAGTTTTACGGGATGACTTCAAACTCCAGCCCAAGAACAAACAGGTCGCCGTCGGGGATGCGGCGCTGTTGGAATGCCGGCCACCAAAAGGGCAGCCAGATCCAAGGGTGAAATGGCTGAAAGATAAAGAACCCGTTGTAGAGTCGTCACGATTCCGATTGCAGGAAAATGGGAATCTGGTCATCACGGATACGAGGAAGAGCGATTCTGGGGTTTATGTTTGCGTGGCGTATAACATTGCTGACGAGAGGCTGAGCCCCAAGGCGACATTGTCAGTTTTAGGTAAGGGTTCAATAAAATGGTTTGAATAATCTTGACCTGAGACTGTTGGCAGATCAGGGAGGCTCGTTTATGTGCGAAAAGTAACAGACTGGTATCTACTATCTTGAAGTACATAAGGACTAATCATGCTTGCAATGGTCGGGAAATAAAGTTTTCATTCAGCTGAAATTAGTGTTACAGTAATCATGATCATATACTTCCTTTGCAGAAAAGCCCAAATTCATCAAGCAGCCCGATGACATCTTGGTAACAGAAAATGAGGATGTCCAGTTCGAATGTAAGGCGTCGGGTGACCCGGCACCAGTTATAGTGTGGAGAAAGGACGATGGACAGATTCCTGTCAACAGGTATGTGTCACAACTGACTTTGCCATTAGATCAACGTCTTGTCAGATCAGAGGCCTTGCCTGAACTAGATTGCGAGGGAGGCCCATATTGAAGTGTTATCAAGTCCATCGAAGAAAAGCTTGCTTTATTTGCACCGAGAGATGATATTGAGTGTATTCAAGATGAGTGCATCACGTTATACTATTGCGTATGGTCGAAGAACGGCTGTTCCTAACTGTCTTTGTGGTCGCGTCACTTAAGCTATTCTGGTTGTCATTTTGCCCGCTGTGTATACATGTAAATGCAAACTAATATCAAAACCAGAATCGTCTCACAAATCGTCCCCTTCACCTACTTTTGTCCTCTTACAGGAATCGTATATTGGAAGATAAAAGTCTGAAGATATCGCGAGTGAAGGTTGATGACGAGGGTCTGTATGTCTGCAAGGCAGAGAATCCAGTGGGAACCATTGAAGCTGTTGGACGACTGACTGTACATTGTGAGTGTTTGTTTTGACATGCACTTTAAGAGCATCGCTATGGTTGAAAGAAACACACTAGATCTAGACTTCTCTTCAGCGTCTTGTGTCTGAGATGAGAGGAGTATCTCCACTTTTCACTGTCAGGTGGCAGTATCTATTGGTCCCAACAGCAATATTGATTCATCAAGGCACAGCTATCAGTGAGTGGAATCGCCTTCAGGGTTTCTCGGTCTGAGACGAAGGTAGTGCCCTGTGAGAGTAGGGAAGTTCGTATCTGGGTCAAAGTGTATGAGAGACTGCTTGAACGAAGAGGAGGCCTGGTGCACTCGCTTTTAATCCTGTTGACCATCAATTTTGCTCACCTCATGTTTGTCAATTTCAGCACATCCCTCATTTGTGACTACACCACAAGACAAAGTAGTTGGCGTTGGGCGGACCGTCACCCTAAAATGCGAGGTCACGGGCAATCCTCCTCCAGCCGTCTTCTGGAACAAGGAAGACAGCCAAATCTTAATGTTCCCACGCCAGGATCATGGAAGATTCTCCGTCACTGAGGAGGGGACCTTGATCATCGAGCGCTCGCAGAAGGATGATGCGGGAGAGTACATCTGTCAGGCATTGAGTGTGGCTGGCAGTGCCTTTGCTAAGGCAAAAGTTGAAGTCAAGGACGTCGACCCAAGACCACCACCTATCATCCACCAAGGTCCACAAAACCAGACATTGCCTATCAACAGTGTTGCCATGCTCATCTGTCAATCATCTGGCGACCCCCAGCCGACGGCAATCTGGTACAAAGACGGCAAACCGATGGAGGGAGGCTCGAGTACGAGGGTCACTCTCCTGGGGTCTGGCACTCTGCAGATTTCGGATTTGCAGTTTTCCGACACAGGGTTGTATACGTGTAAAGCTGTGAGTGAGACTGGTGAGACTTCGTGGAGTGCAGCACTGACAGTTGAAGGTAAATACCAAATTAGAATTGGACTGGTGTGGCAGGATGACCCTAGCTAACGTCCTCATTACTGAACAGTAAGGGTGACATGTTTCCGTTGTTTGACAAGCTCAATGGGATACCAGGATGGTACTTTCTCGTTCGTATTGTTTCTATTGATTAGGCTGTTTTTAGTGTGACGACCAATTTAGTACCTCATGGTATGACTTCAAGATGTGATATCTTATTGCTTCCTCTAAAGAAGCTGCTAATTTCGATCAAAAGGATTGTCCGTACACAACATCTTGACAAATGTTTATCAGTAAAATTTTGATCGTTTTAGCTGAAGATATATTCATTAACTGTAAGTAATCTGAATGAACCTGAGAGTCAGACGTGTGGTGTGTTCTATAAGCACATGATTTTGTGGTCTTCTGATACACTTTTGCATATCATTTTGTGTTCAAATCTTCAAACAGGACATCTGTAGTAATTGTGATTCTTGAATTTCCAGCTCCAAGTAAAGCCTCTGTCATCTTCCACCGGACGCCGGAGCCGTCCACTTTCCCTGGTCCGCCGTCGAAGCCGATCATCACAGAGGTGACGGAGAATTCCGTCAAGCTCATGTGGAAGCAGAATCCAAACCAGGGGGCGTCACCAGTCATTGCATACACCGTGGAGTACTTCAGTCACGAAACAGGAGAGGTAGGTCCTAATACCTAGGTGTGTAAATAAACTGGTATTTAGTCATTTCATAAGTTCAGACGAGAGTCCTACAGTTGCTGTTGAAAGGTGAATGGGGTATTTTGCTTGCTTGAATTGGGCATGTTGGACTTGAAGATATATGACTAAGCATTACATACCTTCTTCCTTTCAGGGTTGGGTCGTAGCCTCTGACCATGTACAGGGTAACCTAGAGTATTATGAGGTGAAGAACCTGCGTCGAGACACCAGTTACATGTTCCTAATCCGAGCAAAGAATTCCCACGGGCTGAGTTTGCCGAGCTCCGTGTCTGAGCCAGTTAGGACTGGAGGTCAGTATCCCGTTCTTTACACACCTACGCTTTTGAAAGGGGTCTGCTCTGAATTTGTGTCCTTTGTCCAGCTTAATACCAAGGATGAAACCACACCCTTCGCTGTCAACGACACCTGACATCATTTGTTGATTAGGCTATGTTATGTGCAAGACCAAACAAATCAGTTCTCAATACCGCTACAAACTACTACTAGTACTATTGGATTTGAGGTACAAGGCTTCGAGGACTGGAAAGAACTAGACAGATTTCCAGTTTGCGTGTTATTGAAGAAATGACTTAAATGGGCAGGCGGTCTACCTAAAGGACAGCCACATCAGATTTAAACTAGTCTCATTGTTAAAGCCTGACTCACATCTGAATCAGTAGGTGTAACGAAAATTAGATTTTGACTTTTATGTAATAGTCTTCTATGTCTGGGAATAAAGGTTACGTGCCTACAGGAATGTGAAAATCTATATCTGGTTCATGGTTTAGCTGGATAAACAACATGAATGAACTCATCAATAAAAGGATTGAAAATGAAAATCAATAAATCGAAGTTATTTTTGAAGCAACTATGTTTGTTGCGTTATTCTGATGAAATCACTTAATTTGTTCAGGTCAAATAGCATCAGAGAAACACCGCCCCTCTGATGTTTTCCAATATCAAATAACATACATAATTGAATACATATTTCTCAAGCCCCTGTAGAAATGCAATTAAAATAAACGTTGGTAAAAATCACATTTCTGAACTTGCATTTCGGTAGTTATAATTTGCCGAAAATATTTTTATTATTTTAGAGGGTGTGGCTTCATTGTCAAGTTTCGTCAGTGGAGCTCGACTTGTTCATAATTATGGTTGAAACTAAAGCATTTCGATTGAGCAATTATGTTTTCAATTTGCGCTTTGTTTACCAGCGTTTCCAGTTGCACGAATTATAATTTTTAAACTCTGCTCAAGATCATATGCAACATGCATTTAGGGTAAACACTAAATATAATAGGCTAGACATGACATTTAAATAGATAAACAAGTGTTCCACAAGATAATATGTAAAACAACTGATCATCAACCTCATTCTTCCTACGCCTACCACATTCCCTGTGCTCGGCGTATCACCATATTTCCTCGTGTAATGTACTTCCTGCTTTGTTTTGTTTCCATCACACCTTCTTCCTGGATTGTTAATGAACCTTGCCTTGGCGGATAAGTTCCCATGAGAAATATCCGAGCGCATTGGCTCAAGCTGTTTTGTCAAGTCCAGTTGAAGTGCCATGTAAAACGAGAATGTTGCGTTCTAACACTCCATCCTCCTGGATGGGGATAGAGTCACTAGCCAGGATCCTTAAAGTGCATGCTCTCGAGAGCTAATACAGAAGAGGATCACGATGGAAGAATAGCCTCTCGTGTGTATTTCTGAGCACAACGCACCATGTCCCACCTGTTTGTCAAACATCACCTTCCCGACTGTTTCGTCATGTGCTACGTCCCACCCGTTGCGTCAAGTCCTTGTTCAGTGTTATTTCCCCAAGTGCCATGTATTAGTTTGTCTCTTTTACCTAGGAGGAGATGGATCGAGGCCGACGCTGGCACAATTCGACATTCCTCTCGTCGAGCAGAAGTTGAGCGGCAGTGTAGTCCAGTTGCGAGAACCCGAGGTCATCAGTTCTACAGCAGTCAAAATTAATTGGAATGTAAGTTAAACTTCTTACGAGTATCGCAGATGATTTGGCCTTATAATGCTGGGGAGTTTTGAGAAGAATACGATACACTACATTAATCAACAATGCTACAAATGGTACCATCAGAATGTGTTTGTCAAGAGCTTTCAAGGACACTTCATATATTCCAGGTGGTCAAGTCCCACAAATACATCGAGGGTTTCCACATCAAGTATCGTCCAATGCCGCTGACCCACGCCCACCACCACCATCACCACCACGTAGAGTACAGCATCGAGACCGTCACATCTCAGCGCGCTACCATGTACGTCCTGCGCAATCTGCAAAAATACACTTGGTACGAGATCCGAATACAGCCATTCTATCTGACCGTAGAAGGTCAGCTGAGTAACGGGGTCCGAGTTCAAACTTTGGAGGATGTCCCGTCAATGCCGCCGCAGAATATTGTCGCCCGGAAAGTTGCAAACAACTCTATATTGATAGCGTGGAGTCCACCGGCGAAGGATCATCGGAATGGCATCTTGAAAGGATACAAGGTTGGTAACATTCCATTTATTAGGAAGTGAGGTCCCTTTGACAAACCACCAATCAAACAATAACAAAACATTAAATTACTTCACGTTAAGACTAACGACTAAGTCAAAGCTAACGTGGCTTCGAACTACCCAGTCCGAAGATAAAATGGTTATACGGGTTTTAAACATTGACCTGCTGAAGGGACAGTAGGGATAACAATAGCATTTCCCTCGGAGGAAAGGAAACTTGATGTGATGGCTGGTTTTTGTCTGTGCAGATTTCACAAAACCATGCATAACGTGCGTTGTGTTCGGAGTAATAGACGTGATGGAGACATCACTGATCAGATGGATACCGAAATGAATTGCTCTGTTCTGGGGTACCAGTTGGTGCAGTCAGTCAATATGCTCTCTCAACGAATGTGTTAGTACTGATGGCTGATTTTCCTTTCAGATTTATTGTATCGGAAACTCGAGCAAGTTTAGCCGTAACATCACAACCAATGCCACGACAAACAAATATCCGATCAGAAACGTCATCCCAGACATGATGTACAAGATTTATATCGCGGCCACAACACGGATGGGGGTTGGTGTCAGAAGCGAGGCACAGATTGTCGGTGAGTAAAGCCTACAAGACGTCTCACTGAACTTACCAGTGAAGACTAACTTGGCCCTCTTGCGGGACAGTTGCCTCTTCGTCTTCTTCCGCGTTCGTTATGCCAATGGAGGTGTTATTCTCCAGCAAGTACTCCTCCACCAGACGAGACTTAGTTTCTGGCATGCCACAGTGGTATTGCATTTACCCGAGGAGCTGTACTTGCTCTTCGCTTCTATCACAAGTGAATCGGAAAACTTTCAAAGTTTGCCATTTGGACAATGGCGGGTATCTTTTGAAGTATGCCCCTGGGTCTATTGCAGGGCTTGACTGGAAGATGGAATCTATTTGCCCTGCACAGGTCGTGCTTAAATTTGCCGATCGAAAAAAACACCCACTGTCACACAATTTTTGGTACACGGATACACTTGGCATCCGGATCAAATATACAGGGGTTCCATCACAAACTTTTGTCTGTGTTGCATTTTGATATCAAATGCACATCTAACTATATTTTTCCCCACCAGGGGGCACAGAAACCTCAAGCTACGTCCAGAACTTTGTCAACGAGCCTTGGTTTATCCCGACCATCATCGGAATCTTTGGCGGCATGATATGGTTTGCGTTATGCGTGTTCAGCATTTGGCTCTACAAGAAACGGCGGAACCGGAAACCTTACATCAAGGCAAAAAACCCGGGTATGGTTCTCAATCGTAAGTTAGGTTAATATGCACCAGAAAAGTTAGGTAGCCCTGAATAATTAGTCAAGATATTATCTATGATTTAAGGGTCAATTTTCTGTGGGTTGCTCTCTTCTTTGAAACATCAGTGATAAGTATCAGAAGTTTTCTTTGGTAAGAGTTTTTTGACTCGTCAGAGGCATATTTTCAATTGGGCTGCTTAAACTTCTGGCTTTAGATCTGTCTTTTTGTGCCACTCCATTGTTGTTTTATCGTTGTAAAACATTTGAGTGACTTTGACAAACGATTGAGTTTGAGCCACTGGCAGTGTCAATGACACAGCCGATATATTGGGTTTATAGCCTGACGGGCCCAATAAACAAGCATTTCAAGTCTGCACAAATGTCACTCGGGGAGTCATTTTTGCCTCTAAGCTTAAATTTTAGTCTGTGCTGGATGTTCTTGCCTTGTCAGTTACTGTTGTGATGTAAACTCGATATGTATTTGCAGCCAAGTAATGATTCCAAATCTATATCCAGTTTCAGGAAAACAACCAGAAGAAGTGGCCTTAGCAGGTCGGGATGGGTACCCGTCCATGCGAGACCCATACGGTCACAAGGAAAACGAACACGTTGACATGCGGGGACAGCAGCCTGATGTTACGAATATTTTAGAAAAACGGCAACAGAAGATGCAGGATTATAATCACGATACAAGTGATGTGACGCAGATGAAGACCTTTTATAACAAGGCGAACCCGATATCGTTGCCGGTGGCTCCATATGCGACTACGAATTTGTGTACTAGCAATAATCTTATAAACCAGGTGAGTTGTTTACATACGTGTCTCCAAACATTGCACCACGAGTGCTTTTTGGCTGGAACTATGTTAGGCGGCCTGTGTTCTTCCATTGATTTGAAAGTTGGTAGAAGACCTTATCAACGAAAGCCTTTAGTCTTTCTCTTCGTTTGACGAGGCTGAAACAAATTTCAGTAAAGAGAGTGTACTCATTTCATCACAGGCACCTTTTTTTCATCAGGCAATACATTAGCATTTCTTTCTGCTATCTGTGTGACTGGGGAGTGATTCAGAACATTTGAGTACCGAAGCTAAACGCTTCCAATGTTTTAAAAACTAACTTGAACCTTATCTACTTTATTTCCCAGCAGAGTGGCAACAGTGCCTTCACCCCTGTCAAAAATTCCTACATCCCACGCGGCGTCGAAAAGAGTGGCTCAAATGACAGTTGTCAGAAGGATCTTATGAATGATTCAAATTCGGACAACAGTCGACCAAACACAGGGCATTATGGTGTACCATCGGAAACTATGCCGATGATATCTTCGGATCAAAGTCCGACAAGCGATGGCAATTATACCATAGGTGAGCTTTGCCACTTTGACAAGTTGGAGTCTAACAAATTAGATTTTCGAAGGGCCACGAAGGGTATGAGGTGGAAATAATAAACTCGTCCTAAAAGTCGCAGTGATGGCCTTAAACTTGGATACTACTTTGTTATATCTACCTGGCTACTATCTATCTTACTGATGATTCTTATTTCTCTCCAGATGAAAATGGCATGCCCGTCAGAAGAACCAACATGCACATGGCAATGCGGAACCCGGTGTTGAACTTCGCCGACCTTTTACCGCCACCCCCAGAAAATCCTCCACCCTCGGACATTGGGACTCCACCTGATTCGCCTACACGAGGAATGTCACCTACGAAGTTTGAACACAACTATCGCGTCCCGATGCCCCAGAGTCAACAACGCCAGGCAATGAATGCATATCGGTCACCACATGATCGGTTGCCTACACCACCTAGGAACTTACCATTATCAGACAACGAGCGTCGTTCAATGTCGCCAAGAAACCAGCCTTATAACATTGACGAACGTCGCACCCAGTCGCCCAGGAATGACTTATCAAATCGTGTCCAGTCGCCAAAACAACGATGTCAATCCCCCCGGGGTTATAACGATAAATACCAAATCCGCGGAGCGAGTGACCCGGAGGGCCCAATGCCTCCAAGGGGAGGTTTCAAGGTGTTACCTACGGATCATGATCATAGGTTCATGAGTGATTCGGAGGTGCGTACGCCTCGCTTGTACCCACAACTGCCTCCATCGCCGACGAACGGTGTGTCGATGGACCGTGCCATACAGAGTTCGTTGCCAAGTTTGGTGAGCGAGCCCATTCATTCACCAGTACATTCAGCGAGGTAAGTGCTTGCAGATTTGTTTAGAAAATGATAAAATTTAGTCCACTGGTTGATGATGATCTAAATTCAAATTAATTACCGACTCATTCATATTCAACTGACTTTGATATGTAGGTTAGCATACCTTTGGACTTGACTCAATTGATTAGGATTCGACTCATTTATAACTTACATTTATCTAGATTATGACTCAACTTGAATTAGGTACCACATAATCAAGCAACTTTCTGTAACTTATCACTTTCAGATTGGAATCGACGCCAAACGGTCCGTCGCTTAGTGTGGACTTGTACCACCAGGGCGGCGGAGATTCGCCTGTTTATGATGGCGAGTACTTGCCCCCAGAACACACTGGTGAGTCCGATCCTAGTGATAACCCGGAACAAGAATATCCGGAGAGAGAGTATCGAAATACGGAACGAGACTGTGCTAGCCCCGAATCTAGTGTTGGAGAATTATATGCGGACGGTAAGCGATGGCGCTTAGCCTGAGCTAACCTGCACATTTTATAACACCCACCGCTAACTATGGAATGTTACATGTCAGATTATTCTTCAGTGTTTCTATGTTATATTAACAACTGTGCCAAAATTTAACTGATTTGAAAATAATTTTGTACATTCTGAACTTTAGGACTCATCTTTTCTTGCAAGTTAAATAATCTTTGAACTCAAATTTACAAACTCAAGCACCTTGAAATATTTTCTTCTTTAAAAATTACTCATTCTAGCCTCATCAATTCTAAGTTTGTTTACATTTTGGTCAAACCTATGTTTCAACTCATGTTGATTCTTTTGTTGAATTGGTGTCCGATGGAGCCACTATCTCAATGTGTCATTTGACAGTTCTGAAACGATCATGTCTTTATTCTTTGAAACATCTAAGCGAACTTGGGTTTTCATGAATGTAAATCAGTGTTCTAACTCTTAGTCCTGTCGTCTGAACTGTAATTTTGATCTGTACCGTACTGTACGTTGAAACTAACACCATAAGAAAATGGGATTTCGATCCAGCTCATTTCACAGCAAAAACCATTTTTAAAAGATAGAAGAAGCACGAAATACTGAATAATGATTTGAAATGTACACTTTTTCCATGTATAGGCACACCTATGTATATAGAATCATCCTATCATATCCTATGTACATTCAGTGTATGTAATGTACATTGAAATTACATTTATTATGTATATTCTCTGCTCTCTACTAATTACTTTCCGGTAGTCCTACAAAAGTGGCACAAGGGTACCGTAGTTCAACTGCTGCACAGTAGATATGAACCAGTGTATCACTCATGGGCTTTTGCCTATGTGAGGCTCCACAAATGCTGAACGAATACTGTATCTTGAGGTGTACAGTTGCAAGTTTAGCTATTCTAAATGGAAGTGACTACTTGGCAAGCCCGGCTTACCAAACAGCGACTTTTTCTTGTCCTGAATGGAGAGCCGAACTCATTAATATTAAAGTAAAGTCTCCAGCTCGCCAAACAGGGTAGATTTTTTACCTGTTTGGCAAGCCAGGACAAAAAAAGATGCCTGTTCGGCGAGCGGCTTGCCAAATAGACCCGGCCATTCTAAATACCGGTTTGCTGTCATAATTGAAAACTCTACCATGACAATGCTACCATACATTTGTAGAGAGTAGAGCTATACATAACCCACATCTATGGTGACACTCATGTTCATCCCATGTGTATATGTATATGGATTTTTTCTATGTATATAGAGGCTTCTTACGGCACACCGCTGGTTGAGGGTTCAGCACAGTCACAGCTTATGATAGTGTCCTTTGACTGCCTCCAATACATCTACCTGAAATTATCTATGTTCATGATGAAAAGTATTGTTGGTCCACGCAAACGTAATTTTGAAATTATCAGGTTCCTAATCAGTAACGGCCATCACTGAACTATTATCATGCTCCGGATCAACTTTTTGTGTACAGTTTAAGATGCATGTTGGTAGCATCCTCTACGGTACACAGAAGAATTGAACTATGCTGAGTGACGTCTCATACTGATCCTAGGTATATTTCTAACCCACTTCATCCTAAATTTCTTATTATAAAGATTTTGTTAATTTGACATAAGTGTGTTCAACCGTGGCACTGAGACACCATAGTGATTTTGTGTTCGTGAAAAAAATTTCCAACTTGCATATATCAAATTCACCCCTGGATTGTCTCAAAATATCTTCTCATGTTTCATGGTTATGAAATTCGAAGTTACGTGCATCAATGTTCCTTGCTTTGCTTTTGATGTTACACCTGGAAGTTAGTTTACCTACTTTGCACATATTATATTGCACCACCTGGCAGAATGAGTCCTGTAGAAAGTAGTCAGTGTTTCATTTGAAGGCAGTGAACACCATTATGTTGGAAGCCTTGCTTTGACATCATTTCGTCAGGTGTTTTGGTATTATATTTTGACTCAGATGAACTGGCGAGCAAAACAGCATCAAGGTGTTCACCGCAATAACGTATCAGCATCTCAATAGGTGGCACTGATTTTCACTTGGGTTAGTCTCAAAATGACATCATAACTCGAAGTATTGATGTCACATCTCTGTCACAGCAAGGCGATGCCCAGGTGACAATCAGCACCGCTAAGCAGCGATTGCGGTAGTTTTGCTAGTGTTCCATTATAGGTAATCGTTACTTGTTACTCTGGGTCTCTGGGTCACTACACCACCACCACTAACACACACACTAACACACAAACATTGCAAACACTGAAAAAAACTGAACACGGTTTTAAGCCTTCGAGGGAGCACTTGTCAACCCAAGGACAAGACGTTTTCGATTATCTGTTGCCAAGTAGCGAAGTTATCGTACCCCTCTTGTCTATCTCACTATCTACCTCCTGACCTCCAAACACCAATACATTGACATATAGTTCAGGTTCTAATGTAACAAATACATTTAACGCATGGTGTAATTAAGTGTTGTAAATACGTGTATATAACAATTTCCTCTTCGTTGCTAAGTTTGAAAAGAAAACGTTAATCACTCATTATAAGGTACAAAAAATATCACGTCGATGTTTTTTCCTTTATTTTGATTTATGCATCTGATTCATTTCTTGTGCATTTGAAGTTGAATTAATTTGATTGTTTCAAATGTGGTTGTTTGTCGTACATTTTATTTACTGCAAGGTACAATTCAAACTTTACTTTCTCAACACCGTTCTTGTAAAGTGATTCATTTTGTTTGATAATTTCAAAGTTCTTCACAATTTTTGTCCAGACCATGTTAATTTGATTAATATCTTCACCCTGTTCCGTTTTCATGTCTTCTGCTGACTCATCAACTTTTCAAATTTAAGGGAACTGATTTTTTTTTCAATATGAAAAAAGTGAGCCCTTCACATGGCCCAAAGAAGATTTGTTGATGATTGTGAGCAAATCATGTAAGACCATGTCTGCATCTTGTGTCCTCCCTTTGGGTTGGGAGTTGTTAATGTTTGCAAGGAAAACAAAGTGTTAAACACTGGTTACCATGACAGGTTGCCACGACAACAGAGGTGGCTGTGGCAAGTCAGTCTGATTTGTTTTCGGTCCTTGTCATTCTAAATCTTCTTTGGGCTAGATTCTGTTTCAAGACTTGCTTTGCCTAATCAAAGTACAAAAGAATGTACAGTTTATTGGACAAAGATAACTTGGAACAGAAAGGGTTCTTCAATGACCCATCATAGTTTTTACGCCAAATCTTTGCAGTTTTTTATGAATCTTGTATCGCGTTGTTTTAGGTGGTTCAATGATGGCATCATGGGCGAGCGTAACGGACGGGAGCAACTCAGAGTGTACGAGCGCTCGATCGAGTTTAGCGAGTTCTTCTGATGGGTCATTCCTAACTGAGGCCGACTTCGCAACCGCGGTTGCAAAGGCCGCAGAATTATCAGGGCTTACTGTGGTGGGGTCTACAGTATGTGACCCTAGCCATCAACAAGGAAAACAAGGTATGAAACAATGGTTACCATGACTGGTTGCCATGGTGTCAGTGGTTGCTGTGGCAACGTAATTTACCATAGCAACCATTGTTATGGTGACTGTGGTTGCTACACTGGCTTCTTGGTCGCCGTGGTGACTTCTTTCATCTTTCGATGTCATCTCTTCTGATGTGATAATTTTTCCAATGTTTTTTTTCTCTCTCTTTTGGCATGATTTCGAACAACTCTATCTATGACTTTTTAATCTCTTCTCGATGTTGTCACTTTCAAATTTGTTCACAAAACATAAGGTGCACTAAACTTCACACTATTACATCTCCATTGTACACCAAATAAGTACTTATGTACTCATTTCTATACATTATTTTATGTGTTGTGTTGAAAAGAAGATATTGAGTTGAGAGCACATGAGCCATCTCGGCTCATTTTCGTCTCTTTAGACAATATTTGGGCGATTCGTAGGAGTGTATAGGAGGAATCAAAGAAACCTGGAGGAAAATTACGCTGTCAAAGAGCGCATGAGTAAACCTGGACCAATGGAACCAGCGACCTCCGGGGTGACCGGCGCCAATGTTTCTATTGGGCCGCTTTGACTGGTAGGACGAGTTTATCGTTATCCCAAGAAGCGATCGTACAGCAAAAGCAGCAAAATAAGAAACCTGACAGGTTCCATTCAGACACAATAGCTCTGAGGCTGTGTCATCCTTGATCCTGGGACCAATGGCATGATCTAGAGAGAATTCCATAGACTCTACTATTGTCAGTCACTTGATAGAAAAGGGATGAATTCAGTTGTGATTTCTAGGTTTGAAGCCAAATTGAAGCAATGAGAGCGAAGTGCACAAGTTCTTCTTAAAACCTATGAACTTTTTAGTTGTCTGTGCTTCACGAACTTATCCATTGATGAGACAGCCATATTTGACAATCCCCAATTGTTTAAAACTTAAAAATCTTATTTACAACATTAATCTGCTTGGCATAACATTAAAACATGTTTGCAATCTTGTCCTAGCATGGGTAGTGCTGGATTGTGTATGTCTATCAAGTTCGCTAAAGTGTTTGTGTTGGTGAAGGTCTTAATGCTTATGTCTTTTGATTCGTCTGTGAGTTGGCATTACATTTAGCCTAGATATTTTTGTAATACAAGATCCTCTAACTTTCATTTCATATCAAAGAAACTTGTTTTACCAACCTTGTGAGTCTTGTGTCCCTGGTGTGTCTTCTGAAAAAGCAATAACCTCCATGTTCTTGTCGTGTAATGAAAAATGAACGGCTGCATGCTTTGAAATGTTGGTCGAAACTGTTCGACTGCTGTAAACCCAAATAGAATCCAGACATCAAATAGTTGATCGGAGTGTCCTTCGTTGTTCTAATTACTTTGATACAACTAGTTGGTGGCCATTCACATAAAAAGTTCATATTTGGGTTTGCAGTGTGCATCTTGACTTAGATTTCTCCTTCCAAAGGTTTGATTCGTACTTAGTTGTCCTTTTGCTATCTTAACTCTTTATGACATGACAACAAATAGATTATCATCCGTCATGGTTGGTAGTCTAGTCATCAAGATGGTATTGTCCGAAAGATAAACGTCATGGTTGGTAGTCTAGTCTTGACAATGGTATGTTGATGATAGGATCCTGTCAGAATAATCTACTAAATTTCGTTATTGCATTTCCAATGGCCATTTTCAGGAAAAAGATACCACAAACACCGAGAACGTGCCAAGAGACCAACTAGCCCTTATAGTACAGATAGTAATTATAGTGCAGTACCACCCCAGCCGAGGAAACCTTATCCGAAGTCACAGCGAAAACAACAATTACAGGATCAAGGACAACACGGTAGGTCGAGCGGTCAACTGTGAAAACCTCTCAAGATGCATTGCATATACCTCAAGTTTTGAGGACACAATTGGTAGAAAATTGAACCATGCAAATTCACAGACTCTGTATCTGGTCACCGATGTACATGAATGAGAACCATTGCAGGGTCTTGCTTGTGTATGGAGAACCGGATACAACATCTCTTAATTTTGTTCCATTTTCGGCCATTGACGCAATGATTCGAAGTCCTCAATGGGGTATTGACGACAGAATTTCTGTAAAGTTAGACATTTTCAATGAGGACATCTGTCTCGAATCGAAGACAGAATTTGTCGGTCCCAGAGGTTATCCTTGATGTTTTACTGTTGATGTGTACGTATCATTATGACTCGGGTGTTCGAATACCGACAGTGTGGTATCAATTACTTAAGTATGTAGTTGCCACCGCCACCAGTATCTCACTACAGCTACTCTTCCAAAGGTCAAAGCGAAAACGGCAACATCTTGTCTTCATGCCCGATTGACAGTTAAGAATAAGAAGAATTTAAGTTGTTGTTCATGTTGATCAAGATTATCTCATCTTATGTCAATCATTGGTTTTCAATTACAGAACATCTACATTGTACTAACACACATGCACTTTTCATGTAGCTGCACCTGGCTCCCGGGAAACGATATAGGGTACAATAATTATACCTGAAAATGTAATTCGTCGCATTGAAATAGTTTCACGTTTAACTTTAAGAAATTGATTATAAGTTAATATAAGCTGTCGAACCTTTCAAATATTAACAATCTTTATTTCTAGCTCATCGGCACCGCCGGGACCCCGACCTAGGTCAAGGCCACCAAGGTCAAGGTCACCAGGGTCAAAGGGTACCGCCCGCTCCGCCAGAGAGGGCGAACAGTCTCCGTCAACATAATAACGTGAATAATATGAATAAGACATCTCAATCTCCACACCAAAATGGAGAGTGGGGACCTCCGCAGTGTACGTAGTCAATGTTGTGTCCGCTATGTTTTGGTTTGGTGTGTGTAGCAGATTGATAATAATATGAACCTCCACATGTGAATGGAGAGTGGGGACCTCTTAAGTGTACGGAGTCAATGTTGTCTCCTGATATATTCTGGTTAATTGTAAAACGAAGTGATGATAATGTGATATGGAAATGGAGATTGGGGACCTATTCTGTTGAATGCTGCTAACTAATGTTGTTTTTAGAGGTAATTGCTCAGAGTGCTTCCTATTAGCATAGAGTGATTATAAGACATTGTCAGAATTCAGAGTAGGAAGTTATCCAGCTTACGTATAGTCAGTATTGTCTTATTTGTGCTTGGTTTAGTGAGTATCGCTGCCAGTTACGGTCTTCTCAAGTCATTTGAGGGTGTGTTGGGGGGGGGGGGGGGGGGTTCTGTTGTCCGAGGGGTTCAAACTTCAATGTGAGGGCAAATGTTCACTTGCTTGATGTCCTATGCCAACCATATGCACCTCTTTCTTTCTACTAATGCTACGATGCAACTACGATATTCTTCTCTCTGTTTCTCTCTTATCAATATTCATTTGTCATCTCCACTTTTCTTTGATCCATCCATCCATCCATAATGTTATCATTCTCCTCAATTCACCATTTCATTTTTGCCTTCGATGAACTTGTAGCAAGCTTTTATTTAATACCTTTCCGTTGTCCTCTTTAATAATTTATTTTTGTCCCAGGCAAGAAAATGTCAACAGTAAATTCATTTACCATTAAAGTTCTGCGGCAAATGTGACAGTCTGTATGTACCACCAATAAAAATGAGCAAATCCAAAAAAAATAGTTTCACAAAAATGTGGTGTTTTCTAATTTTCCTGCCTACATTTTTCATTTACGGATCTATAAATTTCAGAAAAGTCTCCTAAATTAACCGAATATTCTCTTCTTTCAGATGGTGAACTGCCCTCTTATAATAAACCAAATTTCCCTGTGGCCAGTTCAGGTAATACCGGGCCACGGAACATGAATACCTCAACTGGGCGGCGTCACCACCGGAACGACCCACAGGATTCATCTCATACTGCTACACTGCCAAACAATGCACACGTTTTCGAGCAGGTGAGTTTGATTTCTTCAAGCAGAGCATAATGTGCAGCAAAGACACAGACACAGAATGACATCCATTCTGGTATTTCAGTTTAGGCAGACCTTATCCTTTCTTACAAATTTCTCAATACAAATATATTTCTCTTATCTTCCAGCCTCCTGTTGTATAATGAAACGTCACTTTGCCAAACGAGGACTTCTTCTGAACTGAGGTTGTTATATGTGGTTTATGGAGCGGGCCAGCAGGTGTTGTTCAAGACAATAGTGCCATCCTTGCATCAATTTCAAGACCACATTTGGAGTATTTTACGTACGAACTACACCACGCCTTCGTGAGATTAAAATTTGGCAGTGCCAAAGATTAGAAGGTCTGTTGACCTGGTCGAGAACAGTTGGTTGTGCTCATGTTACTCAGGCTGGAGTCATTAAGTGCTGTACTCAGTCATGAGTCATTGAACGTGGTGCACTTAAGTGTTGTTGATTAATCTCTATCATGAGCAGACCCGTTGCCAGTGTCGATTGAACAGTGGTTCAAGAAAGGGTCTATGGTTTGGCAAACCTATCCATGGAGGCAACGTAGAACTAATGGCCTTAGTCAATGGAAAGTAAAAACCAGCACTCAACTTATATGGAGCCTACCAACAATTCAGATTTTGAAAGGTTAGGCCATGCGATGTGTTCAGAGGTTGAGCTGCATTTGGATTCGCGACAGCTTGGAGTATGAAGCAGCGTTGGAGTATGATGCTGCGTGGCAGAGGTGAAACCAGGTGGAGAGAGTTGCGTCATAAAACAGAGATTGGTGTATATGTTTATTTCGAAGAGGCAGTTATAAGACTAAAGATGTCAATTCACTCAGCCTGAACTTCTTGTTTTTGTTGTTCGTACCTTAGATCTCTGTGACTTAACATAATATTTTGGTGCTTTATATTACAAATGGAAAAGATGACGAACGAAATCACCAGGGACTCAAATTGAAATAAGGAGACGATTCCTCAATATGTTGTTGTGCGGCAAGTTATGTGTTCTGGCAGTGGCCATGGAAGATGAGTTACAAACAGCCTCAGTCGTGGACGGCGAAATATTTGGAATCAAACACAGAAAATTTACCTGCCATGGAAGATGAGTACACACAGCCGGAGTCGAGGACGGCGAAATATTTGGAATCAAACACAGAAAATTGACTTGAAAGGAGCTATGAGGCGTTTCCCATGCTGAACAGCTGGAAGGAGGAAAAACGAACTGTTTGAGCGGTGATAGCCTGAGTGGTGGACGGCTAAATATTTGGAATCAAACACAGAAGATTTACCTGAAAGGAGCTATGAGGTGTTTCCCATGCTGGACAGCTGGAAGGAGGAAAAACGAACTGTTTGAGCGGTGATAGCCTAGTTGCTGAGCAACAAGATCTGGTTGCTGAGGTATTCTGTGTAGTCGCTTAGAAAGGATAATTGGTCGCTAATGTATATTGCCCATTTCAAACGATGATTCCTACTACTGGCATAAACTATCATATTTGGGTGGTTCGTTTTTAAAAAATGCTTGCCGAGGTTGCTATGGTAACAAAAGCTGGTTGCCATAGATTAACTTGGTTACATCTCGTGGCGCCTTGTTTCCAATTGTTTCCAATTGTTAGGTTGACTGAGGTTAATCTGTCAAACCATATAAAAGGGGGCAAAGACTTGTGATGACATTATAAGCACCTGATACGGGATAGCTGAAAAAATGTTGCTACAGATTGCATAATACTGTGTACAGAAATTGCCAGGTTGCTACAGCTGAGCTTGGCTCTTTTCGTATTTGTTCATCCCCCCTCTGTGTGTGGCTGTGAGAAGCCAACACGGGCAAAGGGCAAATCAAATATGTTTGCAGCTTTTGTCTCATTTTACTGAGGAAGATACTTGATGTGCAGAGGGGTGTTGTATGATTACTAAAAAAGTCAATTTGGAGGAGAGATCTCAATTAAAAACAACCTCTTACCTATCTTCAGGAATGAAAACCCTGTGGGGACCAGGTTGTCATCTGATGCTGCTTAGCAAAGTATGGTATAGATATTTTTTCGACGTCAGTTCAGTGTTATCCAGCAAAGTTGAGTGGAAGTGTAGTGCGTTCAGTGTATAAAATGCACTGCTTGGACTGATCAAATTTGAAGTGAAACCTAAATTTGGTCGCCTGGCAACTTAACTTTGGTCGCTATAGAAACAAAAACAAACAGAAACCATGACAGGGGAATTTTTTCATGAACTGATAATCACGGTGTTTTCTCAGTAGGCTCGACCAGTTCTTAACTGGTGAATTAGTTGTTGTGTCTCAAGAAGTAAATGGTTTAGGAAATTCAGAGAGGAAACGATAATTTCTGCCAAGCATTTATGATATTTTGTGCATTGTTAAATGCATAGCTCGTATGTATTGTTAATTTCAACGAAGTTGGCTGGCTTCACAAGTATATTTTGAACCGTAGTGCGAAACAATGTAAATTTGTCCAAGTTAGGGGGTAATGGCGACCATGGGCGCCATCCTATGTTGGATTGGCATTCTTAGTACATTTTTGATTTCGCCTGTGTATTAATGTAGGCCTACAGGTGAAACCAGCTTACTCGGTGTAAAATAAACTAGTTAAGATGTCGATGTTTGTGCTGCAGTGACTATTAATGAAATTTTGATAAAACTTATTAAATTGCCAAAATGGTAAGACCTAGACGGACAGCGGGAGTTCTCATTTTCTTTAACAGGGGGCAGTTTATTCAGGAATTGAGTCATCACTATGGTAATATTGACAAAAGGTTTTATTGACACATACTGGTAACGATGGAAACATATTGGTTACCATGGTTGCTTGAAACCAGGCTCGACCCAAGAATCTCACTTAGCAAGTCATAGGCATCCCCAATTCGTATCATTTCGACTGCCCCCTGCTGGAGAAAATGCCAATCATTTTTCGAAGGCAAAGAATCATTGCCCGCGGGCCATGTATTTACATAAATGTATGTCTATTTATACGTCAACATGCCTATGTGAAATTGTCAGTTTCTAGTTAAATACGAGAAATTAGTTACGATGATGTGCAGGGAGTACATTGTTCATCGAAGCAGGCCATAAGTCCAGACCTTTAATGCTAATTCGTACTGACTTCGACATCCATTACGAATGGCAGAAAACAGGGACGTAAAAAGGTTTAGAATTCTCAAAACCTTTTGACATGACCATTCATTAGAAAGCTCTTGCTGAGCACTTAATTCTGATGGTACCATTCGTAGACCTTTCGACGTGACCATGCATTAGAAAGCTTTCTGATGGTCCCTGATAAGCGTGTTTTCAGCCAATGATTCAAGGACCTGCAGGCCATTTTACCTGTCACTAAGTGATACACTGGCTTTCTAGAAGTTTTTCTATGGAGGTGCTTGGAAACATGAAGTCCAGCAAAGGGCAAATGCTGGCATTTAAGATGAAATGTAAAGGCCTCGGGACATGGCGAATCTGTACCTGCATTCCTTTCAAACTTGTAAATTGTATCATACTAAGTATACATTGTGCTGTAAAACTTAGAGAGTATTGTGTAAATTTGTCCATGTCTGTAGTGGTTTTAATTGAGAAGTTTAGCAAGAAGAAGCGATTGTTCTTTTCAGACTTTTTGTGCACAGAGCAAAACATGTGGTTCGAACTTGGGTTTTTGTTCAAGGAATGAATTTGTGAAGTTTCATACTTATCTGTCAGGGGGCGCATTCTCAGAAAATTTTAACTTTTCATTCGGTGGAATAGATTTATATCTAGTTCTTAACTTTTCCCAACTTTTTCTGTATTTCTTTATCTAAACATTGGCCAGCAGAGGCGCATGATGACACTGGGACGAATAGGATTGATGATATGGCTGGTTGCTAGTCGGAGACAATTCCATCAGGAGCTGGCATCAAAGTGTTGTAGCAACATTGACCCCCTACTTACTGAGTAGAGACATCATTAACCCTTTAAAGCTTCATGGCATAGGCCTAGAGCAGTGCTGCTAGTCTTCTTGTTGGGTTCAACAACCACAAATCAGGTCTCCGCATTTGATGTCGCGTGCACATTGGTCATTTTCCAAGAAAGTTCATTGTTGGCACGATACACTCTCAATGTCCTGCATTCAACAGTATTTTGTTGGGGCATTTTTCAGTACACGCACACAGCTTTTGTCAGTTCAACTAGACTGTTGGAGGGGACATCCTATTCGAGTAAAAGACTTTGATAACAAAGTAATGATATCCTCAATATGTAGAATCCGTCGGTATTACATTGTTTTCAGTGAACGATATTCGAGCATTTTAGGTGTGTCCTGAAGAAAATTGCGTTCCCAAGCTGTGATGTCTGTATCATTGCGCCACGTGGTGTCATAAGGTCTACATACTCACTATACCTCAACGTCGGATCCTAAATAATTAGTCGTTTGACTAAAGTTGTGTATGTGTGCTTCGATTCTTATTGAGGACAGGGACAGGTTCTCTCAAAACTTCCAATTCTCCGCACGAATCCAAAATACTTCACTGACGCTTTAAACCGTATGGCTAAGATTTGTAATCGACGAATTTCTTTCATCAAAGATATAACTCAAGTAAGGTCATTTAGTTAGTGCGTACATTTTTCTCAACAAGTGGGTAACAGTATGTAAGGAGGTAGTGTTCATGTTTTTTTACACGTAGAACTGAAAAATATCTCTGAAAATTTGTTCAAAAAAATTTCGCAGCATATCGTATTTAATGAAAAAGCCAGCTGATAATCATGTTTCGTGACATCATGTTTCGTTTCTTCCATCCTGATATGCCAGTCGATTTCACAACAAACTATGATCCAGCTCTGAACAAGTTTTGACCTGAGCAATAGGCTCATGGGCAAAGATACCAGGAAATGGCTCTCTGGTAGTTCACCTACTATACGCACTATTCAATGTCTCATTGTGTCAATCACCTTTTGGAAAATCACTCAACTATACCGGTATTCTTTATTGTTGTCAATACGTATTCTGATATAGTTGAACTAATCTAAACAGATGCACGTGTAAAATACAATGGAAATATCATTGCATTCAAGACCTCAACCCGTAGTGTAAGCCCACTAATTCTCTCTTCTTCTGTTGTTGAATTTTTATTTTCAATTTTTTGTTACTGATTTCGTTTCCTCTCTCCTGCATCTGTTAGAATCTCTCTGCATGTAATGCAGTATGTTGGTATTGTTCTGGACATTTTTCGACAGTTGGAAAAAAACTGCGATGACGATTTTTTTTTTCAGGGCAGAAAAGGTATTTCTTAGATAGCGCTATGGGTTTTTTTCGCTGTGGTTACACTGAACTTGTAAAATAATGAGTCGCTTATTACACAATCCTTTTTCACATGTATTACTGAGGGGCCACTCAGTAAGTACTTGCTCACGGATCTGAGAAGTTGTAAACAAATGATCTTATGCTTGCTTAAACAATTGATGGCCCCTTATGAATTGGTCCCTCGCCCATTGTTTGACACACATGGGCGACCGAAACGAGAACAACAGAAGAGCTGTTATCTGATTGGTCGAAAATACTGACCACTCAGGCAAAGGAATGATTCTATAGTCCCTCGAGTGTTGCTTCCAGTGTAGTCGCTGGTGTTGGTCGTACATACATGTACTTGACAGTGTGCATGCTGGGTTTTAGAGTCTGGCACTTTGTTGCCAAGGCTCATTACATGGCAGAGCAGCGATACGAAGTTTGTAACTTAATTTATTCATGAAATCATTAGCATAGTGACTTGTTATTCAAATGAGGCATTTAGTTTCAACTCCTCGGTTGATTTACTAATTCAGTTGATGATCAGGTGTTGAAAGGAGATAATCAAGAGTTTCTTGTTCTTTCTGAATGACCATTGTGACCTTATTTCTCTAACCCACTTATTGTTGATTTAGTCGATTATTTCAGGATCTTCCACTTCTGTCTAGGACTTGTCACTCAATTGCAGCGATATTGTCATGTACGTGATTCATTAATTGCCCATGAGGATATTTGTCCAGGCAGTGCCTCAGTTAGAAATCTAAACGAGGATAGATCTACGCTTCCATACTTCAGTAGTTTACCTTTAAAGTTTGTCATCAAATTACCCAAACGCTTTGATTATGGTACTAATAAGTAAATCAACCAAGGAGAATCTAAGGTCTTTAAGTTGTCTGAGTATGTACATTTTCTGTTGCGTAAGAGCCAGCCAATGTGTGCGTCTGGCGAACATTGTCATAAAATCAGTTCGGGAAAAACTATTTTTCGAAATTTTCGAAATTTGTAAGTATTTATGTTTCACCAATAGTACTGTTGTCATTTCATCATCGAAGAGGAAATTTGGTGGTGGAGTGGTTTAGGATATGTACTGAGATGTGGGGAGGTGGTGGGTTTAATCACATTTCAGCACTCTACCATACCACTACCACTCACCTCCCAGAAGCGAACACACTTTGCAATCAGTGGTTTATTCACCTAATATGAAGAGAGATATATCATTGGTTTATTATTCTTATACACGACTACTTTAAAATTGCTTCAAATAGTAAATTTTTCCCAAAAAATAACTTTTCCCAAACTGACCTAATAATATTTGTAATAATAGAGTAAATGTACTGTAATTTGTAAATAAGTTTCATTTTTTCTCTGGATACGCTGGTTTTGTAACTATTACAATAAGATGAGAAAGGGTTGGTATCATGGTTGGATGATAGAGTAGTAATGCCATCCTTTGAGACTTTATGGAACCTTGGTTGTCGTGGTAACCAATCAAATAAAAGTAGAAATTTGTTTCGATTTGCTGGGAAATTCCCCTCTAGTTGTTAAGACAATATATTATGTTCATAGACCATCTTCTTTCGAAAAGGCCTCTAGGCGTGCTTATAAAATGATTTCTTGCCATCTGCGTTGACTCAGGCCCAAAGTATAATACATAGGCTCGCTGGTGTTAAGTCTGATCAAGTACCGCAGACCCTGCACCGATGGGATTCCTCCCGTTGCCATTATGAATCAAACATTAGCTTCAAGGAAAATCTATACCATCCAGTCAAATATGAAAACACTGTTTAACCATGACAATCAAAATTCCAAAAAGTACGTGAACTTCTTCCCATTCTGCACTCAAACTTAACTGAGAGGAATCAAAAAATGTTAGGCCCCCTATCATTGCGTAGACGTACAAGTGTTGGGCTATTCACCCATGGCGATGTGTCTATTGATCACATTTTTTGCTGTACCAGGACTTTTAATATCATTGGGGCACGTCTTTATCGGCTATTCACTGACGACATTGGAGTATCGCTTGACAACCCTAAAGAAGAAAAAACGTAACCATCGGACAGGTTATGGTTGTGACATGCTTGACCACAGTGCCTGTATTAAACAGTTTCTCTCATATAGAACAAGTTATTGTTTCACTCGAAAGTTTTCAAGGTGAATTTTCCAGTTTTTTGAGTGCAGGGTGTGTTGGAGTCACGCTTCCATAGCAACGACGCCTCTATTCATCCAATTTTAGCGATTCGTGTACTTTGTTTGCTAGTGCTTAAGTACGGTTATGAAGATGTATTTATTTTTACGAAGTATGACACTGTATGGCAATTCCGTGATTTTTATGTAATTCTCACTGCAAGAAATAAAATGATATCTACAGTAAGAAACGTGTTGTTGAGACTGCTGTGTTTGTTACTACATGAGCTACTTCAAGTAGGCTCCTTGAATTGCCAAGTAAGGTACTTCGGTTCGAGAAGGCCACTTGAGGTGTCTCCGAGTTAGAGAGTTCGCCGAAGGACATAAGGCTCTGGTGCCGTCCCAGGGACATCAGGTCCTCAGGTACATATTGTCATCAGGTACATACGGTCCTTGGGTACATAAGGTGCCGTATGGCTATACTAGGCTACTTGGTTGTCGAATAGGGTATTGTGTCTTCACAGTAAGATGGAAGTTCTCCGAAAGACAGAGGGGTTCTTATGCTGTCTCGGGTATATCAGATCCTCCGGCACGAGAGGTATACCTCAACAACAAGAGCTAAATTCGTACTTCAAGTAAGCTGCTCGGACGCCGAGTGGGGTTTTTGGCCCGTCTTTCAGAGCACTGTGAGATAGAAGTTCTCCGAATGAAAAAGGCCTGATGCTGAACCAGGCACAACAAATAGCTTAGGGACAATAAGTATACCTTCACCACACGAGCTACTTCATGACGACTACTTCACAACAGGGGGTTGTTTTGAAAACTGATGCCAGGAAACTATGACAGCAAGATCGTCCCAGTGGTCGTGTTCACTTGATTATGCTTCAAAATTTCAAGAAAAATGAATAAAATCTCAAGAACTCTTCATTGGCACAAGTACTAGGCCCCGGTGAAATAGCTAGTTTGTTATCCCTGTCGCATCCCCTAGCTTGTCCACCCGATCAATTTGTTTTTCATAATTTCCAAATTCCCAGTGATGTGCTGAACAAATAATAATTGACATTGGGCAAAAAACGGCAGCTGTTTGTATCATTTCAATATTGTGTTACTGTGCAAATATAACAATTAAAACTCCCCCACTCTCATCACTTTGTTATGTTAAAAGGATGATAAACTAACATTCTTCTTATTGGGCCTTATTACGTATTGTTTCATCATTCATGTCTGGTGCTTCCCGCGTGCAGGGACTAACCGTGTCAGTGTTCCGGCCTATGAGAGACATGCCTAATTAGTACATAATTGTTTTCATCCTCCTTGACTGAAGCTCAACTTATTAGATGACGTCGTTTCATCCCTGCTTGCATTGGCCACCATGGCTAAAAGTCGGCCATTTCATTACTGAATGACTTTTAATACCTCAATAAATTAGAGACATGAAAAAAATGCACAAAATTTGGTTAAAACCGTTTGTTTCAAGTATTGCACGCCCACCCAGTAAAGTGAGTGCGACACTGTAGTTTAGGCGAACTCTCGGTACAATTAGGGCGGGTACAGTTTCGTCTCAACATGGAAGTCAATGATGTCAGGGAGAATAAGCTTGAGTAGGATGTGTGATTGGAGTTTGGATTTTAATGAGTTGGCGAGTATCTTATGATTTGTTACTTCAATTTGAAGAACATATCTCAGAATTTCCGCAAACATACAGATGTTTTGATTTGAAATATGGAGAATACTAACATATTCGTTATTTTCGTGTTATTCTTGCCTTATATCGGTAAGTAGATTATGTGTAATGTGTGTCTGTTTACTGTCAATATAATGATGATGTTATCAATTTAACTCCGGCATAAATGTGATGATTATGGGTAATGTTCAGTGCTGTCCCAGCAGCGGCTAGTCGCAGTACTGACAATTACTAAAGAAATGACAAAGCGTTAGGACCTTTCAAATATTTCGTCTGAATCTGCCTGGCGAAGGCAGCCGAAGGGGCGAGGTAATACCTTGAGGTGCACAGTGCAGGTCATCAGGCAGTGAAAAAATGCACCTTTTGTCATTATCTTACAGTCTGGTCTCAAGACTTCCAGGAGACTTGTTCCGGCGACATGAAAATAGAGTGCGCCACAGGTGACATCGTCATCATCCACATCAACCAGGGAGAGCGCCTCCTTGAGGACAGATGCAAGCAAGGTCGTCACAAGGAGGACAAGCTATTCGAAAGACAAATCTGGGACTTGTGCAGCGCCAAGCAAAGCTGTGTCATTCCGTTTAAGTACAAAATGGAGGACTTGCAGTACTTAGAAGTTCTTTATGACTGTGGTAGGTGAGACTGAATCTATCTCTGATAACCCTGGTTCTTAAATCAAGAACATTGAAGTAAAATACTTGTTGCATTTGCAAGTAAAGCTAGTGTCAAAACAAATAATCTCATGATGTCTCAGCAGTGTCCCCGTGAAGCCAGCCACATTATTAGTTAGCAAGGCTAGATCAGCAATAGAATAATGAAAGTATGAACAATTTTTCATTCCTCAAATACTAGACCGTGAACTCACGTTTCTTGCAATAACCTTTTCAGGGGTTCGGCACGACCTATGTCGTGATGTCACAATAACCGGAAATACGTCATACCTCGAAAGCCCCAAATTCCGGAAAGTATTCCCATACACATCAAAACAAAAATGTTCATGTGAGGCCAAGTTTGATTCAAATCGAGATGTCAAGGTCTCCTTTACTCACAATGTGTTCAACACAAGCAAAGCACACGTGAAGGTCTTTTGGGATAACATAACAAAAACCATTGACAACAAGACGGAGAGAAAGATCGCGAGTAAACTGTCGCACCAGGCCACGGAGCGTTTCAAGGTGATCTTTGAAGCTGGCGAGGAACCTGGGGGCGGGCACTTTCAGCTGAGTTATGAGACGGATAAGCCAATCACGATGGTGTGTAACCCAGGCACAGACCAGAGCGCAAGTAAGTAGAGGACAGATAAAGTAAGATGGTACAGTTACAGCCCCAGTACAATCATATCCTATGACTTTTCAGATCTTTGACCAAAGTTTTAAATTTTTGACCGAAAGCTGACTTCTAAATCTACATCATCAAGAAACGTTTTGCCCTGAGGTGTAATGTTCTTTCATTAATTTCAGATCTGCTATTTTTCCTGGTCGCCCCCGCCGCCTTCGTGGGTTCACTTATCATCCTAGCCATAGTGATCTGCATTGTAAGGTGAGGCGAACGTTCTAAAAACAGTACGTTATACATTTACATCACTGACACGCACAGCGCCACTCGCTGTACATTACGTATTTTTTGTCCCTGCCGGTGAAAGGTTTAAGATGTCTCGTTGGGTCGATGCTATCCAAATTTGCATGATAACACTTTGATTTTTACCCGTACATACATGGTCTTATTTTCTTTCAGAGGCAACGCAGCCAAAAGGAGGCGGGACCGTGCTAACCGGCAAGATTTCGTCGATAGGCCTAATCCGGGCACTCCAGATTACGCTACGCGGGAAAGCTTCGCATCGAGTTACACGGGGTCCAGCTGTTCTTGTGAAGAGCACCAGGCATGCCAGGCTCACGTTGATCACTATGATCGTCCAAGGCCGGGAAATATTTACGTGGGAATGGGTCGTCTGTGATTGTGAGGTAGCAGTGAAGCAAGGACAAATAAAAACTAGTATTTATTAAATCTTTCTAAAACTGTCAAGAAATACTTTTCTCTGGTCGATAATTCTAACATATTTATAATGGATTATGTATTAGCCTCGTTTAGGCCGCTGAGATTTTGATTAGACAACGATAACCTCTTGGTTTGGTATAAAATAAATGTGTCAAAGCAGATTCACGTTGGACCTTGCCTAAAATATATCAAGTTTGTGGTATTTTAGAATAGAAATGGCTTGGTTCTTTGCCTTCACCCATAACAACGGCTGCCACCTCGGTCCTAGGCTACATTTTAGTTCCAACCTCGCGGTGTTAAGTGAGACAACCAATACCTCCATTTGGGTACGAAGCTGGTGATGCAGCTTCCTACGAGTTTAACGACTTCACCTTAAACTTGTGTTTGGGCAATGGAACTTCATTTGGGTGTCCTACAATACGTCAGCGGGGAGCGTAATCGACATCGTAAATGACCACTCAGAGGTAAACACCACAAACCATAATTTTCTAATACAGGTAAACAATCGTCGTGTCCGCTGCGGAGTCTTCAGCCGATGTTCCGATTGGTATAGCCCCAGCGAAGTTTTTTTCTCTCTTGCAATGGCCGATATCATATTGACTAGCTAAAAATCGAGGTAATTGAGAGTTAGATGAATAATTAATATTGTAATTAGTGCTGTACCGTTTGGTAAATATCAACATCATGATGACGGATATAAGACTCAAAAGCCAGATAGACGAGTAGTCACCTTGGTAGCATTGAGGCGCCACATTTCCAACGCATACAGTCAGAATAACTAGTTGTCCAAGAAATCATAACATATCGTCTGCTAGACTGGATTAACTTCTGCCATACCACATGGACTGATTGAGTGTAATGGATTACCAACGGCGGGATAGCATTAACAACGGCGGGATTATCGGTGTCTATTTGAGGTCACTGATGTTTTAGGGAAAGTTTGTCAATTCGATATTGAGGACATACATGTGCGCATACACTTTTGTGTACTCGGAGAGGAACGAGCTGGTATCCTGACGACAATAGCTTGTTTGTGGGACGATCGCAGATACCCACTCAACGACCGGCCATCATCATCTCGGCCGTGACGTAAATGCTGACGTCACATTCGGCGTAACGTCAGGCTACGTCGCAGGTAGCGATTTGAATCGCATTTTTGGCAGTGACCATCGCACGTTTGCGGGAGACCACGCGGGGTCGCTGCGATTTGAATCGCAGGCAACTGTGGTTTAAATCGCTCGTTTGCGGGGCGTTTCAGACAGCTGACTTTGTTTCCGAACGCGGAGGACGCTTCCTGAAGATGTTGGAAAGAATTTACAGGGACATACCGATTCGGCCGACCAACTATCCTTATAAGTGCAATGGGTAAGTACATGTAGTGTAATGAAGGCGCTTTTTTGAAGGTGAACCATTTTTCGAGTCGGTTTTCTCAGTATTGGGTGACAGCATTCGTGTATAGGCTATGAATTTCATTAAATGACAGATACCGGGAAGATATTCAGCAAATAGGCCTCACACAAACTGAAATGAACAATGCAATGTAAACGACATTGATATCGTACTCACGAAAGTAGGATAAAAACATGTTTGTTCAAAACTTGTCTTAAGTATGATGTTGATAGAGTTGTGGGAATTAGCATACCGGTACTGTCAGCAGAAGCTCTAGAATGAGGTCAAATGAACAGAAATGGTAAATTCAGACCAGTGTCCGTGTCCAAAAAATAATTGGGCGTTCAGTTGACAGAGCTCTGCTTAAGAGGTACAAGTTCCCCACAGCAGTCCGAAAAGTTCGTCCAGGGATATGGTGCAATTCTTCGTTATGGTATGGTATTGGTGTTCATACGGCAGGCGAGAGCGAGTAATGTTGACTGTACAGTAGACTACAGCTCGTGTTCTTCTTCGATAAAACCTTGAGGTGATCCCGGTAACAACACCAGTAGGCCTACATGACCTAAGATGTCATTTTGACATATTGTGATAACAATCTCCATTAAAGTAATCCCAGTGCACTTAATTGCTTATCATCGCTAACAGTAACACAGACACTGTGCCAATCATTCCTTGTGAAATATGTCTAGTAGTTCTTCACTGTCCGCTAGATGTCGACAGTCGAACCACCTGACAATATTAATGGCTGTTGTCCATTTACCATTCCACGGACGACCTTCAATAACGAGTTATGTCATCACGCCCGTAAGCTGACGTGCATGCATAAAAAACCCTGACGGCTAAGTTAGAAAACTCTAACGCCTGTCTGCCATGTTTTGAACGACCGGTCAGCCATGTTTCAAACGCCCTCAGATATGATAGACCGCAGGCCGCAGTGGCGCTACCGTATTCACCAAGAGAGCACAGGCCTTGCGCAACATTTGTGAGAAAACAAATGCCACCTGATCAGACAGTTCCTCAATACACCCATAGTTTTAAAACTAGCAAGCGGAAAGTTGTTTTGCTGCGTGCTCCTATAAACATCACAGGGTGTCATGTTCATCTTCTGATTATGTATGTTATGAATTCACTTTGCCAATATTGTAAAAGGCCACTTTGAAACTGAAAATGGTACAGATGGCACAATGGACGCCATTCTGTCAAGCTTGAAATCAAAAATTGAAAAATATGTTCATCTACAACAACGGCCTCATGGCATAGTCGGTATGACGGCAAGGATCAAGTGGCACGGGTTCCGAGTTCGAACCCGCTCGAGGAATATTTTTTCTTTTTTCTTTACACGAGAACTGTGATCTGTCTCCTCAATGAACTTGTTGTTGGTGCACTGCAGTTAAGTAAGACCAGTCGCTGGGTGTCTATCATTTGGTAGTCGGGCGTTTGTGTTTTCTAACTTGGCCGTTAGGGTTTTTATGTTTTTATACGTAGCCCGTAGCAGGCTGCGACCCACAATGTCCACGACCCGGAAACAAGCAATAATGTTGAAATGGATTTCAGTGTTCTTGCTTCACTTTGCGAGTTTTCTGACACTGGTTCACTCTTTCCAGAACGTTGTACCCCACCAAAGAATGGCGATCGGAAGCGCGTGCCTCTCACAGCCCGGACTTCAGACCCAGACCGCCGCTGAGGCTTCCCCCAGTGTCACCTGGGGACTTACGAAATAATCCACAGTCAAAACGTATTTATCATATATGGATGATAGCCGCAAAACACAAGGTAAGCCAATGTTATCCATTGCCCGGACATCAGATCCGGCCGGCCAAAGGCCGAAGCTCCCTTCAGTCATCAGAAGTCATTACGCAACAATCCCTTCGTTAATATAACAATATACACGGACGATGTATGCAAAACGTCAGCTATGTTTAGATGTACCATACCCGGGTAAGCATCCCATGTCGCCAAACATGACAATTGCGTTAATCAGACGAAGCTCAGCCGTGCAACTGTCTCCGTTATAGTATACTGCGAGATATCGTCACGAATTTGCTGCTAACACCTTCCCTGAAAGCATTTGCGGAATGAAACTTGGCCACCTGGCGACGGTGACCTTCACCATACAAAGTAACCCTGCTGGGTTGTTTGAAAAGGAACTACCGTTACCCAGCTTTTAGGCACACTTTGACGGCCTTTTGCGATTACAAATATTTGGATGACTAATTGTTGGCTGTTAGCTACCTGGTGAGATTCGTGGACACACATTCTTACAAACACACATAAAAAACATAGCATTTAATTGAGGCCATGGAGAAAAACGTTTGCATTAGTTCCGTTTCTTTCACCTTCCTCGAACAAGTTACCGCCGGCCTGAGGAGCCTTCGCCATTGTCTTATTTCACAGGCACTTTCCATTAAGTCTTCACCAAGACTAGCTACGCCGTGCCGTTTGCTTCACTCTTCTCTTGCCGTCAACTTGTTACCAGTTCAGCAGCATCTTGGGAAGTCTTCACACATGCCCCTTCTCCTCTTGCCACCAACTGTTCCGAAGCCAGTTCAGCAGCCTCTTGGGAAGTCTTCACACATGCCCCTTCTCCTCTTGCCACCAACTGTTCCGATGCCAGTTCAGCAGCCTCTTGGGAAGTCTTCACACATGCCCCTTCTCCTCTTGCCACCAACTGTTCCGGTGCCAGTTCAGCAGCCTCTTGGGAAGTCTTCATACATGCCCCTTCTCCTCTTGCCTCCAACTGTTCTGGTACCAGTTCAGCAGCCTTTTCTTTGGGGAGTCTGTCTTCTTTGGGCTGCTAACGGACAAGACGTCCGTACCAGTGAAGATGTCTCACTTTTAAGAAGAGGAATGCTGCCGGTTGGTTGGTTGGTTGTGCACCTAATGTCAGTGGTCCTAACACGTTGGAACCATTCGACCCCAAGGGAATTCTCGACACATATTTCAAATTCAAAGAGCCTTTGAAGACAACATGCTCTCAGAAAATGTAGACGTATTATCGGAAATTTAGTTTTTCGATCACAACTGAAACGAATATGATATTTGCATAGCCTTAAGCGCGACAGGTCTATAAGATTAACCTAGGCCCATGTTGAGGTCATTACTAATGACATTGGAGAGACGATTATGTCTGAGTTGTTGAGATTGGGTCTTTAACAACAGATTGACCGACATATCGGTTTAGAATGGTCTCATATGTTTGATAAACTTGATATCTATGTCAAGCCGACATGCGGGATGGTTTGGTCGAAGTACAGGCATATAAATGGAATAACATGAACTCGGGTAGAGTAAGTGGCATACGCCGCTGACGATTGTCAAGTTGCGCGTCAAAAATAGCATTGACAGGTATCGCCACCCGATCTAACATGTTCTCCACGTCGTTTAGAAAAGTGTTTGACACTGTTTCTTGAAGTGCCATTATCTGATCGTATAGGGACATGTAGAACATATCCAACGATAAAGCACATGATAAACGTTTATCACAACGCTGAACGAGAATTAGGTATTACAGATCTAATTCAGTGTGTATGTTAATGGGGCGCGCGATATCCACACGATCAGAATATATATCGGGTGAGACCAACATTGGCTATTGACTACCAACAGACTACGGTCAGTACGAACCACCAATGTTGTTATAATCAGTTGTGAAAATACAACCGCTAAACGAAACCGAACTAGGGAAAATATTGAAGTTATCGAAATGACCACCGGATAGAAAGCTCTGCAGTTCCCACACCCGCGTAGGCCGTGAAGATGGCTGCCACGTCTGGTCTGTACCCACTGGAGTATATCAGGCCAAAGAAGTGGATGGGGGTAAGATTTATTTAAATTTCAAATAATTTGAATCTAATGAGTGTGTTTTGTGGAAGGAAAACAGCTTGGTGAACCCAGTGGGATAGGCGTACAGTGCTAAACAAGTCTGACCGAATGGTCGTCCGTTAAATTACTTCAGGGCATTCGTCCTTCGTTTCTGCGATCCGTTGCGCTCATCTGTCATCGGTATTATGACTGTATCCTTCAGCTGCCGTTGACGGCAATCAGTCCTGTGTATAGCGGCGTTCGTCGGTCATCTAACGACCTTGTCAGCAACTTGCCTTTGGATGTGTAACTGTCGCTCGGTACGTATACGGCCAAAGCCCAGTCTGTCTGGGGTCGGCACGTAGTAGGTTGAGGTGCTGTTCTGAAGCCATTAAAGACCCAACTTTTTAGGATGCTGAAGTGCTCGAGGACTTGTAAAGTAGTGAGACGATGCCGGTAACAGCGACATGGTGATTTTTTTCTCTTCCTGCTTTGCCCTGTTACGCTGCGTGTCCACACACTCTTCCGTTGTGACACACTCTTCCGTTGTGGCATTGTTTCTATTTTCTCCAATTCCTGTTTCCTGGTACAACCAATGGGAACGCCCAGTAAGCCAAACAAATGTTCATTTTGATTGTGACGCGTCACAAGGTCATATTCAAACACGGAACAGGGGGTACTGCACAAAACGGAACACTCTGTGGATACACAGCATAAGGAATTAGTTCTAACATGAGCCACCCGTCCGATAACCATTTTGTCAGACCGACTTCGCTTTAAACGGACTGAAGTACAATATAGTTTTAATAATCTTTATATTTTTCTATACCCATATCGTCAAGACCAGGCACAACTGGTGAGTTTGAAAGATTCGCCAGAGAATATATGCGACTGGTATGAATCCATAAGAATAAACAGAAGACCAGAGGTCACACCTGACTCGTCAATACAAATCAGAAGTTAACCTATCTATGCTTTTTTGATCGCGTTCCACATTTTACGGAGTTGTATCTTAATGTCGACTTCGCTTCTATTCAACATGTCACGATTGTTAAATAAACACCTTTAAATGGTATATTTTTCATGAATCGTCCATGTTGTCACATGAATGGTCTGTGTCTAAAAGCCACCTGATTAGCTGTCTTCGGCACAACGGTAAACATAAAAGCCTTTGATAAGATTTTTTTCTTAATTTTCAAACACGTTTTGGGTAAGGTCAAGTCTGAAAAGACCTGCTGGTGTCTGACTTATAGCTCTGTTGCACAATTCAAATTCTATAGTTGGTTCAATCATGACGCTTTAGTTTCATGGTTGAATACATTGCACCACCACGAACCATTACCTACATTGTGTATATGCTCCGAGGTGTATTTCCCGGTAGGCCTATCAACCATATGAGAAACAGAGAGGGCAGAGTAGAGTGTGGGGACTTTAAACAAACTGGAAGCAGGCTTAACTGAGTGGGTGACATGCCTTTCAAAACAAATCGAACTTCAAATATTCTATCATGTGGTGTCAAGAAGGGTCTAATGTCCGCGTATTTACCTCTGGCCAACTCATAAGCATTAATCTCACCATGCAAAGTGTGCTTCTCCATTAGTTCTAAACAGTACGGGAGTTATTAAATGGGAATGTGAATGCTGTACTGTATGATTTAGGTTATAATGACTGTGAAAATAATCCAAACAAAATATGAGATATTGACCTTCGAAAGTCTAGGATTAAATTTTCATTCATGCCATTAACGCTATAATCCAGAGGCCCTTTAGAACTTAATTCCATTTAGACACCTTGGTAATTATGTTAAGAGCTCTTGAGGCGACTTTCAACTACGATACTGCGCGAGGTATCATCAGTTTAATTTTCTCTGATATACTGATATCGAAAGTCACTGGTTCCACACATTAGCTGTTAAACAATCTCTTCTTCTCTCAATATCAGTGAGACATCTGGCTACTGAAATGTTGCTGACGGTGAACTTTTTCCTTTACTTTTAAACTTAATAATGCCACATTAAAACAAGTAAGGTGGACACGATAATACACAGTGAAGCTGACAGAAATGTAGCTCTACTGATTAGCAAGGATCACTTCTAATCAGTGTGATGCTGCAACCATTAAAGCACTGCTTGCATCACTAAAGCAAATACAAAACATGCTGTGATTAGGAATGGGCTCATGAGTTTACGACGACCAACTCTTTAAGACGGGTAATGTCATCCCTTTTTATTTCCCTTCCTTTACAGCCAGTATGTAATGTCGAAAACATCCTGGCCGATGCCAGCCCTGGCCCGTTCAAGAAGTACGAATCCATTACGAGGAGTAGTTTCGTCCCCTGGGCGAATGAGGGTGGCAGAGTGTTTGCGCGAAAGGAATACCAGACGCCGAGAATGGCAACAGGAATAAGTTAGTATACCATACTCATGAGCCATAATTTGGTAACTATTGACACGCCCGTGCTCTGGATGAAAACAAATCACTACGAATTTCTTTTTATATGTTTATTGAACAATGTTTTACTCAAGTGTAATTCACCACTTTCTTTCCTCTACACCGGCACCCGGCTAGCGACAGCCCTGAAGTAAATTGAAGATGTGAGAACAGGTATCGCTCTAGTTAACCAAACTCCAACTGCATTTCAGTGCCACAGAACATCACCAACCCAGCTGTAGAATATACAGAGCGATTGCTGCCATATCATCCAAGAATAAAGGTGAGCCTAAACTCGACTGGGGACTCGGAGGCTTCCCAGCAATGCTTTCTTATGCAAATTAGCTACGTAATTGAAAAGAATCAAACCCCGCACGAACAGCTCCTACACATCACTTATCATCCCTGAAAGGTGCACTGCTCTCTGTCAAGCGGTTAAGGGTTCAATCACTAGTGTCCTGGCCTAGTTGGATCGGCAGCCTGTCTGCAGATGGTTCCCCACGTCAGACTACGGTGCTCTATACCCTTCTGCAACGTACGGCGCCAGGTCTCTTTTGGAGGGCCTCGGTTCTTTTCTCCTCGGCGGTCCATCGTATTGCTGTCCTTTGGAGTGTGCCTGGTGGCACTCTTCACACATATCCTAACCCTTAACTCCCGAGTTTTACTGGATTTGTTGATCATTCCGCCCAGTACTAGTACGCCAACTGTCAGGATGTAATACAACAACATTATCATGACAGTTTGAAATCCGTATAGTCATGAATGGCCAACAACGACATGCTTGTGATTGAAATGTTGCCTTTTCAGACCACTTCTTTACCGACTGATGGTCCGTACCAGTTCTTACCAAGGAGACGAAAGCTTCCCAAGCCTCATCCGGGTACGTACTCGTACCCATGGCGTGAATGTCTTCAGTTCAAAACATGAATTCCTCACCTCCCTAGCAATGTTGAACTTGCGACTCTCGCCCCTTCTTCAGATTGCAGTTCTTTTCGACAAAAGCGTTACGTATTCGAAATATCTTTTTTCGTTCTGACATGGATTCTACTGTCGCCCTCCATAATGAGGTACAAGCCATGATATGCACGTTGCTGTGTGTGTTGCATCTGTACATCGCCTGTGGTGTTCTCCCTTACTTGTTTAAGGCTAACGGTCTGCGTTAGCTGTATGTCATATCGCTCTCAATCAGAAGCTACCACCTAAACAAAGGTACGGAAAAGGTGTGTGCCCCGAGACGAGTTGCAGATGATCTAGATCATAAAGTGAATGTAATACCGCTGATGTTCAATGGGAATCTCACCTTTTCAGACCAAGGTGTATTTTACTTCGCGCCGAATGCTCCATTCCACAGACACCGGGCAACCTCTGCAAGGGCAGGACTGCCAACTACCAGTGAAAGATCGATACTCCCAACTGCACCCAAATCAGCATGTGCTACAAATGACTCTGAAATAGCATCACGTGACATCATGAGCGTAACCGGAAGGGACTATTCAAGGCGGAAGTGGTTACAAGGTCCACACGGGGCGCTGACTGTGGGAGGTGAGTGCTTGACCGGGTATCACTTTGCTTCGTGCTAATCAGGGATCTTGGCCTGCGACCTGCTTCCGATCAAGAGGAGGGGGCCGATCGTCCGACTTTCTCAGTTAGTTGTGCCTTCTTCTCTCAGTAAAAGAACTCTAACTTGTATTAATATTCTCATTACAGAATTCGATGGTGGTGCCCCCATGCGGCCGGATCTGAAGATAAACGCGAGATATTTTTACACGCTCAAACGACAACAGCTGGTCACATAGTGCCAATGGACGAATAGGGTTCCCATGCCATTGATAAATGGCATGGGAACTTTTGAGAAATCTTTTGAGAAATCGTTCGCGGAGGTCTGCGAATCTAGCAAGCGTATGTTGCAAGTAAATATGTTTGGGGTTTGATAGCGTATCAGGGGCTGTTTCGGGCGGGGAAGAGCCTTCCTGGGGGTGGGGGTGGGGGCAAGAACACTTATTGAAATTGTTCGGCCCAAATCATGGTGAAAAACACATTTTTGGTAGCTTGTGTACCAGGGGCATCTGCCCCCTGCCCTCTGCTAGATAGGCCCCTGTGTACATCTGTGTGAAAATATTGTAAATAGATTAAGCGTATATGTAAGTGTAAATAAAGTTTGAATTGTTGCCTGAAAACCAGTTCGATGCTTATTTCATGACAACTGCGGTCTTGCCGGTGCCTGGCCGCACGAAAAATTTACTCCACCACTTTGAGGCCCGGCAAAGGAGCCGCAACTTTTACAGCTATTTAAGTGTAATCATTGTCGGCCATTCGGTTGAACCACGGCGGCAAATCTATTAGAACATGCCAACACCAAAATGGATATAGAAACAGGAAGCAAACTGTCTTCTTAACAAATTTATTATTTTCGGTTATTTACATACAACTATCAGGTAAATGCATTTTAGAAAATTTCGTTTTTTTTACAAAACAAATCTGCTTTTGGGATAACGCCTCGAACTCGAATCAGAAATGCCTTGCCAGTGCAAGCGCGTAGTATTTTACCTCTGGGTTGCCCTTACATTGTGATGTTGGAGTAACAGTACACACAGTGTTCTGCGATGGGTCTCTCCAGCCATGCATCGTCTAATAGGGTCCCAAACTCAAGCCGTTGTATATAAGGGAGCATATTAACTGATACTAATCTACCCTCATAAAGGGAGCATCTTAACTGTGCTCCTGAAGGTAGCATATTGGCCATGAGAGTTTTGAGCAGACGATGCATCGCTAGAGACACCAACGACAGAACATCGGTTAGGACTTTTGCAAATGTATTTCGTTGTTTCGTTGATAATTTGGCGTGAAATCAGAATGGATCCAACCCCAAGTGGGGACTGGGAGCCCGTAGTACTAATCTGCAAAGTAACAAGGTTTTTTGGGGGTCTTTTCGTCAGATGAAAAGATCGTTTCGACACGACGAACTATTTTTCCAACAAATATTTTTGTTTTAGGACAAACCACTGCTTGATACGATGGGGTGGTTGATGGTGATGATGATTATACGTCATATATCACGTGACTACATTATGGACGGGACACTGATTGGATACTACATAACAATACACAGTTTGACAGAGCTGCCATTTTACGGTGTGCACTGTACTTGGGAAAAAAAATGGACAATTTATCAAGCCAAACGAGGGCGGCTTCTTGACAACTAAATTGAGATCGTACACCAGTCAGGCAAAGCTCCATAGTTTTGCCTTTTGCCCAATTCACAGGTTCATCGACCCACTTAATTATGTGGATAAAGTTATGATGGTCAGAAACGTACACTTAAAACGCAGTGGACTCGTCCCTCCCCTAACAAGAAGAAAGTATCAAAAGGATGGCGAATGGGCAGCCTCGGAGGAACAGTAGAGACACAGATTGATGAAACCGTGCTTTAGGCAAGATGACATGAAGCAGCTTGATTGAGGGTCTGTGCCTGTCTGTACTGCCTGGGCAAACCATGATCACGTGATCGTATGGCAGCAGGAAATGTAACAGCGGGTTCAGGACAACACTTGTGCAAAAAGACATGTACATACATCTTGATGAAGATCATGCTACAAGCATGATTTGAAAGACTGCATGTCCGCTGGAATGCAAGTCGCTGAAGATTGCTGAACCCCGCCAAAGATCTTGCAAATCCGCAACAGGTATTTTGACCGGAGCGCGATGATAGCTTGACGATAGCATGGCGGTAACGGCACCGTGACGGCAACAAAAACTGTAGCGGATCCTCCTGCGCAGATAGTCAGTCGAGAACGTGACGACGAAAGCGATGCAGGAACGAGACGGCAAGCCAGAGTATCATCCGCCTATGTATAGTAAGCTGTCTTACTTTGAAGGAAGATTGTGACATACATTGCATAATCTTCAGCTGGATTTCTTCTCTACATTTATCTTGGAAGTTAAGGTGGTGTCATTTCTTTATCAGAGTTATCAGTACATGTATAGGCGATGCTTCGGTGCATACGGGCAATATGTTACGGTATTGTCGCAATACTTAGAAATCAAGTGTTCATCAGAGCACAGTCTGTATCTTTAAAGTTAACAGAATCTGTTCAGCCAGGCCTACTGTTGGATACTGTCCATGGCTACATGTTAATGAATCGATGCAGATTACGGACAAGCCCGGGAGAATGTGCTCGCATTTCGTATCCTCTCGTGGTATGTGAGTTAGAGATAGAGACCCCACGGGAATATTTCATTTCGTATTCATATGCACCCGATCAGCAGCGCCATACCGTACTGTAAAGGTCTCTTATCAGAACATGTAGCGTCTCTATACTGTCAGGCCGGCGGTCTCCTCTACTGCTGCGCCACCAAATGCAATGTCTTTGCGAAAGAACTATTTGTTTCGTTTCTGAAAAAAGAAATTTGGGGATTGTAAGTTGTTGACATAAATTAGATAAGACCGCATCTTCACGACAGGCATTGAAGCGCGGCAACACCGACCTGGCTGGTCATTACGAAGTTTATTTTGGCTCTCAACTGCGTTCTGGTTAACGTTTTATCTTCTCTGCCAATTGAGGTCAGAAATACATTGAGTCCATCCACAGAACTTACACCAGTCAATATAAGAAGTCTTGAGCACTTGTTGAAAGGCACCTCATTGACGATAAAAAGTGTATGTAATGCACTGAACGTACACATCAAATGATAGAACGCAACAAATGCACAGACTCTGTAAGGAACTGCCTGAAGCCAAATCAACGCAGTTTAAAACTCACATGGAACCAAAGCAGCCTGAATCAATAAAACGCATGATAATTAGAAGGAATACAAAGCGGTGAGGGTACTAAAGACATAACCAGTTCATAACTAACCACGCGAACGGGTTAAACAGAGCAGTAACACCAAATTCAACATTTCGATGACAAATCGTCAATGATCTAATTGCAAATGGTCAAAAATTGTTTTCGACCGATGATGGATGCATTCCTAATCCACCAGTAATGTTATCACACAGTGTTTTGTGCACACGCTGTGGCAGTGTTGTGTCATCCATAGACTGGTTGTGTACACACACTACATTAGTGTCGTGTGCACAGAAGCCAGTGCTGTGTACAAACAGTGCATTCATTGCTCGTTATTGCATGTACATCGTGTTATTTCCCGGTTTTGATGCTTGACACATTACGCTGTAATGGCCTTTTTGAGATACCACGTCTAAAGCAGTGTGTGTGTCGGCCACGCTAAAGTGCAAAAGAAACATCTTATGGAAACTAGAACAAAACTAGACACGAGGTTGGAGGTCCTAACGAGACTTACAATATGTCGCCTGATGCGAATGACCTTTAATTCTCGATCTGAAATGATGATTTCGTTATTTTTCCTCTGTTAACTTTTCCTACCAGATCGATCTACAAAGTACGATTTATATTACAGCACTGCTCATTATGGGACAACATAGATTTCATTTTTCATTAAGAAGTAAACAGACAGAAGGTCGCTAGAGTGGTGCCACCCTGAACTGAGTTTTAGTAGCTAGAACGTGTCTGCTCCACTGCAGAAGAACGTTAAATGGGTAGATTGAGGCTGTTTTTGCTGTTGATAAGTTACACGATCGGCGTAGACCTTAAAGTTAGATGACCCAAAGAAAGAAATAGATTGGCTCCGTGTCAATAACAATGCCAAGCGCCATCTGTTGGCCAGATGACGTCATACAGGCCCTCAAAATGTGAGAAACAACGTTCGTACCTCTTTGACTTTTTCCTTTTCTTTGTCCTCGACTATCTTCATCTCTTCGTAACGAGCCTGTGCATCCTTCAATTGTTTCACCATGGTGTCCCCCAGTTGTGGGAAGAGCTGTACAGTGATTGGAAAACATCGATTCACTTAGAAATGACACTAAAAGTGTATTTCATGAGAAAAGGATACTCAGATCTTTGATGATTTCGCACAGAAAATGCTCTTCTGCCAGCCATTTTGGGCTTTTTGCGGGCAGTGCAAGTCTTCTTGAAGTGGAGTACAGGCTAGAGAAAGACCGTAATATGTAACCATGTCGGATCCTCCAGTTATTCTAAAAGTGTCAAAGTACATTCTGTATATTTGAAACAAATGAGAGTGCCAATCCCCTTGTGGTGAATCGCAGAGAACTCTCTTTGAAGTCCAATGCTATACCTACCTTCGCGACTGTCTCAAACATAGGAACGAGGACGAACTTGACGAATCCGATCTGTGCTGTTGGCTTGGTCACCTTGTCTCTGTCCATGAACGGGGCGACCGGAAGACCCTCCAACTTCTCGCGATCTGACTGAAGACCAAGATCGAACATTTGGTTAGGAAAATAGAATTTGTTTGAACGCTTTCTCTCTTGTTGCTGAAGGCATTTGTGTTCCAGTTGCCGACCCACAAACCTTCTTTCTCATCTTATTGAGTCGTCCTTTTTATGAAGCGCAAAGTTGGCGAGGTTTGATGATGGTTTGAGGCGAGATCACAAGTGTGTATTGGTGAACATAAGCGATTCTTTTGATTGGTAGTTCGGTTTGATTGGCCACAACTCAATAGCTTAGGTTACAAGAATCTTGTGTGTACGAAACTAATCAGACATAAACCAAGAAACTTTCTTATAAGAATGTTATCAGTTGTGCGTCAAATTAGCCTCAACTAATTCAATAGGTATCTCTCACTTTGCTTGTAAATTTCTTCCAACATAACATACCTTTGATGTATATTGGGATGGTAATTGACTCACCTGATTGAAGTACTCTTCGAGAAGACAGTCGACCCAGGGCTCCGAGACCTCCATGGGGCGCACCTCGTTAGAGATATCACAACACTTGATTAGGACCATCTTCAGCTGTTGGAGGGAAGAAGACATTCAGCATGACTAATACTCTTCAGGCATGTCGCGCTGTAGTTACACCTGAGTGAGAAGACATGGTCCATGGTCGTGGTCATGGTGATGGCTATACCGAAGTTTATGTATAGGTGATTCTATTTCGTCATAAGCATCGTAACCAATTCGCCATCAAACACAGAATAATTTCAACGTGATATTTTAATTACTTTCAACTCGTTTCTGGTTTTCTAGTTGTTACAAAGAAGACTAAAGAAGACTAAACAACAACAAAGTTACAAAACTGAATCCACGTATCCAAATACAGTAGATCCTTCCCGATCATGAGCGAGCATGGATACCGCGCGCACCGGGGATGCGCAGCTGCGCTGTGTGGAAGCACTTGAATCTTCCACCCAGCAAACTTCGCATGCGTGCTGCCCCAAACGACGGACATGAAAAGCCTAGTAGAAAGGATCCACAGGAAAGATAACAGCCTGGCATGTCAATAGAAGCGTGATATCTTGACATCGCCACAACAACTAACTGCTAGGATATTGAAAAACCTTCTAATCAGAGAGAAGGGAGGGGAACGAGTGATTCAATTATTGAAATCAGGAAAAGGGACGTGGTTCCACATCGAGTTGCTGGCAGGAGGCGGGAACATACTCTAACTGCGACTATATTTCAACTCTATCTCTATAAACCAAACTTTTTTGCGGAGCGCTACAGCTGTTTCTAGAAGCAAACCATTGAAGACCAGCCAAAGCGTTACCTATATTTTTGAGATTTTTGGAAAATTATAAAGAAATAATGAAATAAATTACGAAATTTTTAATTTTTGACATGCTTGCTTCGCGGAGACTAGTTGTGCTGGTTAAGGGACGTGTAAATACTATACTAGAGTCAAGCATTGTGTGTGGCGTGCAACAAGCTATACGAGTACATTGCGCTATTCTAGCTTTAGCGGTGATAACATTGATCATCTAATTACGCAGGCTTTTTTCAATCAAATTTTTGCAATTAGTATCATTTTTCAGCTATAGTTAAAGATCACAGGATGCCCAAAACCAACAAGAAAGCTATACGAAAGCAAAGGAAGATGAATAAACGATAAAATGATCAGATCACAAAGCCTTTTGCTTACTAACGGACGTACACGTAAAGCACTTGCATAAAAATTAAAAGAAATTTCTGATTCATGACATAATCTATCACATAGATATAAAAAGCGCCAAAGCGGCATTAAGCGCAAATTGAAGCATCAGTTTTAGAGATCTAAGAGTCCGATGAACAATGCACATTTCCATATTGACCGTCAATAAAAGGACATCACTACGATATACCAAATCAAGAACAAGTTGATATAAAGCGCTCACAAGTCGCACAGAGTTTGATTAAGGTTATATCGTTTGATTTCATCTGCCTCACGATGAATATATAACTTTATACAGTCCACTCAAAATTTTGAAACGAAAACTCAATTCAGTCAAATTGAACTATTTTCATGTAAGTGATGTGTTTATTGCATTTCAAAGGTGGCGCCACTGACCTGTCTAGCAGGTGTGGTCCGTGAATCTGTCACCTCTGTCTCCTGCGATCCAAAAGGACCGCTTTCCAATATTGACAAATGTGGTTATCAAAACAACGCCTATGATTTACTAATGCACTGAAGTGACATTTCAACATGGAAATATACCAACACTGAACCACTCAAGCAGGCTATTAGTTCAGGAGATCATGCAAATAGAGGTCAAAGGTCACAATTAGATCTCCGCGGAGCAAACATAACACGTGACATCAATATTTACCGAATTTAAATGTTCGTCTTTGGACGGATCAAAACATTCTATCTGAGACCTGAACGCTTCCAAGACTTCGCTGTGACGCGCCATGTCCGTTGCCAATATCAACATAATAATGCCCTGTATGGGTGAATATACAACGTGGATCAGGATGGTGTGGCCTGGCAAACGGGTGGTGGGGGCAAAATCAGAATCCACGGAGAAACACGAAACACTCCGTCATCGCGTACTTCACTTCTACAAGGACAAGAGAGAACGTGTGCATCAACTCAAAATGCAGAGTACTCTGTTTCCTATCGAAGTGAATGCTCAAAGTTGGCACCAAAGTTTGTACATGGGTGTTGAGGAACAGCTCGGTGGGACATCGGGGAACAGCAAGGGAACACTCGTGCTCGACGGTGTTCGGATATCTCCGTGGATTACCAAAAGTGTTCGGGGGAAGGGCGTGATTCGATGTGACATTCTGCGCATGACAGCATTCTGTAAGCCAATGTGCACGGAAATGTCAAAAGGTATTTCTCAGATAAAATGCATTGAGGTATCCATGACAACTTGTAGGCTGTCAAGCAACGTTAGAAAGCCACCATTATCATACAGAAAGCTGCGCATGCAAGCCAGAAGTATCACATCGAACTATACTGTAATGGGTTAGTACGACACATGATACAGAAAGAGAAAACCCTGCGACCGGTATTAGAATTACCAATCTACCCTAGGTTAGTCTAGTCTAGCAACAAACTCCGAAATGGTATCAGACACCGTTCGTCTTCTTTTTTTCTCGGAAGCTCTACGCTCAGTGAGAAGTTATTGGCTCTATTCGTTTTTCATTTCTGCAAGGTCTTCTCTACTGAATCGTGTCATGTTTCTTCAAATCTCGCAAGAGCATTACCGTATCCACGTGATCCTTCATAGGAAAGTCGAAGCCTTCAGAAAGCTTGGTCTTGAAGCATTCCATTATTTCACTATGGCGGGCCATATCAGTGGCCAATATCAACATAGTCATACCCTACAGGTAATGAGAGGCCAGGTTAATAATTCAAAATATCGTAGTTTGGAAACAAAACGCAACAATAATTTTGCATGACCTACTTCAGGGAGAGCTGAAAAACAGAAAGAAGTTAACAAGTGTTTCAACATGTACATCAGAGTTAGGTAAAACCGTATCAGCATTTCATATTTCACTTCATCGCAACAATCAGATATTGGTTCCTTACTATTTTCAAACATTCAGGGCAGGAAGCTCCCTGCAAGAGGGTAGAAACTCACATTTGTTGTCACTGCTATTGTAACTGTGTTCCGAATCTTAACAATTGAAATATGCAAGATATCTTAATTTCAAAAACGAACGGAACGAACATAACCACGTGACTCACCGATCGAATTCTCTTGAAAGTTTCATTATCAACATTTCCGAAAATATTGCATTCTGGGTTGCGTAGTATTTGGAAGGCGACTGCACAATGGTGATTCTCCAGCGGTGATATGTCATTGTACCGGATTGCCAAGTCTGTGCGCGCGTTGATCTGGTACCTTAAACACAAGGGTCAAGATAGTTTTGAAACATGCATCACCGGGAATTCTGGTAAAACCAAACTGACTTTACAACCCCTACTCTTCTTCTTTGGAACAAATTTCAGGGCATCAACAGGAACTACCAACTTACGTGTTATTGTAGCCGGGATGATCTAAATCGTGGCAGACGGCGGCCGTAAGGAGGACACCAAGATCTTCCCTCGTCATTTTCTCCCAGAGTTCACAGAGATGAATCATGCCGTACATCATTTGGGAGACGCAGAAACAGTGACGGAAGTTGTGGAAGGGATTGTTGCGGTAGTTTTCTTGCACGCAGAGCTGAAATGATATGGGGCAGATTGAATTGTTGTACCTCGTTATCGTGGCTTCTCAGAATACAGACGTTTTCGGATTTTTCGATTTTCTGTGCCAACAAGTGATTGTACTCAATGACATTTAATCCTGGGTAGAGGCAAGTGTATGGTATTTCAGATATCGCGCACCTGGCCGTCTGGTGGTGCCGCCATGCGCCCACGTGTTAACTAATTTGTAATCGCCTACGGCGATATTGTAAAGATTGACCAATTCGCAGTATTAAATATCGTGTTCAGAAATAGTATTCACGTGTCTTTTTGGCCACGAAAACTGTTACAAATGGAGGGCCTGGCCTCTCCAAGGATCGTGATGGGGAGACTAAACATCTCCTTTTTTTGTTTTCTTTTTTTGTTTTCTTTTTTTGTTTTTTTTGTTTTTGTTGTTTTTTGTTGTTGTTTTTTGTTGTTTTTTGTTGTTTTTTTGTTGTTTTTTTTCTGACTGTGGATCAGAAGATTCCAGGTTCGAATCCTGGGAAGGTCGCCAGATGTTTAGTCCCGTCACGATCCTTGGGGAGGCCAGGCCCTCCATTTGTAACAGTTTTCGTGGCCAAAAAGACACGGGAATACTATTTCTGAACACGATATTTAATACTGCGAATTGGTCAATCTTTACAATATCGCCGTAGGCGATTACAAATTAGTTAACACGTGGATCGGATCGTGACGGGACTAAACATCTGGCGACCTTCCCAGGATTCGAACCTGGAATCTTCTGATCCACAGTCAGAAAAAAAACAACAAAAAAACAACAAAAAACAACAACAAAAAACAACAAAAACAAAAAAAAACAAAAAAAGAAAACAAAAAAAGGAGATGTTTAGTCTCCCCATCACGATCCTTGGAGAGGCCAGGCCCTCCATTTGTAACAGTTTTCGTGGCCAAAAAGACACGGGAATACTATTTCTGAACACGATATTTAATACTGCGAATTGGTCAATCTTTACAATATCGCCGTAGGCGATTACAAATTAGTTAACACGTGGGCGCATGGCGGCACCACCAGACGGCCAGGAGCGCGATATATGAAATACCATACAGCAAGCAAGTAGGGGCCATTGCTTTGCTCAAGGAGACGAAACCCTTCGGATCTTTCCGAATGTCGACCTCCTGATTATGAGCACGGCGTTCTAACCAGCAAAGGTGGGCTACCCCATCGGGCTGGAATGGCCTTCTTCAAGACGCAACATACAAATGTCATGACGAATACTTAACTTTGCTTCCACGGCATGACGAACGCAGCAGATGTCATAAATAAGTTTCCATAAAACCTAATCTTTGCAGAAGCAATTTATATCTTGCTTCAGGAGGCAATTATTTCTAATCAAAAATCGTTGGTTTCAGGTTGTGAATCATCTCTTCGGGCGAGGCATGTTAAATGTCACATCCCTCATTAGGTTTCCGTCTTTACTGATGATTCTATTGTGTGATTGTAGAGCCTAACATGTAGGATACGTCCTATATATCGTCTTCTACGTATAAGAGAGTAGAGAGGTTGCGCAACCTCACCTTCTCGTCATTTAGACGACTGCGCAGCAATTCGATCTCAAAGTTGAGGTCAGAGTGGAGTCTTAAATGGTGCGCCAGGCTCTGTATTATCAGAACCTTTCACGGCTGGTTTGTCACTGTCATACCAAACATGGCTGACAGACCGTATGACAGCCATCGGAAACTTCTCATCCGTCCTCCACATTGCTGGTCATATGGATTACGTGTTTACATGCTAATCCATAGTGATGTCAATATTCACATTATCTACGTATATCCGCGGTTTCTTTGATTCATCATGCAACAGCTGTCAGACAAATCCGTGTGTTCTGAATGAAATGATCATTTGTTATTCCTCTTGGGATTTATAAATATTCATTGATGAATTACTGGCGGTACCATTTTGATCTCTTAACCCCCTCAGACACAGACAGGTCGAATTTGCTTAATCTAGTCAACGTGAAAATCTGCTACTCTACTCCTATTGCAACGCGTAGGCTTAGACTCGATAAGGATAACCTCAAACCTGATCTGTTGGCTCGGAGTTCTCCAATAGCCGAAATAATACCCGAAATGACATCATTTCATTCTCCAATGAAGAGGTTGCAATTAGCATTGCTGTCTGTAATCTCTTTATGACGGTAACAGAGCACTCGCTACGCACTTGCGCCTCCCCTTTGAGTTGAACTCTAATTAGTTACGAGAAACGCAAATAGACTATTCTTAAGAACTATAAATTACTTATAATCGACGACGGATCGCTGAGTGTAGCAATTATCATAACAAATTGCTCATTGCAGGAGCCCACGTAGCTCCGCGTAATCTAGGTAGACAACTACGCCTTAAGGTGTCAGCAAATTACCTTGGAGAGCTAAAAGATTCTACCATGATGCCAATGCCAGTAACAGTGTTAGTAAGGACGTGCGCTTGTAGCCGCGAAAGTGGTATATGATAACCCATCGGGATGAACTGGGATGATTTCCATTCTCGGAGAAATGAGGTTTCGACTAGAATCGGATAATGTGCTAAATTGAGGCCCTTTCTCCATATTTCAGTGTTTCCATACACTAGACAGCTCTGCAGGCAATGTCTTTTCAATAGCGGGAAACACAGAAAAATGTGTTAATCTATCTTTCTGCTTTCACAAGCAATTAGGGGAACACTCAGAATCGAAAGCGCTCAAAACCGTCACACCAGGGTTTGAATACAAGGCTGAAGTAAACATGGCATCGTTAGGTCCCCTCAGAGCCAATATTTTCTTGATATTCGCACAACTTTTCGTGAGGCCAGAGTTATATAGGATTCAGGTTGTCACTTGTCATGTTTCACTCGAATTGTCTCGAGTTTGGCTTGAAAACACGACGTGAGGGTAAAAGTGACATCGTGAAGCGTATGTTGCCGACTCTTTGGAAACGACCTGTTCGACCTTTATGTCACGCACGAAAAGTGAACAGTCACACGATACATGTGAAAGCGTAATCACTAGGCTACATAATCGCGGCTGAAAAAACTACTCCATGAGAGCAGCCTGTTTGTTATTCAACCTTCAGCAGCGATCATTAGATCATTATATCACCAATCAGTTCCAAAGTTCGTCTAATTATCATGTTGCTCTCAGTACCATGTTGACGGTCGTATTGATTTACAAGTAAAGACCATTAGCCGCCGTCATAGATATCCAATCGCCAGCCAAATCAATGTTTTGATGTTTTGAAAGCCGTAAAGAGAACCCTGTGTGTCGATGAACGAGGAAAGCGGACTTGGGGTACACAGGTGTCATCACGGGCTGTGCGTAAAATGTGATAAAGTGGTAGCAAAATGGGAAGTTAAAAAAAATCTTAACGCAGCAGCGGCCAACTCTTTAATAGATAAGATGCTGTATTTGTAACCAAATGTTGCTGTCACGAATACTGTGCGTGTTAGGTCTATTATAGAGACGCCTGCGGATATGGTACCATGCTGTGTTTTATGAGTAGCTCGCTAATTAATGATATGATGCTGGGCGTTAGGGATGGAGCGGATGGTTACCACGACAATATTTAAGCACGGCACAGGCAAATGAGGATATCGGCCCGGACGGAGAAGGTGACCATATTAGTACTTACCAGCCATCGTTTTAGTGTGATGGGATTGATGCTGAATTCGTTGACGAGACCAAGCTCGTGATACATGTGTTCCAGCAGGCTTAACATCTGAAACAAATAGGGGTCATTTTTAGGACTATTTTGGAAGAATCCATTGAAGGATTACTAAGTATAATGTATTTAAGGCCCCCACCTCCGAAAAGAAAGGTGAACTGGACCTATATGTACATAATGAACATGCATATTATGTAGTCCACTTTTTGTTTAGCTGGTGGCTTCCTGGAAGTATACATTTCTTCAGAAATCATGTCCTTGGAAACCTAAACTGGCTGAGAACTTCCAGCAAATTGTTGACCCAAACAGCTTTGATACCGAGCTTTGAACTGTCCTCGGTCTGCCTGAAAGCGCTCTAAAACTGTCGCTCATGAAGGCCTTTTTCCACATTTCTGTTTAACGACGGATTATAGAAGTCCGTAGTTTTACGCTGTGTTTTGCAACCTGACTCGATTATTGTTTCCTTGTCGCCGGAAAAAAAACGGAAACTGCCTAGTCATCATCACGGAAATATTGCTTGCGGTAATGATCACAAATTGTCGCTTACCTCATTTGGCTCCCAATGCCATATGTCAAAGGTCGGCTTCTTGAGGTAATCGATAGTTTCCGGAGATAATGTGTACTGGAAAAAGACAAATCAGAATAATAACTGGCTGGTTATTGAAGAAATTCTGGGGGGGGGGCTGTCGTGTACAAGGTTAAATTACATCGGTTCGGAAGAAGTCTCATCGAACATGATTACAATTCGTACGATGGACGAGCTTGAATTATCACGACAGCTCACTAAGAAGGAGCTGTATTGGATGATAATCCCATAGTCATTTCTCCCGATAACCGCGGGTAGTTCTCCTTTGCCAGCAAAATCCGCCATCGCTACAGTTGTCTAAACATCTGTTGCCTTAGACCAACATCTCTGATTGTTATCGTTACGGGCAGTGTAGTGATGGATAGGAAAAGAACGTCCGCCGCAGGAGTAATGCCTTAATATTGTGGACCTAACTGCGGGGGAAACTAAACTGATATGATCAAAGGTAAAACGATGATGACAAATCGTACTAGTCGCCGGTCATATTCATATTCATCTCTATACAGAACAAACCAATTGTGACAACGTGACGCAATACACCATACAAAAAAACATAAACAAAACAGCACGTCAATGGATAATACATCAGCATACCACATTCTCATCACGCGATTATGAAAGACGATATCAACAATAATGAACTGGTGACAGTTGATATTATTCGTAAACGGAGATGTTTAGCGTGTTCGATTACTTACGCCGCGCTTCCGCTGGCGCTTATCTTAGATTGTTAACGCATGCGCAGCAGAGGGGGCTTTTTGACCAAGCGAGTCGATTACAAAGCGTCGCCAAATCTTATAGCCAACATATACGTCAACAACCACCGTGGTTACGAAACAAATGGTGAACAGCAAATGGGAGAGGTCTACAAATTGATGTCGTGGCGAGATCGTGTGTTGGAAGCAAAGGACCGTAATTCTGAGCCTAGTCCATCATATGGGTCATTAGATACCGCTCGCAGCACAGCGGGGATATAAAGTGGTGGTTGTTGTTCAGCATAATGGATGACCATTTTGCCCTAAGCACACACAGGGTGAAACAAGCGCACTATAATTCGACACTTCATAAATGCCTCCTCCAGCCTCTCTTTCGAGAGACGCTGCTTTGGGTTGCTGCACCCATTTCCCAACTGGCCGGGATGTGCTCGAAGACAAAAATGATGCAGATCGGACCTAACACACAACCTTTTCTGAAAACAAATTTTAAAAGCACTGATGATCGTGTGTACTGTGTAGTGCTATGACAGATAGTTTATTATCCGTCGTTTGCCCCCGAAGGTAAACAAGCTATCCTAGTATCAAGAGCTCTCATCGCACTTAATAGTGATTGATTTGTTTCGTTGCTCATTAGCACTATCGGTTTGAATTCAATGAGATTTATCATGTGTACGGAGAATTTAAACCATGTTTGCTCACCTCTCAAATGCTGATGTTCGTTGGCGACGGGTAAAAACACGGTTCGCTCTTATGCTAAATGAGCAGGAACATTGAGAACAGATTTTTTAGCTCAGGCTTGAAAGCGCAGCGGCAGACTTCGTAACATTTGCCGGCAAGCCGTTGGTGGTCGTTTTTACAGGGAAGTGCAAGCGACCGATGGCGGCCGACCACTCTGCAATGGAGTCTAAAACACAAATGCTACAAATCATGTACTTGCGGCGCCAGTAAAGTAGGTCATACGGGGTCAGGGAGGAAAATGCAGACAACACATAGAGATATAATAAGTATTACGCAGTAATTTTAAACATGAAAAGCTAACACATGCCGCCGGAGAATGAAGTGCGATAGGCAAGGAAAAGTTTGTGTTTAAAAAGATAGAGAAATTTTATCAAAAAACTAAAAAAGGTGGAATTTATAAACTAATTTAACAGAGAAAATGTACTTCACGGCGGAACATGAGCTATACACGCTGCAATTAGTCGATTAAATGTTTATCACAATGTAATGAAAGTATGATGTCATATCAAGTTCATAAACAGCACTATCGAGTATGACTTGTATGGGTGAAAGAATAATACCACAATGTCTGGATTCTTTTTTCGCCGTGAAATCACTTTCTTCTCTTCGAGTGACCTTAAAAGATGTTACCTTTTGGTAATCTGGAATTCGTTTAAGTAACTTTCCTTTCTTGGCTTCCTCTTCTTCGAGCGAGCCGTCGCTTTTAAAGAAAAGGAATCGAACTGTGAGCATGCGCAGATCAGGTTGTGGCAACCAGTGACAGAGCGCGGACGCAAATTCGAACATAGGAAATCAATTGCGAACACGTGACGGGCACACTTACTATTACCCAAGTTGCAAGCAGTTTCTAAAACCTACTCATTGCCGTTCGATAGAGTCAGTTCTTGCTTACAATCCCAGTCCTGCGTTCGTTTCTCTACCCAAACGTCTCCGTGTTCACAAAAACCACGCCATTGCTCGAATTTCCTCCAGTTCGGCCGCTCGCGCATGCGCATGTCTCTTTGCCTCTGCACCGCATCCGTTCCAGCGGGTGTGTAACATTACAGTGCTGGACAGACACTAGGGAGGAAACACAATGCGGCCACTTTACCCCGTCAAGATTTTTGAAGAAGAGGCAATCATTTTCAAAATTCTATGTTAGGTTTTATTGCAGTTTTATATTTTCTTCAAATTGTGGCAATAGCTACGAGTGAACTTTGATCTTATATCTGATAATGTCACTTCAACATGATAGCACATTTGATATTGCGTAGATACTGACTACGTTTTATCCATGAAATTAAAACTTATCAGATTGGTTTCATCTTGGTTTCTGTTTCAAAAGGTGACACTTGGAATTAGTACATTCTTTTCTGCATGTTTATCAGGTGTCAAGCTAAAACAGAGCTGCGTCACAATCTTGGAAATGTTAATCTTTTAATTCCGGATTTACTTATTTTGAAGATAACCCCCATTAGAAATACCTTCAACATTCGTTGGACAATGTATGTTGCTTCTGGCCTCTGCTTAGCTTGACGGGGTATAATGGCCTTAACGTTCAGTAACGTGAATTTTGAGGCAGACAGTACAGATTATTGAGTTCCTAGGGACGGGATACACCTCGGCTCTCATGGAGACAGGAACCGGAAGTCCCACGGGGGTTACCTTTGGATATGAAGGGACGTCTCTCTTTAAGCTGATCTTGCCATCTTCTTGTACAACACTAGATATAAATAGAATTTGAGATATTATTTGGCAGAATATCCTCGGCTGCTCTAGAAAAGCAAAATTGCAAGTTGATTGCTGAAACCAAAGACCATGAGGTGATTACCAAGATATAGGTTTCAGGTTGTCACTTGTGATGATTCACTTGTCTCAAGTGTTGAAAACACGACGAGAGGATGAAAAGTGATCTTGTGAATCGTATGTAGCCCACTCTTTGGAAATGACTTATTCGTTCTTCATACCATACATGAAAAGTGAACAGTGACACGATACATGTGAAAACCTGAACGCTATATAATCTCAGCCTATAGATAAGACGACACAACAGGAACAGGCCAGAGACCAGTTCATTCTCGGGGGTGTCAGGCTACGCATGCCCTTATACCCCACTAACGCTAGAATGGGAAGACTTTGCTTCCTATTCTATTGAAGGTAAACCGATTCCACAGTGGTACTTTAAAGACCAACATCGGCGCTAACGCTACTGCGCCAAAGATTCCTTGTTACGGTTGTAAAGTAGATCGGGTCAATTTCAATGAAGACCTGAGAACAGGTGATATTACGCACCTGATCTCAGGATGAAATGACAATCTTCTGACATCTCCAGCAAAAGGTCACCGACACTCAGCCAGTACGGATTTGTCGTTGATAAAATCTAATTTTCCTCCAACGCGGAAATAGATTGAATTTATGATTCAACGCGAGGAGGGTGGGTTTACGTTTCAGAATAGTGCAAACGCAGCCCAGGTCAGAAATCAAGGTAGGATCGGTGCCTTATCAGGTATATAACCGCAAGTTTTAAACCCAGTGTAAAGGTAAATTTAGTCTCGAAGTGTCAAAAGTCCTACTAGTCACGGAAGTAAGTGGACTTTTTGCAAGAATAATAACGTTGACTACATAGTAATCTGATTTAGAAGGGTTATGAAACCTTGCAAATGACACTCCGTACCAAAAGGTTACAACCAAACAACGGCAGTTTATTATCTAATTGCGGCTTCCCGTTGTTGAGGATCGAACAAATGATTCCACCTCCGGTGCAAGCGGTTTCAATATCCTCCAATTGCTATAACCTTTTCACCGGCGAAGATCAGGCGCTTCTCTATGTAAGACTTGGTGTGTAATGTCGCAACGGGTTCACTGCTCTCCAGTGACCTGACCCCGACTTGATAGTTGGCAAGCGCAGTGGGTTCACTATCCTAATAACCTAATCAGCGCCAAAAGCCAAGGAGCTCTCAACGTGAGGGATGGTGAGTTCGGTGGTGTCAGGTTCACCATCCTCACATAACCTTTCCTTGGCAAAGCTACGACATTCGTCGCTTCAGATGCGAATTCATACCAGAGATAATCGGAGAGACGAAATCGCAGGAGGTCGATTTCTTTTGATTTCCGTTCATACCAGAGAGCTGGAAGTGTTACTACAAATCCGCCGCGGCCAGTTTCAATTGAAGCGATGCCCTCTGGCTCTACAAATATATCTTCTCGGGCGGAAATACTCGGGCTACTGAGCAACAAATTTCTATTTTGGGGACCATGGTGAGAACGTCTGACCTTTCAAATTACAACAGCTGAAAACGCCAAACGTGATATGACTGGCCAATCAGACCAACGAAATCTTTTGCCAATCAGATATTGGCGCAAACGAATTTATCGCCAATCAAGCGTCACTTGTTCATTTGCCCCTGATTGATTCGAATGGCTTCATGGGAATTCGCCGGATCCCAGGAATTCCGATCATCTAAAGGGATACTGGTATTGGGCATGCGTAACCATGAAGAATTTAAACCTACAAATTCACCCTTTTTACCTGATGCGATTGTTGAAGTTGATAAACTTTCGTTGTGCTTGGTACATCTGGTCCTTGATGTCAGAGATGTCTCGCTTGCACTTGTCGAACTCGATTGATTTCAAACCTTCTCCTGAAAAAAATGAACAGAAGGCTCCTCAGAATTGCCCTTACGACCTTTTATAAATGAGTGACCAGTGTATCGAACGGCCTATGCAGCAACTCTACAAAGCGTACATAAATAACACTACACACTGCCTGACAGTAACAAATATCTTTGCAAGGAAGTAAAACCTCCTTGGTAATTCAAACACGAAAATAGCGGGACTCAAAAGCCTTCTCATGTGTTTTTGTCCAGGGTGGCTTTGAAATAAAACACGACGTAACAGTCGGCCACTGATAACATACGATAAGACCCACACCCACATACGCGATTTAGATAGCGTTTCATCATGTCATTCCACGCTGCGCTGCCAAGAGCCTGTGGCGTCAAATTCGAGTGCTTCCAAATCGCGTATATGAGTATTGTCTAAACTTTCGAAGCTAAAACCATGCAGTTCCGAAAAAAGCAAAACAAAAGAACAATGTGAAAAACCCCATCAATATGCTTACTGTTCACTTCATCTGATGCAGAAATATAAAAGCAGTTACGGTGAGGAATAGTCATAGAATGCGAGGTCAAAAATGGGACATCTGAGAATGGTAAACTCCTGACGCAGCCCATTCAGATAAGTATTTCATCAAAACTTTCATTGGCCCTCGGTGCATCAAAAACATCTTACCCCTCGCCCTGATGACCGGTACCATTTGGAGCTTCTTCCGGCGGCCTGGATAATTTAAAGGGAAGGAGTCAGCGAACCAACAATAAGTTTGGTTAAATTATGTAAGAACACCTCTGATTGGGTAATACCAATACGTTTTTAGACAAATTGTCCAATCAGGTCCACAAGATTTTATGTCTTCCATTATTTGATTCCTTCCCTTTAAACTAGCGTACCCCAGCCATGGGAATTAAACATGACCGCTTCCAATGGAAAGAGATTGCATTCGTGACTGAGCGCAGTTATGTAGGTGTGTGCAGGTAAAACATGTAAGGCTGAAGCGGGGTCATACTAAACTTTAAGGCATGAGCCCCCTTTTGCTCAAAGTCGTTTTTTGGTGAGAATGCCAATACCTCCAGTTCGGTATCAATTCCTTAAATCTTGTCTTAACAGTTTTTTACAACTCGACACCATTTATTTTAAAGAGTGAAGGCCCCCTTTACTTGGTTCAGGCGAGGGGGTGGGTGGTAGCCATGGGTTAATTTGTCGAGAGGGACTAGTGGACAAACCTCTCAGATACCAACACAACAATAATAGACGTACTCTCGAGCCGTTTCTCCAGAGCGGCCAACCGGGCACTGATCTCAACCTTCATCTCATCCACCTTCGACGACCTGCAAAGACATGGAACGACAGTTGAGAATAATGTCATCGACTTTGATTGCTTAGGTCCCTGAATTGCGTACTGGTCCCTGGTTCGATCTCCATTGGCGGGGTGATCGATTTTAGGCAGGACTCTTTACCTTACATGCCAATAAACTCAACGCAGGTACCTCATGACCGCTAGTCAGAGACCTGAGCCACCACACCACCGCGGTTCTACATCATACTTGACGAAGGCTACTTCGTTGTCAACAAACGTTACAGTTTTTACATAAAGATGACACTTCTGGCATCAGCTTCCTCTATTTATGGCATTGAACAATTTTCACCTGGCAATATGTTGACCAAAGTAACCCTACGCTCATTCCCTGCAAATCCACCGCTGCTCTGCCGAGAAAGGAACTAGAGCCAATCCTTGATAAGATGACAAGTTTCCAATTTCAGCTGAGCGGGAAGGTGCCCAGTGGCGTTGTCTTGAACACATAATGCAGCCTGACAGCAAAAACCTCCGATATTAGAGAATCTGATGTCTCCGAGTCGGCGGGGCTACGGCCATGTAATACATTGATAATGTATCATATTAACGAGAAGACGTAGATAAGGTGAGATACAGGTCATAGCCACATCCATCAGATGAGCCTCTAGATTGAAACCAACAGCAAAATTCTGAGATCGTGATGTTTTATACGAACTAAACTTTTATAGTCCGCGCGAGTGTAATGTATGAAAGATCGACCAAGATAATCTCGATTTTGACGGCAGGAATAAAAGTCAGCGAAACATTGATAAGTTTCATTCTTCAGCAACACCGGAAATCCAAAACATCGTCTCCTCTTATGATCATCCACAAAAAGATCTTTGTTTTAAAAGTTCTATACTGATAACTGCATCGTTTGTATCATCTTAAGACGTCCCCTCCCAGTCATGCCAGTCGTGAGACCTATAAAGCCGACACCACCGACTGGTAAAATCGAATCGAAATCAATCTCGTACTTTAAGTAGTCGCTTGATCCTTTTCCAATCAATATCAGGGAAATGAGACTCGACTGGAATCCTGTAGAGGCGGTGGGTAGCCTCGTGTGAGACATTAACATCAATGTACTTTAGCAGATGTAGGACCACCACAGAATAACTAACGTGTGTGAATTAAAGGTTGTCCACAGATGAAAGAGCATCAAAAAGCGATATAATTCAGCCTAGCTAACACAAACATCGACATGTTAAGTATTGAATTTTATTTTTGAACCTTTGGGGTTATGCCGGATATTCCGATCAGATTCACCACTTGGTAACCAATAACTGAATAGATGTCTGCTGGGGCAAGGGTTTTCTCATATCTGCTTGACCAACTAGTGCTACCATCAATTGGCGTCCTTTCATCGATGTACGTACGCCGATCAGCAGTGGACATTGATTTGCTTTGTGGAATAGGGCCCTAATCTCCTCAGCTCTACCTATCACATTGATGGCTATAGGTCCGCCAATCAGCATCGGACCTTGATCTGTTTCTCATTAGCTATAGCCATCACATCGATATCTACCTACGTCATTTGACCACAACGTCTCTCAACATTGACATGCGCTAGGAGATTTATCAGAAAATAAACCACGTCTGACGAAAAGAGACAACGCATGCTCTAAAGGAAATAAAGAAATAGTGAACTGTTGTTTCAAAAACTGGGCTTTCTATAACATAATTGCAGTACTTTTTAAATTAAGTCTTGTTGACCTGTTTTTGCAGTTTGACGATTGGATGAGAATGGTTTTATACATCAAATAATTCTTTTTTGGGAGTCACGTTAAGGTATCTAAATACCAGTTAAGAAGCTTTTTTCGTGTCCTACTGGCCAAAATACGATGATGTGTCGGAAATAAATAAAAATATTAACAATTCATGCAAATAAAAGTATCACCTATCGCCTGGTCCCCTCAACCTAAAAAAATAATTATTATGACGTTTAGATCATGACTCTCAAATTTCCCTACATTAGCTCATGATGACAGTTGACCGCTAAATGTAGCTATCAACATATCGTCCTTAACCCGACTAAAAGATGTAGCCTCATCATATAGATTCACACATGAAGATAAACTTAACAGTCGTCTACAATCCATAAAACCTCTGTTCTCGCTCTTATATCAAAAACCATACTATATATCCATATCGACGTCAGGTTAGACAACATTTATGACAAAATGATGTTATTCATTATCATAGTTACTGAAGCCTCCTTACCTGTTAAACTGTTCTGCAACTTGGTTGACAACGCTTGTAAATACTTCATTATCTCCAACTGGAAAAAAGAATTACATGTATGTGAAAATGTGTTAAAATATCTTGGTATTGACAGGAAATTAACGTACTACTGGCATTAAACTGCACAATGTTGCTGAATGCCTTATGAGTAGTATACAAAGTGGGGGTTCTGGACCACCCCCATAGCTAAAAATGGGGATTCTGGACCACCCCATAGCTGAAAAAGGTAGCTTTAACCCCCACTTTGTATACTACTCTTATGGGTATCGTCTCTGCTGCAATTCAACAATGACATACGTGTTTTTCATATTTACGTGACTTTTTCCCATTTTGTTTTACGACTTCTGTGTTTTTATTCGAATTAGAATCGTTTGAAGCACAAAGCACAGTCAGTTTTAATAGCCAAGTCTACCGGTCTTTGAAATTACACACGAATAAAATCCTTTACTTATTGTTTTCCTGATATCGACTAAAAGATATCTGAACATTATTAATTCGACTTGGAGTAACTGGATCATCTATGTTCTCCTTTGTAGTCGACTTCGTTTATAAAACCCTCCTCCCTTTGCTTTGAGATTGTAATAACGGTAGCTCGAGCGAGTGCACGCTTCTTCCAAAGGCTGAAGCTTAATGAAACATCACATCGTGGTGTTGTTCTGGGAGGGATTTCGTGCTGGTAGGTCAAGCAGCGCGCGATTCGCAGTTTCAAATTATATTTTGCACTACCGCTGAATTTCATGTATTGGTATTGAATTTACGTCAGAAAAGAATGACCCTATCCTGCCCATTGCAAAGATACAGTCGATGCAATAATTAAGCAGTTGACAAAAAATGAGACAGAAATTGCAAGCCAACCTTGTGTCCAGGACATTCTATTAAACATACCGAGAGTTGATTTCCTTGATGTTATTGACGTTAAGCTGAAACTTTTACGTTTGATCATGATGTTGCTCTTAAAGAAACGGTATCATCAAAGTCCACTTTGCAGTCAACAATATTAGCAAAATCCTCCATTTGCTTTTATCGGTTATAGAGGGGAGAGTTAACCAACTGAGGTTACCGCGGTAGGATGCCCCCGGTAGTGCTTTGACGAAAGATCAATATGGTATCAAAGTAAACTGATTGCTGTCATGTACATTTGCTGAGGAAACGTTGTGGATTTATGATTTCTTTTGAAAATCTTTCGAAAAAAGAAATATCAATTTGAATGTGCTGCAGTTTTGCTCGAGGTGAGGTAATGCTTATTGACTAGTGGAGAGTGATAGGTGGATGGTCTTATGTCTGACCTGTTTGATAGGATGTGGACTGTAGATGAATGTTTCTTTGCGGCAAATTTGTCATGCTACAGATGAAAAAATGTCTAAGTCCAAATATTTTTTTCATTTGTTTTTTTTTCTGCAAAAAATGAAGAAACATCATCATTCCCAACAAAAATTGACTTTGAAAATTTTTCAGAATTTTGAACTTATGAAAAAATTCAACTCTGAAAGGTGACAGCATGAAATCGATCTAAACCTTGCCTTAGGTGCCGTTACATACTGCCGTTATTGGATTTCTCAAAACCGTATGTTTGTCCCAAGGATTTCTTAGAAGTGTTAATCGATTTCTCACCTAATTAGTAGTCCGGATGAATGGCTTGCTGATTAGCGTCTAATTGGTAGTAGAGATTGATATATCGCAATTGATTACCAACAATGGCGCTATCCAGGTTGTTGACTAACTAATACGGTTGGTTATAAAGGACAAATACACCGGGGAAAACATCCCAGTTCATCAGTGTTCCACGTTCCACACCAAATATAATGAACAGTAATTATGAAAATATATACTTACAGAACTGTCTATCGTCCTTCACAATCACCTTATATGGTGACCTGAAAAAGGAAACGATACAGAGACAAGTGCCTTTATTATCGAATCGAAGATTGGCAATATTTTTATGCAGATAGTTTCTAAGGCCAAACAATATCTTATGACAGTGGTGCCAAGTATCTTACAAAAACACACAGTTGCATCTTGTTGTATTGTTTCATCACGGAAAGCGCATTGCCAATGCTCAATATAGTGTACACACATAAGCCGATATCCTACGAGCCCGGGAATAAGGTCACCTGATACTTCTACAAGGGATGATATCATAAAAGGTCGATGCTTATAACGAAAAAGAAGCTTAGGCCAAACGTTGAGATCGCTTAGAGGTAGAGTAACCAGCAGACAGGCATTTAACCATCCTTGGCAAAGTTCCTCAATCTGCATTAGAAACAGACGCCAGTGTTTGGTTAACTAAGTGTTATCTCCTTTTGATCTCCCAGTAAAGATCAATTCAGCTGCATCACGTTGAAAAAGGTGCTCTGTCAAGCGATGCGGCTGATTACAGCCAATTCATTTAGAGCTTATTCATGTCTTTGTTCGTGAGAGAGACAGGAGGGAAAAGCATTGTAGACGGGCCTCGGGTCTGCCACTGACCCGAGTTGGGCAGAAAATGAGTAGAAACGAAAGTACGCTGCGCTAACCGAGACAGCAAGCACCATGATGATCTCACAGGATCATATTCAATGCCAGTTCTGTATCACTAGCATAACAGCATGGAAATACGTTTGGTTAGCCCTCATGACACGCACAAGGAATCAGCAACCAGAGCTGATTGTACTGTCTGCTTTGTAACTGCTTGATGGATTTTCCAGCAATGATCAGTTCAGCTGTATCACCAATCTCGAAGATCTCCCCAAAACCCCAGCTGATTACTGCCAATTCGTATGTCATACTCAGATTTGTGTTTCGACGGAAGCAGTAGGGATGAATGAAAACCTGGCCGAGATTTGTCTATCACCAAGCTGGCAAATTGTGAAGAAATGTCCAATCTTGTTTCTAAACCGTTCTCAAAGACATGATTTTCGTCTCGTGTGGATACATCTAGCACAACTAGGGCAGTATCTGCAGGTTAACTTGGGTGATATCAAGTATGGATCTGATCTATACACTACTTGCTAATATGAAAGCCACAGCGAAAAGCGTTAAAGGCTTCGTTGGCAATATGTCTGGTGCAATTACAAAGCAATCCCTTTGAAAATATTCCATCAGATCTCTCTGGTGCCGGTGAATCTGGTGGTATTATAGTGGATAGATATGTAGCTGGAGAGCCGATAGTTTCAGAAGCGTTCCTCAAGAAAACATGGCACTTTCGATGCCTTGCAGGTATACTTACGATTGTGTATTTTTGGGCATGGTCGGTGCCAGCGTTACCAGGGCGCCATCCGAGTTCTTCAAAGTTATTGCGGAAAATCTGAAAAGAAGTGAGCAGTTCAGACTTAGGTTTTAGTGTATCATTTCGCATATAGCCAGGGATCCTAGAAAAACTGATATCTCTACCTCTTAGGGCCAGGTATTTTGTGCGTGAAATCTTAGAGTAACCACTTTAAGGTGAAATGGGAACGACCTTTCTATAGCCCCAGCCAACATAAGCACTATACGTGAGATTTATCCATTTCTTACAGCCTCTTCAGTATACATAATAGACCGTGTCGTATCCATTGATAGCCAACTCATTGGTTTTCCATCGACCCATTGATTGTATCTTGTCTTTCTTCATTGATTACACTCATCGTTCGGATTGAGGCGTAACGATACATCGATGACAACATCCACACGCGCAATTGGGTGTTTCTCAGCCGATTCCGTTCAGCTCTTTTGCTCCCTACTTTGCTACAGAGTGTATCAACAAAGATAACGACATTTGCTCTGTAGTGCTCTTTTCTCTTGGACATTAAGTCCGTTACAGCTGTTGATATGCACACAGCTTGTATCATCTGATAGATCATAATATGACTGTGAAGGTTGTAACTACTTGAGTTTAAGGCCCAAGTAGGAATAGAGAGTATTTTGGATAGAATGACGGCAATCATAACACTGGCCCTGCGTACACTTTCGGATGAAGCCCGAGGCCCTTTTATAGGGGTGATCCTGTGGTATGGGCCTATGTCATTGTATGTGTATCACATGCACCTATGCGAAATGTCTGGACGAAGGCTGCGACGAGTCTATTTCAGATATTTAGTCGGACGCACCAGTGCATCACAGTACACAAGTGGCTCTGTACGGATATGAAACAACTTGGGCGGTGCTATTCAAGGGGATTTTCTGCTTTACGTTTGAAGATGGAGCTGACTCGACAACCCCGCAAAGGCAAACTCAATGTAAGTCAGCTTGCGAAAGTCTCACATCAGGTAGGAATGAAAAACAACATTATTTAGTTTCTATGGAAACTTTTCACATCAATCAGTATGCACACAGAGCACGTTACGATTTGTGTTCAGCCTAAAAGTATTGATGAAGATCTTTGCTTTGCGTATATTGCCGTGTACATGGACTATCGCAATTCTTGTTGTGAAATCAAAACATCACACTTATTGCCCTGATTGGTGAATATCGTGATGTTGCACACCAGTTATTGATTGTTAATGGGACCACACTGGTTATTGGAGCGTTCATGGGATTGACTCTCTTTTAGATATGTATTTTGTGTGTCCCATTATACTTTGAGTGAAGAATAGCTATGGCTACATCCTGAAGTTCCCAATGTGTGTTTACAGGTGCATCCACAATTCATGTCAGGTACGCGTGGTATAATGCATCTCCTTACGACCTTGCCACGCAAAGTGATTTGACGACGACGTTGTTGCTATGAAAATGATTTGTTTACGATGAATTAATTTGTTTTCTCAGCTTTATTTTCATTTGAATTCGATGTTACTGCTTTGGCCTTTGTATGTGACCCGTATGCTGACTTTGACACTTTACAATATAATCGCATCTATCGTGGGGTATCATATCATTTCGTATTTTATGTCACAGAAAGGTGAATCTCCATATATAACTCCATTCTCCATGAAATCATCCCCAGTTATTGACCTTTTTGTCGCCTCTGTGATCAATAGCCATCATTGCTTTCTATTAGTACACATATCACGTCGAAAGTACTTATGACATGAATATGATCCGCGATCAATGCTAATAACTTGGTGGTCTATTTTTACTCAAAAATGCACCTTGCGTCATGAATTCAAGGATCAAAGGAAAAATCCCTTTGAAGGTTGAAAATCGATTGTGGTTTTGATCACATTACGTCTGTTTGACATCTACATGTACCAGAAGATTATCCGATGATCGTTGAATATACAGTACATTATGTTACATGTACATCGGACTGGAATGTGTATGCATGCAGTGAATCATCATATCATCACGGCTGCCAAAACGTCAGGGAATCATTTTATTTCAGTTTCTGAGGAATATGGATGAAATGACATTTTTTACGCTTAAAAGCATTGCTGATTCGTCTCGTTGGAGACAAAACTTGCAAACGCAGCGAAACAGATTTATAAATTGCCAACAATTACGACCATGTTGGAAATATTTGTGATGTTGCCTTTTGGACTCATTATGAGCAGAAATGACCGATTTATCATTGGGCTGTATGGTGGAGAAAGGGGAGGATGTTTTTAATTTCCAAAGCCAAATACAACTGCAGTCTTACCCATTCTCCAGTATCCGAAATCGTTAAATTCTTAACCCAAATGAAGGCTCGATAAAAAACTGATTTGTATTTATTAATTGCTGGCAAAAGTGGCTGTCTCTTACCTGCTGCATCCTGCCACATGCGCAATAAGGTCGCTTATGTCACGAGATCCGCAGTAGTTGCTGAAGGCAATCTGAAAAAAATATAAAATTGAAACACTTTAGAATAGAAACCTCTACTTTCCACTGAAGGAAGACAATGGGTGATATGAATAAAGACTAGCAAATGCTTTTACTCCGGTTTTGTACAGGAAGGCCTAGTGTAAATGTACATGGAGATTTAGATAAAAGCATTTGCTATTCTTTATTCATATCACCCATTCTCTTAACGACCTCCGCAGTGTTTTTAGTATGCATGACATGTCGTAGCTTATTTTTCCGGAGCATTAAACGCATTGCCTTACGTTTTCACTTCCACTCGGCAATTGTGACGCATGGCTCTGCAAAAACTCCGCGCCTGTTAAAAAATCCGTTTCTTATGATGGAGAAGCGACTGATGGGCAAATCTCCTCAACAAGCTCAACATTCGGTTCCGACATGCTCCCATCCTTTGATGTCTTTTGTTAATAGGTTCTACAGCGCTTTGTGAAACTGTTATTGCTAATGGAGGTATTTTATTGGCCTCTGAGGCGGCATCAGTGTTTCTTGGATTTTTTAAGGTTTTTATTCAGTTCGGGGGCATCTTAAAATCGTCGGAACGAACTGCGAAGCCATGATCTTGAGGTGATCAACATATCCGAAGGTGACTTACCGACGGATAATAGATCAATTGCACAGGTGTATTTTTAAATTCACATCCTTGGTGATGGTGTAGTGCTTATTGCGGTTACGAGTTAACGAGATACTGTTGAATTTTTCCGAGGCTAGCGTATATGGCAAGCCGTTTGCTTCAAAAAGTCGAAATGATTTTTTTTCTAGTCGAAATGATTTATTTTCTAGTCGAAATGATTTTTTTTCTAGTCGAAATGATTTATTTTCTAGTCGAAATGATTTTTTTCTAGTCAAGATATTTTTTTTCAAGTCAAGAAAAAAAATTTGAAATTAAATTTGTTTTTCAAGTCGAGATATTTATTTTTCTTCTCATTTAACTTATTGAAGTTGAATCAATTAATAAAAATTTCACTGCGAGAAAAAAATGATCATAAAAATAAAAATAGTGTTTGTAAAATATAACAATGATACATAATAAATACCGAAATAGTGTCGAAAGTAAAAATTTCATACTCGAGTAAAAATTTCATACTCGAGAAAATAATCAGTCGAGCGCTACAAAAATAAAGTCGAACATTATGACGTCATCAGTTTTTGTGTACATTGCGCGCGCCGTTCCAATTCAACACCTGGCCAGCCGCGATCAGGCCCGTGTATTCTGCAAACCCTCTATCGCGTGCAATACCTGATCGTTAGTGCTGTGCATATGCACCAAGACCTCCGCAAAATCTTCTGCCAAAACGGAACCGGCACCGAAGTGATCGCATGCACGTATATACAGCGCACTCAGAATTCCTAGAATGCCATCTAGTAGCCTGGAACAGTTCTCTAGTTTGTTTTAATCTAATGATTGTCTGGCCCTTTCAGTTCGCCGGACCATAGCGGGACACTGACGCAGACACTCGGCAATGTCAACAACATCGCCTCCCGCCATCTTGCATACTGTATAGACTGCTCCCCTGCTATGTATATATGTGGGCATTAGAATGCGAAGTCAGCAAGAGAACGGCTGGGGACGAGTCTACATACTGTACACGAAAAGTGATGACGTCATAATGTTCGACTTATTTTTCTGTCTCGAATGTGTTTTTTTTTGTTGAATAGGAAATTTGTCATTTACAATAAATTTTTATCGACTTGAAAATTTTTTTTAAAGAATTAGAAAAATAATCAACTGATAAGTTGTATATAAAAAAATTAATGAAAATTTTTTTACTTAAAAAAAAATATGTATATATATTTAAAAAGTCGACTTAAAAAAAAACTTGTAGAATTGAAAAAAAAATATGTAAACTTGAAAATACTAATCTCAACTTTTTGAAGAAATTTCTTGACTTGAAATATTTTTTCTTTACTTGAAAAAAAAAATCTCGACTTGAAAAAAATCATCTCGACTTTTTGAAGCAAACGGCTTGCCATAAGCGTAGTTCTTAGTGGTCATGTGTTCATCATCTGGGTTACTAGTTTTTGATTGTCGATGTGGCTTGGCCATGGGTTCTCTAGATTGTTGATGTAGCCCCCACCCACGTCAGGTTGCTCGGTCATGGGAAGAATTATCTGAGAGTTTTCATCTGAATTTGTCTACTTCTTATTGCGGTGCCCGTGGAGTTAGCCCACTGATTAAGGTGACCCGTTCACGGTGCTAGATCAGCCTCAACCCAAATTAAAACAAAGCATCGACATCAAGACTAACAAGCAGCACATCACCATGGTCAAGTACTACGTCACTCGAAAGAGTCGAACCGTGACTCAATCACCACTGCTCCGCTTTTGAAAGAAACTAAGAAGAATCAATCCCCAACCAAGCACGACAGCACAATAGCCTACAACAATGTCCATTGTGGTGCCTGATCAATCGAAGTTATGATGTAACATACGTAATGCATGTATGAGCTCAATGTCAGTTATTGGCGATACTATTATCAAAGTAATGAGAGAAGTCTCACATCCACCTAAGGTAAAGTATACACCATAGATGAGATCACGTAATATATCAACTCCATGTCAGTTCCTGGCTAGACTGATAGGGGAATGAGAATGGCTCGGTGATCCGAATATACAGAGCATGTACACATTGTCGCGTACATTTGGGGATGAGGCGAGAATAATCTTTGATTTGCTGATTGCGGAATATGTGTTGCTTCATTTCATGCACATATGCATGGGTTTCTCCATTATCTAGGATAGAGTAAGATCAAAACGAGGCCACAGCGATGGTCATTTCTGTACAAGGGCCGCCACCCACGCATACATGTCCCAGTGTGCCACTACGTGTGTCTATTCACCTACTTCACCTCACCAACCGCGTAGAAGGCATCACGTCCAAATCCGTTAAGTCCGGACTAATACGTCAATTGATCAATGGGGACTGTTACCGATGACTTAACTGGACAGGCATGACATGAACGCATGACGTGTTGATACCCTTACAAACCGTTGCTAAGACAACGTGTAACCATAATGCATTACTCAGTGGTCCCTTTCCCCTGCGGACACTACCTGTTTGTTTTGTCATCATGTTTACTGTCACAAAACCTTGATAATTTCGTCCGGCAAGTGATACGCAGCCACTCTCAAACCTAATCTCCTGCGCATTCCAATATCGCGATTTGTTTTTAGTTCGAATCATGACTCTTTGGTTACAGTTAAACAGGACCTTTTCATTACTGCCTGTGAGGTAATTAGCGGCTCATGATGTTGACCTTCAGGCTTGAACAAACAACAGGTGATAAACAGGATAGCATTTTGAGGTATTCAATGTATCACATAAAAACTGTTATGATAACGATTCTGACGTCTGTTCCTGTCTGCTCTGATGCAATTCTGAAATCAATATTCATTAGGCCCAATAGAACTGTTTACCCCGCCTACTATCATATCACATATTACTGAAAGTGTGCCGTTTGCCCGAGATGACGAGAGCCGCTGCCCATGACAGCACCATTAGAATGGTTACTGATGCACCGAGGGGTATAAAAATTATGTGATGAGAGTTTCTAAAGCCTAGAGACAGATGGTGCTAATGACAGGCTTGATTATTAATTACTGGGGGAGAGTTCCATTACGATCCTGGCGTTCCGAATCACATACGAGATATCGGGGTAAAGAAAACGGAGTTACGCTTGACAATGACCTGACGGCGAGGTGCTTGAGTCGCACGAGGCCAACTGGGCCCATTTAGCTCTCTCAAACCCGAAGTAACCTTTAAACCAGGCTCTTCCTGTCCCTCATTCTCTCCATACACAACTCCACAACCAAAAAGCATAAGACAGCATTTTTACCAGAGCCAAATGTCAACCCAATAGAAAAATCATATGTCGATTGTACGGCTGAGTGTAATGCTTCACCCTTGGGTAAAACACGGAGCCAATTTGCTTCACCGATATTTGAACTTTGTCAGTCAAAGCCTTCTCACCGTTAAGCACTCGCCTTTAAAAACGACACGCCGAGAGGGGAATTTTTCTTGCAGCTTACGTCATCTGCTTTCTTCTCCATACCAATGATACCATTACGCTGTTGTTAACGGATTACACTTCTTGCGGCTTCTGGAGCGCGTTCAGTTCAAATCACTCATTTTATGGAACTAGTGCAAGCCGGAGTTATATAGGATTCACGTTGTAACGTGTCATGTTTCACTTGTCACGAGTTTACAGACTTAGGCTTGAAAACACGAAGTGAGGGTGAAAAGTGACCTCGTGAATCGCAGGTAGCCCGCTCTTTGGAAATGACTTGTTTGTTCTTCATGTCGCGCATGTCCTTGATCCCTTTTGAAGAGTCGGGCAACCTGAAAACCCTTGTTTTGAATGATTTAGGTGGTTGATTGTTTGGACTTGTAGACATTTTCGCTGCGTACAGGGCTTGCTAGGCGACAATTCGGAGTCAACCTGATGGATCCTCAGTAAGATTATCATGGTAGAAAATATTCATTGATTTCTTATCACAGTCATCATCCCCCGAAATAAAATTTCGAATGTACGATTGCTTGTATTTCGGTTGTGGCGCAAATGGTCTCATCCAAATGTTGAAGCCATCGATGCTACATCAGATTGAAAACCGCTCATGATTGCGTTAGCTGAGATCCACCATCTCCCCCCCCCCCCTGCGAGGTGATAAAACATGTCTAACGAAGTCAGCATGATGGAAACTTCCATGTGACGAAGTTGTGACCAATTTTACACCTATGGTTGTGCTAATCACTGGTTGCCAGGCAAAGCGTGCGTTCATTCAACAATCTGACAAGTCATCTACTACATGAAAGGAGTGATAAACATTCGATTTTGTATTTTCACTGCACGAGTAACCCTCAGAGGGTAAGCGTTAGTCAGTTTCTCATCGACACGTCGTCTAAGGCTGGGGTTATATAGAGTTCACCTGTCACTTGTCATGATTCACTTGTCACAAGTCAACTGACTTAGGCTTGAAAACGTGACGAGAGGGTAAAAAGTGACCTCGTGAATCGTATGTAACCCGCGGTTTGGAAGTGACTAGTTCGTTCTTCGTCTCGTCACGCATGAAAAGTTAACAGTGACACGTAACATGTGAAAATGTGAAAAAGTGAACTCTATAATCGCAGCCGAACAGTTTATGTGGAGGATTTGGGACGTAAATAGTCTTTGCAGTAGAGATCCGGAAACATATTGCAACATTAAATTTATTTTTTCATGAATATCTCGATGCGCACTCCTGATATTTTAACACGGCATAAAAAGAACAGCTCAAGACGTATGTTTGACATCTGGGTAATATTCATAACAGAGAAAATTGCATAACATCAAACTTTCAATAAACACTAATTTTAGTCATTCTTGATTCTGATTCATATAATAATTCTACACAAGTACTCTCACCTTCTCGGACTTCCCATTGACATCGAGATAGATTGTCTTAGTGTTCTCAAAGGACGTTCCGTTACCCATTCTGGTCTTAAAAGTCACGCGTTATCCACAAAATATTCAAAAATGATCGAGGTCTCGATTTGAAAAATCAGCACATCTTCGTTTCGTCGCTGTGATTGATGATCGGTTGAACAGCTACTGAAGACGCCGTTAGTTAGTCCGTGAATTCGGAGTACATCTAATCATGATGAATATACAGCCCGCTGATATAATGATCTATCCTGATATTGTACGAAGCGAAAAATGATGAAAAACGGGAAATTCTGTGAGACTTTTGTCTGATTCTTCACCGAAATCTCACTGCCTTCGCTCTCACCACCTTCTAAGCTCGACTCTGCGCGTTCTAGATCTCTGTTTCTTTGTTTTGCTTATTTCCATGGCAACGTATGACATCAAATCAACCCACCAGGTGTGATCGCAGCAGTGAGTGATGCATACAGCGCACATACTGTTGTCATGGATACGAAAACAAATCTGACCAATGTGAGAGGTCCGAGGGGGGCAATGGTTTGTAGTTATGTAGAGAAAAGGTCACTTCCTTGGTTCGCTATACTTGTAGGTGATGGTATGGCGTGCTTGATTGTAGCTGTACATGTCATACTCAATGGGGTTTATCCCTGGCCGGGAGGGGGAGGGGTCAGTACGGGTTAAAAGGTGTGGTGGGATATTATGTCATGCAGCCGTCAATGTAAACCATCCCCCCCCCGCGGCCAGTCGTTGAAGACTTTAGGCGTTCACCACATTTTTCCACAAAGTTTTCACTAATTAGAACCCGCGTCCAGTATTCAGAAAAGGCTTAGACGATAAACTATACAGAGTAAGACCAATGTCACATAAATTTTAATGACTTTGGCTTAGCCACCGATTTTCGACAATCCCCCTCCCCCGATATCGATGCATGGAACAGATATTCCACGGAATTAGTGTAGAAATCTCTGCGTGGTTGTCGGTTGTGAACATGTCTCACAATCAGTATCTCTATGTATCGCCATCTGCCCACCAATCGAACAATTTAAAAGCGCCACAACCAGCAACAAACAGCCTCGACAAGTTTATTTCGTGTTGTGGGGCGATATTTGGAACACGTCGACGTCACTACCCTCGTTCTCCGATTACTTAAGGCACTAAGCATTGCTTAGTTCTAAAGACAGAAAGAAGGTCAAGCGTGTCAGTGCTTAGGCCTCATTTATATGCCGTTGACACTCTGTGAGGAAGTAACACACACAAGATGATGCCTTCACGAGACGTCCCTATTATCTGGATTTACTACACGTACTTGTTCGTATTAGGTAAGTTTTTTGTGCCAATTTCTTTTAATTGGTGGGAGGGGGGCGTATCTCACAGAAAACTATGGAGGCCTGCTAGCCTAGATCCAGTTGGTTCTCATTTTGCAGTGTCTCGTGAGGCCGGCCCTACTGGGCCTACTGCCTCCAGGCTTGACTGCTACTTGCATGCCCTGGCCATTCTATACCGGTCAAAATGTCACTACATTGGGGTTTTCTTGGGTCATTTTTCTTACCTATATACATGTGCACTGGCCTCTAGTCATTATTAGCCTATATTATAGGCCTATAAGTATATCTATTCTGTAAGTTTAATAGGTCTACTATTTTATTTCGGCCTATGCCTATTATGTCTCAGGCATGACACTTTATGTTTGCCCTACATCACATGTTTAATATGCAATGTATTTGTTTTTGTTTACAGTGCACCGAGATTGTAGGCCTTCTATCAGTTTTTGGGCCTACTGATCTGATAGTCATTCTTAAATTACTCCAATGGATGACTGAAATTGCACAAAAACATGGACACCGCTGATATAGTTTCAAGTCTAGTTTAGGAACTGGCATGAGACGTTTGAAGACTTATATATTAATCCGATCAATGGGTGATAGATATGCTTGGCAATGGGCGATATGCTCCTGGCCTTTATCGTGGAGGACAGAAGACACTATTCTTCAATTTATTGTCCATGGTGTAGACACGTCAAAAAAGATATTGTATGCTTGGCGAGGTCAATATTCATACACTTATATCTGTGCTGACCAAAATCCACGCTGCCAACTATCTAAATAGTTGGCAGCGCATACCATAGTGCTAATCAGACTAAAATATTAATGACATTTTTGTCAATATTGCAGCGTACCTGTGGGGATAGTAGTGTGGTAGTCCACAACAGTATATTGCTGTATGCATGAAATAGTATACTTCTGTTTCACAGATCTAAGACCCCGGGACTTAGAGCCACGTCGGTTACAGACTTGCGCCCCCCCCCCCCCCCCCAGTTCCCTTCTTTAACCCCCCCCCCCCCTTTGAACTTACAGAACGACCTATGCAACTTAGGCCTATGACGAGAAAGAACCGACGTGAACATTATATTTCTCTTCAAGTTCTAGACTCTGCAGTCATCCACGTCTCCGGTGCAGCATGCTTCCAAAGTGTAAAGTCCGACGAAATCCTAACTTCGGAAGGATTCCCATCCTCGTTCCCTCTCAAAGTATGTCACTACGAGGTTATGGTTGAACCACGTGACACCAAAGCTGTGTACATCGTAGCCATCTTTGATACGTTCGAGATCAACGACGGTGACACAGAGCAGAAACCACTCAAGAAAATCAACAAGATTCAGGTGGGTTTAATGTGCGAGGTTCGTCCATTCACCAGGGTGCGCAACCAAAAACTCATGTTCATACGACTATTCGACCTGCACATTCCGTCGTAGTACAGATGGTTCCATCATTAAGTGCTCCCCAGGAGCTTTCAAGCGAACGTGAACGGTAACAGCGACATGTTTGATCGCTTCCCCTTTTTCGGTGCAATTTTTGTTTTCCGCACTAAGTACGGTATGTTCCGCGCTTCCATACACAACTAGAAAGACCATGACTTCTCAATCAGGGAAACAGAGATAACGTGTCGAACTTTTAGCTTCCCAAACAGTTAGCGGAGAAGCTCACAAACGTAAAACCTGAAGTAAAAACAGCATTCCCGTGCTTCTTCGTGTTATTCATAAAATTGTTCGGAAAACCCGATTAATTCACGTCCTCTCACAAAAAATACATAATTTGACTTTATATTTGCAGATCCATGATGTTCTGGATGAAAATATTGGAACATACACAGATTCTGTGCCTCGTGGTACCGTGGCGAAGATTAACGAGGACAGGTCGAAGCCATCACTTAAAGTAAGCATTTGGCGTGAATTGATGTGACCCAGTCTGTAGAAAAGGTATGGAAATGAAATGTTTTTGATTTTAGACTTTCGGCTAAGACTTTGGTTTCGCCAGCTGTGCACCTCAGATCTGTCGCTGAACGGGATGGTAGAGCTGTACATTCCCCAAGTCCTTCACATCCCGAAAAACGAAGTAAGTTTTGTTATTGTTAACTTCGTAATTTCAGATCATTTTCACGGCTATTCACCAAACTGCAGGGTTAAAAATATTCAAGATGCATTTCCAGTTGATGACGACCCAGGATCTCGGTATGTTTTGTCCCATTATTTCATCACTGTAAGTCCTCGGCTGTACGTTAATCTGTTCAAAAAGTTAACCTCGAGTTACATGCCAGTCTCACCATGCATACTAAGAACCAAAATCTAACCTACAATATTTTCATATGCCTCGAAACTGCCTTTTGACAAACCAATGCGGCCAACTCAGAACATGACGTATCGCATTCCAAGGTTCAAGCAGCTGCGTTCAAATGTCATTTACCTCCTTGCTTTCAGTTCCAAGGACATCGTTTCAGGATATACGAGGGACCATCGTTAGTCCTGGCTACCCCTTTAACTACCCCAACAGTTACCAAGAAATCTACCGAGTTACTACCAATAATAGTAACGGTGTGCTGAAGTTTAACTTCGTGGTGGGTAGGGTTTTATTCAATGAAGTTTATAAATCTGCTGTAGAAAAGCCTGCAAACTGGTAGCCTATGATAAGCTAGCGGAAGGAACCATGATATATCCAGATTATTGCAGATATTGATGGTGAGACAAATATGATGGAGATGTGTCGATTTGCTCGAGTAGCACGAAATGTTGACCCGAAGAAAAATCGAGGCATATTGCAACTTCAGAGACAGGTCAACGCGTTGCTGGAACACTCTAGGGACTCCCTGTGGTATATTCTTAACAACACCTTGACCATCTCCTAGTTTTCTGATCACCATTCTTGATCTGTGTCATTATGGGTGTAACCTCAACCCTTGATTAGCACTTATTGATTTGGTGCTAATTAACAATCAACGTGATATACCTGATGAATATTTCCAATGAAAATAGCTGACCTTGACTTCTACAATGCGCCAACGCCAAGGGGGTTTACTTGACCTCACTTTTAACTTAGGTCCAATGGGCTTACTGAAAGAGGTATTACTCAAAGTTTGAGTTGACTTATCTTGCCTTGAACGAGCCAACCCTGATGACAATAGTCTTGAGACTTCATCAACTAGCCTATCTTCACGGAAAGTTTTCCTTTTCCTTCCTGCAGGATATAAGTTTAGGAGAGGGTACGACACTTGCGGTCTATGATGGCAACAAAATAGCTTCGGAGAACTTGGTGTATAGGTTCCCCGTGGACCACGAAGCAAGAACAAATTGTAAGTGCAGTTTTGGGCCTTTGACACGGTGCCAAACCAGACCAGAACCGAGCAGATCACATTCATGCGCGTTTCATTGCAGACCAATCTTGACTGATCCGAATCGGTCAAGATCGACTTGGTCCCGTGTAAACGGCCCTTACTATCTTACCGAATTCGCTATTCTTGTCGAGAAAGCACTTATTTCTCTTTGAAGTCATATTTTCCCGTTACCGTGTTAGGAATCAATATTCTTCTAGAGTTGCTGTTCTTACCTTCTGTTCGTTGACCGGTTAAGACAGATGACCACATATTGAAACTCCATGTTCGTTTCTAAAAGCAGCACCATCGATACAAGACTCGGTCTAACTGAAAGAGTCAAGAAATGGTTCAACACTTTTTTTCTCAGGATTGACAGGATTCCCCTTCTCACTGCCTTTCACTGTTTTCTTTTAGGGAACTACTTTGTCTCAACCAACACAATGACGTTACTGTTTCTATCAGCGCCTGAGGATACTGACAGGGGTTTCAACATGACATATGTAGAAAGTGAGCATACCTCGCAAAATGAAATGAAAAACAACCTCATTCAGTCTGACAATGTTATGAGTTTAGAATTGCGAGCCAGCTATGTCGTTTCAGAGTAACATCACTTGATATGACTTGATATAGACACTCTAATGGTTGCTCTGTTATAGAGGTATGAGATGATGTGCTTGCGTTCAGAGAAGATATATAATTAAGCTCATTGAACTTAGTCATCGTGATCGAGCCATGAACAGTTAAAAAAGTTATGCTAAAACAGCGATATTTATTGAATCGTTTTATTTGATTTCTTCCAGATTGTGAATATAATGACATTGATACTCCTTGCGACGAGGTACCACAGCTCAGTAAGTATTCTTGTCGTCATGGATACAGCACAAGTCCATTTGCTGAATGTTGGTCTCGTACATACATGGGTGTCGTTCCAATTTCCTTTGTTCAGAAAATATGTTGCGATCAGTCAAGATTCATACTTGGGTCTTACAGGCAACTTCTGTGTACATACCGCTATATCGTTCGAATAGACTCACTTCCTTCAAACACATGACGATATTCTTTTATTGAATATATGTTGTTATCATTCCATTGCAGATTTTGTCAAGAATTTGATCATCATAGGCGCCGGATGCGGAGGAGTTCTGCTACTCGTCTTTTTCATTGGTCTCATTTGCCTATGTTCGAGAAAATGTGACGAACGGAGACAGCGGAATATGCAGGGCATGCAGTAAGTTTTCAGAGTCAAGGAATGGGGACATCTTCTACCTCAGCCCATCTTCTTCAAAACCGTACAAGAAGTTTGGCGATAAAACTTGCCTGCACAGTTAGGCATACAGCACAGTCATGACAGTGGTCAATAGGCTATAGGACAAACGGTTGACATATTAAGCAGGCCAAGCGTTCTAATCTAAGAGAGCTCGCGCTACCGGCCTAGGTTGCGGTGGGGTACCATTCCCTGTCCTTCGCGATCTTTATAAAACAAATTCCCTGTGCATAACATTACATTATTCAAGGGTTTTATCAATTTCGTATAGACTTGTGTTTTTGTCTAATTCTCGTTTCGTTTCTTTTTCAGACGATTCGATTGAGGCGAAAAAGGATGATTACTGGAGAATTATTGGACGTATCGTTTCTCAGGGTAGATGTCTGGCCTGGTTTTGGACTTTCAAGATGAACCGCCCCATTGCAGGGCGACGAAATGTTAAAGTTTGTGACAGCGGGTGTCAAAAGGTCGTTAACGTGGATTCTACTGTTGTACTCAGCAGATAGAAGATACTGCTATATGTACCACCAGACTGTTATCTGCAATAGTCTGCGTCCTTTACATACTTATGCTAATGAGCCAGGGACTAAGCAGGGCCGGTACCTTGTGGTCCTGGAGGGGGGGGGCACTAATAGCAGATCAACTGATAAATTGATGTACAATTAAGCCATTATGCAACAAAAATGTAGATTTTCACATCTAAAACTGCACCATCCTACTTCAACATATTGTTGTTGCTCGGACGGTACATTTAGTTCGATACATTTATGTAAACACTGTACAAAGTGTAGTTATGCAATATCATTGGTGAAATGATTATCAGGGTGCTTTCTTTATATGAGAAGACGCATTGTGTAGAATATACTCATTTTTTACTTTACCTGGTAGTCAGTGTTAGTTGTACATTTCCCCCAAACGCAAATGAACTCACAGAAACCACTTTCAAAACAACAATGTACACTTTATTCACAAGTACTGTACAACTCTAAACTCTTAACTCTAAACACTCTCACCCATATCTGATATTTTACTTGCCCTGGCATAGAAACTGAGGTACAAGGGACGACGGCTTTTAGTCTCATCCGACAGACTCTCGAATGTATTTATGCGTTGTGTAGTAAAGAGAGCCAGGAATTTTAGTTCATTGAAAGCCACCAAAAACCAAACTAAAAGAAACAAAAAATACCACGACGTATAGTTACAACAACAGCAAGAACCACGATATCTCACTGACGCATTCTGATAGCATAAGAACCTCCTACTATTATGCATACATGCCGCTATCACAGCCTTACGTAGGACTAGATAGAAATCAATACGATTACCGCCCTATCCTCCTTCATCACAGGTAAAACAGTTAAATATGACAAGTAGAATCAGTAGACCAACATGTAAACTGTATCACATTGTTTCCTCTGCTTGTAGCATTTAACAACAGTCGGAACATCAAGGAAGCTGTAGTTGTCGATTCCCATTGGGCATTGAAACCAGTAGTAGAAGAGATACAGTTCTTGTTACTCGTCCACCAGGGTACAATGATATAGGATAAGATGAGAACCTTGACAGAAGTCTTACACAACCTGAATACGGCACACACAAAGTGACTACTATCTGTCTTTACTGCTTTCATTTTCTCCTAACTCCGCACTCGACCGGATATCCTGACTGTCTTCTTCCAGTGGTGTTGTATCCTGGTTCTCTTTGCCTTCTTTCCGTTTTCGCTTCCAGTTTTTAAATCGCACGTAACCGTCTTTTGCCTCGCTCACGAATAGCCGCATTAACATCTGAAGAAGACAAAAAAAACCACAGTTGTGATAGTAATAGTAACATCATGACGACTGATCCAGAGATTTACCAGCCTTTTCCAAACAGGCGCCCGTTCTCTTGCTCCGTACTCACCCGTATAAACGGAACAACCATTTCAATACAAGCAATCTTATTGCTTCCTTCTGCCAAATCCAAGTCATGTACTACATCGTTTCGCCAAACAAAACGAAGGTCATGAAAAGAATATTTTTCAATAAGGGTCGTACAGTCTTAGCATCACGATCAAACCATCTTACCAGAGCCGCCACGAGGTCCGAGAGAATAAGCATAGCAAACACCTTGTTCCATCCATACGTAGCAATGATGCCGGTGATGAGGGGTCCGAAAGCCGCACCTAAATGATTCAGTAAAAAGGTACAGATGGAAAGAGAGTCTCCCTTACATCGTAGTAACCTGGAACCGTTTTTGGTAAGGAAATGATCCTCACCAGTTCGATATAATGTGTGCTACTCCTAGAACTACTAGTTCTGAATTTGTTGATCTGCAGAGAGATTTGCCATCACACATCTTTAACAAATTCTAAATGGCGATGACTGTCACTAAAAATGTATCTTTATTGTTGTGACAGAGAAGTGATGATATCGTTTTATGCGAACCCAGATCAGTATAAGCCCGCCTATTGGGATGACGATAGCTTGAGGTGTGGGAGATTGATGATCGTCAAAATTTATTTCTTTCCTCTCGTCTTGTAATAATCTTTGGATTGGTTCCAAATCACATACACTAAATGCCTCGTTACCTTACCTAGAGATCCAGTCCCGTCTATGATAGCAGCTACAGTGGACATGGCCCTAGCATTGCCCTGAAGGCACGGGTGGTTCCCAAGTTCCGCTGACACTGCGGTCGTGATGAGGGCGTATGGCCCGTTCACCAAAAGGCCCGTGATTATTAGAAATGCTGAAACAACAAGCAAGTTGTTATGGCCACTTTTCGTATTATGAATAATGTTTTAACATGTTTGATGCTAGTGATCGAGGGAGGAAAGAAGCACCTAAGTTGATGTCGCATGTTCTCATCAGCAATAAGTATTAACTGCTACACCCATCACACGGGTTCATGATTTTGTGCCATGTTGAAGGACCAGGGTCAACTTCTTTAAATGAGTATTGGCTTGAGTTGATCTGACAATATAGATCAGTAAAGTAAACAGAATTTGGCGGAATTGAAAGCAATTGCTAATTAGTTTTTAAAAGAAGCAATATCTGAAAAAGAATGAAAAAAGCCTTATGAAGAAGCAAAAAGACTGTAATTTTTGGCAACATTAACTAAAATTACTTGAATAACTTTCTTTGAGGTGACTCATTGAAACAACTGCATCATCTAGAATAAAAACCGAAATAGTGTTTGTCGGGTTAGATGATTGTGACCCAACAGGTTGTTACATACAGGACATAAAACACAGAATTCGATTCCCACATGAGAACAAACTATCACTATCAGAAACTGTAGGCCCATGATCATCAACATAAAATGAGTTGCGAGAAAATGTCGCTTTGACCAGTGAAGTATCCTTAATTTGACGGTATCTCAGTGTTGGAAATTTCTAGTTATCAGATTCGACCGGTCAGCTTCTTACCAATTGGACTGATACTCACCGGCATAAAGACCTTGGCTTGTCGAACCGTCGATCTGATAGACGTGAAACTGCAACGAAAAGTGATTTATGTCAATGCATCTTGAAAAGATGATCCGAAGATGCATGTAACATTAGAGGAACATAAGAGCGGCGGGATTCGTTTACATTATAACATAAATTACTTCTCAGTGTCTCCTCGGTACTTTGATTCGGGTATAAGAAGGGATGGTAACCTTACCATGGGCCAGGCAGCAGATAAGAGAAATACTACACAGAGAATGGCCTTTATTCCCAGTATATCTGACAGCAATCCAATCAGAATGCCTCCAAACATCCCTCCGACATCGAACAGGGCAGTGAGTGATGCTGCTGTCTGGGGGTCGATCCTCACTGAAAGGAATGTAGTTCTGTCCTTGACAATGTATGTTTAAGGTTTAAGAGAGAATGGTGATGGTTTTGTGTCGGTGATTTAGATGTGACGAGCATTTGTCTTCGCAGTGGTCTCTGGTCGTCTCTACTTCCTGCCATCTCGCTTACTACCTTAGGAAAGCAACAGTTTGATTACTCTGTCTGTTTCATTCTCTCAATGGATGTACCCAACACGACTGTGGTTTATGCTTTGTATAAGCATGCCAATATTACTCGAGTTAATTGTTCACTACAGGAGGTGGAATTTGGCAGCTAGCTGTACCAGCGGAGAAGAAGTTATGAGAGACTCTCGTCATGCTCTTTGATATTCTGTGTCGGAATTCTTGTTTGGAGCCATGACTGTAATTATTCGATTGAAACCTTACGGGTTTATGAAATGGCAGTGTCTGATGACATTAGAACATGAAGCCACAATAAGGACGGCGGTAATCTTACCTGTCCCGCCAGATGAGATATACTTTGGCAACCAGAACAAGAATGTGTAGCTGACAAGTTTGATGAAGAAAAGGCCGATGGAGAATTCCACCACTCCCTGAAACAAAAACAACACGTAAAGGTCACATGTCAACGTAAAAAAGGAAAGGGCAAGAACAAGATCGACCCGGATTACTTCACGAATCAGAAGTTTTGGTTTGATATGAACATGATTGTTCCAACATTCTTAGCCAGAATCCTAACGGAATCTGAGTCGAAATAATGCAAGATCCTAACGAGAACTACTATTGGGACCTTATACGTTACTGTAGTGTTTTGTACTCCTGAAATACTACTAGTAATTGAGGGCTCTGAATCAGCGCCGTGGTCGGCAGACTTTTCGAAACTGACGGGTATTCTAAGCGCTCCCAAAATACTACTAGTAATTGAGGGCTCTGAATCAGCGCCGTGGTCGGCAGACTTTTCGAAACTTACGGGTATTCTAAGCGCTCCCAAAATAGAGATTGCCTTCTGTTCATCCTTCTTAATAAGGGAAGACTCTTCACTCTATAATAAGAATATACCAATTCAAGTAAGAACACTATGAAGTTTGATTCACAGACGGGGTGCTGGAGCCGAGTATCCACTTTCTTGGCGGGCGCAATCACCATCACCCATCACTCTGACGCACGTACGATTGCATGCAAGTAGTTGTTAGTGCCATTTCAGGGCACAGTGCCCTGGTTGACCCACTAAAGACGTCATCGTCCTTAAAGTGCAATCTGTGAAAAAGCGATTGTGCTTTGATTTGGTCGAGCTGTTCAAGCTGCCTACCGGTTTATCATCCTTTGGCTGAGTTTTCGCATCTTTCAGTGGCACTTCCTCTGTGACTGCTGATGTTCCGTTGAAACCCAATTCTTCTGGATCTAAACCATTGAATAAGAATTACAGTCATTAAGTTTTTAGTACTCCAACTCGTTAAAGCTCTGTTTCGTTACTTAGTCAGACATTGTTCACTGCGTATCTAGTATGCAAGCAGACGCAATAAACTGATTGATTAAGCATAGATATTAACAAACATGAACGGTCAACTGTCTTGTGAAACTTGCGGGAACAGAAATACCTTTCTCTGATAACCAAAGAGAATTCTATTTAAGGAAAAACACACCGTACGGTGCGTTTTAATGATGAAACCGTTACCTTTTATGTTCCCTACACCTCAAGACAGAAGAACAAGATGCCCCACAACTTACATGGTACAATCCAAAAGAAGACCGTCACTCCCATACACATAATCAGCAGACCTGGCACCATGAACGACATGCCCCAATCAGTCTTTACCCATATCCCCGGCACCAGCGCACCAAGGATGTTCCCTATGTTTATATGCGTGTTCCAGATGCCGAGAATCAAACCTTTTCTGAAATTACAGTAAGGAGACTATAACCATACATGCAGTAAAAGAAAAACGTGGCACTTTTTTACACTTTCAAAGGCAACAGTTCTAGCACCAGCGTGTTCATTTACAGATGAGCCTTCCGATTGGCTGTTTGATGGCAATGAAGAATCGGACTGAGGATTTTGAAAACTTACTTTGTATCACCGAACCAATTAGCGACACACGTGACCACACACGGCCAGCCTGATGATTGGGCGAAACCGCCGAGTATCTGAAAGAATATATAATGATTTGTTGACCTCTTTTGGCGACCTGGTGTCGTGCGAATCGTTTCCTCAGATATGTGGTTAGAATGTTTTACACAAAAACATATCTTCACATTGTGGTTCTTAAGACAGACAATTCATCGGGTTATTGGACAAGACTGGTTGCTGATTAATTTGTTATGTCGTTGAAACTTTCATGTGAATGTTATGTTATTCGAACATGAAGAAGATTCCTTCAGGAATATAACGTATTTCCAGCTAGTCCTACCTGAACTGTGAGATAATAAGCGAAGCTGTGTATCCGCCAAACGTGACCTAGACCGAATAATATCACAAAGAACCCGCTGAAGATCATGCCAGCAGTGAGGAAATAACGGATATGAGTCCGCTCGGCGATCTGTCCACTGCAAAGGGAAATAGAAGCTGGCATTCATTTTGTTCTTGGTGCCTGAATTATTTCAGACAACACAGGCAAAACTCTCCTGGATGCCTTTTGCTATGCTAGGCTAGTTAGGGTGCAGAAGGGTAACCCACACAAGCATGTCAACAGCTGGCTCTGCGACGAGGACAAGAGCTCGAACCCACCTTGCACAGATGGCAGACACAGATCATATTACCAAATCAGCGCTCAGTTTATACAAGGGAACATGTATGGAAAAGGAGAGAAGAGAACATCAGTCAGCAGGTCTTACTTAATTTGACACCCTGCTGTCGCAACCTACCTTATGAACAGGCCTAGTGCATAGCATAGAAGGAAAGCATAATCGAGAGTTCCATAAAGTTCCTCATAATTTGACCCCTCTGCAATAAAAACAACAAAATTTCATGCGTTTATTCATTCTTCGTTTGGTCCATCAATCGGCTCTTCTGAGTCAAATGCAACTATTGGTATTTACAGCAACAGAGGGGCCTTTTGTGGAAGGTGTTTCCTCATCCAAGACCACATGACCCTTTTTTCGTGCAACCACGGTTACGCACCAATTGGGGCCAATGACCTATAGCTAGTGACGCCGAATTAGGCATCACATCAGTCATCCCATTAACTGTAAAGCAACATTACCTACCAAACGGGACCCAACTGCATTTTTTCATAAGAATCTCATCTTTTGCAGCAGATGTGTTAGGATATGTGAGCGCACTTTTATTCAATAACTCTTCAAACTCCCCTCGGGTACAATTTCTATGTAGGACACTCTGAAAATCAAGGGGGATGATTGTGAGGTTGGATCATATCAAGTTAAGCCAGTAACTTGACATTATATCAGACTTGGCGAGATCTCAGTTAAGCTTCACCATGGATTGCCTGATTCGCCGCTTTCCTTCTTCCTATCAGGTATTGGCCAATCAGAAGAGCGCTATCATGCTTGTTTGGCGCAGACAGCACGGCCATAATTGAGAACGGGCTGATCAATTGGTCAATACATGTCACCTGACAGGAATTCATAAAATCTTTTTCCTTGAGGCATGTTGCCAATTCCAATGTAACATTATCATTTTTAGTATTATTTCTGAATGTGACGTACCTTTACTATACTAATGGGCAGCCTGGACATATGATATGTTATGTAGATCACAAAGGTATACAACAGTATATACACTCGCCATCTGAAAGAAGGTAGATTACGGTCACTCAAGAAGGTATGAAAGTAAAGAGTGTATCCAAAGAGGGAGTTATGATAGCCACTCCTTGGTACAAGACACAATGTGAATGTTTAGATTTTTCTCAGAGCTTGACTACTGATTGAAGTACGGTGTACATAATGTCCCAATTGTGTCTACATGTTCATCGAGTGGAATGCAGGTCTGTGATACGGTCAGGTCACATTGCTCAACACTCAATAATGAACAGGCAGACATTTGAAAAAATATCACCATAGTCATGCAGGCTACTATAGTATTCCAGTATTTACAGCGTAACGTTTGAACTTACTCGTAATAACCTGGCAATTTTTAGGAATCTGGTCCGTACTTACGATGCCTTCTTGTTGCAATTACAGCAATGCTTTACTGCTCTAATCCCCAGGGGTGGGGCGCAGAGACTATTCCGTGGATCATGGTCCATCTTCAGTGGTTCATCTTCTAAGGGAGGGAAGTGATATCGTAAAGCTCATGTTGCTCAGTTTGGAAATGACTTCTCGACTTGCTCGATGTTTCACTTGCGCGAACTGTCTTAGACTTAAAACACGACGTGAGGGTGAAAAGTGACCTCGTGAATCGTATGGAGCCCGCTCTTTGGAAAAGAGTTTCGCAATGAGTGATGGAATCTTTTGCTCGATTCAATTTGTGATAACACTGAATTTTATCAAATTTGCCAACTGTTGCCACTCACAGGACAGCTGTTGTTATTTTAAACATGGAAAGCGTGTTTGCGATGTGTCATGGCGGAATAATATATAACCATGTCAACCCGCATGACTTGGGCCCGCGTTTATGTCACACTTGAACAAACTGGGATGCCTATTTTACTGAACAAAAAGAGTTGACTTGACTCACCACCTCGCAGTGTCTTCATTCACGATTCCAATATCAAAGATATAAATATGAAAGTAGCCTTGTTATTATTCCAGAAATACCATCATTAGTATTAATATTCCTTGACTTAATTCTGATGTAAACGTTTTAAATCACAAAAGAATCAAGGTTCCTTTTTCCGTAAAAAGGAAGCCACTCTCAAACTGCACGGAGTTCTACACGGCCACATACAGCATAGGCCTTGTCCACACAGGCATGTGTTCTGATATTGCCGATAATATCGAACGCCCAACAGTCCAGGAATTCATCTCCTACACTACTTGATGGCAACAATTAACGAATCGACCAACTCTCGAACCAGTCCCAGCTGCCTCACGCCAATTGGTTTTTGATGATATTTTATAAAGGGAAGGTGACCATTGTTCGAAGTCTAATTAAAATGTCTACTTTGTAAACCGATAAAGTGAATACATTAACAGCCACTGTGACTCCAGACTGATCGATATATATTTCTGGCCGGATCCATTTTCAATTGGTATATCATGTATATGATGCAGCTTTCCAAGCCTTTCCTGCGCTGATATGACGTCAGCGCCAGGTGTCAACACGTGACGTACTTCGTCGGTCGTGGCTCTTCGTTAGGGTTACGAAACTGATTACATGTTATATATATCATTCCCATCTTTTTTACTTGGTGTATTAAGCGTATAAACTGGCGACTAGGCCTATATGCATCTATTCACCATTCGTGTGTGACATGAAGAACGAACAAGTCATTTCCATAGAGCGGGCTACATACGATTCACAAAGTCACGTTTCACCCTTCGTGACAAGTGAATCATGACAAGAGACAACGTGAACCCTCTTGCCTTACTCGTAATTGCCTAATCAGTATGTCTATGCTTGTATCAATAGTCCATTAGGCTTCATACCTCGCCTTATTTGCAATCTCCTCCTGTGTTATTGAAACAGTCGACCTGCCACAGGCCTAGTGAACGACTTGGCGCGGGGCCGTCCGAGGTAGCTCAGGTACAACATCATTTTGTTGGTATTGATTGCACAGCTGCTTAGATACGCCGCAGGTGGAACAGGAAATCAAACAGAGGTTCAACAAACAAGGTGGTACATTGAGTTTCTCCTTATGTTTGCGGATCCGGTTCTGTTTAACTATTCTGCCTGTTGTTTGCCTTGAGTCTTTGGCGATGTGGATGTGAACATCCATCCATGTATGGATGTGCACATTATGTATACACAGCGATAAACAGCGATAAAACCATGGAAACTGGATAGAGATACGATGTCTCATAAACGGCACATATCTTCTTTTCCTGGTGAGACAATGACCAACGCATTGACTGCCCAAGCCTTTAACGTCACTATAAACGTCTGTACACTCTGACAAGATGCCCCGCGAGATGGAAAGTTGGCTGCATGCGGTACCTCTCAAATAATCGCCCGTTATTTTCAAAACTGAGGAGAAGACTTCCCTCAACACAGTACCAAATCTTTGCACGTCTTTCAAAAACAAAAACCACATGACAATCCCATGTAAACAAAATACTTTATTTGCTAATTACGCAGACACGTCACAACGTTCATTATCACATATCTACAAGATTAAAACAAACAATCATGTTTGTCGTTTTCTCTGTCTGTTTAATGTTTTCCTTTGTGGCGTCTAATGCGATGCCACGATTGATATAACTTTGGGTGGTTTGGCGGCGCTCTAGCTCTGAACCACGTACCGCCAAACCATTACCAAAGAAAGTTATCAATTGAGATTATATTACAAGTAGCCATTGATTTGGCGTTGGCGTCCCCGTTCAGATCAAATGACAGGTTGGCGAAACCTGCTTCTTGTTTATAAGACAACGATCCTCTTGGTCCGGAGTAAGATATTTGATGCACCACTATGCTTTCGCCTCTTCTCCGCCAAATTCACTCACAGACAACTTCGTCATAAATGTACTGAAAGGCACACCGGATTACCGTCCTAGTAAGCGAGGACGATTCCTATGAATATCATTTATCTAGTCCAGTAAGTACAGTACAAAGCCTCACCAATTGTCTTTTGACCCCAATCGCCAAAACTTCAGAGAAACTGGAGCCTATTTCGTTTATAATTTGAGCAGAAGTGTCCACCAAAGAGACAAGAGATATCTAAAGTAATAATCCTACGGGCTACCACTGCCTGTTAATGATTATCAGCGAACTACTCATTGTTTATCGAAACTCCTCACAACCGTATATATATATATGTAGTCGTCGGACCTTTTTACCCAATCTTAAGCAGAAATATCCACAAAGCAGTCTAGAACGACCAAGAGAACCTCTTTAACACAGCTTGCCAATCATCATCCACGCTTTGATATGTAGCTTCACAACAGCAAGGCGCCATTATAGACCCTATCTCAGGCACTTTAACTTTCATCACAGCCATAATCTACGCTTTCCCGTAACCCGTCAGTTTCCTTGAGCAGTTTTTTCCAGCCACATACATTCGTTTAATACTTGAGTCGAGAGGCCGCCCAGGGTTAATTCCAGCCTTACGCATAACGGCTACTGTATTGCCTGTGACCAAAGCAGCGGCAATTCCACATTGCATTTTCCTTACCATTTACTAATGCACATAATTTATACCACTGTCAAGCTGGTATCATAGAGCCCGTTATTCTACTTTGAGTAGAGATGCTCAACCAAAAAACCACCTAATATTTGAAACAGTCTGATGATAGCTCCACCCCCTGCCGATGCCGGTCCATGATCACGGCAGCCACATCGAATCGGCCCATTTCCTTAAGAGCCGACACCAGTTGTTCGACTTGTAGCGCCTTGTCTCCCTTGTATAACCGCTTCCAATGAAGGAGGACCTTGTACGTGACGTCTACCAGGCTCATGCCGTTTGAGAGTGAGTCGAAACCTAGAGGGAGGAAAGATAAATTAGTTGACAAGAACATAAAACTGCAAATACATGTATGGAAAGTATCAGGTAAACAGAGTCAGAGATGTTGATATGTGTATTTCGGGATCAGTGATGTCCTAAGTTGTTATTAAGAGGTAAGGGATGTGTTTCAATTCAGGCGTTGGCAATGTGCCTTCATTCACTTCCCAATCATACTTCCTTGAATCAAAGGCAAGATTCGCATCTAGCAGTATACAGAAACTTCCCCGATCAAGGTTAAAGCAAATGGACTATGAATGTGTACAGCAGACTTACCTATTCCTGTAATGGTTGAGTCCGGGAGGTTCAGGTGAACAGCTAGTGTTAAGCCTTGTTCAACCTCACGAGAGAGGATCTGTAAACTACGCCCGGACAATACCTTAGCTTCTCTCGATACTGAAACAAGAGAACGTAGACGATGAACTAACAACTTTCCATGCGATAAAGAGACTTACAGAGAGAAATGGAGCCAATGTGCTGAGGACACGAAGGCCAACCGTTTACGAAAGAGTGCGATGATATCAAGTTGGGGACTTCCACCCGAACTGCTAACAGGCAGCACTTGTTTGGCACGGGACTCATAAAAAACTCATTTCCTACAAGACTGTCCTAACCTTGATGCCTTTGGGAGAGACATCTGGCCAGAAAGCACAACACTTCTAAGCTGTAGCATGTTGCATCTTTATGGGACAAGGACATCCTAAGCTATACAGTCAACGTGGAACCAGTGCAGCTGTCACCCCCCCCCCCCCCCCCGCCCCCTTTGGAAAAACTGTCCTCCCTATTCATGGTTGTGACCATACCGTCAGTCCTTTGTCACCGGACACTCCATCTAAGGACGTTTATTTATAACTTTTACCCAGAAGGCAAGCCTGTCTTCAGTTAGTAACGCGATGAAAGAAGCAACCCCTTGATTAAAACATACTGTAAAGACATCAAAGAAATTCTGAAATCACTTACTCCTTATCACAGGTCTGGTGGGCTTTGTCAATCTTGTGAACTGCGGCGAGGTGAAGGTCTTATACTTGACAGGCTTTGGTTGGGTCGGCTGTGCAGGATCCACGATCACCACCGAAGGCAGCTTCGGTTTCTCCTTTTCCGGTTCTGGCTCAACGTACTCTGGCTTCAAGTATTCCATGAAATCCTCCTCGGAAAACTGTACATTATACTTCCTTAGCAACCGTTTCTGTTCAGAGTCATTCGAAAAACATGAGATCGTACCGGTAAATGTTTTCGTTTCGGTTTCGGCAACACCATTTTCCAGTCCGTTTTCTATATTCTCCTTATTCTCCTTCGTTTCTTTTTCATTCACTTCCCCGTTCTGCTTTTCTATGACACCATTGACTTTATTTTTATCCTTGTCCCAATGCCAGCCTGCCGGCGGTGCAGGAACAACGTCGAAATACGTGTAATTGTCTGTTAATTTTTCGTGAAATTGTAAAACTAATCTGTCATCCGGTGTGGAATCGGCTAACTTGAAGTCACCAGTAATCCCTATGTTATACGTGGAGCCGTTGTGTAAATTCAGCAGCTTCAGTTCTGGGTCTTCTTTCTTTTGTTCTTTGGCGGCCCGTCGCCTGCCGTAACCTCGGGTGTTGGAGAGATCCTCCACGGGTTTCTCTGTCAGGTCCAGCTTCTCAATGAATGACCACCCCGCTTCTTTGCGCTCCTGTAAGAAATGATACAGTTTGTATTCATGGTGGGGAGATGAACAATCAAGTCACTTCTCACATTGGTTTATGGCAATCATTCATTTGTCGATGAATGTTGTTAACAGTATTTTCTTGTAAACAACTTAACACGTAGGGAAACTAGGTCAAAGTATGTGTAGACTGGCCCTTATACTACTGAGATGTAGAGAAGTTGCCACAGTATGGATAAGCAGCCAACAGACGTAGGGTTGGCCGTTGTGGAGACGTCGTGTAACAAACAGAACACCAATGGTTCATAACTTAATTCGTGAGTGGTATATACCTGTGTAATGATCTCAGCGTATTCTTTGTCCACGACATCGAACATCATCCGCCAATGTTTCTTCTCTTTGTACACGAATGTGAGTATCTCGCCCTTGATCTTTAAGTTCTGTTCTTCTATGAATGGCAAAGCGAACTTCAAGCGGTGTTTTGGTAGCCCTGGCTTGGTTTGGACGAGTATAAATCTAGAGATGAAAGGGAGAGAACATGATGAAATGCTTAATAAGTTACGGAATACGTGTGTACTTTGAGAAGAAAGACATAATGAAGGACAAGAAGCAGCAAAGAAGGAAAACGAACACTTACTTTCCTAAACATTTCACATCGAACTGCACAGTCGTTCTAGTGAACTTCAGAGGCGTTTCAATGAGTGTCCATCCCTCCGCCTCTGTCTTGTGTAGCACGCATAGATTTTCTAAGTCAATCTGTTTGGCTTTCCCCGTCTCCAGCTCTACCTCTTCTTCATGCTCATGGTCGCCATCTTCCCCTACTTCCGTCTCTTGTTTCTGACTGGGTAATGGCTCATCTTCTCCTACCAACACCAGGGGGAGTTTGATGGACGCTGCTCGCTTGAAGGTCATTGCCTCGTTTTCGGGGAATGAGATGTCGTAAAAGTTTGAGGCGGCGACCACGTCGAAGCATTCATTGCCATGGTCTCGTTGTGTGATTTCAATTTTCTCTTGTGTGACCTTGTGAATCTGTAATAAATTACATTGTTGACTAGTACTGTCAGTTATTTTTGAGATGAGCAACATATCCAACTTATAAGACCTTCGACAAGAGGTGGCGCTTTGCGAGCTAGCCCAGGCAAACAGCTTTACCTGGCAAGCATTCACTCGATGAAATGCTTTAGGCCTACCACCGTCTCACTTTGTTTGCTCGGCACTCTGCCTTCAAACCAGTGAGACGGATGCCTGCTAATGGAAACTACTAACAAAAAAAATAGCTTTGACTCTGTGAAGTCTTGTTACTTACCCTTATTTCACATCTGACTGTTCGGTCAACCGCCCTCTTCGGGAACCGTAGTGATATGTACCGGTTGATTCTGGCACTGTACAGGCAGCCATTTTGTGTGAGCTCGAATTTCTCTGCCTTTGGTGTTGACGTCACTGCGAACACTCCCAGCGATTTGGTCTCGAATGTGACCATCTTTGTTTTAGCCTGAAATAATTTAGTAGATATTCAGGTTCAATTGCCTCTACGCTGCCGCTTGCACTGATATCTAACATCACTTTGCTCCGAATGCTGTTGTAGGCTATACCCAAGCCTTGCCCGATAGGCTACGGACGGCTTTTTTATGCGTTCAGCGTGTCATTGTCAGATAGTTCACTGCAGTTTCAACGCGAAACATTCTGTTCTTTGTTTGCCTGATATCACGGAAATTGTTGGTTGCCCAATACTTACATTATAGACATAGTTATCGAGGGTGACCCAATCCTGGTCCCCAGATTTCTTCACCTTCAACCTCATCTCAAACAAATCCAGATTCTCGTCATAGACTGGAAACTCCACGGTCAACAACTTGTCGAACTCATAGTTTCTGGCCACGAAGAGGAACACCTGTGGAAAGAAATATTATCAGAATGGTAGTGTCGATATTTTTGTCAACTAACGAAAATGCTCGTGACGAATGCTATTGCTATGGCTGCTTACCTCGCTAAGTAATTTCTCTGTGTCCCGTAACTGTGGTGCATGAAGGTGCCGCTCGCAAGGTGAGATCATCTTGGCTATGAGGTTGTCCTTCTTCCCGAAGAGTCCCGGGGGTACTTTGATGCTTCCACCCCAAGGGAAGACAGAGGTGCAGCCTTTTCTGCCCGGGGCCACATCCATGATCATCCTGGAAAGGTAAATAGGGATTGTGGTTTAACTGGCGATGAAATGCGAAAACTGAATGGCTGATTCCGGTCACCACTTCACCTGATACACTCGACCCGGCCTGATAAGCTATCTGACCGTAGGTCGAGAGCTCTCAGTCAGGAGAGTGTGATTTATGGATCAGACACGAATGTCGTGTTTTAATATATCATTTACCACGAATATCCATAGAAATTCCAAGAAAGTGACAATTAAAAGGCCGTCTTTCTCATTTCGACAAAAACCTCTCGATGACGTGAATAAGTCAAGAAAGACGTCTTTTCGATTTGATGGCGTCGCGACCTCACGACATCTTCGTGACGATTCGCGACCGTCGAACGTTTTGTCGTAACAAAGGACAACAATGAAATTGACGCAAAGGATACGAAAGTTAAGAGGAGGATGGTTAAGAAGGGACTGAGAATATCGAAATTGGCCACCTCGATAGAAAAGTGGGCAGTCAGTTTCAATCACGTAAATACCTCCATTGCGTGTAGGCAACGCCTGAAGAGTATCCCTTAAAGAGTTTATCGTACTTGAACCACATTGTGAAAGACTGTTGGACCACCGGCTGTTATGTTGCCGAAGCTACAGACGAAGAACTATCAACAAATTACAGAGAATCACTTTAAGAATATGCTTTCGAAACTAATCGCCTCTTTCTCTATAAATACAAAATCCACCGTTTCAGAATATCTGATATCACCATGAACATCACATCGAACTATTAGTTTTTTTCAGAAGTGCTGATACTTTCCCGGGCCGGCTGCTATAAGTATCGCCACAATGACGTAGAACAGTTACTTCATAAGTTACTTCCTTGATGACAGCTTGACTACGAGTACAAGTTACCAATTGATAATATCAGGGGTTCATTTTATGTGTCAGCTAAAGGGGGTACATCCTATAATGGCTTGGAAATGACGTCAAATGGGTCCCTTAATACGCAGAATTGATTCATCAATGATGACTATAGGTTGTCTCAAAGCAGATATAAAACGTACATTAATAGTTTAAACAGTTAACAATTCGCAGAAATTTGCCTAATTTGAGTTTCGACTCAGTGTTTGCGGATCCAATATACAACCAGAAATAGAAATCGCGAACTTCCGTCAAATTGTGCATACGGAACAAATATTTAAAAGGTTGTTTGGGGTTGTGTACACTGCTTTGTATAGTATTTCTATATCCTGTTGAATGTTTTGCTTGTTATACCAGTCATAACTTCTAGTAAGTGGCAAAGGCGTATTTTAAGTTGATGTTCTTTGAGTGGTAAGAGGTCGTAGGTTCGACACCATCGCTCTACGGCGCGAAGATTTGGCATGCTGAGCATCGCATAGGCCTACACTCTAAAAAGGGCTCTTTAACGGTGCTTCAGAGAACCCTGGGGTGCTTAGGGGTTCTGCCAAGATCTATGGGGTGCTACACCTCTTCTGAAACGTCGACAGGGTGCTTCCTAGTACCCTCAGTCTTGTCCATGTTCCACGTTAAACCTTATCTAAGGAAAGGTTCCATATTGAACCTTGAAGTTCGACATGACACCTCCAGCAACAAAAAGGTGCTCCGTGGCACCTTCTTCACTGGTCATCGCAGGTAGGCCTGTCTGCACCAAAGATCGCAGCAACCTGGGGGCAATACTGACCCTAGCGATTCCCGGCTTGATATCGGTTTCATTCATCAGATTCTCGTTGCGGTCATCTTCGATGACCACCGCGAGCGAGCCATAACCAGGATATGCATTCGCTAAAGATAGGTCCCGGGCAGACGGTCAAGTGATAGATATATATAGGTCTTCTAAAATTACACTCAGCCAGAAATTTAGATCAGATTCGCCTCAGTCAACCAAACATGATAAATATGTTTACATTTAATTGATTTTCACAAGTTTCTGATTGACACAATTTGGAGACCGCGCTCAAGTAGGCCTATTACACGGAAATCAACCAATAAGTGGAAAACAAATGTCGAAGCTCTCAACACAAATCAATGACTTTCATGCTTAACACCACTCGTTACAATGGAGTATTGACACGTTACTGCCCAGTATTTACCATGCATTACTATAATGGATTAGAAAACAAAAGCTGCAAAAAACATCCAATAAGTTGGATTAAGTGTAATATTATGCATATTGTATTCAATCGACGTTGAGTGACGAACAGAGTGGTCCATATCACTTTCTTGGTTTTTTAAAAAGTGTTCATGTAATCTGTGTTGTTTGTTTGTACTGGTTGCCATGATACGGCTGTTAATGAAAGACGAAAGTCGATTGGTAATCGGTAATGCAGAATGGACAAGGAAGTAAATGACGGCTTGGCAAACATGATACACAATGTTGAATAAAAGAAAGCGAGTTTGACTCGCCATCCATAAAAGACAGAGTGTATTGCGCAATGACAGGGTTTCCCCTTTATGGAGTTGATGAAAGCAACTGTCTTCCAAAGCCTACTTTTTCGCCCCTGAGAATACCGCAATGTGTGTTTTTCACTACATGCCAATATCCTATGTTATAGCAGTTAGCTTCAAGTTTATATCAGATATGAAACCATTGAATTGGCATTTGTGCTGGTGTCAGAGAGGCCAATTTATGTCAGGTCAGCATTCTTGTGGGAATTATGATCTCTCGAATGCAATATTGTGTCAATTGAATTTGAATTGATATCATATCCCGATAGGCATAAATAATATATGATGGTTATCACGAGCTAACCCCTGACAAATCTTTTGCAATTTTCAAACTTGTACTTTGATTGATTGATCGTAGATCAATGAATATGACAGTATTTATTTCATTTGACGTCATCAACTGCCATAATTTAAATCAAAATGACAAGAGAGTGAAGTTTGCGGTGCGTTCCTTTCAAAATGGCAATTTGTGTGTTTGAAAGCTGACCAGTCATGTAAGCAGAAAGCTGATGGTTTATTGATCGAAATATTATTTATGCCATGGACATGCATAGCACACTCTTAGTCAATACCGTTTTTGATTAGGCAAATATCATTTATAAAATAATACATAACACACCATAAAAAACATGCCTAATGCTCGAGAACCAGATCACAAAGTCTAATGCGATAAGGCACCTCATCATCATAACTGAGAGATTCTGATTGTGATCGGAGAACGAGAGCGAGAATCAGGTGAACTGTTTCCCCTGGTTGACGTCATCAAGTCGATTGTTGCTCTACCTTTTCGGGTTCAAGACATCTGGCAGACTACATGTCCAAAATAAGAACAATAACAAGAAACGGGTGCACTTTATCGAATATCTATTTCAAGCTGACTTGAACACAACAAACAATGTTCGTGTCACCGACAAGGAAGTCCAAATTGAGACATCGACGATGGTGCCATGATTTGTACGATTTTAGTCTAAAATTGGGAGTTCACTCAGTTGGCAGTGCCGGGTGACAATGGGCGAGGTTTGTGTGACATCAAAACCCATAGCCCCTGGCCCCACCTCCCGGGTATGATTAGAATCTACCTACTTATCATGCCACTTGAGTATTTGGTCGAAGTTATCCTGTTGTTTATCGTCATCCAAGGCCTGATATTTACGCAAGGCCCGCAGCTGCTCTTCAAACAGCTTGTTGCGCTTTTTGATAAAGTCGGCCGAAAACTGGTAGATGTCCACTGATCCCTTGACCATGTCTTGAGAGAGCTCGATTAGTGTTCTGGGATGCATCCCGATGTTAGATCCGAGATTTAACTTTGGCATCAGAACGATATCTGTGATCTGGGCAATTTGTAGGTTTTTGCTGTTTTGAATGATCGGGCAGGGGATAATATTATGGCCTTTTATCCGAATGATACTTTCATGAACAGCACAGAGTTAATTTCCATGAATTCCCATTTCTATAGCGAAATGGAAATCGGTGATAATCCAATCGAAAGATGCGTTGTCCGAAAATAGATCACTTTGATATGACTCACTGATAGAAAAGTTGCCGTGTACGGCTGTTTACTGATTGTGTCTATGAGCAAGGCCAGGTAATCCTTTATATCCCTCTTCTAGAACGAAAAGGGAGTCGGTAAAATCCCAAACGAAGATCTACTTGTCCGAAAATGGAGCACTCTTATCAAATATCGGATAGAAGGATGGCCGATACTCTCGCGGACACTGATTATTTTGAAATGAGAATGGAGTGATATGTTTCCTTGCTGCCAATGGCTCCTACGACGTCATGGGAGGTCAATCGTTCCCAGAAGCTAAGGTGCGAAAAATAAGGGGTATTTTGGAAAATTCGCCAATGTAGGCCTATATATGTTCGCAATTATGCATTATTTTCTGTTTTTCACACCGAAGTCTGAGTACGTTTTCCTTGTCGGTGTAATGTTTATGTCTAGTGAATGTTCTGATACATGTATTAACACGTTCGAAACTGGCGAAATAGGCCTATGATCCTTTTAGATGAAGGTATATGTAGAGCAAAACGTATTTGCATGTAGGTCTATTTAGTACGATATCATCTGTTTTTTAGTTTTTAGACACTACTCGAAACGACCTCGCGTGATCAGTCAGGTAGGACAAACATCGGTCAGCAACAGAACACTTTGCTGTCATAAGCAAGATTGGCCGAGACAAACTTCCGGAACTACAGGCAGGTGGTATGCCAATACACTGTCCTTGTTAGGTGCGACTGAGCCAATACCCTTTGTAACACGCACAGTACAGTTAGTTAGAATGTTTAGCACCTTTCCCAGACCAAGAGAAAGGTGCACTTTCCACCCCAACCCTCCACCCCCGCCGCAGGCCGAATTTGTAGGACTTACTTCAGACATAAAAATATATGGTTTGAAATAAGTAAGACATGAAGCTGAGACATGAATACATACCTTTCAATATATTTGATCGATTTTGTAGTGATAGCCATCTCAGTGCTTCAACTTGATTGTCAATGTCCAAACATATTCCCCAAATTGGGTTAAAGTTTTATCCAGTTTTCTGGGTTTCTCATTGAAGACCACAGGACTTCGCAGTCTTCCTTATCACTTTTTGGCTTTTTTATATTCTTTAATATCGATTTTCACTTTACTTATTTTGATTCCCAAGGTATGAATCCTACAATCACAGAAAATTTAAGATTAAACACAACTCCATCCACTCGAACCCGAATCTAAGTCAGAATTAAACACGATTCAACGATTATAAGTCAACTTCGTTTGTTAATACAACAAGTCGTAGGTTCGAGCTGCACCGTTGCTACTGAAAAACGGTCTGCGTTTTCTTAAGATATCCTGCATTTCATATCTCAAAGTCAGGATAAATGGTATTACACTTGCTGTAACTGTCTCGGCGGCTTACTGCAAAACTTAAACCACCCTAACTTGTCTTAAACATCAATGTATTTGAAATACAAAAAGCACATTTATCGTATTCCAACACATTTCACCATGAAATGCTTCAGCAATGTTTTCTGACAAAATACACCGAGCTATTTTGACACGGTCAACAGTGGCATGGTAAATTAATTAATTTTCGTAAGGATTAGCGTTGTATTTTTATAGTGAGTTCGTGAGCTTTGATCAATAGTGCTCATTTCTCGTCATCCTTTTTTGTTGTCATCATTTGTTTTATTGTTGCTGAGTTAGTTGGCAATGCCAAAAATTGATACACGAAGAAGTTGGAACTTCAGAATGGCCAAGAGCTTTTCCTTCTTAATAGGGGAAGGCATTTGAGTTGACTATCATTGTTGTTATTGGGGGTATATCATATTCGTATGACAGATGCAGGGCCTGATAGCCTTCCTCATCACTACCATCATACGCCACTAACGTTGTCACTCAAACAGAAGTATCGGAATTTGTGGACAAATGTTTTTTTTCTTTATCAAAATGATTTTATTAGACCGTGTTTGTTGTTTGTTCCAGTGAAAGTGCAAACTACACGAAACTGCACTATAGAATGTATAAGATGTTTCAGCCAAACTACACATAGTAAATAGGTACAGTTAGTGTATCAGATGCATTGTGAGTTGGGCATTCGTTGCATGGAACACACTCCAGTTGACATGCAGATATTTGCATGCATTTCATACACTATTTCCTTGTGTGCACTGTAGGCTTTTTGTGTATGTTTAGTTAACTTCATGAGAAAACAGTCATTTAAAGAAACCGAAGTGTAGTAGTCGGATTAAGGTTAAGTCTAGTTGTTCACGATCATACCTGGCAATGGCCTCAGGCGAAGGATCAATACTACAGGTCAACGTTAGGTGGCGCCTCGCTTAAGTTGACGTCAATGAGCGCCACCATTGAGCACAACCGTCACCATAACTAAAATAGGTACCCTGTTGGTGCAAACTATATTCATGCAAGAATTTGACACATCTACACCGATAATGCCCCAAAATCTGCACTATCATGCTTTCTACCGCCAACAGATCCCAAAACCATAAGCACCAAACACTCTCTACTCGCGCCGCAACACCATTACCAAAGCCAGGTTTCGTCACTACTCGTGAGTCAAAAATGTACCAGTGAAATGTATAGCTAACTTGCTTGTATTGTTTTAGCTACTCTTAAATATTGATGTCAGGTATCAATAAAACCGCATTACTTTGGCCCATATATTATAGTGAACTGTCAACATTGCTGTGGTGCAGAAAGATAATATTGTTAATGGTAAACCCATTGATTATTCCATGCAGTAACCACAGACCAACTGGGCCGAGGCTGGTATCAGTGCGAAACAGGTGACCCGGCGTGGGAGATGAACTGAGTTGCCACGGATCAATTGTCCCAAAGAATTCATCTGATATGTGAATCGAAATGTGTTAACCGAATCACGGACTTCTATACATAAGTTCATGACCATCAAATGTACGAAAGAGTCTATGTATTCACCACGAGGATGTCCTTAGCTATACGGCCTATTCAAGAATTGTTTCGTGTCATATATATTGGAACCCCCTTTATTTCGATTCGTTGAATGTAGACCTAAAATTATGATACGTGGCTCCCCTTATAGTTATGGAGGGCATAGCATTCTAATACTTTTAAACAATCGCTGAAAAAGAATTTAAACTTAAACATAAAGTTAACCACGCCCATGTACCGCAATAACATTAGAGAGGAAAACATGCAATGACTATCTCGAAAACATGGCAAACGGTTAGTTACGCGGTTTTGGTTAGAAGTGCGATGGGTAGCTCTCGAACGTGCACGTGACATCACTGGGCATGCGCATTCTACTCACCAGCGTGCTACATCTTCGGGTCTGTCAAAAGGAGACAACAAAGACAATGATAAAGCATTTAGAAGCTTAAAGCTGAGGCAATGCTAGTCCTCGCCTGCTCGATCTACCGCCAATCCACGCAGAACAGGTTGGAATCAGCCCTCATGAACGATTTTGACTACATGGGATGATCCATATACAACTTTATGTTATACATGTGTGTAAAAACATTCCCGTCTGAAAAAATGAGCGATGCAACAGCAGGCCTGTGGAAAAGTGGCGAAACCCATTGGACGGATGATGTTTCTTCATTTTGAGCAGAAAAAAACAAGTGAAAAAAATATTTGGACATAGACATTTTTTCATAAGTTCAAAATTCGGTCAAAAAACTTGGTATTAGAATCAGACCTAAGGTGGCATCAGGTAATTCTTCGATCATGGTACCAGTACCAATTGTTTTATCACTCATCATACTTTTACCATGATCGGAGAAAAGGACAACAAGGACATCCCAAAATACTGTTTTATCAGCTTTTGGGATGAATGACTTCTAATCTATCATACAGTGGCTTAGAAAAGTATAGTCGTTGCAATACCAACCCTTTTTCGGCAAGTTCTATCGGATCGTGACTCGAGCAGTCGTCCGAGCTGGATTCCTCGCTCTGCTCATACGCCCACTGCCCATCAACTTTGGGCATAGCAACAACATGTGGTTGTGCTCTTGCTTGTGCCATTTCTGAGGATGGACTGCAATGTCCTAGCAAGTTATTCCGTAGCGGTTTGCACGAAGTGGAGATGCGTATCAGTCATTAAGAAAAATCACAACTTAAAAAGTGAAACGACGAGTTGCCCTATCCACTACCACTGCAAATAGTTGCCGCTCCTGTCAGTTATACTATCACTTCCTTGACTGCTATGACCAGCCAAACGATACACAATCTAAACTTCGGTTACTCCTGAGCTTCTTGCCGTTGGAATAGTCTAATCACTACCTTTCGTTATTATCAAGATCCTTCGCGAACAGTTCAACTCAGGACTTTGCCAATTCCTACCAGTGGAAGACAACAAACTTTTCAATTTGGCGGCATCTTTTCCAGACCGATATATCCCAAAGAGCGATCATAACCAAATGAACTCGACGATTCTCGATAGCAGTATATGACAATGTAAAGAAGATTCACCTTTTGATCATATTTACTTAAAGCTTCTCAACAAAACATAGATTATTTTACGCAATTTCTAATCCTCACATATGTGCTTAACCCGAGTATAAAGCCAGTGGTGTCATATGCTTACGTAAAACAAATGAATCGAACTTGTCATTAATCTGCTCTGTCACTTGGTACTGGTTGATCTACATATGTGATTTTATTTGGTTTAATCTTTCTGGAATAGGGTCACTTTTAGGCAGGAGAGATTTTAACTAAAAGTAGATTACAATTCAAAAGCTTTTTAAGGGATGAAACAATTTTAAGGAATCGATTACAGTGCTTTAGATAATGCGCCATGAAACTATCAGAATTATGATGTGATTATCACTGCTCGTCAATAATACGACCAGTAAGGGCACTAGATCATGTTCAATGCATTTCTAGATATAGTCCTCGTACAAGCGTGAATAATTTTGACGTACTGAGATGGGAGAGACCCCTATTGTTGACTTCGTGTTACTTTATCATGCCTACCTAGCTGCTGCCAGTAGAGTCCCTTTAACATGTACAAAAAGGCATCATTGTATTGGTGAGATTGTCCTCGATTTTGAAGTTTCAACTAAAATTGTGCAAGTGTGGACAGTGCCGTGCAAGCGAGCTAAAAGCCAACTAACCTAGAAGCAAGACCCTTAGATTTTTTAGTAGTTATCCTATACCTGGACCTGTCCTCCACACTGGGCGCCACGCCCGCCTTCTCCTTCTTGTCCTGACCCATTGCCATGGGTTAGAGGTCAACTCGGGCCGAAGGAAAATGTGCACTCAATCTGGAACGAGAAGAAGGAGTGAAAGTGAAAAGAAGTTGTGATTTGTATGTCTGATCGATCCGTGATTGTGGAAAGAAACGCTGAAGAAGAAGAGGAAATCGAGTTCGCGTAATACAAATGTTGATGAGGGAAATCACCTTTGCTTTCAAATACAAGTTATCCTGGTAAGCCTATTCTGAAGCGAAGATATCCATGCGTTGTCTCAAACTCTTCCCTTCATCATCACAGTACAACCGAACCTCCAAACCGTGCCTCCATCGTGAGAGCATTTAGTAATACTGATATCCATCAACTGATAAACCGTCCAGCGTGGTCATTGACTTCTGGCAGTATTAACAAGACAATGCAAACATATCGATAGCAGCACACAGAACGTATTGAAAGTGGATGCCAATAACTATTTAACTTTATTTCCCGCCGCAATCAATATGAACTAACTCCATCAGTAGTTACCATCGAACATATTCCTTTATCATGACGCGAGCCTTCGCAATATACCAATATCACCATTCATCGCCAAGGAAAGAATGGCATCAGATCGTAAAGCTATTTTTCATGGTTTTATGACCAATATTCTGTAGTATTCAATGTGCATATTGATTCATGGCATTTGCCGCATATTCGAGCAGCAAAAGCATTGACAAATAGCCTAGTTAAATAAACCGTTTTCTTTTGAGTTGAACCAGAAATGTGTACATTTAGGTCGATTTCTGTACTGATGGGTGTGTAAGTTTAGCATGGTACGAGAGTCACAATGTGTAGATTTGAAATGTAGACATTCACTTATGAATAATTCATCACAAGTACAGCAGTGTCAATAAGCAATACAGCGAGCAGTGTCAACTCTTAATAACGATGGTAAGAAATCGACTAAACTTCAAATATGACATCAATGTGCTTAAAGTAAATCACCCATGGAAGGCATGACAAGATAAGAAGACCCTAATCTTTGGCTACTGAGGAGGTAGACCGGTTACAAGCATTTGTACTCAGTCGAAGTCGCAGACGAAAGATGCTGTAAAGGGAGAGGACGTATGTGAGGGATCGCTCCCAGAGGTACTACACGCAGGACAAATCTAGATCGTTTCTTACACTCCATACACAAATAAAGCCTCATGGCATGTTCCATTTTTGTTTTCTCGTGAAATGCTCTGTTTCCTTCTGTTAAAAGATCCGATTCTGTGTATCAAGCTTATTGGAGCGACAGACGATGATCTGGACGTGGTTCACAGGTCTCTCAGGAAACATATCACACGCAATAACCGACCACCTGAGCGAAATATTATAACCTAGACATGAAAATAGATAATAATCTGAGTCACCCAGTCCAAGTAAACGTCTCAGGATGATATCATTCAGTTATATTACGGCTCAAATATCTCAATAGAAGAATTAATCAAGAAGCTTAGTCGTCGGCCACGAACACTTGAATAACTTGACGCACAACGCAGTTAACCAGATACCTATTAACAAAATATGAAGAAAAAACCTTGCTTCTAACTGTCAACTCGCCATGGGCTGTAAAACTTCTGGAGACACTTCTTTGTATGAGTGGATTACTTGCGAAATATAACTCTGCACGAATTATTATCCTGAATGTGAATCGACAAGGCAACTGCATGATAACATCAGGGTGGGTAGTCAGCGGTAGAATATTTGAAATAGGTTTGAACAAAAGCACAGTATCGTCGTTTTTGAAGGAATGTCAAAAGAAGCGATTTCCATGCTAATAACAGTCATTTGATAGAGGTTTGGCCTTTGTTCATTCAATAGCCATTTTAGAATTTATCCACCGAAACAGCACGACTTGGTTCTCGATCCCGCTAACAGGATTTAGGCCAGCCCGTGCTGTCGACTTCCTTGTCTACCCCGCATGAAGCTTCACGATTGGTACTTGTAACTCTATAGTATGAAATGAAAATTGTGACCTGAATCCCGCTCACATGCGCAGCAATGTGCCGCTTGGTGATATCGGCTCAAATCTGAGCAGTCTGTACCATTTGAGAACGGTTTCAAGTGGATCGTTCTTCTTGATGCAGATTCCTGTGTTGTTTTTGAAAAAATGATTTTTTTCCGTCGCCACATCACACACGGGTGACGTACAAGGGAAAACCATGAAACTTCTTTCTTCTCTATCGATCCCGAAGGCAACTTTTTTTAGATAGCAAGTGTTTGGTGTGTTTACTATTGGCTTATAGTAACGCCAAGAAGAAAAAGATGGTCAACAAACTTATTCTTAATGTTATCCCTCCCCAAATAAGCAATATGCAGACATGAACTAATGCACAACTTATCATATCCGTATGCAAACTTTATAATTACGTTAGGTTCTTTGAAACAACGACTTATCAAAGCCGAAAGGTGTAAAAATCCCATTTTTACTCGAGGTTTACAAGTCCACCTTCCTTTTTATCATAATCTTCCGACCAACCCAGACTGGCACCCTGTCATAAGAGTGCTGTATTGAATCGATTAGGCGAAGCAGCCCATATTGGATGCGTCTCATATCAAACCGGTCACACACACTTGACGACATATCGACCAGGCTAGTCTAATATTTAGAACATTTCAGCAATAATATGTCAATGTTTGAACATACTATTTAGATTCCACGTTTGAATAATGTAGTGTTTGATCAGACCACATGCAGCTTTTTTACTGTTGGGGAAGAAAAGCGATTCGCAATGATGTGCTATGTTTGAAAATGCTGTCAAGCAGAGAGGCAAGAGAGTCACGGATTATGACGATGATGACGATATGACTACGATGACGATGGTGATGATGATATCTGCTGGACATTCAACAAATCAATGTGGCCATACACATATGTGTCATTCCTGCAGCACAGTGCGTAGAGTTGAAACGCCCTGTAGGCGACATGCCTTGGGGCAAGTATATGCAGGACAAATGCCAAGTGACCGCTGTCGGACATTTTCGCGACAAAGGCAGAACAGTAATGGCCCGATGATGAAATATCTGGGCATAGATTATAATATTTTCTCCATCTTTAATCTCTGAAAAGAGATCCCTCTACTTCTCTGCATTTGGTTCGCTTGGCCTCTTCTGCTCATTTGATATGTTCTCTGCGTTGGCATGTTTTGATGGAAGGTGTCACAAGTTGTCACATTACCGTCATATGAAATCACTTCTTTGTTTTACTTGTCAAGCACCGGTACCCCTTACATATTCCTGAGGCGGTTTGTTCACGCTCTGTAGTTTTCCTTAACGAGGTCAAGAAGTGTCATGACCGTTGCAACAATCGGCAACCTTCGCGTGTCGTAATTTATGCTCGGAAATGATCGGTGTGGAAATGATCAGTGATATGGTGCACTTCAGGGTGAGAGGTTCTAACTTGGGACAGCCACATCTCATACTTAGTGCCCTCGAAAGATCAATACACATGTAACCACTTAATGCCCGATTACACACACTGTTTACTACTTATGGTATTTATTATTAGTATGACAGTTACGAGAGAGAATTTCGCCTTGTCTGTTGAAAATGAGCGTCTCCAAAGATCTGTTAGGCCAATGCCTCCACAATGTCAAGAAAGTTATAGAATTACAAAGCACAGCCACCAAGTTCATCAAAGGGGCAACGGCACCACGAGGACAACATATAACTGTGATGACCAATAGCATAACAGACAGCAATTTTTAGTGATTATAATTATGTATTATTTATATTTTTCTTTAAGATGTCCACTTCTGTATCCTGTTTAAACTTTCAAGTGCAGCGTTGTCCGACTCATTTAACACATAAAAAGGTGGTCGAAAGCCTATTTATAATCAATACTGTAACACTTTTTTATATGTTCATGGTGTATTTGGAGATATTGTTTATGCACCCTTCTAATTATTCAACCTTACCCAATATTTAATATGACTCAAAGCTGGATCAATTTTGTATCGAAGGGCTCATTTTTATAGGTTCGATAAACCCACGAAATTATTTTGAAGGGATTATTCTCAATCAATCAAGAAGGTTAAGAGGCATATCTTGAGGTAACAGTTTGACTGATGAACTGAACAACGCAGGTCGAAGTTTCTCTCATAGCTGGTGCATGCAAAGTCAGCGTTTTAACTCCATAAACTGATGAAACAAACTAATCTTTCAACAGAAACGCTAACCATTAATACCAAATCCTTAAAACTATAATATGATACGAGTAATACTGTGAGCTTCTAGGAAGTCCTAAAACAAAACTTTGATATAAAATCTGGCACTATTCATACATAACCCTTGTTAAGAAATAAGTCACAACTTAGAGCTTGATTTTTTGACACTTAGTCTTAGTAGCTGTCCTCTTTGATCTAGACGACGGATCCAATTAGAAAACTAAATGGCTGTTCCGAGTAACCAGATCGTGCGAGATGATTTTCTCCGGCCTCAAAGCACTGCATATTATAAATTGCATGTTGGATTCGAAAAATTGCGAGAAAAAAACATTTTGACATAATGTCAATTCACTCATGATATTATGACAAGAAAATGCTTACAGTTGACTTTTTATATTGCTTTAACTGTGGGACATTTAAAGAAACTAGGATTTACCTCTTGGCGAAATGTTTAATTGAGATTCCCGCTGTGTTACCACCAATTATCGAAGTCACCCAAGCAAACAGACGAACAAAGTGTGGTTTTATTCTACTGGTATGTAACTTATGATAATAATTGCTTTGGAGTTTTTTTATAATCATAAATTCCTGTTAGAATTAACGTGAGAATCGTTGATATGCAAGTCTATGACTTGCGGGTATTTTGCCCTCAAAGCCTTATAAGTCAAGAGAGTTAATCCTACAGACACTGTTCGAATAGTTACCAGAACATACAGTAAAGTATTGATGAATATTACATTTACATATCATCCCAAATACAATGTAGGTCAATCCCACCTATACATCAGTTCAACAAAGTCACCAATGGCGGATTTGAACTCAAGTTCGGGTCGATTCTCTTCAGGAATCGTGGACGACTTTTTGATTCCTTTCCACCTCCATTCTCGATGGCTTCCAATTCACGGTCTCATATCTCTGTAATGAACTCTCACTCCCAAAGTATTGACATTTGCCCGTAAATAAACCGTCTCATTTGAAAATCGGGACAAAACGACGACAATGGTCATATTGACGGGTCCCGATATCAAATATAGTGACCGGTGTGCGTTCATCTAATCCTTCATATCACCAATGGAACCATGAATCAAAGGTATTGTAGCATGTATTTGAGAATATCATGACTATGTGGACCTCCATTGATATACACTGCTAACCTTCAATGCATATGTAGTTCGTACTGAAGGTGAAGCATTGGTCAACGGTATAACCTCCACAAAAAGAGGAGTTGGACGAAGCAGTGGGGAAGCTATATCTTCTTCTTCTTCTTCTCCTCCTTCAACGTTCGCTCTGACTTGGAGGTGAGCTTCACAAGGGAGTATTTCCTCCTCCAAGGCGGGATGAGCGGTTGGGTTTATTGGCCTAATGACTCCGTCGTCGGCCAGAGGCAGAGTCCACACAAGCTACTCATGTTTCTCACTTGGTGGGGTCTTTAACCTGGCTTGGCATAGACACCAGATACAAGGAACCTCGGTTTATTGGCCTTCATAGACTCCGACTTCGGCCAGAGGCAGAGTCCACACAAGCTACTCATGTTTCTCATTTGTTGGGGTCTATAACCTGCAGCCACCAGATACAAGATACCTCGGTTTTAAGTCTCATTTGAAGGACTGTGAAGAGCCAGGAACATGAGAAATGTTAGTTCCTATAATGCCACGCCGGTTCATCCAGAAATACAATACTGGGTTCTCCCCGTGACCTTTTGCGTGGTAGCCAGCAGTGGAAGCCCACTAGGCTGTGGGAAAGCTATAACAACTACCACAAGTTTGCTGTTGACGAAACTGACTTTCGTTCGCCACATTATGATTAAGCCAAAGTTACTAAAAAAATACTTGCAGACACTTGTTTTTTATACTTTGAAATATTGGCGATGGGAAATTCAAAATTCTCTGAAAAATGTTCCTCACACCATTTGATTGTATTGACACATAATGTGCTCCATGTCACGAAATATAGCGTGTTTTTATATATCTCTTGAAAAGATATTTTAAATAGCTTCTTTAATGATTGTTATCTTGTACAATAACATCGACAAAATGCTCCTGGGCAAGTTGAACAGAGTCATCATATCATTGAATAACGTTTATTTGGTTCGTGACGCGTGCGACTCACCTCAATACGAAATGACAGCTCACATTCAAACCCTTTTTTAAAGAAACATTTGATAGATATCAATCACGCGTATCTATCAGTATATTTATGGCCAAAAGTTTTTTTCATCCGTGAACATGGTGGATGACGGTCTATTCGGCTATGGATATGTCGGTCATGTCTGTAAAGGCATTCGATCTTTGATTGAACGTGCCTGTGGCGAATGTAAATTTTTAGTTTGTATCATAAAGATATAATCAACATATCTGAGTTAATCAACGATATTAGCCAGGTTTCGCAAGCTTTACCAAGAGATTACATGTATGTACGAAATATATTCTATGGATGACGATTTTGCAAGATTTCGTCGATTGTATGAAACCTGATTAACGAGTGTCGCGAAAATGGCTCTTCGCAGGACATGAAGACACCACAGACCTTTCTTTGTATTTCGTCGTTCGTGAGGTTTACGAAACAAGCCTATTCTGGCTACTGCGAATGGCGTTACTTTTTGTATCTTGTTATAACAACTGCAATTGTAAACAACATTATTTGCCAACGTTTTTTCCCGGTAGACTCTGAAGGTTATGTAAGCACTTGGTAAATACTCCTTCGCATCATCCAGAAGATTCTGGGATGACAAGTGCTTTGAGCAAGAACCTGTCCATGGTAGAGTGCTATAAGAATCGAACTTTAACCTTTAACTTGATAAACATAGTCTGTCACAGACTCGTTCTCAAAATGTGATAGAAATATCGCCAAATTTTCTTCCACATTTCTTATAAAAGATCGGTACTGTCCACCAATGAAGCTAATCAAAGCAAAAGACATACATCAAAGATTTATGCACAAATACAACATACCTGTGTCCCGAGTGTATTCAGCCCGAGTTTAGAGAACGTAAATCCTTTAAGAAGATTACTTCGAAACTTTCTCCTCGACTTTTCCTCAAGGGAAAATATTTGTTCAATGCGTGTGGTTGTTGTGACGATCTTTGGTCTCCGTCTCGTGGGGATTTATCACGATTGGTCAGCACGGTGGGAGGGGGTGCATGACGTCACTAAGCTCATGATATTTCGATACAGGGCTGTTTTGATGACGTCAGTTTCATCAGGATTTATAGTTTGTAACGTGTTGAGCTGAAGACTACCTAGACCGTCATTGAAATATTTACCACTTTTTTGTAGATTGATCATTATTGGCGTCGGTGTTGCGCTTGAACACGTGACATGGAGACATATTGCAGAGTTTCTTTTGTTTTATGATAAATTACCACTTCAAATGATTTTGAGGGGCAGAATTAGACTCGATGACGTCCCTGCCTTCCCCTATGCTTTGGTATCTAAGGACGCGCTCTTCGAACATTTGGGTCAGAGAGTCGTGCTTTCTGTCATTACCTTGTGTCATCTTTGTCAACAAGTTGACAAGCACGGCGGTCACAGTCTGCCACGAGTAGGCCTATAGGGATATCACAGTCTTTAATACTTGAAAATATATCACAGGACGCCTTTCAGATGACATCTATTTTCGACGACAACCGCGCCATCTGTCAAACACGTCATAGGATCTTTAAAACGTTGGAGTGGAGGGGATTTGGGAAAGGCGTCTGCTTACGACAAAATTGGTGCGTGCAAAAAACAGCTGTTTTACGGAGGTACTCACCTACTTACCCCTCTTCCTCAGACGAGTCGGAGTCGTGGTTAGAAAGAGAACTATGCGGCTCATCATCATCCATTCTAAGAATCTGGTTCTAGTGGCTTTGTTCTTGGTTTCCGTCCGATAAAATACGACAAATTTCCGATTCAGCCTGTCATCGACGCTACAGCCTCTCCTTCCGCCAGTATCAAGACAATACGCTATAATGCCGACCCAATGATCAAGCCACAATCCTGAGGACTCATAAAACTTCAAACAAACACATATGTTATGATAAATGTATCCTATGTCAAACGAACACTTCTCAACTGGCTTAAAATCGTCCACACAGTATCTTGTAATGCACCTTGAGATTACAATACTACGACGAGGTCTTAAAAAACGAAATGTCAGGGTTTTGTATCAAGACTACTCCCTCGACCAGTAGATGGCCTGGTTACCAAACTGGTAAGATGCTTTGTTTTCAATTTTTGCAACTTTCCAGCTCCTTAATCTTCTGTCATAAACGGTCACATGGAGACTTCAAATGTACACTTCGGTTATTGGGGCTCTCTTAATAGTGGCTGTAACCGGGGGCAGCACGCATTGCGTAGCATAGCAGGTCCATCAACATGGATCGATTTGTTACAGTGAAGTTGTTAAGGTACACATAATGAAAAGAAGTCAATAACGCTGGTTTTAAGAAATGTCACATTTTACTGCGGCGCTGCAATCGTCCAAGAACAAGAATGTGTTGTATAAATTTGAATACAAGTTCCAAACATGTCATTTAAACTAACAATAGGCTTGCAACATCACTGAGAAGGAAACTTGTTATTTCTTATCAATTCAAGAGAAGATTTCCTTTGCCTCTGCATTGACATCTGGTAGACTTGCCTCCCTATATGTGCCTCCAAATACAATAGCCTGATTCTGCCGGCCTCGGGGTTTGACTACAACAGCGAGCGTGTGGCAAGAATCCCAGTCTAAAAGGACACCCCATAAAAGCTACATAGTTTCGATTTCGACATGTAGATGGCGTCTAAACACTTTTGATTGGCTAAGCACTCAAGGGGACAGCGACGGGGGTTGCTGGCGGTGAACGTTCGAAGCTTCTTTCTCCATATCAACTGTAGGTCAATGCCTGATATTACTTTACAGCGGCGGGTTCGAATTCCATTAGAATTGGTTGGTGACGTATCAATCGTTGGTAGATTCCAAACTTTGATGTCATCTGAAGAATAAGATAACTTGAAAGCTACGGCTAAAACAGCTGAGAAGGTCAGAGAACTTAAAAACAGCTACTAATCATTGTTAGTATGTACAACAATCAAAGATAAAAATGGTGTTATCAGGTATCAATGTGTAACCCTACATCCGGTGCGTCATCTACCAGTGTTTCTGCGTCTGCAGAAATCTCTCTCCAAAACAACGAGAGACGTAACAGCTCGGAAATGGAGATTGGTATATTCGTTGGGAAGATTGTTGTGTCCAAAAGATTTTTGACTGCCAGAAAGTGTCTTACCTACGCAGTGCAACTGCAGCGAACAACGTTCACACCTTTGAACTCTGCACCCGTGGCTTTCTCTCACGATGTTGACGTCAGGGTAGTTGTTCAAAAGCCTTCAAAAAGATAAATGGAGTTTTAAAAAATATATAAAAATGCTCTCAGGAGCAGTTTGAACTCTTTTATCATTGGTGTATACTGTTGTAATAGCTTCGAAGCAATTGTCAGATGAAAGACCAACATATCTCACGCCAAAAACACCTAACAGAAACTCACTCGCCACTTACGTGGAGTAGATGCTGCAGTCAAATAAAACGGACTTTCCAGGGCATGAGCCTCCCGGATTGACACCAAGTCCAGTGGCCGGAAAGCTGATATGGTGGTGAGTGAGGCCTGGTCCGTACAGACACGTGAGCTTACTCTGAAAGAACATGCAGGGCATATTAGCACAGTCACCATCATCGTCGTCATCGTCGTCATCGTCATCATGATGACATGACTTCTTTTAAGGGGAACACTGACAGAGAAAGATGTCACCCTTGTACTCTAACATTCGCGAGATGATGAAGGAAACATTCAGGAAAGGAAACCTACACGTAAAAAATATAACACCGAAATGAATCTTAGACCGCACGAATGCATAACCGGACACAAAGTCTGAACTTCTGCCAACCCCGGCACTGATTCGACGTTTTCAAATGAGTATTGGCCAAGCTGTATTCGATACTAGTAATGAATTTCCCGAGTCTTGTTATCATCGCTATGTTTCCATGAAACAAGAGTATTACAGCAGCCTCTCTGTAACAAATCCATCACACTCTTGCAACGGAGAGGTGTGAAGAGCAATCACAAAATGCGGCTTGAGATCTCTGCTGCCAATAACTTCTGGAAGAAATGTTACTCATAAGTACACGTATCTCTACCGGGCGACTGCAATGACGGACCTGAATTTCCAGGGAAAACATTCGCCTGTTCGCTGTCAGCGTTGCCTTTGAGCATTACATGTCAAATGCGATGAAAACAATAACAAAACAGTATGTGATAGAGCAAAGGAACTTTTATAAAATCAATGTTTTTGTTATTTGGCAACCATTTTGAACGTTGGCGGCCAGCTTGGATTTGAGGCAAAGTCCATGCAGCGAGGCTAAAACCGTCAAGGAGAAAAACCATCGAGAAAACATTGACTGGAACTGATTTGATAGCGCTCTGTGTTTCCCTTATCACTATACATGTGAAAAGATTTTTAACTGTTCTTACCATTACAGCGCCATCCACATCATTCCTTTTCGTGCTCATGCATGTCCCGTTCTCCAACAGTCGCGACCCGTCTGAAGAGGCCATCGCTACTTCGCATCGTATGGGAACATAATCCTTTGGGCAGGGACTGCTCAAGCTCACAAAATTACCTGACTGGACCGCAAATTGTCCGTGCAGGAACTTTACTCCGTCTGCATCTGTGGGGAGAAACGTAAGAGGCTCATTAAAACGATGTTTGAGTGTAGCCTCCCCATCTACACGCACGCATGCGTATTAGGCACCAAAACAAGCGCACGTACGCACGCGCACTACCACCTCTCCTCCCCACCCGCACACACAAAACAATGGCTACGGCCTTGATGACGTCGTCCGGATGATAATGGTGAAACAAAATCAAAGCCGAGTTTGCCTCCTACAATCCTGTAAACCACGATAACAGTTTCCCTTCATTTCGTTAATATCGGGTGAGAATAAAGATGGCGCTAAACTCATCGGCAGACCAATCTTTCGTATGAACATGGCACAAACGTACCGAAAAATGCCATCGCCAACAAGAGTAAAAGCACTCCTTTATGAAACATCGTCCTCGCCGCGGGCTGCCGTCCTCAAAAACCAACTGAAGCTAGCAAACGCAGGACAAACGCCTAATTATCTTTTAGGATTAGAGCCTGTTGACAAAGGTTATCCGGCCTGGCTTCAAATCAGTAAGAAATATCCACGTCCATGTAGTCTTCGATTCAATCATCCTCAAATGAATAATTAAGTGTCAGTCCATGATACCACCATGCAGGATCATGCAAATGGTGGCAAGGTGGGGGGTCAACAGATCTAGTTGTAATTTCTACCACAGACCTGTCCTAGGGTACTATGAAGGCTGATGGATTGGTTTCGAAAATAACCCCACAGTTTTGGGGTACGGCTGTTAACCATTTCCTACTCATTTTCCTTTTAAAAAAACATGCATTATCCCTCAAAATAGGCTAAGTCTTTTGTCAATTTTCGTGCATCAAACAGAATTATCACTAAACACCGCCTATTGAAATTGAAAGTACAGTAGAACCTCCCTTAGCGGACACCTCTCTAATAAGGACACCCTCTCTATTAAGGACACTGGTTTTGGTCCCAAATTGGTTGTTACCATTCAATTTTACCTCTCTAATCAGGACACCTCTCTATTAAGGACAGTACTTTTCAGTCCCAAGGGTGTCCTTAATAGAGAGGTTCTACTGTACATGATCTGAGCTACCTTTTCATGCCTTTTGTTTTGCCCCAGGTACATTTTAATGACAGGTACAGTACGTCCCAAAAACAATGCAATCTCAAATTTCAGTAAAAAGGCAATTTTAACTCTCCTTTAGCTCCAACACTGCAGTTTTTTAGGTGATGCCACTTCCAGGTAAGGAAGTCAGAATGCTGTTTTTTAATTTGCAAAAGAAAAAATTCCGGCCGCCCTTACGGTTTTCCGGTGAGGGGGTCGAGTCGCGCCCTTCTCACTGGTGCCCATTTTTTGCCCATTCCCTCAGATAACTGACGAAATACACATGCTTTCCAAATAAAATTACATTTTTAACTCACACAACGTAGTGAGTGTAATGGTTACGTATGTGTATAAAGTGTAAACAAAATTCATATATCCATCATGTCCATCGAATCTGAAAAAATTTGTGCAGACCCATGACAGTTCCGGTTCCGGTACAGTTTGTTGCATTCCATACGGGCCGCGCTTGCCGATCCTGCTTTCACGACGCACCGCAACCACAGTTACCATGATTCCCGTTGTTGACGCAATTATTTCATGACGTCATGAGCCATTGACCAATCACGCAAGTAGATTTATTCACACCGGCGCCACTGTCTTGAAGTGTATCTAAAAATCGTCTGCTACGGCGGAGACAGTTGTGACATTTCATTGCAGACGTGTCGTAATTTATGCTCGGAAATGATCGGTGTGGAAATGATCAGTGATATGGTGCACTTCAGGGTGAGAGGTTCTAACTTGGGACAGCCACATCTCATACTTAGTGCCCTCGATAGATCAGTACACATGTAACCACTTAATGCCCGATTACACACGCTGTTTACTACTTATGGTATTTATTATTAGTTGACAGTTACGAGAGAGAATTTCGCCTTGTCTATTGAATATGAGCGTCTCCAAGGTTCTGTTAGGCCAATGCCTCCACAATGTCAAGAAAGTTATAGAATTACAAAGCACAGCCACCAAGTTCATCAAAGAGGCAACGACACTGCTCAAGCTCACAAAATTACCTGACTGGACCGCAATTCAATCATCCTCAAATGAATAATTAATTATCTGTGTACCTGGTCAGTTTGTGCGACAGTTATTGGTTTTTCAGATAAACGTCCAGAACTATAATTATTTTTACGGGAGGGGGGCGTCAACTTTGACGAAAATGATTAATGATGATGATGATGATGATGATGGCGACGACAATGTGACGATGACGAAGCCGACGTGACGATGTTGATAAATTGACGCGAATCTCTGACTATTTTTAGTTCGATGGTTGGGTGTCCGAATACGGTACCCCCCCTCCCCCCTTGGCAAATGCAACTGATCAACTGCTATAATGAATAAAGAGGTCAAAGCTCTTGAAGTGCAAGCATCAAGTGGGCAAGGAGGATTAGGATTTAGGTAAACAAGCGTATGCAATCTGCAACACTGGCAGACAAAGGGCCCTGCGGCGGGGTGATCGTATCAGTTAGGGTCCGTCGTCCGTGAGGGAAGATTCGAAGAGGTGTGTTCATTCCGTTATCAAGCCGCCCTTCGAGAGCCGTTTCTCGAATTTTCGTTTGGCCACATTCAGCGTGGATGGAATTAGGAATCATAACAAATTATCGCATTTCGATGGTCGTATCATAAATGATCACCCTTGTATCTGTTTCTTGTACACTGGTCATGGTATTTAGGATCCAGCTCATCATTGCCCAAGTTGCTGAATGATGCACACCACGGCCGCTCAGTTCTGCACAGTTGTTGAGAGAACATTAACATTTGGTGAGTTTCTTCTTGCAGTTCTTGCAGTTGTAAATTCGAGCAAATTGGTCAAAGCGCAGCTCGATCGGGTGTAACATTCTGAGTGTTTCCCTCTCTGTGTTTCCCCTTATTGTTTAGGAAACTGGAAAATGATTTGACACGATTTTCTGTATTCCCGGCCATATTGAAAAGCCATGGTAATGGTCTATCTAGCCTTGAGGCTGGTTAATACACGAAGTTCTAGCTGTTTATTGTATGGAGACACTGAAATAGTTGGGAACATCCACAGATGTTACACCGGGTTACAGTCACTCCGGGTCCAGACGAGACTAGAGAAGCGCTTTGGCCATTGCTGATTTAGATGCATGTATTTTGATATTCAAGCGCCTCCCGATCCCCGTTTGTATGTTCCCTATAGGATGATGTACACATTGGCCGACATGAACAGCTCCTCTAGATCTGATAAGATCAACAAATCCAAACTGTAACCGACCCTAATCCGTCTGAGAAAAAAATCAATCCAAGCAGAAATTTCATGCTTCTTTGCGAATCACGGAATTTTTGTCAAATCCTTTCAACAGACGGGTAAATATTTGCCCTAATCCCGCGACTCTCGGTTGAAAGACCTAACCCGATTAAGGATCATCAATGCTGCCTCTTATCCGCGGTCCAGTGGTCATGGGTATAGAGCAACCCTTTTCATAGTGTTTGAAAACATCTCATCATCTCATATAACCATTGACAAAAGCCGCGAACGATGCAAAAAGTGTTGGCCCTTGCAAACAGACCGATCCGTGTTTTTCAACAAAATCCTATAATTGCAATAACTGGAATGAAAAAGCCCGGAAATCATCTCCCCTTTTCATAAAAATGGAAAGAATAGCTTAAATTTGTTTTTTCCAAAGATGTCTATTAAGTAAACTGCGCTTTTGTTGCAAGTTTCTTTCAAGTGCTACGATTAGGAAGCGCGCTGTCAGATTATGTAAACAGTGCTAACGGAAACAAAATGGCTGCCCAGCAGGACAAAATGGCCGCGCAGCCGCATGGGCGTTTTTGGGAGGCGACCCACGGTGAAGCAACTGTTCATACCTCCTAAGACGAAACAGCCAAGACCCAGCAGTTGATTCCACATGTTTTCGTGCATTGCAATGCACTGAGGACCATGCAGTGAGTCGGGCCAGAACATCCTCCCATAGCAGGTCTTTGGATCGACCCAAAGGCCTGGTGTTGGAGGACTGGCCTGAAGCACAGCCACTGAGAGGAAGCACTGATATTCTCTAATAGTTGTCTCACATTGGATGTAGAGTGCCCGTAATTAACTTTCCCACGCTGCAGTAAAGAGTCAGCCATGTCAACATAAAACATGACAATGTCGAGGTGACAAGAGTAATCCTTGTCTGGCTCTCTCGTCACGGGGCTGAAGGATGTTGCCCCCTCTTCTTGTGACACTAAACCCTCTCAGAAACAAGCAAAAGTCAAGTACCATTCAGCTGATTGAAGCAGATTTGCTTTTTTAGTTAAAAATAGAGCAATCACTTAGCAAATGACTGGCTATTGGTGCGTATCTCTGATGTTTATAATTGACATTCGACGTCGTGATTTCGATTCTTCGTTGCTCCTTGTTCAAGGAGAGAGATATCATCTTGACCTACAAGGCCTAATACTCTAGTTCATGTATAGCCTGGGTTGTTGCAGTCAATAGTAGATGCTGTACAAACATGGGGTGACGTGATAGAGCTATTCCTTCAAAAAACAAGAAAATTGGGGATGTGGGGGGAGAGGTAAGGCTACCAGGGTCATAATCCGACTTCAAGCTAAATCCTGTCGAATACAATACAGAAACTGAAGGGTTTATAGCTTGTCCATCTCTAATAATTTGCATTCCTTTCTGTTTTGATGGGTAATGTTTTGCAATGTGGGTGGCGTCTCTAAATTAGTGCGTTTGAAAGGAAAGCAAATTCCTCAAATATTCCTCTCTTAGCAACAGGTTCAATTTGAAAAACAGGCGTTATTTTTTAGGATCATTATCTTTCTAGCGCTCTATTCTACCCACCTGAACCTGAAAGATCCCATCATATTTCTAAATTATTTTCTGGAATTCAAATAAATGTCGATGCCCGGCTCCAGGTTATACTATATCCTGGTATTGTGCTGAAATATCGTATCGTATTGAAACGTGATGGGCCTAGGACGCGGTTCATCACCGTCTGCTCATCCATTTGCCTCCGGCCTCGTTCCCGCATCACTAAAACCCAAACAAATCTGTTGACACAACCTCTGTACCAATTGTCGCATCATATTTTATTGTGGGAAAGCAAATATTATTTGATAGAGCTCTCCTCAGTGGCCTGAGGACAGGACCCATCCTGACTAACCTGTTCCCCGGAAGGCTTGGTATGAATCCCCGAGTGATCAGAGCGTCAACTTCAATGATTCTGTGTGTCGAAGGGTACGAGACTAAACAAATGAAACATATTCATGAAAAAGTTCAATGTTCTTTTATGACCGTTATTATCAACTTTTTTGGCGAGAGACATTTCTAACTGTTTAGGCTACACGTTTTGATGTTTTTTGTACTGTGGTCTCGGGCACGGCGACCCAGACATGTTCACAAGACAAGATACAGCCTCATTTGTCGTATTAGCAAATCTTTTCATGAGGTGCGAAGCAATATTAACCTCAAACTACTCTTAAGTGCGAAGGCAACGCCCATGAACAGTGCTGAACCCCCAGAGAACAATATGACCGTTTAACGGCCGATTTGCCCCCTTTTTGTTTGTCCACACGACCCTCCTTTCGGATTTAAAAAACGGATAAAGTACTAGCATGCGCCGCAGGGGTCATTACGCCCTTTTGGCTGTGTGTAGATACTGTCATGACTGTGTTACAGGGATTAACTGTTTTTTCTTAAAGATGACTTTAGGGGAACAGTGCGTGTAGTGAGAGGGACAATTTATGATAAAAGGGACCGTAAAGTACCACCTGTAAAACACCTAAAGTGGCATATGGGCATTCGGAACATAATACACTTTACTATTTCCGATGCCTTTTGGTAATCAAATGTAGTAGAAGATTGTACCCAAGGAACCCGCCAAACTGCTCTAACCTTTCTTGTACTGGCATTGGTTTCAATACTATTGGCATCGTTTTGGCCTTTAAAAAGAAGCGATGATGCCATCTTGCCCACATTTTTCTCCCTGAAGGGAAAACTGTCAAAAGTTGCATTTGCCGAAAAGAGCAGCGAAATTCTGCTACAAACATTAAAATCAACACATTCTCCTATGTGTCGCAAGCAGTTCATGTAACACGTACACGCCGCGCTCGGGTGACTAATCATAATATGCTCGATTAGATAATTAATTGACAAGATTGAATAATAATCGGATTAATTGATTAATAATAGTTTGTACGGGCCTTGCGAACGCGCCCGAGTCGTAGTGTCAGACGTGGCCACGAACGCCGCGTGTCACCAGAGGGCTGGAGATTTCTCTCGAAACATTTTCATATTCCTCGATGATCTAACTATTCATTCATCATCAGTTTATTGATGTTTTTTTGAAAACGCCACAATTTGTTTCACTCGACCTCTGGAGATCTCTGTTAAAACATTACATGTTAAAGACCATGGATATACATTAAAAAAACTGACCTCTGACTCTGTGAACTCTTATCAACAACTGTTGATTCGTTGATCATTGATGAAATTATTATTTTAGAAAGTGACATGTTTTGTTATGGTCAGACAGAGTCAATTCATTCACAGTCATTCATAGTTAATTTGGCAAATGCAACCAGATAACAGCCTTTGAAACAATATGCTCCTGGACAGTGTAAAAGAAAACGGAGTCCCCAGAAAGTTGAGACCTCTTTGCTTGGCCACGAATAAGACAGCAACTAAGATTGATATTTCAAAATATGTCTGTACTGTGATTGGCAATCGAAGAAAACAAACGTCTGCAATTCGTTTATTGTTCCCTATACATGTTCTTATTAGAGGGGCTGAATGATGAAAAGAATCGGAAAGAAATTGGTTCCATGAAATCATTTGGCTTGGGGTCAAACTAATCACTTGCTCATCTGCAGCACTATTTTATCGACCACGCGATTCCTACGATTAATATGATCGGTATTATTCGATAAAAGCAGGAAATTATTAAAGTAAAATTTGTTGTGCTAAGCGCAATATGACTGACTGTAAGTCGAATAACTTGGCTTTGGGTTGAAACCCCGTGAATCCTGGCACCCAAACTGTAGCATCTACAAAGTCCCGCTCCCCAATCCGTCAGTCTCCCGGCGACTCACGGCTTGGCGACAAAAACAGATTCCATTCTAATATCATTAATATGTTTACAAGGCGAGAAACAGTTTTAATTTGCTTCCACTGACCTCAAAAAGTCCATTAACACTTTTCTTTTAATCGCTTTCAAAACTGTATAATCGTGAAATAAATTGTTAGTTTGGCAAAACAAAGGGTTTCGCACCATGCGGGGTGTCGTGATTACGTCACGGGGTTGGTGCGCTCTAATTGGCTGAAGCAACGTGCGGTCAGTTCAGTTGCATCCTGGGGCGGATTTAGGGGGTGTGGGGATAAAACCGGCGAGTGTAGCTCATGGCTGTCATTTCAAAACAGACAAGGCAGTACTCACTTGGGATATATCTAGCACTAGTTATCGACGTTTTTATCGAACATTCCTCATCAGTTATACATATTTTGGATACAACCATCAACAACAGCATTCTTTGATTGTCTTAAATCGGTGAGTTATTTTGTATTGAAATTGCATATTTCATGATATTGTTGCATTATTGCATTTCAGTTTGCTATTTCTAATCCGGATTGTTAATCTCCATTCCGATCTAAAGTTGATATTTTATTGATCACAGAACAAATTGATACACTTGTGTTCATCCATGGAAGGAGAGAGCATCAGTTTTTGGTTAGTCGGCAAGATAGGCCTAATGCTTTCAAACTGAACACCCCATCATAGGCTTCTGCAAGTAATTCAATCGATAGAAAATCCATAAAAAAGGACCATATTTATTCAAATTACTTCTCTCTCAACTCTATTATCTTTCTAATTCACTGAAAGTGGATTTTTATTCTTTTGTTTTTCTGTCTCATGGGCATCCTTCGGCCAGGGCGGTCCCCATTCCCGTCCCCAGGGCATAGTTTATTGCCAATGCGCATGCATAACGTATGCGTGGGGCGAGATATGTTGGCTTTCCTTTCGAGGAAGAAAACCCGTCTCAAAGATACTGCCAGTCGCAGAAATACACGTGTCCATGTATGTAATATGTGTCATGGGGACAAGATTAGCGCTAACCACGCCGTGGTGACAGCGCGGCCATTTTGAATTCCTATAAAAACACGAAGTGAGAACATTAGTTGTTTGTTCGATGTTGATCTCCGCCATGTTTTCACAGGAGGAAATAATAAACTCTTATGTTGACAATGATATGCTCCATTTGAGTTATTTGATCACGAATTCGTGTATTTAATCAACTATTCTTTGTCTCCTAACGGTTCTCATTGAATACAACAAAAACATGTCAAGTCAACAACGGAAACAACAAGGATGAGACAGGGAGGCTTGAGACAAGTTGTTGACATTGTTTGATAAAGCCAGGGTTGTCCTTGTGATGCTAGGGTCAATATTCCATCTGGGGCAGGTGTGTTTGGGAGGAGGAAGTGGACTGTCTGTAACTTATCAGTGTATGCTCTCAAGCTAAGGTCACTCGTTGCCCAGTTTTAAGGTTTCATCCTTCGAATTCCACTCAGTTCTACTGGTAAGCTCGTATTTTGTTTTTGCTGATGTTTGTCTATCTCTTAGTATGGCATGTCTGATAAGCTGCTTTGTTCCGTATCCACTGTCCAGTGTGCATTTGTTTGTTTTTCGGGTTTACTCCCGAGCTTGAGGTCGAGGAGACTTATTGACCAGTTTCAGTTGGGCTGGCGTTTTCAGTTTTAAGCACCTGTGATCAAGGTACGCTTATCAACCTTTTGCCTCCAGTATGCTTCCGCACCACACCCATCCAAATAATCGCGAGGTATCACTTCCTGCAGTTTTCTTTGCCATGAAGGGGTCACGCTGATGTCACTGACAGGTATGAAGGGCTCCAGTCGCACCGGGCCCTTCCCCCAGGGACAAAATATCAGATAGTAAGCAAGATGCACTCAAGCAGATAACGAGTCCCTATTCTTCCGACGTGAGACAGGCCGACTGTCTCATTTATACTGTAAAACGATATGTAATTTCTTATTAATTGGTTTTAAAGAAGGGGCGAAAAGGGCCAGAAGACATCATCACTGGGACTCTCAAAGTGTTGTTCCGCTTTAATGGGAATTTGAGTGGAGCGTAAACGATTCTTTTCTTTCATCACGCCCCATTTTGACAATTTAAACGCCTGCATTGAAGATTGTTTGTGGGTCATATGATATTCAAGCAGGTATGCAAGAGGAGAAAAGTGTCGAGGCGGCTGGGCTGCTTCTCTAATGTCTTTCGAGTCACGTAGTATAGTTCCGAAGAAAATACGTTCAGAATTCGTGAGCAACATTGCAGTCTATGAGCACATCAGGACAAACACATCATCATCACGGAGCATGTGAGAAGTCGTGATCTGGGAAATGCTCCAACATGTACGTAGATTGTAAAGCGCTTTGAGAATGCTGTACATGTAAAGCGCTCTACAGAACTTGTAGGGTTTGCGCAAAGTGAGATGATGCTTTCGAACTTTAAGCCTAATGTAGCTTCAAGTCTTGAAAATACGAATCATATGAAACATGTTGAATTCAAACTTTCCTCTAACTCTGTTTTATCCAATGCATTAACGCCATCACTCTTCTCACGAAGGTATAGGGCAACGTGTTCTCATCGCCTCAAGCCCCAGTCGGAAGGCAAACAACCGAAACGGTAACAAAACCGTTAAACAAACGCGTTAACGCTAACCCTCTCGAGAAAGTTAAATGACCTTAATTAGCTTTGAGATTATGTGGACCGTGAGTAGATGCAGTATCTACAAGGTCCATTATCAATGGAGTGAGTCCACAAGCCACGGACTAGCGCACTCGCAAAATTTAAAATGATACACGCCGCCCGCATGCAAAATCCACAAATTTTCCGAATCACTGCCTGAATGTTCAACGGACAAATTCCCTCTTTGATTTCCACGCGTATGACAAAACAAATAGTAGGAAGTAGGACAATGTATTGAAGATGTGGCCAAGTGATAAAAAGATTTCTTGTGATAATTGTGTTTCCAAGTTTTCCTCACCTGGTCCTACCTGGTAGGGGTAATTTTCGTGACAAAGGGGAGCGTGAGATCCACGCGGCTACATTCCATCACTCGCCGACGAAGCGTAATGTCGACAACCAGGAATTACTTTAGGCGCAACTGGACCTACATGATGAAGAATGGCACTACAATCCTGAACTTCACTATTTTCCACTCTCCGACAGTGCAGTTTCAAACTCTGTCACATTTTCAACTACAATGAGAAACCCATGCTTTGGAGAAAACACCCATTTTCAAATTCGTTAATTGATACCAAAACTCTCCAATGGAGGAGTCATGGCACAATACGCCCTCCAGCATCCTGGCGTCTGGACGCCATTGTCGGAGACTCCAAATTACTATCTCAATTCAGCACGTATTTTATTTCGTGAGTGTCCGCAATAATCTCTGCTAGGATTTTTCGACCACACTGGCACAATGGCGCTGTCAGACCTCATCATCGAGATACAAAAATATAATGATGCTGTGATTGTATTTTCTCAACGGACGCGTCGGGTCCCCTGGTCCGAATGAAGTCTATCCCCCGCTGGGAAGTTCCCCCAAACTATTGTGACCCGCTTGCCTCTGCTCTCCAGTCGCGCCTCTCTCACGTGGGTCGCACGTTTAAATATCCGAGGCATTTTGTTTTCTTCACAAATGCGGAAGTGTTTGAGCTGAGAAGGTGTGTTCCGACATCTGATTTCTTGTGTCAAGAAACGACTCAAAGTTTAAAAGCCGTAACACTGTACTTGATACTGTATTGTTCCTTACACGTTATACGGTTCTTCATGGACATATTTCCTACTTTGGATGGCATTACGTTTTGAAACAGGACATCACGTTCATTTTTCTCTCAAGGTAGGCCACACTCTGAATTTCTCAATTTAAACAGGTCCATCTAGTACCTCAACGGTGCCATTGATTGCATTTATTCCACTGGACCGTTGGGTTTACAACCAGCAATAAACGACATACTGACATATTCATTCGACTTAATCAAACCAACAATACCCGCATTGTTTTTGAAGGCCGTGTCCCTGTTATTCTTAAAACAATAAGCTTGACTATTTCCAATCAATTTATCCACGCGCACAGCCCACCTTGTCCTGTCTTCCCCAGGGGAATAGGGCTCTCTGTTACCGAGGCGTTGTGAATTGGTTTATTGGTGACGTTATCCATTCCCTTCTGAGCCAGATTGTTCAAAGCTAGTTCAGTCACTAGTTTGGTAACTTGGCGTTTTCTCCTACAGTTATTAAGCCCTTTGGCCTTCATGTAAAGTTCCGTATTGCATGCATGAGTCACAATTTCAAATCGACTTCTTTTACAAGGCTTTCCTGAAATTTTCAAAGCGACGCGTTACTTTTTGAACAGTAAGTCACATCGATATGCCTTGAAAAGGACATGTTAACTGAGTGGCTTACAGTCAAGCGTGCCTCACCCCAGCCCTCATTATCAGCATCTGCTGTTTACTCGGGAAACCTAGCAAGTGCAGTTATCCTAGCTACCGAAATGCCACACCATTGCTTTCCCATTGTGATAAAGCTTAGAAAAACAGCCCTGGGTCCAATTGGTTCATGACAGGTGAGAGAACAAGTGGCAAGTTTACCATTTATTGACACTCATATAACGGAAATAACCGATTTTTTCATGATACCCCAGTATGTAGCGTATAACCCCTTTGTCGTCCAACGATCGTCGTACGACGTCCAGGGACCGAGTGAGTGGAGTATTTCCATCTCTGATCATTCATGGAGGTATACTGGCGACATGGATGACAGTAGTGATTTTTGACTTTCGCCTTGGATTTTGCACGAGGACTCGCACCTTCAAATAGCAAATAAAAGCTGGCAGTACATGAAAATGTAAGTACTTGTCGTATTCTCTTTGGTCCGTAGGGAAATTCTGAAACTTGCCGCAAGTCTATATTCTTAAAGTGGCACTGGTCCTTGAGATAACCACCTGTTGAAGAACAGGTTGGACCAGTTTGTGTTCCTTAGGCCACACCACGAAACATTGTGTGAAGATTGAGATTGTACTCGAGATTGTGGTGTCAAAACTGATTCAAATTTCCAATTTCTCTGATCCTGTAAAATCCTTGTCATTACAATACTTCAAGATGGCAGACAACGTGGGTAGAGCACTTTAATATTCCTAAGTTAGAGACAGGTTCCTTAGGTTAACTGTTGTCCATTGTAGCATGGAGGACCCAGCACATCAAAAGTAAACGCAATTAGAAACGCACCCAGGCGTAGAAATGATGAACTCGGAGCGACTTCATCATCTTTCTCATCAAATCTTTATGACAGGGTGATGAATCCTTTATTGTGGCCCTTATTCTGTAGTCATTGTGGCCCTCCTTCTACAGTTATCATTATTCTCATCTCTCTATTCTCTCCACCGCACCTATCTGGTCCCATTTGTTATAGAGGCGTTGGTATTGGGTTCCGAGTCGTCAAAAGTCATTATCTATCATAAACAGTGGGACCCTATTAGCACCTTGAGAAATACTGGTTCAGGGGTTCAAGGATGTGAAGTTTGAATTCCTGAAAGGGTGCAGATCTTCAAATCCGTGGCATCAGGATTCACATTGGAATTGAGAAGAGTTCACCGTGTCGCTTTTCGAATTGGTCGAGTTGGAATATGCATGCAATGGGACCTGGACGAGAGTTGTGGGCAAATGTCCCAAAGGTCAACGTCCTTCAGTTCAACATGGTATAATTCCAACGGCTGTTTAGGGATCAACTGACCCAGGGATTATTGACGAACCTATGTTACAATCACACTCCCTTGTGAGACCCTTGGGTCAATTTCAGACACCCGTTTCACCCTGATATTGTACATTTGTGTGTGTTTGTAAACGCGTCTGTTCCTTGTCATATGCTGCAGCCCGCGTCCCATCCAGCCAGGACACTAAATAAATACTGGAATGCTCTCCCTAAGGGACGGGTCGGCACACACGCAGTGACCCCCTGACCTGGCAGACACCACTTGCGACACCAGCACGAAGACTACTCATCACACCAGCTTTCCAAACATGGAACAACTGCTCCCTGTCTTTGGCCCTTGTTCCTTGACACGTTCTGTCCGCGATCATTGACCCCCTAAACAAAGGTGTCATCGCTGCGACGCGTGGGGTGCGCGTGATATGATTGACATTCCGTCACTCAAAACCAATTAAAATCAATAGCGCGGTAATTGACCGTTCCTTCTTCAGCAAATAATTGGGACACTGAAAAATTATTGTCAGTGGCATCCTTACCAAAAGGGGTCTACAGCTTGTATCACTATCCCCGGTCATCTGCCTTAGTTTAAAACCAAGTTGGTTGAACCGTCATGTTCTCCTCCGATAACCCTTCATACATTTCAAATACCCCTTTAAGAAATTTGAATCAGCGCCACGATTGGCAGAAATTGGAACAAAATTGCAACCGGATACAAAAAAGCCTTCTGGGCTTTCGTAAAATTTGGTTCCAGGTTCTGCCGACCGCGTCAAACCAGAGTCTTCAATTTCAAATATCTCATCAAATCCATAAAATTCCACCTCTAACAATACTGATTGTTATCATTGAATCAGGGGCTGGCTCTCGAGATGGCGAATTATTGTTATCATCAGATTCGACGGCGAGCTCTGTCAGTGAACAAGAGGGGTGCATTTGACAATGGACATGGACCATGCTTCTATGATATTCATCAACAGAAGTAATAGAATGATTGGGATTGCTAGAAGCAGCTGTTTCGAGGATGTCTCCTTCCTGGCGAACATTAGAGAATAACTGATATAGTCTATGACCGTCTTGAAACAACAGCTTCTTCTACCCCGGCCTTCTACTCGCCAAATTCTACCTCCTCCATTATGCCAATGATTGTCGCTCTTGTTAAGGTTGCCATGACTGCGATTCAGTTCAAAATTCCCATTGCATTTTCAAGCTACTTTCACAAGTTGTATTAGTTCTGACATACATGTACATGTATGTGTGTCTTTAGATTTGCTACTTTCTATTGTTCTTTGAATACCTTTGTCGCATTGTCTCTGCTACAATGAATCATTGTTGACCGTGTCCGCACGTCAACATGCCAGGTGCCTGTTGCGCGTGGCGGGTAAATAATAAACATGGTCCTCAGCAATCAGAGGGTTGAAGGGTCCTTGAAATGTATCAAGTACTGGTTTTACACGTTTAATTACGAGCTGTACCTGACTAAGAGTCCATTTCTTTCAGAAATAAGCCGCAGCAGATGACATTCCGAATGCTTTGTCGTTTCTATTAGTTTGTTGTGTTTGGTCATTTTCTGCCACAAAAGAGTTTGTGACGAATTAAGGGGAAAGGTGTTAAGATTCACATCAAAGTTAGATCTAACCAAAAAACAAATCCAGCAACATTTTGTTAGTTCAAAAGTGCTCGTGGTCTGGTCAGAAATGTCAATGTCTTTTCCCGTCAGGCAATCTGAGAACTGAACAGTTGATACTAATTCTCTCAAACGCTTTCTTTGATTGGACTGTCCACAGATAGGATAGTAATCTTAGCCCTTTGATAGTGCTCATCTTGCCCATTTTTGCACCAAAATTGCATCATTGTTCAGTTTTAATTTGGTGGACAGGGATGTAAACTACTGATAATCAAGGGAGAAAGGACTGTAATTACCTGGGTGATGGTTGGATGCAGACGATATTGGCAAGGCGGCCACTTTTGGTGTTGTGTCACGCTTTGTCATGGTTACGCCTCGTTATGCAGGGGTCCTTAGAAAATGATGACCCGGGCACTGCTGGGGGTCACTGGTGGCAGGGAGGTGGCTATTCAGTGATGATGGACAGTAGTTACAGTTGCGTAATGTTTTACTTTCGATTTGTATTGCAAACAGTTGGACATCAGGAATGCTGATGAAGATGGGATGTTTTGACATTGAAAGCTCATGTCATCAACTTTGAACATTCTTGCAGTGTCACATCTTTCAAGATCTCTGTTCCAAGTGATTGGTAGGAGACGCCCTGGGGACGGCTGCTCATTTCCGATGGAAAGCCCAGTTGTATGTCTGTGTACAGTGTTGTGTGCAGGGAAGCCATCTTGAAAATAAAATAAAAGCTGAATACCACATTTACGTTGTGTAGCTCCGGCGCCTAAGGCTAGGCACGAAACGCCATCCACCTTTTAACGCCGCCAATAAAATTCGATCCGACCCTATTCAGCGGTCAAATTGTTACCCTGTCTTGCAGTAATGCCATTACACTGGATGCATGCTCCTATCCTGACTGGTTTATCGCCTAGAATGGCCTGGGGCACCGGATGAAATGACGGACATCGCAATTTGATCCCGGCCATTGACCAGCCAACTTATTTTACCATGTGTCCTGGACAATCTGTGATAAAATCTTTCACAAATCCTGCCAATTTCAATCAAGAATAAATGGCTGTGCACCCTAATTTACTAATCCTGAAAATATGGGGTCTAAACGGCGCCTGTCAGTCCCCTGAACGACTCACAATGACAACAGATTGGTCGTAAATATGAAGCTTTGGACAAATTCTGTGCAATAACGATCAGATTTCCCATAGGCTGGTTGGTTAGGATGGATGATGAAGGCATAGAAGAAGCGACGCAGGTCCACTCATACCAGTTGATCACCTAATCTCACTATTTTGACATGTGAGTTGACAGAAGCAAATTTCTTCGAAAGTCACCTCCGCCATTTCGAAAACAAACATGGCCGCAACGGCAGCCATCTTGGAATTCGTTCAGCTTCCGCTGTGCTCGTTGCCAATTGCAGTCGCAATACAATCTCGTTCAAAATGTCTTGGAGCATATCGAACTTGGCATCTTGTATATTACTTTCAAGTCCTGCAGTACAAGTAACTATCCTATGAGAGCATAGGCCTAAGTTGTTGGTGACTGCACAGGAAAAGCACAATCAGACTTCAAAGGGAACCCCGTGAGACACCAAGCATAACAAGACAAAATATTTGCCCTTCGGATCATTCACTGAATATGAGAAATGGATGTGTAAACATAGGCCTACTCATCTCTTGTGGTGAATTGAGTTGGCTTTTGTCCCCAAATGTTTATTTATACTTAGTAGTTACGACTCGTTTATTTACAACAAATACCTAATATCTTAATTATGTTTCAAATGGAGAAGTACCAGAGGAATGTAGGCTGCTCAAAGACGGTGAAAGTCGTGGAACTATTCCCCCAAGGGATCAATAAAGTGATTGTCCCCTCCCGCTCTCTCTCAACCAGATCAAGCTTTTCATGTCGCAGGATACTCATTTTGTCAACAGTTCAAATAAGTAAGCCTTTGAGAGGTCCTTGATCCGGAAATTTTCGATCGATTTTCTATCAAAGGTAACTTTATTCAAAACCGACATAATGTGACTTTTTCATCGTTGTTTACTATGAGTATACCATCCTTGAATATGCCACAGGTGCCCTTAAAGACTAGCGGTGCAGTCTTATCTTGGCAATGTTCAAAGACCCGACCACACAAAACACTTCCTTATTACCGCTGGATTCCGCGAGAAATTCAACTATACACTGAGCGTAAATCGTGATAAAGTGCTATTGATAAGTGTTATCAGTTTAAAGAATTAAAATTTCAACTGCGAAGAATATATGTTTCACGTTTCCCCCTTTTGTAAGCTTCTCAGCTTCTCAGAGTAAGAGACAAAGCATATCCAACCGACGATGTTCTCGAAATGTTCCTTTTGTCACCTGGACTCGGAATATTTATTTTTATTTTACTGTTGACTATCCGGCGCGTGTCCAAAAGAGTTTGGTGACACGCGCTTCGGTTGTAACTTGCGATACTTGAGACAGTTTTGATTTGAACAAGGGTGTCAACGGTTGGCACAGTTATCATCGTTTGAATCTGAATTGTGTTGATGGAATTCGCGTCTTTGGGTTTTGTGCAAAAAAAACCCGTCAACATTCATTTCGTGTTGACCTCTGGTTAAATTGGTGAGCAGGGGTCTCTATATTTTCGGTTCATCTACACTTCTAAAGCAGTGGCGGTGACGATCAACCGCAAGCCTTCCCTCCTCTCATTACACTCTCTTTTGACCACTGCAACGGAGTGTGAAGATAGACAGTCAAGCAAAGATTAAAAGATCAGGCCGTCCACGTTCAAACAAGAACACCTATCTTTGAAAGAAGGCCCATTTGAATACGCTCGGAAATTGCATTAGGAAAATGGTGGCAACTACTTTTACGAAAAAGCAATTTAAATTAATGGTCCATCAGACCAATGGTTTGCGTTTTCATCTGAAAGGTGCACTGAGATTCAGGGAGGTGGAATGCCCGCCAGCGAAACAGGTAACAAGGTCTCAAACATTGGATTAGTCTACATTACCCAGGGTCAATGACAAAGAGGTCGGGAAATCTGTCGAAACGTTCACACCACATTGTCGCGAGGACTTGACCCCGTGTGGTTGCAAGATCGAGAATCTCTCGCTTCGCATCCTCCTTTTCAAATTTGAACCTCCCTGACGCTAATTGGTGTGAGCATGCGCATTGACGACCAATTAGCTACCTGTCAACTTGCGATCACTGAATGGTTTTAGAGCATGGGAATTCCCTTTGCTGGTCATTGATTGACAGGATAGCGAAGTGGTGACATCGATAGAGATTTCGTTTTCTATCTTATGAGTCCTTTCTCTCATGTGGGAACTTTTTCTGATTATTTAGTGATTAGTTGTAAAAATACTTCGGATAAGGTGTATCTGGGAGAAGAATTGCATTTGCTCTTGGATACATTCTGAAGAAGGTAGGTTACAATTTGTCATTGTTTCTCATTATGCTGTTCAATTCTAAGGTGTAGGCTCGGTATTGTAATTAGCTCAAAGAACAGCTTGGAAAAAATGGGGTTATCATGCAGATTTTGGACTGATTTCAGACTGACGCCCCTCCCCACCCCATGACCAAAAAGCTTGCTCTATTCTGACCAGTGATATGAGACCGCTTGGTCCAGTTTACTTGCGCCTGTCGCCCTCACCAATTTGATACTCATGGATCACTAGTAACTTGCAGGGCTTCCTTGGACCAGAAGGGGCTTCGGATAATAACCGTGGTACAAACTAATCAACTCATCACTACAGGGAACAGGTGAATTCGACCGTTGAGATTTATCATGAAATGTTACAACTCAATGTAATTGCCATCAGCATACTTGTAATACGGAAATTACCTTTCAAGATGTTGATACATGTACATGTACATTAATCTGTGACCCCTGCCAGCCCGAGGGGTGCATATTGAATTACTAATCAGTAACGAATTGAAGTATTTCAAATTCCTCAGAAACACCATCATGGTCATAGCACTTGCCCTGGGTTGTTGGTCATCTAACCGCCAATTCACCTGACGGCCACCTCCAAGCAACTTATGGGACAATTACAAACTTCTCTGAGATTTCTTCTCCAGTGTTACGCCTATGAAATGTAATTGTCCTTTTGAGAGTGACTTTCTCTCCAGGGACAATGCTGCCATCCTGTGCCGTGAACACCTCGTCCACAGCGGTCTTCACCTATCGAATTCAACTGTGATCGAAGAAAAAAAGAGCATCTTCTTACACCCTGGGGGCGAAACTATGAAAAGGTTCAAATCCGCTCAGCCTCCATCAATGTCCTGGGGGCATTGTCAATCTGGTCTGGTTGGTTATCTGCCGGTCTCATCGATGCAGAGTTCGAACTGGGGCCGACAGAAACCTGTTCAGGGTCAACGAGATGATGTGACAAAGATGGTATGAATGCAACCTTGCAGCTTCAGAACTATGTTCTTTACTCGAAGTTTTGATGCAATCAAAGAGATAAATCTCCCTAGACCTCATAAATTGATGGATTTTTAGCTCTGAGCAAGAATGCTGCCACAAGTGTCATTGTCAAAAAGGTCGGTCTTGGATGACGGAGCCTGTTCAAGGCCAACGAGATGATACTGAAAGATAGCGTGACTACAATGTTCGCCAAGAGCAAGAGGTCGACAGGCCAACAGTGAATGGGTTACTCGTGCTTCAACGCGGGCTACGAACGGACCGTGGATAGTGACCTCGAGAAAGTGTCAAATCACATTTTTCATCAAGGAGTTAAAACCATTTATGTGTCAACACTGTGCATCTGGGCAACACCAGAAAGCATGTTTTCTCCTGTCGAACTTTATCATACACTGCTGGTAATACCCATTGAGTAACAAATGATTAATACAAACCTGTTCTCAGTGATCAAACTTTCTCTTATTTACTGTTGTTCTTAATTGCACCTGAACTCATGCTTTATCATTAACGATAGGCCTACTGACTATCAGAATAAGGTGCTTTTAAATTGGATTAATTAAGTTAATCCAAGAATGTGTCTTTGGTCACGCTTTTCGCTTGCACTATAGGCCTACATATATCTAAAAGCGGGAAGATTTACCGAGGTAGATACTCAGTCCATTTCATAGTTGATAGTTGGGATTATGAGAAGTTAACTTTCCAATCTATGATTGATCAGGGGTAAGATTGTCAGCGGAAGACTAAACTAAACCAAGGACGCTGATCGGAACAATGATATAAATGAAACACGGTGTATTACAAAAGCTTTGATTAGGTAAAATACATTATATAGTCTTTAAAGGGTTAATAACAATCAGTACACTTTCTATTACATTTTAATTGATTAGGCCTATTCACTGTTTGTTCAACAGTGAGTCGGACACTACATGTAAATCTCCACAGAAAGAAGAGAAATACTCATGAAATAGATCAATTGTGTCAAGGGCCTATCGAAATTTCAAGCTAGATTAAGATCCTCGTGAACTCGAGATTATCAAAGTTGTTCTGTGATATGTCGTTTAAATTCTAAGCAGTTACCAGTGAGGAAAAGAAACTAACGAAATATGTCACCTTTGAATTTGCCCTTGCACGACCTTGAAAGGTAGGCCAAGGTCAACATGAGTCGACCAAGACTTTGTCGTATTCAAATTTTCAGATAATTGGGAAACGCTCATGCACCCACCCCAGTTGTAAATCCTGATTTTAAGAATCGCCTTTTGGCTAATTTTCCGAATCTTTTTTATTTTCAGAATGTTGACCGTAAACTCGCGGTAACCAAACCACCCTCACCTTGAATATGGAGGTCATGGAGACCTCGAGGGCGATCACCCAGAATTCCTTCATCCCCATAGCAACATTTGCAGGACTTGGTGCTATCTACAGTGTCATTCTGTTGTCATTCAACTGTAAATATAAGGCTATGAGGTAAGTCGTGTTAAAGGAGCTCCATCAGAAGTGAAGAAGGACTCGCCCTGTCTCGCCAATCGGCCGGAGTTGCTGTAACTGTGGTGTATCCGACCCATCAGTGGACAAGCATGGGAGTTTCCCAATGGCGAGACAGAGTCACCTCTTTCAGAATCGTACTTAAATTATGCAATGCGTCTCCCCATGCCATATGCCAGCATCTTTCAATAGTATACGTCATGGCGTAGTTCTGCGAATCCCATGTCCCACCTCCACCAGCCATCCCAAGATTTAGGACCAACCTTCTCTGGAGGACACTTCGCTCAGTACTTATCAGTAAACTGTGACCCACCTCTCAGTAAGATACAAATGAAGCCACGTGTTGGGTTCTCTGAGTCTCTCCAACTCTTACGATCTCAACCTTACAACATCTCATCTTTTCATTTTACAGACTGGCTAAGATGTCCAGCCCCAACATCAACCTGATGATACTGATTGGGGCCGTCTTCCTCTACCTCAGCTGTATTCTATACGGGCTGGAGGCTGTCCAAGGAGAAACTTCCACTTCGGTCTCTACGTTCGCGTGTCGGGTAAGTTCATCAGAGTTTTTGTAGACCACGTGTAAATGAGATGAGACAATTCTTCAGAAACGTATGCACGTTATCATGGTGGCAATTTAGTTCGACACTACCTGCTAAAGAAGATGCATAGTCCGGTCTTGGCTCACCGTCCTAACCTTTCTCACTTTGTTTCAGGCCTGGGCGTGGATCACCAGCTTATCCTTCACACTCCTCTTCGGATCCCTGTTCGCCAAATCCTGGCGAGTCCATCGAATCTTCCGCTCAGCCGGAGTCAAACGGACGGTCATCAGGGACGAGAAGCTGGTCGCCATCGTGATTGGTCTCATGATCATTGACGTCATCATCCTGGGTATTTGGCAGGGCATCGACCCTCTCAGGAGTGTCATCGTCTACTTCAACGAAAACAATCAGGTAAGACTACACGTTCGATTCACACCTTTTTTATCCTCGACCTGGAGTTAACCGACATTTTCCCTTCTGATGGCAATCTTGTCTCGCGAGATCCATACCATCGTCAACATAGATCTCTGATTGGTTCTCTGGCTTCTCTGAAGACTGTCCCGGCAAAGCAGAACTTGGGGCATCTGATTTGCTGAACGACAGAAAATCTGTGAATGAGGACTATGTTTCGAATTTGACACAGTGATACTCCAAATCGAATATGATACAACCGTGCAATCACGTTCTTTCCTCGTTTCTCGCTATGGGCTAGTGTTGGTACATAATCTTGAATTCCCAGTTGTACCACTATCAGCTACTGTCTTTATCTAATTCGTATTGCCTCTTTTCAGATGTCATTTTCATCAACTGCTTCTCCGGACTCAACCTCTGACCCACACTTCATATCTTCCCCATCTTCTGGAAACGACGTCATCGAGGTTCTCTCTCGTTCAACGTGCACAAGCCAGTATCTTCCGATCTGGTTCTTTGTCCTCCTCGTCTACAAAGGTGTACTCCTCTTCTACGGGACATATCTATCCTGGGTCATACGCCACGTGACCCTACCCTCCATGAACGACTCCACGTGTATCATTATAAGTTGTCACGTAACTACAATCGTCAGTGCTGCAGCCGTTTCATTGGCTGTCATCTTCAAGGAGTGGCCAGATGTTGTCTACACCAGTTTCAGTGCTGCCGTCTGGTTGTCCACCACCGTCACGCTGTCTGTTGAATTTCTACCAAAGGTAAGTTACTACAGTGCATCCCATCTTACCTGGCCACACATTTTATCTAGCCTTGCCTTCCTACTTCGTTATCTTTGTGAATTGCTCTTGTTTTCACGTTGTTCTACATTGTTGAAGCATTGTTTCCCATTGTTGTGACATTGTTCTTCATTGTTACTTTTCTGTTGCCAGATCCACCTGTGGAAGAAGAAGAATGCAGAGGAAGACTCGCTGAAGGTGTCAATCTCGTCCCAGGTGTATTCCTCACCTGGGCAGACTTTTGAACAGCTGGAGGAGGAGATGTACCACCTGGTGGCTGAGAATAGAGCGCTCAAGAAATCACTCGGCATGGTAAGCACACTTTCTCTACTGACAGCTCTTATCGGTGCTCTGATGAATTCCATTCTACCGAAATCCGCCATGTCCAGATCAGTACACTAATCATTACCAAAAGAGGTTCCAACATTCATGAGCCCCGCCGCCATCATTCAGTGACATGCCGCTGTTGATTGATCCAATCGTGGAGTAGTAAAGCTGCTCTCTCATACTCAAAGATTGTTAAACTCATTAGTTCCTCGGAGGTTGTTTGCTAACTTAGGCCTATTCTCGTTTCTTTGCAGAAGGATGTGACAATCAAGAAATTGGAAGATCACGTGTACAGTGCCAAGGACAAACTTTCACACCTCCTCGAAGGAAACGACAGCAAAGAAGACAGCGGCGTGCACATTGCCATGCCAACACCCATACCACGTGATCACCCTGACAACGATTCTGGCCACGCAGGAGACGACAGCAATGACAGTTTAGAGCCGCCATCTTATTCTCGCGGTGTGAACTGTAAGAATATCCAGATTGTGCGAGAGTCGACGCCGGCGAGTCCGAAAAGTAGCGTCAAGAGTATGAAGATGAAACGAAGAGCGAGCTTACGCAGTTTAGGAAGCTGTGCCTCAGAAAGATTCACCGAGTTGAGAGACGCTATTGCAGTGGACTTGGATCATGCGAAATATATCAGTGCCAATCTTAGGAGCGCCATCTGTAGTGACTTAGCTGAAGCTTCTTTTGGGTGTAGGAGCACCACTTATCAGTATGTTCAGTCAAAACAGGATCTGTCTGGTGCGATCGCCGGAAGCTATGATCTCGATGATAACTGTGACACTTATTCGTACGTTAGTAACCACCTTCCACGGCGACCAGCGTCCGTCGCAAGTTCTTGTGGGGCATCATCAATAGGGCGACACTCCCGTTGTTCAAGTTGTGATAGCATCTCCGCTCTTAGCAATGATAAAATGTACCCTGGTAGTTGCCCAGGTTCCACACCAAGGACACACAGACGCACATCACCATGGCGACAAAGCAGATCTAGGCGGGTCGGACGACGCCATTCGTGGAAACGACGACCAATCGAAAAAGTGTATTCCATCCAAGAACCACGTGAACCTTATACGAATCAAGTGGGTGTGGCGTTTAGAAGGGACCTTGCTGCTACCCCTGTGTGACTATAGGTTGGTTTCATCAAGGGTTGATGATGCTGGTGCTACATTTTAAATGTTTTTTGTGTGTACCTTTAGGGACGAGGTTGTTCCGTTTCGTTCCTGAGATAGATGGATGAAGACAATTTATAGAATGACCGCGACTACACGGGAGCTAGCTCCTTATATGTCGATCCAGCGTTTTTGATAAAGACGTTGTATAGAAACTGCTGCCATGTAAATTAGCCTAACGTATGCCAAATGTGCCGATATTAGATCATTAAACTAAATATTACTTAGTAAATCACTGTGTGTGTTTATTTCATTTTCCAGTTCCATATATCTCTCGATGTTGTAAAACATCTCTCAATAATGTTTGTATATCGACAGATCAAGACACCATTGTGTCAGTAAGATGAACATTTGAATTTGACCTGAACATATCATATAAAGAATGGAAAGTTTCACAAATGAGGTTGTTGTTTGTACATTTTATCATAAGGCCCCGTTCATGATCCATGACGACACGTGGCAATCCGAGTGAATATTTGCTATTCATGTAGACTAACGTGCACCCAACGCACTCGAAGTTTCAATAACCTTTGATAGGTGGCGACACACACCAATCTCGAAGCACCGGCATGTGCTGTCATCTAGTAGCAATATGGATAACCATAATTGTTCGATTTCTGTTACATTGCGTGTGATTGGTTGCTAGCTCAGCCCGGAGCCAATCAGCAGAGGCGTGTTGTATGGCCATCGGTATGTTGTAAACAACATGGTGGAAACCGAGAAAAAGGAAAATGTATGGGATTTCTGCTATTTTACATGATTTTCAGCAAATTGCAACTCCAGTGAATGACATTTGATATATTCTAATGAATAAAGATATTTCTCTATTCCTGCCTTTGTAATTGATGCAGCTATGAAGGGTTAGCCCTATCCAAACAAAGTAAAAATGAGCATTTTATTTGAGAAAAATAAAACTAGACTTACACTACAGACTACAGTACACCACACCAGTTGAAGTTTATCGCCACACATAATTATGATCATAGGTGCTGGCACTAAAAAATAATTGAGATCTCGTGAATTACTTCTAATTACAGGTAACTTGAATCAGCAACTTGGCTTGGAAGAAATCAACGACGTCCAGTCGACAAGAGTACACTCCAGCACCATGGCACTTGTTGATGAAATTGGTATTGGAGTCGGATTGTTCCTGCTCATATTAATCTGGACGATATCCATTTTCCTATGCTTAGCATTGTCTAGGGCTAAGGGTGGTGCAGGGTACGTTCGAAACAAAAAGAAAGATTCAGAAGAAAGTACACTTCATGCTTCTTCAGTTTGTTTCTCTGACTAGTGTCCCCTAGCAAAATGCCTGTTTGTTTTTACTTTACTAATTTTGATATGGAATTACTCCATGCTCACAAACACTGATGATGGGACAAGATGCATCCAGCATAGCAAGCTTTGGAAATACTACTAACAGGAGTCAGTATTTCAACTCACGTTAAACTTTTCATTCAAACCTGAGTTCAATACATGTAAATTGACTGGTGACTTTATGATTTCAGAGCTGCTTCTGTTGTTGTTCTCATCTTGGCTTCAGTTATTACACTGATTCTATGGTACATACCACGTTTGCCACCAGAGGGAGTTGTTGAGGAGGTCAAGGTAAATTAGACTACCAAAACACAATCTGGCTTAACATGTGCTTTTGGAAGTTTAAAACCCTGGGTTGTCCAAGGGTGCAAGCACAAAGACACAGCCATTATATTTGCAATCTTCGGATGATTACTAAGTATAGTTATTGAGCTGACTGTGGTATTCAAGTTTCTTTCTCCTTTCAAAATAATACAAATTACTTGTCTTATTTCAGGTGTATGACTACTTCTTCATTGCGCGGGTCTCACTTCTCACCTTCCTAAGCTTCTTCGTCCTTGTAGGAGCCTTTTTTGTTTTGGTCCACTATGCATCGGAGCCCATCAAAGGAAAGGCAATCAAAATGAAACGTTTTTAGGACGGAGTGGAAGCACATATCCTGTTGGTGCTGAAAGCCTGAATGACATCCTGGGGGACGCAAAACTGATCGAATTCGAGCGTCTGTTTTCAAACAAGTCCAGTCAGAAGAGAGATAGCATAAACTGATCATTTATTCCGTTTAAACATTTTCTAAAGTTGCAGTTTTTTAGATGGGTGATGAGCTGGGTCACGATGGATGACAGTTACTTTTTCAGCCTTGCTGGTCATGGCGGCATAGAATGGCGTGAGTGGATATGTGATCTAAAAAGTGCCGTCCATTCGTTTGAATACAGGATAGTTTTATCAATGATGTAGGGAGAGGAAGGGGTTAAGATATTTTATTATGAGGATATGTGAGTTAGTTGATCTGGCAAGGTACTGGTAGATAGATTTAGGACTTTGTGGATGATAGAACTTCAGGTTTGAGGAGAGTCTACCACTTTCATATGATGTAATTTAATTATTCTTGAAGAGGATTATAGATAAAGTTTTATACTTTTTATGCATGTATTTCTTCGTTCAGTTCTTGACCCATTCATTGGGTCAATTGTGGTTTGATTACAACATCATCCATGGGGAAACCTACTTCCAAAGACTATGTTGTAAATTCTTGGTTCGAGCACTTGGTATTTTCGGAGCGATTGTGACTTGGTCTTCAAGGGCGTACAAAGACAACCATGCAACAGAACTGGAGAAGAGTTTTTTCGAGCAAAGCCATTTCATGGCATGGTCACAATTCGTCCCTTAAACCCTTCACTCCTATGACAAACCACCTGATGCATCAACAGCTCCTCCTCCTTGTCCGGTCTCTTGAGGACAAAGTCACAACAACAATGGGGGGCCACGTCCACACGAACATGTTTAAGACTGGGTCTTGGTCAATCTCTACAGTGTTAGGGACTCCAATGTTTTCATCACATGACTTTACATGGTATTACCATTATATTCACACAGAAATGAATGATGATGAAACACCAAAATTAAAACAGGATGTTTTATTGGTAACTATAGGTACAAGAGGATGATACAGCATTGATATAAGAAAGGTTCTTCTGTCAATAACATCTATGAGTTCCACTGAGCAAATGTACAAGTTTCACGCCATCATGAAAAGGAGCATTATTGTCTTCTAACATCCCTGAGTTGGTCCAAATACTCTCACAGCTAGCTCTCCGTCGGATCAATGATGCCCATAACCAAAATGAAAACACACAATTGAATGTCATAATCCAGTCCTTGTTTATCACAATAATGCAAGTGCGAGACTTCCAACGACAGTGGCGGCGATTAATGTGTAGCCACTCATGTAGACTTCCTTGATTTTGAAGCCAAATCCGAGATCCCAGGCCTGTGGATAGAAAATGATACACATCATTATTTGGAGGAAGTGAAAAAGATGCATCACTCAGTGAATGAAGTAGACCCTTAGGAAATGGACCTACGTTTCATTCAGTCCAACCATACAACAAGATATGCAGTCATGTAAGTAATAGTAAGGGATTCATTCGCAAGCAGACGGGCAGCATGGCGTAGTGATAAAGAGTCAGACTCATAGTAGCAACACATGACACAGACACAGTGCTTGTGGTCATTGGCAAGCAACCTCGAATGACACCTAAAACTGGCTGCTGCTGACAGGAGAAGGAAAATACCCATTACAAGTGAGAAACCTGAGTAGGCCTTAAATGGGATCAACTACTCCTCCAGGTTGAAGACCAAGTAATGCGTCGAATGATTCATAATGGTGCCAAACTAAAGTGGCACTTGACAAATACACACAAGAGCAAATGTGGGGAACTCACCATGTGCCTTAGACCAGCCAATGTATGGTAAACGAATGGCATCGCTATAAACAACTTGGTGGTAAAGATGATTGCAGAGGACATTGGCAAGGTGGTCAAGACGTGTGCATAACTTGCAAAGTCACCGGATCCTAGGATGACAGCCGGGGGAAGCACGTAGATGACTGGAAGAACAAGCCAACACATGAAGTCTCATTCAGTATGAAAAGAGAATTGATTTGCTCAGGAGTAGCAGGATGATTTAACAAAAGTAGCGGCCACTGTATCCATCTCTGTACGAGGTTGTACACTAATAGACTTACTCACTTAAACACCAAGCCAGAAGGCTTTAAACAGCCTCTGGCCTACTATGTTTTATCCCTCTGATAAAAGCAATTCAAACCAAAAGAACTGTTTTTTGTTGTGAAAATGCATAAAATCTCTTGTGACTCAAGCGCTCATTTCATCTTTGGATTTCAGAGGAAATATGAAGATCTTTAGATATAGGGAAGTAAAGAAAGCACCTTCTTGCTACCTCATAGATATGACATTACTTACTACCAGTTAAAGCCATCCCTGTTGCCCTGTTCATAATCGACAGTCCGGAGGTGAAACCAAAGCTGAAACAACAGAAAAATAGTCATGTAAGGAATTATCATGTTGATACTTTCAAAGTGCTATTATACTGTATGTATTATATGGTTGGCCAGGCCGACTTACTGGTGGGGAACAGCAGTCCTAATGTCTCTTCCTTTCATAGGATGGACGCACAATGACGGTAGATCAGCATGATGATTGGCCAACATAAAGGAGTTTACCATACATGCATACACGAAGCAACTTCAGTCAAGAAACTCACTTGAATGTTGTCATATACGGTGACATCGGACGCTTGAGGCGAACTTCATTTTTCTCCCAGAATTGCTTCTGTTCCTCCACAGACTTCGGGTTCATTGAGATTGTCGCTGCTCGGAACGTTAGTGAGGTGCTCCGACGCATCAAAGATGCACCCCGGGCTGCCCTTGAATAGAAAGGTAATTTTGTTGATATTTTGATGGATTGACTTACCTGGCCAAAACAAGCTGCGTAACTATGCACAGAGTAAATATTTGATTTTAAGACTTTTTAACTTTTTTTTAAAGAGAGATCACTACGAGACTGGTATCAGTAAGGCTAAGGGTAAATGTTACACGGTGGTTTTATACCACGTCAAAAGAGCTGAATAACACTAAGACAACAGGTTTTCCAAGAGTGTGCATGGACAAACCCTTCTTTCATGTTGAACATCTCAGCAACTCTCAATATTACTAACCTGAGAAGTGTCAAGGCCATAACTGCATTGAATATCTGAAATCTGGAAAACAAGAGAGTATTAATTCAGCTTTAGAGTGATGGGAGGGACGGTGGCAGGGCGACAGTCGGAACTGTTAGGCTACTGTTGGTACATCATCTAAATTGGTTGCAGCTCCATCTTTTCTCGAGACACCCTCTATAATCAGCAACTTGCCATGAGCATCAGCATGATGATAAGCAATACAATAGGAATGAAAATAGGCCTTCGTACGGACATGCAAGTATATACGCTATACATTTACAACGTATGCTACAGAGAGAGTGTATGGTGCATTGCTTAATGCTAGGCCTAGTGTTAGTGTATTTTGTACACAGAGAAATTAACACAATAACAGTCGAGGTCATTCCTTGGGCACTTTTTTCCTCGTTAGGCTTGTTTTCGATAAAGAACAGCGAAGATACCATGCAAAACACGATCTTTACATCAAACACACTCAACAAAAACCTTTTATCATACTTTTCTAAATCAGAATATGCTTCAAAACGGAGTTTTTTTATCAATATCCGACTGCTTTTAAAATCGGACAGTAGTGATTACGTAATAGGACTAGCGGTAGAAAATGGAACTAAGTGTTATAGAATTGATAACCAGCTAGAAGAGTCGTTGGGTCCGATAACCAGCTGGGGAGCGCCTCAGCGCCTCTAGTGTCAAGATGGGGGTAATAGCTGGTTACGATTAGACAGTGGTGCCACTATTGGGGAAACCGGTGGGTGTTCAAAAGTCATAACCGCTGGTCACGGCCGAGCACGTGGCAGAGACCGAGCTACCATTTAGCATACGCATTGCAACAAAAGCAGTCATCAACATTCTTGATTACTTATGGCTGCAGCAGCAGGCAGTTCAGAAACTATAGGAGGCGAAAAAATGTCATCACGATACTGCAGAATGCGCACGCTTGCATCCTGGTTGCCAATTAGTCAACTGAGGTTTTCCTCATAAAACAATAAGGAAGCGATAGCCTATACTGTTCGCTAATGACTACGGCCTATTTTTGTGTCAATATGCTCCTTCCAAACTGTAATCTCAAGCCTTCTAGAGAGGATATGAAATTATAAGATCTACTCCTATAGTTTCCTTCGATCTTAAAGGTAGACGGACAGTTTGTATTCATGAACTCAAGAGGCGACGGTATGATTCCATTGTACGTGAAGCAATGGGGCTCAGAACCAGCAGAGTGGTGCGGGGATTGGTGCAGCTGGGACAGACTGGACAAGGGTTGACCAGGACGACGAAAGTGACTTCGATGAGTATGAGGAGGGATCCTTGAAATTTTGACGAGAGGCTGTCATATTCCCTTTAACTCTGACGTTCACGAAGCCTATTAACGGAGCAATTGATATAAGGCCCAGCAATACTTGATATTCTCATTTATTAATAAATCCGTCTAATGCAAACATCCTCAATGAAGTCATTTCACTTGTTAATCTTTCTGTTTGTGCCGTTTAAATTTGGTAAGTCTTTCTTGAATGCATTCTAACTGATTTCCTCATCACCAAAACCCTGTGGTGTGAACCTCGAGTGTTTCCTTTTTCCCCCCTTGTTTGAGAACGCTAAGAGACCAATTGACACCGTTTTCTCGGTTTCTCCCTTCGAAAAGCCATGGTCTCTTTAGCCGTCTATTGTATCCTTATGTGTATTCGTCACCAATTATACAACTATAATATTTGTCTGATCATGAAGTCAGCAATGGTCTTTTGTTTCAGTGGATTCAGGTCCAGAAAAAACGTACAGTCTGTGCGCCCGCCAGACTATCTCCGTACCGAAGGGACTCCTCGGTGTCCTAATCTTCGACCCACTGAGAAACGACGACATGGATTCCACGGATGGTTGGGTATACCAAGCAGGCACCTATTGTTTTTGTGAAGTCCACTTTCAAACGACAACACAAGTCCGAATAAGTAACATCGCCAACTCGCACAAAACGTATGACAAGATTAAGTTCATATGGGACAAAGCGATCTATTCCTTCGGACTGCAGACGCTCACAGATGAGACAAGGACTGCGAGGAATCGCTTCAAAGTGGAGTTCAAATCTGAAAATGCGGGTTACGGGCACTTCAAGTTCAGATTAATAGGTAGGCTTCTTCAGAGAAATGACAATCTTAGGTCAATCTCTTCACCAGTCTTCATAATGTCGAATTCTGGCGCTTGCCATCGATCGATTGTTCTCTCAATGATCTGTTCCCTATGAGCATATTGTGAGTGGTCGACTTCTGCCAAGTGCGACCAAAACGCAGGGAGTCCTGCGCTCTCCCGAGAGCAGATGTTTTTTTATTCATGTTCATTGTGTCCTCAAATGTCTCTGCATGTTCATAATCAATATGCCAACAACACACCAGATACAAAGATCACAACCAACCGTTTCAGAGTTATCTTTCTGTAGACGTCCGTGACTGACAAGACTGAAATATGTTACGAGAGTAGGCAATGATGATGCCCTCATTTACCTTACTCGGGCAAGAAAAGTCCCCGCCGTCATTTCTTCAACGTGTCTCCTTTCCCCTTAGCTTTAGACCGGGATTTGGAACTGAGTTGCAATATAGAAAGAACAACAATGTCCACCTCATCGACAACTACCATCACCACACCAACACCAACAACCCCGGACAAAGGCACCACTAGCGTTGCATCGACGACGGAGGAAGGTATGTCACTTGGGAACCTTTCAACCGCAAAAGGGACAGTGGTGTCTTCTATACCTACCGAATCCATTGCAGTTGGTGAGGGAGAGAAGGCTAAGATCTCACCAAGCCACAGAAACCAGCAGTTGCCACGATTAGGTGAGCAATCCGAAAACCGATAAATGAAGTAAAAAATGTTTTTTTGACTGAATAAAGCAGGCGACAAAGTCACAAAAGGTGTGATCGTGTTGCGTTAAAGATGTTGGAGCTTCAGTTAAACTAAACTGTATCGGTTTCAATGAAACTATTTCTTCGATACGAAAAGGTCACATTCGCCTTGAATTAAGTAGGCTAGTATTCGGCAGCGATCTTTCGAAAATCAACTTGTGTAACATCAATGGCTGCTCAGTGATTATTAAACTGTCTCTCCGTCGCCAAGATCCGTCTGAAACCACCCTCTTATATGGACGGGCTCTAAATTATGTCAAATCTAAAACATGTAAGCTTATAACTTGATGCCATTTATGTGAACAGTTAATCCTAAATGTTACAGAAGCTGAATTGAAGGGGAACTTCTGCTTCTTTATCATTTGAAGGTTTCTTCTCCAGATCCAGCTGTACATGTAATCTTCTGGCCGGTCTTCGCTCCCGTCTTGGTGGTCGTCTATGCTGTGCTCCATCTCGTCTTTGTACCGATCCTGGTAAAAAGGTGAGCATGACTTTTTGTAAAGTTACATCGCGAATGGAGTAAAGCCCATCCTGACTAGACTCCCATGCAGTCAATTTTGTCATCCTGATCGCGCGTCCTTCCTCTATGTCGGGGAGACGAGCGGTTAACAGCAGCTATTGTGGAATCTGACGTAGCGGACGTCTTCTGGTGTCATTTAACACTTAACCGATTGTTTCATTCAATGGTCAATGAAAAAGTGATCCAACTTTCTTTACAGGCAGCGTGAAAAGAGGCACGGGCGACAAGAGATCGAGATGGAGGATGTTGGTGGACAGGTCAGCAAGCAGAAGACGATGTGCGCGGACGTTGGACAATATTCTGAACCAGCAGACTTCAAATTACGCGACAGGGAAACGGAATCAGGTGACAGGGAGACGTTCCATGCCTATTCGGAACCCCAGGATTCGAGACTGCATTCAGTGAAATGCGAATCGGGAGCAGATGGCAACACAATGGGAATTTTAAAAACGCCAAGATCGGGGAGAAATGGCGGGGAGGGAACCTACTGTGAAGTGAGACAAACGTTCTTCCTTCAACCGAAATCGGCGGCTGGGCAGGTGAAGGGTAATGTACATTCGGCCACGTTCCAGGGTGAGAGCAACTCGTCCGTGGTCGAAGAAGATGTGTACGACAAGCTCAAGTGCCCCCTTTTGTCGAAGCCGGAGACCATGTTGAAGACGCAGACTCTGGACCAGAAAAGACTCGACACAGGGATCAGCCCGTATGGCACTCTCAGTGGACCCAACCCGTCTACCCCAGAGACAAGGCTAAAAAGCGAGAGCGGAGTCGGTATCGGACGTTCTCACAGCAACTGTGACGAAGAAGTGTATGATATTTTGAACCACCCTTTACTCTCAAAGCCGGTGACTATGCTCAAGACGTCGTCTAGGGCAGAATCGGATTGACAGCGAATTCACCATGGTTAAATCAGATTTCACAATCGTGAATCACTGATCATTTTCGTAAGGGTTTTCTCTCCAGGGTACACAATTATTTCTTCAGGGTCTGACAGGTCTTCTCTAGATGTGCCATCCAATGACACAATGGGCCTGGCTGCTAGAAGCATTAAAAAGTTAATATTTCTAAAAATTCTGAAAATTACACAATATCGCTATTTATCGAAATATGACAGAATATTGCAAAATGTGCGAGAAGCAGAAGCATAATATTAAAAGAATTTATCGCCACCGTGGCCAACCCCAATCACAATCGGGGGCCTTTGATACCAACACAAGCCACTTCACAAAGGCTGTGTAGACGACTTTGGGCGGGAGGCATACCCTCGTCCATTTCCCACCGTCTCCCGGGCTTGCGGATAAGAAAGAAAGGGTCAGCCAAACGAATCACCTATTTAACGCGTTCGATTTCGAGCGGATCTCGGGCCTATAGAAGCGCATGCCCAGTATGAATCGCGCCCGAACGCCTTGCGCCAAGCCCCATTCAAAAGCAAACAGGGACTAACAACGCATTTGAGGGCTTCTTTCCAAAATTACACTGTAGACAGATTGATCAAATCAAGTATTTTTATGTATATATTGATGTCTTTTTGGTGGCACGTTCTGCATGAGAGAAAGGACTTTGGGAGGATTCACCTGTCTTCTTTGACTGTGGTCCCAAAGTACTCGAGTTGTACTTAAAGAGTTGTCCGGTAGATATTGGGTACTGCCAGTCTCGTGAGATCTGATAACCAGCTGGCAGAGGTTGGTTGTTCCATTGTCCGTCATTTCCATGGTACAACCAAATCAGTGGGCTTTTGTCCGAGGAATGAAGTGTTCCAAATACAGTTGGAATTACCTGTAGCCTAAGTGATTCCGATGGTTATTCCATCCTTTCGTGGGAACTCAGCTATGATACCATTGATCCAGGTTAGGACTGGGACCTTGCTCTCATGACTTGTGTTGACTTATGTTTTTGAGTATTATAGTACATGTATGATGCAGAATAGAAAGAACCAAGACTTGAACTTTGACCTCGCATTTATAATAATGAGGGGGCAATGAAACCACCAACTTTTAGTGCAGCTAGTTCGGGGCATCGATCTGCTCGGTCGCCCTGTTAATAAGACTTCAAGCTGGCTGAGGACGTTTCAGGAACTAATCCCTGCGCTACATTCTTACCCATTGATCCATCAGAAGATCATTATGCCTCTTTTCTTTAGGCTGGAATAGGAGCCTTGTCTTAACTTCCTGTACGTCTTAGGTTCGACTCCCAAATAAATGAGACAGAGTCATCTTGTACCAATAAATAAGATTTATTTCATCATTTGAATGTACAGAGAGTACACACCAGACAATCAATGTCTTGGCAACGGGTAATTAGTCGCCCTCAATGAAGATGTCACCCTTCAAAAGAAACCCTCAGCCCTGCAATGGTAAACGGCAGAAAAATCTGGTGCACTCCACCTATTGGTCATTTGTAACACTATTGAATCTGCTCCACTTCATATTCAAGTCCATGTTATTTCTGGCGATACAGCCATGGAGATAGGGATCTCCTCTGGTCCCAGGACACAAGGGAAAAAGGCAGTCACTCCAGACTGTTATAGAATATCGGATGAGGAGATACTACCTTCTTCAATTTTACTTTGTTTGATTCAATGCCCACTCAAATACTGCCATTTATTCTCAAATGTTGGAAAGTGCAGGTACTCGCCTTGACCATTCGGATGGGATTGAGACATTTATTGACCGGTGTAATACACACAAGCATTATCGAGTATCCTTTCATCATGTCACCTTATAAACAGACAGTTACATCACCTGGTGAACTGTATCTTGGAATCAATGAAATAAGCCTTCACATTATCTATGTGAAATTCGAGAAACTTAAAACAACTGATTTGACCTTCACCCACTTCAAATCTTATGATTTAAAATACATTCAATATGACACACAATTTGATTTCAAGCTATCAAAACCTAAGAGTGAAACAATCTATGATATCCTCGCATCCCCGAATTCAACAAATATCATGCCAATGGAATAGAAAATCCCAATGTAATGAAATAATGAAATGGCCAGGGCCATTGTGCTCACCTCATGTGGAGGAAAGATGGATAAAGAGCATGGTATTGTGTCATGTAGTGTTAGGTTTGATGTAGGTCCAAGCAATTACAATTTCCCCAAATGGCCAATTTACAGTACATTCGACCTCTGTGACCTTGAAAAGTAGGTCAAATCAAAGAAGACCCGGGTGACACATTGAATGGTTGTTAGAATTAGATGTACCTATGATATAAAATTGGTGCCAATCGGGCAAGTCATTGCTAGGAATAATGGCATTTTGAAGAATTTAGGATTTGGCCCCCTCCCTGGAGGCCAAACGGCAAATCAGATTGCACCAAACTTCGGTACCTAAGATCACCTGACCAAGGGGTACATGTGTACTTAATTTGTGATCAATAGTCATTGCTGTTAAGAAACGTGCCATAGTTACGGCCTGACGGCGAATTTACGCCATTTGACCTCTGTGACCTTGACAAGAAGGTCAAATTACAAACCTGTGTGACATATACTGTATGGTGGTTAGATGTACCCATGATATCAAATTGGTGGCAATCGGGCAAGAAGTTAAGGAATAATCGCATTTTTAAGGTTTTTGGATTTTGCCCCCTGGTGGTCAAGTAATGAATCATATTGGACCAAACTTCGGTCCCTGAGATCACCTGACTAAGGGGTAAATGTGTACCAAATTTGGTATCAATAGTCATTGTAGTTTAGAAACGTGCCATCGTTACATCCTAACGGCCAATTTACACCATTTGACCTCTGTGACCTTGAAAAGGAGGTCAAATCAAAAACCCGGAGGATATATGATGCACCTTTGCTAGAAGTACCTACCATATTTTTTTCAAAATTTCCCGACTACTATTAAGGGAGATATTGCATATTTTCACTTTTAACGTTTGGCCCCCTGGTGGCCAAACCATGAAACGAATCGGACCGAAACTTAGTCTCCAAGGTGTCATTACATAAGGGTACATGTGTACCAAGTTTCAACTCAATAGCTCTAACAGTTACGAAACGTGCCCTGCTAACGGACGACGGACGACGACGGACGACGACGACGACGACGACGACGGACGACGGACGCCACGGTATGGGATAAGCTCACCTCTGCTAAGAGGTGAGCTAAAAAAGGCACTGCCTACACCTAAATCAAAGATACGTGTAACCTAACATCCAACCAGTCACCAGATATGAATTCAAGAGAAGAGTTATAGAGGTAGCCCCAATTACTGCTGGCCATCATCAATGTATTGAAACATAGGTCATGTATTGGGGGCGCACAGATATACATCTTAAAGTGTACATGAACAGTTGGTATAATAGACTGTTCATAAATGTGCAAAATGATTGGTGGACTGTTTATGCATAAACAGCAAGTGGACTATTTATACATAAACAGCAAGTGGACTGTTTATACATAAACATCTGGTGGACTGTTTATAAATAAACAGCAAGTGGACTGTTTATACATAAACAGCAAGTGGACTGTTTATACATAAACATCTGGTGGACTGTTTATACATAACCAGCAAGTGGACTGTTTATACATAACCAGCAAGTGGACTATACATAAACAGTTTGGTATGGTAGACTGCTGGCCATCATTTAAGTCACACTTGAAACTTGTCTAGGGAGAACATGGGAGTCACTACCGACCAAACATTTATTTACAGCATGACCCATATAGTTTCATAGGTATATCACGTGATTCACCATCAAAAGTCCTGATATACAGTTTTATTGCCCCTAGTGATTATAAAAACATTCAAAATTACAATAACAGATAGATTTTATACATGTATGTCTTTGCTCTAATCATAAATCTAATTATTTGGAACACAACAATATCCCTCTCCTGGAGTGGCAAACCAAGCGGTAAGAAGAACAGGAGGTCTGAAGGTTTGAACAGGCTGACAACACTTTGAAAGTAAGTAATCACACCACATAACATTGCGGGTCTTTATAATGGTAACAACATTTTCAGCAAATCTTCCACTTTAATCTACTTTCCTTCAAAACTTTCCCAGCCCCGTACTTGATTTTGAGGACAAGGTATGCACGTTGACAAACAAAAATATCAAGGGGTCTTTTTGTGGTACCTTTTGACAAGCAATCTAAAATCATTTTTCAAGGAAGAGTAAAACTTGAAGCCCCCCTGTTTACTTGAGCAAGGCATGCACTACAGCCTTGGTGTTGAGGTTCTTCAGGTCCGTGTAAGTCTGACCAGTTCCCACGAAGACGATCGGTTGTCCGGTGGTGTAGGTCATTGAGATGGCAGCACCCACCTGAAATACAAATACAATGATATCATACTCATGAAACAAAACTGAGTGGTAAATTCAATGAAATGGTTTTTCCTTTCCTGGAGCAGTCCAGGACAGGCCAGCTTGATACATGTAAGTTGGAAGGCCTCTCGGATTCTTGACATAACAATTCTCCAAGTTGAAATCAAGCCTATCATTACCACACAAGGAAGAATGCTAAGTGGCATCACCACCCTTAAACCTCCCCACGGGAGAGTGAGATGATTTATCAGGCCTTACCTTATCGTCAATAGTATCAAACTTAGTGAGGACAATACCGTCTATCAACCTTGGGTTGGTCATGTTGGAGTGATCGGCCAGCGCCTGGTTAAACTTCATCAGCTGATCCACAGCCTCGTTCCCAACCAGAGCCTCGCCAACAAACAACACAAGATCCGGCTGGTTCACCTTGATCAGCTGTAACACCAGGTGGATCAGTTTTAGAGATTGTTAATCAGAGGTGTGAGGGAGTTACATCGTACAAGTCATACAACTTTACGCCATATGCCCCAAATTTGACTTACTATCCATTTTGGTGCGATGGGTCACATACCACAAAACAAGAGCGGTCTCCACATGAAATAGCAAAATGACTCCACACGGGCAAAATACCAGCATATGTACAATGAGTGCACAAGATCCTAATCTCTCACAGTGGCTGCTCTGTCAACCTAAATATAGCAATAGGTCGACCCAAAAGTCTGTACCTTAGCTAGAGCTCTCATCAATGGTTCGTTGTCCTGCATACGACCAGCAGTATCCACCAATACCACATCCAATTTACAATCACGAGCTGAAAAAGTCAAAACTCATAAGTTGTCAACATCTGACACACTTGTAATATGTCCAACACAAGGTTCATATGACCTTGTGCTTCATGGTGTCTTATGTTCAACTGATACAAAATCTGCATAGATTCTAACATCACACATGTCCCCTTCAACTAAACAGATATCAAGGAGCAGTGAGAACTGCAGAATCAGCCAACAGCCTTCGGAATAGGAATACTTTTCAGTGATCAAAGCCTACTGGTCAAAATACATTAACATAGATCTCCATACTCACCAAAGTTAACGGCCTCCATAGCTATGCCAGCAGCGTCCTTGCCATAACCTTTCTCATAGAGCTGGACCATGTTCATGCCATTGTGGGCCTGTGCAGGGTGCAGAGCATTCAGTTTACGCGTGTGAGTACGCAGCTGCTCTACCGCACCGGCACGGAACGTATCACATGCGGCAATCAGAACACGGAAGTTATTCTCAACCAACCAGAATGCAATCTGAAAAGATGGTCAGTCATATGACAGTGGTGACAGTTCTTATAGTTTTTCAAGTTTAATGTTGATGGAATCACCAGAGAAACATCTTCAATGTTAGCCCTGAGCTGACCTCATAAAGACATGCACTGTCTGATGTACAATCTTCTAAGAGTGATGTATGTGATTTATCACTCAAAGCTATCTGGTGCTGCCCTCTATAGCATACCTTAGCAAGGTTGGTCGACTTCCCCACACCGTTGACCCCGCAGAACACAATAGAAAATGGCCGCTTCTGTTGCTTGGCTTCCATCGCGTCACGCAGGATATCAATACGACGTTTCGGCGAGAGAATCTGGACGCAGGATTCCTGCACGGTCTGTTTGACAGTCGAGTTAATACCTTAAAGTGAAAGGAATAAGTCACATTAACATCGCAGCAGTTGATGATAATTTCATACATTGGTCAATCACTGCACCACTCTAGTCTGACAGCCTATTTGTAACAGACTATAAAAGAACTTGTCCACAAACATGAAGAACAAACAAAAACTTACCACTAAAAGTTCCCAGAACTTTCCCCTCCAGCTTCGTGGAGACAGATTGGCACAATTTATCAGCAATATCAGCTGCAACGTTTTTAGAGATGAGATGGTCTTTCATCTTTGCAAGGCCTGGCGCGACGTCCTCCTGTGTGAGGCTCTTTGAACCAACCATGCTTTTCAATGCGGTGAACCATCCACCTTTCTTCTGACTAGCACTGGAAGGGAAATGTAAAGAATGAATACAGAGTTCCAAACAGAGGGAAGAAAATCGAGTCGTTTGCTCTTGAGTGATCATCTTAAAACCAAACACTCCTTTCAATGCTCAGATAGAGCTGTCATATCTGCCACAACCATGGCCAAACGCCTTGGTTTTCGTCAATATCTTAGCTTCACCCACACTATGACACAGTGTTAGGAGAGAGAGCTAATACCTCCAGTTTGCTATCAATTCAAGACACAAGAACAGGTTTTGCAAAGGTTTTTTAAACAAGCTAAAATTCTGGACAACCATTCAACCACACAAATATAATGACGCACCCTTTTTTGGAGGTCACCTCCTCCTCCTCCTCCTCTTCCTCCTCCTCTGAGGAGCTCTCTGTATCGAGATCTTTCAAACCCCCCTTCATCTGACCGATCAACGACAGCTGAAAACACCAAGACGTTATGGTTATGGTAACATTATGGTAATATTACTGGAAGTAACCACCCCTTTCTCCTCTGTGTACTTTAACAACGTCTGGCACAAATGACAACTTAAGGTATGTCTGCAGGACACATAACTCAGAACACAATCAAATGACTGAGGGACCCAACTTACCGCTTCCTCATCGGGGACGATATACTCTCCATTTTCCGCAGCCCCATTCTCCTCCCCCGGCTGACTGAAGTCCAACGCCTTCCCCTCCTTGGCCGTCCCAGCTTTGTCCCATTTGCGTAATTCTTTCCCTTTTTTCTTGGGCACCTCCACCGGAGCGTCATCTACTTTCTTCGCCTTGCTGAAAGATAAAGACACACTTGATGAGCATCAGCATTCACCAGGCGGTGTCTAAGACTCAGCCAAGGACTCATCATACAACGCACACCAAGCTGGCCCGGTTGCTCCGACATAAGCAGTAACCACAATGAGGAATAAGAGTAACAAACAAACCTCTTATCGCCTGTCTTCTTCATCTTCTTCTTGAAGAACTCCTCACGCCTCTTGGCGATATCATCTTCCAGGTCCCCATTGACGGCTTTCAGGGGTTGCTCTTCTTTAGGTTTACTGGGCGGAGCTAAGAGACAAAAAAGGGCTCTCAAACTTAACCAAATGATAAACAACCTGGGTGGACTTGCGCTTTTCACCAGGAGGTCGAATGCTTTAGATCTGCTGGTGGACAATTCAAATGTGGTGTGTTTGATGTCACCCTTTTATCAGGTGCGCTAGGAGACCTGACTAGCCTTTTCAATTTACATTCAAACATGTAGGGCAGACACCAGCTGTATGTGATAAGCCAACTCTACAATAACACATATGACATCAACAACTGCACAGCAAGCATACCTTCCACCCAGCCCTGAGAAAAACTACCACTGCCAGAGAAAAAACCAACTTACAAACATTTTGGAGATTTTTAATCTCAGTCACATTATCTGAAAACATTATTTATCTGGTTAGGATCAGGATTTAGGCCGGACCACATAGTCCTTGTGGTACACAAAAAAAAATAAAGACAAAATTTATGTCCATGTGAAATAGTCTTAGAATGTTGATGACCATGTCAATATAATTCATTCAAGTATTTGATATCATGATATCTTCCAGGAAAAGGGTCCTCTGCCTTGGTGGAGGCTCACCTCAAATCAAAAAGGATGTGTCATAAGTTATCCAGCACAAGTGCACCTAAGTTTATCCTTGGTGTTTGCTTATTCCGAGTCACATACCTGCTGGTCTGTTCTTTTTATTCTCCTTGCCTTTGCCCTTCCCATCATCCTTCTTGTTCTCGATCATCGATGCAACCGTCTTCTGAGACTTCTGGGAATCTTCAAATGTACGCATCTGCCTGAAAACGTTAATGAGACGCCCGTGAAAGAGACCATTCAATGAGTTGGAAGGTTGCCAGTACGTTATGTCTTTCCATCACTCATCCAGCAAATAAACCGCTCTAGGACACCAATAGGCTGACCCCTAAGTTGATTTTACACAGGATTAGTAAATATTAATTCTAAAGGTGTGGAGGCATGTTTTTTTGCCTTTTTTTCATGGACAATGGAGATACAGGGTCAGGAAGAGTACTCATCCAAAGTTCATTTCCAAGGCAACTCTACCATCACTATCAGACAAAGAAAGTCTCACCTCGGCTTTTTGGCCACCTTCCTGTCCATACTCTCCGCCTCTTTCAACATCTTCACGAATAGATCCGTAAAATCGTCAAAATTCCGAGAAATCTTTCCTTGCGATAGGTCATCCTTGTACTTGTTTCTAAACTCCATTTGTATGTCGTTCAAGAATTTATCAACGTACGATAACTGTAATATCTTCTGGTAAGCCACCTTTAGGTAGGAAATGAAAACATGTCTGATTGAAATTGATCAAATAATGTGCCAATCTCACCATGACCTAGACACCATGCCATGCTGCAATCTCAAATGATCATGACAGAATTTGATTCAGTAAAGTCAGGGAGGACAAATCATTGTTCTACTCTCCAACATGGCTGGTCATGAAAACAAACTATGTTTTTATGATACATAACTTCTAACATGTCAAATGACCGGACTTACCACAAAAACCAGCTCAAACTCATTGTCGAGTTTATACTTGAGTGTCAGCGCTTCATGGGTGAAGGCATTGTTACCACCTCTCTCCTAAAAACACAAGTGACAAAGAAAAATGAACAGGCATCACTGATTGATTTTACTGTTGATTGATTGAACAGTAGCAAAAGTAAACCCATGATCGCTGTTCTAATTGTCCCCTGTTCAGTGTTTGTGATCATCACAACATGATCATGATCATTATGACTTTATGTTTATCAAAAGAAATGAACAGCCTCAGGCTAAGCATGTTTCATGTTGAAATCACCAAGTTAGGGAATGATTGCGAGGCGCTGAGGCAAATGAGTGCCAGGGAATAATCCAGGAATAAACAGATTCATTCAAGAGTGGGACAGTTGATGCAGTCATCGGACACCACAAACCAGAAACATCGTGAGCCAGAGAAGGTTCCCCCAGCACATTCACTTTTTACATGAATTTATCTCAACACTCCCACTGCACTCCCAGTTAATTTCTAAGGACTTTTTACACATCTGCTAAGGTCTCCCTACCCTGGTACAGCGGTATGTGCTCACAAAAATGACAGCTATGGAAGTACTATTTTGCCCAAACAAGCAAACAGCATGAACATTTCATCACATGTACAGGCCTCATACAACAAGTTAAAGTATTAGATTCCATTGAGTTTCATGATACCTTGCCCAATCATAATGCTCATGACATGACAGAATAACCTATGAATATTCTCCCAAACCCTAAGTCAGCACTATTTTTTCCAGGTGATGCCCGAGGCTATGTTTGTGTTTATTGAGCATCACTAGGTAACGGGAGAGCAAATCGGTCTTTCATCTGAGAGCACCATCAAAAAAAGTCAAAACATTGAGAAATAAAGACTGCAGAACAGAAATAACTCTCACTTGACAATGCACTACATCAACAAAAAGAAAATTCTATTGATTTATAACAAACATATCGATAGATAAAAAGGTCAATTACAACAGAATAAAAAGCTCATTTATCTCTTAATTCTGGAATATTCTCCAAGACAGTGGGATCAAATGGGAAGTATAATGATCGGAGTGGATCAATATGATGACAAAGTAGTCAATCAATTTATTATTTAGCGATTTTTGTTTGGGAGGGAATGAGGCAGAAAAAGCCTGATCTTGAATTCAAAATAGCATAGGCTGGAGAGGAATGTGTACCATATCACACTCCTATTGCAGAGTGGCCAATCTGTAAGGAAAACCATGTAGTTCAAAGACAAAAACAGGGGGCTTGAAGTTGATTGATATCATTGAATTCCCTCTGAAACCCCAGACAGTTTCAAATGTAAGGGTCCTTGGCCAAAGTTTCATGCTTCAAAAGGCACTTTTTGGGGGTCATATCAAGCCCTGCACTGCATATGAACTGGTCAGTACACAGTAAACAATACTGCCAAGAGGTCTTCACATTTTCTGGGGGTAGAGAGTAGAATAGGGCCTACATAGAAGGGTTCTCTATAACTAAACAAGTAAGATGTCAAATCCCCAGGATCAAATCCAAGTGGGTTTTTTTTTATTGCAGTGGCCACATTGTCATTGGGACTCTTCGAGTCGGAAACCACAAGAACATTTAAAATGAACTTCTCTAAATTCTGCTATCAATAAGCCTGCATACCCTAGCGCAACTCAATCCATTCGTGTTAAACTCCCCACCGGAGAACTGTGAATTAAGGAACCAGATCCAGGGATTGGATGGCCAGATGGGATGGTTTTTCAATCAATCATTAATCAAGTCACAACTTAGGCCTAGGCCTACTTTTCATTCATGACCTGGTCTGATCCCGATAGTCGATACGCAATCCCGGAGGCCTATGTCTGTCTGACATAGTCATTACAACGTTCAGTTACACCCATAGGTACCATGGGTGCCCAAACATTCTACCTGTAACATCATACGAACATACCTTGATACAAATATCCCGTCCTGATATACATACTGTACATTATGTACACCAACGTACACAACAACGTCACCACGTTCACTAACTTGGCCAGATGTTTACAAAAGCTAAATAAAATCGGCAATCAAAATCACACTACTCACTTGGAGGATGACACTTTTGATCAGGGCGTTCACGGAGGGTGTGAACAACTGACTGGTGCCCTGAAAACACCATAAAACAATCCCTCCTTTACTGAAAATCGTAAATAAATCCAACATTTTCTTCGTTTTTCTGGAAGATCTTCGTGGTCTGCTAAATGTTTGACGCAATGTTGCCATTTACGGAAAAATCGGAAAAACCCGAATGCCTGTTCTGCAATTTGATTGGTCCAATTTACTCTGTGCTGCTCTCGAGTGACAAAAAGTTAAACTGAATTTCGTGAAATTTAGCATAGAGAGTAGAAAGTACCAAAATGGCTTCTGCAATTTTTCAGATAAATTCTACAATGACAAATGCTCTTCCTGACGAAGAATGGCTCGTTTTAAGAGCAAGACAAAGTCTCAAAACTGATCCTTATGCTGCCAAGGCTTGGTTAATCACCGCTCGGACGTTGTATCCTCTGAACTTTTCCATACAGGTGCGTGGTAAATCGCAAAATAAGAATAGCCTAGGCCAGACACCACAGGAATGACAGGATGTCCCAAAAAAGTTATCCTGATTTAGTGCAGGGGTGGAATGGAACTTTTGTAGGGTACTATCTAAAGGAGGGAGCTGTCATTTTTCCATTGATACCATTCTTGTCATCATGCCATCACACATGAAAGAATGAATTAAGATTGATTCTTCTTGCTTCATCCCCCCTAAATTTTCCCCGTCACTCAAGTTTCCACATTTATGCCTGGCTTCTCTTCTGCTCTGGTGCCCTTCTTTCTTAACCTTATGCAGTCTCCATGGACTATGTGTGTTCACTTTCCCTCTTCTTTTGCAGTAAGTTTCTGACGAACCAGCCAGATTGTTGAGATAGCCATCCCACAGCTTGTTTTCTAATTGCATTTATGTGATTTTTCAGTTTGAAACATACTGTGTTGAAAAATCAGAAAGAAACTTGAAAGAGTCTGCCAAATTGCTGCAGGAAATGTTCACCAACTTCCCAAATGAGCCACAGCTATGGTCGGAGATCCGAAGCATCACAGAATCACTACAGACTGATGTCGTTGACAGTAATACACAGTTCCTGATTGGTGAGTGTGACTGGAGTCGACCAGTTGGCTTCAGGATGAAGAGAGTGCTCTGATTCTGCAAACCATTCTGGCTCTACTTTGAACCTTCATTCTTAGCATAATAGCAAATTATATGTTGTTGATTTATTTGCAGATTTGATCTCTGCTGTACCAACAGACATCCAATGTCGCATGCTCTTCAAAATGGCTGACAGCACACATGATATCTTGGAGCGGTGTCGACTGAAGTTGTTGGCCTTGAGTCGTTTCCCGCATCTGATTCAGGACCATGGCACTGAGCTGATCGATACACTCATCACAACTGAGAAACATTCACACCAGATGTCACCACTGAACTGCTATCGAAAATATCTAGGTTGGTTTCATTCTTCCTAAGATTGGTCTGGCTCTTTGGACTTTCGCTTTGGAATATTCAAATGATTTAAAAATATGCACAGGAAGAAACACATTTGCCTACGTGTCATGTCATCTATAGCTATCTTTCACTTTCAGTGACTGATGTATTGCCTCAGGTGTTGCGAGCGCCAAGCCTTGCTGTTCATCCAAACATCCTCATCAAATGGTTACAGAAATCCCTCGAGTTCTACATCTCATATGTCACCCAGCCTCCAGTGCAAGAAACCAACCAGCACTCAGGTAAGATTTGGTTGATGTAGAGTAAACAGACAGCCATTTTCATTCACAAGAGCCATGGAGTCAGTCCTCGCAACATCTTTTCTACAAGTGCTCTCATCACTCACAGATTTTGACTTCATCAAGTTTCAATCAGTCTGACATCTACCACAAAGATTTACCCCATAAGCAGTATCATCAATTGTGTCTTGTCATTTGCAGAAATGCTGTCACCTAATAAGCCTTACCTGCGTCGAGCATCAATCATCGGTCTCTCAGACAAAGAGAGTTACATCCTTCACCCATGGCAGAACCTGTATGAAATCGTCAGCCTGGCTGGCCGACATCTCAAGTGGGAAGACTCCAGCAAGTTCACCAAATCTGGGTGAGTATAGCATCAGATGCAAGAAAAATTATTTCAAAATTAGATTTCGATTTATCACGGGCCGAAGCCTTCATATTTCCTCAGCTACAAGTGCAAGCGCAGATGGTTACAAATCTAAAAATCTTTGTTCCAATTTCTGCAAATCGTGGTGCAGATTCAAAGTCCTCAATTAAATATCAGTGTTTGGTCACAGTGACTCTGTCGTCTGCCATTCCTAACATTAAAATTTGTGCACTTTCCAGACAAAGTCCGGAGAATCGATGGCAACACATCCTCCACCTTCATCAGGAGAGCAAGAAACAACAACAGCAACCGTCGTCACAACTTTTTTACTCCACGGTGGTTCTTTTTATGGAGACGATGTATCTGTTTTCAAGCAAAATAGACTCGGAGCAGTTCACATGTAAGAATATTCAATTCGTAACCTGATTGTAACCTCAGTTGACAAGTATTAGAGCAAAGATGGACCCCATAAGCTCTGTGAACTTACAGACTAGAATGTGGCATGTGGTGTGGGTGTCTGACTCCCATTCAGAGTGATAGAAGTGAAATGCCGCTTAGATAGCATAACTTTTAATCTTTACAGTTTTATATAAGCACAGACGTACGACATTGACTTTCTTATCGTTTCAGCCACGGCCAGTGGTTGTCATAGCAACCATCTTGTACTTATTGAAGCAATGAAGGCAAACGACCCTGAAGAGTAAGTCATTTTGGTTTGGCTTTGTATGAAGTCACCGTCTGTCTGACAAGAAATGGCACAACTGAAACAATACTGTCAAGTACTTGAATGTTTGGTGACTATAAAGTATAATATGTCTTTATGTTTTGGGCTTGGACTTGCAAATAGAACCACACCACACCTCATTTTCAAAAGATCTCTGGCAAGTTTGCAGTTAAATGTTGTGAGAAACTAAATTGGGACCAAGCTCCAAGCAGCCATTTGTCCTTTTGTTTTTCAGATAATTCCTTTTGTTTACTTTCAGACCCAGGCCAAAAAAGCTCCGAACGGAGCATTCAAGTGTTCCAAAGATCCATGTGAACAGATCGATTAATGTCGGAAGTGAGATCACGCAGAGCTTCGTCACGGCTTTCAAATGTTGGGAATTGTTGCACTCTGCAAAACCTTTACTAGAAGGTAGGTACTTGCGCTGTGTTGGTGATTGATTGATCAGGAAATTGATGGCACTTAGTATCCTCGAGCAAGGCATGTAATCCCAAAATTACCGGTTACCTGTCCTTTGAATGAGCTGGAAATGTAAAAGCAAGGGCCATTGTGAGATGTCCATACCAGTGCAAGCAGGAGACCCATCCAACACGACTAAGTGGTGACTAGCTGGCGATTGACTTGTAGTCTGAGGTAGTATGTCATTCAAAAGATGCTCTCTTTGCAGAATTGAATCAGTTGCTGGTATTGTGGCGAGCAGAATCGTGGCCGTGGCTGAATTCATTTGAGGCCGACTGTCTGATCTATCAGGTAAGTAGTTGTCAGTTCATATCAGTAAGTTCCAGCAAATAAAAAAGTAAACTTGGTCCTGTGTTCGTCAGTGTCATTCTTTAGGGTAAATGCAAAAGTTTTCCATGTTAGATGTAATACTAGTTGGTGAAATGTTCATAAGCTACATTCTTTTCAGGGTAATTTCAAAGACGCCATAACAAAAATTCGCTCAACGGGCAGTAACACATATAAGGGACCAGCGGAAACTCGCAAGAACCTCCAACTGGCAAGCTGTCATTTTTGTTTGGGAAAATTATCGGTAAATAGACAAACTTATTTCTTTGCTTTGGATATTGGCCATCAGATTCACCACTTCAGAGGGCATCATCAAAGTGAAATACTAGTATGTAAAACAAGCTTTTGGTACTATCTGTCACTTTTCTTTGGAAAGATCGAGTGAGATGACTCATTTGAATTCCATACCTTTTCCAGGAAGCATGTAGCACTGCCCTCGATGTCATGTCATCCTTGACGGCATGGAAGTCACAAGATAGCGCCTCCCCACCAATGCCATCTATCCATGGATCAGGGCGGCAGCTCCAGTTATTGGCCTGTACTGATGTGGAGATAATGCCCTATTGTATTGAAATGCTACTGATATGTTTTAAGGTGAGTTGGTCCGAATCTTTACTCTGCATATTATTATGAAATAAGTCGGCAGAATTGTTGGTGTACATGTATGTAGGCAAGAGCACAGTTGATGTTGTTGTGCTGCATAATAATAATCACAACGCAACAAAACTTGTCTTTGTACAAATGTTATTTAATATAGTTCAAAACCAATAGACTGTTATAAATTCTAACCTGAGTGTATCATCAAATCTCTTGTAAGCATCGAAGGCCTCTGCACAGCTTCTTAGAAACCACCATCATTGTTTTCATTTCAGGAGCGAGCCTTACGACCAAAAGTCAAAGATGATCTGTGTCTTGGTCACATGATAGTATTGCTGCAATATCACTGGCCAAAACATGAACACCTGTTCACCCAAGCAGTAGAGAAAATACGTCAGCAGGGGGCGTTTACGTACAGTGCCTTCTTCAACTATATCATCAGTATCCTTTTGAAAATAAAAAATCAAAGTTCTTGTATGGTGCTTATAGAGCATTCTCAGAGCGCTTTATGGTTATTGCCTAGCGTATGGGCCATTTCAGGCCACTTGAGAGTCTACTGAGTAACACTGGCCAGGCCATGAATCCTTCCACTGTGTTGCTGCACTCCCTTCGACCATCGGTTGGACTGGTGTTTTATATCTTGTATAGAGTTGACTGTTCTCATGTGGTGTCCAAGGTTTCTACAGTGCTACCATCATTTTGAAAGAATTCTCTCAAAATTGGTGCTATCTTTGTGTAACTTTCCTTGACTTGTACCAGCTATTGACATCCTGGAGGAGTTTTCCTACCTGAAGACAAAAGATGGTGGTAAGATTGTGTTGGACGTCCTCTCGACAAGCACTAAGTTGATTGCACAGTAAGTTATCTAATTCTTCCAAGAATGAGGCTATTTGAAGTAATTTTCAAATCTGTATTACCACGAAAGCAGTCAATCATGACAAAAAAAACCTGTGTTGATCAAGAACTTTTCCGTGAATGGTGATGTCAAAAGGTTTAACTACGGTACCATAAGATAGAGCCAAACAGGACCTTTCAAATGTCAATGGTCATGTCAATATGTTTACCAATAGTACCATCAGAAAGAGGTGAACAAGATACAATGGATTTCCAGCGAATGGTCATGACATTAGGTTTGAACAGTAATTAACTGTTGAGGGGCAATCCTGAAACTGGTCTGTATATTGATGAGGCAAGGTATTTTCTGTCTTTTCCAGACAGCGAACAGTAACGCGTGGGGTAAACAAGGGGGTCAAGGAGGACTTCCAATTGTCAATGCAGAAGCAGGTCAGTCGATCGGAGGAAAACATTGAAGCGCTCATTTGCCAGTTTCTGATGGAGGAGAGGGAGTTCTTGCAGCAGAATCTGCAGTGATGGGATGACTGATGATGAAACAATTGGATGGTCATGACTTCACGATCAGTCGAGACTGAAGAGGGAAAATAGTCAGCCGTCTCAGTATGACCAACAATATTGACTTAAACTTCTGATAGACATTTCCTTTAATGGAATCCTCAGTAGCAAGGGCTATTCTAGTGCTACAGAATTTGACATTTGATGAGTTCAGGTGAAAAAGCCGCTAAATGCCATTGCAGAAATTCTGTCATTGTGGAAAATAAACTGAGCACTTATGTGCGCTATTTTATAATAAATCCACTTGATTTTCTTTTCACAGTGTTCTATTCAAATTGTGGTTTGTACTGAATTCTCTGAGACTTCATAAATCATTCAAGCAATCACATGAACCAGTAGACCAGGCCCAGGTAATTCCCTTTAAATGGGCAGGGGACGAATTAAACCCATCCTGGCATTTTTTCTTATTTAGAATTCTGAGAATTACAGACTTTTATTTCTTCAAAATCAAGGTACTAAAATTTGATTTTTCGAAAAGTTTCTTTCTGAGCATATGCGGAAACCGTTTCTGGTTCAATATCACTTTAGATTTCATGAAAATCTTCACTAATGAAAAAGTGAGAGCCAAAAAATGAGGTCTGTAAAGTCTTTGGTCTGTAGAATAGACCCTGCCCTTCGAAAGACTAGCTGCCCGGCAAGTATGGAAATGAACAAGTTATTGTTTGTTCACCAATCTCGAAGCACCTGTAAGTCTCGCGAGATTGTCAAGAATTCGGGATGGCTCCTGCTCGCGAAAAGTGGGATTTGTTTTCACTCAAAAACATCGTACAAACTTTTAAGTGCTCATGAATAAACTGTTCAAAGTTCAATAGTTTGTGAGTGATTAAACATAGGTACGTTTAGAAATATGTGAAGTATCATTATTTCGTGTTCACATGCAAGAAAAATGGATCAAAGTGGAACGCTCTTTTGACATGTTTGACTTTTCATAAGTGCAAATGCACTGACTTTTAGCCTATATCATACTGCAGGTGCACAAACAAAAAACATGCCATGACCAAATCACCCCCCCCCCCCCCGAAACCGCTGACAACTCACAATACATGGGTCGGGCTGGTAGGCCTATTTAACATTCGCACTGCATGACTGACAGTGACAGCATTGATTATTTTGGGCGCTTGGCCTTACCGTTCTCCGGCCGGTCCTGGCCCTGCGGCTACCTCTCTGCATGCTCTTGCCCTGGCCTCGGCTTTCACCTCGGGCTTCGATTCATGTATAGTTTTACTCAGTGCAATGGGCATTAATCTCTAGGCCTAACTTAATTACAATATCAAGAACAAGCCAGCATGCAATTGCAAGTCGCTCATCCTCCCCCGACCCAGTCATCAAACATCTGATCTGTATTTTCATTTCTCAATGCCAGTGGTGGACTGTGATGGCTTCCAGTGAAGACCTAAGCGATGCAGAAGTGGAGGCTGCTGAGGTACAGATCCCTGGCTACCTCCCAGATAAATCCATCCTTAAACCCAAGTTGGACTCGATCTTTGCAGAAGTTGCCAAAAACCTTCCAGACATTGACTTTGAATTGTCAGATGTAAGTAAAAACATGGTTGACAGGCATATGACTGTTGCAATTCAAGTGGTGAGCTAGATTCCAGCACAGCCCTGTAGGCTACTTACTTGCATCGTTCCGTGACTGCCAATAAAAACACAGGCCGCCATTTTGAATCTTGTGAAGTAGAACACAGGTGCTTGAAGATACTAGAATCAAAGCGATCACCAAACACCCAAATCAACTGAGACACACACAACTGAAAGAACTATACGTTTTCTGTCGCGGTGACTGATCGATCACTAAATGATCTGTTAAAGCTGATATTGTCACGAGGCTGTGGCGGTGCTCCATCTGAGATAGAATGGTGTAACGGCAATCTCTGTTGGCATCCTTTGATCTCCATGGAGAAAGGTGGCAGGCAAAGATTTAAAAACTACTAAATGCATTTCTCAGTGTTATAGTCTTGTCAGTTATACACAAAACAGTGACATTCCTTTGTATCAATACAGGTCAGTTCTGATGATGATGAAGTTGCCATATTCCATCGTCAACTAAAAACGCCAACAGAGATTGATGTCGACAAAGATCTGGATGAAAGTTTGACAGAAAGAAGCTTTATGGATGATAACATACCTGTGTTTGGAAAAGTTGAGACTAAATTCATCAAAACACGTCCAACTCCAGGGCAAAAAAACATCCGAATTGAATCTGTTGTTCATGACGACGATGTCAACACACAAGGAAGAACGGAATCATCCAAACAAAAAAGTGTATCCATGACGACAGTGAGCTGTGGTGTTGGGACTGATGACTTGGACCCACTGCCTGTACCGAAACTTCAAACATGGGTCCAGACCACACAAACTGAACGTGGCAGCATGGAGCGTATAAGAACAACACGTTGTGCAGGTGCAGGCCTGATGGGTGAGATGCTTGGCTCAAACAGTAACAGCTTGATCAATGAAATGATGTCATTTACAAAGAATTTCTCAACTGACACAGATGATTTAGAAGTTGACGATATCCAAATCAGTGTCGCAACCACTTGTCCAGACAATCGGGAACGGAAAAAGACTAAATCTGTGACGTCACAGGATTCAAGGCGGGTTGTGTCACAATATATCTCGAGTGAAGCTCCGCTGCTGCCTTTACAGAATATCGAGCACAGTAACCTAGGTGAGTGATTTAGATTTCATTGACAACTTGCCTTTCTTACTATCTGTGATCTCTCCTCGACAACAATGAATATTGACTGTAAACTAATATATAACGTCGCAGAGAAAGAGTCCCAACTGGGGTTGTTTGCCTAATAACTATGCTCATGCTACTCAAGGTTTCAGTTGGATAGAATGTATGCTTGCCTGAGATTCAAACTTCAAAAGGGGGCAATATACTTGTACTTGCATTTTCATCAGCTCACAGACACTTAAATTTTTGTGATATCAATTTCAGACCTTGTACTAGCCAACCTCTGTTACCCGACTGATGCGGCCACTGGGGATGGTTGCAGAAGCCCAAGACCACCCCCTGTTGAGCCACTGCATAACAATGATGAAGACAGACGAACTCTGATTGAGAGGCTTGCTGAGCTCTCGGCGCAGGAGTCTGGTCAAGCATTGAAGGATGTCGACCCCAAGACTGGAGCGATCAGAAAGAAACCACCGTCAAAGGCTGAGAAGGCTGCTCGCAATGCAGAAGGTATAAGGCAACTACTGTTACTGATGAAGCAGAGCTTTCAGGTGCCCCAGGGCTGGAAACTGGCCTATCCCAAAAGGGTGACCAAATTACAACAAAAAGTCATTTGGCCCCCTGAAGTGTTTTCTGGATGTTAAAATGGTCTGTGTTATGCTTGTCAACACCTCAGAAGATTAGAAATAAAGTACATGTAGCTACATGTGTTGTGTGTGTTCAAGACACTTGGCACATGTAGCTACATGTGTTGTGTGTGTTCAAGATGCTTGGCACATGTAGCTACATGTGTTGTGTGTGTTCAAGACACTTGGCACATGTAGCTACATGTGTTGTGTGTGTTCAAGACGCTTGGCACATTAGCTACTTTATTTCAGTTCCTATTTGTTAGATATTAAAACTATCTGCATGCGTTACATGAACAGGCGTGAAGTATAAAGAAGACTTCATTCACTTGCAGCGATTAATGTTAAGAAAGTCTCCGGCATGGGCACTAATACCAAGGACTTGCAGAACTACGCCATGACACTTCATCCAGAATTTCATGCTCCGGCAAAAAAGGAAGAACGCGAGACGGTGTTCATTGACCTTAGGAACTTTGACCAAGATAAAAAGGAACGAGAACTGAGTTTTGAGGCAATACAAAGGATACTGCAGATTCAGCAAGAGCAGAGGTATGCTTTGGTAGATCAGTACTGCTAGGGCTGGAAAAGTCCTGTATTTAGGTAAAGCCTAAAGATTTGGTTTAGCTACTGCCTTGTGTCCCGTCTAAAACTTGAATGTTCTCAGAATGGTGCTGTTGAGCACAACTTGCTGCATGCCCACATTGCCTGTTTTCAATTCAACTTATTTCTATTTTCAGCACTGTTGAGACGAGTTCAGATGACGACTCGGACGCTGATGATAATGAACTTTGGTTTGAGCAGCGTAAGAGGATGAAGGGGATGATGGCTAATAAAGGTGTCCTCACTGATGTCTTACCATCCAAGTCACAGCCTCCAAAGTGAGTAACGTTCTCGTTCCTTCTCCTCCCTCTATGGCACTGGACAAACGAGATTTCAAAATGATGCAACCTGTATTAATCTCACAACTCATCGATTTAAACTTCATAACTTCATCTTCAATCTTCTAGGACAAATACCCCAAAGCCTACATCACCAAGAAAACCACCAGTCCCCAAAACCCGTCCAGCTCCTATTGACATGGGAGCGACTAGTGAACGTACAGCATCTCTCGCGCAGACTGGGACACCAGCCAATACTCCTGTGGGCTTGTTTGAGGACCAGGCTGCCTTGAAAGACGAGAGGGAGAAGGAAAGGAGACTGGAGGTCGCCAAGTGAGGAAACTTTCATTGTCTCTTCTGACGTAGACCATTGACTCACTCACTCATACATAGTGACATATCTATGTCCACTGTCCCACCTCATCTCTCCAGTCATTACGGTACTGAGCTGTCTCTGTCAGCACCCCTCTTGCAAATTCAAATGTTGTGTTTTAGGAAACTCCGTGATCAGAGGGAAGCCGAGAGACAATCTCGTATCCGTCTTGGTAAACGCCTTGAGGCTCTCCGTCCAACAACATCAGTCAGTGGCAAGCGGCCATCAGCAGAAGCTACGCCCACAGTCTTTGATTCAGTAAGTTGAAGAACCAAGCTCAGTCCATGTTAGCAGTAATGTTGGCTTCAAATCCTAACACTACTTATGTTAATGAAATTTACTGAAGAGATCCATGTAACGCTGAGATGAGCTCTTGCTGCCATTTGATACCCATTCAGGACATTGAAGAGGTGTAGTTTATGGGATATTCTGACTTGTTTTCGTTCATTTCCAGGAAGGATCGTATGAACAAGCCCCCGCCAGTCTCCCAAGTGTTCTGATCGGTGAACGTGAATGCTGTCTGCTGACTTGTATCATGTCCAGTAACGGCGAGATTGTTACTCACAGGGGCAGCGTCAATAAAAGTGTCGACTCTGGTGAGAAAAAAACTCAAACAAATTCATCGCTGTCTATTTTTCATCAAATTTCTCTTAGTCTTAAGGGAGGAAATGTGGCATGTTCTTAAAGCCTGTCTCCATCTGTTTCAGGTCACGGCCTCTCAGCCAGTTACACCTCCCTGCTGACCTGGCTACTCTCATTGGTGCCAGATAACTACACATTCCTCAAGATGCCTCTCCAGTCCCCTGGTGATGACCTCATCACATTCCGGGCACCGTTCGCCGTCATCGGGCTGCAACAGATGTGGTTCGAGGAGCAGTTGCGTCTGATCATTGCTGTGACGCCAATATATAGCATGGGCAATACGCCGACCAAATCAAAGAAAGCAAAGGTAAGTAAAGGTCCACAATTATCTGCTTGCATCATGCGTGAAAAACCTTCGTACCGAGACTAGAAGCTCATCTGAGGCGACTGGCGACGTCAACCACCACTTGGCTGGCAAATACTTGACATGTTTGAGATCTGTTCATTGGAGATTCTTCATAAAAAGTGCTAGGCTTCCAAAATTTGTTATTCTGAAGAAACCGTACTCCCTGCCTTTCACAATCTATATCTCCATTGCTTTCATGTGATGCATTATGAAATCTTGTTTCCAGGCTCGAGATGAAACCACTACTCCCTTTCAACAATCCCTAATCAAGTTCCTCTCAACGAACACACTTCATACTGTGTGCCCCTGGCTGGCAGAGCTTGTCTCTATGGACGTGACAAGCCGCGACATGATGCAGTCAGACTCGGATTCCTCCAAGCCGCACGTCTACCGTCCATCGTTACCCAACATTACAGTACGACCGTTGTCGACATTTCTGCAGGTCAATCCAGACCCAAATTCCACCCGCAAGATTTTCACCACTCCCTGTGGCTTCTTCTGGCAGACCGTGGACAGCGACGAGCAGTTGTGTCTGTTAGATATTGATGAAGAACACATGGAATCTGAGACCCAGATCACCATGTCGCTGATTTATAAGAAGGTTTTCACCGACCCTACAGCGATGATGGGGATTCTGAACCGGGTGCTCCAGGAGGGTTTGGATATCAGTGGCGTGCGTTTGACCTACCCTGCATCATCCATGATGAACACTACCCCAGAGGGACAAGGGAATACAGAGCTGGAAATGTTGAATAAGATCGGGCCAATATTAGCTGTGGGGATCAGGGGAGCATGTGCCAGGACAATATGGTTAGACACCATCGGCCCTGCAGATCCTATCTTAGCGAGAAAGACTGATCCAAAGTCTCTGTGTGCTTTATTTGGAGGGAATTCACGTGATGAGTGCTTGCTATTCTGTCCTCGTAATCCCGGGAGGATCATCTCGGAGCTCGTTCTATGGTTTGGTGGAAGAGTGCCCCCTAGTGGCGTCATTGATGTCGGCACACCAACGACGCCAAGAGATCGCGCAAGAAGTGGCAGCCCAAAATCTCGCAAGACGAAGAAGGTCCCGTTCTCCACCGATAAGAAGGATCTCGCTGTTCCTTCTCACCGTCCCCCGGCGTTGCTAACAGCCATGACCCTGAGCGATGTCTTCATGGCCATCTCCCCTCTCCTGCCGACACAGTGCCTTGGTCTGATTCTGGTGGTCTGTCAGAGGAGGGGCTACCAAGTACGAGGGATACGACGTACTAAGCTCACATCAAAGAAGGCCAACTGTTTAGGTAGGTGTGATTCAGTCTTCTGGTCTTTGGCTATTAGTATGAAGAAGTATCACATGCAAAGGTGGAAAGTCAGCGAAGTATCTGGGGACAATCTGATAGGCTTCTAGGCTATAGAAGCTAACCGTAAAAAATGTCCAGTCTTTTGATGGTAGATACGTTAAACAGGGACGAAACATTAGACCTGGGACAGTGAGCCCAAGGCATCTGCTATACTATTGTGCCTTTTATTGCTTGAAATGTGATCTTTTATGTTTATTTTGAATATTATCCTCTCCACTGCAGGTCTGAGTGGCCAGCAGCTCACAGTATTCAGCCCAGCTTCCCCCACATCGCTGTCCTCCTTTGACGACAAGTCCTTCGACTTTGATTCACCGCCCGGAGAGTCACGGCGACCTTGCACCCTCCTGCTGCTCAGGAAGGAGAATGCTATGCACAATTCAGCTAGTCTGATTGAAGCCTTTATGGTACAGATGTCATTACGGGGTGTCCTGGGTAGGTCACAGTTTCTTCTTTCATTGTTCAATTTAAAAGGCACCTGGATTTACTTTAAATTTCTACCAGAAATCAATCCTATTCCTAGCGTAGGGTAAGCCATCTGATTGTTGTTTCAGGTCCCATCCAACATGGTACAGAACTCAAACTGAACTCGAGTCATCTCTTCCAAGCTGTCTCGTATTCTGATGGTCTACTTCATTCTATGGGTGGAGACTTCACAAAGGTAAATGCCATTTATCTTTTTTATCTTTCTGTAACCTATCTGCTTTGTGTTTTGAAACTTTCCTTGTACTTGAAAACTGATGAAGCTGGTGCTATAATGAGAAATATGACATATTCTTATAAAAAGTCCAGCCCCATGTCTGGGTTTTTGGGCTTGGTGGTTGATGGTCTTGCCCAGAAAGGAGGCTTTGATGACAGTTAGAGACTGCTGCCTGTTCTGATCTGATGTGAAAGAGAGAGAGTGTTCTATCCTTGCAGACGCCTGATCATGAGATCACCCCAAGCCCGAGCTACATCGCCCCAGCACTCTACACGAACCCCGAGATGGAACAGGTGGTCACCATGGCACTGACAGGCCGCCACATGATGAAGACAGCTGGCATGTTCGTTGCCAAGCTCTCCAACCTCGTCCCCTACGCCAAATCCGGCTACAACTACTCACACGAAGGCTTTGAGATCTTGGGGATCAAATGGCTGCCGAGTCTCAGCAATAACCAGGCCAAGGTGCTGACACCATATGAGATCGGGGACAGGCATTGGAAAGCAAGCATCCATACACTGACTTCAGGTAAAGTCTTAGGATGCCTTTATGCATTAGTAGATTAGTGGTCATCTCCTCCATCCATCCCCTTCTGAAGTGTCAATAGATCTTCATTGTTGACACCTATTTTCATACAGCATGTAAGTCTCTGCCAGTACAGACCTTGGTGGCTATCGGAAACACACATAATGGAAACTATCAATTTCATTTTCAGAGCCAGCACTGGTGTTAGTCGTGCGTGGTGTGAACGCCTTCCAGCGCTTGAGCAACATCATTGCGACCAAGACCCCTCCCCAGTCAACCAACCACACGATCCCACTAGAGAAACTCATGTCTCCGTCGCCAGAACTCGCTTACGATTACACCACCAAGTTCTTCCATGACAGAGAATTATACCCAGATCCTCAGATGAGACCGTTGCTGTCGTACTTACCTGATATCAAGTGGCTTTCACCTGGCTGTGCTTGTGCTGTGGAGGCAAACGATAGGTAGGTTATTATGTTAGTCTCAATTAGGGGAGGGCATTAGACCTGTAATCCAAAGTCCTATTGATTGAATCCCAGTCAAAATACTTCTCCTGCATTCAGCCTGTCTACAAAATCAGCTGAAAACATTTTTGCAACATATGAAAGTAAGCCACCATTTTGTATTGTAGTGCCAAATCCCTGAGAAAGTCAAAGAGTAAGACGTCCAAGTTAGACTCCGCTACCAGGACAACAGAAGAGTCAATATTCCATCAGATGCTGGCTGGACCACGCCAACTGACGACCGTGCTCGTCATCAAGCCAGATGGAGTCCGGCGAAACCTGGCGAAAATTCTCAAGAGAATCGATCAAGAGGGTTTCTCCATCATCGCCTGGAAGCATCTGGTCATGACGGCAGAGCAGGTGGAAGGCTTGATTTCACAAGAGGAGTGCCAGGTTAGTACTGGTTTTCCACACCAAGCAGTGGCTGCAATCCAACTGAGTTTCATAGTTCCCCATGCTCATTTAGGAGAGACTTGTATCATCTTTACTCCTTTCAGAACGAGGTGATATTCAACCAACACAAAAACCACCTGACTTCAGGACCGAGCGTGATCCTGACCCTCCAGCGGGAGAATGCTATCAAGAAGCTGGTCGACCTCCTCGGGCCGAGTGACCCACAGCAAGCCAGGAGGCAGAGCCAGTTCCTCCTGAGAGGGGCTTTTGGCATTGACCCTGTCTCTAATGCCTTGTATGGTAAGTTATGAACATTTTGTGCAGACAATTTTTGGACAGTTTTAGCTTTGAATTGCAATGAATATTGGTGAAGTCAACTGAGCAGCGCATACATGTAGCAATAATTGAATGCTATCTATTTCTTACAATTTTAGGTTCGACAAACTATGTGAAATCCATCAAGGAGCTGAAACTCTTCTTCCCTGACGGTCTCTGCTGCAAAGAAAATGACATCTTAAAATCAGAAGAGATTGTTTTCCCTGCGGTGGATGACAACGTTGATATCAAGCGCTGTAACAAGAGGGCGCTAGTAGTTGATGAGGCTGGACAGAGTACACTACACGTCTCGTCGTTGACTCAGATGAACTGTGTGGTACTCACACCTCCACTGCTGCAGCGTGAGAGAAGGGGCAGGAGATGTGGCTTTGTTGATGTCATTGAGGGGTTAACTTCAGCTGGGTAAGTTTGTTCTTACTGTGTTTGCTCTGGTACGCCATTGTTCCATGCCTCAAAGTTTGGGCACCAATTGGGGTTCTTGGAATAGTGAGACCATCTGCAACTCGGGAGGAGGGCTCTACTCATGTTTCTCACTTGGGTAAGATCCCAAGCACCTGGTACAGTATCTCGTGATACAGCCCACCATGATCTCTTGACTCGGGAGGAAGGCTCTACTCATGTTTCTCTCTTGGGTAAGATCCCAAGCACCTGGTACAGTATCTCGTGATACAGCCCACCATGATCTCTTGACTCTGGAGGAAGGCTCTACTCATGTTTCTCACTTGGGTAAGATCCCAAGCACCTGGTACAGTATCTCGGGATACAGCCCACCATGTTCTCTTGACTCGGGAGGAAGGCTCTACTCATGTTTCTCACTTGGGTAAGATCCCAAGCACCTGGTACAGTATCTCATGATACAGCCCGTTCTCTTGACCGCAGCACTGCCAAACCGATCAGCAGCTGAATACAAAACCCTTACCGAGCCATGACCGATACGACTGATGCTCCCTACTACCATCTCTTAGAAACAGATCAGCTCTGACTTACGTTTGGCCTTTCGTTTCAGATTTGATGTGATCGGAAGCAAGCTGATCTGGTTCACGGAGAAACAAGCAGAGAACTTCCTGCATTTGAGTGACGCTGGTAGCTTTGCGTTACTGCCCAAACTGCTGAGTGGTCCATCCATTGTCCTCGCTCTACAGAGAGATAACGCTGTACTCGCCTTTGACTCGTTCTTGGGAAGGTAAGATGAATCATTTATACACCTCAACGTTAGGTATAACTTTGGACAAGATGACCCTGTCGAGTTTGTCTGAGCCAGTCTCTAACCCTGTCGAGTTTGTCTGAGCCAGTCTCTAACCCTGTCGAGTTTGTCTGAGCCAGTCTCTAACCCTGTCGAGTTTGTCTGAGCCAGTCTCTAACCCGGTCGAGTTTGTCTGAGCCAGTCTCTAACCCTGTCGGGTTTGTCTGAGCCAGTCTCTAACCCTGTCGAGTTTGTCTGAGCCAGTCTCTAACCAACTGTTTTTCATTGCAGTGAATTTCAGCTGGATTCGTTGCTGGTTCGATATGGTGAACATGTCATGAGGTTGAAGGACACAAAACAGGTAGGAAACACATTTCACTCAACCAAAATGCAAACAGCTGTATATGAATGGTTGTTTCTTGCCTCAGAATGTAGTATACACCAGGGCTTGTACATGTATGTTCAAAACAAATGAGTTATTGGTATTATTTGGTACATGTAATGTAGCTTTTTCTCCTCAAACCAGAGGCAGCACTGTTTGTAGTGTTAGATTCTTTTGTTGGTTAAACTTCATTGTGCAATTTAACAGTCACAGGTCGACCATTGTAGCATGGCCGTTGATAGCTCAGAACTCAATCCCTTTGTCCACTATGAAGTATCCCAACCCTCCTGTATTGTATCACTCCAGGATGTTTCAGATACCTGCATACCTTTGAGTTGAGCCTGTTTATCTTGAAACCGACCCGTCTGCTCGATGAGCAAGTCACAGGCCACCAATAATGGACAAATCTTGCCCATAATGATCAATGTTTGTTCACAAATCATGGCAAGAATGGTCCAAGGATTAAAATCTCTGGAATTTTGATATTCAAATGTGGCCTCGTGTTATGGGAAAGTCAGATTTGCTAATCGGTTGTGTCTGTGCTCGGTGAACTATCTTTCAATATTTGGGTAAATTTGGTGGAATATGTTGAAATTATGCAAAGCAGGTGGATATTGTCCAGTGTTGATTCCTGAAGGAAGCGAAATCCAATTCAACTGATTGTTTGATTGTCTCCATGAGGCGGTGTGAAGTTTATTTTGGCTTTCTCTTATTCTGACTTTTGACGAGGCCTTTTGTGTGAAAGTGGCAGCGAATATCACACAAAAGGCATTACACGTTTTTCTCAGAACTGTTTTTGGCATCAAGATTTACTCACTGCATCTTAAAACTCAATGGTTTTCATGCCGAATGAGCAGCAATCTATCTGCCAATATTAGCTGGCAAAATAATCAAGAATATTGATTTGAAACCAAGGTTGAGTCGAGATAAGCATCACCACAGTGCAGCTTGGGATAGAGTAAATCTTTGGTCTGAGAAGCAAGAGCCAAAACAAACTCCCCCCGAATCTTTCCAAGCTTTTCAACCAGGTCATATCAACCTGTAACATCAGGTGACACAACAAAGAGACTGAAGTTTGATTTCTTTCTACGGCTCATGAAATATCCACCAAGGCTGAAAGCCGGCTTGAAATCTGACTCCAAAACCCATCACAGTTGAACTGGTTGGAAACGATTATCCAATTGTCAAGTGTGAACCTCCCTCTGGCAATAAAACTAAACCCACATAATTTGGTGAAAAAAATTACCAACTTGTATTTCAGCCCTTAGGGCATTTACTGATTTAGTTCAAAAGTTGAAATCGAAAAATCGATTTGTCATAATTAATCAAATTGTTTGTAATTATATATTTCATTAAGTCAGAGATCAGGTGACCTCATGTGGTAGGTTGTACAATCAGTGTTAACTTGGGGTAATTGCTGGACAGATTTTTCTTTGCGGGGCGGGGGGTGTTGTTGAAACCATCTGCTTTGAAATTAATTGTGATTTGAAGTGGAATCTTGAATTTATTAGTCATTTCTTAGTTATCTCGGTCTTTGCTAGAGGGAGGCAGTGGATTTTAACTGGCCAGTGAATTGTCATATAAAACCACTCAATAGTTTGTAAACAAAGTTACACACTCCACCCAAAATACATTTGACATTTTACTATGTTGTACTGTAGTAACTTTATAAACTTTGAAAGAAAACAAAGGTCCAAACCTCAGTTTGTATATTGAAACAAAACAAACATACATTGGTTATGTCAGCTGGTCATTTCACAAACACAACCAGACAAAACACATTGTCCAATTTCACACCTGACTGAACTGAACAAATTCACTGATTCTGTGTATTAAGTCTAACACCAGATGGCTTTAGGAGGTGTCAGTAATCCTAACTAGCCATTTAGAGTTATAGACTTAGTATCCTGGGCTGTTCTGGTCAATTAGGTAATCTTTCCACTCGGTGGGTCAGTTTGTGTGTGTGATGATTTGTTGTCATGTGTCTTCAGGTGTTTTTAAATAGCAGCTGCTGGGTTCAAAGTTTAAATTGAATTTGATGCCCAAGGCATAAGATGGAAAACTTCTTGAGAAAATAAGTGGAAATTAATATTTGTTTCTGTGATAGTTGGAGCATGAAGTCTTGAAGTGGTTGAGCCATAAATGAAATATATAGCTCATTAGATGTGATATGTTGTCATTCAATCCGTATCCTTACTGCTATGGGTGCCTCTATCTTAGCATGCCAGTACCCATAAATGGCTGTTTAATACCGCACAGTTGCAAATGCAGATTTCTGACACTGAGTGATAGAATAAGTGTCTCAGGTTGTATTGACCAATGACGAACCTCAGACATTCTAAACAGTCTAACATTATCTAACCCGGACAGGCCCCCTCATCAAACTATCTCACAGACAAATGGAAGTTTAAGTGGTGCGATCACGCCCTAAGTGAGAAAACTCAGCCTAAAATTGGACAATAATGATGTGCTGCCATTGTGAGGGAGCCAGCTGCCTTATGCAAACAAGGCCACGCCAGGCATCACAGAAGATTTGTTGAAATTTCACCCAGAATATCCCTTGGTTTTATTTCTGGTTGAGCGAATCTGTTTGTAGAGAAATTAAAGTGAAATTAAATCTTTGATTATTTGCGCCTCCCGTTTATCTTGTGCAATCTGAACAACCCTTGAGATATAACTTGATGGTGTGAAACATTTAAGGGGCAGATTCAGTTTCACTGATTACATAAATTGTGTTCCCGGTCCCAAAGGGAGGGCATGGTGGTGTATGTTACAGAGCTGAAATCTGAGAATTTGTCCCATTTCTTTCTCAAAACGACTTGTACTTTCTGAAATGCTGTTTGGCTATTTTGCTGTGCCTGGCAGTGTGTTTCTGCCAAGTGAATCCTTATTGGTCTCTTTCAAAGATTTGTTCGACACCTTCAAAATGTCATTGGTCAATCTGAAGGATTGGTCAGCCCCCCCCTTCTGTCAAATTACTAAATGTCAAGGTTGTAATACTTAACCATGTTTTCTTGTCTTATTTCAGGTTGAGAGACTCCTCCTTTATTTCTTTGATGAGTTGATCCCAGGAGCTCAGGCAAGGATCGTCGAGAAATTGTGAAATGTTGAGATGAGAAATGCTGGATGCAGGGTTGCCAGGCTTGTTACTGATCTCTCTACCAAGCTGCTTGCCAAACATTGTGAGATGTAAAGTTTGAAGATGGTCAGGATCAACATTGAGGATAGTTTGAGATGATTTCTGACACACAAAACTGTGTCCTCAACAGTCAATGAAACAAAACTGTCCAAGAGTGATTTGCGTCCCCAAGGGGTGTAATCAAAATCAGAATAAAATGACAGATTCTGTATCTAGATTGTGAAGTCCGTCCAGAGAGAAGAATCAATTGAGTGATCATTTGTACTAATTTATAACGATTACCAAAATGAGATTTTAACTTGTTTGATGTGTATGTAAAAATGTTGCCAAGCAACAAGAGTTAATGAAATTACCAGTAGGAAAACATGCCACTCACTCAAAAGTGAATAGTTTACTCTAATTTATGATTTATACTTTGTGTGATATTTTCCAGTCCATTTCTAACAAACTCATCCTGCTGAAGTGAGTGATCATTAATCCATCCATGGAATAGACTTACCTGTCCATTCCTTGAATGAAATAGGCAACTTGGTGTATTTTCAGTGGTCTCTAGTTTTCATGTTATGAAACGTTGATATCAGTTACAATTCTCTTGAGGTACTGAATCTGCCCGATTAAATAAATGGATGAATTTGTGATTTTGCAAATTCTAAATGATTCTTCTTAATGACATCAGACAAGTTGATGATGTGGAGAATCTGAAAAGTCTTGATTTATTCTAATGATGATTTGTCCATTTTTGTAGATATTGCTGCCAGGTTAAGAGTTTATGTGGGATATTTGCTGTGTGAGGTGAGATAAAAAAGGGACTACTCTAAAAAGACATTCCAGTTAGGTGAATCCGTCCATTTATGTTGTGACCTGATCAAAGATACTGTAAATGACAAAAAGATGTTCAGAAAATGTTTAGTTTTCTCAGAATTACTTTCAGCTGTATTACGTATGAATGACTTTTGATGACAGACCCCGTCCTTGGCTGCCTGTAGAGGTGCTTTGAGTTTCTGGGTGTTAAAAGTATGGTTGTCCGTTTTTTGGGACATCCTATATGTCCTCTTAAGTAATTCTGAGAAAATCTCACTGTTTTGCGTTATTGTTCATATTTGATAGAAGATTCTATTTTGCACTGTTCACGTCAGTTGACACTGGTTTTCAATAAAAAATGTTTGACCAAAGAAGTCTCTGTTCCTTTTGTCCTCTTTCTGTGCACTACCAAATGATCTGAACCATGAGAAAGGGTCTCTTGTGGTTCGTTTGAATTGACCAGAACCTGGTATAGACCCTGGAGTGGCACACCACAGACTCTGTCTTTGGATGGCACATCCAGGGAAGACCTGTCTGATCCTGAAGTGTGCTCCAGAGAGATGACCAGAGACGGCCAGGTTGTACCTGTCTTCACAAGCATAGTGAGATCACCAGACTAAAATATTAAGGGGTCATCAAGGGATCAAGGTTGTAATGAAATGGAAAGCGCCCCTTGCAACCCGCACCCATATCGCACCTGTCATAAAATATAAACCTCTCGGTCATTTCCCATGTAATTTGCCAAGGACGCTTGGACTCTCATTCAGAGTGAAAACGTCCATTTCCGATCCTGAACAATCACACGCCTCGAACGCGACCAAAGTTCCTCCCAGCCGTTTATGAAATTGGCTAAATTTAAATAAAATTGCTAGTTTGCCGCGTGGCTGCACTTAGCAGGGAAATTCAACTCCACTGGCTCACATTGTCAGTTGACTTGATCCGAGTTCTACAATGTCGCGCGTTGTGAAAACGGATTTGCAATGATCGTTTGGAGTGTGCGGACAGCTTTGGATGTGGCAATTGTCTGCAGTGGTCCTTAGGTTCCCATGAGAGGTAAATGTGGTCTTTCCCGGGATCGTGAGGCGGTTCACTTTGCAGGGGTTCACCTGTGGGAGGAAATGATTGGGGTATGTTGACTTTGAAATTGTGGACACGGTGGACGTCGGTCACGCGCTGAAGGACGAGCGAGGTCGAGCGAGTGACGCGCTGAAGGACGGATCTGAGGTCGTGCTGGTTGTGACCGCTGTCCGTTTGAGATTATCGAGTATCACCTTTTGTCTGCGAGCCACACACCCTGTCACGCCCACAGTATTCTGTATAGCCAAGCTTGGACAAAACTGCAACGTTGTAAAAAAAGTGGAAGGGATAAAGGCGCATTTTTCTTTCGAGGGTCTTCAAAAAGAGCGGACGCCCCAGCTTGATAAGCGCAAGACTGGTGTCTGCCACAATGGGCTGCACTTTACTTTCCTGAACGATTTGGTCTCTCAGCCGCAGGGAACTATGCACAGAATCTGTACCTTTTCCCAGAAAGATATTTCAAAACATAAGTGAACATTGAAAAATGAAATTCTGCATTCTTGACATTGCGCGCCCTTTTTATATGACACGTGCCTTAAAGACGATCATGTCCTGCCGCAAGTTGGTTCAAGATGCCGCGAAGTGGCTCTTGAATGAAGTGGTAAAATGATGGTTTCGACCTGAAGTGTACCCGAATTCGCCTCGTTATATGTGCCTGCCTGCCTAAAGTGGTAGACAGTGGCTTTATCCACGGCTTCAAAGCCGGTAAGTCAGTGGGAAAGGACAGGGTGGGGGACTTGTGTGGCAGGCGCCGTTTTGGGACTGTTTCGGTGTTAATCGGCAAAAGGTACCAGTATTTGAGTCTGTTCACAAGTGGAAATGCTTGCCACCCATCCACGTGCAAAGAGAATAGAAAGGGTGACATGTACATCATTAATATATAGTGAGACTACACTGGAACAAAAGTCTCCCGGGAACAAGTGCTCTAGAAGAATAATATCAGCCCTTCGTCACTCGTGCAGTGGTTAAGTTTTTGTCTTTGACAGTCACTGCGGGAACAGTATGTTCTTGGCGAGGATTGGTTCCACCATTGTCTGCACAATCTCAGTAACAAAACGGCGAAACCCGCCATTTTTTGTCATTCGTCTTGGCCGCCAAACATGTGTCCGACATCCTCGCTCTACTATGACATCGACTTCAGGTTGGAAAATACTGAAAATCATCTTCACCATTTCAAAATGGCGCCTGTCACGACCCAGGGTTTATTGGTCAATCGACTCCCTCGGGAACTAGATGATGGAGGTGCCAACACGTCAAGAGGTCAAAGGTCGTATTGACCAGCAGAAATTGGCGAATTGGCCATGATGGATGAACAAACTCGAATCAGAGTTTTATTTGTTCGAGATCCTATCTACCTGCCCAAAACAAACAAGAGATAATCCGTTACCAGACGACAGGTGACACGTGACCAAACAAAGATGGCCGCCGGTATGTCCAGTTGATTGATTGGATCATGACCCTTGTTCAAAAATCTCGTTCCGAGGTGACATTTGTGCGTGCTTTGTCAGCCTTTGTAATAGACGATTAGGCAATGGGGACGATGGATTTCGCTTTCTCATGCCCCTGGTGTAGTATTTGCATGCTAAATGTTCGCCAATGAGTATTTCAAAGGACCAAATATTCATATTTGAATGTGAAAGCTTCAATTAAATCAGATATGTTAGACGAATGTTTGAGATCGTCAGCAGGTGCCGAGGCCGACCTTTCAAAACCACGGCGCCCCCTCTTGGCAGGTTAAACCTTTAATTATCAGTCTCGCGAGGAAAGCATTTTTCCCACGTGGACACTTTCTCTCATTCTTGAAACCTAACATGGCTAATAACGCGGCTAATCATTCTCAAATAGTTGATGCCACACCACCCAGCAGCGACCATCATTGTTCCTCTCCATTGACCTGTGACATGGACACCATTAGCGGACGCTGGTGCATGGTAGTCATGGAAACAAAGCCACACGACACCCTCCGGAAGTCCCCGACTCAATTGTGGTCCCATGTGAAAGTTTCGTCGCGTCATGACGAAGTTAATCCTCGAAATAACTTTGTTTATTTTCTCGGAGGTTCTCAGAGCATTTGACCGAGAGGTATTCGTTTATCATTTCTTGAGAGGTGGCTCCCTAGTTTCAAAATTTGGCCGATTTCTGATGCAGAATGAGCATGGTTGGGAGTTGGCGGGATTAGTTAGTCATAAGTACCTCTGACTACACCGATACGCCATGATATCCTATCATAATGTCAATCAAAATCTACGCCAATTCACTGACTTGCCCGACTTCTCAGATGTTTTTCGGAGTACAAATTGCTCGGTTTCCGGTGTTCTCATCCTGAATGCTGTTTCCATGGCAATAGCTACGTGCTTGCAATTAAAATGCTTAAATTTTGAAATCCAGTCAAAATGTTCAAGGTTTTTGAGATGATTATTAGCGCACAGGGGAAACTCAGACCAATTGGAAGAAAACTGGGTAACGTCGCGTGATATTGAAATGAAATAATATTTCATTGAAGGTAGCTTTTATTAAGCTTTATGTAATAGACAATGCACTTTGGGGAACTTGGCGATGCTGCAAATCTGCCCAGGCAATTAGCAGCTAATGGCCCATTGAAAACATATCCAAGGATCAAAATGATGCTGCTTCTCAGGCAAGACCAACTCCATCCCCTGATACTGTGATCAGCCCTGCAATTTACCTTTGGCAAGTGAGGTTTCTAAGGCCCCATAGATGTTTAGTCAGTTTATAGCTTTTTATGTTTTCCTTCAATAATGCACCCATCTCTATCAGGTTGGCGGATTTCCTCTTTTCCAGGGTTCTTATCTCCTCTTTATCTCCTCAACAATGTGGTTCTCTCTGTTTATTGTGGGACATTCTGTGTTGGTTTTTGGCTCGTATTCCTTGCTATTGTTTAATCAGATGGTGAACAATTTCCCCTTATTTGATGTTGTTACGTTGAAGGTTACTAACATCTCTAATACGGTTGATGCATTGTCAATTTTGAGAGTGGCAAGTTACGGATTTCATTTCAGAATAGTTCCATTCCAAATATCTAAAAATCGATCGTCATCGGACGGTTTACATTTGTTTGCCAGGCATCTCTGGCCAGGTTGCTGCTCAGTTAGGTAGAACAGAAATAACAGCTTCCAGACATCTCGATACCAACCTCAATTTAGAGTTAAATAATTATTTTAAGCTATGATTCCCGTCGAATTCAGGAGATGTAACTGAGGCAACCCCTATCTATCTGCCCTACTGGCCAAAGCAAACATGGCCTCCTTGGACAGTCAGGCTTTCGCAAATCTCATCTTCTTAGCAGCAACGGGACAGTTTCGATCAGCATTCAACTGGAAACTATTGCTGCTTGATTTGAGTTTGACAAAATGATTCCACTCTTGGGTGTCCGAAGCTCCGCTTCGGCATATGGCCCATTCATAGTGTGCAATACGGATCCCACGAAATGCCGGCCGGTTGAAATTTAGCATATATTGTTCACACTCCACCTCTCAGAGAACTTTGAATCAAATATCTTATGACTAATTATTTCTTATCAAAATTGATAATCCTCCTGCAGAAATCTTCAATTCAAAAACCTGTATTGATCTCACGGCTAATAATACTTGACCCTGCACTGCGGGATTATTATAAACCGTAGCCGCCATTTTGAATTTGTTGTTGCAATGGGAACCATCTTGCCCAGCTACCTTCCGCCATGGTTTTTCAGCAGAAGGCTTCTTTAAAAAAGACCTTCGAGGGACGGGATCAATCAAAAAATGCATCCAAATGCGCCGCATTCAAAACAGATTAACCTCGAAATTATATGAAGAATTTGCATAGAAGTCGTTCTCATCTGACGTGAGTGTTTACAATGTGAAATGAGCTCGCGATGATATTTCCTCGGAATCAAACGAATCAATATGGTCATGAAAACAACCAACCGAGATGTTCTCCGCACATCGTCGTCCATTTCCAAGATGGAATGTCAAATTTAATCTCTATCAATTCTGGCATCTCGCCAAGATAAGGGGATGTCTGCTGTCATCTGTCAGCATTTCCAATGTTGACAATTCTGGAGCTTTACAAACACATCGTCAGGTGAAAAGTTTTCAGATGATTTCAGATCATTTTTTAGAGTGATATTAATTTCCGATCGGTAATAAAAGCTAACACGCTTCCGCTATTCGAACAAATTTCTTAGTTTTGAAATAGTCGCCCGGTCGGCATGGTAGGGGTGTTTGTTTTTTCATGTTAGTTGCAGACGAGCGGGCGTCACCACCCAACACAATGCCCTTGGGCATGACGTCATGTAACTTCCGTTACGAACCTTCAAATTCGTTTCACTTGACGAATTATTTGATTTGATTTTGACGTTTCTTCGTGTAGCAATTAAATTAATTCCTGAGTCAAGATATTTGCTATAACCCGGGGGAATCTCAAGGACCGGAGTCAATGTCCTAGGGGTTGCACCGAATCCTGACCGTGGTTGCAGCCTGCAACTGACAGGTATGGTGTCAATTTCCACTCTAGCCGTGGAGGACCATCTTGAGAGGCGGCGAAGATGTTTTCAGAGTCAAGTGCCTTCTCCTGATAACATCGTCCAATGGATGATCTGATTGAGTAAATGGGACAGGGTCTTCAAATCACTTCATGAAAAGATTATGATTTGACTTTGTAATTTGAAATTAGATTGACCCACAACACTGGATATCTAAAATGCAACAAATCCCCATGATTTTCAAATGATACACTGGAGGCCGCCAATGCTAACCATATTTGAAGTGCATGGTGTGTAAATAATGAGAGTTCCTGGACTTTGCCATCTGAATGAAAAAAATAGAAAACATATAAATCAAAAATCACATATCAATTTGTTGTTTATTGAAATACAAACTGTTACGAATCATTGAAACTCCGAAACATTTTAAACTAAGCGAGATGAAGACGCTACACTCATTGCACAACCAAAATATCAAGACCATGTGAATCACTCAGTGGCCCTACAATAGGTAGGCTTGTGGCGTGTATTCCGTCAGCTTTGCGCAGTGGCGGTACCGTAGCCAATGAGGTTTATCCGAGGCGCGGTTATTGCTAGTTGAAAACTATACCCAATACCCCGCATTGACGCCCTCACGGGCGGCTCTGCAATTTTTTCAGGCTCCTACGGGAGCAGATAAACGAACAAAGATCAGATCAGAAGACTACACACTTCCGAGAGTGGGGTATGACAAAGGTCAAACGTGATCGTGGTGGAACAGTGGACTGACAAGGAGACCATTGATGGTCGTGCTGGAGGGTCATTAGCTCATTATATAGCCTCGATCTGCTACGCTGTACATCGAGTCTATGTGCTACCTCGAAAAAAGCCAGTAATTCCAGCCCAACGCATTTAAGCTTAAGCCATGATGAAAAACAGGAAGACCCTCGGTGTAAAAATAGTTTGACGTTACAAGGCTAGCCAACCAATCAGGCCATTGTTTCGTCAACCAATCATTTTCGCAATAGGCACCACGTACTTCGTCCCCTGGGGACGAAGTATTAGGGACGAAGTATTGGTCTAGAGGGTCATCTGCTATAAAGATCAGAAAAAACAACGACAAAAATCTTGGTAACGACGCATGAAAAATATACTGAAAATTATAAACAGCCAGTATTCGATTGTACTCCTAAAGAAGTGGCAATGTTCAAACGCAAGTCTTTCTTCGTTCTGTCGGGAGTGAGTGTCCCTGGAATGTTATTCCTGCCTTCTGCCATCTAAATAAAAAACACAGAGAATAAATAGGTCAAACATAACATATCAATTTGTTATTTATTGAAATCCAAACTGCCGAGAGTCATTGAAACACCGAATGATTGTAAATTAAGCGAGATGAAGACGCTAGACTAATTAGACAACCAAAATATCAAGACCATGTGAATCACTCAGTGGCCCTATAATAAGTAGGCTTGTGGCGTGTATGCCGTCAGCTTTGCGCAGTGGCGGTACCGTAGCCAATGAGGTTTATCCGAGGCGCGGTTATTGCTAGTTGAAAACTATACCCAATACCCCGCATTGACGCCCTCACGGGCGGCTCTGCAATTTTTTCAGGCTCCTACGGGAGCAGATAAACGAACAAAGATCAGATCAGAAGACTACACACTTCCGAGAGTGGGGTATGACAAAGGTCAAACGTGATCGTGGTAGAACAGTGGACTGACAAGGAGACCATTGATGGTCGTGCTGGAGGGTCATTAGCTCATTATATAGCCTCAATCTGCTTCGCTGAGCCTATGTGCTACCTCGAAAAAAGCTCCTGGGGACAAAGTATTAGGGACGAAGTATTGGTCTAGAGGGTCATCTGCTCGAAAGATCAGAAAAAACAACGACAAAAATCTTGGTAACGACGCATGAAAAATATACTGAAAATCATATACAGCCAGTATTCGATTGTACTCCTAAAGTAGTGGCAATGTTCAAACGCAAGTCTTTCCTCGTTCTGTCGGGAGTGAGTGTCCCTAGAATGTTTTTCCTGCCTTCTGCTAGCTAAATAAAAAACACAGGGAACAAATAGGTCAAACATAACATATCAATTTGTTGCTTATTGAAATATAAACTGTTACGAATCATTGAAACTCCGAAACATTTAAAACTAAGCGAGATGAAGACGCAAGAGTAATTGCTTATCCAAAATATCAAGACCATGTGAATCACTCAGTGGCCCTACAATACGTAGGCTTGTGGCGTATAGTCCGTCAGCTTTGCGCAGTGGCGGTACCGTAGCCAATGAGGTTTATCCGAGGCGCGGTTATTGCTAGTTGAAAACTATACCCAATACCCCGCATTGACGCCCTCACGGGCGGCTCTGCAATTTTTTCAGGCTCCTACGGGAGCAGATAAACGAACAAAGATCAGATCAGAAGACTACACACTTCCGAGAGTGGGGTATGACAAAGGTCAAACGTGATCGTGGTGGAACAGTGGACTGACAAGGAGACCATTGATGGTCTTGCTGGAGGGTCATTAGCTCATTATATAGCCTCGATCGTATGTGCTACTTCGAAAAAAGCCAGTAATTCCAGCCCAACGCATTAAAGCTTAAGCCATGATGAAAAACAGGAAGACCCCCTCGGTGTAAAAATAGTTTGACGTTACAAGGCTAGCCAACCAATCAGGCCATTGTTTCGTCAACCAATCATTTTCGCAATAGGCACCACGTACTTCTTCCCCTGGGGACGAAGTATTAGGGACGAAGTATTGGTCGAGAGGGTCATCTGCTGGAAAGATCAGAAAAAACAACGACAAAAATCTTGGTAACGACACATGAAGAGTATACTGAAAATTATTAACATCCAGTATTCGATTGTACTCCTAAAGAAGTGGCAATGTTCAAACGCAAGTCTTTCTTCGTTCTGTCGGGAGTGAGTGTCCCTGGAATGTTATTCCTTCCTTCTGCTATCTAAATAAAAAACACAGAGAATAAATAGGTCAAACATAACATATCAATTTGTTATTTATTTAAATCCAAACTGCCGAGAGTCATTGAAACACCGAATGATTGTAAATTAAGCGAGATGAAGACGCTAGACTAAATGCTCAACCAAAATATCAAGACCATGTGAATCACTCAGTGGCCCTACAATAGGTAGGTTTGTGGCGTGTATGCCGTCAGCTTTGCGCAGTGGCGGTACCGTAGCCAATGAGGTTTATCCGAGGCGCGGTTATTGCTAGTTGAAAACTATACCCAATACCCCGCATTGACGCCCTCACGGGCGGCTCTGCAATTTTTTCAGGCTCCTCCGGGAGCAGATAAACGAACAAAGATCAGAGAACAAAACGGTTCTGCGTGTGGATAGAGTGGATAGTCTGAGTGCAGGCGAATCGCGATGGTAATAGTACGATTTACTAAAAAGGAAAACACCACTGACATTGCTGGAACCTCATCCCCTCGAAAGATCAGAAGACAACAAACACATGACAAAAAAATTGGTACCGACACAGAAAAACTGCAGCCATCATTTGATAACACTCCTCAAGTAGTATCGACGTTCAAAAGCAAGTCTTCACTCCTTCTGTCATCTCTATAATCGTCAGTCGCGGGTACATGTAGGAGTGTAGCATTAGATTAACACGACACAGTGAAACGGAACCCTTCCCGTTGTAGTAACGGATGCCTAGTTCTTTTTCCGCAGCGAAACAAGCGTAAATCACGGGTTCTTTTATGGAGGCCAGCTGAAGTAGCTTCACTGAACAAAGGGTTGGTCAGTTTACGGCCACAAACAACATAAAGCTGGGCAGTTTGTCACCACGAACAAGGCTGTGTGTTCTCTTTAATGTTATTAATTAGAGGTTGACTCTCCATTACGATCCCACAGAGCAAGGCAAGCATCTCTTGCAACAAAGGGTGGCCGCTATTAGCCTCGGATTAATTTGGGCCAGAAACTACCAATCAGAGAGGTAATTGACACCCTCGTGATGGCGATCACCCGGCACCAATTATCTTGGGGGAAATGACGTCAGAGTGGTGACCGACCGGGATCATGCGTAATTTCTCATAGTTCTGTAGCTGATTCCAGTTATTCTGTTCAATCAGGACAGTTACCGATAGCAATGTATACTCTGCACCTGTGATATTGGTTCGTCCATCACTCCAATGTCTGAAAGTGCCATCGTGAAGATTACCAGACCCCGAGTGAAGAGAGCACCCAACCTTCATAACAGAAACATTTACAGTATCGGGAAACCAAAGTGATGTTAAGTTGGTTTGTTATTGGTCCAAATAAACAGCTGCAATTGATCGAGCCTGACGGGCATAATGGAATTTTTAGTCAAGTGATTTTGCTCTTTTGGGCACTTTGGTGGCTGCGGTTTTGTCGGTCAAGAGCTTGAAAAATATCAGGGTTGGTCGGTCATTGCGCGTTCACCTTTCAACCAAAATGACCGCCTCGACCCAATCCTATCCTGCTGATTATAGGGATGGTGTGAAAGGAAAATTTTCCCAAATTTTGTTGAGTCAGTGATTGCCCACTGTCCAAACATGGCCGCCTTCATCCCATCCCGTCTGCGCGCGTCATTCATATCACGCGAAAACACGCGCGCTGCACGTGTCGGTGCATTGTTGACCATGATAATGGCCCGGACTGGGGCACTCGGAATACAGAAGGGCGTGGGGAAAAGAGGGTCCATCATCAATCCATTTCCTGGCAATATTCGACAATTGCATGAGGGGCGTGAGATGAGAGGGCTTCAAAATCGCTCTTGACATGCGGCGATGGTATTGAGTCTAAATGAGAAATGTATATGAGGGCGTGGGTGATGGCTGATCTTGGTCCACCGTAGACGGTTGCGTGGGTTGGACTGGATGAGGTGATCGTGTTCGAACATTACCCCAGACTATTCCTTAATCTGCTCTTTTGGCAAGGCATTCGTTGATTATGAAGTCACGAAGTGGCACGCCGATAGCGAAAAATCGCAAGGCATGGCACAACACCCATTTGACGAGTCTAGCTCACTTCGGCTAGTCTTCTTACAAGACAGGTTTCGTGGTGTAGTGGTCATCACGTCTGCTTTACACGCAGAAGGCCGCGGGTTCGAGCCCCGCCGAAACCTTGTGATACTTTTTGTTTTACCAACAAATTGCTTGTTTTGATTGGCCACTGGGTGGGCTTTCTTGTCATTTCTCGTCGGTTTCTTCCATGTAATCGACAATCATGAGCAAACATACTATTGACACTCGCCTTTGTTTTGGATAGTTTGCTTGGAGTGAGTCGACAGTGAAGAGAGGGTTATGTTTAATTCAGGCATTGGTGGATAGAGGCGCAGTATGATCTCGATGAGGGGATAGAGCGTCCGGGGAACAACGGATTCTATGGCCTCTAAAGAACCATATAAATGTATATATGCATTTATACTGGGGACGGATTCTTAATGGGGACGGATTCTTTTTCGAGGGGGACATTTTCTGCTTCTACACTGATGTAACGGAGAAGAGGAAGCTACGAAACCAATAACATTGCCTGGAATCTTTCCTCTGACATTTTCTTCAAGGTGCATAGTTTCCTTCCACACCACTCGGGACTATTATGTGCAGAGAGCGACATCGAGAGCAGCACAGAAACAGCAATCCACAAAGACATCGTTTTTTTCCCAACAGTTGATTATTACGGTAACGAAGCCACAGAAATGACCAGTAATCAACTTTCATGAATACAATCACAATTCCCATCTCATTGTGCATTGCCCTGACCTCCCGACATGTAGGAGAGATTCGCGGCCAGAAAGGAAATTGACTGGAAACTTTATTGGGTGACGTCAGCGTCTTCCTCTTGATGAGGCATTTTTTGTTTTTCTGTTAATAAAGCGTGTGCCAGTGGTGAATAAGTCCATCAGCTATTTCGACACACGATTTGGCCTATACCATATGTTTTGCAAATGATCTAATGATTGGATTGAGAAAAGAAAATCGACCTTCGATCGAAAATAGCCCCTTAGTCTTACATCGAATGTTTGATGTTGACATGCGTAGGCACTCCTCCACGTTTTTGTGGCCACAAGTTTGGGCCTCGCCGAAAATTTCTTTCAAGGTACTAAAAATTAACGCAGAGGGGTACGAGTCTCTTTTAAACAATCATGTCTTCCATATATCGCGCAATTACTCAAAAATGACACGAGATAAATCCAGCGTGCACGCCTTGAAGATGCTCTTGAATGTGTAATTAGGTCAAGCTATGATTCCTCAATCTTTGACGTTTTTAGCTTCCAACTACGAAGAAGCCAAACAGGTACGGGTGATCATCAAGCAATCGGCAGCAATTGATTCGACCTGGGAGTGAGTCACTGGGCTCATCAAGGCGGCAGACCTACAACCACTCCCCCCGACCGTGTAAGGTCTCTCCATGTCAGGAGATGAAACCGAAAACCCTGCAATTTGCTGCGACGATTGAGAAGAAATCACCCGATCAACTCAAGACATTGTTTTTTGTTGATGCATCTGTGATAACGGCGCAATATATATGGGTCATACTTTGTAATCGAGGTTAGCATGATGCTATGTATAAAATAAACAATCCTGAAATACTACAATCGACCATTTTCTCGTTGAAATGATATTACGATTGGTCGCCTAAATAATAGGTGAAATGGCCAATCACGATGCGATTCTGTCTTGGCAGTAACACTGGTCACTCGGCTACCCAACAAATTGGGTAGAGGATTAAACCTCACATCAGTGCCACAATTTGAACCAATCAACGCATGCGTCATATTTGCTGCGTGATAACGAGATTTTAAAGGTAAAAACATGGCGTTCATATCAGCCCAGATCATTTTCCAAACAACATCACTCAACCAATCAGAAAGCTATTTTTCATGCATTTTTGTTTTGCATCCTGCATCAATATGTTTTCCTAATAATCAGTATTCATTGGTCTTGTTGTTATCCGGCGCAAATGTGCTGCTTCAACCAAATAAAAAACACGAAATAATCATTCAATTTCGCAGTGCACCGCACCGCGGCAAATATAAACATGTTTTGGTGCAGCTAAATCTGAACCTTTTTTTCCTTCATGTTCTGAGTACCGACCTCGGCTGCGAAATTCCGCAGCCCGGCTTCCGACTCTTCAAGCCAGGCTATACTTTTGCTCCTGTCAGGCCCTTAATGAACGGCTTGAAATGTTTCTCCCGGCAAGACTGTGGTCTATTCGCCCATTTCACTTCAATCCGCCTAACGGGCTCTCCTCACATGTCTCACCCAAGAAGCAGCAGAATCTGCACCTCTTCAGGATGAAATACGGTGCCTTTCGTTACCCTGACATACTCTGAATCTCTCACGAGATCCACCTTATGCAAAATAAATTATGGAACGGCATTGCTTATGCAGCAAATTTGGATTGCATTTTGCTGGCATTTCGCCATTTTTGGTAAATTTGCTGCTGCACGGTTCTTTAGCGACTTTCATAGCATCCAGGGTCGCACCTGTTTTCTGTGGATTATCATAATAAATCGTCATTTTTAGCTTCTCGTTGTTGTCATTGCTTATTCAGCGCGCAGAGAGCTAAAGCCGCACGCGAATGGATGGCGTAAAATGAAAAATCGATTTGCTGCAGTGCAGCCCGGACCATGTATCGTGAAAGAAAGTTCCGCGAAACCTACACTGTTTTGAAGATTCGCCTCGGTGAAAAATCAATATACAGGTTCCCACAGTTGATGAATGGAAGACATGAGCCGTAAAGCGGGAGAATCGCTGTCAGTCGTAATCAATCCGTTCCTCTGATTGGTCGATATTGCACAGATGGAGTATGGGAGTGGCTTGTAACGCACAAACGCAGGTAGAACCCGTGTGGAACGCTACCGTACTACGCGAATCAACTTTGAATGAGGGTTCCACTTCAATGAATCTTAAATTGAATTTTCAATAGGAAGATTTGAAGAGGACACTATAGTGAAGCATACATGGGAAAACAGACATAAGCATAGGATACTCAACAGTTTCTTACAAACAGGGACTTATGTATGGATAAACGTTTCACCTTAGGACCTGAACCGAATATCCCTTTTCCATTTATGATATCATTACCTCCCAATCTAACAACGTATCATGGACCTGATGATGCGTTGGGGTTTCGAGTCTAGCTAGGCCCTCTGCTCTGCTAGGCCTATGGGCTAGTATCGATACTGACCAAGGGTACACATGATAATAGTACCAGTATAGGACGGGAGGAATGGCATTTGTGGGGCTTGTGAAGTGGGTAGGATTATTCGTTATTCTGGAGCTACAGATCTGTAAAGCGAGTAAGTTGCCCTTTAATTATTCATCACTAATTATTCGTTCAATGTATTTCATTACAGGCTAGGTTTTCGTCGATATTCTCCATTGTATTGCGGGTGTTCTGTACTTGAAGTAACTCACGTTTTCACGACCGGTACCGCGTGATGAATGTAGTTTGTGAGTGTATGGGGGAAGACCTTAATTGTTTTAAGGTCTCTCAAGTAACGTATGCAATGAAATCAAACTTATTTTTCAAAGCTTTGAGGCAGAATAGGATTTGGCTGGGCTCAGTTGGGCGAAAACATGTTTAAATGATAACTTCAAATGAAAGGGTTTGAAATTTTGTGATCACATAGACAGAGTTCTGTAAGTATATTTCCTTAGAGTAGAAACACCGCTGTACAAGGTCAAGGTCTCTCGTCGGGTCTGTTTTCATCCTAATTAGCGCCCAATTTAATTCTAATTTTCTCATTTCCGAGTTGATGTTCGCTGTTGCTTCATGAGCAGGTTGCCTTGATCCTGATATCTCTAGTTTGTACCTGGTCGAGAGCTAATTGTCTGTTACTAATGACTGCTTGAGTTTATTTCGCCAGAACTTCCACACCATACAGCGGACTGACGATTTCCATCTATTAAAAAATCCGGACAACCATGAAAGGAGAACTCTTCTTAAAAACACTTTCGCAATTGACCCCCTTAGACTTATTGACGTTTGTCCGCTGTTACACCCAAAGATGTATCACAGTTAGACGGCTCATATTTCACTGGTCTGTGTGATATAACTCATCCTGGCAATGATTATTCTATTTTTGCAACCGATTTCAACTCCAAGCAGCCAAGTAGAGATCTGACGGACCAATATATATATATTCTATGTTTCTCTTTTTGCGTCCTGGTACAGACCTCAATGAACAACCGTGCGGCGGGCCACCGTGCCTTTACTCAACACTGCCTCGGAACTTCTTGACTGTTTGGATCCAATGCACTCGATTACCTCTACATTTTACCATGCGATACAAGAAATAATGTATTGATACAGCGAGTATAAGTATACATCCTTCGTTTACAATACTGTCATAAAGTTTATTGGGAGAATAAATATTAACAAACCAGCTGATGGAATCGTTTGGAAAGTTATGAAGAACACGGCAGCTAGTGTTACTTTCTGCCCGGATCTATCGTATTCCTGGAGACACTCACTGGTTTTACAATTACAATGTAATGTTTTCATCAATCGTCTTCATGGGATGGACGAGTAAATCTCTTCAAAACCACTGTACATCTAGTCATATTCCATCTCACCTCGGCACACCGTTTATCAATAGATTTTCGATGTGAAAAAGAAGAAGCTTTTCGAAAATTCCTTTTGGCTACTTACACAATATCATCTCGAGCACATACTGGCCCTCAATGTATTGACATTGCTCAGCTTCGAGACAATGCGCGGTGGAGACTTCGGACGGAGGTAATACCGCTGGAAGTTCAGTATGCTCGGGCAGTGAAGGGCTCCACTCACTACCTCTTTGGGGTACAGGAGGAGAGAGATCAAGGTGCAAGTGCGACCGTATAGTTTATCTGCGGTAGAGGCCACATTGGCACTTTCTCAGATCATAAGACGGAGTGGATGTCGAGCGATGCCCAGCTCAGATCAGTCGTAGCATTTGCTCAAACAGTGTAGTGGCGGCCTCAACAGCTGTCCAAGGTCCACGGACCTCCACATCTGACGGGCCATTTAATGTACTCGGGTCATTGTCAGATTTACTATGATCTCGTATGATAGATGACTATCACAGTATCAGGTTCCCTCTGATAATACTATCAAAACATCGGTAGGTTTGCATCAATGGTGACTTCTGAGTCAATGGGTTTTCGTGCTGATGGATACTCACGATCAAAATTGCGATGATGAGAGGAAAAGCGTTGCATTTTTTTCAAAATCTTTCGCACACGTGCAAGAGTGATCTCCAACTGGGACAAACAGGCTACCGCTTCGACACTGCTATCATTGCGGTCCAGTACCTTGCAAGGCAAGTCGCCACAGATGATTGGCAGTGCACAACATCACGTTAAAACAATTATGTCCCCATCAGTCGCGTCATATAGCACAATCACAATTTACAAGCCTTTCATTTGGTTAAGCTGTTCGCCTCAGTATGCCGATCACTGTTTGTAAACTTCCTTTAAAACAAGGAACCACGTTGTTTGATGTGTGCGCCAGATGGACACTGATCTATAACTCACAATGCATTGGTCACCGTGATGTGATGCTGTACATTCGGACACTCACATGTCGCCCTACAAAGAGTTTTTTTCTCTTTTGACTCTTTTAGGTTCAGTGAGGACAACCTCGGCTAAACAGTCCTACCAACATTGGCCATTGCGTCCTTGAACACAACCGAAAGACTTGTAGTTGCAAGCTCAAAGAATGAAACATACCCAGTGTATAGTTGAACAAGCCATTTGAAGAGTGTGTGTTTGATAATCTTGATGGACAACTGCAGACTAAATAGTTCATCGCCACCTCTGCCACCTCTGTGTCGTGGATCATGAAACTCCTGTGGTATAGTTGGTGTTCGTAGGGTAGGGTTAATGTGGTTCTGAGCATATCTCTGGAGGCCAAGCCCCCGGGGATTAGCCAGTCCGACCATCATTCATCGTTCGAGGGGTAAACCCTGCTCAGTGTCCTAAAATCCCCTGGATGGACTGCCTCTAAGAGCTTATGATAGCAAAGACCATTTAGTCCTACCACTGATTGAGAAGTCATCTAGCGTTCTGGGGCACGCGTTGTTGTTCTCTCGTCTTAGAATTGTGGATGGTTCTAATCAGATATAAAGACCTCCTATTAGTCGCACACGGCACTCATCCATAATTCACAACGAATCGATGTCGTTGTGTTTACGTTTTGTTTTAGTTAACTAGCACATTGATCTGTTTGCAGACAGAACTATACTGGCATACATCATACACAGGTCACTCACACGTGGCTCAGTGCAGCCAGCGATGTCCGACATACGTGCACATCAAGCAAATCATACACATGCACAGGTCATTTGCACTGCATGCAGCCAGCAACGTGTCCCCATACATACATATTGTACAACATGCACATCAAACATGTAGTACATCACGCAGAGGTCATTCGCACTGCAGATAAGAACGCCAGACATACACTTTCATGCACAGGTCATACTCTGCAGCCATCAGCATTTTCAGATATCATGTACGTACATCATGCACTTACGTGTGTGTGGTGTACACATCATGCACAGGTCATGCTGCAGCCTGCACGATGTCAGACGACATACATGACCGATGTACATGTCATTTGCAATGCAGCGGACATCAGGTCATTTGGACTGCAGCACACGAGGCATTTTCACAGCATATAAAACATATGAAGGTCATTTGCACTATATCAAGAACATTTCATCCTCAAGTTCATACCTTTTTTCACTTCACATGATTATCACACCAATTATGGCGTAAGGTAATTGCACTTGCTCAACAATTCTCGTAATGCAATGGTCACTTCGTTAGTCAGAGGACATCTCCCTTCCTTTGCAATTACTATTACGTGTGTCGAGTATCGCTGCTGTCCAAACTAAGGGCTAATTTGATATAGTAACATTAGGAGTGGCAAATTAGACGAGATAAAACAGGATTGAAACTTGAGGAGGAGGTTTCACTATAATTCTACGTAGGTTAGGTCACGGATATTTAGCACATACATATATGTGGTTAGGTAATATGTTTGTAACATTTGCGCCAGTACACCGTGCACAGAAGATATATTCAATATAAGCGTGATGTCATTAAGATCAGGCCGAGCTTGCCAATGATATCAACTGGTAGTACATGTATTTTGGACAAATTCCCGAATTAAATGTTACACACAACGTCATCCAGGTCTACTGGGGTTACGGCGTCTTTTGTCTTTCTACAGACGTCTGGAGTAATTTTGGAGACCGTCATCATATAGTAAGCTAGCATGACGCAACATTTCCCCACAGTGCCATGTGTAGCGTCCTCTTGAATACATGGTCTTAGTTCAAGGGTTACTGACCTAAATTTTACACTTGGATCCAAAATGTCGTGAGAAGGCATTTACTCTATAAGACGAGAGGCCCGCACCCACTGACCTTTTATGCCTCACTCCAGGGGTACGGCCTGGGGGAAGGTATGCTTTCAAAACATAATCGGAATTCTTCACTTGATAGACGTATGTATACACCTAGCGTGTGAGAGTTCATTCATATGATTATGATTGGCGATTAAGAATGATCAGTGTAAGCCACGTGCACTGCTTAAAGTGAAGCCGGCATGATATTGATATATCTTTAATACCGGTATGTGGCATTCGATATCTGCAGGCAGTAGTGTGTAGGCCTATAGGTCCCAAATTTCATTTAACTTAAGAACGTTACTGGCATGGGATATGAACCAATTACTTCTTCCGCGCTCCCTCACGAAGTCGTATCTTCATTAGAGTTTTCGAGATACGATATTCAGTTAGAAAAGTGAGAGGGCTGGAGGTGGGCAAATTCAAGCTCCTGGTATTGATGCCTATTAGATCGCGAAGCGGTCAGAAAAACAGCTTAAGCCACTTATGATCTTGATAGATACGTGGCGGCCATGCGCCAGAATGGAAGACACTCAGCCAGTGATTGATTCAGCATCAGTTTTGCAACATCTGACCTGACCTCGCTCCGCCGATCAGCCCAGCTGCCAAGCATGAAAACACTTAACACCTTCATGCATGCACTAATAGATCATGGAGCTGACCTATTCCTAAGCTTAGAGTGTTACTCTAAGTCCTCAGCGAAGAAAAACACTAAAAGAAAGGCTCTATTATTAAGTATATACTGTATATATGTTTATTATAGTACCAGCAAGTACAGAGTGAACGGTGCAGCCAGGGTCCGTGCTGGCGTGTATATGACACACTTTGAAGTGGGGCAAATGCGTGGCCCTAATTCACACCTGACAAGACGGGGTATTATGTTACACGAGGTGACAATTGTAAGGGGTCTATTGTTAATGAACTCAAAGGCTTTGTTCGAGAAATACAATCTATGCGTAATCATTTCAGTAAGGATTGGTGAAAACAATGGAATGCGTTGGACTCCACCAGCTCATGAACGGATACTTTCGATCATGGCTTCTCTTTTATGTGCAGTGAAGCTACCATTCCTGAGATGTCGGTGTGCTGCCTTGAAGTGGACACCCGCTGTCAGAATTCCACTGTTACTCTGATTGCAGTTGGACGGCAGTATTCCGGACCTCCTCTCAGTGGGACGGCTGGACAAGCTGACACCTAGCAAACATATCATTTGAAATTTCGATAATGCAACTGTGTGTTACGCCCTTCATATCGACAGTATACCCGCATTGGATGCAGGGCAGCAAGCTGTCTCTTGGTGCACGTGCGGGCATCACATGGCGCACGTGCAGTGTGTAACACGTGCTGGAAAATACAAAAATCATACAATTAAATCAAAGAGGTGTTTAGGTGACAACTATCGTTAAATAACGATTTATCATTCGGTTGGGTTCTTTCTGTTGGTTCTTAACATCAGCATGTTATTCACAACCATTCTTTTGTACTTAAAATGGCGGCTGTGGCAGCCATTTTGTTTATGTAGGTCGTGTCATCCCGTCTCTTGTCATTAGTGAGTACAATGAATATTTTGATTGAGTTTGAAATATAAGCGACTGTTGTCTTTTGGGGAAACTACACCAAGCTGCATGACAGTGTCATTTGCAGCGTTACTTCACTGAAAATGTTTGTGTACGACTCTTCTTCATAAATCCTTTCAACGCAATGCTTCTTCACACAACAGTGACGACCCATTTAATCACCGCGATGTATTACTTAACTTTTTGCTCTACATTTTCGAGAAAGAAACGCTTTGTTATTTATGAAAGGAACATTTGAATTGGATGTGTCACTTGGTTTATTGGTTTGGTCAAATGGAGTGACTTCTGATAACGTGTAATTCTTAAGAGCGATTCACAAGTGGTTTTAGGCCTACATGTCAGTATACTACAACATGAGCTTTGCCGACACTCAACCCGAGTCATTCTCTGACTTCCACATTCTTCGCCGTTCAACGTCTCATCCATTCATCTACACCTTTCCACTCATCTACATTCTCCATGTAAAACCCTGGGTCACTTGACTCAACCCATGGCCATACACTCATCTGCCTATGTTCATCCCTGACAGGGACCAGATACACGGACCCCAAATACCCATATCTCACCACTGTCCCATTCAGCAAAGCAGTTAGCATACTTTCGTTAATTGTCCAAATGGTCAAGTCGTGACCTCACATCCGGAGGATCATCTGGTCCTTTCAGTGGACAGAGCCCAGGGCAGATGCTGATTGTGGAGACAGGCTATTTAAGAGTTTGCAGCTATATTTGGACTCTTGTGGCCGGGGTACACAAACATTGAACTAATTGGACATATATGGTGAAACCTCGATTTTGAGACCAAGTGAAGACACTGTGTACATTTGTAATTACGAGAGTTTCATAAGTACTGTCATTTCTATACTTGATACCAGTAATGCTTCGCCAAGCAAGAAGTGCCCGAAGCGTTGACCTACAACGGCCATGTTGGTTCTCAAGACACTGTTTTGATCATCCCCAGACCTCAAAACCAAACCGGTGTTCTTTCGTTGACAGTACTTCCTTATGTACCCTGTGCTTCAGCTGTACCTTTCAGAGTCATTTCCCAAGAGAATGCCGTAACCCATGGAAAATAAGCCAGGAGTTATTATAGATATACACCTTTCCCATTACTTGGACCGTCATGTACCTCATCTATGACATGACACATATTTCACGATCTTTTTCTAAACGTATGCTGACTTGGTTGAGAAGAAGGGTTACAACAAAGGGGTATTGGGCATTGATGTCCATATGGGCATTCACAGCTTCATGTTAGGGATAAATTCTTGGTATGGGCGGCTCCCCTCAGGCAGAAACACGTGGACAGTAACCCTTTCTGGCCTTATAACAATATCACGTCCATAAAACCGGATCCATGGAGAATGTTACCTTGTGTGGTTGTCACACTGGCCAAAGAAGTACGGATTCCTATGGACTTTTACAACAAACCTATACTAGTGTTCATGTCGTGCAGGATACCGTGGCATACAGCGGCCATGATATTACTGTGAGCTTGACTTAATTCACAACCCGGGTCATACTGCACCGATGTATCGAAGCTGGCTATTGTCAATAGCAATCGGCTTTATGTCGAATGTCGATTTTGTTCGACAGTAGAATTGACTGGTTCCTGCATTGGAGAGGGGTTGCTCTATAGCTATGTTGGATTGGAATACATTTTATTGGTGATGATGTCAACTGAGTGAACAGATACTAATAGCCAATTAATCAGCTTCCTAGTTTGATATTTGATACCTGGTATCATTAACCAACACAAGTTACCAACTCAGCGGAGCCCGGATCATTAGAACAGGGTGGGCATGCCATTAATGTCTCATTGACACGATACATATGTCAACGTGGTGACTAGATTAGCTGATTAGCAAATAGCAACCAACAAATAGCAGTTGTACTGATGGTGATGATGGCCACCTATTCCCTCTGTTTTCATTGCTAGGGGGTTTTGGCCCCGAGTCTACCGGGCGATAAAGCACCTTAGGCCTATGACCAACTAGATAATGACTCTGATACGGTCGACAAACTTAGACATCGATTCCCAATTTGAGATCTTTAGGGTTTCTTTCAGTAGCTGACCAGTACATTGGGCCACATGGAAAATCTGCCCGCTTCTTCTATTACATTATCTGACCAGTGCACAGTGACCCGTTAGGTATTAATTCATCATCTACACAATCACAAACAATATTACATTGATCATATTTGTCCAATGTTTGCAACGCTATGGCACTCCGTCACTGCTGTCCAATTCCAAGTAAACTCGTTTACATATTTATCAAAAGTCGCCCTCCATCGTTGACAAATTATAGCAATGTGTATCTACAGATAAAACTGGCAAACAAACAAAATGTAACACGACATGTTTACAGTAACTGGCCGTAGCCAGGGGCAGGCGGCCATATTGGTCTCTATTGATTAATAGTGTCGGCCATATTGGTCTTATTGATTAATATTTCAGCTAGGCTATGTTATTAATTGACTCAGACTATCTGACTTCTTGTTTTCCTGTGTTAGTTAAACACACCTCGTTAATAATTGACTGGAATCATTACATATTCTGTGTGTGGTTATTGCCCTTAATCGTGGCCATGATGGTTCGAAATTAGCAACTAAGAGCTTGGACGTTGTTGAGTCAATTGTCAGCCATATTGAAAACATGCCCATTCCCGGGCGGCTGATATAGGGAGCCTTTGAGGTCCTTGTATCTGAATCGTATCATGGCGCATAAGTGCAGAGTCAGGGGTGGTGAAGTTAGGAGACCCCAGACAGAATGGGGGCCCACTGATCGAAGGCTATGGAAGAATTGGTGGATCTCCAGTGGCACCAACCAGCCGTCTACGGTGGTCTTCGTCTTCCGTCCCCAGTGGCTACTCCGGGATGCCTATCACTGCCCCTTGCTACCCTCATTTGCCACCTAAGGCACACTGACATGACTGATCCCTGATCTAGGTTTCAACCGAATAAGAAACATGCCTATTTCTTACGAATCGGATACAGCCACGTTCACAGTCATAACATTGAAAAGTATTTTGTCCGAAGGTAGTTCCAATACATGTAGTTATATTGAATAGTTATCTGTACATGGATACCCTCCGAACAAAGACGGTTGATAAATTATTGCGGACTCGAAGCAAAAGCCTAGAAGGAACATGGCCATTGGAAGTCTTGGTGTCGCCAACCAACTGTCTATCCGAACGGAACATGTTGGTTCAGCATAGAACGACCATGTTAGATCTCGTTCGAACTGAATATTCAGACGCGTTTTTGAGCGGCGAATCTAGAACATATATGCGTACACTTTAACAAATGAAAATGACAAATGACTGTGTCTCTTGCTACAAACCAATGTCCCAAAATTCGAAATAATTGAACAAAATAGTTTAATGACCCTAATCCTCTTAGGTATCTAAATAACCTCCACTTGGGCCCTAATTTGCCGCCATCTATGACAGAGACCTTACAATTGATAGCATTTTACACCCTCTTAAATATAGTACCATGTTGGGCGCCAACAATGGGGCTTTCATTTTAAGTCAACATGAGCCAGTTAATACCAAGTGACAGTGGAATGTTGTTCTTTTCAATTGTATATACTTTACATTGGAGTAGGTCTTGGGTATATCATGGAGGTGGGTATATGAAGGTGATCACCATTGACGGCCTGTAATAACCTCCTGATTAGAGTATAAAGGAATGTTTGGATTAACGATTCGGTGTGTCCAACTAAAAAAGTGTTTTCATGGCCAGCCATGTTTGAGGGGTAGAACAATGATTCAAATCCTGTCATGGTCATTTGGGCTGGCATTCTTTTGTCTGTCCCTACAACACAACAGATGATGACGTCATGTGAAAGTACTCTATTGTTTATAAACAGTCTGACAAGAATCTTGTGATCGAGGATGTGGCCAAGGACCTTGATTCTGGTCAAGAATCGTGCACGATTCTCATCACGAATGGTATTTACTGGACAGTAGTGCAAAAGCACTCTTCATCCTCAGAAAAATGTAGCGCTGGTTCCATGTCGGTGTCTTTGAGATGAATATCTGCTAAAAAAGAAGCACCCGTCAGATGTCAACATGGCCATATCTTCTGTAATACGAAGACTTGTTTTTCGTACCGTATTCTGAAGTGGGTAGTTATAGAATGTGGAGTGTTTCTGTGATACTGTGGCCACATAGCCTACTCCCCAGATACACAAGACACCGGTGATTCAGGAATACCGATGTCAGTCGCCTTGGAGATTTCCGATTCTCCGGTTGTTGTTGTTGTCTGTGTCAAAAAAACAAAATGGAGACGAATTTCTTTCCAATGTTGTTTGCGACTGTAGTTGGATGTTTCGGTTTTTAGCAGCAGGCGATATGACCAATCATTAGTTGCTCCTTGAAAAGCTAGAATAAAATCAGAAGCAACTGAGTAGCTACATCGAGCTAAGGTTAGACATGTTTCTGAAAGATTCATATTTTTCTGTTATTCTGGATGCGGTAAGCAAGGATAAACTTTCCTCACGATAAGCTCGGCTCCCCAAGTATAGCCAAGTATATTGTAGCACCTGCAATGTGAAACATCAAAACTGAAGTTCTTGTTGATGATTATTGCATCTGTGTAAACACAGGGGTAAACACTTGCAAAACCACTGTATTAATCAAACCTGTTCATGTGTTAGCCGCGAAGAAGTATTCGCGTGTTCCAGGTCATCCGCGTCACAAGCAGCCATTGGGCACTCTCGGCCATTTTCGAACATGACACTGCGCGCCAAGGCAGCCATCGACTTGTACGGTAACAAACAACTTCTTAGGCCCCGTTTTGGGTGTTTACCAGTTTACGATGCCGATTTCGAGAGTATATCGTTTTGAGGTCAAGGACACAACATTTTTCAAGCGGCCATTATTGCATCGCATTCCATGAAAGAAACCATTAAGAACTTCACAAGTAGAGAGTTTTTCAACGTTTCAATACTGTTTGATTCATGACTATTCTCGACCTTGTTATATCTATTTATGGGAACACCTCACATGCGGTCGTGATCGGCAATTATGATCGGGAAAACCATTTCCCACGGTCATCAATAAGGCGTCCAACAATGATCTTCTTTAACCGCCTGGACTATACAAAACACACCTACATGACCTACGGGGTCTGGCATGCAGTTAATAATTTCTAGTCCTCTATATACATACTATGCATTGTAGTGTCATCGACTCTTAACATACATGTATATATCGGTTTCAACCCGCCGGTGTCGATATTTTGAGGCTCTAACCTTTGACTGGTGAGGGGTTAACTGCATCTGGCGATTTCTGGCGAGACTGTTTACATCATGTTTAACACAGCCATCTTGTTCTCATGCCTCATCGAGACTCATTAACTTAATCAATCAATATCTTAAAGGGGAACGGTCGCATCACGGAGCCAACGTGCCAGTCAATCCCGTGCTCGACTGTGGTCTGTGGGCGAAGCGAGATCCACTGACCGTCCATCATGAGGTTTGGAAGAAGGCGTAGTTGTGGCATAGCTTGTTCTTAGAGATGATCTTTCCTACAGCCTTTTCACATGAGGACCGGTTATTTTAGCATGAAGCTGGCCAGATCTTGTTTGCGGCGAAACCATTTTTATTATTGGTCCAGTGTATTCAGCTCCAGTGTCATCTCATCATCTCTCACGCTTCACTGATACAACTCATTACAACAGCGTTCTTTTCTGTGCATTCATCTAGTATCTACTTTTCCTGCGCCTCAATATTACATGAAGCCATTCTGCGTTCTGTTTACTCGAACGCCAGAAGCTAGATATCGGTAACGAGGTTTAGAATTCGATCCCCGACAAATGGTTCCCGAGATTGTCAAAGATTGTTTGGACAAGTCAGCCATTGACTGGATGTACGACATTCGTGACGCCATCACGTTGTTGTTGTCGTTTCTGATAGACCTGGGAAGACGCCTCAAACGTCTTGTTTGACTGGTTGATGTTTAAATGGCACATGATACCTCTTTCCGACAGTATGCCAAAGAAAGTACCGATGCTGATAGTTGTAAAGAAATAGTCTTCCGGTTTGGCGTCTGTTGTCTGTGGAGTCGATTCTTGCGCATCTCGTTCAACTTGCAATGCATAAATTGGCTGGTATTGTTTGTGTTGTTTTGCTATTATCGAGAGTTTTTCAGAGCAAAACCATCAAAATGCTCATGATTCTTAATATCTCAAGTCACATAAACTTTAGTCAGATAAACTGCAGTCAATATGCACGTACAGGAAAACTATCTGAACACAAATTCGGTCTGCAGACGATTATGTCTGCACTTCCTCACCACCTTGCAATCTGATTGGTCATTATTAGCTTAATTCGAGCAACAAAACAAGATCGTCTGCTCACCTGGTTTTGTTTCCGGAAGTGATCATGGCGTTGACTAATAAAGATGCTCACACATCGACAGTTAGGTGCTGTGCAAATAGCTTGATTCATGATACGGTTAACCCCTCAAGGGCCGAATCCAATGATACCCGCGTCATGCAATGGCAGCTGAGTCAATTTGAAAGTATAATTTGTGATATAACATTGATACGGAATGGATTGAAGGTACCGGTTCGGCCTAACCCTGTCCACGATGACCTGAAGACAAAGTGGGGTCCTTGAATGCGATCAGTCCTCCGGCTCAATCACATGAACAGCTAGTATTTGTCAGTCCATGGGTAATTTACGATATCATAGCCGTGTTCACGCTGCTGCCGATCCGTGTTAATGCTAAAACAACTAAAGCCAATCCAGAGCCAGATTCATTTCTTGACCTGGTCATCCCATGTCCTCATGAGTGTCGCGAACAAATCCAGTTTAATCCATTCCTTCACTACGGCCAGGTCACCAGTCGTTAGAGTATCCAGTGTACCGGAGTAATTTCCTTGGGGATTTGACTGCAAATTGGCTGCCGATGTAATTTACAGTTCGCTTCAAGAGAAAAAATGCGTCGATCCTCCCGCTGATGTTACAACGGTACTATGATTAAGGTCATTTGTGAGAAGCTTTAGGTGAAATGATGAGGGGTCAGTTAATTCTGGTTCAAGAGGAAGATAATTTGGTGACTTATTGGTTTTAACCCTTTGCAGCTCGGCCAGTAGTTAACTTACAGACGCTGATTTCATTGCCGGTACATATCAATGTGCAATGCTGTGAAAGGCACGTCCGCAATATAAAGTCCACCAATGATTGGGTCATTGGTATATGCAGCCATTCACCTCAATCCGCCATCAAACAATAGGGTAGGATACTATTTTCCTGGGGAACACTGGTTCCTATACACGGGCCGTAAACAAAGTGAAGCCGGGCCACCAACAAAACCTGTATAGTTTCGAAGCATGAATCGGTTCGTCAACAGCGCAATATTGAGGAAATTTCACGACTAAATAGATGAACTTAATCGTGAAAATCTATCTCACTTCTCCTGAGGACATCATTAAATCTGTATGGTGAACTCTGTACGAATCCCAAGTCCAATTCATCGCCTTTATATTCATCAATCGGCGCAAGAGATCAAGCTAAATCAACTTTCACGCCAGTACATCGTGCCAATGCATCCAACCACAGCCAAGTGTATTGTTATGATACTGCATATGCCGTAAAATGCACGACATATGCCGTAGAGCGGGCCACTTACGGTAACAACATGGTTTCCAATAACCGCGGCCATTTTGCCTCCGGGCTACACTTAGCTTTCTAATTTGATATCAGCACCTGGCTGAGGCTACCAAAGCTAAATTTATCCACATTATTCTTCCGTAAAATTAATTGCTGTCCTCCACAAGTCATTATAAGACGAATTTCGACTTGTATTATATTTCCGGCACTCGAGGACAGCGGGGTGGAGCTAAATTGGGGATTCAGGGCAGCGGAGTCGCGACATCCCGCTACCAGGACAGATTTGAGTGTGACCCTATCTCTTTATGGTGTTGATGGATTGAGAGGGTCAAAGTAACTTTGTTATTGTAATGAAACCTGAACGCTGAAGGTCAATTTTGATGTTAACGATTTCCTCCCGGAAAACGGATGGCACTTTTCATTATCGATCTGGAGGAGTTATTGTGTAAAAGATCCCTAGGGCTTTACACCATCAAGACCCAAATGATCATATATTTTCATACGGCCTACTGCCACAACACTATATTTGTCCATTTTGACCAAGACTTGGGATACCTTATTTCCCAAAGGTGACCGAAAAAAGCTCAATTTAGCATTTGCGCAAGTTGATGAAACTATTTCACCTGGATCTTATAGGAAAAGCAAAACTGAAAAATGGGTTGTGGAGGGGTTCCATATGGTCGTATCCCTACTCACTATACCATCACCTCTCCTTAACGTCACATATTCGTTGAGGTGGCGTTGTTCAGGGAGCGTGGTCCGATATCAGCACCGAGGGCACCTACGAGCGGCTGACCTACTGGTGGTTAGTTTACTTGGTTGCAAACGCTCGTAGCTCGATTTCTCCATTCTAGGTGTTTTACTACTCTTCAGATTATTGCAGACGATGGTTAGATCATCCCGGCGATATTTTCATGTTTGATCTGGTCGTGATCATCCATTGTGTAAACATCAGAGCGACAATACTACGCTGTTTGGGTACCAGCATTCATCATCCGAATTCCGGGTGCATTCTTGTCACGTGACGGACCGGAAATGGATCAGAAAGTTTCAAAGAAACATTGATGATCACCATGGTGATTTATCTACAGATATTTAAAAATGATATGGGCTTTAGAATCATTGGCGTGTATCCTGTGTCAGGCGAATCAATGTTTCCTGGTTTTGATTGGTGACGTCACAATCTGCAATTGCGCGGGTACTGGTAGTAAACAGATACTACATAAATCAAACCAACTCGACATTAACCCGCAATTTGAGCGAGATCATCGAATATTCTCCCCGAACAAGTAACAATCACACGCTCAATCATGTCTGTGAAACCATGTGTTCGCCGTGTACATCGCCCCATACATTTCACCACATGTCGATGTATAGAAGGTCACTTGCTTGGAGTGTACATCTCCCATACATCCATGCACTGTCTCTCGTCTGGCCTCTTCACTCCTATTAATTATTTAGTATGTTCGATTCTACATACGTACCAGTGTGCACTCAACTGTTGTTGAGAGTAACTCGTTTATTTTTGGCAGTTTCTGGCTTTCTGTTGTTTTGAAGTGGGCGGATAGGAGGAAGCACGTGTCATGAAAGTGCATGACATGTACAGTCAGTGTTATCATGAACCAACAGACAGCTTTTGATCTGTGTACAGCGAAATTAAATTTTGGATTTGGGCGCGATTTTTGGTTGTAAAGTGTGTTTTCGTGAGGACAAACACTGAGAATTTGAGTAAATATTCAGCGACTGGCATTAGAATGGCAGTCGCTGACACAAAGACAAATTCACGACGAACAATCCTCCTCAATGACTGAAACAAGACAGACGCCGCCGGTTCAGACCCAAGACCATCCCAATAATTACAAGCTGCGCGTGCCGTTTGTTGCACCGAGTCCCCTCTTTATAAACACCCGCAACCAAAAAGCAGACTACGGATTCGCCATTGCGCTGACGATGAAAACAGTAGATGGGCGCTTGCATGTAGAAAATGACACGTTTTTTTTTCAAATTGAAATGAAATATTTACTTTCTTGGGAATGTCGTCTGTTATTGTCACCTGTGCGTTGCAGCCGGTGCGCGCAGGTCCCGGATGTAAATCCGGGACTCGTGCCAAGTCTCGTTCACGTGAGAAAATAGGCCACGTGTGTATTGTGCATTGTTTTGAAACGTGCTTTCACATCATATTCTTCCAACTAAATCGCTTCTATAGGTCAGAGAGCGCTTGATCTTTCTGTTGCAAGCAGGCGCCAAAAATTAGATGTGAGTTTAAAAACAACACCTTGCAGAATCTCATACACTCTACTCTTTTTGAGTCGGCGACCTCACTGGCGAAACTACAAAGGGCCCTGTACCATCAAGCGCATGAAATTTAACGGGGCCTGTGCGATATCAAGCGAAGTCAGTGACGTGAACCTAACTGGGGCCTTTGGACGTTTCAAATCTAGATCACGGCCAGATCATTGCCCTCAAACTACCTCAATGTATCGTATCGAACATTTCCGCCTCTGCACACATTTAGTATGTCTGGGTCACCAACAAAAACACCTTGTTTACTGTCATCACAAAACATGGACAAAATCATAATACCGGAAGTGGTGTCCTTGCTGATAAAAGCAAGACATTTTTGGAAATTACAATTTAATTTGCGACAATGTCGTAAAATTGACAGATAATGTAACGCTTTCCGGTAATTTTGGCATTGCGGTCACATTAGCTGTGCACTATTTACCTTTTTGATTTGTCGATTAGATCGTGATTGTCAGAATGTTTGGGTCGTGATCTCAATAATCGGTTCTGTTGTCGGGTTCTCAAACCTTCTGAACCCGACGACTTGGTGCATCTGACGGTGCTATTGTTGAATTAGCAAATAATCACGTTTGACATGCCACTTTTTGAAGAATATGTCAATAACGAAATATGATAATGATTGTAGTTGGTTGGGAATGAATGTGTCGATATTGCACAGATTCTGCCGTCCTTCGTTACTTCTGAGTAGTTATTCGTAATTCATGGGGAAATTGAACGATGAGAAAACAAACTTTTTGCTTGAAACCTTGTGCATTGTTTATCTATGGGCAATACACTGCGTAATGTAAATGCACAGAAATCTTATGAAATAATGAAATGACTTTTGCAACCATATCAGGTGGAACCTAGTGTGTTCACCAAGAGAGACCTAACGCGTAATTATCTTCCTTCCAACAACTCAGATTTATTTTACACTTCTGGTGCGTTTCACGGCATGTTTAAGGTCAAGGTCAAATTCCCCTTGGGGCAAACTTCTATGTATACACCAAACAATTAGGTGAAAAAAGCAATTTTATCGCAATCAAAACAAAAAGCAAGAAAGCAAGTTTGATTCTGCGTAAACTGAGTGAAAAACTTGTCCGGTTGAGTAGACAGTAGTGATATCTTAACCTTGACTGCTGCAGCTGTCTTTAGACAATGACTGCAAGCCTCAGTCAATGCTCTGATTTTTTGATAGGGTACTAGCGAAACTGTGGCCGCCGCAATGTGGCGCTGACTGTCACTGGGGTATTGTATTATTTGTGACCGAGATTGGACAACTCGACCACGGCTCCCAGAATCCATCTGGTTTTTTTCAATGCAAAGAAAATCTTGGACCTTGAGAGTTGGCCGATTGGAGGTAGCTTGTCTCCATTGTCGTGTTAGCCTTATAAAGAATACCTAAACCGCTCTGGTCACAGGAAGACCGCATGGCATTTCTCTGCCTCATTAAAACTAATCAGTCATAATCAGCAAAAATGGCTACAGCCTGAAAACACCTTTCAAAATACGACCCAAGTCCGGCAGCACGACGGAAGTGCCATTACCGGCAACAGGACGCGTCGGCAAGTCAGAACACCACAAAAATATGCAAGAAATATTCTCAAACTACAATATGTTGCAATAAACCAATAAACCTCGATAATAAGATGGCTTGATTCCATGCCAGGTTTCAGTTCTTTGAATTATTTTCTGCTGCTCAAAACCTCAGCCACTCAATCACTTAATGAAAACTTAAATCTAATAGATTTTAAAGAATGTGAATCTGCGGCTCATAACGCCAATATATTCATAATCTACGGCTATAAATCTTGTGTTGGCTCCTGTGATCTCTGCGTCAGCTTCCGGTTGTGTCAAAAAAGAGAAATCACTCAAAGTCCGCGAACGCAGTAACCCAAGATGCTACAACGAAGACGGCACTGTCGCTGCAACAAGGAACATCACGGGTTGTAAATAGTGCATTTACGCGGAACGTACTTTTTCCGGCCCAACGTTAGGTTTCATGCACAAGCTGTACACAAAGTGGCATTTTCTGCTGATGGCAAACCGATCACCTATGTCAACACTTCATGGTCTGAGAGACATATATGCCTCATCCTTCTCTTGTGTACATGGTTCTTGATGGAAAACCTTGCAGCTGGGATGACCAATTCCAGGGGACCGATTCCCTGCTTTTCTGCGCAGCGCCAACAAACCACTCATCCTGATTGGCCACAGAAAGGTCACGTGGTCACCACGGCGACCCTAGATATCACCACTGAATCATTTGGAACTTGGCCACGTCATGGGCATCACTAGAATGTATTTCTTGTTAATGTATTGTTTTTATGGGTTGTTCATCATCACACTGCGCAAAGAAAGGACTCCGGCCAAAAACACGAGATTTTCATTACTAAGAGAGTACCCGCCAGGCTTCAACATCAATTTGCTTTTAACCTCTGCATAATTAATTTAGTTCTTTTTACTGAGTTCCGCCCGCACGCTCTGTGACTTTTTGCCATTTGGCTTGTGGTTGCTTCCCGGTAGTGATGTCATTATTGTTTAAAAATTACCGACCACGACAACGGTCTTTGTGGCTCGGAGCGAATCCATGGTCATTTTCCCTTGAAGCTGTTCTCTGGACATTGTTTCTGCTATTATGACCGTGTCCGGAACAAGGCAACATCTTTTGATGCATGTAATGTTGGACATCAAAGTGACTCTGTCTAATAGTTGTTCTTATCACGTTCGTTCGGTTCCCAATGATAGTTTCTTCAACGATTTACAATAATTTCTTCAAATTAATGCTCAAATTCACCAAGCAGAAGGCTTTTGCGGCGATACATTTCTCAAAGCGAGACTGCTACTTAGAAAAAAAAAATCAAGTACGTCATGACAACCTTTGGTCAATATCAAACTAACTATTTTTTGGCTAAAAAAATTATTGGTTTCAAGGTGAACTCAACCAGCAGGCTATTCCCTGGCGATGTCTCTTTCCCGTAATCGAGTCATTCCCCAGAGGGCCTACAGAATGACTGACAACGACGTATGCATCGTATCTTATGGACAAAAACTTTATGTGCAGCAATAATCCAGATTGCACAAAGTTTCCGCGGATTAATATCGCGAATGAAAGCATAACTTGAGATCATCTCAAGTTTGTAATCTCGCAGCAATTAAGTCATTTCGCTTAATTGATGCGATGTAACTTTAGAGTATATTTGCGAGCTACTCTATTTTTGCATCCCCTGTTCTATTCAAGATGGCCGCGGGGTTTCTGGGCGGTAAATATCTGCCAATGAGCTATCATCTTGCTTTGGGGATTGTAATTAAACTGGAGATGGCCATTGTTTATCCTAACGTGAATTATTAATCGAGGATTACAGCAGCATCAATGACAGGATCCACAGTGGGAGGAAACTCGCCAAGAAAATGGCAGAGGGAGCGTGAATAAATCATACAACAGCCATACATCAAATAACATTCTCTCGTTGTTGAAAACGAATTGCATAAAAATGGCAGCTAAAAGAGCAGTATATCATAGAATCTCTCTTAATATTACGTTTCGGCCAACTTGAGGCTTCTAAGTGGCTTCCTGTTTTTACAACCACCCGAAGCACTCACTTCCGGTACAAGAAACAAGGCGGCCATTGATGCGAATTGGTGGCTAGGAACCACTTGGCCGACACAGCGTGGTTCTCCACGAGAGCATTATAAATTCCTTTCTATAAAGATTCCAGGGTAAATCTCCTCAGAAACACTCTGGAGTGATGTTATTAATTCATGGCGTTTTTTTCTTTCTGCTGTGTTTTGATGTTGAGAGCGAAATTTACCTTCTGCTTGTATTCACGCATGCGTAGTTTTACGTTGAGTAGTTTAGCTCAAAGATGAAAGACGAGATTAAACCTTCAGTGAGGAAATCAAAAGCTTTGTTTGCTGAGAAGGTTCAATTAAAATGGCATCTGATTGAAGAAACCTCGACTGTTTTCATTTTTTTTGTCAAATTGTGGTTTTCCTCATATTTTTGCAAAACACACAACAATTTCAATCCGGTATTAACGGAAACCCAGGAAAGCGATCACCCTGCCCCCACAAGACTCTATCTCGACTGCTGCTTCCACGAGTGCCTGACTATTTTTAATCGTATATTGGATTTGGTTAGATCTAGATGGTTTTACTTCATCGAAGTCACCATCGTTAGGAAGACCACAAGGATGCTATCAGACCCCATCCAAAACAACGACTGCATCCCTTCTGTAAAACATCCAGTCCGATTTATGTTCGCGAGTGCCTCCTCTTAAATCCGACCACTTCTCCCCATTCCCTCCCATCTCATCACCCCGCATCAATCCAATCATCTTGGGTCACTGTTTTTGCCTCCAAGGTGTCAACACCAGCGTAATCACCTCGTTACCGCGCTAATACTGATGACCACCGGGACCTGGGGACGAGGAAGGATTTACGACATCAGCGTAAATGGGTCGTGTAACGAATGGACCGCAGAAAATACTGGTCCGGATGCGACTGGGCATTATCATTGGACTAACGGGCGATAGACCTGACGGCTTAAAAATTGAATTTCGTGTCTAAACTTTTTGATGGAATTGCTGTATGTTTTTAACTGTAAACTTTGACCATCTTTGTTACGCCTCGTTGTCTCTCACGAGGAGCAGGCATCTATCTTATCGTGGCCAGCAAAAAAAGAAGCACGCACTTCGGCAGGCCGATCGCTCACCAGCTCAACCCTCCGGCAATTCATTAAAACTTCTTCATCACGCCTTCACGATAACGCCAGGGGGCATTTTGCATCACTTTCTTCAGATTAGCACTGTTGGAAATACATTTCAACGCATTTTAACTGGATATTTGTAAGATTGTGGCTTGGATTCGAGTAAAGATCGTGTACGTGCGTATTGGTGCCCGTGAAGTCTTGAGCTAGCTCTCCTCTCCAGCTCTCTGAGCTGTGTCGTATCGGTGTCTGCGAATCAGTAACTCCAATCAATTACAGATTGAAGTGAGATAATGTGTCTTAATGGCCTTGATAAGGCAGCATCAATGGTAGGAGTCGTCACCGATGATGGATTAGCCTCGTTGCTTAATTCTAGAAATGGAGACATTTCAAAAATGCAACTGTTCCCTATAAGGTGGCTGTAGCAGTCTTTATGAGAAGCTTTGAATTGATGCTGTGACGCTTTGGTTATTTACTTACCAGTTTCAGTTCTTCGTTCAGTTTTTGTAGCCAAGATTCTTATAAGGGTGTAAATATAGAGCATGTTTTGGGCAGAATCGGGGGAAAGTCGGGTCGAATGTCGAATGATAGATAGTCTCCTTGCTAAACGATGATAGAGGGGATTGATTAGACTCCTAAGGCTTTCTGGAAGGTTTGAAATGTTAAAATTCCCTTGCGGTATACGGATTGTGATTGAAGAAGTTCACCTGAGACGCCACTCTTAGTGATTGATTTCGCCGTCTTCAAGGAATTTGGGTTCTTTGGAAGGACATTTTAAAAGCTGAACATGTTGCATAAGGCTTTGGCGGGTGCGATGTCCGTGTGTAGTCTGCCTCACCTCGTCAGTGGTAGGGTTAAACCATTGTGATTACAGTTGCATTAATGAACTCCCGCATCATCTGCCTCGGCTACCTCTCTGAGATGAGAACGCAGCCACGGATGGATATTTCCGCTCTACTTGAACTGTTTCCACTGCTGGTCAAGCTATTCTATTAAGCGACTCGTAAATATTTCAACACCCGGACAGTTGGGTGACTTATAGCGTCTTGGGCACAAGTTACTATTCGTCCACACTCCGGGTACCGGGTCGTGCCAGATTTTATGCGGACCCGGAGGCACGCGGGTATCGTCTGCACGGTTGGGTGCACGTGATGCTGGTGACGTTTGCTGCGTCCATCATGAAGGATGAATCACTGGGGAACGCTTCATCGGTTTCGATAATCTATAGATCTTTAAGAGTAGAGGCTTGGTGACGGCCCGTGAGGTAAAAACGACTCTTCGTCATATTTCAAAGGTTTTCGCCTCGATTAGCAGCCGCAGACGTTATCAACCTCGTCCCAAGATATCATTAAGAGCAAATTGTATGTATCACGTAATGCATTCATTTCGTCTTTGGAGCATTTATAAGACGATATTGGCGATAACTTTCCAAGAACTTGAGAAATAATGGCGGCAACACGACGTCCCGCATACGATCAATACGAATCATGACATCCCACATCCCATCACAATGATAGGAATCTTGATGGCGTTCTTGAGACTTACTCCATAAATGTCGTGTCCTTTTCATTCGGGTTCACTGGTTGCATTAATTACTGTAATTACGATGACTTTGCGGCCATTTCTCACTGTCACGGTGTTGGTCTTCAGTCTGTCATGAATCACGCGCGGGTACCTTCCACAGTCCCGCAATTAATGGCAATCTACTCAGTAAGATCTCACTTAACCCCACCCAGTCGTTGCTAATGAACTAGGGTGTGCACCATGCCCTGGGACTCTGAGAAGTCGAAAATGTTTTCACCTGCGATCAAATATGAAATTTGATGTTGCTAAATTTGGAGCTGCCTATTTGGCATGGGTACCCGTCTCTAACTGAAGCGCGTGGCTGTCTCACTAAGATCTCACTGGATATCTCACGATGACCAACAAATAGCCCAAAGTCCATCAATATGTCACGTCAAGTGTATCTCGCATGTTAGGTACGACGATCCATGCGCTGTCAAGGAAAACAAACGCCATATGATGCTGTAAGCGATATTGTAAGTGACGCCGTGATGACCAAACAAGGTCGAGCGAAAAATTATCCAGGTTTGCAGTTGCATGGCTTTTGGAAAGTATATCTCTCCACTTAGGGTGACAGGCTCACGAAAGAAAGGGATGGCTGTCTTCACAGCGTCAAAACATAGCGCTGTACTACGTGCCGAGCTCCAATGCTCCTGGATACCTTATTACAACGATGACCAAGAGCTCTATTTTTTACGTGTACTGCTAAGTGTATCTCTCCAATTAGTTTGACAGGCTGTTGTCAATGAGCCGTCAGTAACTTTATAAATGACCTCCTTGTTTACTCTGAATGACATCTGATAAAAAAGGGCTTTGAACAGTAGCCATCTAGCTGTCATCAATACCGTCACAATCTCATAACTCGTCTCCAGCGCTCTTCTAGTTACTTGAGACGCTCTCCTCACGTGCGGCCAAGTATTGATCGCAGCATCGAGACTACTAAGCCTAATAGTACTAACAGTCATCGTGGAGTAGCAGACGATATTCATGGTTCAGTAGACCACAATATCTCACTTGATTCTAAAGATATGGCTTTAAGATGGTTATAAAAAGATGACATTGTCACCTGCGCGTGTCAAAGTCTATTCTTTCAATCTACAGACAAACTCTTCGATCCGATCTCTTTGCCTTCTTTTCCATAGTCGCTCCCATGGACCCTCACGAAGGGGTTACTACCGTCTAGACTCATGACTAAGAACTCCCAGGTACCAAAACCCTGCTCCCTGCATCCCTGGAAGGGGCTTCCTAGATTGGTGACTAAGTGACCTGATGAGTCCCTCACCAAGGGTCTGTCTAGACACATGACTAAGTGACCATGATGCAGGAGGATATTAAGACCCTGGGTAGTGTTTCTATTATCGTTGATGCGTATGACTCAGTGATTCTGTCTGTAAGTAACTCATAGTAAGACAAGTGATTGGGGCATGATCGATATCTGACCCGAGTCAGGTCAAGGAGCAGATGGTCTCGGGTGAAAGTGACAAGGCCAGTTTATCATCAGGGGTTTATCATGGCTTGACTAGGCTTAACCTGTGTGCATGCTGATCTACCAGCGCTGTGTGTATCATCCATCCTTCACTGAAAGGAGGAGCCTTAAGGATTGACGTTCATGGCTGGTGAAACGGCATGGCCCGATTGCTCACAAGACGTGTAGTTCTGAAAGGGAGAATGCAAAAGAATATCGGGTTGTCATTCTAAGCTGTAGCAGTTGTTAGGTGAAGTATGCAAGGCCAGTGTGTCATAGAATCAGAAACCGATGCGGTGTTTTTTACCTTTGCTGACATACTGTTCGACGATTGCAACAGCTATTGACTACGGAGTGCTTACACAACTCTTTTTATCATACATTGTGCAAATGCGTACAAAAATTAGTTCGTTTTGATACCCGACTTCGGTACGTGCTGTATTTGCCCGTGAGTGCCTCCCGTCCCACTGTGCACCGGTCATTGACTCCTGAATGCGTCTACAACTCTGTTTACCTTCCTGGACGAAACCAAATACAAACCGAGTCAATCCATTTGTTTTACTTCATTTTCTATTGATCTGTTTGAATGTCTCTCTCGGCTCATCGATTGGCTAAATAGGTTGACATGGATTCCCATTATAGTGCATCCGGATGCATAATACACAGTTGTTGAAATTTACAGTTTGCAATTGAGAAAATTGTATTCAAAGTCACGGTATAACGTTTTTGCACCAGCTTGTACCTCGCTCCCACCTGTGATAGTTTACTGGGAACGACGCGTGCCAAGGCGTTGCATTCATCAGTTCGTTTCATCTGTGCCAACATCGACAACACTATTCCAAGCAGACCATTATTCGCTGCGGGATGAATACATTTGCTGCGGGTTAACGCGACATAAAAACCAGACACAACTAATCCATGTTTAAGACTTGAAATTATCCAGGTGCAATTAATCTGACATTGATTCAAAATGGAGGATTACAGCACGTGATTAGTCAGGACAATTTGATTTTTATGCAGCCTGTCGATGGCTTCAAACGAAATTAAGATGGATGACAAAATGGCAAAATGACTTGAGCTCATGTATCGAACACAGATTTGTGTAACCAAAGGCCATTGCTATGCATTGCAAATTAAAGCTAAGCATGCCACATCGACGATGCGTAGAACACTCAGGCTTGGGAGACCTATCTCACCACGAAGCAAAGATCGATGATACTTCTTGGCAACTTTAGGTGCTTTTATCGATCTGTGAATAGAACAACTATTTTGTGACCTTTTGGGAATGAAATGGTACTCCAGGTGCCTGCACAAGCTTGAAAACTTGTGCTTTGTTTTGCTACCAAACCATCGCCTATGTTGGTCAGTTCTACTTTGTAAAGGACCTTCTGGGTGTGAGCCAACACACTAAAGTTAGCTATAAACAGTTGTCAAAACACCACATACTCCAAAATATCAACGAGGGTTTGCAGCCTGTCAACAATGGCGATCGTCTACCGCCGTGATCTGAATTGTCCATGAAAACAATCGTATTTTCACAAGAACACTTCAGTGAAAAACAAACCTATTTGGCCAAATGCCAAGAGCTTTCAACGCGCCGCATTGGAAATCGATGTACTGCGCATATTACATCAGTTCCGGTCCGAGAGTACACTTCCGGTAATGGCTAACGATTTGACAGAATCAATTTTGAATGCACTCACTCTGTGCAAGCAGTTTGTTGTCAAAAATCAGTTTCATTGGTGCAATGAGATGCCTGTGACTTAACTTATTTCATCATCAGATGTATGACTACTCAAAATAGTGTGGAAACGCGCTTTATTCTTTATGTTTTCCACTTTCCTATGCTTCAGTGGAGGCAGGGAATGCTAAGTGTCTATCACTAAAGCAATCAAGAGAGAATAATATGCCGTCTGACGTATTCAATGCTTTTAGAGAGTGGCTCTAAAAGCTTTCTCATTTTCACTTACTCTCCAACTGAAACAGCTATTACATTCATTAAAGGCCATTTCACAACGATCAGCTTACTGAGACAAAGCCAAGAGTTCGCTTCACTTTCAGAAGATAACACCACGTTGTACATGTTAATATACACTATGTTGTGTACATTGAGATACGTATGCGTATTGCGTATGCACACGTGCTCAGCTTGGAATGAACTGTACTTCATTCTGCATTTTGCGTTTTTCACATCAAATATACAGGAGCTGCATACATTTTGTACATGTGTATGCAACAATGTACATAAGAATTGGTGAACTTAGACCGAAATCGTTAACATAGCCGAATGGGGCCAAGTTTTACTCGAATTTCGTGATTCCTCCTTTCAACTATGAATTTCACTTTCAAAGCTTTTAAGTGATTTCCTTTCGTTAACAAGAGTATACCTGGCGCCTGGCGTGGTGACTGAGGTGTGAGAACGGTTTCGTCGGCTTGTTTTCGAAACCTGCTTATACCATGACACCTTAGTATAGAAAACTACAGTGCCCGGAGTTCGAAAATGCCACCGTCGAGGCTCTTGGAAACGTCCCCTAATCGACCTGGGAACAATATATTCTTCTGGCGTGAAGTTATTTTCGATTAAGATCTCAACATATGTTCCGGTGATTATCTTAATGAATGAATGTCAACAAGGCACATAGGGGCCCATTGGAACAGTGGTTGTTGCGTTAAGTTATGATGAGTAGGTGTGGATAGGTGTCACAGACGTTGACTTGTAGTGACGGCCTGGTTAGGTCTTCATTCCTGACCAGTAGACACAGCTTTGAGACTCATTGGTGGCTCTCGTTCCAATGTAGATGGTTTGCCAGCTATGGTCCAAGAAGAACAGGCCTGTATTCGATCCTTTCCATTAAACCGCCAATTTCAAGTTCCAGAAGCCCACATTCAGTCGATTTCTTGAGAAAAAGGCGCGATACTGCTGATGTTATCACTCCTTGACCACTGTTCTGGTAACAGTCAGGCCCGCATCCGGTCATCACCCCTTGAAGAGACAGAAGTCATTCCAGGTCACTGGTTCTCGAGGTGACAGGACTCAAAACTAAACACCAGAGATAAAGAAGTTGAGCAATCAGTCGGCGGTTGGCAACAAAACAAATTGTCATCACAGATTTCTGGAGCTCATAATTGCAATGTTAGACAAGTTTGAGAGAATTCCTTAATCGGAGCCTCGGTCACTGGGTCAGCTGTGTTTTTGTAAGATGGGTGAGAATGTGGTGACGTGAATACCTAGTCACCAAAATCCCTGAGAGACAGGTATTTTACCGACACGGCCCGCTAAAGGGGCGGGTTGCCTGAAGTTTTCACCAACTTGGACCGGTTGTTCAAAACAAGCTTTGTCGCCAACGCTAAGTTAATGCCAGCATTAGTGACAAAATAGGAACAACCGGGACAGCTCGCCCCATCAGTAACTCAAACACTGTTACATCGTGTCACCAGAAAATAAAAGATATCATTGAGATGATTAACGGGAATACTATACCAAGACGCTTTCGCCATTCCGACCATCGAGAAAGAAAATAATCGGGCTCAGCCGGGAATTGAACCCGGGACCTCCCGCACCCAAAGCGGGAATCATGCCTCTAGACCACTGAGCCGATATATCTGAACTCACGACTCGCAAGGCTTATAAGACAATGACATTTCACTTTACCTATCCCGTTGCCAACACTTTGACAGTGATTTTTCCTAATGATTTTGTTTCGTTTCGTTTCGATTCCACATTTTTCTGATGCCGGGTTTATCGTAAACAACTGGTAGCAAACGTAACTACTGACGATAGTAAAGTAGTAATCTCCAGCTGAAACCTCTCAAGGTCACGTGGGCGTTCAATAAGACCAGCTTTACTCACTCTGTTTGAACTCAATCCATTACTCTGACTACTCTTTACGAAAATCTATTTCAGAATTCTCGCATGAATGAAACTTAATCTAAACATTACAAAGGCATTTTTCAGCTGCGTTTCACTTCCTATTAGGTTGCTCCATTATGCGATAAAAACAAAAATTGAAATTCAAAATCATTTCATGTTTGGTAACTTCGATTCGTACAAAATGTTCTAAACTGATAGATTGCTGAGAGTAAGATATTTTGTTAAATGAAATGGTGGGTACTTAAGGTCATTTTGTATTGATTTAGATATTAATTACTAAGTATTCATTCCTTCCATTGTAAATACAATGGCCCAGGACCAAACCCAACATGTTACAAAGGCCCTGGGGGTTCAGATGACAATCATTTTAAAACAGTTAGTTATTAATAACCGCCAAGTAAGAACTAACCATCTCGATCTGCGTAAGGTAAGCGTAAGTAAGGCCATAACTAAGGGGATAATGACAATAAAAGTCAGGTTCTATCATCTTCAACAACTTCAGAAAGTTGTAAATGCATTTTCATTGAAAAACGAACAGCATTCAGTCTTGTCAACCTGTGTCATTCGCCAAGGGGTATTGCTACTATTAAGCCAATAAAAGTCGAGTTCTGTTATTCAAATGGAATATTCAGAAAGATTTTAAACATTTGTTCCGTTGACTGCTAGCTATTTCTTTCCATGCAGCAAATCCAGCATTATAGCTGCTTGCATGCCTTACTTGTGGTACCATCAGGAAGCTTTCATCGCGAGCTTTCCAAAGAATGGTCATGACAATAGGTTTATTATCGTTCTGTAATAGACAATCGTTTGTGCTCCACACAAGGCCAAACAGTTGGTTTAGGAAAACTCTAAAAACACACAACACCTTAAACTGCGCAGTTGTTCAATGCTGTTATTATGGATAACGTCTTGTAGCTGGAGGGAAACTGAGAGTGATTACCACCTTCATCTAGAGTGTCACATGTCACAGTGAATGGCTGACCCGAGCGGCAATCTCCGCATCATGGGACCCCGAGCTATCTGCTGCGTTGATTTCACTGCTAAGTTCTGTTTTAGCTACTGTAGAAAGTACTTTTCAGGCGTCATTCAGGGTTTTCCATGGAAAAATGTGGTGTTAACGAACAAGGCAAGGCCCAGGCCGAACCAGCTACGACAGCTAAATAAGGATTTTTGGACACTTCCTGACATAATATTGACCAATCAGAAGCGCTATATGCTGCATCACCGGTGCAGGCAGCAAAGTGAACCAATCACAAGCTGTCATTGGGAGAAGTTAGTAAATACTCTTTGCTGGGAGAGTGACATGAGACACTGACAAATACACAGGAACATATGTATCCACCGAGACTAGAATCACAAAAACTTTGAAAACGAAACTCTACCAAACGATTTGACCTTCTTATCGGAAGCCAGCCCCATCAATCGTAAAATGTTGTTTGCCTTGGCTGTCCAGGCTAAATCCTCAGTGCAATCAAAACATCTTCCAAATGGTTTAGTTGTCCTAACTAGATCCACTTATCACCAAATCTATGCTAATCTGTCTCATCATTCTTTACAATCGTTCCTTTTTATTACTCTCAATTTATGTTCGTAAATTTCTCTGGACATTTTTTCCAGGCTAACTCCGCTTCTTTTACGTGTAGATACGTCAGTAAATGTACATGAATGATGTACAGTTGGGATGAAGACTCAAAGTGGAACCATTTGCACAAAATATTCAAGGATTGCGCAGATTTAGAGCGCATTAGCGGCCAGCAATCTCCGCTGAATTAATAGCCTATTTTACGTGTGAGTAATCTCGTGATTTTTAGCCCGCGATGCGGATGATTTCATCACGTGGTATTTGACGTCACCAGGAGACAGTTTAGCACCGATTAGAAGTTAAAGTGTCACCAGAATGAGAAACCCTTGGATCACAACGACACGAATTCAACACATTCAGTGTTGATGAAGTCGGAGATAGGGCCTCTGCTCCTTCAATCAAACGAAGAGTGATGATGAAGTCAGAGATAGGGCCTCTGCTCCTTCAATCAAACGAAAAGTGGTGATGAAGTCGGAGATAGGGCCTCTGCTCCTTCAATCAAACGAAAAGTGTTGATGAAGTCGGAGATAGGGCCTCTGCTCCTTCAATCAAACGAAGAGTGTTGATGAAGTCGGAGATAGGGCCTCTGCTCCTTCAATCAAACGAAGAGTGGTGATGAAGTCAGAGATAGGGCCTCTGCTCCTTCAATCAAACGAATTTTATTATTCGGAAAAGGAGATATCCATCGTCGGAAACAATTAAGAAACACAACGTTCTCCCTCCTGAAAAGGGTTGTCACCGTCAACTGAATACCTCTGAGGGTTGACACACGGCCGCCATCATGGAATCAAACTGTTCCCGCCTAGCAACTGGAACCTCGTAAATTCCCGCGAGACTGGAAACTTTTGCGCAAAATCGTTCGTCAAATTAGTTATTGTCGCAGGGGATTCTAAAAATTTACCAGATTCACTTGATTATGTCGTAAATTGGCGATGATGTTACGCAAGATTCCGTGGGTCGTCGGTCTATCAGGCAGGGAATTGAAAAATATTTTAAATGCAGATAGTTTGTGGAATGAAACCAACTTATTGACTTTTGTCTCTAATAACAGGCCAGCATACCCCATTATCTTCAGATTGTTATGAATCTAAACCCTGCTAGCTTTTTACCTCGTTTTTACGATATACAATGTATTGAAATCCAGTTTTTAAAATGCCAATCAACCAGCAATCGTATTTGTTAAAAATAAAAACTTTGTGAATGGGATGACTTAGACAATGGCTTCACGAACTCAACTTCTCTAATTTCCAATTATTTCTGAAATTATCGAATAATTATCAAACTTAATTGATGAAATTTGCGTAAAATTATAATTCAATACATCATCCCATCTCTAACAGAATGTGGCCTCTCAATTAATCTTATTTTCTTTTTCGTTTTTAAAGGTCTCTTGAAATTGAAATCATCTGTTTTTATGAAAGAAATATTCCGTGAACGATTCTCATGACATTTTAAATACATTCACATGGTCGTAAATATGGGCATCCAGTATGCAGCGGGGACGGAAGTAGTGGGAATAGTTTGGGGTTCTACCTAAACCTCGTCCCCCGTTTCAAGCATCGCCAACAGTTCCTCACCGTGTGTTATCGTAACCACCACTCTCTCTCCAGTTCTGACCATTGCATTAATGATTCCATTTATTACCATCGGAGTTATGATTATCAACGACTCTTTCATGAGTTTGGTTTCAATGGAATGTTTTCGTTCCCCGAGCATCGCCATGGCGACCAACCGGGGATGTTGGTGCCAAGCCAAAAATAATAATACGCTATCAAACTGTAAAGTACACTTTCCAAGAATCATGGTGAGCCAGTCCAACCAAACAGAAGGCTAACATACAACTATTCTATTAACTCATGCAGTTATAGTCTATTCCAGCTGTTTTCAAAAGTACTTTCCACATCATAGGTTCATATTTGTACTGTGAAGCTCCAGGGACAAGTTTATGATCTTCATTTGACATTCGCGGAAAAGCATACAAAACAAAGTTTGATCGATCAGAAGTTAATAAGCAAGGGTTACGGTACGCAATTAAGAATAAATAGAATACAACCACGTGGTGATTAAGTCAAGATACTTGAGTATCGAACGCACAAAAACAATTATAAGTTATGTTTGTTTTGCTACGCGCGAATGGCGCACTAGAACCGGAAGTATGTGTCACGTGACTGCTCCCAGGGCTGTCGTGAATCATCCGGTACGATTTTCGGTCCCCGCAGAGCTTTTAGGGCAAATCAAATGATGGCAAGTTTGAGTAGTGATTTTGGGGACTGATTTCTGGCCATATGAATAATTGTAAATCTGTAATGGTGCAAAGGTCGTTATGGCATTGACTAACTCAGCTCTGCCAATGTCTTTGCTTTTGGTGAAATACTTAGTTTGGCTACCGATCAGGTACTGCTACGGGAAACATGTTGAACGCCTGCATCTTCGCCAATTCACATCAGATCATAAAATTAATCACCTTCCCGATCACTCCTCATTACAAACTTGGCATCCTTTTTGTCACTCGATGGGCACTGAACGATAAAGATGACACGTCACTCCAATACCGACAACATTTTGGCAAATTCAAGGCCCCTCCTTTTCTAGTTCAATAAGTTTGAGTTTCAAGGAAGCAATTAGCATTTATTTCGTACTCCAAAAGTGTCTTCAATTACCTAAGACATGTTTTCAAAGCATCAGTTTCTTTTTGGTTCAATTGGTACTGTAATTGGTTAGTTACTTAATGACACATCAACATGAAGTGTCGTTCTCATTGAAGCTTTTTTACAAACTCTAAAGTCCCTCTTTTTCTTCTTCATTGGTTTGTGTTAGATGGAAGCAATCTACATGTATAGTTCTCGTACGCCATCCGTATCTTTAATTACCTAATGAAGACATGCTTTGAGAGCATCAACCACCTTTTTCTAGTTCAATTGGCAAGTCTTTAGATAATGATTCAGCATACAGACTGAGTGTCATACTCCCCGGAGCAGTTATATTTACTTTAAGATGTGCTCCACCACGATATGCAGAGCGATGTAACTTGTATTCAAAATCAAATCAGGCGAAGAGATGTAATTAAATGTAATCTAAAATGGGTGTGTGGGTGCATGCTTAGTGTAAGACGAAATCTGTACGCGGGTTAGTGAATACAGCGACGACAAGCTTGAGGCTTATTAGTTTTCCATATCAGCAAGCCACTGTTCTGGCTTCTCCGTTATCTGCAGCGTTGGGCAGTGGCGTCTATTCCGCCCAAAGCAACGAAAAGGAAAATTGGAAAATGTGAACCGTTATACCAAAAGCCCACATTTAAATCTACCAACGTTGCTAAGAATGCTTCTAAAAACCACTTTCTCGGCACTCAATAGGCTTCAAAACCATTTAGCTTCCAAGCAATTGAAACTACGATGGTGCCTACTTGAATTCCACTCTTCGAGGCGGTCCTAAATTGTTTTCGAGCAATTTTCAATAACCACTTTAAAAACATGCTGGGCCTCTGGTTTCAGCTACAAAAGGGGTATGCTCTCAACTGAATTAAAACGAAGATGGTCAACATAAGAAAAGTACTTTACCTGTACTTGAAGGCCGAGATGTCTGCTTGAAGAAGTTATTGTTTCATAAATGAAGCAGGAACTTTGACCTGATTCCTTTGCTGAGATAAGATACATTAGACCAAATGCCCATGGCATCCATTAGACCACACGCCTGAGGTGGTTTCCAATGTGAGGCTGGACAAGATGGCCGACTGTATTTTGCCCTTGGAGATGATGGATTAGAACAAAGCGAAGGTGACTCTTATCAGAATTATCAGAACTGATCGCAATTGTTTGCAGCAATAGCGAATGCACTGGCAAGAGTGTTTTTGACGTATTGACCTTGATTTTGGTTTGTTCCCAGGTTGAAATGCACTGAACAGTGTGTATTGTGTACATCTGTGCCAGGTTTCTACCAAGGCCTGTCTAAAACCAGGGGAACCAAGATGGCCAGCGGATTCGATGAACAGTCTTGCTGTCTATCATACATTTGAGGGAATGCACACCCACACTAAATTCCAATACACGTTCAAAAAGTTTAAATTTTTCGAAATCAATTTTCAAAAAGGTGACTCAATTATTATTGAAACACGTCTGAAACACGTCCCGTTACAGAGGGGCTACTTCCGCCTTCAAAGTGAAATTCCATTACAGCCTCAATCTGAAGTACCGCAGCCTCGTTTTGACGAGCACTTATGGCGGCCAGCTTCCTCAATGACATTTCAATTGAGGCAAATGCATCGTGTTAAGTTTCAATCAAATTCATTACGGTAGAATGCCGAGTTTAATTCTTGTGTTAGCCAATCTGATTCGATTCAATACTAGCTCCTGGGCCCCCACCTACCTCCTAACTTAGTTGCAATTTGCACAAAAAGTCCACAGAATCGCGGAATTAATTCCCCGAGACAGATAGGTTAGAAAACGAATGAGAAGTAGCTAGAGATGAGAATCTGGTGATTAGGGTCTTTTTGAGAGCGTTCAAACTTCTAATTCTTATGTAATGAATTCGAATCGGCTGGTGATTCATCATTTAGAAATGTCTTAATCAGCATTCTTGGTGATTTTTTCTGCTGATTTACGACGAGGTTTCTCTATGTGTTCTGTCACGTGCTGCTACACTGACTCCATGGTATACACATATGTATGTACATACGTCAACTCTTGGAAATATAGGTTTTGGAGCTTTTGAAGAACCTTTGAAGGGTTTTGCGGCCACATCCGACACAGATATGCACCCAGTCGAGGGTTTTCAGCAAAATGAAAAACCTCACATAAGAACCTCAAAGAATATTTTTTTCATTTTAGCGAAAACCCCTACGGGGTGCATATTTGAGTTGGGCGAAAACGCATCAACTGTTTTTGCAAAGCCTCGAAAACCCTTATTTCTAAGAGTGCGCTCACAACACCAAACGCCTCTCACTTTCCGTGGAACTCTTAGTCAACATCCTTACCGGCTGTAAGGCAAAGAACAGCTAAGCTCTCGCTCGATTGGCAAAACTGCAGCTCCGCATTGTACTGAAGTCTTAGATGCAAAAATACCACGCCTCGGAGTTTCAGAAATGACCACGCGTGAAGATTCTAAACAATTTCTATCACATTCTCCGCACTCATTGACGAGCTCCGCAGATCCAAAATAGTTAAAAACGCGCCGTGACTGCACTTTACGACTCCTTGAGCAGCAAAACCAAGCCAGTCAGTGCTTGTTTGTTTCCAGGAAACAACAAGTCCGTGTTTCCATGACAACTGTTTGTAAACACACCTGCGGCAAAGTAACTTTAACCAGAGAGCCAATTTGGGAGAGTTTCGATATCTGAGCTAGACAGTTCGACTGCGTGAGAAGCTTTGGTACAGGATATTTACCAGTAGACTAGGTTCAAATTAGCGTTCTTGGATTTTATATTGGTTGATATACTGACCCCCACATTCATCACCTCCTATCTTCTAATCTGCTTTCAAACCCAGATGTATCTGGTGCAAGAAATTACAAGATTATTCTTTTTCAGGCACACCATTTCTTTAAAAATTGTCGGTTTCTTTCGCCATTTGCCTCGGGTTCGCTCAAGAGATGTTCTTGACAATCTCTCGTTAATCCCCAGGAATTTCCCTATCTGTTTGTCCAATATGGCCGCGGGGGGACGTGGGCATTGATTCCCAACCGTCATTTGCAGCCGTATCTCCAGATTTACGACTCGGACTTAATCCATTGGTAACACGAGGTGACAAGGCTCCTTTTCCTGGACAGGAGGAGCCATCTTGTGCATACACCAATCCAGGTTCCGGTGAATCGATGTCTTGTCAGGCAAGTTTGCACCTGAACTGATTCGACTCAGATTGCCTTATTTGACGAGCATTTTCAAGGAACAACCAACTTCCTCATCTCTTTGGGTCTTCTTTTTACATCAGTTCATCATGACTTTTGTCGCTATCGGGAAGTATACTCTCGTTTTATGATAGGTTGTTGATGAAATGTTGGAAGAAACTGCCACCGAACGCCATTGTGCTCTGACGTTGGTGTTGGTCTTCAGTTTGACAGACCGGACACTGATCTCATTCCATTTACGCACCTGCCCTGCTCCGCTGCTGACAGTAAACGCTCAACTTTCAACGCAAACCGTTTCTGTATCTCAGGCAAGCTGGAAATAAACTGTATGTTTTCTCTCGCTACATCATTCGCAATGTTTCACCTGCCTGAAGTTGAAAAGTTTACAACTGCATCTCTATTTTAAAGCACAAACTTGGTTTTACAAACGGATGCAACATCAACTGTATTTCTAATGCTCCCTGGGGTGTTTTCAAACTCCAGGAGGACGTTTGCCTATGTTACTCAATGAATGTTACTCATGATCATCTCTGCCTGGAGATTGGATTTGCCTGTCTGTTTTTCCTTTTTGATCAATTCTCCTGGTCGCCGTGAGTTCCAGGGTCCCCGTGAGTCACTCATCCAGGGTAGTGGATACCTCGTTCCTATGAGTCATTCTATAGTGTATCTGACATTATGGGGGAGAACTTAAGAACTGGGGACGCTGTATGTCGTCTGCTTTAAAGTTTGTCTGTTTGATAGCAATTTGATAACATTGTTTTCCATTTATATTGTCGTGTAAGACTTTGGTGACAGGAGTGACCACTTGCCTATTCTTCATGTGCCGCAGGATGATGAATAGGTCGTCATCTTCCAATTTTCTACCACTTGACAAACAGAATGACGCCAAAAATACCCAAATATTGCTTCTTAAGCTTGAAAAGGATATTAACTCCTACTGTTCGGAGTGGGCCACCGGGGTTTAGAAGACTTAATGTTTTCTCTGTGAACCGATGGAACTGCTTGAGTCATGCACGTCATAACATTGCCGTCTGCCACACTACCACATTCAGTAACTACCTCCTGTCTGCGCCTGCTCGGGTACCTTAAAAGTATATTCTCAGGATATTGCCTTGGGACTCGAAGTTTAATCTTCACATCTGATACTCAAGAGAGTGTTAAATGGCATCGTTTTAATGCCACGTGCACGATTTCAATACCGATTGCCTCAAATGCGTAACTTTCACAGAAAAGACGATCGTCTGCTTCATAATGACACATTTCTCGCGTGATCTTGAATGGGTACGTCTGCCCCTTGGCGTGGAGCCTGGACGCTAACACCTTGTACAGGCCCAGTGTCCCGTCAGAAGAGACCCAATTTGATGCTGGCCATACTGGAAATAGAATTTGTCCATTTTTGGCCCCAGGTGATTCCTGAGATATTCACGTTGCTATTCGTGATGAACTTTTCCATGGGAAAATGAAATATATCATTTGATGATTAGTCTCCGGAGAGGGATCTGCCTATTAACTGTCATGTTGCTTCTGCTCTTCAGCAGCAGACGTCAAGAGCATATCGTCTGCTTCCCGAGACGTCTGCTGAGTATTGCTACCCATTTCCTTTCCCAATCAAAATGGACTTGTTTCTCAACCAACATCGTGAGCAGCTTCAGAACATGGCTTTTAGAATGAAAATATCGTATTCATTAACCAGCTACCACAAGTTTGGTCACGGAAGATATCTGGGATCGTGTTTTGAAATCAGATCCGCACAGAAGATCTTGAATAGATCGTATGACTGCATCGCGTGCGGCAGCTGAAGTTGACACATTATACCTAACAACCTGGTGTAAAGAAGGTAAATGATGCCAAATAAACTGCAAGCCCCTCAACAACCCTTCTTTCTACCTTCAAATGTCTTATTTTGTCATTCAGACATATCCGAAAGCTAATGAGTACGGATTGACTTAACGAAGGAAATCGCTTCAGCCTACTCGAAATTTCAGTCCTATTTCCCTAGAACCTGGAGGATTTATCCCTTGTCTATCTCCTCGAGAAAAGGATCAAACCACATGTGGTCTTTGCTTGTCTTAGTTGTCAATGTCACGGTCATACCTCTCCTAGCTGCCTCGTCCAAGGTGGATCAGAGCACTTTCCCTGGTAGCTCAAGGCATTGAGTGTTGATGGGCCGCGCTCAAGGTTTCTCTTTACACTCAGAATGTCTGAAGTCCTTCCGAGAGGGAGAGACAAGCATGTGGGTAGGTGGCCAAGATGATGGTCAAACCACTTGACTGGTCCTCAAGGTGGCCCCAAGGTCCCCTTCAAGGAGCCCTGAACCACAAGTGCAAGTAAACTCAAGTACCACCATTGCTCAATTTGCTGATTGGCCGTGCATTTCGATGAATTCTTTTGCCAATTATTTCTCAGAAGGTCTGTTGCCATTCGAAAGATGATACTATATTCCACACGATAGACAGACACCTGTGCGCTTCTTGTTAGAAATAACGAAAATAACATATGTCATGCTGTGATACACCAGAAGGATTTGTCGAACAAAAACGTCGTGACCAGTTCCAATGTGGCCGTGTCCACTCCCATTGTTGCCTAATCCACCCCACTCGTTCTCCGCCCCATTCATGTCCGAAGTTCAAATCTCTTGAGCTCCGGATTTCCCCGATCTAATCGGATTTGCTCCGCCCCAATTAACCTCGTCATTGACGCCGTCGATATAATCCTGGGATTTTCTCTATATCATTAAACGAGTGCGACACCAGAGGAAACCTTGTACACTGTTCCTAAGTTATTCTTTGTGTTTTTATTGATGTTTAGACCCAATGTGACACGACCCCGAGGAGTAGACACATGAGTGGACGAAAACGTGATGGAAAAGCATCGCAACATACCACAGCAACATCTCCTGAACGGAAGAAGATCTCCGCGGCTTGTTTGGGGAAACGCTGCTTCCTACTCGTCGATATCCTCATTGTGATCGCCGAGAATTCAGCACGAACGAGATATGGAGCTGAGAGGTCTGTTGGCTCGGCTCCAGCTTTCACTCTTCACATTTTGGAGGGGCAGAACAAGAAACGGACACGAGATGATGAGTGCATCATGGCGGACAATCGCTTTCATGGCACCACAAAGCATGCATTGCTCTTATTATAGCAATTTTTAATAATGCCATTAGGAATAAAGGAGATGCATCCACTATCTTCGCTGTTATAAGAGATTTTTAAAGAAAAACAAATTGGCTCTTTGATGACGATGACTGGGTGACTGCGGACGTTTCGTGCTGTATCTAGCCCCCCTGATCCCGGACTCCGTGCATGTCAAGAGGAAGACCCCATCAAACGTGCCACCTTGGCCACTTTGACGGAAAAGACAATTAAGTGACGTTTATTGGAATCAAAATGCAATTCGAGTCACGTGTCATCCTTAGTGACTCAGTTGCATTGCAGCCCGGAGTCAATGACCAACTTGGAACTGATTGGCAGTGGATCGAACTTGTGTAAAGAGGTTTGCATTCATTAAGTGTTACATGTAAAATCCCGTGCATCCACTCATGCAAAGGTCATCAAAACACCTAACTCTTTTTTGTATTGATGCATTTTGCAGTACTTGTCTGTCTTTCAGGAGTCTGAACTGTCCCAGTCGCAGCCGAATCGGGTAAATGTCTGATGATATTCGGATGAAAACAGCCAGTAATTTTTGCGGTAATTCTGACTCGACTATCCATCGATTTCGATCCTTAATTCTCCTTGCGAACTACGCCACCCGGCGTATATTCCAGTGGGTTAGGTGAAAATCTTATGGGACAGGTTACATCAACCAACATCAGTTCCACCTCATTACCAAAACGATCGCCCGATGAACCCTCAAAATCCATCCAACCCACTCTCTATCAAACTCAAATCAGATTTAAACTCTACCTCGTCCTATTCAAAAGCAGCAAACCGAAAATATCAAAAGTTGACAACCGGAAGCAGGTGAATCTAGCTCTGTAGACGACATGCATCTACCAATCAAAATCATTGTCACTGGATCATTTCATGGGTCATTGGTCTAAACATTTCGAAAGCTGGAACCGTGAGCGATTTCTAATGGCGGTAAGCGATTGTGACGCATTTGAATCACATGGAACGTCAGATCTAAACACACAGGCCGTAGATCTTGCATTTGGTCCAATTTCCACGACTGTGATTTCGGATTTGTCGGCCTCTTTATGGGGGAAGTTTGATTGCCACTGAAAGATACTAATGTTATGAGATTACTGGATAAGTGGCTCGAGCTCCAAATATGCTAGTTCAATCAAAGCTGCTGTGAAACCTTCAAGCGCTGATGCAAAGGAAATGGTCTTGATCCCCACTCACGACAATGGCCCTCACTCATTCGAAACTCACGGCCCTCACACATTCGAAACTCTTCCACTGATAACCATCGCATTTCGGTGTATTGACACCTCCCTCTGCGGTAATCATATCATCAATACCAAAATGGCCGAAACTGCCGCTATTTTGACAGAAAGGGTGCTCTGGGAAAATGATCTGATGAGACGCAGGCGACTGTTTGAATTCCTTGTCTAGCGTAGGCAATGTGGTGTCGAAGTAGACAATGAGGTTGCGGACACATACATGCTCCTAGATCAACCTACACAATGCACTGTGAGAAACCTGGACACGAGGTGCTATGATGATATCAACTTGTCACGAGTAGTGGTCAATAACAGTTAGAGAGTTTGTTATCAGATGAAACACACGCCACTGTCTGCCTCAGTCTCCCACAGACATAAGAGAGGCCAGGAGCACAGGCCTCATGCCGCCATGACGAAAATGGCAGAAGTAGCAAATTAGCACCAATTCCTCTCCATACCTGGTATCCTGTCATCCACTCTTCTTCAGCTCACGCTCCAGTGCACTGGTCAGTCCCTGAGTAGCAAACCGTCAACAGCCAGCTATGACAATGCACTTTGACCTGTCAGTTGTAGCGCAGCATATATGAAGGATGTTATTCTGTAAAGGTCCATTAATTCGATCTAAATCCTTGGATAGCCAGGTTGATCAGGTTGCAACGTCTACCTCAGAAAGTCTAAAATCCCAATCTCACAGTTAGGACTTCTGGGGCCTTGAGCGTTGTCAGTCTCTACGTTGCAGCAACCACTTAGCCATGCAGCCGACCCTGAATCTCAGGAAGATCTCTGAGTAGCGGACAGTCAGTCGGAGAATGAGCTTCGAGATGACAGTTGCAGCACAATTTCGTCCTCTCTCAGGAGCAATACAACACCAAGTTCCAGTGAGTTCGTCGGTCTTGGGATTTCAAAAGCTCGGGCAGCCAATTGTATCATGTATTTTCCTTTGTCAGATGCATTCTGACCTGACGTGTGTTAGCATATTGTTACCAACTTCTCTCAGAAGTGATACCGTACCACGGTTAAGTACTTCGGTCTCTGGGGTCGCTGGGTTACAATAGGTCGACAGCCAATTGTAGAATGTACTTGGAGTTGACAGTTGTATCATTGTCAGTTTATCTAAAGGGCTATAGACCACGGTCCAGTGGTTTGGTCAGTCTCGGGGTTAACAGCTGAAACCTACTGTCAATGTCATCTGAGGAATGGATCACGCTGTCCCTTGACGGATATTGGTGTCAGTCAACGGACCATGGCCAGTTCTTTTATCAGCACGATTTATCGTGGCAAGGTCCGGTACGATGGCTGAAAGATGCTCCACGCGTGGGCGACTCTTTGAGAGTCAAAACAAGGTGCCTGCGATGGCGAAATGATTCGAAGAAGTGTAGTACCCTGACTACATTTGATGAGTCGTGCACTGGCTACCAAATCCTTGAGTCCACACGAGCTTTGCATACTCTTTGACTCGTCATAGTCCTAGTGCCCTATAGACTCCTCATAAACTTTCAACGAATCGCCTCGATATTCAAAGGCAACCTAACGATCTCTCCCGCCTGCGGAGCTTGCCGCATATTGGGAGCTACCCTGAATCAACCCTTAGTTTCCAATAAACTCTATTGAATTAAAGCAAGGCATCACTTAGCTCACTACATAAAGACTCAACGGACTATTCCTCGCCGAGGTTTTCTTAGCCTGCTCATGCAAAAAGAAGAACCACTTTGTCAACTGGTTCGCTGCGTTCTTGGGCGTTTCAAGTAACTGTTATCTATGGCTTCCTGGAAACCTCAAGCTTTAACCCATCTTGAACTAGGAGCTCTGCAATTCCGCTACGCTGGGCAACTGGTCTTGTGTTGGTGTATGTTGGCGTTAGTGCTGGTCCTAAATGAAAGAATATGATACCGATATAGCATTAACACCATATGTGTAGGGTCCAGATGACCGAACAGTTTGTTGCCGAGATGTTGGCAGAACACGCTTTTGTACAGAACATGATGCAAAACTGCAAACTGTGGGAAAATACAGATTGTATAGCGACTTCTGCAACTTTTCCTCTGAAAATATGAGAAGACTCAACGGAACTAAGCAAGTCTAGAATCGCAGAAATCCCTTTACAAACTTTCAACAAATCTGACTCCCTACGAAAAGCTCGCTCGTTGAAATTCAGTCAGCCGAAATCATTGTTCAGTGACTTCATGATAGCTTAACTGGTTCGTAATTGGAATCCTTATCAATTCTTTCTAACCTGTAATTGTCCTCTTGAAAGTTTTAATTTAATGTTCATCGACATCCGACACTCCAGGGCTGCATTTCTATCAAAATCACTAGAAACTTGACTCTTGAGTGTCGTGCACAGATTTTTACGTCTTTTGGCGTTTTATGGCAATATGCGCATGCGCACTTATGAAGCTACGCGCGCTTTCGGTGCATTTTCATGAATCACAGTTTTGTTAATGTCTTCCTGATAGTTCCGTCTGCTTCAGGCTGCTGGTTGAGTTTTTGCTCGTTTTCAACACTTCAGTTCAAGAATACTCAAGAAATAGCTACTTAAAATTAGCCCTGCTGGCTGTTGTTGTCATTTCAACACTGAGGCGCAAAACGAACCCGAGGGAAAGGAAGAAGAGGTTCACACTATTCAATACCGTAGCAGTGGAGTCTGTGAAGGAAATGAGGCAAAACTCTTGCCGACTTTGACGTCAGTGAAGTCTCTTCTCCTTCTTCTAGATTTCCACCTGTTCATCCTTTCTGAGGTTGCGGACGGTCATGGGTCCCTTTCTAATAGAAACAACGCCCGTTAACCGGGTTTAACAGATGCAAGGGAAGGTGTCACTTTCAAAAGATAGCATTGGTGGCCATTTCAGGAATATAGCAAGCTGTTTTTGTGTTTTCATGTCCAGGGTCAATAGTCTTGGTTCCTGCGTCCACTGACTACGAGTAATATCAAGTTCGTGGGCTGTTTGATTAGAAATTACATACTTGGCCATTGCAGGGGATGTGGTCATTACATTTGCACCTGGTTCTGTCTTCTCGCCGACGATTCGGTTGGTGTCCCTCTTGGTCACCGCCGAGATGACGGTGATGCTGGGCCGAACTCTGTAGTCCACGTCGCGTGTTTGCTAAAAGGCAACCACGGAAATACTTGGGAATAGGTTGGCCGTTGGTGGCCTTTAAGGGTTGTGTAAGTGGCCGCCGTTAAGGGTGGATAACCTTACAGAAATCGTCAGCTAGTTCTACTCAATCGTCTTCCGTTTGCATGAATCGAGTGCTAATGATTGAATGCTGGCTGTACTTTATATGCTAGGAGCTTATCAAGGTTATACCGACTACATTTATCAGTTCATACGCCCAATTAGCCGTACTAATTACGCGGTTCAATTTTACCATTAGCGATATTGACCTTGATATGTGCAGCATGTTAACTGCGGTAACAACCCTTCCGAAAATGAATCCCAATTCACCATGGTGAAATTATGATTTACCATGGTTCAAAATTCGAAAACATTTTCAAAGTCAAAAAAATTTTGGGACTGATGATGTTTCTTTATTTTGAGCAGAAAAAAAGGGGGAAAAATATTTGGACTTAAAGAATTTTTTCCATTTAAGTTCAAAATTCTGAAAAAATTTTAAAGTCCAAAAATGATCATGTCTCTTCATTTTGAGCAGAAAAAAAATAAAGTGAAAAAATATTATTTTCCGAATTTGAACTTTAAATGAAACATGAAAAAAATAAATATTGAAATCTGACATGGATCGAAACCGCGCTTTCCTCGTTATCAAAGATTAATTAAGCGAAATCTCGGAGCATTTCCGTGTCTTCCCGCGAACAGCTGACTGTATTGCACATTGCCAACCAAATGGCATGGCAGACGATCAAAGCACAATGGAACATCAATTCCAGCGTTACGATGTCGTTGCCCTGAGTTACTCGGAGAAAGCCAGCATTCTACATATTCGGCACTTTCCCTGAAGGCATTGTTTCTTATTTAGAGCCGAAGTCACAAAACATTTGTCTGGATCTGTTCTAAAGATGGAAACATGCTTGACATGACCAAAGGCACTTTCCTTAAGACGTTGTCACTTTCTTAAGAAAAGCCCAAATAGCAATTGCAAAATGGACTATCTTCGATGGAAATCTACAACATTTCAATTAGCGTAAAATGAGTAAAGATTCCGAGGATTCTTCACATCAAAAGCAGCGGTTGAGGGGCACTTTGTCGCTGACATCCTCATTAGCATACTATTAGATCCGCCATGACTCAATTTAGTAAAAGTTTTTTACCCTCGCATTGCATTGTGGATGCTGCTCATTTACGCGGGAGTCCTTCAGAAAAAACCGCAGGAGTTGTAATTAGATTGATGCTGGAAAAGCAAGATAAGGAGGTCGCGTATGCTAATAAACACACAATGCAGGGATAAATTGAGGTTAAGAGGAAGACGCCATCATTCAACTTGACCTTTAAGTGCAAAAAGGTCAGACCAATCAACACGATGCGTCGTAAAAAGCAACTCGATTTATCAACAATTCGCGAGCGATCACGTGACGCAAATAAATCGGTCGCTCATAAAAACATGACCGGTCTGATAGCTGCCACCTGCAGCCGACAGGGAGTCGTAAGGTAATAGTTTCATTGAAACCGAAGTATGACAACAGATTTATCAAGGTGGAAAAACTGGTGTTGCACTAAAAAGCGGGAGATATTCTTGCATTGTTTTTAGCCTGTGGAGTACTATGATTGGGGTCGATTGCAGTCAATGTTACTGGCGTTTGTGTTACGGCAGGGTTGGACTGCACTTGGGTTGATATCTTGGCATCCCCTCACATAACTGATCAACCTCCCCTTGTCGGGGCTTTTCTTAACGGATCTAGACCACAGCATTGATTCTCATGCCTTGGGACTTTTCATCAATCTCTTGAAACATAATACCCAAACCTGAAGGAATCCATCACCAATGCCTGAAAAAAGGAAAGTAGCATGCCTACAAAATGTTACAACCCAGGTTATTACGTGCCAATCCAAGCCCCAGGCAAAGCCCGGGACTTTCTCCAAATCTCCTGGATCCGACACACCGTCAGGAAATCAATGCCTCCTGATCCTGGAAAGTGTTCAAAGGAACACGTTACAAAATTCGCAACAGTCTCTCTTTTTGAACCGAACACCACGTCGACCCTGGACGCCGAGATAACGTCTAGCGAACGCAGGTCCATTTTCACTCAGGAGTTTGATGATATCCATTGATACCTTGGCCGAAGATCTAAATGATCGTCTCCTGTTACGGGGTACTTGGTGGTTTGATATGCTCGGTTGAGTTCTTGGTGTACCAGTGGAGATATGCTCCATTCATGCGAGGTGTACCATGGCTGGAATGGTTGGTTTACGACCTACCTTCGAAACTGAACACTGAATGAACGACGAGCATGCAACCCGGCCAAATGCACATAGGCTGTTAATCCTCACACACTGGAAATCGATTGCACGGCGGAATGCATGCAGGCTTAGAATGCACACACGCCATGAATGCACATACTTAGGAAATTCGAATGCACGGCACTATGATGAACAGATTACATGCAGGCTTAGAATACACACACGCTATGAATGCACACACTCAGAAAATTCGAATGCACGGCACTATGATGAGCAGATTACATGCAGGCCAAGAATGCACACACGCTATGATTGCACACACTCAGGAAACTCGAATGCACGGCACTATGATGAGCAGATTACATGCAGGCTTAGAATACACACACGCTATGAATGCACACACTCAGGAAACTCAAATGCACGGCACTATGATGAACAGATTACATGCAGGCCTAGAATGCACACACGCTATGAATGCACACACTCAGGAAACTCGAATGCATGGCACTTTGATGGACATCGCCCTGCAATCCGAATGCACTCAGAACCGTACAATGATGCACACCCATTTCCACACACAGCCCAAAAGTCCTGACGAACTCTAACTGAAACACACCTCACCACAGAAAAACCTGAGGCTTAGATGTTTCATCTCAAAATCTCTTAGACCTTTTCTAAGTTTTAATGAGTTTATTTTAGCATCAACCGTGAGCTTAAGAGCGATTCCTTTGTCCTATCAATTTTCAATGAATTCAGGTGGAAATCGTGTCTTGAACTCCAAGCAATACATCACCTTATCTTGACTGTGGTGGTCATGGCTTACAAAGAAATTCGTTTTCGTTCTTAAAATACATTTTAATAGTTCCTTTTATTTCACCAGAAGATCCCGATTCTAACTTCAAATACATTCTCGATTGAATGAATTCTCGATTATTTGCCCCTTTGGGGTAATTTCAACAGGACACTTTATCTCTGACGTTAGAGCAATGATGGTCCGATGAGCAGCAAACAGTTTCAAATTATTTAACTCATTGACAAGAATCTATTTGAAACAATACCAATGTCCCCATGGCGTGTTGTAAGAAACACGTATTAACATCATTCTTGTGTCGGAATTACAGCCAAAAGTTGTAATGGAATACGTGAGATATTGCACCAACGGCACCCAAACAATTACAAAATGAATTCCACCAAATGTTGGCCAGAGTTAGGTTCATTGCCCGACGTATCTAGCTGCACAACAGATTACCATTAAGTGCAGACGAGCCAAGCATTTGCCGATTAGTGATAAATGATGGGATTTTTCTAGTGAATCTTGTCACCGCACCATCGCAACTGGACCATACTTTAGACTATTGTTAATTAACTTCGCGGTGTGCATGCCAAATTCTCGTTTGGCTGAGGGTTGTTAATATTCAAGAGGAGAAGACGATGAAGGATGATTCATTGCAGAGCGTCTTGCATCAGTAAAAGTCTTCGTGGACACTCTTAGTCAGTCATGTCAAGCTCTCTAAGGATGCATGTGGAGGTGCTTCTCCCGAAACTTATGAAGCGCTGGTACTCTTGCATGACGATCGTCGCATATTTTCCTCAGCGTATTATTGGCAATGTTGGCCAAATGCCAAGAGTCATTTGAACATGTTAAAGGCAATCACATGGGAAGAATGCAACCCCCTTGTCTCTCCAAGTGGTCAGTTCATTAGTAGCTATTTCGACTGTTTGAAAGATCTAAGACCACAATATTTCATAATCTCGAAGATCACTCATCGTTACGATATGACAGCCATGCAACCTCCCCAACGAGCGGCCAGTTTTGTCCACCAATCTCAACGTACACCCACTGATCAAATGGTATGAGCCCCCAGTCAGGGTTCATCTGACCCAAGCTTTAAAATGCATCAACACGACCATCCATGATCGCACTATCACTTCCAAATTATTTTCTGTGCTCATCTCAGGCTGCTGGAATTCCAATTACAATGTTTGATGCAACTTCACGTGGTCATCAACCATTTTCGAATGTCCAAAATATTCATAAGTGACCACTTCTTTATGTATCAGCATGACCATTCTCTTTCATCATCGAGCTAATTTAATTGGATATTTGCGACGGTCACGTGTCCATGATGGCGGGCTGCATCGAAAATGGTGTCCGTCCAAAGACGAAATACAACTTCTCGTCTCTCTCGCATGTTTCGGCCGTCACAAAACTATCATAATCATTGATCATGAGCAGATACCGGTACGTTTAGAATAGGTTCGAGGTCTGACTACGTTTCTCAAGCAGCTCAAGCAAGGTTTTGGTGCTATGAACCTATTCTAACCTCGTTCCTATCCCTCTTTGCGGGGTTTGCAACTAATGACTACAGAACACTCCTAACCTGTCTGCTAAGGAAACCATCTCCTCCACAGTAAGTCAAAAACTGAAAACAAATCACCAGCTGGAAATTAACTTTTACTACGAAAGTTTAAAATCCTACGCAAAAGCCAGTGAAGTCAAACTTCAGTCAGACGTCATCTCTTTTCAAGTAACATCCAATTATCTCGTCTTTGAGACCCAGAGATGAATTTTCATGACGAGTTAAGTGGCTTTTGTCGCATTCATTCTTCTTTTTCTAAAAGTTAATTTCTTCACAAGTCCTCTCGGTCGCTTACGCCGAATCGCGTGGTAGTTGCCATGAGATACGAGCAGGAGATTGCCAAGATAAAAAACGACCCCATAACACCAGTTAATTGAATAAAATGAATAAAAGGGATGTCATGGTTGTGTCATTGACAAGAGGTGACAAGAAAATAACAGGGGCTGCTCTGGTAAAGTGATCATTATGCAATTAGTTAAGGGCTAATTGGAAATAATGAGCGCTCCCTGTTGTGCAGTGAACACAACTTCATGGATTGCGCAACGGTACGTCGATAACTTTGCTGTGAATCGAGATCAGATGAAAATTCGCGAATTCTTAATGTCCTCGTTTTAAAATCCTTTACAGCGCCCTGCCACATTTTGATCGATTGCCGAGTTCTCGAGGATTCTCACATGAAGACACGAGAAATCTATTATAACACGAATAAATATCCAAGCCTGGAAAAAAGATAAATCGACCACTAAATCATGGCAAATGCAGGGAAACAAGGTTTTACATTAGGAAGATTGCATTCGGCACAAGCAATCACCGACCATCGATTGCGCATGCGCGGACGTGTCCCGCATATTAAACAGACGAGAGTAATGATTGAACAACAACAAACGATCTGAGGAAGATTAGAAAAACCCATCGCGATAACAGGCATTCAGCGTTCCTTGATTAGTGGTAATGTGGAACGATGCCTTTGTTGAACTCTGTCATCAAGTTATTGGCAATTGCATCACAGAATACTTGACGTTTTTCTCCACACTCATCAAGATTGTTCCTGGCGACTTCGGCCATTATTGACAATTTGTTGTAATCTAATCACAGAGCGCTCATTGCGCCCTTCTCTTCTTGTAAATTACACCCTTTGTTGACCGGAGAGCTCCGAAAGATGTAAAGCGGTCGTGTTTGGTTACCATTACGACATCTCATACGCCGCACTTGATTTTACGCCAATCTCTCTACAGACCAAAACTTCGCCCTCTGGTTGGTTTTATTGAGTCTGCCACATCAAAATGCAAATATAGTCGAGGCGGACTGTTTCTCATCCTAGTTGTGAATGTTTGCTATATTGAGTAAGACCTGATCAAAGTCATGAAGAAGAAAACGCCAAGGAGGCACTTTTTCATGTTTTGGATGTAACAGTAATGATATTCCAAGATGTTATGAGACGAAGCAAAAATGCAAAACATCACAATTGGTTTTAGCGAGAGCTAAATTATTCATTTCGCCTCCGCAAATGAATTCTGTGGACGCAAACGAATTGGCCACGATATTATTAGATCTTGCACATTTTTTCACCATCGTAATGACATCCTTTTATCTTCAGAAGGTCACGTGACCTTGGTGCAGTTCTCAGCAGAAGCTTTGTAGTGAAAAGAGGATCTTAAAGATAAACGATTGGTTTAAAGAATCAGCGAAATGGTAGAACAGTTTACATCAAAAGTTGGCCTTCCTTTGAGAAAAACAGTTCCACCACTTTGGTTTGGTTGTTGTATGCTGTAGTCTTACGCAACAATGGCTTGGCATTTTCGCCTCGATTGCAACTCAAGGTAATGGCCGCCTTTGACCATCATACTCTGCAAAAGAAGTTGAGTATTACCTTCTTATTTGAGATAATATGCTTTTATGTGAACGAAATACAGATAAAGACCGTTTCAGAATAGAACGTTTTTTCTTGAGAGTATTTTGAAAGGCAAGGTACGTTCCTCGGAATCCGTCCTACGAAACAACGGCTACGCCATGGCGACTAGCTCACCACTGACGTCACGGTTGATGAGAGCAGAGATGGATAATCTGGCTTTGAACCCGAAACTGCGCAATAATCACTGGCAGCAAGCCAAATAGAACAAAACGTTAAAAATACGTAATAATGAAGCTATCAGAAGCCAACTTGACTCATGATCGAGCTCATGATATGACAAAGCGCCACAAACGATAAAAATATAACTCAGCGTTGAGTGCCAACAAAAACGGCTACGTTTTCGCTGCGTGACAACGAACATCACAGGTAACTGAAACTGCTAATGCAGCATCGAATATCTTGCTAATGGTTTCGCTACAATCGTGTTTGGCCAACGTAAAACACGAGGAAACCGAGAAAGCTCAGTTTGCCTTCATTGCAAGTTGGCCTATATTTGTTGAAAGGTGTTCACTTTGCCCAAGGCTAAACGATGTACGCTACAGAACGGAAAAGCGCAGGCCGCTGGGCTCGTACTCTTGCCATACATGGAGTTAATACGAACTGTCAATTTCCGACAGTGATTTTGCAAAAGATCGCTTCTGAATTTGACGAGATACACTCGCCTGCACACAAATTGTACAGTAGAGAGTCTGATGCATTCGAGGAATGCAGGATGGGACGCAGGGGTCTAGTCGTCTGCACAAAGGACACAGTAGCGGATTTTATGTCTATGTCACATCGTTTGCAAACCGACCTTGCATGGGGGTAAAACAAATAACTCTTAGTGAGTTTTTAAATGTTTTTGGAAGTGTTGCACGAATTGAGTTGTTTGTGCTTGGAAACCCCCTGTTGATAAAACAGACAATGCTCCTGTCAACTGATGCAAGAGAAATCAAGCTCTGTCAACAATGGCTATTGAATTGGCTGCGACTCATCTAATTGTTGCGGAAGATATTTGTAAAATTTTATCATTTGTCCGCGCCATGGAATCCTGATTACGATCTATCAGCCCAAATTGAATATCTGTGTAGGATCTCTGTTGGCAATACGCCAGTTGCTCATGCGTGAATCGATCACGTGATCTAATGCACCGCTAGGGGTACGTTTATCCAAACGCCATTGGTCCAGAGATGCACGCCACGTGACTCTCAATGAGTAGAGATTCACACGAATTCCAAAGCTTTTTTGCAATCCTTGCAACAGTCCTCAGTCCAAACGTCTTTGTTTACATTTGGTGCAAACGATTGGTGAATCGTCTGCTTTCTGACAACAAAATGTTGCCTGTGTTTCGCCGGCGTTTTGACCTCAGTTTGTTGTTCAGTGGTAATCAAGGTAGCACGCGTTTCCCAGCAAGGTTACTATATGCATCATTGACTTCTTTCACGGCCTACCCCCGGGGCCGAGTTGTTATCGTTTGGAGGCTGCCTCTGTTGAGAACGTTCACCCGAGTCGGAACCACCATTGAAGTGAGGAACGCCGGGGACCCATTCATTTTATTTATAATTTCCGAATTCCCGTGTGAGCCGAATCGTTATCAGGAATCTCGCGATATATTTTTCAAGTCTCGCGAGACTGACAAAATGATATGTGGTGCCATGATTGATCTCTTGCATAAGTGCAGCACGTCGATGGTTACACAGTTAAGATTATGGAGCCCAGGTTCTTCTCCAAGATTGATGAGAATGCCTGTGAAAAGGCTGGCCGTGTTTGAAAGAAACGGGAAGTTTCATAGCAACAGAAAATTGTTATGATGCATTTAGGTGCAACTGGCTTTGTCACTGCGGTTCAACCACATACACACTGCCAATATGTAACCAGCCATTCCTGGAGGTATTCGCTACGTTTTGACCGGACTGGACACTCACGCAGTGGTAGCAGTGTCAAACCATTGAGGCTTGAGATACAGTTTCATATGATTAACACAAGTCTTGGTTACCAGCCACCCACTTCCTGTGTCTCAATTTTTGCCTTGAGACCCTTATTGGTTGAAAGAAGCGCGATATATACATATTCGATTTCGTGGAAACACTTGATTTCTATAAAAATCATTCATGCAAAGATTGAAAATATGTGAGGCGTGGGCCAGAAAGAGAAAAAACCATCCTCTGCATCTATTGTTGTAGTGCATTCAAGAATCGGGTGCATGTCAAGTGCGAGTAAACAGTAACTGAATACACGTGCATTATTCCATTCAGCTAGACTCATGGCTGTCCTGATGCGCTGTTGCCTCGGTCATATCTGCCGAGGCTTTGGAAATGGAACGTTCATTCTACTATAGACTATAGTCATTTAGGTACAGTATGAGTCGTGACCGAGAGGATATTACCTCTACACTTACTTTTGTTAGTGGAGCAAAGATGTTTATAGCGTGTAGAAGTGTTGTTACCGCTGTGTCCGTCGTCATGTCGAGTACAGAATACCGACTACCCAATCGCTCAGTCACCGCAGTCACAAACAACGGTCCAAAGAGTTAACAGCTTTCTCAGACACAATTCTGCAGTTAAAACATAATACTTTGGTAAAACTAAAATAAGCAGCTGTCCAAGTTCGCGGACTAAAAAATGCAGCATTTGCCTCGAAGCACTGACATTCATATCAAGAACTCATTTTGAATATAACAACTATAAGGCAACAAGTTGCATTATTGTCCTTGTTTATACGCTTTTGAAAGAATTAGCCTCATGACTAACTGAACCACGCCAAATTATACTTCACGACATATCCTCACCCGAAATGCGACCACGAAGGAGGACCGGGGCCCCACCTCTTGTATTCGCGCACTCCCTCCCTGCGACCACGCGCCGGCCAACCGACCGCAACAAAAATGCTTACATGGCCCAGTGGGTTCATCCACTGCACCGCGGCCCTATCTTGTCCCACGACCCACTTCATGCACCTGCCCTCTTACAGGTGCGTCGTCTGCTCCAAAATCAAAATCTCAAAAGATGTAAACAAAAGGTGTTGCGAAAAACCCGTGTCGGAACCTCTTGTGCAGAAGTCGTACATATTCCACTCGTCAGCTGAATGGTGACATTCTTTCATCGCGAGTTTCTAAAGTTCGTTTGTGTTGCGTATTGTTCAGGTCTTCATTAAATCATCGAGAGATTTCAATGTGCAAGTTGATCAAGTTTATCACGGTCGTCTCTTTTGTGCTTCAGTGAATTCGCTGTGTTTGCGCATTATGTAGCGGCGCGCGCATCTTGTGAGAGCCGGACAAGCAATGAATGTTGTCGTATTGTTGAGTCATTTGTTCTCATATTCTGAAGATGCACCTTCGCAAAATTTAGGAGACGTATAATCTCAAAATGATAAAATTCATTATAACTTATGTACAGTAAGCCCTACTCAGTGCTACATGTATATACACCATCCACTGCTGTACTTATGCCTGGGTACTCACGCACTGTTCACTGGTAATCAAAAAGAAGATGCGGCAAATCGTAGCCGTTGAAAAACAGTTGTGTAGGGATCTCTGGCCGAATTTGCGGAGGCGATGAAAACCATAGGCTTGATGACCTTCAGGACTGTAGGACTCTGCTACAACATTCTGTATTCATGACACAACCAGTTGCACCTGACCAATAGATGTCTTTGAAAGGAATCGAGTACAATCTCTTAATCGTATCAATAAGTTTATCAGCTCGAAAGAAACGGCCGGGGGCTCTCCTGTGACAATTACATATCGAATCTAAAACTGCTCATCTTCCTGGCAACTGTTTGGGATGACAGTAAGTCGTCTCATCTGTAGCTTATCTCGGATAAGTGACAACAAATGCCTTCTTGTTTTGGGCTCGTGAATGACAGAGACCCGATTTAAAACAAGGCGCAATAATGCACTTCATCATAGCCTCCAATTATCCAATCCACCCAGCAACATGGTCATACGACCCGCCAAGTCTATCCACTGTCCGCGGGGAGATGCCGTGATCCGCGGGACCTGATGACAAGGGGGCTAATCACTGGGACAGGTGGGCGGACTCACTAATTGTCCTGGGACACTTGATCCCCTATAACCAGGGACGATACCTGTTATTAGAGGGTTGTAAGTGGGAGAGGGTCGCAGGCAAAACCACCTCCCGGTTATAGGAGTTTTGGCAAAGCATTAGGGGAGATAGATCGGTCGTCAAAGCCCTTGTCCCGTGAGGCGGTTCTGTTTGGGTCGCCAATCTCTGCCCCCAAGTGCGTGATCCCTTTTGCTGTTCATTATCGACAAAGGTCTTGTTTTGCTGCGTTATTTCTTCCCTGCTGGCAATCACTTAGAGTGCTGACCCGCCTTTTATTCTGGCTAAGGGTCGTCGTCACTGACGAGGTTCTGTAACCCAGCGGTACCATCACCAAGCAGGGCAGTGGACCGGCTGGAAACGCAGAGTCTATATAAGCTTGTGTGAGAGGTCGTTCAAGTCGTGCACCCAGGATTTCAGCCTGATGCCCTACCAGCTCACGAATGAGTGGATCACTGCAGAGGGGTGATAACAAACGAACGAACAAGGGTAAAAAGTTGGTAATCAACAATCAAAAAGACAACAGGACATCGGCCCGAGAACAGGCCGATGTAAAACAGTCATTATCCCACGTAATAAGTCATTCCGCCCATTGTAATTTGTAATTAGTAGTTCATAATCGGACAAGGTCCCACTAAATCATCGGGGTTTTTACGGAAATAATGACTGAGTTAATCAATGGGCATTGTGCTGGACGCGTGTCGTGAGTTAGATCGTTTAGAGGCCACGGTCCATTGGGTTAAAAGCGTGAGAAAAGATAAAAGGGTCGCAGGGTGTTTAAGGGAGGAAACATTGACGTGAGAAAATGACAGACTTGGTAACCTTTGGTGGGATTAACAAGGACAACATTTGTATAGTGTGATTGTATGTTTGTTTGTGTAGCATGTTATGTGTTAATGATCATGAGGTATATACGATTTGCCTCTGAGTCTACGAAGTCGAGCTAACTTTGGAAATACCCGCAAAGCTCCAAACGTCAAAAACCATACGAAAATGCCACCTCTGAGAATAATTATTGGTGCTAAGCTGACAATCCTTCAAAAAGCTACCTTGGTAATATGTTTAGCAAACACAAATCAACCTCGGTCCAGCAGCCGCGCAGTGCAGTGTTGATTGCATGCATCCTCATCTCGAAGGTGAAACGGTCTTTAATGAGTGACGCGTGCACTAAATCCACCTCCGCGCGAAAAAAGGTCATTTCTCAATGGTTATGAATAAAACAGCTACACCGTCACCTGAAGATAAACATGGCGTTGGACCTGTCGCTAGTGGAGAAATCCCACCTGGATTTCGCTCAATCTCCTCGATTTACTCATCTCTCTGGTGCTGAGATGTGTTCTGACGGTGAAGTTCAGACCTATGAACTTCAAACTGAGTTGTAGAGTTGAGTTGAGAGAAAATTTACTGCAACAAATTTCGACCAGTTTCAACGACTGTTTTTTATTCAAATTCAGTTGCGATAAACGTATACCGTACCGCACCATACTGAGGACTTTATATTGCATTTAGGGTTTTTGTTGCACCCGAATTCTATCAGTCCTCACGTTTGGTTTTTCTCTTTGTGGGATCGAATACACGAATTCGGTTTCATCGACCACCCATATATACATATGCAAACAGTGTCTGGACCTTTTCTATTCAGAGTCATAGATTTTCACGCTCGAAATACCAGGTCAGTATCCTTCCTATTCTTACAGTACCGAATGCCTCATGCTGCCGCCACAACAAAAGTCGCCAAAAGTCAAATTTCACAGCTGACTCGAGACAAGCTATCGTAGCCTTTGACCACTGGCGGTGTGTCGTCTGCGGAGCGGATCATAAACAGTGCGCGCGCATTCCATCCCTTTCTTCTCAGTCATTCGATCCCCGATCAGATTCCCATGCTCAGTGTCGCCTACAACAATAGCCCCAATGATACCTACAACAATGACAATACCCATGATACAATGCACAATAACAATGAGAAGATGTCGTCTGCGTTATGTAAGGTGGTCAGCGGTCGTCGTGGGAATCGTGAGTTTTTCCCTTCTCTTGCGAATGCGGACGAAATTCTATTCTTCTGTTTGTGACGGCATCAAATCCCTTGAAGAGGACATAGAAAATGCCTCCACCGCGGATACAGCGCTTCTGCACATCTTGACTGTGACACCATGTCATCTATTGCAGAAACTCCCAAAAATGTTACACACTCCTTATCACAAAAATACTTCATTTAGTCAATCCTGGCGTTCAGCGGATTTCTTCTCCCACAGAAGACGGCAACCTAGTTTATAGAAAAGTGATGAGTCACTCTTTGGTTCCATCTGTTGTCTTTCAACGCGACAAGTCAACCATTTTATCTCATTTCTTACTTTTGAGAGCAATGCGACTTCTTCTTAACCAGGTGACGATACTTACCCCAGAATTCTATTGTGTTTGTCCAATTTTTTGCCCCTACGATACTGCATGCCAAAACCACAACGTTTTCCAGGCCGCTCAATTCATCAAATGAGCTGAACTTTTAGAGGCAATAGCATCCACTCTCAACTGTACTTAATTGAATTCAACTGCATTGAAACTGCTTCCAAAAGAGCAAACCCCAACGACCAGGTTTACTCTTGATGCAACGATTCTGAACACCATTCAATATTTGTGCTATTTGTTTCATTCACTGTGCGATCCTGCAGTTTTCTTGTCAGTTTTCTCTGTAGAATCATTCGTGAATCACGGAAGTTAGTTCCCGGCATTTCCTAACAAATTGCCACAAATATTTTAACAAAATACGTAAAAACTATTGCCTTTACGTTCCTTGTCAATCACTGCAGGATTCAATGCTTTTAATCAATCTTGATAACCAGTCGAGTTTTTTAGACTTCAGTATCATGCAAAGCTAACAAGGGAAGTGGTACTACTTTTGTGTCGGACGTGGATCATCTCTGACATCAATCTGTTGCACCAACAAATATGGCCTCCTGTGGCCTCCGAGGTCCACAACATTTCGAGCCCCCTATCCATATGAGATCGCGCTGAGGCTCTCACACCGCACAATAAAAACAAAGTGTTTCCTAATCTTTTCCAAATGGAGCACGGGGCCACAGATGATAATTCTCAACAAACACCCCAAAACGCCCCACGTGCCGCAATTCTGACATTTTTGTCTGCGCTGTTAGTTTTTGCAAATGTCAACAATGGCGGCGTGCCATAGGGCGACATCTTGTGTCAAAATAGACAACAATGCGGCAATAGGGCATGTCGCGTGGCCATGGACTGGAGTCCTTCGCGCGTGGCCTGGCTATTGTGACTCTATTGGGCGAACATAAAGTGACTCAACAATAGGTTTGATTGTCTTCTATCTGATGCAGTGCGGTCCATAAAAGGACCAGCGTGCACCTGTTTTCGACATTCTCTTTAATGTTCCCACCCCCTTTACGAGATACAGTCATTTTACGGAGCGAGTGTTATTTTTCTTTAAACAAATGTATTCCTTAACAAAAAAAAGTCAAGCGTTTCTAATCAGTAGTGTGAACCGTTATGCAACGAACTTTTAATAGGAATTCTAGACGATGCGTAAAACTTGTTTTTGGTCCATTGATCGTCATTTTGGGCGGGGTGTAAATGTAACAGCCCACTCCACCTGTAAATCTCACCCAATGATGCTTGTCCAGAGTGTCATTGTTGAGTTACGCGGCGCATTGTTGAGATCGAGCTTCCTTGCTCTCAGTTGGCTTGTGACGAGCTCCGTAGTAACATGCCAGCCGCTTCAGCTCCCGTAACAGCTGGGAATGCGTCCATTGGATGAGACTCTGGTGGCGCTAGAATAACAAGGTGGAGCTGTGAGGATTCAGTCGGCATGGCGACACGCGCACGAGAACATCGCTAGGAAACCGCGCAAAGACAAAACCTGCCACGACTTTACGGAGTTTCCATTATTTTGTTAAGTTATTGCATTCTTTTAGACTCTTTGGATATGCTTCTTTGTTCTTGTCGATATTTTGGATTTATCGAATTCTATTGTTGGAAATCTGTGGATATTAGTTTATTGTTGACTTCCAAGGATGAGATAACAGCCGTCAATACGGATTTGTCATTTTCTTAGCGGACGATTTGTGTTGACGATTTCAATGCTGGGGCAGACGACATTTTAAGGCGGGATATTGTTGATGTTTATGAGTAATGTTAATAAGGGATTATTGCGCGTTCCTTAAAGTGCAAAGGACTAGATAAAGTGTACATCAAGGAGCGTACACACGGAGAAGGAGAGTTGTGATTGGAGGGGTGCATAGAAAACAGGGACCAACCTGTTCTCTGAGTTTGCGATGAAGTTCGAAAGGAGTTCAGAAATCTGTAATCTACTTCGGATTTTCCTGATTATAACTGTGATAGGTAAAGTGCACATTGTTTTTAAACTTCCCATTGGATTTTTCTACTTTTTTCCAAATTTTTCAAAACATGTGCATGCATTTTTGGGTTTTTTTTGCAATGCAGTTCGCTTTCGCCTTTGATGAATTATGTTACTTTACTTTGTGCACTTGCAATTTAGTGCATACTGAAATATTACATAATGCAAGTGATCCCACCTCTTCTTATTCGATAGCGCAAATCAATATTTCAACTTAGTTTGGTGCCGCATTTTTTCCGAGCAGTTACGTCCCTGGATGCATAATGAAGAGGCACACCCCCCCCCTCTTGACATTACCAGCAACTCATTAGCATAGTGACACCCCGTTTATTTAATGCACTTTGCAAATTCGAAGCAATTCTGAACTGTGGCTTCGTCAACTGTCGAATGAATTAGATAATATGTCACTTTTTTGGAAGGAGATAGAATTTAGTGGCGCGAAAGGAACACACCCTCAAGGGAAAGGGAGGCGTGACAAGTAGTTCACTCTTTTTGGAAAGATTGCACCGACAGATTTTGTAAGATTCAAAATAACTTCAGAAACAAAGCTGCATAAAATCTTCCTCTTAACATTAGCAAACTTGGAGCTGGCACTGGTCTAGTTGAGAGGCGTTTATATTTTAGTGGTTGAGAAATGAGAAAATAATCCTTGAAGATGAAGTTTTAAAAACCTAGCGGTGTTACGCTACGTGTTACAGCTTCATCTACTCAGAGGAAAGCAACAGTATATTTTTATTTTGAGGACTATGATAATGATGCAGCAATCACCAGGTACCACCTTATGACATTAATAAACTGTTACTTCTACAGCACTCAATAAAGAAACAACCAGAGAGAGGAATTCTCATGATTGCCCGGCGTTTCGTACCACCTGCAAAATGTCATATTACAGCGACCAACACACTTTCACAATTCGTGTTATTTATTTCTCTTTGTGTTCAAATTCAGATAAAATATAATCCCACGGCCTGGGCCACCGGTTTATTTACTATACTTGTCAGAAAGGCAAACATTAAAGCCACAAACCGCACGCGCCAGGTTGTTTTGAGGCGAAACTCCACATGGCATATTCCCGCCAGCCCGCCAAAGTACTGCCGGCAGCCATCGCTTTCTTACTATCCTTTCAATTTAAAAAGCATATTGAAATGTTTTTAATTTTAATGCAAATTCAGGTTTTCGCTTATTTAACAAAGCTACTCTGAAGTTGCATACATGTATTTTTGTATTGTAACTGGTGCAGCAGTGATTTCGTATTTATAAAAACGTATGTGTGTTGAGCTCTCCTCACTGCGGAGTCATGAATTGTTGACGCGTTTGTCAACCGGAATTTTAAATGAGGTCTTGCTCCAGCGTCGAGGAGGCATCTTGATTTATTATTCATTGAGTGAATGCAAAATTGATAAATGCGGGATCCCACTTTTACCAGGAGAGGAAGAAAGGTGCTGCCACGGCCTGTTAAGAACAATGAGATAACATGAAAAAACAACGGATTGAGGATACAAAATGTCACCTCAGTGACACCTTGAGTTGGTGTGAAACTCCTGTGCACTTGGGTGTACATTTGCTTGCATGAATGCACTGTGTGTCCTGCTAGATTTGGATGGATTGCATTTTGTTTTGAAACAATAGCTAAAGGTCACTACGTGATTATATGTCATTCAGTGATCGTGGGAGTTTCCGCAAAAGTTATGAAAATACAATGATCGTGAAAAAGTTTGCTTACGCATTGTTGTGGGTTATTTTGCATAATTTATTTATTTCAGATTTGTAGTTTTCGATCTGTCATTTGCTAAAATAGCGTGAAATGACTTGAAATTCAAAAGCTACCGAAGACTTGACATCTTGTTGTTGGCTTGGACTACCGGATGGTTTTCTCAACTCGATGGAACCCAGTTAAGGTTTACAGTAGGCCTGCTATTGCTATACGGTCACTTCGCGCCGACAGGCCGTGCTTCATCGTTCAGCATACTACTTGACTTCGTGCTAATGCCTATCGTTAACCCCTTTTTAACGTCTGCATATTCTCTATCGTTACAGCAAATGGACAATCAAATCCCAACGACGACAACCCACAGGGGCCCATCTTCATCTCTGAGCCGCCCAGTCAGATAGCCTTCGCCAACACCAAGGGTGCATTGATCCCTTGCACTGCCTATGGCCGCCCGGCACCTGTTCTTGACTGGATCCGGGCAGATGGGGGCCCAGTTGACGACATCGCCGGAATCCTCCGAATCCTGCCCAATAACTCACTGCATTTCCTTCCCTTCGAAGACACCGAGCTTAGATCCAACATTCACACTGCAAGTTATCGCTGCGTGGCAAGGAATACAGTCGGACAGATTGTCAGTCGAAAAGTCACGGTTAAAGGGGGTGAGTACACGTATACACGTTTATTGATGACGTTGCTGCACGTTTTGATTACGATTTCAGCACTTTTGATGATGAAGTCATCAATTTTTTATGACGATCAACACAGATTCGATGATAAACTTTTCAATTTCTGATGACGTTGATGTCTCTCCTGACATGCCTGATATTTTGCACATATGTACATCGTTCGTTTTCTTGTTCATTGATGCATTCATTGCTAAACGACCAGCCATACCTCCATGACTTTCTTCATCAGCAGCAATGGCGACCACAGCTCACCTAGCTTTACAAAATCACACTACACAATTACGCCAAGCAGTCATTTTCCCAAACCCCAGGTGTATTACCCCGTATCATCATCATCAGACACTTCCATTCAACATTTTCAGTTCTAAATCATTGAAATTATCAAACGCTACAAATTTTCCGCACACCGCGATAATTGACCCGTAATCCCCGAGAAAACCGGGGTTAATTTATTGCATGCTAAGAAAATTAATGCAATTATATCCAGATTTAAATGAATTTGAGATGCCTTGAGTGATTTTCACCTTCACTTGGGCGAAGAAAGTGTACATTTGATGGATGCAATATACAGTGTGTTGTGACCTTCTAGAGTCGGACAATCCAAGAGTGTGTTTCAATGAAACCAGACCACATCCTCTTGGCTTCGACAGCAGAAACTGCATTGCTTGCATAAGTAAAGTTAAGATGGAACTTTTAATAGCTTTCATCTCACTCCAAAATTAACTAAAATTGGTGTACCTCATCTATTAGCCATTCACACTTATTCTAGGTGAACTAAGGTCGGGATCTCGAAAGCCAGCTAACGTTACCACGCCTTATGCTCCTGTTATTCTATCTCGCGCGGTATTTTTAAGGTCTCGCCTGTATTCCTCTGAGGTCTCACGCAATTTAATGCGAGGCACATTGACTGCTCCTTAGGGGGGTGGTGCTGTAATTGCAGTGCCAAACGCAGCGCGTCCCTGTGCCAGATTTAACAATTTGAAATTTAACTTGAGTGTGTAATCGAAAACGGTAACCCATTGGTGGCATGAGAAGCAATGATTGTAAAATAAAGATGAAACATTGGTGGCAAGTGTCATTGCAACATTAGGCTGCATGGTCATTCGAACCGGATTTAAAGCTGTTTGGGAGGTTTCACTGACTGTACCTTGTCGACTTGTGTAAAGTTGTTGTCAAGGCCTCGCACGCCGGGATTGTGAGGGTTAATGGGTTACAATGGACCACAAGCATGGCATCCGTCATAAATTGTTTTATTCTCTTCCAGCAACAATAAAGTTACGATTTAGACAGAATGGTGCAAATATGACTCACCGTTATATGACTATCTATTTTCTGTGGAAACATTTTATTGTTATCAAAACAACCAACACAACATTGTTTCAAAAACGCTCCATCCCCAGCGGCAACCATATTGGATTGTGCAATCTCGCGAGGATTTACGTGAAATATCGTAAGATTATGCAGAAAGAGAGAAAACAAAGAATATTACGAGGACCAATATTTATTGAAAATAGTGCAGATAGAGTTACCGGGGAAGCGTAAACCTTCATAACAAAAATCTACCGATTAATGGCGGGAGTTCTCTCGTAAATTGGTCAGACGATAGATGACGTCATTGCTAATGAATAGATATTGTAGAAAACTGAATGATAATTTTCCCGCATCCCGACCCTGGTGCGCTGAAAGCATTCTGTTACAGAGCTCAAAAGGACCGTAATTAGTTATAGTACAACCTGGGAGTTACTACGCCGTAAAAAAAATACCACGTGACATCCGTCATTATTTCATGTGGGACGCCGCAATTCAATGCGCAAGGTTCTCACTTTCGCTCTATCGGCCTAGAAATCATCTCGGGTTTCTCGCTGTTTTCAATTCAGGGAATGCTCGGGAGTCTCGTGCGAGATTTGAGATTCACAGAATGTGGTCGGATTGATGATTATTTTCGGCTCTAACTTTGACAAAAGGAAGATTGTTTATGTTATCATGAAGGTTATCATTTAGTCAAGAAAGCTGTCATCCAAATTAAAGAGTTATCGTTGATATCCTATGACAACAGCATCGACGGATTCTTACAACATGTAACATTATACTTCCAATATCTTGCAGATTATTTGAGAACAGAGTTACATTGAATTATCACTAAGCCTCAATTTGTCCTCCTGAGATACAGATGTGGCTAACTTGGTCATAATTTGTCAGAATATCATATTTTAAACCTAAACGAGGCCAATGTTTGCGTAATTGATTGATGACGTCACTCATAAACAGCCAATCAAGAAGTTGCAGGTCATTGACTTCAGCAAAGGAAGCAAGATGGCCGCTTCTGATATCTGAAATACGAGATGTACATTGTTATTTTGGTAATTAGTTGGAAATTACGTCAGGTGAAGGCAAACAGACATTTGGGTTGCTCTTTTCGTTCGTTTTTGTATATCTGCTGTAATATAATTGCTTAAAAACAATGAAGCTAATACTCCCAGGGGTGAATATCTTGCAAAAAAGAAAGAAAGGTTAAAAAGAAGGAAAATCACTGGAACGCTTGCATCGAAGGTGTTTTCTCCAAGTTTTATAAGAGGCATCCTGTGGTGCATCCTGACTCTCACGCGTTTGCGTCACCACTATCGAGCTCCACAAATGAAATAACACCCTGATCTCGGCACGACGAGATGAGACCCCACGAGATGACGTACGTTGCCGTCTCCATCTTCAAACAGTGGCGTTCTCGTTAATATTTTAAACTAAATCATTGAGAATATTGACCATGCATACATTCACGATGTCTGCCGCCTCAGCAGACGACGCACTGTCATAAATGGCGGGAATAAAAATGAGACCATATTGACAGTACACTCAAAATCTGAATTGTTCTTGAGGGTGTTGATTCAACTTGAAGTATTGCCACATAGAAAACATTCAGAAATACTTGTCCTTATGGCTACACTTCAGTTTTTCTCGAGTTAAGCAACACTTTACCTTTTTAAGAGCTGTGTTTGCATGCTATCATCAAATACTTGAAGTATCCAACTTTCATGATTTCACAAATGATACCGGATATGATCATTGCTACCGGCAAAATGGCCGCCTAAAATATTCATCTCCCGCGGTGACGAGACTTGACGAGAATTTCTGAATGGTCGCTGCTTTTCAGTGACAATACTGATCAGTGCTGCAATAACATTTGTAACTTCGTTCTTTTATCATCATTTGTCAACTCAACATTGTTTTGTCTTGAACAAGTCGTAATACTTTCGTCAGTCAGTGTCGTAAAGTATAAGCATTGCCGTAAGTGAATAGGATGAGAGCCATCCCAAGGGAGACCAAATGGCTTCTTTCCCTCAACAAGGTGACAATGAACCGTGATGTTCGCTAGTGAGGCCCCCGAGGGCTACCTTGAGTGGAAAGATGATTTTATTTGTGGAGCTCTTCAGGAGAAATCACAAATATTTAGATGACGCTTTCTGTTGACTAGAAGACGATTGCAGGTGATGAGATTGTATTTATAGAACATCAAAATAAATAACCTTGAGGACTTGCATCTGTACATAAGATAGACATTTCGTCGCATTTTCGGATTCTTGATTCTAAATATTTGTATCTTTGCACTGACCACAGGGATACTGGTACCTAGCTTTAGAATATTGACTGATAACGTATTTGGGAAATAGAAAGGCTCATTCGCTAAACGTCATGCAAATCTATCCGAAAAATGTGGCCTTGCCAGTAGTTATAGAACAGAGACCATCTGACAGTTATTTCCATCTGCCTCGAGTTAAAGCAGCGGCTGTTCTCTTAGGCACTTCTCGACCTTGATCAATAGCATCATTATACTGGGATCCTATATAACCTGCCAATAAATTCACCTGCCTCATCACCAGACCAGCAAGAAATCCATCCATGGCAATTAAGCAGCATTCCTTGCCCACAAACCCTGCCTCTCACAAAAACAAACTCAGTAACAGTGTTTACAAACTTCTGGAGTGGAAGCCTGGGTAATTCATTCCTCCCGGGGACTGCACAACGTTTTAGTGTATACTCTTTCGAAATGAATGGCCATGGATTTCTTATCCCAGAATTGGCTTTATACCTGCTCCTCACTGTGGGTAGTAATGGTTGGACCAGCCACAGGGGTTACTGTTTCAGTATTAAGTTAGAAATAGCACTTGATTTTGGGCGCATTCTAGTCATAATACGATTTCCCAGCGGCCATCTTAAATATGCATCGTTGGCTGAATACGATCAATTTACTACCAATGTTTTCTTCTCGTGAAGTCATCATTAGATGCATGTTTAGCAAAGGCAGACGACTCACAAACTGTCAATACAGACATCATTCAAAGAACAGCAAATTGACGATCTGCCAGTCATTCCACTTGTTCCCATTCAAGTCCTACTCGAAGATACATCGAACTTAAGACAAATAACTCTTTAACAATCTCATCATCACACCTGAGGCCACATAATCCAATGCTTTCTACCATTATACAACAATGGCGATTCTCTTTCGGTTAGAACAAGGCGCCGGACAATGACCTTCAAACACTTTTTATCTACTTTCTGTCGTGAGAAAAAAATGAGAGGTTTGATCTTAGCTTCTCGCCATTTGTGATCAATGTCCTTTGATTTTCGCTTTTGCCGCTGAAATCGTCAATCAATGACCTTTTGTTTGCAATTTTAGATCAATTTCCTTGGCAATTTATTACGACATCTTCACAATGCATGGTCCTAGGTACACAATTCGGCCGACCGGATCCTCGAAGCCTTTGTTTAGGCTTTTCGTAAGTAGGCTATATGAGGTACACACACCATGACACGTAACACCAGAACACCTCTTTAAAGGGGATTAGCTCGGTCCGAAAGTGTGCGTATGACCGGTGTAATCTTGAATAGCGAAAAATCAGCCATTGTCAATCCCGTGATGATCTTCAATTACCATTGTTAGGATTGCCAGTCATTGATTCATGAAATGCCGCTGTCGTCTGCAGTCTTAACCTCGTCTCGAGCTTCAAGAGTATATGAAACAATTGATGACATTGACAAGTCTATCACACACAGACGAAGATCAAACTAACTGAACCTGGGCTGGCTACCCAAAACCGAGATTGCACAATATAACGAGCTAACTTTTGCCTCAACTACAGTTGCTGCTGATGCCACCGTGCTCGCTTTCGATTATGAATACCTTGATACGAGGCTTGGCACTTTGAGTAACGTCAAAAATTATTGATCGTTTTTAATAAGTCACCAACTAATGTTGCATAAGAGGCAACCGAGCGTCTCTTTGTTGACAAGCGGAAAATTTATTTTCTGATTAGCGGAGAAAAATGGTCACATGCGGTGTCACATGACTAATGGCTTTCCGTGTAGCCTGCAGCAAGATATGACATTTTGCAATGTTTCCAAACTCCAGGCATTTTGTATGTTTCCAATCTCCAGGCAGTGTATTGTTCAACTATTCCATGTTTCTATCAATGGACGTATCCATTGACTTGATGCATTTTAACGCCGAGAAACTGATGAAATGAACAAGACACGGACTGGCACACTGCCAATATGCACGATCGTGGTCAGAATTAATTACGAAATAGTCAGTTACACTGGATCAATCTAAATTGGTTTTATCTCCCCGCATCATTGCCGTGAAACCAATATGCTGCATTTAATTACAGAGTAAGAGTCGTTGTTTCCGAGAAGAGAGAGGTGTCCATGGGACCCAACAAACAACCCGCGGATGCCGACAGACCGTGTGGTGTTCTTGTCTTTCCGGCAGTTACGCGGTTAAGAATATGACACTGAACATAAAATGAATGACACTTCCTTAAGTATCATGGTGTTGAGGGAATCTTTCATACCTTTATCCATAGTCAATCGCCAGAGATAATGATGGGGCCTTGTAAATATTGACCCAACGATAAAGCTGCATCATTCCACGTGATACAAAGGTTAAATACCTATCGCACTCTTGCCGCTATAAGAGCATATAGACCCTTTGTAAACAGTGATGAGCCATTGGTAACTGACGTCTTGCCAGTTGATATGAGGGATAAATATCAGACGTACTCTACTTGTCATCTACTCTTAAACTAAGTTCGTTCTGCTGGTGGTGAGAGGTGAATAACAGACATACTTTACTCATCAGAAGCCAGCCACCAGCAGAACACAGACCTCAGTAAACTAAGATGACACCATTGGTACTAATGTGCCAGGCGCTGAGGGTTGAATACCAAAGGTTCTTCACTCATAGACTAAGAGTGTCATACCAGCTAATAAGAGAGTCGTGATGTTACTCAGGACCCGACCATCAGAGAGAAATCCTGGCTCTTGTAAAAGAAGATGCTCCCATTGTATACAATCAATTACACGCAGCAAGTTCCGAATCGGTATCTTAACCATCATCATCGTTGCATTAAGTCTCCGAGAATCGACGCAGAATCGCACATTAACTTGTGGTAATGTCCGGTGGAACTATGCCATCAGAATTTATTGGGATGATGTAAACTTGCTGGGGGCAATGGTGCAAATGCCTGGGGCGGTGACTTCTTGAGGGGCTTGAGTCACCATGAGCTGATGAGGTGGTCGGCTCGGGTGTTTTAACTTTCACTACTGGCTTGGATTAAGAAGTCAATAGTGGATTGCAAGCTGCGCGTCAAATGACTGAATGGACTGTACTTGGTATTGGATTTCACCACGCCAAACTTAATTCAACTCTCAGCTTGTGCTGGGGATATCTTAGAACGAGCCCACATACTCAAAAGCTTATAAAAGCAATCTGTAACGAAAGAAGTGTCGGTGAATATCAGCAACCACATGCTTTCGGCAACTTTAGAAATGGCCAAACCACACTGGCATCAACGACTACTGACCGATGGGCTTCTCTGTAGTTGTCCTGATAACAGCATTCACTCAAATCCTCTGGGCCCGAGGAAAGTTCAATTCCTATTGAAAAGTTGGACGACATTAGGATTAACCATGCTGTGAAAATGCTGCCTGTTCCTGAGAAAAATCCATGATTCTGATGTTAGGAGCTTTTCATAATCTTGCAGCAAAGGAATAAAACAGGGCCAGATCTTCAAATCGATGAAATCTTTGTGAAGATTTTGCAATGTCTTCACGACTCGTCAATTTAATACGAGGATGGTCGATCGGATTTTGATGCAAAATGTTCTTGCTTTCTTTCACTTCTTCTACAACGCTTGCTCGGTGTTCCATCTTTGACCTGAGGGGATATAATGATTCTAACATGATTGTGAGTGGGAAATTGGTATTTTGAACTGGAGACAACTTGCTGCATTTGTCATGCGGTCTGCAGGAAAGCATGATCAAAACTGAAAAGGAATATATGATGGTTTGTGATGTGAATTTCACTCTCCGCACATTGGTTGCAAACATTTCTGTATCTTTGACGAAATCTTCGTACAGATTGCTCCATCACATGTGATAAGTCAAAATGTGCAACCAGCATGAAATATGTAGCCAGTCGTGGAGACCACGTGACTTTGCAGTAAATGCATGCAGTAATCAAGATGAAGACGATACCACAAAGGAATGACGATATAACGACATTCCACTGGACCGTCACACGGCACATAAAAATCACTACAAGATAACAAACCAGTTCCCAGGGGTGATTAGCCAAACATCCCATGCACGCGACAATTGCCTAAAGTGCAAAATGGCATCTTGGGACGAGGTAACAATTGCTACAGATAACGACATTGAATACGACTTGCATACGGTAGCATTAATCGGGAAATTCTCGCGATGACGAAGATGGACGCTATGAATACCAATGGCATGCAGAGATTGTCTTTCTCAACCGATTTATCGGCGTTCTTACGTCAGTGGAGAAAGAGAATAGGCCTTCCAAGCCCGTTGAGGGGTGGGAAGCTCAGACTTTGATTTTACACTTGCCGCTGGAGCGCGTCCTTTAGCAATGAAAGCAGGTTGTGACAGTCGAAACTATCACGGTCTGAACTAATATTGCATAATTAAAAATGAAGCTGATGTATTTGAAGTTGATCACCCTTCAACGATATCAAGTTGGTGAAACTGTCCGTTTATCAATCTAACCGACATCAACACCACTGATACTGCACTAAGCCTCCAAAGGAAAAAAGCTTTAGTTTGAAAAAATGGCGTCTTCCCGAAGGGCGAAACTTGACATGGAATTATTAATTAAGTTAATTCCTGCTGGTAATCTTATAAAGTCGTCACAAAGCTGTGAATCATGAATTGTCAAAAACAATCTTTGATTTATGGTGCGGTGTATCTGCGGCTACATTGAGGTCAGTTCTGCTTGTTCTTGCAATTACCCGTATGTAACGAAGCAGAAGATCGTCCTGAGAAGTGCCTCTCAATTATCGCGGGATTTAAGCATTCTTGGCACGTTTCTCGCACAAGTTGCCCCAAGTGGCAAAAAACTGGATGCATAATTGCCAAGTCATCCAGTCCTCCCGACGGTTCTCTTGCAGCCGTTTGCCGGGCCGGTATCAATCTTAGTAATCACCGGTTTCTCGTCTGCTGCAACTGGGTGTTTATAAGTTGCGGACAGGTTCCACATGACATTACACTGGATTATGTCAGCATTGACTTCATCAAACTCATGATGAGGGTTCGTGACGTGTTTACAAGGCATTGAAACCTTGCTCCCGTGTGTTTTGTTTCAAAATACAATGCTGATTTGTGCATGTGCGAACTCTTGGGGACGAGCTAGGGTGATTTGCGATATTGCTACAGATAATCAGCCGTCGCTTCGTATCTTGCAGTAGAAAGAAAGCAAGAAGATGAATATTTCTTCCATTACGGACCAAAAGGTCATTTCGTGCAAAAATTTATGCTGATGGTGATTGCTATCTTGGATTGTTTGGGATCTTCATGCAGCTAATGCAATCGCAACGCTTAAGAAATGAGTTTAACCCGGATATATGATGTGTACAATGCACTAACTATGGGATAGATGCATCCATACAGCACCTGCGCAAAAAAGACGATGACATCATCAGTTTCTGTACCACAGCCTTGGCAACATCGCAAATTCAAAATGGCGCTTGGTACACTCCTGCATATCAAAACCAACCGAGTGTTTCTCCGAGTGCCCTCGTTTCAAAGATTAATTGATTCTATTAATGGTTCATTAGAGTTTTGGACGAGAGTTCCAGCGCTGGGGAATAATCGATGACAGTAGTAGCGTGGTGATATCGTTTTCTACGAAGGTGTAATGTTCGTACCTTGGTTGATACCTGAAGCTGAATCGCAAAAAGAAATGCCATAAAGTTTGGACGACAGAAGACTTCGAACGTCTGCTCAGATATATATCTATCCTCATCGATACCATGATGTGACCAGAATTCCGGGAAGATCACGTCAGTTTGGTTCCTGGAAAATGATCTCTCGTTAACAGAAACGTTTCTGATGGAAGTCCTGTACAAAGGTTCACGGTTGATTCCTGGCATCGCTTTTGTTTTAAAATGAATGCCCGGAACTGTGGCTACTAAATCGATGACTGTCATAATCTAAATATCACGTTTATTTCCTGCATAGTAGACACCGATGCGTAATCTATCTGATTATACAGTCAGCTACATTACTACATTCCTGTTCAGTGCAATCATACATCCGGGATGCACTGCATACTAACACGGGAACAGGATTGATGTGACGCAAGTTTCCTGTGCTTCAGCACCGCTGAAGTACCAATTTTGCTGGGTGTTTATAAAACATGCGATTTCGACCTGACAGGTGTACCGGAACTTGCAAATGTTGGTGATTTCGGGCATTCAATATTTTAGTATCTCTTGACATGAAAAGAAGTACTTGTGCTCTTCATGTAGATACACAAGGCTGTCAAGAGTAGAAAACAGTAGGAGCACTGAACTTTTCTCTGCCCCTACGTACATTTTGGTGTACATTTTCCATACATAACATATGCAGATGATTCCTGAGTCAAGTAGCTACGTACGTTTTTACTGCTACTAATACTCTTCGTTGATAACAAGCTCTTTACTAAGTCTACTTCGTCCTCTCATGGTATGTATAAATATGTTATGGTGTTGATGATGGGTCATAGGCAAAACACGCTTGATAAAGCTATCGGTTACGTGCTTTCCTTTGTGGAACTGACACAACAATAGAAACAGACAAAAGGCTCGTTCATTTTTAGGGGCGTGTGGCCACGGATGGGTTCTTATTGTGCCCTTATACCCCTTTTACACTAGAATGGAATACCCTGGTTTCTTTATTGCTGTAAAAATAAACCGATGCGTTCATCTATCGTGAAAATTAAGTTTAGAATTGCAATCATTGCTGAGCCAAACAGGCAAATGTGAACAAAGATGAGGCTTAGATTCTCTCAGGATACCTCTGTTGGCAAATGGATAATCTCAAACCCAGTGTACCTTACAAAGTGTCCATATGGCAAGATTGCAAGCTTAAGTGCACATTGGCCTGTTTTTATATGGCACATCGAAAATGGCATAATGCACTTTAACTGATCTTAAACCTCTAAGGATCAATTAAGACAGCTCTGGGGATGCGACATTCGAAGATTACGGCTTAAGATCGACTGATAAAAAATGCCGGAAGCAGACGATGCGCGTGCGCAATGAGGATCTCGCCCCAGGCAATCTGCTTTAGTACCGGCAGAATCTTGATTGAGTATCGATGAATGAATCATGAAAACACGTCTTTTATCTCAAAGCTTCTTTAATCCATCGATTAGTGTTGTTTCTGTGTTAGATTAGGAGAAAATGGCGTCTCATTCGAACTCTTTGAGGACTGGTACTGTCTATTTTGATAGCAAATTTCAGAAAACGATTTACCAAAAGGATGTCAAAGCTACCATGACACAAATGGAACCATCAAAAAGTGATGATCAAGAGCTTTCTAACGAATATTCATATCAATTGATTTACGAATGGTACCATCAGAAAGTGCTTGGTAACAAATTTTGGCTTTGAAAATTTTTCAGAATTTTGAACTTATGAATAAGTTCTTCTGTTTGAGCACAAATATATGCTTTGGCACATAAGAGGCTCTTATCTCGGATTCAATGACCCTTACCACTCCTTCAGCATCTGAAGTAGCAGAACAAGGTGTTTATCATCTTTGTCATCTTCAGATGCTCCGACACAGTATCAATCGCACTTGTCAAAATGAAGAGCGGACGATAGCCAACCTCGTTACAGGATGCCTGAGTGCACCCTTTGTCCACACTTTATCATGTTATGTAAAGTCTTAGGAGCGTGGTTGCACGTATATAAGTATCTTATCAATGACAAACGAGTGAAATGATGAGTTGACTCCACCTTAGATAAGACGTCCATTGACACCATCCTCGAGCAGGTGTAGCATGTCCGAGCAGACGACTGGCACGCGCCACTTCAGAGAGTAAACACTTGGTTACCGCGGGTAAACAAAACCGAGAGGTTGCCCGGATGGCATTCCTGGCCGAGTTGAAGAGAAACAAATTGACGGGTTGAGTTTGCATAAAAATGCGTTTAGTGTACGGTAAAATATCGAATGCGATGAAAGATGGGAATGTTATCTTTCATTTCTTCTAAAAAAATCTGAAGTGTAGTTTAAACCAGCTACAGACAGAGTGTGAAGGCAAATCAACGAGATTTGGGACCGTTCAAGTCATCCACTTGGAGGTGTTTGTCCAGGTTCTAAAACCATCTTTTCCCGAAACAGTTGCAGTGGTGAGATTCCAACTCAAGTGTTCCCTTACGTCCGATAAGCCCAGCCATATATTTCAACGATTGCGTAGGGCTGTATCTTACATATTGTGTTACCACTCCGGTTCCGAGATTAAAACAATGGCGGACAACGATCACGTGCCGTTGGACTAAAAAAGGAACCTGATGGCGAAACGAAGATAACGGTCATTACTTGGCGCGATTTCATGCATTTCCTAATTGGATTCCGCAATAATCGTTGTTTGCGGGTGATTAAAAGAGAAGAAGATGACTTGGCAACCATCCAGATGGTTTTATTGGACAGTTACTCGGTTTGTGGCTTCCGTAATTGGTTTGGTCACATACCGCGATGACTTCTTCAGCTATAATTCAAACCTGGTGTCCCTGCATACTATGCTGTGGACGATCCCCTTCGGAGTAGTCTTGTACCAATCTGAAACAAGAGTTTTGCAAACGCGCCAATGGCTCTACATTAATTACATCAACACCCCATGAAAAAAAGCCAAACTGAAAACCTTGAGCTTTCAGTTTCTCTTTCAACTGTCAAAACCAGAGGGTGAGTGGCATTGAACCGCCAGCCGTTTATTCAACCGCGAGAATATTCCGTCATCGAGTGTTTTCTAAAATGCTATCAGCATCAAATTCACGCCCTTGCATCAAATCGAGATCGTATTGTCTGGAGATTTGAATTTTTGCTTTGACCAGATAGTATTCAAATGAGCTGACACGTGATCAAACTTCCAGAGTAATGAAAATAATGCAGCGAACCGCGGATTAAAACAACAAAGCAAAACCTCCGAGGGACGCTGCACACAAATATGGCGCGTTCTTTTGGTTGAAATGATTGACATCCGGGTAATCTGATTAGGTAAGACAAGATCGTCAACTTGGCACTCTGCCAGAAAAAATGATGTGAGTAACCAAATATTAGTTTTGAAAAGTCCGCAACTGGGGACCAAATTGACGGCTAACACCTCTCCCTGGTGACTGGTTCTCTGATCACCAATATCAAAATTTGCGACTGGTGGCTGTCCTGAATACGAAACTGCAAAAACCAAAAATGTGCGGTGGGATGTTTGATTGCGTGGTAGTTCTCATGAGCTTCTGGTGCATTTTGAAGATGCGACGGTTGGGTGAAACTTGATACGAGATGACATCGAATTGCGCGCTCGTAATCAATTGCTGAATGCGAAATGACGTCTGTGCCGCAATTTTGCTGGTTTGTGCGCCACATCAAAGGCGACGTTATGATCATGAGCATGTGTTCTGCCTGGTAATGAACGCTGCAATAAGTTGTCGAGTAACCGGCATCAAAGACAGAGTAAAGTAGTATTTAATAACTGCATTAGAACAACCACTTTGTCGTTACTGGTTTCATTTCCTTCGATTCGACGCCATTGAAGTATGATGCCATTTTTCGCGCCCTTTGAAGTCGGTGCTCGGCTGTTCCCGGTTATTTCCGGAAACACTCGGAATCCTTTTTCTTTTCCATTTCTTCACCACATAAAGCGGCTAGTCCTTTAATTCGTCGTAGCGAACCTATGAGCCAGCGAAATATTTTTCTGCCATTGCTCCAACTCGAAAGTAGCGCTCGTTGGTTTCCGGAAGCATTCGGAAACCTCCATGATTTTAACCTTCCTGCCACCATAACACCAATATCATCCTGTTTTACAAAGGACAACCGTGACTAAGAGCTTCTTTCTTTTATTTTTCTTCGTTTTGATTCTATTGCCAATTACAAAAGTGGTTGGACTGATCTAATTTCAGCCTAACGGCCGGGTTGCGTGGTTGGGCGTTGTGGGAGATGAACCTCGGACTCGGGGTGAGAGTATTTATTTGCATGAGATGTCGAAAGGTTGACCGGGGTAAAACTGAGTGGGGAGGTCGACGACTTCGTGTCCTTAGCTCTTCACCCTGTAAATACCGAGACGGTTGCTAAGAGTTAATTGAATGAAGAAAACGTACGAGTAAATGCTAACTCTAATCTTACAGAATGCAGTTGTAAGGAGGTGTCTGATTGGTTGAGTTGTGGCCAATATATTGGCACCAACAAATCATATCCTTGTTTACATCTCACGATGGCGTAATGTTGATACCTTTGCTATGTTTCTAAGAAATTAGGCTGTGAAGTATCAAAATACTTGAATCAATATTGCCATTGATTTATATGAATATCGCTTTATCTCTGACGCCAAGTTCCTGCAGAAAATATTAAGTGCGCCGTTTGACCTGCGGTAAACAAGGAATGAATAAAGAAGGTGTCGTCCCGCGTCGACGTGGCTCTGAAAAAGAAACGGAATAATGTATTCTCAAATTCAATCAAAAACCTCACTTTCGAAGCTATGTGGGTTAATGTGAAAGGTTATACAACCAACGGAGCGATCGATCAGAGAAAAACGGGACATTTCACTCGCAAAGATTACCAATAGTTTAGTAAATGAAGTAACTACTCATGCGCGAAACGCGTCAATCATCTCCAGGTCACGTGATGTTTTGAAATCGATGACCCGGATAAGAGGCGCGCAACCTCGTGTCCTGATATGTTGGTTGTGTGCGACAAGGCAATGTATCATAGGAGTATAGAACCTTGGAATGAGGTAAGGATGAACTGTTCGGGTGCTTGGAGGGAAATATCCGTCGTAATTGAACAGAAAGCATGAATTTGAATACTTTACACTTGTGAGTTTGAATCGATATTTTTAAGTTTTCTCCTTTGTTGAAAACTCTCATGGGTTAAAAAATGAAAAAGCCTCCTTTCCATCAAGTTGATTGCTTTTCACTTAAAATTAAAATGATTATTTGAGTGATCCCATTCTAAGTTCGGCGTTGAAATGGCGAGTTTATTTTGATTAATACGAATAGATCTCCCATCAACTCTCTCCTTCAGTCGTTGTGTTAGTGAAACTGTTACTCTGATGACTCGCAGTTAATTAATCTATAGATTAACAGTAAAACTCCGAATTCTTCAATAAACCTTCCCATTGTGCAACTTCACAAATAATTACACTACCTGATTTTATCCAATATCCTAAAACTTTGAACACCACCGTGAGTAATAATTTGTTCGGCAATGATGCGAATTTGCATCAGTTGCAAACGCTGCAGGGTTGGCATAAAAACTGGAACCTTTTGTGCGAAATGAAGGATATCATATCCGCTTCACGGATTACGTCACTTTTCGTGTCGGAGAAATTCATTTCCAAAAGATCTCGGTTTTATGATAATCCTAATTCTTCACAAAAGTTTGTTTTGTCCACAAAACTTGTCAGTTTCGAAGTCGAGATTAAAAACACACAGTAAAGATGGTGTTTGCTCTGTGTTCCGGATCGCTGACTGAGAATATGTTTATAACTTTGACCACTGACAGTTACCGCAAACATGTTCCACAATGCCGCAATGATGACAGGATGTTGTGATCTCGCGTCTCGTGAGATTTGGAGCAGTCGTGATGATATCGTCCATCATCCATCAAAGCTCCACCAACTGGACATCAGCATTTAACTCCATTTGTATCATTGTTCCCTGTAGTTCGTCTGCCATATTTTTATGCCGAAGTTAAAGATTAGCAAGATGCCAGAAAAAGTACACCTGGGATATCTTCGACTCAAAATTCATTACTTTCAATGTCATATTTTACAAAGATGTTGACAACCATGACGCAAGCCCGGTTATCAATCCGTCCGACTTTTCTATGCAGCCATGACGGCGCCATTTTGTTCAACCTCATCAAACTCCGATTGTGACTTAGGATTATACGATTACGTCACCAATTGCTTCAAAACCTTATTTACCGTGTCGAATTAAACCAATTCATCCATACCCTTAATCGAATCGAATCATTTTAGTTAAATGAACTCAAACAAAGCGAAATGCTTTCAGCAGACAAATCATTACTCCGCTGTGGTGAAATTCATTCGTTCTGATTGGTTCGCGGTGAAAAATGGCGCTCGTGCACTGGTCACGTGCATGGCGTTGTTAGAAACGGCACGGAGGAATTGCATGGAACTCCTGTTCTGAATCTACGCCGTCGTCTTCCTCAGAGATAAATAGTGCATCAGCGGCTTTCATGACTAGAATCCTGGATGTTTTTTTGGTGATGCACGGAACCTCTAGATTGCATCAAATCCAGGTTGATTACGTGGATTCATGCGAATGAGACCTGCATGCTTTGCATGTCCGGGACAAAAGAAGTAAACATTGAAGGTGTCGTGATGTCAAACCAAAAAATCGCATTGATTATAAAATGAAGTAATTGTGGGCCCGTCATTGTGAACCGACGCAACTGAAGACGCTAACATGATGACATAACCATTGGTCGAATTGGTCTCGTCCACCCATTGTTCTCCCCGATTGAACAACGTTGAATGGTATCGAACGACTCATTACATCATACATATGACAGGTTTGGCTTGCATATCAGAAACGGTCTTAGACCGGCGATTCCAGAGTCAAAGTGAAGCAAAATTGAATTGTAAATGGCACGACATCTTCCTAATGGTACTATCAACTCATTAAGAGCAAAGTCATTTAAACAAATAATAAACCTCATCCTCAACATCAGCACGATCTTAACGATTACTCAGTTATCGACCGCAACGAAATTAATTGAAATTCTCATCGAGGTCGCAATGCCCTTATATCCATCTTTGAAGCTATAAACGTAATGAACGCCATGAAGCAGATTGCGAAAGCCGATATGATTATTTACTCTCCAGTCCAAATAATGGATTTCTTCCTCCGACATTTGTAAAATAGTCTTATCTCGGATACTGTGGCTTAATATCCTGCGCGTATCGAAAATCAAAATCTTTAAACAGAATTGAAATTCACTCTCAGCTAACTGCTGAAAGCTTGCTGTATCGTTTGATCTCATGAATCCTATTGGTTAATTTACGATTGCATTTTGTAAATAATGTGTGATGCCGCATACTAATGACGTCACAATGTGAAGCGTTCATGATTTATAAGCGTTGTAACCTTTTGGCTGATATCAAAGGCGGCCATCAATACAGACCATTTAAACCACCCGATGAAAATTCCTCATCAGATGATATTGCCGATAAATGCGTTATAATCGTGTCGATGAATTTGAAATTCCTCCTCAGGGAACTGTACTTTTAGACAAAAGTTGCAAATAGCTACGTTACTTCATTATGTCAACAGAATACCTTATTCAAAGTATCTACATACATGTATATGCAAGACTGGACTGGTTTTAACTACAACGACACCATCATTACAGCCATCGAGTGGTATCATCTCCATTAACCAATCATAGGCCAACATTCTTGCCCCCCCCCCCAAACTAAAGTGCACCAATCAGCCTGTGGCTATTATTTGCTGCGAATCAAACTATCAAACATGGCCGACAAATTTGCAAGGTTTTCACTGATTTGCTATCAATCAGCTCATGTGTGATCTTCGATTGATTGGCGATACTGTGTGGAGACTCGCATCAGCTGTACCTGGAGTTGGAGGTTATGAATCGATGAGACTGTAATGCCAGGACATTTTAAACCCCAGCCTGGAGTGGACTCGCAGAGCTGAGGCAAGATGGTGAACAGAGTATTGGAGAGTTGCTGCATTAAAGATTGATTTCATTTGATGCAGGAATCTTGTAAAAAGGCTCTTGCCTTCAGCGTTATCATGATGCATCCAGGGATGGCCTTGCATGAGTGGTTTGCGAGCTGCCCTGGGATTTAACCAACGCTGACCTAGCAGTGCTATGCAAGAAAGGAACATCGATTTGGAGCAATGGTTAAGACCTATCCTAGCATGTTGTCAATGGGCCTACCTCGCCTGATCAAGCATGAATGGGTTGAGTGTGGCATCATATTGGCCTGCTTCACACTCAAAGCGAAGACCCATTCAGTGAGAAAGTTTACGCCATATGGAAACGTATTGTATTCCAATAAAAGCCTTGCCAAATGAGTATACCACACAGCTTTTTCCCCCCTGATCGTGTTAGTTGAAGCAGTAGGCCTTAATTGAAAGACCCTGATTGAAGTCGGCCATTTACCAAATGCATTGTATAATTGTGGCCCTGTAATTGACAGTACTGTAATAGTGCATGGTTTGCCGTGTGAATAGAGGCGAGTAATCTGACCGTGCATGACTGGCGTACTGTGAAGGAAAATCACTTCTCAACTGGGATTCATGATGTTCGCCTGCAGTGTGAATGCCCTGTGTATATATACCATTTAGGCTGGTTATTTCAGGACCATCTGCACACGGGCTTTCATAGTGTTCGGCCTGCATTTATGTCTGTCCAGTGTATATTCCATATTTCCTCGGACATTCTAGTGTTCGGCCTGCATGTGTGTCTGTCCAGTGTATATTCCATATGCACACGGGCTTTCATAGTGTTCGGCCTGCATGTGTGTCTGTCCAGTGTGTATATCATATGCACACGGGCACTCAAGAGTGTTCGCTTGCAAACTTGTAGACGTTTTATGAATAAAAATGCTTTGTGCTTCTTTGAAAGAAACTTGCGTTACTTTGAATTCCTTATTTTGGCGAAATAAGTTGCCCTTGGGCCTAATCTACTCATCTTTGTTGGAAGAACTAGAATATTACGATGTTTTTACTTCTTTCTTCGGCAAAGCATATTCGACCATCACTTGGAAATATGTGTTTTGTGTGTTTACCCACTTTCGCTAATCCAGCAACATATTTCGTTTTTCCAAATCAATATACCTTTTGATGTATCTGTACCAAGCTGTCGACCAGAATGATAGTACTTCCCCTTTCATCCACTTGAGAAATCAAGACTTCTCTAGCCGCAAATCGAATCAAGTGCCTGACAAGCTTCTGTAAAAACCTACGCATCTAAGAAACCACTGACCTCTAATTTCTATTAATCATTGGCACTAAAAGGAAGGAACCCTCTTCCTATCGACCCTTAACAAAAAATGCTTTTGTTTGAACGGAAATAGCAGGCGATATGCCTTCCTCCAGAACAGACATCATTGCATAATCAGTAATTTGTCCAAATGAGAAAAAATGGTGAGAGAAATGGTTCTAACTTCAGACGAGGAAGTAAGAGCTGGCCGCGGGCTTCCTGCATGAGCACGCGGATAGGTGATCGCACAAATCGCAAATGGCATATTAATTCATCCCTTGAGGCCATGCTGCTCGCCGGCCACTCGTCCCTACTTCACCACAGAACCATTACCATCGACCGAATCTATGGTTTTTTCTCGGGTAATTTTGACAACTAGCTGGGTGTTGATGAAAGTGACCGTATTTTCGATGAATAACATTTCACTGCTCACCTGTAATAGTGGGACTGAAACCGTATTTGAGACGATAAAAACATGAACGTTCAAGCACTTTTTGCAATTTACTCAAAGGGTTCGCTTCAGCCCTTTTCACAGTGAACTGCACTCAAAGGCTCCAACAACTTTCTCACCAAGACATCTACAAAAAAGAAGTATTGCGTTGGTTTTGGATTCTCTCCCGAGTCGTCGGTTGTGAGCAGCATCTTCTGAGCCTCGAATATCGCATGCTCGTGGGGATGGACCGTTGGCGACGGCAGGTGAATGACTACAAATATTAAGAACAAACTTTTTGTTTCGCTTTGTTGGCATCAGAGATCCGAACTTAACAGTTTTATCCAGTTTTGAGCATCTCTCACGGCGAATGCATCTTTGGTGGGTTTTAAGTTTGGCCGGAAACAATGCCTTGGTCATTTTTTCAGGTCAGATTATAATTTGCATGCTCGATGTTTTTCACCAGCGTCTCTTACTAAGCCATAACTATACAATCTCAGCCGTGCAGTTGGACTAAAGCCTGTCTTAACGAGAGAAGAAAAACATGGTTTCAGCATGCATTAGAATCCCTAAGGTGACGTACGGAACGATGAGTGTACATCTTAGCCGTGTGGTCACCCGAAGCCCTAAATGCCATCAGAGTCTTTCAATATTGAAAGCCCCTGATGCCATCTTGGAACATTGTTTAAAGAAGGTGATCTGGATCCGTGCGGTTGGATGTAAGCTTGTCATCACGCCACCAGAGCCATTTCTCACTCCCGCTCACCCAAAACACACCATATTAAGAGTCACGCGAATCAGATCATAATCTGATCACAAACCGCGCAAAAAACTCGGTTTTCTTACACTTTTCCTTGATTTTTGCTCTCTTTATAATGACTGGCTCCAGCTCATTTTTTTGCGAATCGGATCCGCTGTTTTGTGTTTTGATAATGGCGATGTACAATGCACCATTCACTGAATTATTGGCGATTTGGCGCATTATTTCTGAATCACGACACCCGAGATGTAAAATAAAGTATCGTAGTTGCTTTTTGTTTGCTTCAGTGGCCATCATGATGGTTGTACGATCAAAAGCCATTAGACTTTCATGCCATTTGTGACATCTTTTTGGCGGTATTTTAATTCTGCAGAATATCGTGGCGATATAAGCACTCGGAGTGGCCTCGTATCTGTCGATGACATCCTCACAATCTTATTCTGTGTTCAATAACATAGGATGGCGGGGCCTGCGTATAGGTATTAAGTGTGAATCAAAGCACTGAAGCATTCCAGGTCCAGTCTGATATGGTTCCGACACCGTCAGCGTCATAAGTTCTAATAGATGGGGATGTTTCAACGTTGAACAATGGAAGAATTGTTCAGAATACGTCTTTGATTTTGTATAATCCTTCTTAAACCTCATAAGACGTTTTAATAAGCGGAATCGCTATCAAATGAATTTGAAGAAATTGGCAAAGATTGGTCAGGGAAATTCGACCAATTGTCATCCCTCCCTCCGCGTGCTTCTTGCGTGGAAAGCACCTGCGCGATCCACTTCGGATAGGAATTGGTTTCCCTTTGAGCTCGTGATGCCTGAGGCAAAATGGGATATGATCCGCGAGGATGTTTTTAAATGGCAACACCAGAAACACGAGAATGATTAGATAATCCCTGCAGTGGGTGCACGCCAATCCCGGAACAGCCTTTCAATATCACCTGCCGATGCTGCGAAAAATGACCAATTCTTTGTGTTCGTTTCACGAAGAAAGGAATGACGGCACTGATTAGTCATTGTTGGCAAACACGGAAACAATATGGTGTTGCGAAGAATCCTAATGCATTTTAAACTTAATTAAGCCATCGGATTGTATTTAACTTTAGTTTTACGCAACAGGAACAGCGATTGCAACCACGTGTCTCTTCAAACATGTCACAACAGTGACAACAACGGCAACATGGACTGTTCTTGGGAACGAGATTCGTATGTATAGAAATGCGATGTTGGCGTGCCTTGGTCGAAAATTCAAACAATATTTGAGATTGGAAACGAAAGGTGGTTATAAAAGCCGAACTCTATCCGAAATGATGTCGCATGTCCACATTGACTCAGCGCTTACTTCTTTACACGTGATTGCGCCGTCGCCTCAGCACGCATGACGGAACCTGATCATAAATCTATATCGTCTGCTTCTGTGTGTATTCGTCATAGCCGCTAAGCTACTCTGAAATTGGCCGCCAAAGAGATTGGCTACAATGGCGGAAAATAAACGACTGAAAACCGCTGACAAGACCACACGCTCATAGTGTCTTCTTCAACCGACAAGATAGTGCTGAAGAATTCATGGAGTATTAAACGTTAATCGTCTTTAAATGCAATTTAATGTAGCGTCAAATACGCTGAGTATTAAATGTCAATACTATTCCCCGTATCAATCATTTTGAAGAACGTTTGAGGGCATCGCCATCCACGTCGAGGAGATATTCGCGGCAATTTCGTTACCGGAGAGCAAAACACCGGAACGAAATTGTGACTAATGACATTTCGGCCATCGCAGAAAAATCTCGCGCAGTAATTAACTGTCTTTGTTGACTGAGGAGAGAACTGGTGTTGACTTTTTGCATATCGGAGCACCTTGGAGACCCGAGATATCTTCTTAAGTGTTTGCATGGTCATTTTACTCCAAGGGCCGGCGTTCCGTCACAGAGACGCTGACTTTGCCGTTGCAGACCAGGTGGTCACGCTCCCACCACTGGGGGTCATTAAAATATCCTTCAAAAAGTGGTGTTGTTTACAAACAGCCCCTGATGACTCCTCGGTCACTCTAAACATGCAAAATGGTGATCTTAAAGCTGACATGCATAAAAACCCTAACAGCCAAGTTGGAAAACACAAACGCCCGACCACAAAACGACCAACTGCGACCAACTGTGTGTATTCGTCATAGCCGCTAAGCTAAGCTACTCTGAAATTGGCCGCCAAAAACAAAAAAACGTGATTGCCGAATAAATCCCCAGCAGACGAGACGCGGTTTCACTTCAAGAAAGAGATGGACCGCACCTTGCATGGTCACGATATTGAACTGATAATATCTCTCTGAAAGCCAGGTGAGTTGCGTTGAAGATCAAATATCTTCCAAAAAGATTCCAATAAAGTGTAACCAGAATCTTATCAGAGAAATATCTTGATACTTTCCATTGAATGGGAGATTAATGTTACAGCGGTAGTAAAGAGTCAGCTACCAGGTGGCTTACGTTCTCTGCACAATCATCCCAGCGAACTCTGGTTGCAATGTAGCCATTGCGGACAGCTGTATACAGGCCAGGGGTTGAACAAAGATACCGAAAAGAAGTTAACAGAACAAAGAAATGCTCCGGTCATCGCCACGGGACTCGAAAGGGTGACTTTCATTGAAAACACCTCATTTTCGGCCCATTTTGGGTATAAGTGGTCAGAGAATGAGCATTATTGGTTGGATTGTGTCCAGAATCGGTGGGATATTGATGCGCCTATGACGATGGATACCTTCCTTCAAGAGATGACCATTGGAATGTTTAATGAAATAGATTGTGCCCAAAACTAGCCTATGGTACCTGAAAGAGGGATCTATCGAGCAAGCTCTGTGCATCAAATATGTTTGGACATTTTTGTAACCTTTTGATATGTTGAGGAACAATAAATGTGCATTGAAGATATGCAGCATAGTATGCGATGTTGTGGCTGTGGTCACATCCAACCTAAGTTAAAGACATAATACAGGCCGAAAACAAATTGGCAGTTTTACGAAGACACCGTTAGACCCCCAATAGCTACCTTGAAGCCATGCAGACATCAACATTCCCAACACATGGAGTAGATTTGAAGATGACTTCTTCATCGTCTTCTCTGAGATTAGGATATCAAGTTCAATAAAGCCAGTGGTCAATAGATAAAGAGATTTCATACGCCTCTCAGATCTCAAGTCGATTTTCATCTTTATGATATTGGATATGGGCATTATTAGTAATCTTTCTCTGGTTATTGCTCCGTGCAATCCGATATCGAAATAAGTTTTTTCCCCTCCATGAAGGCATTCAGGCGTGAGGTGATACTTCTCGTGTGCGGAATCGAAAATAGAGAAAAAATGCAGATAATTTTGCGTTTTTGATTAATATCTTGGTTTGCATGATGTAATCGCAATAACCTCTGTGCCGAGATTGATGCGGCGGTTGGAGTGGTCAGCTCTTAGTGCGATGACGGTGACCAAGATTCGCAAAGGAGCCACAGGCAAAATCCGCCTGTCTAACTCCGAACCTCTCAACTGCAAACCGGTCCTTTCCATCCTAGGCTCTCATCCTGACACTTGAGTATTCAACTCGTCACCTCGGTCTATTGACAATTCCATCATGTGTGTACTCTCCCGTGTCTTAATCTCTCCATTAGGGTCGCATCCGCTGAAAAAATGAGATCGGCGCGAATTTCCGCAGAAAATGCTTATAATGCCTCCGACCTTGGACCAACTTAATTACCAGATTGAGCTATTAGAAAGCTCGTTTTTTTCGCACCGATGCTATATTTGCATAGATGTCGACCTTGGAGATGTTTGTTGTATTGTCCAATCAGAAGGCTTTCATTCTGCGTCACCGGTGCACCACCTAAGACGAGCCAATCACGAGGCGTTAATCAGGGTGACTGCCTCCCATTTTTTCTTCACGATAGGAATGAATTTACACCCTCCACAAATGTGAAATTGACTTTTAAGATCGGTGTTTCCTCGCCGATAGAGATGTAATGACTCAATTCAATAAATTAGCAGTTTTTTATGCCTCGCTTGGCCTGACTGCGTACTGACTCCTCAATCCCAGCCGATGGCCAATTTATGATATCGGCGTTTTTGTTGTTTTGAGAAAAAGAAATTAGAGGTACTAATAATCAATCTTCAAAATTCTCATTTGTCCTTGGGTGTTCAAGAATGCCGATACATTGACATGGGTCAAGGCCAGCTGGAGGAAATCGGTGTATTGCCCATGCGCGGTACGAATGGTCACGCAACGTAACGGCCGTCACTCTCCCGGCCATCACTCTCCCGGCCATCGGCCCTGTCTCTGTTTAGACACTACCGTTATATTCGCCTTATAAGCCGAGTTCCACTTCCTTGATATCGATGATCAGCAGCTTGGCCGAACCGATGAGAACATGAGGCACTTCTAGTCATGGTTTCGACCCCCAGGTCCACGGTATCTCAGTCCCACTCTTTCAAAAATATAAAGACGAGTGGACGCCATTTCTTCGATGTGCATCTCATCACGTGACACTCTGATAATACCGCTCATAATTGAACTCTAATTCCTACTAAATCAACGATTTACGGCGAAAACTACAAATTTTCCAGTCGAGTAACCATCTCATTGCATCCGTAGATTTTGATGCGCTTGGTTGCGAAAGCAGAAAGACGATCGACGTTCATTCCCGAACAGCTGAATGGCTGAGCGTCCGGAATAGATTCGGTTCCCGGATGCCATAGGGTCATGTGACCTATGTTCGGAGTTTGGAGGGATAATCTTTGATGAGGCCACGAATGGACCCCCGTCTCTCATCTTACTGACAGAAGAGCCAGGAAGCCGATATCACACTCTTGTTTGTCCTATATAGCTTTCCAGCAACGGAGTCAGTTTGTTCTGTTTGATTTCTTTGACAGCTACTTTTATCTTTGAAAATCCCCTTGTTTTAGAGCTACCAAGAGACAACCAAGGCCAACAGCTTGATACTTAACTGATACTTATTTCGTCTTGACCTAGATTGATAATCTACATTTTGTTTTTCCATTTGTCTTTTTAGTTCTAATCCGTCAGTACATAGCCTACAGTGTCAGAGTGAACGACGTTTACATCACAATGGGAAACACGGCAGTCTTCAAATGCAACATCGACCCATACTTCGTCAGAGATTACATCACCGTCACTGCTTGGACGAGGGGCGCCGCCAGGGTTGAAACAGGTAGGAACACGTCTTTGGTCACGTGACCTTCAATGAACGCCGCGGCCGGTAGGAAAGGAAACTACATTTCCAAATTAGGTTTCATTCCTAGTTTTCGTATTCTTTTTATTTGAACGATATAACCAAATCTGTAATCTTCATATTTTCTGATATTCGTTTCAATGTGAATGCGGTCTATTTTCAGGAGACCGTTTCAGTATCATGAAAACGGGCGAACTGCACATGCGAAATGTCAGGAACGAGGATAGCTACCTGAATTACCGTTGTGTGACCAAGAACATCCTGACTGGGGCGGAGAAGGGTAGTGACCCAGCCGCTCTGTTCGTCATCGGTAGGTTATTTCTTTAAAGACCAACCTTGCAAATATTTAGATGATGTACGTGATGCGCTCTAAACTTCTTCTTTATCCGAGCGGTTCAAATAAATCTAGGAGATGGTTTGGGGTTCTATAACCTCTAATTTCATTTTGGTTTCTGAAGCGCACACTAGGGGCGCTCTTACCCTAGCGTAAACTTCGGAAACTGAAGTGTCATTGTAAATTCTGCTTTCAGACCCTGTCAACTCGTCGCCTGTCATAGATGATGCACTTACACACCTTCAAGTGAAGGAGAGCGAGACGATCGAACTGCCATGCGCCGCCACCGGATATCCGCTCCCATCATACAGCTGGACAAAAGATGACGTCCCGATCATCCTGGATCACAAACGCGTGAGGCAGTTGGGCGGGAACCTTGTCATCCAGAACGCAGGGGTGGGCGATACCGCAAGATATGTGTGCACAGCCAGTAATACTCTAGGGAAGCGGACTGCCATTACGCAACTAATTGTTACAGGTAAGTACACGGCTTCTGCTGAACTGGTTGTGACCGGCGACGACATCAACGAATTCGTCTGCTATTTGAAAATTAAAGCTGAACTCCTCAGCTTTTTACTCAACAACCACTCGTTTTCACTCAACAATCACTGAATCATTATATATTCACATCATAAATTGAATTTGCTCTCAGTATATAACGAAAAGGTGACTTTGTCTAGCAAGTGTTGCATTTTATTTCATCGCATGACGTCATATCATTTCAGCTCCTCTGTCAGTTCACGTGGGCCAAAACCAACAAATCGTTGATGTCGGCAACACTGCAACATTTAACTGTACCATATTTGGACATCCGAGGAAATCCATCAACTGGCTGAGGAATTCAAAACCCCTAAAGCTGGTCAAAGGTCGTGTTGTCCTGACAACGCCCACAACACTGGTGATTTCTGATGTTCAGCGCCACGATCGGGGAATGTACCAATGTCTGGTGTCTAATGATAAGGATAACGCCCAGGGCACTGCTCAGCTGTCTTTAGGGGGTAAGTCACATGTCATCTGTTGCCACGTGCGCGTACGCATCTACTACCATTGCACAACACTGTTTCAATATCATCATCATTTAACACTATTCACCATCGATTCATTGAGTTATTCAACCGTAGCTATTCTCGTACTAAACCTTTCAATAACAGAAATATGCACTTAATAGGCCTAATTTGATATTTAGATGGTTCCCATTGGAATGGTATGTATACACAAATGCAATAAGATCCGGAGGTGTTTCATTTTTTGAAGTCTGAGATTTCCCCTGGTAAAGTAGCGCACTGGTATTTTCACTCTTCCACCAGTGATATTCAGATCCTTTGAGTTATTGAATTCTGGCTTTTATGGTTATTTTGGTTTCAGATTTTCAGTTCGATTCTGTTTCACGTATTAGAACCTTTCTCATCTCATCTAATTACAACATTCAGATCTGTAACACTGTAGGCCTACCCACCTAACAATCTGTGCATGTAACACGAGGTGGCGGGAAACTTAGCGCCACAATGTACTGGCAACGCACGTTTTGAAGATATCACCAGATCGAGATAAAATCATTGGGACCTGGTTTTTGTTGGGCCGCAGCTGATAGCAGATGTGGGAGACCAAAAATACAAAGTACATCCCTTGATTGAAGCTATGATATGATCGCAGTGCTATCGCAACTGTTGCGAGGGCTCGCTTTCTAATCGCTTTCCGCATAATTGTTATGTATAACAGCCGTCGCCGGGAAGAGTGTTTCAGCTTGGTGCTTCATTGAATCCCCAAAGTGCGCGTTACCAGTACAGTTCCTCCCTCTTCTTCAAGAGACTGGTCAGCAGTTTTTACCAATGACTTTGTACTCCAACTCTCTACTCAGGCCTCTCTACTCCAAACAGGCCCACTATCTTTCAGTACAGCATTCGCCTTGCATCTCTGGTGGCGGTGGTGACGAATACTACTAATTTCAGCTCTATCTGATGCGGTAATTCTTCAGCTTTTAACTGTCTGTGTACTTTTCTCCCACTAGACCATACATCACGCACGACGAGCGGCCATCTTGGATTGTGATGAATCCCTCGATGCTCTGCAAACTAATTCCTAGAAACAGCTCCAAATAGTAATATTGTGATAGAAAACAGTCACCATGGAGAATTGTAACAATAATGTTATCATTGGACGAAAGCAGTCATATTTTTTCAATGAAAGATTTTACTATTTTTTCTTCGTTTTCTGATGACGACGTGACGATCGACTAAATCACGCGATCTCCGACCCCGCCCCCAGGGGTTTCAGCTCCGTACATCCGAAGGTTAGTAACGGTTGTGCGGTGGGGAAAGACCCTGGGGGTGCGGTTGACACTCATCACCACGGATACACCAAGGGAAGCCATTTTGGAAATCCATCTCGTTTAAATCTCGCCGCTGGATATCATTGAATAAATATTTACTATAAAGTGGAAATGTTTGATAGATTAATGCGTTCTGTCATTTCTATGTTGTATCACGTGATGTTGTGCGTCCATTTCTGTAATCCTATTTCTCCACTTTTTCTCTACATTACATTACTGCAACATCGATCAGGTGCCGTTGCGACTTTCACGGCGGTGACAAGTTAATTATTTCATTGCATGTACCTTCAGAGGGATGCAGGGTGTATGTTATTCTTGGCGCAACTCCTTTTCCTTCTTCTCCAACAACAGCGTTCGCAACGATAGCGAACACGCAATGGTTAAAACATACATGCATGCACAAAAACCCTATCGGCCAAGTTAGGAAACGCTAACGCCCACCCACCATGTCTTGACCGACCGATCAGCCATGTGATAGACTTACCAGCAGGCCACAGTGGCGCTACGGTATTCATCAACAGAGCACTGGGGTGTGTCTTCCTGTTTGAAATCGAATGGCACTTCATCAGACAATTCCTCAATACACGTATGGTTTTAATACTAGCAAAGCGGGAAATTGTTCTGCATCTTTAAAACTCGAAAAAAAGCTGCGTGCTCGTATAATCATCACAGGGTGTCATGTTCATCTCCTGATTATGTATCTCATGAATTCACTTTGCCATTATTGTAAAAGGGTACATTTTGAAGGCCACTTTGAAACTGAAAATGGTACAGATGGCACAAAAGACGCCATTCTATCAAGCTTGTACGTGAAATCAAAAATTGCAAAATATATCCTTTTATAACAACGACTCCATGGCATAGTGGGTAAGACGGTCAGGATCAAGTGTCGAGAGTTCTGAGTTCGAACCCGCTCGACGAATATTTTTCATTTTTTCTTTTCACGAGAGCGTCTCTGACCTGTCTCGTCAATGAACTTGGTGTTTGTGCAGTCAAGTGAGACCAGTCGCTGGGTGTCTATCATGTTTCAAGTGCAGTTGGTCGTTTGTTGGTCAGGCGTCCGTTTGTGTTTTCTGATTTGGCCGTTAGGGTTTTTATGCATGCATGTCAGCTTTTAGGATGCTAAGACATGTGATACACTAATATTCGTCTGTCATATTCCCTTGCTATTTTGTTGGTTCCTAAAGTTTCATTGGTTACACATTGCCGTTGGTTGACATCGTGTCAGTTTGCGGGCCAACATCTTCACCCACTTAAAGGGCGAGGCGGTTAAGCAATAAACCAAAAGATCCTTGAATGGTGCAAGTGCGCTCAGTGACGTCACGACGCAAAGTTATTTTTGATAACGCCCTTTCGCCAAGTTTAAGTTGCTCGGGGTTTATCCCGTTCGCTTTAAAGGTAACATGACTTGATGTCTTCAAATTCAGCTGCACAACCCGTCGTCCACACAGACGTCTCCTTTAAAGACGAATACGTTCAACCTGGGTCAACGGTCAGTTTACGCTGCGTCACTTCCGGTAACCCACTCCCGGCAGTCTCCTGGGAGCTGGATGACGGGGAGGTGCCCACTTTCCCAAGGTTCAAGGTCGGACAATTCCTGACCCCAGATGGAGACGTGTTCAGTTATGTGAATATCACCAACGTGAGGATAGAAGACGGAGGACAGTATCGGTGCCAGTCCCGGAATAAAGAGGGCACTGCCGAGCATATCGGAAAGCTTTTTGTCTACGGTAAGATATGTAAAATATCTTTTACTCTTTTAAAAAACAAGTGAAAAAAAATTTTTGGACTTATTTTCGCCGTCTTTCCACCCGTTTCGTTGCCTGAAAAAAGTTTCGTGCCATGCCACGCCCAATTATCAAAACTGTCTTTTGTTTTTGCATTCGCACAGATTTGTGGGTAAAATATCAATTATCACCATCTATCACGTGATTTGCGTATAAAATGGTGGTAAATTTAAAGTTGCAAATTTAAAGTTCATGTTTGACTTTTCACCAAATAAAATCATATTTTTGCAAAACTAGATGACATAATGTCATCACTAGTGATCCAAATGAGAGAGCATTAGTTTGAGATTTGCTGGAATCTTTCATTCCCAGATTTTCACTTCTATTTGCTTTTAAGTTTAAGATCTAGTTGAAAAATAAAAGATAAACGAAGTGGGCGTGGCATTTACTTTCGACTTCCCATAATGATCATGTTTTAAATTCATCGGAGCCCGGCCTTGTCTTCTCAGCCCTCTTGTCATGCTATGTGCATGTAAATGAAAGCAAATGGGAGGTCACTGAACAAGGCTCATCAACTTCTGTTTTGTTTGAAAGTTTTATTTCGAGTTTTGGCATCATTCTCAAACTTGATGCCATTTCTCATTCTGTTGACGTTCTTTTCAGGTATCCCCTACATCCGGCCCATGAACAATGTGACTGCTGTCGCTAATGAAGAACTTGTCATCCAGTGTCATGTGTCAGGATTCCCTGTTGCATCAATCACTTGGTCCAGGGGTAAGTATGGCCTCAAACAAATCGCTTTACTGCCAACACCTCTCTACATCCAGCAATTCAATCTTGGCCTTGCTGAGTCATCTGTCATGAAAACGGACATAGTGTCTCTCTAGCTCTCTGGTCTGCGAGATAAACACATTCTGTTTTAAAATATATTGTTTCTTCCCAGGCTTGTTTTTCAATACTTCTACATTTATTTCCAGCGGGCTCCAATCTTCCCATCAACCATCGGCAGCACGTCAGTGACGAAGGCACGCTCACGATACAAAATATCCAGCGAAATTACGATGAAGGTTTCTATACCTGCACTGTCAAGAACAATGGAGGTCAGGGGTCAAGTCGGAAGGTCTTTATCAGTGTCATGGGTAAGTCAGCAAAAACGTTTTTAAACGTTCTTTCTAATATGTTCTGTCTTTAATGATTGTTGGGAATTGTATCCGCTGGATAGCATTATGTTGTCAGCTTGAGTCATTTGAGCCAGTGATAAAAAATTTGCTACCAAATGATATTTTCAGCTTTGAATCTATTGCAGAACCTCCAAGTATCGATCCTTTCCGCTTCCCAAAACGTAAACAAGGTGAACGCGTCCGTGTGTCATGTTACGTCAGTCGAGGCGATGCACCAATGACGATAACATGGGTTAAAGATGGCGAAGAGATTCCACCAGATCTTGGCGTCCTTATTCAGGTACAGTTTGCTGAAAAATCTGCAAAATCTTCTCTAGATATCAAAGTTTACATCATAGATTTCCTTATTCATCCTTCAATTTTTGTGCATTCTGTATTTCAGTAGAATTTATGTTGATCTTTGTCTACAGTCTACAACTACGTAAAGCATCTATAAAGAATGATATGAATATTTGATATTTTTCCAGAACCAAGACCCATACACCAGCACTCTCTCCATCGGTGACTCCAACCCACACCACGATGGCAACTACACGTGTATTGCTAGTAACCAGGCAGCATCAGTCAACTTTACATCCGAATTTCATGTTGATGGTGAGTTGTCTTAGACTTATAGGTTGTGCTCTTCCCGGCAAAACCAGAAGAGTATTAACAAATCTGAAGTGCTACACAATCTGATCATTAAAAATGAATTAACAAAGTCATAATTTGCTCCTTTACGGTTTCAGCTTGCACTGATTTCAATCTTCAATGTAGTCACTCCAACAATAAAGTGCACATTTGACTTGTGTTTTAGATGAAGTCCTGATACACACCATCAGTTAGTACAACACCACACTGCTTCCCACAACCAGACCGGTAACATCTGGTATTGCTCATTCAAATCTCAACAATTGGTTTAAAATGAAACATGAATTTTAGAAAAGGGAATTCTTTTCAAGTGAATTGGTTGAAAACAGCTGCATGATATCTACGAGTACAAGTTTATAGCAAGTTCATGTGATTGTTTGAGTGACGCGTGGTGAAATATTAGTGTAAAATAATGACTTTTGTTCGATGCTGCGTTGTGTCCTATCTGGGTAGTGACACCATGAATGAGGTGTAACAATTGGACTAATGGCGTTGCGACAATGCATAATTTTCTGTCGCAACAGCCGTGTTGGTGATGACAGATAGCCTTTAAAAAAACAATATTGGGCCATTGTGGGGTTATCGGGGCAGAATCAAAAATGGCAGAGGACAACTGTTCAGCTCGCAGGTCGACCACAAGTGCCACTGATGGTGATTCTGGTGTTTGATAACACAACATGGGGTTGATGATGGCAGCGATTACCATTTGTGGAATGACTGTTTGTTGGGGGTAACCTTGGATTATGTTGTCTCAAAGGGATATCGTGACCATGTTGAAACTAACTATTTTATACCCTGATATTTCGAATCAATCATTGCACAACTGAACGTCTGAATTTTTACAAGAATAAATACACATAAGATGGAAAGTGAAATTTAGGACTTTATGCATCGAAATCTGATAAATACACACTCGCCCCTGGATCCCATTACACAACAAGGTCGTTACGTTAAAATGTCACCACAAATGGCCTACTCAAATGATCAAAATCTTGAAATTCCTGAATGAAAATGCCAAACTTTCTGCAGATTATCACCAGAGCCATCAGACAATTAATCACATCGCGTTAATTGAAATGCTCCGAGATCCCCGGGGAACAAAATGGCCGCCATGTATGCGAATGTGGGCACGTGCTGGTAATTCTTAAGTGATAGCTTCTTCTAATTATATGCCCAGATTATCGTAGAATTGCGCACTCGAGTCGGGTGACTTTATTATGATGATGCACATTATGCTGTCTTATTACTATCAACTGTCAGTAAAATTTGTAAAAACCTGCTCTGAATGGTTCTTGTCTCTATCATCAGCAGTTCTGAACCCTCAAGAAATGGATTATAATGAATATGTTGCCAGCCAAATCATGGCCAATGCTACATGAGCTGACTGTCGCTAGGGTATTCATTGTGGTGACAGAGACGTCAGTTTTGTCCGAGTTTGGCCTAGTGAATATCAGCGCCACCTTTTTGGATGCTAATACCCTATAACAATGGTGGCAGGCATTTTGATTTCACTTCATCTTTGACTCACTAAGTACTCAAAGGTTGCTTGAAAATCAAATCATCATATTTTCAAATCTTGGTAATGAAATTGTGTGAACCGCAACGCTTTAAATCAGCACTTTTGAACCTCGGAAATTGCAGCATAAGATGAATGATGTTGTCTTTAATCAAAGAGTGCAAAAGCTTTGAAATATCGTAAAAAATTCAACCATAATTTCCTGCTTACTAATCGCGATATCTAACTGTGAACTTCAAAAAGAAAATCCGAGCATTTCCTTAGATTCCTTTTGATATTTCATTCGTGGCTTAAGAAATCCCAGTTTTCACCTATCGCGGTGACCTTCTTTTTAAAGTCCTTTGAAAAAAAGATGACCCTGACACGACAGTTTTACAAAGACCTGCTGATGGAGTAATTCCTTTTTCTATTGACCTGCTTAGCGGATGATACGGCAAATAAGCATCCTTAATAGAAAAATGACTAACGAAGGTTAATGGCCACTGGGTTATTGTAAAACGTGGAACATATGCGAAGACTCCCATCCTCATTAGTGTGGAGTAGTATCGCATATGGCGGGGAGGGTCGCTACGAGAATGAACGAACATCGTTAACTTAGATCAGTTGGGTGTCTTTGTATACCGTGGACCTTTGATCTATTAATAGCAGCATGTGGGCTGATCATCCGATTGTTCCAGGATAATCCTGCACTTGTCGTATTTCAAGTCTTTATTTTGATTTAATTTCTTGTCCCATGAGTGTGTTTCAACCATTTTGGCGAATCCATTGAGGTTTGAAGGTTCCATTGAAGTGAATTCCTCAAATGATTTGGAGTTAGGCAGGAATTTGTCAATGAGTTACGGAAAATTTGATAAGATAAAACTTGTCAATGGTCGACTGAAAATGCCAAAGTTGACATGAGAACTCGGATCATTGTAATCAAATACTTGAATTTGTCTCCGATATTGTAATTTAAGATCAATGACCTGATTAACGTTTAGAGATCCTCGTTAACATAGCCATCATTGTTTGGCCACCTGAGACAATCACCTGAGGTTTGTCAAACGTGACTGAGGTTTGTCAAACGTGACTGAGGTTTGTCAAACGTGACTAAGGTTTACTGTTTCTTCAGTTCCACCGCGCTGGGTCGTTGAACCGGAGGATTCCTTCGTTGTACTGAAGACGGATGTCATCATCGACTGCCAGACGACAGGAACACCCGAGCCTACCGTCCAATGGAAAAAGGCCAAAGGTATGTCACATCAATACACCGAAACTGGTCTTTTCCCTTGCAGCATATCGGACCCAGCTATAACATAGGGTCCGAGGCCAGGTTGTCCTCAGAGTTGGCCTACGACTTGGATATATAATATCAACAAAGGCGAACAGTTTTAACCATTTTTTTATGATTTCCAATGCGAGCAGAGCTGGGTTATGTTCAGGAACGCTACTTTCTGATTCTTCAGCCTTGTTTGGAGAAACTAGTCCTGCCACCTACCCTAAAGGTGGCAAACTAAACAGTAAGTACACGACGGCATTCCTCTCACTTCTCGTGGTGGTCTGTTCTGTAGTGTTACTCAGGTTTCTGTGGTTTTCGTTTCGTTTAGATTTGAACTGAGGTTTGTTTCACCGTAATAAGACCTGGGCAGCTCGCTCAAGCATTTTGTTAAAGGGATACTATAGGCAAGACCCAGGGGTGCGAGGTTCAAGATGTACATGTCTCTACTTTCTCACAGTACAGCCCAAGTTTGAACACTGCTGATCCTCTGAGAGAGCCACCTACTGGTAACTTTGTGAACATGAATCTGCCCATCTTGCTCTCTCTATAGTCTCCCTTTAACAAACCGAGGTCAGGTTATTGTGGTACAGACAATACCTAGCTCTCTCCTAACCTTTTCACTTCCTTTTTTCCAGTCCAGATTTGAGATTAGAATTACAGTTTCACCTGTGTGCTTAATTAGTTGATGGATACAGGATATTTAACAGCCTGCATTCTTTTATTGGGGGCCCCAACTCGCATTCCAATATTTTGGATTCAAAGTTATCTCTTTCTAAAATTACCTTCGATATCTTATTAGCTTGGTTCTGGTTTAATCTTTAACCATTAGATGGCGTTGGATTCAATCCTCACCTATCCTATCCCCTGAAAGTCCATCATGTAATTAGGTACATATTGTTTCCGCCTTACTTAACCCTTTAAGGACAACTTTGTGATCTGATACGGGTATAAGAATGGAAATCATTATGTGAATGGGGAAAGAAACAAGCCTATAGCAACAAAGATACAAACCGTCCTGAAGGGGTTAAACTTATCGCTATTTTTCCTCCAAATATTCGTTCCTCATCCACTCGTTCATCTCCAGGAGAAGACCCAAGCAACTACCAGCTGATTGGTCAAGAGGCAGGGGGCAGAGTTCAACAACTGGCCAATGGATCACTACTGATAACGGATGCCTTAGCAACAGACCATGGTTACTACCTGTGCCACTCCAGTAATCAGATCGGTGCGGGACTCAGTAAAGTTGTCTTTCTGACTGTGCACAGTAAGTATGAAGATGAAATGACATGTTGTGTCCTTGGGTCAGGCATTTCACTCCCTCTTTTGTACTTAATTCATTGCCAAGATGCCAAAGTAGTACATCCATCTTTTCTTCTTCAGTTCCTGCTCGATTTGACGACCCGGAAAAGAACTACACGGTCCTGATGGGGCGAAACATCACCATGGACTGTGAGGCTGTTGGCGACTCCCCGATCTCAGTCGCGTGGAGTTTCAATGGTGACTCCCTCCACTGGCAGTACAATGACCGCCTCACAGTCACACATCTCATAACCAGCCGCGGCAAATCCAAAACCTCCTACTTGAAGGTGGCGCCATCTTTACGTGAAGATACTGGTTTCTATGTTTGTACGACACAGAATAAGTTTGGCCACGACTCGATCATGATACGTCTGACGGTCCTGGAGAAACCAGAGGCCCCCTCTGGTATCGATGTGGAGAAGGTTGACAGTCGTAGCGCCCTCTTAATGTGGAAAGCACCGTTTGACGGAAACTCGGAGATTACGAACTATGTCATCCAGTACAAGAACTCGTCAGGAACCTGGGATCCTCCGCAAGGGAATGTCTCCGTCAGTGGGAAATTATCACGGTCAACGTTAGATGGGCTGCATCCTTCCTTTACCTACCATGTCCGCGTCATCGCCAATAACTCTGTCGGCCTCGGAACACCGAGTAACGTCATCGTCTTGACGACGACAGAAGAAGCACCTAACGGACCTCCAACGGCTGTCCATGTTGAATCCACGGGATCACAGTCCCTGAAAGTGCTATGGGAACCCCCAGAGAAGGATAAACAGAATGGTCTCATCAAGGGCTACTACGTGGGTTATAAACAGTTTAACAGCACGCAGCCATTCATGTATCTCACGAAGATGGTCGATGTGAACTTCAAGGGTGAACAGGATATCAATAACTTAGAGAAATTCACAAAGTATGAGGTGCATGTGCAGGCGTTCAATCGGAAGGGGGCCGGGCCAAGATCAGAGACTGTGGGAGTACTCACTCTGGAAGATGGTGAGTAGGCGCTGAACTGAACTTTTATTGATCAATCGAACTTGAACTTATTTGTGCTAAGTAACAAACAATCGTGATTCTTGACTTGATAAACTTATTAACCAAGCATCCTGTTTTGTTACAGTCCCAAGTCAGCCACCCCAAGGAGTGTACGCCACGGCGCTGAGCTCGCAAAGCATCATGGTCCTCTGGTCACCTCCGCCCCTATATACCCTCCACGGTGTCCTACAAGGCTACAAGATACTCTACAAGATCGTGAGGGAAGACGAAGGTGAGTGGATTAGTTGCGTGCCACTGATACACCATTTGGTAATGTTGGCCCAGTCACTCTGTCTTTGACCAGGGAGGGAGCGCTAGCTACTCATGTTTCTCACTTAGAATAGGTCTAGCCTAGTGACCTACCAAAGGTTCAACTTAACGATTATGCCACATCGTCGCTCTCTCTATCTTCATCAACTTGTAAACTCTCCTTCAGATGAAAGTGATGCCCAGTTCGTGACCTCTAAAGAGCTCAAGGTCGTTATCCAAGGACTTGAGAAATACACCAACTACAGCGTACAAGTCTTGGCTTACACTCGTACCGGGGAGGGCGTCCGCAGCCGACCGATTCACGTACGGACCCAACAGGATGTACCTCATAGGCCCGCCGACATCAAGGCATTACCGGTCGGGGCTGATCAGATCCTGGTCTCATGGAAACCACCGCTACACCCGAACGGGATGATCACCAAGTATATTGTTTACATCAAACATCATGAGAAGGAAAGGGTGAGTGGCTTGTTGTATTGCTCATAGATGGCAGTCTTGTCTCTTGAATTGATTCCTTGCTTCAATTTTAGAGCGTTATGAATTTGATAGCTGCTGACATCCATGAACAACACACTTAACTCCCATGATTCTCTTATTCCAGCTCGTGGAAGAGAAGTACGACGCTTCCCCCCCAGCTCTGAGTCACATGGCCCTAGGCCTCCTCAAAAACTACCAGTACAGTTTCTCCGTGTCTGCGATGACTGTCCGTGGAGAGGGTGAACGGACCCGTGAAGTCACACAGACACCGGTGAAAGAGGTCGCTGCTCGAGTGGCGAGTTTCTCCAGTATATCCATGTCGCCATGGAAACATGACGTGCTGTTACCGTGCCAAGCTGTTGGGGAGCCTCGGCCGACGATTGAGTGGAAGAAGAGGTAGGGTTGGTTTTGTTGATCTTTGCGTCAGCAAGGAACTTCAATCAGTGCACTACAAAACAACATACTCGTGCATCAATTAGGAACAGATGACATGTTGGTCTGGTAGTCTACCATTGTTCTACTCCAAAGGGCCTAGCCTTATAGTACCCATAGTGAGATAAAGATGTGGGCCTAGAAGGAAAGACTGGCCAACTCCGAGATGACAGTATCAAGGCTGCTGCCAACTCTCAAAAGAATCGCAGCCAGGATGCAGTGTCTGGTGTCGCTCAAGAGACACCAAGTCACCAGCCTCTCCACCATGGTGCCACCAAGTCACCAGCCTGTCCACCATGGTGCCACCGAGCACCAGCCTGTCCACCATGGTGCCACCAAGTCACCAGCCTCTCCACCAAGTCGCCATTTAACCATGTTCATAAATCATCTGTAATAAGCTCATTCCAAAACTCAATTAATTTCAACCATCATGATGAACATCCCGATCCTTCCAGGGGCCAGCCGCTACGTACCAACGAACGCATCCGTATCCATCCGAATGGTTCACTCGAAATAAGTAACGTCCAGAGTTCTGATGCTGCAAACTACACGTGTCGGGCCTCCAATGTTTACGGAGCAGACGAGATTACAATATCATTGGTCGTTCAAGGTGAGTCACTTTTCATCCTGGTTTCTGTACACTTTGAGCCATTGGATATTTTCTGATCGAATAATGGAAGAGACTTTGTCTCTGCAAGCATATCTGGAACTGAATATAGAATTGCAACTTTAGCCTAGGTTTAGGCCCTAGTTATAATGAATACTTCTTTGGCGATTCAAAGTTTGTTGAACATCTTTCCCGGACCCTGAACCCACCTGACACTATGCAGCTGCTCTATGTTCCTTAGTTAGGTGAGAACAGGTGTTGAAAATATGGAGGAAAATTTACCCTGGAGAGACACACCAGAAAACTTAGTTTTATGAATTGAATATAACTGATAACGTCTCGCCTATCCACAGTGACGAGAAACTTTGAAGGTAGGACTCTGCCTGAGTTTACGGCATTGCATCTGTGGATTTATAGACAATTATGTTTTAGTTGTCATGGTTTCGTTGATGCTTGGACAACAAGTTAATGTTCATGTATGTTGTTCTGTTGAGCCATGACAGAGTTATGCATTTTGTTTGTTATTTGTTTGAGAGTGTTGATTCTTACGTTTTAACACAAGTAATTCTTTACTCGCAAGTCAATCGTGATAGGACCAGTAAGTATAAGGTCATGTGACTTCTCACATGACCTATTGTTGTGACGTGCACCTATTGTTCATTGGCCGGCATGCATGATTTGACTGTTCTTTTATTTTCACCCGATTTCATCCTTTTGTATATCGTTACTAATTCCACCAGTTTCGGACTCTTTGGAAGGTAATGATAGTTCATTGAATGGCCATTAGATGGCTTTGCTGTGATATAGCTGCAGAAATACTCCACTGCGATGTTAACCCAAGCTGTGTAAAGTACTAACACTTCAGTGACTAAGATAAAGTAACACTGATTGTAACCTTGGGCAGGTCACTCTTTAGTTCCTCCTTTGTTTATGACTTGGTTATCTCAGTATGCGTGTGTTTATGACGATGGTATTCAGTTGGATTGAGATACATGTAACTAGAATTAGAACTTGGACCTTTCCTTCTCCACTTTGAACATTATGATAATCAAAATCAGAGGAAGACGATTAGACTTTGATGTTAGAAATGTTATTTTTAATCATTTCTTTTTTGTCTCCCCATCCCCATATTGTTGTCTGGATAGTATAGTGCAGTGATCTGTGTGTTGTAAACCCAAACTCCTCCTCAAAAGTTAAAGTTAGAAATCCTTTGTTAAAATTCTGCAAGAAGTTAACGTGATCTTTCAGGTCATTAGGTTTAGACGAGACTTTTTTATACCTTGGTTAGTGTGCCCACCGCTAGGCGAGTAACTGAAAATGTGAAGAAAAAAATGTCTTCTCATTTAGCAAGCCTGCTGCACTCAAAATCGTCAAAAACAGAGAAAACATTTTTTTTTTATTCCACCCTCCTCAGCTTGTCCTTGGATGAAAATGCTTGCTAACCAAGGTATAAAAAAGTCTCATCTTACTACTAAAGCAAGCATGGCATACATAATGTATCATAAAGTTAGTATAAAGAAAACCGCACGTTTGTGTGCAGTAACTTGCAAGCTGTGTAGATACTAACCCAGTCTGTCCTCAACGTCTACCAGATCAACTATGCATGGTTCCACTCGATGTGAAACGCTTTACAAAAACACATCATTATACAATTATCAATTTTCATAGAATTTTATCAAATGCTCTCGTGTCCATTGCTCCACTTCTTGGAATCGAACATTTTACGCTCTCATTAAGTACGGCTCAGGAAATGATGCTCTGAATTCTCATCACAATGATTCAGATTTGGCGAATCCTTGACACAATTTGATTTGAGATATTTTTATATCCTGAGCACAGCTACCTTACTTATTCTAGCACACGAGTTCCTTTCAACCAAGGCACTCACTTTTCTGCACAATTTACGCTATTCTAGACACCATGTTTTTCACAAAAAGATTATTTGAAAGTCAGTTTCAGCAAGATGATCAGTAGTTCAATCATGAAGAGGGAATGTCTCAAGATAACGTGAGGCCGGCACTAGTGCTAGTTACTGAGTTCCAGTATAGAGAGCAGTTCTTGGCTGCATCCAGAAATGTACACAACTTATTCTGCAAACCGTTTATCGATACTTTTGTATATGCAGCGTCTGAATTTCTTATTTCATTGATGACTTTTTCAGCTCCACCAAAAGCACCGACACCAACTGTTGCCGCGGTAACGTCATCATCAATACAGATCAACTGGCGATCGGGAAGTAACGGAGGTAGTGCTACACAAGGTGGGTATACAGGGTGTCACGATAAACAGCTGTCTTGAGCTGATATTGTCATAGCCAGGGTATCAAACTTGACATTGATCTAATTGAAAGTTTCATTTCAATGAAACCCTGTACTCTTTGACAAGACACATCATTCTTGGACAAACAGTAAAGGTGACACTATATTTCATTGCAGGCTTCATCTTCTTCTACAAGAAGGCATTCCAGGACTGGAAATACGTCAAACTCAAGCCGCAGGTGCGCTCTTACACGGTCAATGAACTGTATTGTGGGACACTCTATAAATTCCAAGTGCAAGCATTCAACAGAGCAGGGCTCGGTGAAATGAGTAGGATTGTGGCTGCAAAGACCAACGGTTCCAGTGAGTAGGCTTCTTTACCTTTTGGCCGTAATTGGTGTAACTAAAAACAGCAGTGATATGCATCATGCCTCAGAGTGAAAGTAAGATCAGTGGACTTGTCCCCTGGGATTCAGGGGTTAATCATCAATAGCTGAATGTGCCTGTGATGCATATTCATGTCCGATATCCACAAAATGAAAAGCCCACTTGATGTGGTGATGCGTTCATTCACAGAGGAGTACCTCCTTCGTCTTCTCAAGTAATTTTCTATGATCATCAAACAAACTGACGTAATGTACATGGTAGTATTTGCATTGCTGTGCGTACATACAGTACAGCACTGGTGCAGTTCTGAGAAACTTTAAAGTAGTTGTTGGAAGCCATCACCATTCTAGAGTTGGTGAAGACAGAAGACAAGCTTCCCTCATCGTTTTCATGTCTTCACGATGGTGTCTGTCTCATCGCTCAGTGGAGGACTTATCTTACAAGCCTCAACTTTAAGATTCCGAAACAATCTATCAATTTCGCAAAAGTCCCTGCTCCCTCTGACCAGAAAGTTCGTGTCTGATTATTTGGATATCATGTGTACTCTGTGGCTGATCGGAGTCGTGATTTTATGTGGATTCGTTGTTGGCATAGTTTCCGAAAAGGTTCTACGCTTTTCTACGGTTCCCGGTTTGGGTGATTATAAAACAAAGGCAGAAGGTCCGGCGCAGAGTATGCTAGATAGTGCAGAGGGTCCGGCGCAGAGTACGCTAGATAGTGCAGAGGGTCCGGCGCAGAGTACCCTAGATAGTGCAGAGGGTCCGGCGCAGAGTCCACCAGATAGTGCAGAGGGGGCGTTGAATCATACATTTCAAATTGAAAATTCTGGCAGAGGATTTATAGTTCATGAGGCTGAGGATAAGGATAACTTAGGCAAGTTGGGGAGATATTGTTATGATCAAGTTGACTGCGTTGCCACTAAAGTCGGATAGACTAGCCAGTTTACTGATGCCTTTTCTCTCTCTATCCAAATCTGACTCCAACAGTTTTCCACCCAGTCACATTTCTGATAATTTGAATATCTTTTTTCCTCCCCTCAGCTCCGATCATGCCAGCGCAGAGCCTCCTCATCAAACAGCTTAACTCAACATTCCTCGTCCTTGACCTCAAGAAATGGCAAGATGGCGGCTGCCCGATCACATCGTATTCCATCCGATATTGTGTGTGGGGCGACACCACGTGGAGGACTGTCTCAAATCATATAGATCCCGCAGTGGTGAGTCTCGTTTTATATGACTTGTGATCAGTCATGTAAGGATCCCCGATTGGCAAGTTGTTGCCAAACGAGGGGGGTAGTTGCCCGAATTGGCAACAACTTGCCGATCAGGGATCCTTGTTTGGCTGGTGAAGTTGACTGGATCTGTTTCATGAATCCAAAGGCCTAACTGCTCCCTGATCATAAACTTGCTCCCACAACATCAAGCTTGGTGAAGTGTTCTTCAGATAGATCTGAACAGAGCTACTTGGCTGACCTCTTGTTAAACTGTAATAGTGTGATGTTACACAGCCCGGTCTCGTGGAGAATATTGTCAGTCCAAGGTCCTCTGCTCCACTTCTCATGCTAATCAATGTCACATACAGCAGTATAATCGTCAGCATTTACGCAATCCTCGTCGCAATTAAAAACATGGACATCTGGCTAAGTGGCTAATCAAATATAGCAGCCAAGAGTCATTAACTAATCAGAAGGTCAGCTTCGATCGATCAGAGTCGCTGCTTAATTATCTCCGTAATGAATAAGACTATAGACTTATGAATTGATTGGGCGAATAATTCATGACTGAATCTTAAATACTGGACGATAGCAGATACTCAGAGACGTACGCTATAATAAGAGCAAGTTACGTACGCTAGTGCCAGTGGGGACGTGATCGTCATTACGCCAATACTGTGGTATCATTAGTGATGGGATCACATGTGCGAGAGTCCTCAGGGTGGAGGTTGGTGTTTCAGAGACGCTCGGGAGGAATAGCATGTGTGTGAGATGTGAGTTCTTCAGTCATGTTGCTCATTCAAGCTTTGCAGTTCTGTGAGTTTAATGAGGATGTTGATACCTCAAGCCATGATTCTGTGTGCTAGATTTGGATATCAGGAAGTGTCACTGTCAGTTCTCAGCTGTCTCTTGTGTCATTGTCGACATCTCCAACACTTCCGCCGAGATTATTTGTGCCATCACGATGTGCTCCTAGGCTTGGCTACCGGTAGTTCTTAGGTCTTGTGTTGTCTGTCATGTTTGTTGATGAGTTTGTGCTAGTTTACAAGTATATGCTCTGATACTGTGTGCCATATGCCAGATTGGTGTTATTATTTGATATACATGTAGTTTCATGTAGTGTTGGAAGATAATCATGCAAGTCCTATCTTTCTAATTTACCGATTTAAAGCGTTGTTTTGTTATGGCAAAGTTTGGAACATGAAAACCTTGAGAATTGGGTAAATTTTACAATTCTGATGGAGAAATTTGTTTGTGTCAGTGTTGGGTAAGTTGTTAATGCCCTTGTGTTCATGTGTGTTGAATGACCCTGGATTCCTAGAACGCCACAGAGTCACTCCACCATTCCAATGATTAATACTGTTGTGGTCTTTGTAAGATACAGCGTACTACGCATCACACAGACTTATCTCTCCTGAGGCCTTTATGCAATACATCAAAGGTGGTCATTACACGAGGGACTTTCGTGGAGTTGTATATCAGCGAGATTCATCAAGTGATATCATGTCATTCCTGCAACATGACAGATCATGGCTTAGAACCAAAACTCAAAGTTTAAAATGTAATTGAAATGGTTTGGCCAAGTTCATTTTCATTGGGTTGAGAGATTCAGGGGATTTTAAAGTGCTCCATGTTTTCTTAGCTGTAGTGAGTTGAGTGACAGAGCAAGCTTTCCTGTGTGCACAGCCTCAAGTCCTTGGGTTAAATTCAATTATGGACCTGCGATTTCACTTAACGGTGTGTAATGGGTTGTGAGGCTGGCATTCATATAAACGATGTCCTTGACTTGCGTGCGATGGATTTGTCGGTGGCTTATGCTGATTGGTTACTGATCAGTGCAGGAGTATACTTTTGATATTCTCAAGTGCGGTGAGGCCATAAAGTGTTAGGCTGTGCTGATCTCAGAAACCTTGCCACTTTCTCCACTATGTAGGCCAGAATGAGTTAACATTGAACAGGTTTAGTGCTGACGTTAGGAGATTCTTGTGCAGATTCATAAGAAAAAACTTTAGAAGTTTACAAATGTTGGAATGTGGCTCGAGATTGCACTAAAGAAACCTGGCTCTCATCTGGCGAACCAGTGTGAGAGGGGATGCTACAGGTTGATGATAAGTTACCTCTTAACTTGCCTTTATTACCAACAGCGCTGAGGCCGAGGGAACGAGCTCTAGGTTTCTAGTTGTTTCGATTTGCTACGTTATGAACTGGGGAAACATCATGGTCGCAACTAAATGGTTTCAGGTGTGATCACCAATTTATCTGTTCTAGGATGGGGTGGGAACCCTCTTCATTACAGCGTTGAGGGGAGCTAACTAAGGAATGGTGTAACACCAATAGTTGCTGATCCAGGGGGACACCAGGAGACATCATCCCCTAGGGCTGATCCAGGAGCCGGAAGAAGAGGGGGCGTGCACTGCATTTCTCATCAAAATTCCTGGTGTGTTCCAAAATGTCATGGTCAATTTCGATTTTTCATGAATCAGGAGGGTAAAGAGGGAGCTGAACCCATGAATCCTGGTGAAACGCACATAGCAGTATCTGTTCCCTGATGAAACCCATCGGTCACACTTTACCTGAGCATGCTCAGTTCTTGCTACCTGTGCTGATTGAGTAGTAATCACAAGTCGCAATCGAACAGATCTAAGCACCCTCTGATCATTCTAGTGAGCAGCGTCTCAGGTTTTAGCGCAGTTCAAACGTTTCATTGGAAGTATTGCCTGTCTGTGTCTCCAGTATTGGTGAAGTCACTCCGCTCAGGATGAACTCGTGATCACAGTCTCAACAGAGTCTCTAACTACATGTGGCTGAACTCGAACATTTGGCCGGAATATTGTGGACGTTATCATTTCTCTGTGTCATCTCATCGTTGTTTTCTTGTCGGATGTCAACATTGGAATAGCTTGTCTATTCAGGCATTTCACAACATTCCTGACATCAAGACTGCAGAACAACAGTTACACCTCACCAGTTATAAGGTTGATCCACCTAATCCACCTAATCCACCTAATCCACCTGAGATGATCACTTAAGTGTCTCTCAAGCTTGATATCGTTTTCTCTGTTACGATTATTTTAGCCAGAAAAGCAGAAACAGAAGATCAAAGTGGACGTAAGTCGTTAGAAAATAAGTGCTGCCATCTAGTGGAATGAACATGATTAGAGGCGTGCATTCCCATAACTTTCCTCAAAACCAATCTCACCTCTTCCAGTAGCTTTTACTGCCACCTTTAGGATGAGACAATATCCTCTTTTTTGTACGTAACTTGGTAGGAGAGTGTGATGGTGTGGTGGTGAGAGTGCCAGGCTCCCCACTATGAGGTCATGGGTTAGGATCCCCTTCAATGCACTTAGCTCTTTCCTGTTAGAGTTTGCAGGTTTTGAATGAGAGTGCTTAGTAGCTGCTCCCTAACGTTACCCAGGAGATCCTGGGATGACAAAACCTTGAGCAAGAACCTGGCCATGGAAAAGCACTATGAATGATAAACATTTTATTAGAAATCGGGGCAGGGTCTTCTTTATTGGGACAGGTACCCTCCTATTCCTCCCTCGCCTAGGCATCTAACCTCACCAACTTGGCCCCCAAGGTATCTTGTACAAGGCGACATGATGTAAATGTTTCACTTGTACCTTCACCGCTCTGTTCTCATGAAAGACACATGCTTCTAATCCATAGCAACGCCACAACTCTCAATATTCATGCAATAAAACATTCAGCGTATCACCTGACAGATGCTGATATCTTTAGCAGACGATCTTGATAATGCAAGCAGACGCACTCGAGACAAACAAATACCAACTCAGTTGTGGTTACTGGTAAAGGTTAAACTTCAACCAAAATCAAAATTGTGTGGATTTGAATGAAAGATTATACACTGGTCTGTATTATCAGGTCAAATTCGCCCCACCACTTTATCCATTCAACTGTGATGTAACACCCTCGTGCTCTGTGGTAAGACACGCTGACCTCATGCTCTGTGGTAAGACACGCTGACCTCATGCTCTGTGGTAAGACGCGCTGACCTCGTGCTCTGTGGTAAGACACGCTGACCTCATGCTCTGTGGTAAGACACGCTGACCTCATGCTCTGTGGTAAGACACGCTGACCTCATGCTCTGTGGTAAGACACGCTGACCTCGTGCTCTGTGGTAAGACGCGCTGACCTCGTGCTCTGTGGTAAGACACGCTGACCTCGTGCTCTGTGGTAAGACACGCTGACCTCATGCTCTGTGGTAAGACACGCTGACCTCATGCTCTGTGGTAAGACACGCTGACCTCATGCTCTGTGGTAAGACACGCTGACCTCATGCTCTGTGGTAAGACACGCTGACCTCATGCTCTGTGGTAAGACGCGCTGACCTCGTGCTCTGTGGTAAGACGCGCTGACCTCGTGCTCTGTGGTAAGACGCGCTGACCTCGTGCTCTGTGGTAAGACACGCTGACCTCGTGCTCTGTGGTAAGACACGCTGACCTCATGCTCTGTGGTAAGACACGCTGACCTCATGCTCTGTGGTAAGACACGCTGACCTCATGCTCTGTGGTAAGACACGCTGACCTAGGCTAATGAAATTCTCACGTTAATCTTTGCAGGAGGAGTTTATGGTCCAAGACCTGCACCCTGCTACCTGGTACATCATGAAAGTGACAGCGTATAACGACGCAGGCCTGACCGAGGCTGAGCTCAAGTTTGGGACGCTCACTTACACAGGCAGTAAGTACCTCAGATATTGAAGACACTTTTTATCCATGCTGTACTGTGAATGAAAGATTGGATATCTGGGCTATCTTTTGTAAATGTTTGTCTCCTCATTCCACAGGCACGATTCGGCCAATCTTCATCGTTCACAAACAAGAGATCCAGTTCTACGAGAAGGTTCACATCATGGTGCCGCTGTGTGGTGCGTTCGTCATCATCATTGTCTTCATCGTCGGAGTGGCGCTGTACTGCAAGCGACGACGAGACCGACTCAAGTACAAAGGTAGATTCTGTTAGTATCTCTACACTCCTTAGCATGCTGTCTAGACGTAGTATCCGTTCTTCATCAACCCTGTCCCCCTCTAACATCTCAACCCTGTCCCCCTCCAACATCTCAACCCTGTCCCCCTCTAACATCTCAACCCTCTCCCCCTCTAACATCTCAACCCTCTCCCCCTCTAACATCTCAACACCACCACCACCAATCCATACACTAATAATCTCACCCTAAACCCAGCCAAACCTCACCAATCCCAACCTGGCTGATTCCCACCTCAGCTGAGGCTCATCCAAAACCTATCCAGTCCCACCCCACCTTCCTACATCCTCTCCAATCCCATCCATACCCACAACAGTCCCACCAAACTCTCCTGGGTCTCACCCCACTCTCATGAGTCTCACCATACCGCAACCCTGAGCAATGAATCCCAACTTCCAACCAACCCTCCCAGCCCTCACTAATCCCACCAAAGAACCCACTCACCTCTCATAAGACATCAAGTTACTTGTCACATTCTCTTTGTGTCTGAAACAGAACTCTGTACATCTCTAGCATGCTCTCAAATTCTTGTTTTATGTTTTAATATGTTGTAATATGTACTTGATATGATTATTTTAGTTGTGAAACCAGACAAAGATAAAGGTAAACATTTAGTCACTAGATATCTAACAATCTAGTTGAGCCAGCTTGGGTGACAGCTTTAAATCCTTCTACAACCATCCTCCATCTCCTCTTGGTGAACTTATTGGTTTCAAGGCTTTAAAATCCCTCGTGCTAACTATTCCACAATCGGCAGAGAAAATCATCTCAGCTAGCTTTTTACTGTGCCATGGTACCTGGTGCTAAGCAAGCTAACATGTAGTGGTTTCAGTCTTATCGTGGTTGGTGGTGGCTCCATTCTCATAAAGATTGGCTCCTTCCCAAAGTGATAATACGTTCAATTCCCACCAAGAGCTTGCTCCATATGTTGATGAAAGTCTCGCTGTACCAATTTTTACCGTAGTTCAGCGTGGATTTCAAGGGTTGCTAGTCTAATTGTTAGAGATGGTATGGTATCTTTTGGTGGAAGGAATAGGTTATGTTTTTTACAGAGTAGAACTCTGTGTCTGTCCAATCAAGCTTGGAAGGCCAACATGACCTAGTCTCTGGCTGTACTCAGCACAGCCAGCTTCAGTGCATAACCTCACCAGCCATGAGTCAGTTGATGGCATTCCCAGTCTGATTGTGCCAACATGACCTAGTCTCTGACTGTACTCAGCACAGCCAGCTTCAGTGCATAACCTCACCAGCCATGAGTCAGTTGATGGCATTCCCAGTCTGTCCTACCACCTGGCAAAACTATCTAATGAAGATGATATTCAACATCATGCTATCATCACTAACCATGACCTTCTCTTGACCTTGCAGCGGTGACCTCCAACCTGCGTCGTGACCTCACAGCCGAGACGTCCCTGATGAACGACCTTGACAAGCGCCTCAACTTTGAGTCGGACACATCACGAGAGACGCCGTACACGCCAGAACCGCACCGTGAACACCGTAACGTCAACTTGTTAACGGAATCGGACGACACGGGTGAGGACCACCGCGTCTGGACATATCAGAATAATTCAAATACGAATAGTGAAAATAGTTTCAATTCTGTGTCGGGGTCAGGTGAGTGCAAACGTAGCAGACGACATCTAGCCACATCGCTAACGGCAACAATGAGTTGATGCACATCACCTAGGGCAACAGTGTAATAATGCACATCGCTAATGGCAACGGTGACACGTTCACACATGAGTCTTCGGCTATAGATAGATGATAATGTTGCATTCAGCAAAAATGAACACAAAAATGGACCTTGGCGATTATGAAATCGCCCAGATCTGTTTTTGTGTTCGTAGATAGTCTCCTCTTGGTAAATGTCATCGCCGTAGATTTTTAACCTATTTCCTTCTTTCTCACTGAAACCCTCCTCGACCCATCCATTGCCTTGTGACAAACACAAACATTTCAAATGGTCCCTCATTTTATTTTCTTGCAGGCGCAGTAAAACATGCTTGGAACCGCTATAGTAAACTCAAGTTCCAATTCTCGCGTAAATCTCAAAATCTCTAGATTTGTTATATAGCACACATAGAACTAATATCAGAAAGAGATAACACTAAAAACTGTGCAACTCCGGTGATTTTCAAGAAGACATTGTATCATTCTCACAATCGGTTTCATCCCAAGAACCGACTTGCGATAGGGTCAGTGATGTCAGGAGAATGAGCAATACTGATAGAAGCTTGACCAACTGTTGGTGGGGATGTGTTTCACTGGCTCATTAACGACCCTGAGTGGCAGCTAGTATCTCCGATTCAGTGCCGACTGATTCTTTATTCTACCAATAGGTGTCTCTGGATATAAGAGAGTTGCACATTTTAGTGTTGTCGATTTTTGCCGATACGGTTTGACTCATAGTTTGTCGACTGATTCTCATTTCCCATACTTCCAAGAATGCCATTCTATCTATAGCTGATCGCACACCATATTATCAATCATCTATCAATGAAGAGCACCTCTGATTTAGGTGGACATCACCTCCATATCTCCGCATTGGTCCAGATTATAAAATCCACACTTCATTAGAGATTTCTTCCAAATTTCTCCAAAGAGATGATGATGTCGTCTGCTGCAGTATTACACCTTTCACCCCTCCTGAATGGATGACTCCATTTGTTTCTCATGGATGGATCAATCTACTTGAAAACATTAGGGGTGATGGGTCATTTTTGTATCAGATTTTTCTCTAACCTTGGCCAACTCTAAAAAACATCTCCTAAGCCAATCATAGGAGAGTATTCAGAGGTCAGAGGTCAGAGGTCAGTTCATGAGAAATCTGGTGCTAAAATGAGCTGTTTACGATCATCTTAATTCTTCGTTAAGTTTTAATTCTTGTCAAATCTTTCTTGCAAAATTTTCATTAAGCATGGTATGAAACTATCCACACATTCAATACAAGTTATTTTAAGCATGGTTTGAAGCCATCAAGTTATTCCATGCTCATACTGCTTAAGTTATTTAAAGCATGGTTTGAAGCCATCAAGACATTCCATGCTAATACTGCTTAAGTTATTTTAAGCATGGTTTGAAATCATCAAGACATTCCATGCTCATACTGCTTAAGTTATTTTAAGCATGGTTTGAAATCATTTCATATCCTGGAGATATCAGTCATTGCTTAATGTTCTCATATCATATTGAGCATGGTTTGAACCATTAAAACATTACTAGATTCATCAGAATTTGAACATTTTAAGACTGTTTCCACGAGATCACTCTCCTGCTCAGGTTACCACCTCACCAAAACTACACCTGGCTTCAGTGGTCATTTAGTAGTTCAAGTTACCGACAAGCGCCATTGGTGGGGAGAAGAGGCATCATCAAAGGACGTCCACCCACCAGTTCTTTACTTCTGGTTAATAACCACTGGAGACACGTGTAGTTGTGCGGTGAAAAGCGGGAAACCACTGTAGTAGAACCAGGCCTTGATAGACATTGCATGGGCCGAGTGCCATGACTTCATGTTGTCTGGAACTATCACACTCTTGCTTTCTGTCAACAAAAGTTTGTCATAATGATGGGTAACGGCCGTATTGCCATTGAACAAGCATTGAGACATTTGAATAGGTCTAAGACTTGTCCAATGAAGTCTGACCTGTGAGAGACTGTCTCGATGTGGATCATCTCTGTGTTGTATTGTTGAGCTCCTTGAAACAAAGCATGCTCTCTGTCTGTTGCCGTATCAAGATTTCATACTGTGATTTGTACCAACAAAATGAGATGAAGTTCTAAGCTAACTGTTTTGAAGGGAGGAAAAAAGTGAATGTTATTCAGTTTTTAGATGCCTTGGGACCAACTGGTGTCCCCGGTGGGTCATGTGGTACCACGTTATCACGATCTCTTTAGAAAGTGTCTTCTCTTTCATATCTTGGTGTCGTCAAACTGTTGTGACAATAACATGGTTCAGATGTGTTGTGTCTGTTCCAAGGATCCACACTTTGATTGAGTCACTGTTATTAACCCAGCCTCCCCTTCATTCCAGTTGATTCCGATGGCAACATCAACCCATATGCGACGTTCCAATACCCCCGTGAAGAAAGCCTCGACTCCTTCCAACCACAGGTCTACACAGCGCCCCCTGATGACGACGATGACATTGAATTGGAGAAGGAACGAGCGCAGCGCGAGGCTGGGTTGAAAGGGGCGGGTGCTGAGCCCGTACCAGACCCGAAACAGAGCCCACCAACAAAAGATAAACCGCTACATCGATATCAGAATGTCCCTGGCTGTGATACGGATCGAGAGCGTAAGTCATGAATATTCATGTTATTATGGTCGAGTTGATTGGCTAACAATCCTTGCTTGAACTTGATGACCTTATGCATTCAGTAACTCAGCATTCTTCTGGGCGTAGTTTTTAACTAGGATAGAGTCTGGCATGGTAGTTGTAGATATTAGTTCTACTCGATGTCAATGTGACCATTGATCATTTCTGATACTGTTCTTTCTCATAACTTTCCTTGCCAACTCATGGCTACACGGATCCTGCTTTGAGTCCAGCTTTATGACAGGTCGTTGTTTTTGGGCAACTCATGCTTGCACAGTTTGCTGGGTGGAAGATTCCACAACGCTTCCACCCAGCACAGTGAGCTACTGTGCTTGCCCGTGCTCGAGATCTCCAAGCCACGATCTCAGTGATCTATAGAGTTGCATCTAAAACACACTCAGCATGTGGTTATGGGGCACAACAAGGCAGGTTATTGTACTCAATATGACTAATCACTCACTGCTCCTAACCAATCACCTTTTGCAAAAGATCATCCACACGAGTTCTCGTTGTAGAAAGTTAACCGTAGTCACTGCTCTCACCAACCTAACCAACGACCCTTCCTTTCCAGCCCTTGTCCTAAGCCCACGGAAATACGCAAGCGCAGATCAAATCCATGTCCTCTTCCCGACGGGCCCACCCAAACCCCCACCGATCCCGGCCGGGTTCCACACTTCTAAACCCAAATCTTTACACAGTAGCTCCGATGAAAAAGGTAAAATAACTCAAAAGAATGGAAGACAACAGAAAAGTAATTATTGCAGATAGTCATCTGAGTAGAAGCTGGCCCCCATAGCCAATTCCCTTACCAATCCTATCAGATCCAGAGCCTCGGTGAACAGTTGTCACTCTGCACTCTAATATACTAATCTTTTGCACTCAAGACTTACTCTAGAATGACTTATTGCCCTGGTGTTATTGGTTTGTCTTCAGTGTCAGTAGACGTGTTTATGCTGTAGAGATCATACAGATCTGAGCGAGGACTTCTGGTGTTGTTTGGAATGAAGGAAGCATGCATGCTCTTTGGTGCAATAAGATCTGTCCATTTCTTGGTGCATCATCGTCTGTCTCTTCATCTGCTTGCTGTCACTGCAGGAACTTAAACTTCTGAGAACATTTCATTGAACTTGAGTGGAAACTGAACTACTCGACAACTTTAGAACGCAACCTATTTCTGTTTGCAGGGAGCCAGCGTCACAGTGCCATCTCTAGCATCACCACAGTCTCATCCAATCAGGAAGAGCTGATGACAGCCTATGAGAATGCAAGACGTAACCAGCTGGCGTCAGCAGAATTCATGGCGCAGAAAGAGTCGCCGCAGCCGACAGACAGCTCAGAGAGCACGGAACCAGGTATAAGACTGTTTACACAGTCTCCCCCGAAACCTGATGAAAAACGCCAAGCCGCGTGTGAAGTGCCTCTTTATGAAAGTGAGTCCTGTGACAAACATGCGCTTTACACACGCACACACATCCCCTGTAAGGACTCGAGGTGAACTTCTCAGGTCATAAGGTCAAACATTGAAAACATGATGCCTGTGAAAAACTTGAGAAAGGGCTAGAGATTGAGCTGTGGGGTACATATGCCACAGAGGGGAGTACTGTATGGTTAGATCTGGTTTCATTGTGGAATTCTTGAGATTACGATTATATACATTCCAGACATCCGTACAGGTTGAACATCCTCTTAGTCTGCCGTCATCAACCTGTTTAACTCGAGTCCTTAAAGGGGCCATACCCACACAGACACACACACGCACACACTGTCTGAAACCCTTACGGTTTCAATCGCTGAAGGCCCTTGTTCTGTCCCGCTTATGGAAGCAAATTTTTATAAGATTTTTTCATTTCAATGTTGTCAATCTGTTTGTCAGTTGTCTTAAGAGGCCATGGAGATGATGCCATCGTAGAGGAGGTGACATTTGGGATGTCAAATTGACGTCGTTTACCCATTTGGCACAGTTTGTCGCTAACGTGACAGTTGCAGTCATAAAGTGTGACAATGTCAACCATGTCCGCTTTGTCAGCAACGTCTACAGGGTTAAGGACACAAATTGACATCACAAATGGCTGCCTTAATCACTTCATGGCCGCTGTTGAAGAAGATGAATTGACATTATGTTGTTGTATTTTCTTTGCAAAGATCACCAAGACCTGCACCAAAACTCACACACTCCACCATCTCTCATTCCATCAGTATTTGTCTCCAGTGAGAAGTCCTCAGATGCTCTGTCACACTCTCCTAAATAACTACAGTAGCTCTTGCTTTCTGCATCACTGGATAAACTTCCTTCAGAGCTTGATAAAGCTATCTTTCCACTGAGTTTTGGGTTAACTTGAGTTGATAATGAAAACCTCCTCTATTGGGATCAAGTTGAAAACAAACTAGCAGATGTGTAGACCCATCATTCATACTCAACCTTCTAAATGTAGTTTACTTTCACCAGCTTCTTTACGTAGTTAGCTTGCTGTATTTCTTTCTCTTAGACTTTTTCCTTTCTACTTTACACCTGACCCTATCTAATTTGCATACGACCTTAACCTCATTACAGAGAGACGACCTACTAGTCATGTGGACATGTCGAGTGACACCACAGCAGAAGAACAAGGACCAGAGTCGAACAAAGATACGATATATGCCCACCGGCGCCCCCGGGCAAAACACAAAGGCAAACATCGTGGTCAGGTCGTCGGGAAGAAGATCATACGATCAGGGCGTAATGGCCCATCATCTCGATGTCACAGCCGCGCGAGTACGGGGAGTACAAATTCTGAAGAAGTTACGTATTCGTTTGACGAGCCTCATTACGCGTGTCCTGGCTCACCTGCAGAGGGTGCTTACCTATCGTACCGAGGACACGAGGATTACCCGTATGGGGAGTATAACCCGTATCATCTGCGTCGGAAACGGCGGCATGGTACACCGATGCCGAGATATGACATCGTGCCAGATACACCGGGGACGGATGAGACGAGGTCGTTAGTCTCGGCACTCGCACGACCTGTGTTAACGAGTCCACGAGAGGAGGATGAATCAGCTAGTCTATTAGAAAGGTAAGGTGGAGTTTCTGTCTCAGTTTGGTTGATAGCTTCCACTTGCAGGTGAACTGTGTACAGGAATGCATGTAAACACAGTGTCCACAGGCTCTGTGGCCAACGTGGGGCATTGGAATAAAGGGCAAATCTAAACACAGCCACTGTCGTGCCAGCATTCCGGATCATTTACTACTATCGCCTGTTTGTAATTCATCTCACTTCCTTTGCAGGCACTATCGTACCATAAAGGAGGAGGGTAAGCGTCGAGGGTCAGAGGACGGCATCGAGGTGAAAAAGGAAACTCCAAAATATACAGACAATTTTACTGTGGTATAGTCTACAGACCATATCTGTGGGAGTGTCTACCGTGTCTGCAAACAGTCTCTGTGGTAGTCTGCAGACCATATCTGTGGTGTAGTCTACAGACCGTTTCTGTGGTATAGTCTACAGACACCCTGCACCATAAGGGTAGCAGTTGATATCGCAGCATTTTGTATTCTGTTCAATATTGTCGTATGATGTGACATTTTTGACAATTTGACTTCAAGTTCACTGTATGGGTAGCGTGGTAGCTAGTGCATTATGGGATGGCTGTGTTTGCTTGAGGTGCGGGAGAATATGCAGACACATCAAAGAAACATTCAGGAGCGACGGAATGTGATATGGTGTCCTCTGGTGGTGTGGAAGGAAACTAGAATACGTGTATGTTGTGATGCAATCAAGTGGATTCATGAGGAGGATTTGGACGTTTTAGCATTCTGGGACGTTGGGCGAGAAATTCGCAGAGGATGGTGATAACTACTTGTCGCTTAGAGTTCCAAAGCAAACAATTGCAAGGTCAAGGTCACATAGTAGTAGAGAGAAACTTGTTATCGCCGTGTGTTTGAAATCACCAGAGTCACATGACCAATGCAGCATTCACTCGCGGCTTATGTCAACACACCAAGAACCCGCGCATGGCTACCACCCTGTGTGACGATGCCAAACGATAATAGATGTTGTGGGTTTCGATCCTGTGATATGTAGATTAGTTATGATGTCGTCGTCGTCATGGCAACGTTCGGTTCCGTCGCGTTAATGTGTTCCGCGCAGTCATTTCGTTTTTATTCATCGTTAGCATTTGTTATGCATATCGGATATAATCATGTGGAGGGGATGCAACACACTTCCATAGTAACCATCTTTGTAACCATGTTTACATGGTGTTCCATAACAACCATCCTATAACCATGATGTGTCGTGGTTCCCATAGTAACCATCCTGGTTGCCATGTGTCAATGTTTACCTTAGCAACTATGTGTATCTAAACCGTGACACCATGGCAACCCTATAAATGGCAGCGTTTGGAATACCGGTGTAGTGAATGATCTGCTGAAAGCTATACGACTTTGATGCACGATTTCATGGACGGAGGAAACTGTATTGTACTTGTACAAGAACAAAACTCTGCTTAATGTGGCATTTTGTGCAATTCATTGGTAAATATGTGAAGCATTTGTTATCTTACCACCAGCTGGGTTCAGACTTGTTCAGGCTGGTTTGTAGTGTTTGTGGGACCAGTGGGGTTCTTCCAGTCCACACCACCTGTTGGTCAACACTTGGTTGTCAGCAGATGGCACGGGCGATATACTTCATGAGTACGAAGGATTGAAAACAGCATTTATATCCAGACCACCATTCTTTCCATGATATTTTGTGGTGAAATAAATCCTTTGCTTTGAAATAGGGGGCATATGTTGTGCTTAAAAGAGGGGTTATAATCTGCGGCCCAAAAGCCTTTGATTTAGAGTTGGTATATTTACTCGTTTTCGTTAAAGTTTTCAAGAAGAAATGCCAAGTCTGTTTCAACTTGAGTCTGACAGTTCAGTGCAACTGATACATGAATGTGTTGAGCTCTGTGTCATAGTTGAGTTGAAACAAGCTTCCCTGTGCATTTCCATGCAAGCTAAGACAATGCAGTACAATCGATAACCAGCGTATTCTGCGAGAGAGGTGGAAACTGTCAGCTGTGTCACATGACCTCACCCATGAGAAATCCAAGTGAGTCCTGCTCAAACACATTTACCATAGCTACTAGTTTGGTTGCCTAGCAACATGTTTGGTAACCTGGCAACCAGGGTGGTTGACAAGATTTAACTGTTGCATGCCAGAAGTTGTCATGGCAACTATAAACAGTTCAGAATCCTTGAATTTATTGAGATCCAATCATGCTATATATTGAAATACACCGTTGTCAGTCTAGTAGCGCTCTCTGGTGAAATGTGTTGACATGATGTGCATTGATTATCTGAGCAGGCATTGATGTGAATTAGATTGTGCGAATGGAGGCATGAATGTTCTGAGTGACTTGTTTGTTCATATTGGTGCCAGCTGGCAGACATTGTGGTTAATACATTAGGCTCCCATAGCAACTGATGTGGTCGCCATGGTCACGTGGTTGCCAAGCAACTAAATTTCCACTTCTTCAGCAGGATAATTGTCTGGTTTACTTGTTGTTCCGTGTAACTTGTCTCTTTATGATGTAAGACTTGCGTGTCGTATTTATCTAGTCTTGTGCAGTCAGTTCCAGATATCTTGATAAAAAAACAATGTTGTCGTCATGGTAACATGGTTGCCTAGCAACTACAGTGTTGCCTAGTGACTGTTTTGTGCTAGTTTAGGTTGGAACAAACTGTAAATGTAGCATGCATTGTTAATCATTTAAGAGCTATTGTCTATTACAAAAGTCGTGGAAGTAATTTTTGCAATATTTATTAATGTATAGATTATTTATCATTCTATAAGAATTTTTTATCATAGAACAATAGTTTACATAAAGTGAAATTTTGAGCTGAAGTTGTGAAATTTTGATTCAGAAATACGATAGTTTTTTGTTTACAAATTATTTCAAATTTCAAATTCAAACTCAAAGTTACATTTCAAACTCGTGATTTTAGATTGAAAATGGTTCATGTATTTTGTGAAGTCTGAGTGAGAAAAGCTTGGACCACAGAATGCCCATTTGACTTTTTGGACCAATGTCACTTTTTCTGCAGTTTTTATGGTCCGACCTTGACCCCAACTCCCACTGGTTATTCAATGCAGGCCTTTATGACCTCTCTTTGAGAATCAGCTGGTTGGGTTCGTACGATTTGATCAACTTTTAGGATCTTAGTGAATGACTACGCCGCCTTTTCCTCCATTTTCCAAGTTTTTGATTCCATGGCTTTTGTTCTGAAGACATTTCTCTATGATATCTGGGTACAAATCAGAAGAAATTAGACTGCATGCCTAGAATAACCTGATGAGATCTGAGGCAACTTTCAGAAATCGGGAGAATTGGCCCTATTCAAAAAGTCACAACATCACAAGAAAGCTTACCTCATAAATGTAAGCTTTCGAATGAGTACCCCATGTAGAGTTGCAAAAGATCCTTCTGAAATTGTCCATTTTTGCACCAAAAGTATCCTCAGATCTCAAAAGGTTAAAAAAAGAGACTAATACTTCTTAGCTATAGAAATGTGTGTATCCATAGTTTGGACCTAAGGTACCCTGTCACCCCAAATGGCAAATCGTCCATTCCATCTGTATGATTATGTTATTGCAGTCAAACTGATCCATTATGTAATAGGGGTGTCAGGTACACTTAGCCACCGAGGTGTGCCTTGCTTTCACTGGAATGCATATGTTGACAGTGGACCAATTTTCTCTTGTGTGTTGTAAAAACAGTAATTTTTTACCTATAGTTTGAATGGACCTGCCCAAAATAATGCAATGGGTCAGTCCAGTATTGTGTTTTAGGGAGGACAGTCTGTTCATTTTGCGCGATTTGACTGAAGCATCCAACACAGATGTTCTAGGCAAATTGACGTAAATAGAACGCTATTTATTTAAATGATTTTTTGTCTCAGTTTAATCACTGCCATTAATTGTTGCAAACTGCATTTATTTATCTCGTGTACAGTATTTTAATTTCAACATGCTTCCTATTTATTGCAATTCTATAATTCCGGTTTCAATAGATAAAAACATGACATTAGATTATGCAGCATCAGTCCTGCAACTTAAAAATTATCATTTGGTTAGTTACCATAGCAACTGCCTACTTACCAATGTGGTTGCCAAGCAATGTGTGTGTCACAAATCTGGTTGCCAAGCAATGTCCATAGTGACTTACCATAGCAACCAATAATGTGCTAGCACCAACACTAATATAGCGCTAACTGCAAAAAATCACTTTATTTTAAGACTGATGTTGCATAATTTCAAAACACACAACTGCAATATAACTTATGTAACTTATGCTATTTATTCGAATATCTATTATAATCTCCTTGACTTTGAAGGTCAGATTTCAAGGTCACATGATCAATTCAATCTCTTTTCTGGCCTTGTACCACAATGTTCAGTGAATAATGTACCAAGACATATTGTGGTTCCAAATCTGAACAAAAGGTGTCATTATTGTTAAATCTTAAGTGTATTTCATTCAAATTCTCCCCTTGCACATGTTGTCAATTTTACACTTGTAACCATAGTAACCCTTTACATTTCGCTGGCAGACACCTAAGTCCATTCCCATCAGTAAATCTGAAAAATACATTCAGACAAATAGTATGCTGAAGTGTATCATCTGAAATTTGTTTTGAAAACATTTTATGAAACTTTCAGAAAGTCCTTTTTAAAATTTGAATAGAACTTTTTTGAGGCCTCGTGATTTGGGGTTACTTTGTTTACAAATGAATGTTTTACTAATCTTGCTAATTGTGAAGCGATGTAAACATTTCGTTGTGCTTATAAAGTGAGCAGTCTCGTATAAATGGCAAATTTCAAAAGGAGCAGCTTAAAAACCGGCCTGTATTCATAATCTGAGTGGCGCTTGATTCTGTGGATTGAAAATGGCCGCCACATGTAGTGCTTGATGACCTTGGTCTGCGTTGAAGCACTTTGTCATGAGACAGTTGAGGGAGACGTATCTCGGTCATCAAATTATAACAGTGATTACAGCGCTGACCTGCATCGTGACCACATGTGCTGCATTCTGTTGGCTGATTATTAACAGTGGTCACTAGCATTGGATGCTGCCATACACTAGTATCACCAAGGTAAGGCCAGGTGGCCAAAGTCTGATGATAAGGACTGATTGCGGCTGCGGGATGTCTTTTGTTTTCCGCAGTTGCAGCCCGCAGATGTCATATTGAGTGCTGCTCCGATTATGAAATGGTTTTAGTCCAAAAAAGGAGATCTAATCCAATAAAAGTTACGATATTATTTTTTCGATCGTTTAGGGAGGTTTGCACTACATCTTAAACCAATTTTGGATCATCAGTTTACCAGACCATTATGCAAATTTTCTACCGGATTTATTGTTTAAATGATTTTGTAGGTTACTTTATTCTTCCGAAAGGCAACAGCACTAGAGGGTGTGTCTAAAATGTGACAGGAGAAAATAGTCTCGACGGCATGCCGACCAGTTGGGTTTGCTGCTAGAAAGAGTCATCAGGTGTGGGAGTTCTCATCAAACAAAATTTCTGCATCTTTGCGCAACGTTACAAGATGAATGTCCTCCATTGCCAAATCTAACGTTGCTCCACTCAGAATGCCATTTAGTAATATCAAAATCTGACAATAGCTTTTGGTTGTACATTTCAAACATGGCTCCAACCTTTGAATGACGTTTTCTGCATCTCGCCTCACCAGTTTCTTTCCTGCACGTTTTAGACGCGCTCTCGTCAACTGGTTGCCATCTTTACTGCCACAGGTGATGATATCGAGTGACTATGTCCATTTCACTCATGAAGCATCTTCTTCATCAAACTTGCTGAAGTCACAGGTGCAATCAGTAGATACACAGATTCAGCAAGCTTGAAGATCAACACTTTTCTGCAGCATCATCGCCATGGCAATAAAGATGGCAGCCAATCAGTTAAACACTTCGATTTTGGGTTCATCGTAAAAGACGGATTGAAAACTGGGAAATTGGAATGAAGATAAGACCATACGGCGTAATGGTCAGTATAAATTCTGGAATGGCTTGAAACTGGAACCAGGATCTTGTAAATAGTAGCGCAGATTAACCCTTGAAGAGCTGAGGGCGTTTTAGAAACTTTAAATTTTTAGAAATTCTTCACTATTTTTTTCTGTGGGTGACCAGGTCTGTCAAATAAGGGTACCATGGAAAGGCTACCTTGGGAGCTACGGAATGAGTACTCGTCTAACGGGCTTTGATGTATTTTCATTATTTTTTTCTTGTTTTGGTAACTGTCATCGCCCTCAGCTTCAAAGGGTTAAATCAAGGTGTATTTCTCTTTAAATGTTTGTATTGACAACAGTACATTGTGTTGTTATATCACCTTATTACATGGAGCATTTAAAGGGACAGTACACCTGTATTATTTACCAACAATATTAGTATTGTGATGGTCCATGCTTGTGCTTTATAGCCTGTTTCACCCAGATGTTTCGGCAATTGCTGTACATTACAATACATTCAATGTACAGTGGGTGTCGGTACATTTAGCATGAAACACTCTACAGTAAATATCTTGTAAATAATAAGCGTAGTTTGTACAGAAATTTGTAAATTTGAGAAAAGTATTGTTGTCATGGTAACAGAATGACTCTACCAGACAGATTTCCAAACTCCAGTCCTTGGCCTGGTGTGTCCAGTTGGAATTAGCAGTGACTTTGGTGTAAAAGTCAGGATGCACCTATTGGAGATGAAGTTTGATGAAGAAGATATACGAGTGCTAGCATTTGCCTCTAATGCCGATTGAACAACTAGACACTGGTTTGAAGAAGTCTCACTTTCAAAATGGGGCTATGCTTAGTTCAAGTTCAAGCTGCCAGGTGGCAGAGGCAGTCAACCTGTCTCATCATTAGCTTCGTTCAGAAAGCACAACAGTTTGGAGATAACTGCTGCCAGTGATTCCATTCTCACCAGAAGTTTTTTAATCTGTCTCGTTATAAAGGGTCGCTTTCTGAGGAGTACAGTGGCCATGTTGTTTGCATGACATCATATTATTAATGGCATCCAGTCACGTCGTGTTGTAGTGAAGTGTTCGGCCAAAGGTAAATCTGTTTGTCAGAGTTTTCAAGTGACGTGGCTTTTAATCAGTATATCTACAATTACACGTTAGGTTTTCTGGAATGGGAAGGTATTTGATGTCCTAGAGCGCTTGATTGTGGGAGAACTTGTCATTCACTGATGAGTCTAAGTATCTAAGGTTGATGTGACATGGCTGATTGTACTCATGGGTGCAAAGAATGGGGAGTAAAGTGTCTTGCTCAAGAACAAGCAGATTCAACAGTGGTAGTCCTACCATAAGTTGGACTAACCCATGTCGTCCTGACCACTGACTGTGTGTCGGAGACGTTGTGAGTTTCTAATATCAATCTTTTTATGGTCACCAGTCATCTATTATTGTTTTCCAGTTAACCTAAAGTGAAATTATTATTATCTTTGCAACACATGATATCCATGATTATGAATTACCAAGCATGAATATTAATTAGGAGTCATGAATATTAATTAGGGGATCATGAATATTAATGAGTCGTCTGTGTTTGTATATATGGTATTTCAATGTGCATTTCTTCTGCATTTCTAGTGTAAATTCATGATTCCTGTGACGTATGGGTAAAAGACGTGTTTTGGCGATTTCGCTTTCTTGATTTTGATGTATTGATATGAACAACATCATTTTAAAAGTGCATGGTAATATTTCCGACATGTACTTGAAAGGATGTGGTGGCATCCTCACTTGCTACTGGCGATGGATGTAGATCTTCTTCAAATACCACCCATCACCTCTCGAAATCACAAAAATGAAATCGTCCGACTCGTCCAATGTGCTATTCCATGATAGTGTGCTGGTGCGCGCCATGGTCCGTGTCCCTCAATGGCGTTACCGATGTGAGATTCTTTGTAATATACCGTTTCTCTTTGTGTCCGTGCAATATGTTCCATAAGCTGTTATCATTACATTGGGCGGAATATCAGCTAATTAACTTTCTCTCGCACCGAATCCTAACACTGAGAAGTTGATTTTCTCAGAATGTATTATGTCAATAGTGAAACAGTCGATTGTGACTGAAAGTATTCCAGTAAATGGTCATGTCAGTAGATTGGTGATTACCTGTGTGTAATGCCTTTGACTGTCTGTCATTTATCAACTGATATATTACCATCAATATTGAGAAAAGGTGAGACAAGTTTCTTTGCTGAAATTTCGCTCATTTTTTGCAACTGTATTGATCCTTTCATATTTGAACATCCATTTAAAATATCGCCTCGTTTTGAAAGATTTCAAGGTCAACACTGCGTGAAAACGTCTTGGAAATTCCTTTGGTTTGACTTGATTTCTACCTGTGAACACTCATGCACACAGCTGCTGCTTCCACTTGGTGCCAACTATGGCTCTACCGTTCATCCATAAAGACATGATTTGCATACTGAACAGGAGATTTGGATATGAAAGGGTGAATTCAGAAAGCGTTTTATTTCAATGTCAAGTCACCGCTATAGATAGTTGTCTTTTTTTCGAAAAGACGCGTAACGACCTTCGTGTCACCATAACGACCGTCGTCTCGCCATGTGTGTGTGTACAGAATATATACAACTATACCACCCAACCTCAAACAGAACATCGACGGAGGACAACGATGGCTCGTCGACTAATGTATGATAGATTATTATAATCAAATACGCCCCTCTCAGTAGTGAGGTCAGTTGATGTAAGAGCCATGGCTATTACAATCTGCGTCTACACTCCCACCTCTGTTCTTGTTGCGTTGCCTGTTCAGTGGCAGTGTTGCTTCAGTGTTTGTGCGTAGCCATGGAAACCAATTCAGTCAGGTGACCAAGACATTGCTCTTTTCCTTCTAGGATATGTAGACAGGTTGTCATTGCACCTTTCTTGTGACACCCTGTAGCCATGTCGGATGTCAAACCGCATGCTTACTTACTTGGAAACATACAGTGTTTCAAACTGTCGTATTTTAGAAAGTACATGTAATTCCAGCCTTAAAATTCAAATGGAGACTTCTTGTGTCTGTGTGTGTGAATGAATGGGTCTCCTACGCTTGGTTACAATGAGTGGTTAACCTGTTTGATGTAACCATGAGACAGGGTGTTGCCATGGTAAATCATTGTATCAATTGTTTGAGATTTAGTTTGATTGTGAGTATGGCATATAGTCAACCTTGTACCTATTGCCAGTGTGATGTGTGTCTCTATTACACAAGCCTTGTCCCCAGAAATCGGACGCAACGTAGACACACATTAAGACGCAAAGGTGGGGACATTGCTGATTACTGGGGACCAGGTTATCTACCATGGTTTCAGCATCAAATGTCCCTGAAACGTCTGTCTTCGTACAATGATGGTGTTGGTGTCAATGTAACACCTGGTCAGGTCCGCTGTCCGACAGAAATGATATCTTTATCTGGGCTCGACTTGGAATGGGAATCTCTGAACCAACTATGAGTTCCCTCTGAGCCTGTGTTGGGTCTTGAACTTGACGGCATTGTTCTTGTGACACCTAATGACACATCCATCTGGGTTTGAAACGTCACCATTGTTCGAAGACGGCCGCCATTCTGGTTCCTTCCTCTCACTTGTACATTGCTAGTAAATACATAGATGTAAGTGCGAGACTATGTAGTCTTGCATGTTTTGATAAATTATAGAACAATGATGTCATGTTATTTCTTTAAATAAAACAAAGAAAATTAAATGTAATCATGCCTTGCTTATCTTTTTTGTTTGCAAGGAAAAGAAGTGCCTGGCTGTTGGTACCTTCTTTGTGCTGCGGCAAATTATAGATCACACACAAGTACAATTGATAGGCAACGATTCCACACAGAGGGGGTTAATTTTGGGAAAAAAAGGTACATCCTTTTCATAAGGCAGAAAATTTGCGAAAAAAAAATATTCCCACGGTCCGAGCCAAACGGGATGAGAGGGTTAATGGAAACCTTGTTCCTAGGAAAAAGTAAAAAATTTCTTCATACATTACACATGCAATTTTAATTTTTTAATCCTGGGTACAAGGTTGTTTATTAACCCTTGCAGCCCGTTTGGCTTAGACCGTGGGAATATTTTTTTTTCGCAAACTTTCTGCCTCAAGAAATGGATGTACACTGTACCTTTTTTCTCTCAAAATTAACCCTCTCTGTGTGTAGTTTAGTAGAGGCCACCACAGAGAGGGTTAATTTTGAGAGAAAAAGGTACAGTGTACATCCATTTCTTGAGGCAGAAAGTTTGCAAAAAAAAAATATTCCCACGGTCGGAGCCAAACGGGATGAGAGGGTTAATTGAAACCTTGTTCCTAGGAAAAAGTTAAAAATTTCTTCATACATTACACATGCAATTTTGATTTTTTAATCCTGGGTACAAGGTTGTTTATTAACCCTTGCAGCCCGTTCGGGTTGGAGCGTGGGAATATTTTTTTTTCGCAAACTTTCTGCCTCAAGAAATGGATGTACACTGTACCTTTTTTCTCTCAAAATTAACCCTCTCTGTGTGTAGTTTAGTAGAGGCCACCACAGAGAGGGTTAATTTTGAGAGAAAAAGGTACAGTGTACATCCATTTCTTGAGGCAGAAAGTTTGCAAAAAAAAAATATTCCCACGGTCGGAGCCAAACGGGATGAGAGGGTTAATTGAAACCTTGTTCCTAGGAAAAAGTTAAAAATTTCTTCATACATTACACATGCAATTTTGATTTTTTAATCCTGGGTACAAGGTTGTTTATTAACCCTTGCAGCCCGTTCGGGTTGGAGCGTGGGAATATTTTTTTTTCGCAAACTTTCTGCCTCAAGAAATGGATGTACACTGTACCTTTTTTCTCTCAAAATTAACCCTCTCTGTGTGTAGTTTAGTAGAGGCCACCACAGAGAGGGTTAATTTTGAGAGAAAAAGGTACAGTGTACATCCATTTCTTGAGGCAGAAAGTTTGCAAAAAAAAATATTCCCACGGTCCGAGCCAAACGGGATGAGAGGGTTAATTGAAACCTTGTTCCTAGGAAAAAGTTAAAAATTTCTTCATACATTACACATGCAATTTTAATTTTTTAATCCTGGGTACAAGGTTGTTTATTAACCCTTGCAGCCCGTTCGGGTTGGAGCGTGGGAATATTTTTTCTTTTAGGAATTTTCATCATTTGGGAGAGTTTGTCACTTTTATGGTGATATTAACCCCATCTGGTCTGGTGGTCTCTACCATACTGTCTGTCAAGACATGCTGTATCAATCAAAGTAGAAAGACAAGGGCTGGGAGTGTCTCACAGGGAATGGGTGTGATGGGGAATACAGTCCTAGTGTTCGTGTGCTCATACTCCACTAGGTGACAGCACTTGTTCCGTCTTGATACAAGTGCAAGTGTACCATGAGATTGGTTCCCAATCTCAACACCAGAGGGCTTATCAGATGGATTCTCCCATTGGTTGAATGGTCTGTTAAGTAATCCATGGTGAGATAATCAGTACAGGGAGGTGGGCCTCCTGATATTTGCTGTGGGGTCTGATCCAGGACTTGACATTTCATGTCAACCAGCGGCAGCACTCATCCCAAGATGATTCATACATCTCAGTGGGAAAGGTGGCATCATCTTCCACATTGTAAATAAGCCGGGGTGAATGACCTGCTTATTGATGACACTGCAAACATTCACAACATTAACAGTAAATTGATTGAATAATATCAAACTATAAACCGAAAATGAAGCACAGTCTGACTGCAGAGTCATCTATTGGTCAGACCGAGAAACAAAGTGAAGATCTATTTAGAAACTAAGTAAGTTTTATTTAAAAAGGTATTCCCATTTATGTTTACAGAGGGGCAGTGAGTGCTGATGACAGCGTAGCAACTGTTACCATGGAAACCACGGTCGTTGCTATGCTTAATGACAATACATGAAGTTTATGAATCTGTGCGACAAGAAATATTTACAACCGAACTCTCCACTTTTGGAGGTGAAGACATCCTTGCTAAGCGAATCTAAAGCGCCACCTTTTGGCAAAGGCATAACTCTTGAACATCTACCGTGATTGTAAACAACGAGCGATTCGCTATTTTCCATTTTTAAGCCGTAACTAAAATATTTTTACAAAATTTACAAGAAATACATGAATTATCCATTCATTTACTGGGTTTGAAACTCAAAAATTGTAAGGCTTCTGCTTTTTAACAAAGTTTTCATATTAAAAATTGTGTTCTACACTTTTTTCTCCAAGCATTCCTTTCTATTTCTACCATAATTGTTGGCACCAACAGATTAGTAATTGATACACTCTTTACACAATAGATGGGGTGATTGTAGTGTCAATCAGTTCATGTCATAATCAACAACACACAGTATTAATTGTTCTAGACCAGGTCTTATTGGTCAATTCAATCAACAGAAAGCTGAAACACACCATATGGTATTGGCCAATCAGCAAACAGGTTTAACAAAGCACTGTATTATTTCAATTTTAACGGTAACAAAGAAAGGGTGAGCAATGTAACAGAAAAGGGTTAAAACCAACAAGGTCATATAACTCTATAGGATGTATTACAAGTAGCTTGTGGAGGACTTTGCCAAAACGTGAATAACACGAGTTGGAAAGTTCTCTGCACATTTTAAAGAAATAAGAAAGATTCAGGGGAAAGCACTATTTTGATGTATTTAGGGGTTCACGCGACTGGACGGATGTTCCAGCACATATCTGTGACTTTGGCAAATTGGAAAAGAAGAAAGAATTTTGAAATTTATAAAAAAATCTATCTCACTACTGGAGAGCACATTATTCTTTTTAATTGTAGAAAAAAAACTTGTTTTTAACGTAGTGGTTTTAGACACATTTGTTGTAAAATTTGTAGAAGGGAAAAAAATTAAAAACTAAAAAAAATCTATCACAAATCTGCTGTTATCACAAATTTGGTAGAAATAGAATTCTGGAAAATTTGGAGCACAGATTTAGATGAAAAAAAGAAATAGAATGAAAGTAAACAGCACAGAAATGTAAAGAAGACTAAGTTTAACCCCAAGGAAATGTGGCATAAAGTCCCGTTTGAATGTTTAGACCAAGTTTTAGGGACTTGTGGTGTTTATGCCATGATATTTTTCTGATTTTAGGACGTAGAGATTTTTGATGAGATAATGATGATTCAGCACGTCTTTGCCTAGTAATGAATGGATGTGTGAAGCCAACCTCACCCTAGGTTTGCTCAGAATAGGTGTACACATTTGTACATGGTTGAACACGACATATATAGATGCTTTGAGCAAATTTAGGGTGGCATGGACTTCAGATTTGTGACATGATTGGATGACACTCCAGCAACAAGCCTGTGCTGCCACCTGGGAACAGCAAATGGAACTAACCCAAACATGAGATGTGCATTTTAATGAGCATTGGTTTAGCTGGACCTTAAAATATAAACCCCCTGGTGTCAAGGGTACATTGTCTGCATCTTCAAGGTCACAACTTGAGCTCAAGGCCACATAAGTTTCAAGGGCACCATCTCAAACATTCAGAGGACAATCTCAGTTTCAAGGGCACCGTTCTGGTCCCTGCACTCAGCAAGACACAAATTCATTTCAGTCTTTAAACTTTCTCATTGCGATCTTGAAACTGTCCGTGTTTGTTCCGTGTTGCCATGGCAACCGTCCGTCTAGAAGGCGAGTTTCTTCATCAAGAGGTAGACGTAAGAATCAACCTGGAACCCATGCAAGTTGTTGGCGTCACCTTGCAACCTCATCAACAGGCCACCGTATGAAACGTAAGCTGCCCTGGAATGACAAAGAGACAGCAAGATTAAGTGAGGTGCAATATCAGATAGACAGTGCCACCTATACTTGGATCATCACAGAACACCCAAGCCTACTCATTTAACCAATTCTTTCACTTCCATTTAAACTCGACATCATATACCCACGAAAGACAGAGTCATGACACTGATATCGTTAACTGTTTCTAATTGATGTGATTATTGCTGACATCCTTGTTAAAGTTCAGGGATGGTTGATCACGCAAAGTTAAGGATGTGAGTCTGATGACGAGGAGACGATTACTTGTGACACAATCTCATGAAATGTCCGCAGCTTCAGGACATGACGACATCGGTCGCTCATGAGATGAGAAATCAGCCTGACTCAGATGAGAGATTCTCATCTCATGAAAATTCTTCTCGGAAAATGTCTCAATCACACACAATGGTTTCTCAAGTGGTAGTAAATCACTCATGAATATAATGTGTACAAGTATGTGTAGACATACAAACATGTTCGTGCATGTATTAGTAGCCATTACAATTAAAGTTCATCCTCCCTCCCATGAGTAAATTCCACATTTATGGAGTTTAAAATGAAGCACATATAGTTTTTAATATTCAACAAAGCACTGAATGACCCAAGGAGACCGCCAACTCGTTGTTGGGAAGATGGAATCTATAACCCATAAATTACTCCTTATGATATCTTATTTTATGAAATTGATTTTGGGCCAACTCTCACTGTCAAGGACAACTTATTTCAGTCCACAATTCACTTTTTAAAAGGCCATAGCCAAGACGAGATGCTCCAACACACACCCGCCCAGCTAGTTATGTTCAGTGACCCTGAATGACAACGGCATCCACTCTTCCCTTAGAAATACACTTCTAAGAAATTGCAAGTTCAAATTTGAAAAGATTCTAAATATGTAAATATATTTTGTGATTATGATTAGAAACGTCATAGCGAGGCGACCCTGTCATTCAATAGAGATATCACACGGCAGCATACTGTACATGCACATACATGTTCCACTATTGTTATCAAGACATTGTTTGGCGTATATTCAAACCATAAGAATAGGAATGGAATCTCAGACATGCTTGAACAAAGTTTATGGCCTGATCAGTCGTAGGTGGAAATTATAAAGGTGTATTAGATAGATTGGTGAATTGCTTAGTATACCAGGTGTTCAAAAAATTTATCAACATTATTGTTTAATGGTGGAAATTTTATAATCTTTGACTTAGTCACTTATGAAACCACAGGACCACTGTCCCAATACACTCTACCTAACTTCCTCTAGCATTCTGACTTCCGATGATTTTTTTGCCAGAATTTCAAGAATTTGACATTTTCTCATGAGAACCAGTTGCTATGCACCTGACCCCCTAAAACAAGTGTACAACCTACACTACCTATTTTCAAATAAGACTAGTCCACCCATCATACATTTGCTACAAATATCTGTCTTGTTTATTCCTGATAGGGTACACAAGTTATAGAAATGATAGTATTTTGAGTTATTTTACAACAAGTTGTGTATCTAACCTAGTTTTAAAAAGCCAAAGTGCCCTTGAAATGCCCTTCAAACTTGAATGACTAACAATTTATACTAACATTTGACTGAACGCAGCTTTCGCTACCCTGGTGACCGAGATGAAAACAACAATGGCCGACTGACACTTGAGGTTTCCATGTCTTTCCCGGGCAGGGGAGTTAGTGGCTGTTTCTCTCATGATGACAACCAGCTAACCACACTGCCAAGAAACAACACAGGTTACTACGGGGTTACCTAGCAACCAGTATGCATAGTCACAACACATAGTAACCATCCTTGTTACCCTTAGCAACAGAAACAACATGGAACATTGAAAGCTAAAATCTAACTAAGAAATGAAACTACAATATTTGGCAAAATGAAATGCGCAAATTGGTAACCTAGAATTTTGAAACAGGGCATCGAATGAGCGAACTTCTGAAGCAGCGAAATGTCCAAAAAGAATTTTCCAATTTCAAATAATCGTTATACGCAAATTGATAAAATCATAAAAGCGGAACTGGGTTATGATAAAAAGCGAACCAAAATGCTAGCTGCACAACATGCGAGAGTTACATACCAGATAATGCATTTACACGAGGTGACAACTGCAAATGCACCACTGATACGAACCCTCCACAGGTATATAACAAAACAACAAGGTGACATCTAGTGGTGCGATGGGCAAACTAAATGGATACGACACCGAAGTTCAGAGTGAAAAGAAATTGTACAACATCAATACAATCTGATCACATGTTGAAGAAAATGTCCTACTTCAATTCCCGACTCCTGCTTCTGCAATGACCCTGACACCTTCTCATCTGCCCTTCACCTCATTCTCTGGTCGCCCCAGTCTCCAATTTCAACCATCTCCATCAGACTCAGTACAGGAGTATCAGCATCCATAAGCATCCTCCAGTGTGACCTTGGCAATTGACCTTGATGTTTGACCTCCAGTTAGAAAGAGATACCACCAGCTGTGTTCATATGCAGCTTATCATCAGCATAGGAACACCCAATGGTACTCTGGCCAAAAGGAGAATATTCATGGGTCATTGTCCATCCTGCACATCCCTCTGATGTCCTTGTCTTGGCTTCAGTAGGCCTAACTACACTAACCTAACTCAATACCTATTGATAGATAATGAAATCAATACTGACATCATTTTTCGAATATAAGATGTGGGCCTAAGCATTCTGAGAGCAAATTCAACCGAAAAAGTGACCAAGAGCTTTGCGACATGATTCATGATTTGAAACCTGATGTGATATTACCAGTTGGCATCTATTCCCAGAAAGACTTATGTTCTATGAACAAGACACAATCGTGTACACCTGGAGTATCAAACAGATCAAATATCTCGATCTAGATCACCTAATACGCAATTTATAATGTGATGTCAAACATCTGCCAACTCAAGTCAAGTTATAGGCCTATCTAATGTTGCTTATCGATTTCGAAAAACAAGATTAGCTAATAGAGTGCATAGATTTGAAACTGATTGATAATTCTAACCTAAGTCCTAGTGGCCTACATTGTATGTCCTCATTTCATACTGGTTTGGAGTTGTAATGATTATTCAATAAACTACTACAAGATACTAGAACATTTGATTCACTTAGAACTAGAATTTCTGCAAAACTGGGGTTGATAGAGACTTGAAATCAATAGAAACTCAGGTGAAGACCATGGTCTTCAGGAATTCTTCCTTATCTAAAGGGTGGCCCAATAAAACTGTTTCAACTTGATAGCTAAGGACCATTTCCAATCGTTATTGGCCGAGACCAAGGTTACAACCTTGTGGTGCATGACAAGACATTTTTATTGTGCTAGCCAGTAGGCCTGAAGAAACTTACAAAGATCCTTTCAATTCTAAGACAGAAAGAACGCAACTTGGCATCAATCTGAAACACCCATTTCGACAGTGTAACCAACCTAATGAAACTGATTTTGTAACTAATGGGGTAAGATAACCAACCCTGCGATTCACCATGGAGGTACTCCATGGATTCACCAAAACTCCCAATCTAATAATACGCATTTCTCCAAGATATACCCATGTGATTCCCACAGACTAAGCCTAGCGCTACAAGAGAAATACCTAAGACATTTGGTCCTTACAGACTAATGAAAGTCTATTGTTAAGTTCATGCTATGTTACATGTCTAGGCATGTATTAACATGTCACTTTCTGTGATATTTGAACATACTTAGCTCCAAGATGTACATAACCTATATCATTTATCTTCTGGTCACCCCATACTTATATGACTGTATGAATAGGTGAAGCAAATAGGAGATTTAACCCTCAAACACTTGATTCAGTATTTAAACGGAGTTCCTCCGTTGATTTTAGGTTTGAATAGACGCCAAACGTACAAAACCATGACAACAACAAAGTTGACACTTACAATCTGCTGGAGTCGCCACTGCTGCCGTCGTCTCCTTCGATGCGGTAGACCTTGCCCCACATGACGTACTCGAAGCTGTCAGCTCTAGAGGGCGCTGTGTCCTGGGGGTCATACTCGCCATCATCTGGTTTCCCGTCCTCCTTCAGAGTTGTGGCGATCATCAGACGGAACTTGTCACCTGGAAGATCAGAAGAGACGGAGTTTGAGTATTTTGCACAATTTTGCAGATTGGGGGGAAATTTTGCACAATTTCAGAGCATGAAATACTGCAAAAAAAGGAGAAATAATTTGAAAACTCAGGCACTGGGAAACAACCTGGAAGACATCAGGACACTGCTCAATCTGGAGATCGGGAACTCCTCGGCAAGTTACGAAACTCACAAACCGCCATCCAACAGTTCGAATATGATATACATCCTCAGTAAACAATCAACATAATGAGTGTTTAAATCCTAGACTTTTACGTTAGGCCAATCGGAGAATTTGAATCGTAATGACCAATCAAATCACTGATAATGATGACACAGAAATTATCGCCCGGGCGCATCATACGAGAAACAAACACTTGAAAGCACTGGTAATTACTCACCAATTATGAGTTGGCAACTGATTAACACTTTCAGACCAAGGGCGTTTGGTGAATTTTTATAAAAGTTTAGCTTTCACTTGAAAAATGACCAGATTGAAGAAATAAAGGCATATCTGGAAACCTTGTTGAATTGTACCCCAAAACAAACCCCAATATTATTGGTTTTGTTGCATATCAAATGAAAGGTTACCCCCCCCCCTTGCACTGTTGGAGATTTTCATTGAGAGAAAAAGTTCCCAATAAAAGATTCTCCAACACAGGAGGTGTTTAAAACACAAAGCTCAGCCAATGTTCATGTCCTGGAGAGTTGCACAGGAATGGCCAATCTCCAGTTCTTGGGTTCAAAAAACCAAGCAGGGCACCAACTGCATTTTTTACTCCTGTTTTGGAGACTAACAAGCTGTTGAGACACATCACGTCATCGACCCTGCCACATCTCACAGATTTGGTAATATCGGGACAGATTTGGTAATATCGGGACAGATTTGGTAATATCTGAGTACTATTTCACAATATTGGGTCTCGTCTGACCTGGGTCAACAATGATTTCAGACATTCATTGGCCCTTGTTAATAAATTCATTGAATCATAGGCCTATATTTGATAAATGGAGACCAGTGACAGGTCACCAGTTTTTATCAGTAGGCCATTTTGCAAGCAGAAAACTCAAACAAGATTTGTTTGTGTTTTTTAGCAACTTTTTGCAAGCCAAATAGCTAGATTTAACCAGATACAGAATGAAAATCTTCAAATAAGGCGCATTATATATGTTTAGGAAGGAAATCAACCAGCAAGGTGAAATAAGGACATAATCCACTAGAGAAGTTCAGCTCACAGAAAAAACTCCACTGAATTTGAGAGAGAAAATGTATAAAATCCACAATAAGAGCAAAATCAGTCAAAAAACAAAACATACCTCATTCCAATGCTGAATCTGACTGCATGTGAAACTTATCCAGATGTAAAGTCCGGACTTGCCGTCAAGTGACACCAGAAGCCAACATTCTTACTCTACAGAGAGCAAATCCACACAAATGACATTTGAGGCTCAAACTTTGGAAAACTTTGAATCCTGCTCCTGACTTTTAAACTAGGTCACAGCCCAGGTTTGGGGTCGAGCTGCCATGTGGGCTCCTCGGGTAACTAGCTTGGTCTGACACTCCAAGGAAACCTTGCCCACTTTATACTCAAATGCCGGCTCATTTCTGTCCGATCTTGCTCCAACGAAAACTTGAATGAACCTGTGGCCAATACTTGCCATGGGCTCACCCCAACCTGATCAAAACACCAATGCAAATATTGCCATCAAGTACACCATTACTTGTCAGGTTGAAACCACGCTAAATACATATAACATTTCCCAACCTAACTTGGCTAAACCTATTGTGTAATTATGATATTTCGATGTGTTAGATATGTTCCAGTTAAGGTGGAACAGACCCTAACATCGTCATAGCCTGAACCACATGACGCGTGAACTTAGCATTGTTATAAAGTAATTGTCGCTGTTCTGTTTAATGAGTGCACCCAGGGAGGCGTTTTGAATTGGTATTTTAGCCCATTCTTGTCCAAGAGGACAAGGAATGGGCCTGTGGTCTGTGCGTGTCCAGTCACCCCCTGTGGGGGACATGGTAACTAAGGGCCAACACTGGATTACGGTCCATGGTTACTCTCTAGCATGCATAGGCCCTGGCGAGATTTCATGAAGATTATAATATTTGAGAACATGATTTGTGATTTTTCTTTCTAAAGTGATTATTTTGTATGTAAACTGTGGCCACATATCAGGAGCTGGGCGAGAGGTTCACGTGTACTAGCTATATCTAGTACACGTTATCAACAATGTCTCGTCTTTTTTATATCGCTATCTTAAAGTTTGTCACAGTTATTTTATTTGAGAAAGCATTATCAAACCTAGATATTGACCTTTCTGCACTGAAACTCTTGATGGTTGAGATCGTACCTCCAAAGCTGGGCTCTCAACGCACCATTCTGTTGCTAACTCTTGATGGTTGAGATCGTACCCCCAAAGCTGGGCTCTCAACGCACCATTCTGTTGCTAACTCTTGATGGTTGAGATCGTACCCCCAAAGCTCGGCTCTCAACGCACCACTTTCTTCTGTTGCTAACTTTGGAATAATCACCTACACATTGACAAATACATGTAGCACAATCCAAATATTGACCAGATCCATCTTTGTCCATTTGAGATGAGGATAAATAGAAAGGCCGACTTTGTAATCGGCATATCTGGCCTTGAAAGATGGCATGACAAGCAGGGGATCATCTCGAATAATGCCATTCGGGGAAAGATTTTCACGAATATAAACATAGGATCAAATCTTTTACCACTTTAGCACAAATAAGCACTTCCTCCTTGAGGATATATGGATATTACTGTCACAACATGGTCTTGTGGCACACTGGCTCAACGTTTTTACAGCAATTGGTTATGTTTTTAAACCATAAATAAAATGGTATTTGCAAAGTCACATGCATACATTCCTGAGCATATATCATTTGCGAAAGTCTTTTTAAAAGCATACTGTCTTTGAAATCCAATGATAAAGCTATGGTTTTCAAGAAACTTATCATGTTTGTTCCCATGTAGCATGCTCCTCCATTGTGACTGGTCACAGGTGAGCGCACCTTTTATTCCAAGTCAATGGAGAGGTGAATGCTTCTTTTATTGTAAGCACCAGACCTGTTTCACCACCTTGAGAACAGGTCAACAACATACAACAATAGCAGTAACTTTATTGAAATGTTTCCATAGATCACAGACTGCCGCTGGTCACATCTGATATACGAAATGAAACGCAGAACGCGCCCCATCGTGACCTTAGTCTCTACTAGGCCTCGTTGCCTGGGCAGTGCCAACGATAGGCCCTCTCGGCCGTTGCTATCCAGTCACAATAGCCCTACAATGCCTGGTGGTTACTTTAGCTTGTTGACCATTGTTTTGTGATTGTAGTGGCATTGTGTTAGTCCCAACAGGCCGGGGCAAAGCTCCGGGCAGAGAAAGGAGATAAAATTCTTAACACAAAATATCACGATACAAAGTCAGGTTTTGATGTGTTTGATCAATTTTGGTTTGATTATTTTTGGGAAGTTGGTTTTGATAATGGTTTAGTTATGTTTGCATACTGATATAATACTGTATGATCTAGTGGCAGTTTATTTCAATATAAACCTGTAGTTTACTATACAATATGATTCGCGGATCTTTGGGGAGAGGTTTTTTGCTGCATCATGTCTTTTCTCTTGGACTCAGCAATGTTGACGAGATATCTGAACCAGACCTACTTAGCGAAGTCAATAAACTCAGAAATGTTACTGTCCAGAACTCACCACCTCAAAGACACAATCAAGTCCGGAGCTGATTATGCAAGCCATCCTGCAGAGAAGAGGGGGGAGGGCCCTGGAGGAGGGCTAAATGGTCCTGACAAGCACTCTTGCCATCAAAAGCTATTGCAGCAAAGCATCAACCCACAAACATAACCAAGAGGTAACAAGAGAATACAACATTACAAGCTGGATATCACTCGCTGCAGTCAGCTCTAGATAACAAATCAGGATGGGTCATTACACCACAACTACTAGCAGAGAGTCCATCTTGGATGCGATAGATTCACAGATCTCCTGACAATACAATAAGCACTGAGCATCCTGCCACAAGCATAACTAGTCACCCACCTTGAAACCAAGATAAATCTGCTCCATCTCAACGAGGCTTACCATCGGAGACTTTCAAATCCCATCAGAGCAATGGCCGTTAATAATGGCAGCTCTCAAACTCAAATACTTGTGTATAAATAATTGGCAACTGGGTTGTCTAATTGGCTCAACGTTGACCCATTTTAGAAGGGTCAGGCTGAGTCCAAGTACTATACTAGTACAATACTATGTTGGCCTAATTAACATACATTTACATTAACCCGTTGCATCTCGTACATTAAAGCAAAATTTAGATGTATCATTTCAATTCAATTTGACAAAACCAGTCGTCTGTTTGATTTCATGAAAGCTGAAAGAGCGTAGGGAGTGGTAAATGGTTCAGAATCCGAACACCATCAGGTCCATTCCCAACACAGACATCTCTTACCACCCTCTACGATCAACACTTCTGCCTGCAGTAGGCTACCCGAGCCTGGTGCCTCGGTCTGGCGACAGCAGCAGTATGCCCATCCAAGTGAGAAACATGAGGATGGATTCCTCCTTCCTGGCTCAGACAGAGCCCCTGGACCAGGAACCATAACTGGGGCCCACCTGTAGTGGCACATGCACAAGACTTATTCAAGAAAATTGCTAAGGTTTTGAGGCAAGTTTTCTTGATCATGATGTGATTGTGATGAATAACTTCCAGTTAATTGATTTGGGCCAAATTTGAATATTTCCGTTGAGCCAACGCTCATGTCTGCATTCAGGAAATGAGATGCATGACTGTCTCTAATCTAATTGGCAAGTCACATGACTCCAATTAAATTAGGACTCCACAGATGCTGACCTTAAACTCACTTCCTTATTTGGCTGGCCATTAGAATCAACCTACGATCATGGCTAGTTTTATGAAAATGCCATTGGTCCACTGTGATTCGAAACGACCGGCCTAGATGGTACCTCTTGGGGGTCGAATCAAGTGGTCTCGATAGAGGAAGTGAGGATGAGGAAGTCATGAAGGAAACCCTCAGCCACACTGATTGTTCCCTTGGGATGGGCAAACATGTGAACGCCCTTGAACTGGTGAGGCCCATTCTCAAGAAATCACCCAGTTAGGTTAGACCTGGGAAGAGAATCAAGTCTATCAGGCCATGCTTACTTTGAAGAGCATTCTTAATCAGAACAGACTCAAATGAACCTTTCTTGGAATGCTATGGAGAGTGGAGAGGACTTCCTATGAGGAAGTTAACATTCAAATCAGAGAATCATGATATCCGGACCTCGCCTTAGTGCACAACCGACTTAGACCTTGAAACTAGACTGTATGCTTGAACCAGCTGGAGGAGTATTGAAACCACTCATCCACCTCTTTTGAATGAAATGGTGTACATTGATTGTTTCCGCTAAATCATTGTCTCAGTCAGTTTCTAGTTCTAGCCTGATCTATTCATTCACTTACAATACACATGTATGGTAAGCCCAATCCCATGTCACTGCCCTAATGCGCAGTACATACTGACCTCCATTTTGGTGTCTCATGATTTGATTGATCGCAAATAAGCGTGGGCACAACGCAATTCAAAAAAAGAATCGCATATCAAAAGAATCCGATCATTATTGGTTTTCAAAACCTAGACTTTGATTCGGATATCTTAACACATCTGCGTACAATCTTCCCACAAAACAAAGACATGATTTTGAGAATGGCAGCAATCTGAGATGATCAAAGCCTGGTTTGGTGGAGTGTTGCTGGTGAAGTTTTTAGTGTCATTGACCATTGGTGACCTACTGGCATTCAGGATCCTGGTCGAGGGATTCGTGGGGGCTGTCAAGTTCATGAAAACCTTAGAGTGGGAAGGGACACCACATGACCCACGACACTGTTTTCATCAGGCAAGATTCTTCAAATCTGAACACATCATTTTCGTTCCTTTGAGGGCTGTGACCAGGACTATGCAGCAGGCTAAGAATGCAACATCAGACCCCAAAATGGATGCAAAAACAATGCAAGAGACAGAAATTATTGCCAGTATCATTCATGACTTGGCAAATATTGGTTGCCTGTCACAAAACTCTTACAGAGAGTTTAAACTCATTCTCTGACAAAGAGTATATCAACATATTTCAGAGATTTTCAACTTTTTCAAGATCCTGGTCTTATTTCTGCCCACACTTTTTCCCACCAGGATAGAAGAATTTTGTTGGCTAAAGCTCCACGCCTTAAGTTCACAACTCAAGCCGGCGTTGCTAACAACATACAGAGGAAATATGTGGATCTATCTCGTGCCAAGTTTAAGGCAAGATCGGGCAAAACTATGAAATCAATGAAATAAGACTGAATGCCACGACTGTACAACACCCTGACATTAAGTGTTCAAATCCACAGTGCTTACTTTATATCCAAATACAGGCCTATACAATTAAGCTTATGCCTGCCTATGCCTATACCAGCCGTAATCTGGCAAGGATTTGAAATATCGGACCTGCTCCTACCTGCCTGTATATTGGCACGGTGTCATCAATCCTGAACAACAGGTGGAGGCCTCTTGGCCGACTTATTTGACAGCTCTCCAACACAGGATTGGACTTGGTGAAAAATCAGCTGATTTGAACGTGGATGACTTGTGTAATATTAATATGTCAAGCCTGATATACCTGGCTACCTGTAAAGCCAAGGTTGTCTAGGCCTACTGGCTATAAGTGGTATTTAACACCTTAAGGAGTGGGCTGACAAAGTCAAACTCGTCCAGAGTTATGAAGTTCTAACTTGTCTTCATTGGTCAATACTGACTGCACTTGTTGGATGAGAAGACATTGCAACTGTTACCAGAATAAGTCAACCTTGTCAAATACCTACCCAAGTCGACGGGATAGATTAAGGCGTTGATGTCCAGGATGAGGTCCATCTTGAATGACTCCGACTCACAGTGGAGTCGCGACACTGAAAGTAGAGAGAGGTCAATAACATCAGTATTGCAGACAAAAACAAGCATCGGTCATTTCAATTTGAGTCACTCAAAGTGTCCTATCAGCTCTTGTATTAAAACCTTGTTTGTCAAGATGCACTGGGTGTTCCTTCTAGATCTGTACAGACCTCACCGTGATTGAGAGGCATTCTGGTGCAAGGTGGTTAATCTTTAAAGATCTGATCCAATATCACAAATCAGGCCTGTAATTTAGATATTGTGTGATAGATATATAAATGGCAATATTGACTACACATCTTTATGACAGTTAGACAATACAAGATCTAGGACAGTGAGACTCGACCTTTTCCGAGCAAACAATTACAACACTGGATGATTGCGATTAATTGGTATAACACAAAGATTGATGCTGTGCTCACGTATTTCATCACCAGATAAATGGCTGTTAATATTTATCCCGGGATGCTATTGTTGGCAATACCATTTAGGCATTGTTGGGACATTGTTGGAGATGCTGCAACAATGAAACCTATTTAACTCTTCTTGTCGGGACAATGTGCCTTCAGTATATGCCCTTGGTTGATAGTATATAGTGTAGCTTCTAGGCATTTTTCCGGGCCTCTGAGGGGCAAAATTAGATGATGTCATTGGCTTCTTGGGAAGAGGTCCCCATCTGCCACTGCTTTTTACCAACTTCAGAGTATCTACGTTTCAAGGGATGCAGTCTCCCCTGTTTATATCTCTTCATACATTTACAGATATTTAAATATCTCTCACAAAACTTATGAATATGTGACTAACCACTAAATGGCACATGCTACGAGAACTTTAAACCATTTTAGAAATCCCCCCTTTGATAAGTCACCGCCACAGAATAACTTATATGAAACCTTTCAAGGTTTCTGTTTGTTGGATACCGTCGCAGGACGTCAGGGGTTCGTATGTGACCTATGAGCGCCTGCAGGTCCAAGCAAGCAGGGCCAATCCCTAGGCCTATTAACCAGGTCTCAAACACACCGTATTATACTAGGCCTAAAGTTCATGAATGGGGTGACATAAAAGGCTGGCAGACTTTCCGCTTGGTGGATTAACTCCACATTCCTGTGGCCTGGGATGAGATTACTCTGGTTTCACCGACCTAAGACTGATTTGACTTCACTTCTGTGTTAACAACGGCTAACAACAATTCAACTGGTGCTGAGTATCCCCCAAACTGGTAAAAGTATATAAACTCGGAGGCCCTGGTCCGATTCATGGTGTTTGAAAGAGTTCTGTTGTTCCTATGATTGGCCAAATGGAGTCACCTCAATGAATCTTTTTCTGGTCATCCTGTAGCGATCAATTCAACCCCAATAAATCACCATGCAATATCACCTATGGAATGCATAATTTCAAAATTCATTCACAGTCCCAGGACTGAATGATCACCATGGCGACAGACAGTTCATAGGCCCGTGGTCTAACAGAGGTCACACTTCCTCTCACCACAAGGTCAGATTGAGTGCACACCCCAATCAAGATCATCCAGCAAGGAATTCTAGCCTATTTCCGTGTGCGTGTTTAGTGGGCAGTGGTTATGGTGATATTGTCACAATGCACAGGGACAGGCACAAGCACAGCCCAAACCAAGACTCGCTGCCAACTTTCCAATACCGCTTTGTTAAAATGGGCAAAAAGCCTATAACCGTACAGGCTGGGGCAGGACATGTTTAACTGTCGAGGGGCCGGGAATGTGTTCACAATGCTGGGCCTAACGCAACACAGGCAAAAAGCCAACACTCCTGCTCAAGCAGGCCTTTGCCCCTCATTCACCCTTGGTGAACAAAGACAGCGCAAATGAAGTCACATCAAAGTTCATTACTGGATTTTGTACAGGTTGTTCCAAAACATAACATGATTCAATTAAACTTAGCAATAATTTGAGTACATTCTAGTACATTCAAACTGTACATTCAACTGTTTTATCAGCAAAGAAAGTTTTCTTTGACAATACAATACAGCTATGTATATAACCCATTCATGGGGAACAGCAGGCTGTTCTCTCTTCTGCACACACCCATGCTAATGGATAATAAGCAGCTCTCAGGACAGATTAGCCCCTTCAGGTGTTAGTAACCATAGGCCACAGCTGGTGACATTTGTTCATTTTTCACAGCTTTAAGAAATGAAAGTTTACTTTCTACTCTTGAGAAGTTAAAAGCTCAGTTTGGACCTGAAGAATTACTGAAGGAACAAATTGTGTTGTAGTTTCTTGATCTGAGTTTTGAATAGTTTTTTGAAAGTTTTGAATAATCCCTAACGCATCAGCTGTTAAAAGTTTCCCATACTCATTTTGCAAAATAAGAAACCGTGCTGATGCAATTTTGCAGGTAAAATAGGATTTATGTATGGACGCTCCTCAACCAGCTACACTGCATCAGGACATCACACCGCCCTGCCAACCGGCTCACACCGCCCTGCCAACCAGCTGTCTGCCTACGCAGAGAGAGGTGTCCTGATGCCAGAGATAAACTAGAATAGAAACAATCAAATCTCACCAAAAAACATATTTTATGTGGGTCTATCTATTTGTCTGAGTATGTATTATCACTTTCAATGGAATGGAGCAATGATTTTTGAACCCGTTGACCTCACAGGCCACGACAGATAAAACCTCATACATCACTACCATCACTGTTGGCTATTCAACAATTAACCCTTGGACTCTTGAGAGAATGACCAAGGTGAGGTAAAGAACAAGTGGTAGCAAACTGAGTGAGAGGACAAATGTCATGGTGGAGGGGGCCTAAAGAACCAATATGACGAAGAGAGCGACCTTTATCTGTACCACATGAGAGAAGGCAGGGCACACTATATACCATACCACATAAGAGAAGGCAGGGCACACTATATACCATCCCACATAAGAGAAGGCAGGGCACACTATATACCATACCACATAAGAGAAGGCAGGGCACACTATATACCATCCCACATAAGAGAAGGCAGGGCACACTATATACCATCCCACATGAGAGAAGGCAGGGCACACTATATACCATCCCACATGAGAGAAGGCAGGGCACACTATATACCATCCCACACGAGATAAGGCAGGGCACACTATATACCATACCACATAAGAGAAGGCAGGGCACACTATATACCATCCCACATAAGAGAAGGCAGGGCACACTATATACCATCCCACATGAGAGAAGGCAGGGCACACTATATACCATCCCACACGAGATAAGGCAGGGCACACTATATTCCATCCCACATGAGAGAAGGCAGGGCACACTATATACCATCCCACATGAGAGAAGGCAGGGCACACTATCTACCATCCCACTGACAATCCCCTCACATACAACACATGTGTCAGAGAGGACGCCAGACACACTTCCTCCGGTACGATATTCACAATCTGGACGCACCCCCTGTAGACGACCGGGCTGCTTCACCCATGACGTAACTTATCTGGCAGCCAACGTAACAACTGCTGGCAACGAGAGCCATTTTGAAACATCGCGGTCGTCAATATTCAAACATATCAGATGCCGTATTGCTATGAATGAACTGATGTGACGTCCACCCCCGAACAGCTGCCAAGGCCTACACCGTGCCAAGGCGCCACGCCAGTCTGGCTTGGGCCTCGTCGCATACACACATCTGTAATTGTGAGGACAGCTGCTCTCAGCAAACCAAGGGTGAATCCGACTATGTTTTACAATTCATGTATATTGTTATGTACATTTTGTACTGTAATTGTGCAAAGTGTAAGTGAACTTGTTAAACTAGAGGTGCAGGCCTACCTGCATACTACAGGGCCTACCCAACCACATCATGTGCTGTACATCGGACAGTTAACCCTCTGTTACAACCTCCTCTTATCTCAAGACATCATCAAACTAAAAGGCTACTTGAGACTGCAGGGTGCAACGTCGTGTCATTTTGAATTGTTGATTTTCACCGCTCTGCATTTTTAGAATTGCACTACTGAATACTGAAGAAGTTTTCTAAAAACTTTTCCATCATCTTTTTAAAGAGTGGGTTAAATTCTCACAATTCCGCTCAATACTGATTATCTACATAAGATCCACCAAAGGCTGATATCTTGTGCATGAACACACATAATCTATAGTGTACACAAACCGCAGAGGCCTACTTAAAGTACACACCCAGGCAAAACCTGTTAAAACCTGCCCAATAAAAATAGCCGGCAAAATGGCCTTTTGAACAAAATGTAAGAATTCTGAGCAAAGTTCACTTGAGAGATAATCAAAGGAATTTCTATAGAATACCTGTGCCAGTCTGACCTGATTGCATCGGCCCCTATAGGCCTAGGCTTGACTCCAATTCCAAACTTCAAGTTTAATGAACAACACCACTCAAATAGACAAGTATTAGAGTCGCCTTCAATGTGCGCAGGATGTCGATTTCATTTAGAATATACATCATTGTAACAACAGACAGATAGCTTTCAATATAGAATGGGTATGCTCGAGTGTCAAGTCCTTGACCTAACAGGGGAGTTCAGCTGTTCAGGTGACCTGAACATTGGACTTGTATCCTCCTTTGAGGACTCAATCAGTACACTAACGACAGGACCAGTGTCCTTTATGGAGAGGGTATATGCTAACAGAGGTGTCCGACCCATAAGAACCATATCCCTTTGATAGTTCTAACATGTATGGCATGTGCATGCTCATCTCCTTCAATAAAGGGTTAAAGCAGAAGCATTCATGTGCAGGCGTCCAGTGTAAGACAAGCTAGAGATACTCCTTTCATTTGTTACCTTGGAGGAATGTATACTTCCTAGCTCGAGAGCTATGTGATATATCACTAGATATGTATTCATACTACAACATTTAACCCACTCCAGCAAACAAAAGTTCTAAAACAAATTTTCTCAAAACCCGACAGCAATTTTGTGGCCAACCTGAGAAACATACCATCCCCTCCAAGCTGTTTGAGAGTCAGTTCAGATTCTGGTCAAACTGGGCTTGATTGCCCAATACCTCATGTAGGCTGGTGACTTACTACCTGATTTGGTGTGATGGGTGGTCATATAGACCTTTGAGGGATACTTCCTACCATAAGTATCAACTACCAAAAGTATTGATGGGTTAACAATAAGGCATTTTGGACATAACTCAGTGACCATAAAGACTCAAGTTCTTTGCAAGTCTCTTCCAGCTAATCTTTGAGCTATGCACTGTATAATAGGCCTACCTAGGCCTAATCACCAAGGTCTGCCCATTCTTGCCCCAACAAGCCAACTCGGCCTGGTGGTGTCACATGGACCATGTGATTCTTAGCCAAACCGGTTTTGCTTAAACGTGAATCCACTGATTATTGGGGTCTTGCCATAATGTCATTTGGTGCACTCGATTGTACAGCAGAGAAACCTGGTGATAATGTGTAGAACTAGATTTTGGTGGATTTAGTATCTTATTGAATTCACAATTCTGGCACACTTTAAAAAGCATCAAAAACAAATAGCACTGATCTTGAGTGCTTCCTCAGAACGATTCGACCTCAACGTTTGTTGGACAGAGATAATTAGGAATCATGAGTGACTACGAGGCCACTTGTGGTTCCTTTTGGAACTACATTAGGGAGTTTGGTTAGAGGTCAGCGGTGTCCCCTAGTGTTAAAGTGTAGAACTAGAAGGCTGGAGACTGATCAATCACTCATAAATCCTGGGCAATACCTACCAATCAACAGTTTTGGTTGTACAGAGAGGGGACCCATAGTTATGATCATTGGTAACTAACTTGTACCACTTCAAACAGGCAATACTGCGCACATTGATTGTGACCTGAAACTGCCTACCTGTCTAGGCCAACACATAACGTCTGGAAAGGTTAATCGCAACAATAGGATAAGTGGAAGAGAACCATGCTGGATGAAACGTGAAAAAAGAATGGGAAGTCTACCTCAAATTGTTGATGCACTGCAAAGTTGTTTCATGAAAATGATCCAAAGATCAATGAAATCTATACAGACATACTTGCATCAAAGAATGTGATTCCATCAAGAATAATGAGACCGATACGTCCAAAATACAAGAGAAACTGATATGAACTCCACGTGCCGGCAAATATCGCCAGTACCTGAACATGCTCCTAACTCTGTGGACGGCGATGAACTGACTCTATGTATGAAAAGGTGAACCGGGGCATGCATTACACTGTGTTCAGGAATCAATGCCTTGCATCATTTTTATCCATACTATTAGACCCACGCCCAATTTGTTTGCAAAACGCTCGACACGTTAAGCCAAAATCAATGATTACACTTTCTTGTTCCACACTCCTGCTGATACTGAGTTCAAAATAGTCATAAAATACCTCAATCAAATCACAATGATATACACAGCTTGACCTAAATACATTTTATTCTTGATATAATGGAATCTGAATCAACACCTCATCCAGATCCTCTTTTGACTTCATTGCCTTGCATTTTAACAGTCTTTTTTCTCTCAAAGACATGTTTTTGGGTGTATGACTATGAGTTAAAACCTTCCTGAGACAAAAACCAACACACTCAACTTTTACTAACACAAACTAGAAATAAATTGCTCATTATTTAACTTACAACAGCACTAAACACACAACACAAAACAACCAAGTTATATCAATAAGAAACAGTTTGATTTCCATCCAAATCAATGGCAAACATATGTAACAAAGTCTGACACACACTCGTGAATCAACACGAAAACAGACCAATATTTACATCACGCCCTGCCAATACGGAGCTAAGAATCAATAATTGGCATCCTTCTGATACTGCAGTGGCATGCACTACTATTAAGAGCAAACACACCACAAACATGAATTTGACCAATATCAATAGTTAGATAGGGCCAGCACGCTCCTGTTAAATCAATGGAGTTCATGCATGTATGCATTGATTCATGCATATATGCACTGAACAGGAACATTGCAGTTCCTTGATGAACTCTCCCACTAAATTGGGGTCCTGTGTACTTTTGTCTCGGATATTCTCTGAAATAACCTAACTCAATCCACCAGAACACCATTGACACTATCAAGAGTCAGGGATTGAGAGCTTTTGATTGAACAATATCAAACATACATTGAACAGTCAATAGTCTTCAACATGAGATTTCATCTATTTTGGGCCAATTTCTGCACACATCAGCCAGCACGTCACATCAAGAGTTAAAACTATTACTAATACTAACTCAATGGCCTCCGCCCTTTGGAGAGAGGTGTTACCAACACACTTGTATCAATCAGAACACACTTAACGGCCAGTCACAGCCATCGTAAATCAATGACATCCTACCCCAGTTTATAACCACCACAAGAAAACAACCAACGAATCTGTTCAATTATTGAGCACCAATCAAAACAGAGAAAAGAATACTTCGATTTCCACGGCAGAATCTGTGGAAATGACGGGGGGGCCTTTTCCTTTTTGTACACTTGCAGCTGGTTAAGTCAGCCAAAAATAGACAAGTGAACTGGCTGTCCGAGCTCAGATCTTGAAGCCAGAAAGGAACAGAGTGGGTTAACCCATGACCTTTGACTCCATTTGAACAAATTAAGTTTACCCTAGGGGAGCACAGGAAGAGGAAGACCTGCACATGAAAAAGGCCTAGGCAACCGAATGAAAAACAATACAATAGTTACCTCAATCAAGTAGACTACAATCGCAGATGTCCGTGTCGAATCATTTGGAGGATATTCATGTCTCAGGTCAGACTGACCGGACCATGAACATATCACCATTGGCTGAGGATGCATTGAGACCCCATGGTGGCACTCGGAAATGGTGAAATCCTGCGGGCCTCACATCGACCACTGTGCACATGTTGTAGAAACATGTAACATCGAGGCAACGTGGCCGGCTTGCCATCTGCTGAGTAAACTAGCTTTAATCAATGAACTCATTACATATTCATACAATATGTGGACGCTTACATGAAAGTGTTGATTAACTCGTGTCGTAATGACCGGCGACTCATTTGAATCTGTGTTGGATAAGGTATGGTAACATCTCACACAGATGTTCAACATCTGGCCCACGTGAATACTTGGAACCTTGAATATTCATAACGAGTCAAAGTACAATTGTACAAGTACCAATAGACAGTTGGCGGAAATACCTGCAGCCATTTTGTTATCACCCTTTCAACAGACAACTGGAGTTCACCATGACATAAGAGCAACAGTAGACAAACTTATTCTAACCATCTACTTGAAGTTGTTCATGTCCGCCAATGTCCATGAAGAATACTTTGAACGATTGTGGTAATCACTCGATTTGACCTTGACTTTCATGTCAAGGTCAGCTCAAGTTTTCTCATTTTTCAGTAAGCCTGAGCCGAGCCAAGCTGAGACCAAGCTGAGCCAGTTACAACTTAGGCTCCATGCAGAGGCCTGTCGTGTACACCCATTGATTAGGACCTCGTGGATCAGTATAAATGGGTCGCTGGACTGAAAGAACTGCGTCCCCGCATTACAGGAGGAGGGTAGGTGATGCAACTAGGCGCTACCACCAGGGAATCCAGCAGACACAGCGCCCAGTGGCTTACAGGTTTCCCGTAGCTGCCACTCTGTCACCTGACACCGCCTCCATCCCACCCGCTTGGAGACACAGCCAACACACATCACTCAAGCTCACAAGCCAAGCAACATCAATGATATACCCGTTAGAGCCCTGGGCTGTTCCCATTTGAAACGGTTTAAATTTGGCGCCACATCTAAGTCACTTCCTGTCCGCATAAATTAGCTATGAATACACATGAACTACACAGACTGTACGACATTAAAGTGGCCTTGAGAAATATGTCAAATTTAGAACTATCAGAAGAAGAAAAGTAACTTTCGAAATAGTTTTTTCACCCGACGTGAGTAGCCCATTGTTCACTTCAAGTGTTTTTGAGTTTCTCTCGATTCTAATTGGTGTGACTGATAATGGGTTTGTGTTGATCAAAGAGGCATAAACAACTCTTTATAGGAGTGTGTCAGATAGGTAGGCATTCCATGCATTGTGTACAGGTTGTACAACACTGTACATGCAGGCCGTACAATGGCCAGAGCCTGTCAGTACCATGTTTACACTAACAGCGTGTGTACACAATGTTGGGAAGTTCTATTGTAACTTTATCAAGAATATAAAGCCTGTGTGGTTGGCTATAATGTGTTTAGTTATTTTGGTGTATTTGGTTATTCATAAGCTACCGAGGCATACATACAGGGACCAACATCAGGTCCAGTTGTTGATTAATCTGTCAGCCCTGTAAGGATAGCACATCTAATCTGCTGTCCTGCTATGTTTCCAAGTGTGTCTCCCTGTCACCCACGGCACAGAAACTCTGTAGTGCTGCGTGGCATCAATGAACAGTAGGCCTACGAGTGGTGACAGTAACACTAAAAGCTGAACTCCAGGAATCTTCTCCCGAAATTCATACTTTTAACTTATGGCTGTGTACTTTGTTTATTTTCAGGTCGTTGATGACATTCCATCCCAGGACAAGCGGGACATGGAAGTGATTCGCCAGATGAGACTTGACCCCACCAATACATACAATTGAGAGGTGACGATAACTTCTGGATGAATACGACCAAGCGGCCACAACTGCAAGATGCGAAGATGTCTACCAGCACATCTTTCAAACGCATTGTCACGAATTACCACTGTGATGAGACTAATCATCCTCACTTTAGTACTGACGGAATCAGGCCGGCAATTTGTCGAAGGATCTTGTGTTTTCGATCAGATATATCACAATGAGCCGCCACAAACGTTTGTAACCTATGGAGATGACATGACACAGAATGACGGTCCATATGGACCAGTCACGGACATCAGGACAGTATTAGATCGAAGAAAACGATCGCCGCCAAACTCTTCATACCAAAGTTTACGGATATCAGTCGAGTATGCATCAGATCTGAACAAGGAATTACCAAACAAGAAACACATCAGTCGATTGAAAACAGTCGTGGATAAAGCTGTAAAGAAAATCAATCAACTTTTATCAGTGATTCCTGTGACTAAAAATCTCACTTTAGCGAGATCTGCTGGTGCCTGCCATTCTGTATTGGGGACTGGGATTAACAAGGGAAAATGTTCTCAAGTGAAGCCAATCTACTTAACCCAGGGTGAGATTTGCATTGATAATTTCCGCATTCCAGAAGAACACCTAGAAGGACTTTACCTCTGGAACTTAACCCACCACGGACCCGTCCATATTGCCCGCCAACCAGGAACTGGTCTTTCAAATACCGATTATGTGCTTTATGTCCAGTCCAAGATGTTCGCCCAATGTTTATCTTCTACCTCTAGTGTTATTGCTTACGCCACCTATTGTCAACTCGATCAGAACAACCGTCCAATTGCTGGCTACACTAACTTTTGTCCAAAACATCTGAAGAATGATACAGATTTTGATGAGGAGCGATTTGTGCAGGTCGCTATCCATGAGATGTTTCATGCTCTTGGCTTCTCTAAGAAACTATTCGACAAGTTCAAGGATTGTTCCAAGTCTTCTACGGGCGCTGGTTGCACTTCATATCCAAATACAGTAGCAAGTGTGCTTGGCTTCCAACGAATCGTCACACCTACTGTCGTGGAGAGAGCGTCCAGTCATTTCAACTGTACGACAAGCCTGATAAACAATCAGTACGGAGTCCCGCTCCAGTTAGATTCTGCTGGATCATATACATCTCACTGGGATGCCCGCTTCATGAGAGGGTCAATAATGGTGCCTAATCTGGGGTTAGCCCACTTGACTGTGATTGACGCCATGACACTGGCTGTCTTCGAGGACAGCGGCTGGTATAAGGTCAACTACAATAATTCAGGGCGTCTCCTTTGGGGAAAAAATGGCGGATGTCAGTTCGGCACTGCAGCATCTTGTTCAAACGATGGAGATTATTTCTGTACAGGAAGTGAGAAAGGTTGTCATTACCTCCACCAGGACAAAGCGGTGTGCAGTTCTGATGGTTATACTGGAGCTTGTCAAATATACTGGGCAAAACCAGGAGGCGAATGCTACAAGCCCAGTAACCTCTCGCATAACAATACAAATACAAGCCGTTTTCATGGTGAATCTTATTTTCAGTCGAGTCGTTGCTTTATTTCGAATGCGACAGATTTAAAAGGTGCTAGAAATCAAGTTAGTCGCCCTGTTGGGAGATGTTATAAAACCCGGTGTAACGAGACTGATGTGCTCGAGATTAAAGTAGGTGCTAGTCCATGGGTTCTCTGCCCACCGTCACAGACAATATCGGTGCCAGGTTTCACAGGTTCTGTTGAATGTCCGAGAGAGGGTATTCTGTGTCAGAGAGCCGACATTTTAACCACGCCATCTTCTCCGATCAAACCAACAAAGCAGCCGCCTAAACCACCAAAAAACAGGGAGAAAATCAACTGTAAATTAACCTTCAAATCGATGGATTTCAGTCTGGTATCCAGCAAGGAAAAGCAGGTCGATTTCCTCAACAAAGTCCTTGACAAAGTGGTATCAATGACCTCAGTGGGCCGCAATAGATTCCAAGATGGCCAGGTAGTTAAAGGGAGTGTGATTGTAGCTTTTGTGCTAATGCCGGATGAGGGCGCCACCGGAGATGGAACCTCGGAAAAAATCTTCAATGTCATTGAGCAAAATGTGGAGTCTGGGAACTTTCTTGTATCTTATGATGGTGTGACCTACATGGCATCCGACTTGGAACAAGTGGACGCATTCATTTTTGACGATGATTCACTGGGGTCTGTGGCTGGCATGATCGTCGGAATCGTCGTTGGAAGCCTCGTAGCCATCACGGTCGTTGTGCTCACCCTTATCATGATCAAGAAGGTCAAGGCCAGTCGTGTCGAGTGCGGAAGCGACCGTGACTTTCATCGTGAGACGTACATGATGCAATCAAGGTCGCGGTCTAGTTCGAGTACGACAACAGGTCACATATGACCAGATTTGTCCCGAAGTGCATTAGCCACAACATTTTCCAGGCACTTCAGTCACACAAAGAAGTTCCCTGTCAATTTTGAAGATATCAAACCAACTGTTTTGCCGATTTCATGAAAATCAACAAAATTTCAAAATACACTCCGCAAGAATATGGCGACCTTTTCTCAAACTGGTGATATTAGACTTTAGAACTGTGAGTATGATGAAAGTCTTCATACGACCTAAACATGCAATACCACAAGATAATTTTGTCAACATGATCTATGACAAGTCATGTAACTGTTTGTGATAGAAAATGATAGTCATTTTCCAAGCTGTGTGATCAGTAGCGTAGCGATAGTAAACTATACAGTAGACTCATACCAGCAGCCAATCCAGGGAAACCAATGGGCACCTAGTCCATGCTTCACATGGACATTTATAGTCAATTTTAAAGATACATGTTTTATTTCGATATCATCATGACATCAATACAGGACACCCCTGGATTGGTGGTACCTGCGGCCAGTTCATATTCTGAGAAACCTTCAGAAGCAAAGAGTGCTGATGAAACCAAAGAGATGATTGACAGCCAGAATTGAACTGAATCGGGAAAATTTACCCAAAACAAGCGACTTTTAATGGCTGCCAACTCCATTGTGAAACACTGTTAAACCAGCCAAGAGACGTCACAGCAGGCAGCACAATATTCCATTACAGTGCAGGTGCTGCCACTTGGACAGTCCTGACAGATCCTGACTGATTTTACAGTTATATGGAGCGACCTGTTGTATTTTTATATCAATATATTTTTCTAAGTCTATCTCTGTTGAAAGGGTATACCATGTATACATTAGTGTTCATTAGGCCAATGAAATCTGAATCATAGTTCTCATCGGCCACTTTAGGAAATGACATCATCAGTTAAGCAACGACCAAAGAGTTATGGTGCAGGCTCAAAATTAGATGAGGGTGGCGAGGACAACCATGACATCCATTTTCTGTGGCCTTAGGTGCAATGTATTACGACTACTACAGTACAAGTGTGTGCTCATTCAAATATAATTGTAAAAGACAAATCTATCTGACATGTCTGAACCACATCAATATTATAGTTCTGAGAACTGTTTGTCCTTATTGTGACTTTGTCCTTACGACGTACCAGAGGAGCAGGTTGCGGAGTTTCCTACGGAGGGACAAATTCAGGCTCTTGTCAAATGAAGCAACCCTGAAGATCTGTCTCGTAAAAAGCTAAAGTGAATGACTGAGGTTAGAATACATTACTGCCAAGGGTTAACCATGAACCATCAAACAACCTCACCAGGAAAGCTGAACTGAGACAGACATACCAAGCAACTCAGGTAGAAACATGTCTGTCTGAACAGTTGGCCAAGACTGTACCTTTACATACCTTCCCATTGTCCATTATGTACATTTCTGCTAACAGAACAATAGATTCCACCAGACCAGGTTTCCCCAGTGCGTATACAGGTACATGAGTATACACACACCAGTCTTATTATAGGTACCAACTACTGCTAACACTCGCGAGAACATTAATCACACTTTTCTATTTCATCCCTTGGATGAGGGGGAGGTATCTTAGAACAGACCAGATTATAGAACCTCTCTATCAGGGACAGCCTTAGGGACAGCCTTAGAGACTGGCAAATACTGTCCTTAGGTAGGTGTCCTGATTCCAAAGGTAAACCTAAATCAAATTTACAAACTTGGGACAATTCACTGTCCTTGATAAAGATACATGTAGATAAATTACCAATCATTTTGTCTAGAATAACCTACCCCACTGCCTCCAGGCTTAGGTGATGCAATGCCTCTAGGATCCAGGTACCTATTGAAGTTCCACTAGTTGAAAATGTAACCATTTTGACCAGCCAGAGATGCCAGACAACACAAGCCTTCCTGAATATGATCACTAGAATGGTCCAGAGTGAACTATCCACAAACTGGTACAGTTGCCAAACTGATGACTCATGCCAAAATTAATGCAGAACATTATGGACATAAACCACTGCTTAAAAATCCAATTTAAATTAGTATCTAGCACAGAGGAAAACAATGTAATCCCTGATTGTTTGTCCTGAATGGACAAAATACGATCTATAGTCTGATGATAGAATGTGAAGTCAACAAAAAGTCCTGCCAAGTGAAGAAATGATGATTTGATCGTCACCAATGATTTCTTGGAAATGAATCACTGGCGATTGTGATGACTGGATTAGAAGGATTCCATGGCTAAGCTTCTTTCCATTCTCTGAGGAAAAATTGGTCAGGAAAACTAAGATTAGACGCTTCCTTTTCATTTGATGAGTAACGTGATACGCCCGAGTCTGCAAAGAGTGCAAACTGAGGAGAGGAGATGAAAGCATCAGGTCTAACATATCATGACAACATACAATTTCCACTGGGTTTTTTGCATTGTTCATGTCATTATAAAACCAGCCCACCAAGACATGACACTTTGATGCAATTTCTTCCTGAATCATGTGTTGCTTCAGTCATGACCAGATGGATGTTTAACAGTATCTTTTCCTCAGGAAAAAGAGGATCAAAATAAGTTTTCCTCGTTTTGAATTTTGTAAACAAAGTTTGTAAGAGGGTGAGGAGTTCATTTTCAGCAGGATTAGAAACCAGACTTGGCTCACCGGTGAGGGATCGATCCAGAACGCCAGTCACATCTTTATGACCAACCTTAAGCATCATTCGTCACCTCGTTTGGACATCTTCCAAAATCTGACGCAGCAACATTTTGTCAAAGTCGGCCATATTGGATCTTACATGGTGAAACCACATGTTTCTCATTTTCAGTGATTTCTCAGTAGTTTCTGGATAGATTTTGTTCAAATTTGGACAGGACATAGACAATATATTTCCCTAACAGTCTCACTTACCCCTGTCAAATTTCTTGCCATCGGGATCGATATCTTTGACATCAAAAATATCTTCAAACAAAACACCCGCCATGTTTGAGGAAGTTAAGCTCCGGAGTAAAAATTAGCCGGGGTAAATAAAGTCAACTAAAGTCACAAATGCTACTTTATGTGACGAGTATCATTTCTAACATTTAACGCATTATTATTGATGATATATATTCTCAGTATCTATCATTCTATTCTTTGCCTTACAAATTAAGTCAGGCGGCGTTACGGTTGTAATCAATGACGTCACGAGCACCTCCTGTCATTCTCCAAGCGTCGTCGATGGTGATCATTGTCACAAGTCTTACTCGACCTACTAACCATGTAAGAAATTCAGCGGGTGTATGTAATTTTCGACATTACGGCCTGAAGACCGGGAGATTGGTCATACAAGAGAATTGCTGTTGTTTCGCTCCCTGAACTTTTCGCCCCCAGTCGTTTCGCTCCAAATCGAAGTTGTTTCGCTCCCTTGGACTCGGTGTTGGGATTGAGACACATCAACATTATCAGGATGATCAGGTCACAGGTCACAGGTACGCCAGTGGTGACACCTGACGAGCATCTATAGAACCTAAGTATTGTCTTTTCGTTTCGCCGACTCTGAATTCTTCACTTCCAACAACCCGTCTGTCATGGTGGACAAGAGACAAAATTAATGAAAAATCAACAGAATTGACGTAATTTTCGTTCCAAAACCCATGTCGTATTCTGAATTCGTTGCTAAAGTGTAGATATAACCCAGGCCCATCAAATGACGAATCTAATCAGCCCTCTCTGAGCTTATTTGAGCTTGTATTGATTAAAATCTAAAGGATTATTCATTATGACAAGGTAGGTACTAGGTTAGGTAGGCCTATGCTACATTACAATACATAGGCTACAATGAATATAGAAAACATTTTTACATCTTCCACTCACCATGCATGCTCACTGTTCCATCTTGTACGGTACATGTAGTATTCTAGTACATGAGTACTGTTTACATGTGTATTCCATTCGTAACTCCAGATTCGGTTCCATGCTAGATGAGGCTTCCTCTGCGTCGATGATCATCATCATGTCCCAGGTAAAGGCAGGTTGTTACTGTCAAGTTGGGGGGGGGGTGTATGATGAGAGGTCCGGGTGGCCCTGGGTCACTAGTGGGTGTGTGCATGCCGCACCGGAGTGTGGGTTGGAGAGGGGGTCACCCTGCTGGCCGCCAAATAGCTAACCTGTCAATGCCAACAGTTGGAGCTGTTTTCAGACTTTGCTATTCCTTTACAGGAATGTGGGATAGTGGGATGATGAGCCATGGCATCTGACCTGGATCCGTATGCCTACGAGGCATCCGATGAAGCCTCAGAGACGGAGCTGCTGGATAAGAGTTTATCCGTGTGGAAGGGCTGGAGCTCCCTTGAGTCTGATGAAGACTTTAGACCTATCCCACTTGACCTTCACACAGCAGCTAGTATTGGGAGTTTTGATTGCGTCAGAGCAATCATTGATAAGTAAGTGATTTGGAGGCTCTTTGCAGTCGCACTGCAGTGTCATCATAGAAGAAACATAACAGGGTTGAGGCTTCTCGCTGACCTTAGGTGGGTTGATAGATGATTTGACTTGAGTTTAACTAAGGACAACCATATTCAAACAATCTAAGAGAAGTCATTTCATGTCTTCCATTAACTGTTGTTTTTCAGGAATGAGGAAGATCTGAATGAGAAGAATTGGGGAGGGTGGACGCCACTGATGTACGCTGCCTATATCGGCCATGACAACGTGGTCAACTTACTCTTGGAGGCGAATGTGAGCGTCAACATTCGCAACAAGAAGGGACAAACTGCTTTACATTTGGCGGCGAGCTGTGGGAATGAGAGTGTGGCATATTTCCTGCTGCAGGTGAGTTCAGTGTGTTCTGCTGTCATGACCTTTCATCCGTTGACCAATCTCAGCAGAACTGCTTTGAGTCCTGCTGTCCCAGAATGGAGGTCAACACCGTCTTTTCTTGCTTTCTGTCGTTTCTTCTGCAGCGGATGCCATGCAGTCCATGTTTGACCTGTGGGGAACTCAAACATGCAATAGGACTGTGCAATTAGTATTATTTTGAACTGGAGATAACTTGCTGCAGGATGCCATGATCAAGAGTCTGCTTTGTGTGTTACCTTCCCCTCTTATATAAACCATCTTGCTTTCTCTCCAGAACGGTGCAGAACTCGAAGCGAGGGACAGCAAAGGATGGACAGCACTCTTCCACGCCACTTACTCCGGCCATCAACAACTTGTCAAATTCCTCCTGGACAATAACACCAATATGGAAGCGACGTAAGTTTTCGTCTTGCCGTCTTTTGAAAAATGCTTATTGTTACAATGCATTGTGACCTCTTTATGTCTCTCCAAGTACAATAGGGTCTGCATTGTGACCTCTTTATGTCTCTCCAAGTACAATAGGGTCTGCATTGTGACCTCTTTATGTCTCTCCAAGTAGGGTCTCATCAAAGAGTTGTTTATGTGAATTGTCAGTAACAGAAAGTGACTGTATGTTTCAGTGAGCCATATCATGGTTTGACCCCATTCATGGAGGCCGCAGCAGAGGGACATGAAATTATTGTGCACACTTTTCTACAACATGTAAGTTCAATCTCATGACTCAAGGTTTCAACTTCAGAGGTATGGTCCACCTATTGTATTATGTAATACAGGTGACAAACTTGTTTGCTGTATCTTTTGAAGCAGAAATAGTTGATCAGACAGAGCTCCAGGCTGTGAAAGAGGCAGAGTAGATAAGAGCAAAGTTCGAATTCGGCATCTGAGAGGAATGATTTGCAAGAGAGTGTTGTCCTTTCAAAGCACACAGTTTATCAAGTCTATTCCTTCACTACAGGGGGTTAATGTGCATGCTAAGGCCCTCAATGGAGACACTGCACAGACGCTAGCATTACAGTACGGTCACATGAAGCTAGTCAGCATGATAGATAATCACATGAACCCTCACCCCCATCGCACTGATGGTATACGCGGTGACCTGAGCTCCTCAGATGAGGCCTACCAGCGGCCAAGGCACAAAGGCTCAAGGTCAAGAATGAAAGGTGACGTATGCTTAGACTGGCGTTTTCTTTTTCATGACACGTGTTAGTTGTGAAGGGACAAATTCAGCTTCTATTATGTTAAGAGACTGTCAAAACCATTCTGATAGTACCATTAGTAAACCTACTGACATGACCATTCATTGGAGAGCTCCCAGTTGGCACTTTCAAATGGTACCAGTGTCATTACTGTCCTGATTAATCAGATATGACAGTCACTGGTAGTGTTATAGACTATGGACTCACATATTTCATCTCTTTCAAATTCTCCAGGTCCAAACATCCAAGACGGTCCAGCTGCATTTGCTAAACTGATGAACAAAAGTAAAACGCCTCCTAGTGATACAAATCTGCCGGATGAAAGTAAGTGAACGGTATGATGAGGTAATGATCACATAAAACATACTCCTCAATGAAGAATGTAACAAGGAAGTAACGGGGGAGAATCAAATGGCTTTGTGACTAAACGTGATTCATGTTTTCTTATATTTCAGACGCATCAGTTCCATCTGGCTACGTTACATTCCACAATGATGGAACGGAAGTGGTGGCCAACCAGCCGATCTGTTCACGGGACATGACGTCTCCGATCAACGCAGAGGATCATCGCCTTGATAGCTCGGGTGGTGCTGGAAGTAAAGGTGTGTACGCCAGTTAGAAACTGGTTGGAATGTGCTCTGTATTGAGGACTGTTTGTAGAAGCAGCCCAACTATAGCAGAGTCAGACTGAGGTGAAGCCCAGTCTTTGTCTGTTTACCCACCCCAGCATTGGTGGTCTTTTTTAGGGAGGAGTAATTGAAAGGTAGCATCAATCAATGCACCTAAACCAATCTATTCCTTCCTCCCACTAAAATTTGACTTTTTTTTCAGATTCCGTACGTGATGTCGATGATGACATTGATGATGCATTTTCAAAAACAGGTGCTCTGACGATAAAGAGTAGTTCTAGTTCCAGTGGTGGCCTAGTGGCGGCTCTGGGCATACATAAGGAGGAGAGCCCAGAGAGTAACGACAGCAGTGCACCAGAACTACCAGAAAAAAACACGCTGGATCCGATACCAGCTGAGGAACGAAAACCTAAGGCTCCGATGGTGCGTTCACCGAATCGCCACGATCGGGCATTGCGACATCAACGCTCACGAGAATGGCGACGTAAAGACACTCGTCCTAACAATCACGAGGTCGGCTCTGGAGATCGTAGCAACCAGGAAGTGAATCATTCTAGTCTTCAAACATTACCCTCACAGCAACCACCTCATCAGACATCAGCGAGCTCGTATCCCCAACGTGATCGAGTGACACCCTCTGTTCCACCCGGGTTGAGCCCACTTTCAAACAATCACAACTTGGACGACTTACCAACGTTGGATGACTTGTTGACACAGTTAGGCCTCACCAAGTACATTCCATTGTTCCAGGAGCAGGATGTGGATTTACAAGTGTTCATGTCATTGACTGATAATGATTTGAAGGAGGTCGGTGTCAAGTAAGTCTCATGACTTGTGAACATTCTCTTGCTCTCCACTGTGGTTGGCTACCAATTGGTATCGTTGGCCTTGTGACAGGGGGGGTCTTCAGCTATCACAAGTTGGACATGTCTTTCACCTGGATGGGATCATTGGCTCACTCTGGCACTGGCACCAGCTAAAATGCAAGAAATCTTGGTTTTGACCTTGTAAGGCCTTCAATTCTATGAGATCCAAATTCTTGCTTCAAATCAACAATTTGACACTCTATTCTAGGTTATTTGGGCCAAGACGTAAAATGACCAATGCCATTGCCCGTTGGCATAGCAACGCTGCCCCTGCGTCTAACAGTCTCGAGCAGGCGTACGCAGACAAACTGGAGGCTGAGATGCAGGAGATGGCGCTGAACCTTCACCAGGTGAGCAGACGATCTGATGTAAACAATGTCCTCCAGGGGGCAGATGCTTCTTGTTTACACAGAGTGGACCATTCAGCAATCCTACAAAATGAACCCGGGTCGTCTTGTCTTGACAGTAAAGCTTGAAGACATGGCATCAAACCCAGGTTGTGAGGATAGCATGCACCAATCTTACCCCCTGTAATCTCATTCTTTAGCTATGACTCTGCATATTGTAGGTTCAACTCACACATTCAGGGTCATCTATCTGCTTGTGACCTTGTACAAATCACTTGATCCTATCATTCCAGGCCTATGATCAAGCGGAGAAGTGCAAAGCGCAGGTGCTCCAGGAACAAGAGTTACGCTCGGTGACGGAGGGATGTCTGATGGAGGATCGGAAAACATGGCAGCAGGTGCATCGGATTGCCATGGATACACGACAACACTGCGGGGAACTGGCTAACTTGGTGCAAAGGTTAAGGTAAGAGTGACTGGTGATGAGTGGAGTGTGTCCTTGTTAAGGTAAGAGTGACTGGTGATGAATGAGGAGTGTGTCCTTGTTAAGGTAAGAGTGACTGGTGATGAATGAGGAGTGTGTCCTTGTAAAGGTAAGAGTGACTGGTGATGAATGAGGAGTGTGTCCTTGTTAAGGTAAGAGTGACTGGTGATGAATGAGGAGTGTGTCCTTGTTAAGGTAAGAGTGACTGGTGATGAATGAGGAGTGTGTCCTTGTTAAGGTAAGAGTGACTGGTGATGAATGAGGAGTGTGTCCTTGCTGGCTGTTTGAGTCCTTTCAGTAAGTCTTCACACTAAGATTCTTTGAGAACTTGAGTGCATATGCCATGGCAGGCTGAACATACATCATAGATAAAACGTAAACAAATCTGTTGCTCTCTGAAAACTAAACATGAAATGTCTCCTTCCATTTTCAGTTTATTACAAAATGAGCTGACCCGACGTCTGCTACTATCAGGTGACGTCAGCCAACCAATGGAAAACCCCTACGCCATGAACCCAAACACGCTGGCCGCGGCGCTACAGGACAGTGTCCATCTTGATCAAGACACGAACAATGAAATTCAGAACATTGCAACCGAACATTTAGTAAATCAGTTGGAGTATTTCACGGGGGAATTGAAACGTGCTGTGACAATGACAGCTGTGAACACTGATAAACTGTTGGGTCGCGAGATGTCTTGCCATGATGAATTCGAGGCACTCTCTTAGCAGGACAAAGACTTTTGTCTCATGATAGCATTTTCAATTTGGTGTAATATTCTCTGCTATGGGAACCTCTATGCTGTAGATGTATGTCTCTATGGAGCAGTGTATAGATTGTACATGTATCTTCTCCAGTCTAACCAATACTCTGATTGTTGAGATGTCAGCTGAAAACAATACATGTATAGCATATAGGTGACATAATCTGCTCTTTGTCTTTCTGATGTAACCTCTTGCTATGAAAACCATGTCTCAGTGATAATACAATGTCCATAGCTAATGTACTTAATGCTTACATTCTAAGTTACTGCAATACAAATATATTTATTTTTAACACCTTGGTTGTGTTGTCTGTTTCTGCTGTATGGATTCTAGAAGTTGGAAGTTGGTACGAGGGGCCTTGGTTTCTCCATACAATCAGTCACAATCACATTCTCTCCTTCAAAGGACCAAGGCAAGCAGTAACTGCGGTGTCCTAGCCTTCTGTGAAAGCCTACAGATGCCGTCACATTGACCCAATGCATAGTCCCCTCCCTACAAGACCAGCCTTCTGTGAAAGCCTAGAGATGCCTTCACAGTGTCACATTGACCCAATGCATAGCCCCCTCTCCCTACAAGACCAGCCTTCTGTGAAAGCCTAGAGATGCCTTCACAGTGTCACATTGACCCAATGCATAGCCCCCTCTCCCTACAAGACCAGCCTTCTGTAAAAGCCTAGAGATCCATGTCCCCTACCTTTATCAGCACTGTATTCATCAACAGGTCATCATTCTTGGAGTTGGACAATCTGGCCGGCTCTCTCCTAGGACTGGTATGGCAGACAAACATGACAAGAATGGTTTGATACTTCTAGAAACATTTATTAAGTATTATGTAAAATGTACAATGCTTATACACGGGAGCCAACTCAAAGAAGTTTACAGTGACGAGGGGATGAGAGTTATAGAGAATGGCTGAGAGACATCAATATTGCCATGTGGAACCGACCGGCTTTGTCACCATAGCACGTTGATGTCAAAGCAGGTCAACCCTGAAATGGTTGTATGGGTATTGTAATGTCAGAAGTCATGTATATACATGGACTACCAGGCACACAATGTGCGGGGGGGGGACTGCGAGGTGCCTCAAAGCAGGGAGTTCCAAAGATATGTATGCCGACGACCCAAAGCAATTTGTTTCCCTTTGTGACATCAAGTATAGATCTATACTTGGCCATATATTGTGACATCAAGTATAGATCTATACTTGGCCATATATATTATATATGTGGACAGAACGTGCATGAAAAATCAACCTGACCCAGCTTCAGGGAGAAGTCAAGTCTCTAAATCTGAACAAAACAGTGAGTCTTTACACAAAAAGACTTCTAAATGAGTCTGCATATGTTATCCCTTTCAGAGACTTGGCCATGTTTCCGAATGGGCGCGCCTCGGCCAAATCCATGTACGAAGATGGTACCACAACACCTGACCCCCCTCTAAATTATTAGACAGAAATCATAAATGTTTTACTACAACGAAATCACTGATTAATGTATGTACAGAAGGGCAACAGATATATGACAATGACCTGATTCAGAGAGGGACTCGGACATCATGTTGTGTTGACCCTTTTAAGACTGAACCCAGGAGTTATACAATAACCCCTAAGATGTCCTGGGTGAAGGCAGATCCATGGCCCTGCACCCAGCTGAATCATCCGACAGAACCTGACAGCGGACTGTTGATCAGTCCAAGGTAAAGAATCAGTCTTTCAAATGTGCCTCTCAGTATCCGACAGCACCCTATCAGCTTTCATAGTGTCTTTTAGAGCATCATGACCAGTTCAGTTCCTAACCCTAACCCACACACTTGCTCCCTCAAGTTTCATGGTTAACAAAAAATTTGATATATCATACATACACATTATGTGAGTACAGCCCTGTTCAGAATTAAACTCCTGTCAACTGAATCAACCTGCAAACATTCATGCATTTGTTTAGGGCCAATCTCCACATAAGACAAAGAGAGTGTGAAATGCTCTCTAAATCACTTATGTGGAGACAAGCCATTCCTCTCCACTCATTAACATCTCACAATATCATAAGAATGCATTGAACATTTTAAAAGCTTTGAACTAAAATCGACCACATTTCCTTTTGAACAAGACTGTCCATAGCATTTCATACACAACTTCATTTCATTTCCAAATCAAACGGAGCAGAACTCAAACGTTAAAATCCGAGTAAAACCCATCTAAAATAAACCATCAAACAAAGTTAACAACAAAAAAGTTACGCGAGACACACACACGTGTACTCAAGTGGACCTCACCACCGAAGGTACTCCATTCATGAAATCAGGACGACATGAGGATCCATTCTAAAATCAGACAGATTTAATAAAGAAGAGCAAAACATCTCTGCTTCACTAGCGCCGAGATGGGCTACGTTATCTATAACAGTAAGAACAGATCTCAGACGTGGTAAAGCACATGGTAAAAGAAAACCTGGACCGTTTTTAAAATAACCAATGACTCAAGACTGCCCTTAAAATCATAGATGATTTAGGATGATCTTTGAATCTTATCAAAGTGGGAACCTTTAAATACAGACACATTATTCTGGTCAGTTCTAAAAATTGCAAATGGATCATAGGAGGTGGAGTTTCTCTCAACCTACGCAAAGAACCCACCCCTGAGCCGACACCACTATTCACTTATTGACCAGAAAGAGAATTCAAGAGGACTCCTGTAGTTAATCAACTGGGACTCAAAATGAAATATGGTCATACTCATGATGTGAACTGACCAGGAATCCTTTTCAATTCATTGATATCACACCCCCACTGCTGAAAATAGACTCACCTGAATAATGCATTAGACAAGTCTATCCCAGTATCCGAGGTCCTTTCCCAGAATACTGAATATTGCATTAATTAGACAAGTCCATTCAAGGAAGTGGGGGTGCAAAGGTTGTACCATGAAACGGTTATAAAACAACTCATTCACCTATGTACAATAATCATGGAGGATAATAGAATAAAACTGTTTTTACGATTTGCAGTCTCCCGGGGGATTAGAGCGCCACCTATATATTTCATAATATACAATCTACTATACATAACAATAGGCCACCTGGTGAGCAGGACACACACTCTAAGGTCAAAGGTCATCTATATATGGATGAAACAGAGTTACTCTAACTGTCAACACTTTACTCTTGTATTCACATTGTCACCTTCTGCTGTCAAAGGTGGCAGCACTGCAGCACTATCTACACGAAGAACTTGATATTGACGAGACTTGTTTAAGTTAATGATGAAGTAATGACGAGATGAAATGACGAGGTTTCCGTGGCAACGCCAGATATAACAACACATCCATTTAATGGATGTATAATCAAACTGAAGTGAAAGGAATGTTGATGAAACGGCAAGTTCTTCGTGAAAATATGCTCCACACACAAACACACTCCAACACATCTGGCACAGTTAAAAAACAGTGTAAGTTAAAATGTTCTGCAAGAAACAGTGTGTCTCTTGCCCACCTGATGATGCTGACATATCTTCGGGAAATCAGAGGCAATTGTCAAGTTTAGAAATCAGTTTAGGAGGGAAACACCGAGTTCTGAAATTCCTTGAAACTTTCCCTGTTGTCTGTCTTTGTGACACAAAGCTGATCAGAGATCATAATTACACCCATCACCTCCCTGGACTGCCAAAATGAACCAACCCAATGAACAGAAATGCATTAGAGTGGTTGGACTCATTCCAACTATCAAGGGGTGATAGGTGCTGCAGTCATCCCGATACCTAAGATTAACCGAAGCAGACGCCAATGTTTTTAAAAATCGAGCGACGCTAAAATCCCCGGGGACGGGTAGTTTACGAGACAAAATGGTCGCTCGACGAGATATTGACATATCCAAGTATATCCGAGGAAGTTGCTCTACGACACTACAAGTTAAAAGGCAACACTTATTTACAATCAATAGTTAAAAGATTCCACTATAGGGGGCGTTTCAGAGTTTGAAGGTCTCTTCACTGTAACAATGCTATTTTCTGCAACGATGAAGTTTACAGTTATTCTGATAAAAGTTTGAACAAACTCATCAACAATTTATCGCATTGAAACTTACTAAATGAAAATGATGAATTCTTGAGAACATCCAGTAACATATTGCAACGCTACTGCATTAGTCACTCACAGAGGAGGACGCCCTCTTTTAGACTATCAGATAATCATTACATACAATATTAAACAAGAGGTCGGTGGGCGGTCAAGCCGTATACTGCTATAACTGTGAGGATGGAGGAGAGGCCGGCGTTTTCTTTCAAACGTCGACGAACAACATTCCAGGTTCTAGATCAGACTTGTGATGGCGTGATTTATTGCACAGAACTACTTTCCCAGTTCCAACCAACAGATACAAGATGTTTTTACCCCAGTCCAATACCATTCACACAGAGCACATCTGGCTACATAGATGATGTTGAAAGCCCCTCAACATTGACAGCAAAAGTAGCACACGCTAATTTAACCAACTGTGTTTTAGTGGCGCAGACATCTCCGAGGTGTCAAAGGTCCCGTGATTGTGCGTAAATACCAGAACGGACGGACCCTTACAAACTTATGGCTGGAAAGCTTCTGTGTCCTGGGCTATTGCAGTTGGAACATTCAGCGTGTAGTCTCACATGATCAAAACAATATGATAATGTGATGACTCTAATACGTAGAGGTAGAATTAGATTCCGGCGAAATGACTGCGTGTCAATGGGTGATGATGATCATTTGGGAGAAACTTCAACAAGGCAATATTTTAAGCCAAGATTATGAGATCTAAATAGAGTTAAATGATTCCTTGTTGGGGCTGAGGGTAGGCAGCACATGGTGCAATATACTGGTCCCTAATGGAGCATGTGGGGGTACAGTTATCAAACTTTTTGGAATTTGAGGCCGAAATGGAATGCTTTTCATTGCATCAGACCCAGTTCAAGCGAGTATTAGGTTTCTTCTGGTTTTATTTGAGGTTTTCTGGCAGTATTGCCCACTCAGGGGACTTCTGGCTTCATTTCCCTGAGCCATGTTTTAAGTTTTCCAAACGAAAACACTACTTTCTCAGCAAATGTACACATAACTACCAAAATAGCAGAGGGATTTATAAAACAATTCTACTCTAGCAGTTCAAGCTATTTCTTGGGAGAGCTGTAAGCCATTTTACCAAGCGAGGTCTACTGTTTTCATTGTTGTTAAGGCTGCACAGCAACTTAGAAGAGTTTTCCTTTGAGGCAGGTGGGTATGTGACATTGTAGAGAGGACGGGTCATGTCGGTGGCCGGGCGCAGCGCCTCCTACTATCATGTCATAGCACCAGCTTCCACCGACGCAGACCGTTGGGTTTATATTACAAGGGATTAAAAGATTAATAGATTAAGCAGTTATCTCTGTTAGTTACAGAGATTTTATAATCTCAGATTAGACCTTGTGGAATTATTCCACAACTTATAACAGTTTCGATTATTCACAACGCCACCTACAGTTGCAAACGTCAAACACACAAATAATTTAATGAAAATGGTGCACTATTTATAAACGTGTTTTTAGATGATTTCTGACGCATGAAGAATGACGTTGAGCACAAGTGATGCGGTGCTGCCTGTAGCCATGGCGACGGGCAACGAGCATTTGGATCTAGAAAATATGAACATTCACGATGACAAAATGCAAATTCCTGGATCTTAATGGATACCCTGAACCCAGCCGACGACGTGGCGAGATTCCCACGCGCCAAGGCTGCAACACAACAGCACACGACTGTTTATCACCATGCCCCCTATATTCCTCCTTCAGTACTACATATCACAGCTATATACAGTATACCACTTGATCTCCAGTACCACATGCACACGCATCGACAGACCACAAACGCACGGTGACCATGCCAACCATGGTAACAATAACCATAGTAACCAAGCTTCCTTTGGCAATGTGCCATCATTCGTTCATAAATGAACCATTCTGCGGCAAATATTCCCCAGATCAACCCTACAGCAGTTGACATCAAAATTGTCTGAATCTCGGCCGAAATTCCACATGTGTATCCTAGTAATGTTGAGTCAGACAACGAGAGAATACCATTTGAGTACTGCGTAGGTTCGTGGGGATGATCGGCTAATCGTTTCAACGTAGTGACATCGTTGCTTCATGCTGTGCCACTTGCTGCGGTGGCGCCACCTGTACTGTCACTAGATGGCGCTGTGTCATTGGCAATAGGAGTCGCTGATGTTTGCGATGAATCCTGACCACGTACGTGATGTGGTACGAGAATTGTATTTAACGATGGCTCGATTGACAATTCTGAAACAAAAGAAAACGACCATATTAACTTCTTGTAAACTAAGACAAGTCAGCACCACATCATGTTCAATACATTCCACGACTGGAGTGGTCAATTTGGAAGATGTTCTACAACGGCCCCGCCACTAACATCACCGTCAGCTAAAGATATCAACTCCTTACCACGCTCAGTGAAGTTGAATAAAGGTGGCAGTTCTCGCCCATTGGGTAACCTCGTGTTTGGGTCCCGTAACTCGTCAAAGAAGTTGTGTGCGCAAGCTTCTAGTGGCGAGATCCTGGATGAAGGAGTGTACTCGAGTAACCGTCCAACGAGGTTGATCGCTTCCTGCGGGGTCCGTGGCCGGAACACCTGAAAGGAGCATGCCATATGTTAGTCAAGGGATGAGGTCAGTGAGTATCATGATCTCATAATGGCTTCCACCAGGGAGAAACACTCAGATGTCAGTAGTCAAGTCACAGCAAGTTAAGGATGTCGAGTTCAAACATGGTCTGTTGATACTTTGTCCTTCCAAGCTCAAGTGGGCCAACTAATATTATCTGCAGCTATCTCCAAGTCATCGGACTTGATACAAAGATGAAGGGAATGCTGTTCTAAACAGCTGAGTCAGGTTCTTTCGTAGAGAATGAGGCCAACAGCTAGCCCAGCTAACAGTTAGGACAGAATGACCGATTGAAAATCAACTCTCATGTTCCTCGGATAATCTTCTGATGAACCCAAATCCCGTCTTTGAACACACATCATAGAGATCTTCTCATTCATCATCAATGGCGTTCAATCACCTCACAGCTCTCCTGCTGCAGACAAGTTAGAAGTAAGAATCTACGTAAGCATAGCAGTTATCACACCAAACCCAAGCTGTAAGCGTCAAATCGGTTAAAGAAACGCACCCCTACCTTAGCCCATGGATGTGCTTTTATCTGCGGGAATTTGAATTCCTGGTAATTAGGGTTCATCTCTTTGATCTGCTCACGAGATGGCGTCCCGAGAACTTTGATTATCTCCACCAACTGGTCGACCCCGCTGTCTCCTGGGAATATCGGCTGTCCTAACAGTAACTCAGCTAGCACACAGCCTGCTGACCAGACATCTGAAAAAGTTCAGCAATTTCAGAAAGTATGTCAAATTTATCAAGTAAAACCAATTGGAAGAGTAACAGTACCATCAGTTAGTCCCAACTATGAGCCAGGTCATTGGCTTTCACTGTTCATATCTTTATAAGGTAACCTAGTCGGTTTCATAAGTCACTCGAGTTATGGTAGCATGGTACCTAAAGCTCATTCCATTCTGAAGGCAGGACAAGCATTGGTTGTATTCATGTGTGTCTAAGACTGTTCTCTTGTGGGCTTGTCTCCATTGTCTCCATTCAATGGTCCCCAGCCAACAAATAGAAACTAGCAATGAGCTGAACAATGGTTTCATGGTGTGCAAGTCACTTGGTTTGTGAAGGTGTATTGAACAGGAGAAGACTTCACAAATAGTCTGAGGGAATGGTGGTAGATGACATAATCATGAAAATCCAATTCGGTAGCAAATGTCTCCAGCTAAACTATTGGTGGGTAGCAATATGGCCATGAGTTTCTAACCAAGCGTGTCGCTAACTTACCTATTTGGGAGGTATAATCTGTAGCACCAAATATAAGTTCTGGAGCTCTGTAGTATCTTGAACAAATGTAAGACACGTTGGGTTCACCGCGTACTAACACTTTAGCACTGAAACAGAAACAGAGAGTGTGAGACAAATCTCAGAAGTCAAACAGTGAGGTTGATCATGCAACTGTTAGGTGAACACAAGATGATCGGTTATTCTTTCCATACTAACTTTTGAATTTGAAGTTGTAAAAGTTCCGATTGCACAAATTGCCTACAAGCAGATCTGATGATCTCCATAAAACAGGGATTTCTAGATCCTAATCCATCTTCTCCTCAAAGAAAACCTTGCCACTTACCTTCCAAAATCACACAATTTAAGAACTCCTGATTCCGGGTCGAGTAACAGATTCTGTGGTTTGATGTCGCGGTGACACACACCTTGTGAATGGATATAAGCCAGACTTCTGAACAACTGGTACATATAAAGCTGCAAGAGAACATGTTTACGTCAGACGATGTGGGAGTCCAAACTCATCTCTGGCATCTGATGCCAGAACATGCTACACCAGAAGTTGCCAATGGGAGAACTAGAGAGAGTGACTCTTGACACCAAGCCAGGCAGTACGGCACACCAACACCAGTATCTCTTCTAGTGTGATGCCATATCGTCATCAAGGCCCAGTCAACCTATCTTTCCATTCTTACCTTTATAAATAATATTGGTATCGTCTGTTTTGACTTGCTATAATGTCGGGCAACCTTGTAGACGGTCTCTGGCACGTACTCCAAAACTAGATTTAGAAACACTTCATCTTTCTGCAAAACGAATCAGAAAATAATGTTATTGTATAAGCTTTACCTGGTCAACACTTGACAGTGTTATCTTCAAGGGAGTGTGTCATCTTCAAGGGAGTGTGTTATCTTCAAGGGAGTATTCCTCCTCTAAGGAGGAACAAGCACTCTTGTGTGTGACTGCGGGAACTAACCGAGGTTATTGGCCTATTGATTTTAAAACATCTTTTCATTCAGTCAATAAGGCTTCATCTCCAATGTCCTGGAAAGCTATTGATCATTTCTATCAGGAGTAAATAAACACGGGATTATTGGAGATTATTCTATTAATAACCTCATACTATCATACATTTCACTCTTGACAAAGAAAGTTGGAAACTGCCCAAATTATTCAGGCACGGATTAAGTGAACTTGCTTTAGCACTTGAGCAGTATTGCTAGAGTACGGTTCCAAACTCATCTCTTCACCCCGTCACAGACACGCTAACCATACTTACCTTCTCTCCAGTTGAATAGAAGAAATAACGAAGTTTGACTATATTTTGGTGTTCTAAATTTTTCATGATCTGTAATTCTCGATTCTGGAATGGAAAAGGGGGATATGTTAGTTGAGACCACCCTTTTCCACAGAGTTGGCAGTGTCTTCATGTTTGAATGTCAGAGGGGTTGGTGCAGACACAGCTATTCATCTCTACTTCACTGTAGGTAACATTAGCTTCAAGTCCACCCACTTCACACTGGGCTCAGGTTCACAAGAGAATGTATTGATCTGGCTAACATGTAACCTATCAGTGATGCTGAGAGAGAGATTACTCGTATCATCACAGCTGACCCACTGTGACATCTCAGCGCTGATGTGACTTGTGGTTCTCTCCTGAGCATGAACTGGTGAGCAGATGTGGCACTGACTGGTTACTACAACACTCCCCCCTTACTGATAGTACCATACTACAGCTGGGGCATCTCTACTTCAGCCAGCACTCACCTTAAACCGCTTGTCCTGTAAGACTTTCTTGATGGCGACCAGGTCCCCACAATCACAGAGTTTGGCTTGATATACCACACCAAATGAACCATTGCCTATTACTTTGGCATCCGTGTACGATACTTCCCGCGTCGTCTCGGTTCCCTCGCTGGGCCGCGTCGCAAGGACTGTGATTACTTTATTACCATCTTTACCTGGAAAGAGAGGGCAAGTACTGCATGTTAGTAATTGGCTCAGAACTTGACACAGCACTGGAGAGCCAACCAAACTCTAGCCCACATCCTACAGGATCGCTCGGACTTCTCAGGCCGATGAGATGTGGTCAGAGGGCACAGAACTGAAGACTCGACAGAGGTCTGCAGATCAGGGGAGGTACAGGATGACACTCAGAGACATAGGCCTGGTATCTTGGTATAGACATGAAAAAGTAAATCGAACCCTAGAGAGAAATTTTCTACGGGGGCGGTCTCATTGCTGCACGTACAGCAATAACATGCATGTTTCACCTTTAATGATCCCTATGACATCCACAAGTTATTTTTACAATGGAATTGAAACCATTCAGTAAGACACCAAACACACTTTCCTATTAACCGTTGTTGATGTCACCGGAATAGAATTCGCGGCTAATAATATCTCATGTAGATGGTAATAATATGAGAAGCAGAGGAAGATCAAGTGACAATGACATGGGTCAAGTTCTACGGGATCATCTCCTGCTATGCCTGCGATGGAGCGTGAATCTGTCAGGTGGCATCAAGAACTCTTTGCCTGAGATGTTCATTGACAGGATTTTACCTTTACTTGTATTCCAAACCCCTGGCACACGCCCTGCTCTCCACACTAGAGGGTTAAAATATGAACATGTTAGCCACAGCATATCTATTGATCTCCTCTTCACCAGCAAGCGGCAAGTTCAAGGTCATTCAACCAGGAAATACCAGCGTACTCTTCACCACTTCATTCCAATACCATTTATCAAGGATTTGGCCAACATCCAGAATTTCACAACAAGATATCACAAGGCTTCTAAACAAGTTCTGGGCTGTGGGCAACAACCTTATAATGACTGCCGACTGAGTGACGAGATTCCACTTTCCACACAGAACCTTGACTGAAGAAGGAGACTTGGACTGCCAAGGCTTGGGCTCCAACCAAGGCATAATGCCACATGATTAGGGAAGAAATCGTGAATTGATTGCCGATAAAAGCGAAAGGCCATGGAGCTAAATATGGCTTTCACTTATGTTAGTATTGACATGTCTCATCCTGGTGTCAGTGCTGATCAATTTTTTAGGCCAGGAACCACATTGAAGAATCATAGACCCACAACAGAGTCCAGAGGAGAGTCCAGAGGTGGGGTCCTGATCCTTCTATGATCAGTGTCATCTATGTATGCCAATATTTTTCAACCACTACAATCTATATCAATGTAGTAATTCTAGATCGAAGAAACTCACAGTCACCATGGTAACACAACTGTAAATCACAACAGAATCATGTAAGGTATTCGTGGTGATAGCCCTCGGTGTCATTATGGACTTAGTAACAAATTATTCATCTTCAACATTTAGCAGGGAAAGTGACTCTGGAGAAACCTTCCTGTAATATGGATGCGCAGTACCCCTGGGATTCTAATCTCCCATGAATGCAATGTTTCTATAAATAGGTTCTTAATGAGTTAGCTGCGAGGTGTCTTATCACAACTCATTATCGACCCAACAATCGAATTTCATTAAATGTCAAATGCATTTCAGCTTGAAATTCAAGATGCGGGTACTGCCATTGTTTGTCCAACAATAAGAGAACCGGAGCTGGCATTGACTCACAGTCAGAGAGTCGTAGGTTCAAATCCAGGCCTTTTGCTGTCTCAAGGTCCAACTACAAGAACAACTCCTTGTTACCCACGAGAGCCTAGCGCTTCCAGGTGGACCCCTCCCACGAGAGCCTAGCGCTTCCAGGTGGACCCCTCCCACGAGAGCCTAGCGCTTCCAGGTGGACCCCTCCCACGAGAGCCTAGCGCTTCCAGGTGGACCCCTCCCACGAGAGCCTAGCGCTTCCAGGTGGACCCCTCCCACGAGAGCCTAGCGCTTTAAGATGGACCCCTCCCACGAGAGCCTAGCACTTTAAGATGGACCCCTCCCACGAGAGCCTAGCACTTTAAGATGGACCCCTCCCACGAGAGCCTAGCACTTTAAGATGGACCCCTCCCACGAGAGCCTAGCACTTGAAGATGGACCCCTCCCACGAGAGCCTAGCGCTTTAAGATGGACCCCTCCCACGAGAGCCTTGCACTTTAAGATGGACCCCTCCCACGAGAGCCTAGCGCTTTAAGATGGACCCCTCCCACGAGAGGCTAGCGCTTTAAGATGGACCCCTCCCATTTTTAATCAACGCAATGACCACGTTGTCTTTATACGTGCAATAAATGTGTGACAATCTCCCACAATGCTGAATCGTACTTGACATGTTGCCCATCTTAACGTCACGCATCCTCTCCCAACCTACAGCCATGCTGCGATCGATGAATCAGTCCAGCGTACGAGCCTATTGGATCGATTGATTGGTGGTGTGCATTGCCTGTATTGGCTTCACTAACCAGGCTATTAACCAGGGGTGGCAGCTGCCTGAGTGTAACATGCTATGGCTAACAGGACCACCCACAGAAGCAGATCTGTGAGCGTTGTTTCTCACCATGCAATATTTCTCAAATGACTATTCTAGTGGAGTATGATGACCCTGCTGGTATGACCTAGAGACCAGAGACACATGTCAACACCACCGTGGTACCAGTCACACAGCTGACCAGCACTGGTCTCCTTTGCTTCTGCCATGTCCACAGAATGATACAGAGAGCATGTCAGACTTGTTACCCTGAGCCATGTTCAGTTTCTCAGCAATCCCCACTCATGCAAGCTATTATAGGGTGTTTTCAGGTGACGTCATCACCTGCCATGCTGGAGGGACAGATAAAAGAAAGCAAGCCCAAGTGACCATGACAGCATTTGATTCAGTTAAGTCAGGCATGACAGGTCATTGTTCTGCCCTTCAACATGACTGACTGGCTGTAAAAACACTATGTGTTTTATTAGAGAGAACTTGTATTGTTTCAAGGTTTGTAAAGTCAGTGTAAACTGTTGGTTTTAGCCACACACCACTTCACAAAACAAAACAGCACAGGTGAAGAGACCAGCGGGTATCTTGCTTTGTAGGATTGAACTGGTGCACAAGTATTGAGTCAACCATACATCTACATGTACATCACACTTACAGTTACAGACACAGGCTGGTATTCGATGTATGAAAGCCAAGGTCCACAGAGTCAGAGTGACATGAAATATCAATGTAGGCTCAACTGGGAGAGCCTGATTTCTGAGCATTTCTTAATGGTTCAAACCTCTTCCTTGTCCCAAGCCATTTCAAGCAAGTTCACAGAACAGATGTACCAACCCCCCTTGGAAGACTAGGGTTCGACAGTTGGGGAATGGATGTGCTCTCCCCCTAGACATTCTAGAAGAATTGGGTTGGGACAGTAGGTGCCAACCTCTCCCCCAAGTCTTGGCTTGGGACATGTACGTGCCAACCACTCTGGGAGACTGGTGACATGTACCAGAGGTCTGAGAAAGAGTCCATTTCACTTCGACAGACTAAAAGCATAATCTTTCTTTGTACATACCATTAACAAGCAACATGTCCAGGAACTCTTTGAACATCTCGATAACATAATCTGTACCATCCTCAAGTAAAGAAACGGCCTCCTTGTAGAGGTATTCATGAATATCATCCTTAGCCATGAAAGCACCCCATTCACTCCGGTACAGTACACAGCTCACATGCAAATCAAACTTGCCCAGTGCAGCTACACATGAATCAAGTCAAACTCACACTGCCGACTCACGGCCACCCACATACATGTAACACCTCTCAGCCAGACCAATACTTCTTCACATAGTTATATCAAAACACTAAATTATACATCCCAGAGGTGGCGGGACACCTTCTGATTCGATGCAGGATTTGTCTTAGCAATTGATCCCTTGTATCTGAAATGAATATTTCAGGGAGGTGACCCATGTCAGAGGAAATAGTGTGCATATGATCGGGTGACCTGGAGTTCAACTTTCTTGATTGATTCACAGAAGTCTTTCAGCTTGGCATTATCACCTACACCAACATGGCCAACGGGTTGACAGCAGTACTTAACATGCCATTTTCATCTTCAGCAAGATAGCCCAGGGATTCACGGTCTGCCAGTCATGCAGGCATCTCATTTACACCTATTCTAAAGTCGATACTTCAACTTATCGATTGGTTGGTCAATGCTTACGCGGACAATTGATCACAGAGAGAGTCGCCGTCCTATCACAATCAACACACGAATGGCGAATATGTAACTGGTTCAATAATTCATAGCACCACCTATTGGCAGACAAAGAGGCCCTTTGTACCAGCTTAATTATTATGGATTATCGCATTACGAGGACTAGCGTTGTGTTTCTTAATAAGAAATGAGCTGAGCTGGAAGCATTTAAAATAGTACAACTGTGTGTGCCAATGTGAGGGGAGTAGATGTGTTGGGTGAATGTGACACTTCCAAGCAATTCCCAACACCTGCCAATGAACTCTTCATCAACATTCAATGTACTGCCAAAGCTGTTCAAGCCGACCAAGTGCAAGATACAAACCTTGTATACAAACCAATGCCCAATATTCAATATTCCTTTACACAAATTGCATAGCAAGTGTGGCAAAGGAAGTGTACACATGCAACTTTATGGCTGAAGGTTTGAGTGCCTTTTACTGTCAGTCACATGAATGTCGATTTGCAAGGTGGGTTTCGGCAGTTGTGACTGTGTCGGTCATCACAAGACCGTTCAGCCTTTACTGTGCAATCATCCCAATTTGTAAAAGACATTCAACAATTTTGTGGCATTGCAACCTAAGCTAAAACCCAGAGAAGTAGTACCATGTATTCAATTGATATACATCATTTCATGCCACCAAAATGTCATCGACACTTTCCTCTCTTGTATGTTTTGCACTACTGGGGTTTAGCACAGGCTGCTTACAATAAACAATTAGCAACATTGAGTGACATTTTGAACATAATGATAAGTGACATGCGAAACAAAAGGTGGTTCTGTCTCCTCCAGGCTTGCAGACAGTAATAGGTGACCTTCACCAGCAGAAACTGTGAATCATGCAAGCAAGCGAGAGAAACTCTGTCTAGCAGAGCCTAGAGGGCGGAAACATTCTTCCAATCATTATCAAGCACTAAGCAGCTGATTTCGAGCTAGAGTACATTCATGTATCACTCACAGTAATGTGACAGCCAGCCGTTAGATAACTTGTCAAGTACGGTAAGAAAAGATTTGGGAATTTAGCCTGTTGGGAGGGGCCATTTGAAAATTTGAAAATGTATTCCATGTAGGCATAGGGAGCGCATATTGAACAAGGAATGACTCATGCTCATGATGCAATGTAGAGTGGTCTCATCGATGTGAACAATGCTGTAAGCTCTGCAAGTCCTAGACAGCTTGGAATGGAGCATCTCAAAGTTTCAACATGAATTTGCCATGTCAATCACAGGGGAATGTCTTCCCGAAGACACAATCATATAGACACTTTGAAACGGCCCATTCACTTAGGTATACTTATTCTGCTCAAGTCATGATTGAAGTGAGGTGTTGTAGTGGGGTCTAGAGTGATATGGGTTTGAATCCCTTCTGATCCACTGTTATTTCCACATCACGGGCTGAATCCACATGAGTGACCTCACCAGTTAGGTCACTGCCACAGCATACTCCACCTGGCTATGGTGGTTATCTGGTAATCAGGTCTTGAACTTGCTGGTGTGGTTGGTCCTTTACTCTTATGTTGACACTCAGCAGGTACTGATAGTGAACTACTAGTACTATACCAGCTGGCACCAACTTTGCTGCAGCAGTGACCTAAGTTGAGAACTCCTCTGGTGGAACCAGTATGCTTTGACGTACACAGCAATGGCTTACTCAGTCCGGTCACTAAATGTAGCACTTTGCTACTCTACATGTAGCTCCAATCTTGACTTGAGCAGTAGTTTGGACGCCCCCTGACCCGGACATAGACGATGGAAGAAAGGACAACTTACCCCTCCCTTTACTACTTGAACCTGGCGGGAATCAAGGGAATAAATTTAGCACACATTACAGACGGATCGAGGTAATTGAAATGTGACTGCGTAGTGATTGCGGCTCGATCCATATAGCGCAAAACACATGACGTTTAGCTCCACTGAGTCAAGGTTACATGAACAGGGACAAGGACAAACTTTGTACCGACTGTCTCCAAGTTCTGTATCCTGACACATGTGAGAGAGATCTCCACAGGACCTAATGTGATAGGGAACAAAGTAATGTCATTAGTAATAGATAGTATAACAGCAGGACACAACAGGTGATGTGCAGTGTCCTCGGGACGGCAAACACGTGACCAAGGTCAGCACCAGAATGATGTTGTGTTGGGTGGAACACTGGCGATGTGCCGCCACTTCTGGTTCTATAAGGTACATCCCCCACTGGTTACTGAGGTAACGTTCATGGCCATGTGTTCACCATCCAATACGGCCATTCATGATATCATCTGCACGTCATACAAGGATGCAACTGTAAGGCAATATCAAATCTGAAGAACTAAAAAGATCATTCAACATGAAATGTGTGATGGTACTGAATTACTGGGTGTCAAATTGATAGCTTAAATAGACAGTAATGTTTTCTTGATGACGTGATTGTATGAAAAGCTACCACCTCCTATAGTCAGTCTGCTTCCTGGAGATGCAAGTCATCTTCGAGAGTTAAAACAAAGTTGCTGCTTGGGCCCAAGCTAAACATGCTAAAAGAACCACCTTCAAGTTAGAATTGACCCTCCTCCTCATGCTGCAGAAGACTACATCACAGTTGACAGTGATTAGAGAGAAGATTATAAGACTGAGAGCTTTTATGTTTTCATAAAAAACTATCTCTTATCAATAAATTGTATGCCTCTACCATGACTGAATCTTCGTTGTACAGTGGAGGAGAATCAATCAGCAACGAAGCACACAACTTGTCTTCTAATCGCTGAGCGCAACATAGTATTTTGATGTTAAGTGCATATTCCTTTGTTGTATTATTCAACGGAATGCCATCGGGCAAACATAACATATCACAGATCAATAGAGAGAATCGAATAAAATCAAACGAATCTTATCGACATCCAGAAGGGTTTCGTCATCAAGCTTGCAATCAATAAGACTTGAAGCTGCCAGAGACATATTTTGTACTGATGACAAATCCTAGGCCAACACTTGGCTCCTCACTGTGAAAGACATCTAAAACTGATATAAACTTACATGTCATTGCCTTGGCTGGTCTGAACTTGACATCTGCTTGAATTTTGAAGGAGTTGCCCATAATTATTCCCGACACATTGAAACTTTCAGCAAATTTGATCATGTCTATCTTGCTAAATGTACCGGAATTGCATTGCTGGAATCTTCACTTACTACATGTTCTCATAATCCTCCAGTCCACACATTGTAACACCTCGAACATGAACACAAGTTCACCATTCCAAAACACGCTACAAGTAGAAAGCCAGCCAAATAGCTCCACATCACTCACTGGGAATGCAATTGAAAATTGACATAACTACCCATCCTACTCTCACAAAATAACCATACAGACACATGAGGGGTGGGTGAACAGAAAATCAATCTCATTTCAACGACTGCTTGACTGGATACTTGTCTACATCAATTCACTAAACTATCAACATGTCAATTCTTGGCACTTAAAAGTGTCAATGGCAATGCTAATGAAATCTTCAAGTGGTGCCATCACAGCGTATGTAGGCTACCCCACATCTACTTTACTTTGGTTTGAGAACATTCTCTATATTGAAAACCTTCAACTGGAGACGGGTTTTTGGAACAGGGTATGATTATCATTCGGTTGTGATCGGCAGGACACCAGGTGTGTCCGTAATTAATGAGACGAGGAATGGAGGAGGTTACCTCATATAGATCTAGACGTTACGGAATAAGGAGCTTTCAAACAGCCTTTACAACCAGTGTCAGGGTAGGCCTCAATATACAGACAACCAAACATAACTAACATGATGAATGGCTCAATTATCGTGATCACCTTCACACTGATAGCGCCGTCTTTATCAGTGAGAATTACCTGTACTATTTCCTCCTCCACCGGATGATCAACTAAATGATGAAGCAATCAACTCAGTCAATTGGCAGGGAGCAGGTCTGCCTGGTTCTCTTTTACTCGACCGTTTCATTGATTCACTGGCATCAATGAAACGGTCCCCCTAGCCAACCACCTGTACATAGACCTAAATCATGAAAGGTATGACGATAATGCAGATGGATTACACATGGTTTTCCACTTGAAGCATAACTTGCATCTAACACGCTCATATTGCAAGGCTGCATCTTAAGAACTACTCAGGCAAGCTATTCGAATCCAATCTGTCAGTTATCTTACAGATGGCACGCTCCCAATGCATCAATAGACCTACCAGAGGAAACATTCTCATTAGACTCCGACTCAGACATGTCGGAGCAGCTCATGAGGGTATGCAGAGATGTCAGAGCTTAAACTACAATACACTCTCAGTTCCAAAAACCCTTGGAGACTTCCCCAAGGGGTCACTTAGTTTCACACCTGTACTACTAGAATTTCGAATGTAGTACTGGTGTACTGACTTGTTGGTAAATATGAAGGTTAATTGCCAAGAACTCTGTCCAATGGACACCACAACGATCACGGGACATCCCAATTTCACAAAATGTTTGCAATTTTGGTAGTCACAACCAATTTGCCAAACATTCTCTCAAAGTGAGTGAGATATCGAATACAAATACCTGACACATGATATATCCAATTTAGTTGCATTGAGCAAACAAAACGACGAGACAATGTCCTCATGATTACAACTGTGCCAATAAAGAGACGAATGGTCAAATTAGACATGTTTATTCTGTAGACTGACACAGGCTGCAGCCAATAATATCAATAATCTACTTCACAATATGTGCTGTGTGCTATTGTGATACTCTAACTCCTGTACAGCAAGCACTGACACAATTCCTTAACTTCCTCACTGACTAAACCCCACATCAGTGATGCAGTATACTGATATACGGTAGGCCAAGTCATCTAAACCACGCTGTGATTGAGAGAGCATGGTGACAAGTCTGGCACCCCTCTCTCGCGGGTTATGGGAAGATGACACTGCTCTCCTGCCATGATCTGATTAGAAGATGATTCCTCAGATTGACTTTGAGCCCTCCACGACCAACAGCAATACCTGTACATAGCACACACCTCTTCCAACATGAGTGTAACAGGCAGTAGAGTGACCGAACTAAGTTGATGTTATCCTTATCATGATATGCCTCAATGAAGTCAATATGCAACTTGAAACATCTCACAGATTCAAGACAACCAGGAGAGCCAGTATTGATTTGATTCAACTCTGTTGCTCAAATTGATCTCGTTTTCATCCCCAGTTGTGACAGATACCACTTTCATAATTGAAGTGTAATCACCAAGAGATCCTCCGATGCAAAGATCGTTAGAACGACTTCAGCCGATTAGACGAATCAATCAAGTATGTATTCACTGGCAGAACAGCATTGTGGGTAATGACGTAAACACCACATCAGCAATGGATTCAACCACCTCGCAACACTTACTTTTTTCAGTGGCAATCTCGAAGTGGTGATACAAATTGCTTATGGAATGTTTGAGGCTGATATAATGCCAGCCTCAGCATGACTGTGGCTGGTGGTCAGAAAAGTAGTTTGGCAGTCAACTGGACTTCCCCTCGGCATGGATCACCAACAGGCCACCGATCTTGGTATGTGCCGGACGATTAACTCCAACCACACAACCATGATTCACATGCAACGACCCTTCCAAGTTAAACTCGGAAGAATTGTCTGTTTTGCCAGGCAGTGAAAACCAATCAGAGCACGACACCACAAACTTTCCATCATGATGATCTTGTCAAATCCTGATAGTAGTGAGTGGCCTACATACCGCTTCATCACAGGATGTCATTGTCTGCTATGTACAACACGAGAGAGAATGACTGACCACCAAAAATACTCTAAATATCAAAATTTTGGGAGTCCGATATTTTTGTTCACACTCTGAGACTTTGGGCAAGACAATCAACCACACTTGACTTTTAGCATTATATCAACAAATGACCTCCTACATTGTCTTTTCATTTTGATAAACCTGTACAATCTAATACTGGTATTACAAACCACTTTATCAGCACAGATTTTCTTTATGATTTCCATTAAATCTTCTCTCTCGTCAATTTTTGTTCATTTCATTAAATGTTTAAACATTCTAAGTCTAACTGCGGCTACACTATGCAGCATCTCAGGGTTTGGTGATTATTATCAGCAATAAGGAATCTAGCATGTTTACAACTTGAGGGTCTATTGAAATACTGCTAAAGGGGTACCCCTGCTAAAGCACTTTACACACGACATCAGTACCTGAAACAACAAGATAGACGTGTCACTGCAAACTGAAGAAATGGAGAAAATTAGAGAGACGACTGCTGTAAAATCAGCATGAATTAGAGAAGGTGAGGATGATACTGTAACAAAGACTGAGACTATGAATATCAATATACCTTGCTGATGGTACAAATTACAAACTGACATGTCAGCAGGGCAATACTTGGAGTTGACCACTGCAATCAACCCAGTCGTCCTCAGATTGAAGCTCTTTGAAGAGGCCAGCTTGTGGGTGATGTTGGTCAAGTCCTTGAGTTATTTGGCCACTGATGTCTCTGGTAATTAACCAAATATAACTTAGAAAAAACTGGAACAACATGAAAGATGTCTTCTCTCGCTATTGGCATAGGAGCATGTTGTCTGCAGTGTTCTGAATGAATGACAAGTACAGTTGAGCTAATCCGCTTTCCTTGCTCGTTTTCAGTGAGAAAGACACAACCTTCACCACTACTGTCTATGTTATATGTCTGACCTATTGATGACCGCATGACATACGATACAATCATACTTGCTAAAGGCCTACCACTTTAGTTTAAACGTTAGGCCTACTTACTAAAGAGTCTTCACTTAAAATCAGCAGGCTCAGAGTCAACTTAAAGCACCAAAACTGACCTCCCCAAACCTTCCATGCATATACTGGCATGTACGCGTAGGCCAGGGGTAGTAGGTAATTAGTAATAGGCCTAGATATGCCTACAGTACATGCAATTTTATACGAACAGTACAGTGCTTCTGTACATTCCCTGTACATTTTGTGTACATTTGTTAAAACCACCACCCGAACTCCAGACCATTTTTCTACTCACTTATTGTCTTCATTCCGCCGAAGGATGGCTGTGAACCCGCTTTGCCACCTTCTGCGAAAGATGTAGTCCTTGGTCGCCCACTCATGATGTCTATTTAGTCCTTTCCAATGATAGTTTTGTCATGAACTTCACTGATTACATCTCAGGAATGCGTTGATATCGCCCGATGTCCATAAAAATGAAAATTTTCACCCGAGATACCCTAAGAATATGGCATAAAATTATGGTACTCTGGCCCATAAATTGTCAATTTTTTTGTTTAATCAATACTTCAATATCTTAACTTAAGCCACGATGGCACTTTAATGTAATCAAAACTTCAGTTAGGGTTTTCCAGAGCATATAATTCTGGATATTTTCTCCTGTTTGTTCCGAATTATCGTTTCCAATGGCTGTTCCTACAATGACGAACAATTTCCGAAGCCAATGGAGATTTCGGAAAAGGTCGGAGCAAATGAAATTGCGTTATTTTCCCTCGGAAATTGTCGAAGCTTGATCGGAAATGATCGTAGATCTCCGTGAACGCAGGTTTCCATGACGTCATCAGCACGAATTGCGGTTGCTTCGCTCCCTAACCTTTTCGCCTCCAGTCGTTTCGCTCCAAGTCGAAGTCGTTTCGCTCCCTAGGACTTTGGCATTGAGAAAGGACTCCACGGTGACGTCATTTGCACTTGACGAATGGCTATGCAGTGTAAAATCCCCCACAAAATTGGTGGATACTGAAAGTTTAGGGAAATTGCGTGCCGACGATTCTTTTTCGAGTGATCGTAGTCTGGCAGTTGTTTCAAATCATGCTTTTTCTGATAATATCAAATTTATATTATTGTCATTAATGCAACTCGTACATTGTTACTAATACTTCTATTGAGGTACATAACTGTCATCGAACGATATCGTTTATATTTCACGAAATTCCATCTTATTCTTATTTTCTTGTCCAGGCCTAACGTCGTCCTAGGCCTTATCACATCCACATGAACTGATGTAGACCTATCAGTCGTGCATGTCAGTTATACTAGGCCTATAGGTCTCTGGGCCTAGGCTATGTCTAAATCAACATCAATTATCATGACCTACCATACGTCCAGCGATTTTCAAGATTTCTGAACATCTTTGAGTTTGACCAAACTATTATTCACGTTAGCATGGTTTTAAAGTTAGGCCTAGTATTCGAGGGCCGGCCGATTGCGCTGCAGTATATTTGGGCAAGTCTGAAGAAGCCTGTTTGCCTTGATTTAAAACGTATGTGCTCACATTGCAGATGGCGACTGTGGCGACAGAATGTGGTGAAAAGTTGGAAAAAGATTCATCGTCGCCAGAATTGGACGAGGGAGAACCTCCCATCAAGAGAAGATGTGGCCCTGGCCGTCCAAAAGGGAGCAAAAATCGGTGCATCAGTGATAGTGTAACCAAAGATTTGCCACCAAGATCATGTCGTCGCCAGTCGGTGCCAAATGAAGTGATCATCCCAGCTCCTCCGGCGCGATGTTTGAAGTTTCTGTCGACTGATTGGACGCTGACCGAGAGGCAGAAATTACTATCTGGTCTGAGAATGTGAGTCTTCATCGATCATTCAATTGATCTTGAAGAGGGTCGAGGGGAAGTATGTCAGTTGGAGGATACATACTTTGATTGACAGAAGCCCCCCCTCCCAAACCATGATTTTATAATCATAAATCATACTAATTAGATATTTGTGCTGTCAGCAGGGGTGTGCATGTGTGTTCTGATATAAATTTAAATGATATGAGACCAAAATGGAGCATGGTGGAGATATGAGATGAGAAATGGTATCTTGTCTTGTCAGAGTGTTTGATTTTTTCTCCTTTTTTTTCAGCCACAACTTTAACAATATCGAAGAACTTTCCAAATGTGTTGGGACCAAGTCGGAAGAAGAGGTTATTGTTTTGTCTATAACTATGAAATAACTAAATAAATAGAAATATATGTAATGAATAGAAGAAAAAGTGTAGATATGATGAACAGGAAAGGTTACTATTAAAGAAAAAGACACCGGATCGAACAGCTGTCTCCAACAATAGGCCATCCTCGGTGAGGCAGGACTTACCTGACAAAATACAGTCATGTTGCTAATAAGTTTACATTGTAGGGAAAATGAGTGTTTCCGACAAGCAGGCACTCTAGTGAAGTCTGCAGTTGCGACACAGATCCAGAATCGCCTCTTTGACCCATCGCTTTTTTGTAAACTGTGTGTGTTGTTGTGCTGCAGGTTGAGTGGTTTATTCAAAACCTGAAAATAAGAGAGAGACTGATGTCAAAGGAAGAGGAGTTACCCGGCAAGAATACAGCTCCAATTGAGGTGATGATTTGATTGGCATACATATTCCCTATGTCGAGTCCTTGATTAGAATAAAGCTGCTCCAGGTGTCTAACATGAAGAGAACATCCAGAAGCTCAAGTGTTTCATCTCGTTACTGCAGTCCGTGGCAATGAGTGAAGCAGCTGGTGAATGTGACTGCTTTACTCTACTTTTTAAATGACAATCCCCAGCTGTAGACTTTTGAATGTCTTCAATATGTTCTTTTGCAGCATTGGTTAAAAACGTGTGAAGACATTGTCAGATCCGAGACAGACCATTCGCTCATCTTGGGATCCGTCATGGCTGTGGCAGGGGAGCTTGAACCCCATCATCCACCGTATGATCCAAAAACTCAGCCAGATTACACCAAGATCTATGACTACCTGGCGCGATTGCTGCACAGGGGTCCTGCACCTGAGCTCTCTCCCATTGGTAAGTGGCATCAACCGCCTACTCTCCTGTGTGAGTGGTTAGAGTGGGTGGTAAGCTCTGAGCTATATTCAGTGCAAGTGTGGAGTGTTAATTGGGGTCCAACTGTTGAGGCATCACAAGAGCAGTCAAAACAAGAACGAAGAAGACAACTGCATATAGGCTTCACGTCTTTGTTACTTTCAGATAGTGCCATTGTCCTTGACCTTCTTCAGAACACCGTCGACCTCCTCAGACACACAGACATCCATCGCGAGCAAGAGATGTTGAAGAAGATGTATCTTCATCTCAACAATAAGAAGAATCAGAGATCGGCCGAGCAGAGAAGCACGCTCAATATGAGTGAGTATATTGCACACTGTCTCGAGTTTCACTTTGTATTCCACATGTATTTTAGTACCAAGCCGGACAGCTTCAGCTTTAAAGGACGCGTTGTTCTTATTCTGTGGTGTGTTCTTTCAGGTGCAGAGCCCAATAGTCCTGATGCAGGTGAGGAAGGTCAGCAAGTGGGCACCTCAAGAAACAATCGAGGGGAGACTTCTGCTGGAAATAATACGGATACGCCTAGTACGTCTCGTGAGGAAAGTCCAAGTTCGAACGCAGTAGTTGCTGGACCATGTTCGAGTAGGGATGGGTCAGAAAATAGACTAGATCCGCTGTTAGCAAATATAGACCAATCCCGTCGAGAGTCCAGGACTAGCAGGCCAAGAAAGAGCACTGATGCATCAGGTGGTAAACCAGTGTCGCAGGAATCAACCATGGAGCCTGGTAGTAGTACAGGGAGTCAGTTACAGGGACAGGGAAGGGATGGTAGTACAGGGAGTCAGTTACAGGGACAGGGAAGGGATGGTAGTACAGGGAGTCCGTTACAGGGACAGGGAAGGGATGGTAGTACAGGGAGTCAGTTACAGGGAGAGGGAAGGGATGGTAGTACAGGGAGTCAGTTACAGGGACAGGGAAGGGATGGTAGTACAGGGAGTCAGGGACAGGGACAGGGAAGGGATGGTCCTAAAGCGGGCAAGCTTGTATCTATTAATCCGTTTTCTATCCAGGTGAAATATCTAAAACTCGGTAACATTCAGAAGGAGGATCCAAGGTAAAAAGAACTGCTGTGCAATATCTGGTCGACTCATTTTGTGTTTCCTACACTAAAATTGTCGGGTTCGAAAACGACAGATTGTAACCTTCAAAGTCTGCGCTTTGTCACTTGTGTTCATCAGTGAAAGTACCTGTGATCCAATGTACTGGAAAGTGTGTATCACTAAACCTCACTGCAGGTGGATTGCACAGATCTTAAGACGAGCGTAGATATATAATAATAAAGAAACTTGGTTCAATGTATTTAGCCTCTTGTTTTCCTCTCCTGCCATGCCTGTAGACTGTAGTTCACTCCATGTTGTCAAGCTGTGAATTTGCTGCACCACCAGACTATTTTGTCTCAGTCACAGCCTAAGACACAGTTCTGTCTCAACCTTGGACAAACTCACTCATGCCCTGCTGTGAAATGACCATTCTGTCTCAGTCACAGCATTGGTCCAGGACGTGTATCAGACAAAGACACACTTCTGTCACAACCTTGGACGGACTCGCTCCGTGATGCCTAGCTCGGACCCATGGTGCACTACCTGACCATTCTGTCTCAGTCTCAGTCTGGGACCAGGACATGTATTGGACAAAGACACACTTCTGTCACAACCTTGCACTAACTCTCTCCGTGATGCCTAGCTTGGACCCATGGTGCACTACCTGTCCATTCTGTCTCAGTCTCAGTCTGGGACCAGGACATGTATTGGTCACAGACACACTTCTGTCACAACCTTGGACTAACTCGCTCCATGATGCCTAGCTTGGACCCATGGTGCACTACCTGACCATTCTGTCTTAGTCACAGTCTGGGACCAGGACATGTATTGGACAAAGACACACTTCTGTCACAACCTTGGACTAACTCGCTCCGTGATGCCTAGCTCGGACCCATGGTGCACTACCTGACCATTCTGTCTTAGTCACAGTCTGGGACCAAGACATGTATTGGACAAAGACACACTTCTGTCACAACCTTGCACTAACTCGCTCCGTAATGCCTAGCTCGGACCCTTGGTGCACCACCTGACCATTCTCTCTCAGTCACAGTCTGGGACCAGGACATGTATTGGACAAAGACACACTTATGTCACAACCTTGCACTAACTCGCTCCGTGATGCCTAGCTCGGACCCATGGTGCACTACCTGACCATTCTGTCTTAGTCACAGTCTGGGACCAAGACGTGTATTGGACAAAGACACACTTCTGTCACAACCTTGCACTAACTCGCTCCGTGATGCCTAGCTCGGACCCTTGGTGCACTACCTGACCATTATGTCTCAGTCGCAGTCTGGGATCAGGACATGTATCGGTCAAAGACTTGTGCTCATAACGTGACTGACGATAGCAAATCTCACGGGTGGAGCGGAAATACGCATTATTGCTGATATCATCGGCGCCAACAACTATTTCTTTTGACCCTGCCCGAGTCTTTCAAAACAACTGATTGATTGACTCTGACCCTGCTGCCCTCGATTTTCAAAAAAATTGAAAAAAGGCTATTCAAACGTTAAATTAATTGCAAAGATAATTTTTAATATCACTGAGGTATATGAATACGATATGTTGATAGAAATCTGTACAACTATCGAAATATACGATAACTTGGAACTATTTCGGACAATCACTTTGCCACCTGCGCGACCTTGTCACAATTGCGGCGCGCTCGTTTGCATACCGCGTATACAAGAGGCGAATAAAATCCTCACTACAGCATAAAAGCCTTGACGGTTCAGCGTTAAGAGTGTTTGACTGTGGATCGGCGGTCACGGGTTCGACTCCCGTTGGGTCTGCCGCAGTTTTCTTTTTTTTCTTCTTCCTTATCTTGTTATCTAATCATCCATGTACAGATGACAAATTTTTCATTATTATCATTATCATACCCCGCACCAAAACTTTTCAAACTGCAGCACATACTGATTCCGGGCGTTCGAGTACTACCGAGGATGGTTCGAATCCGCAGCATTCCGTCTCAGTCACAGTCTGGGACCAGGCCATGTATTGGACAAAGACACACTTCTGTCACAACCTTGGACAAACTCGCTCCGGGATGCCTAGCTCGGACCTTGGTGCACTACCTGACCATTCTGTCTCGGTCACAGTCTGGGACCAGGCCATGTATTGATCAAAGACACAATCCGTCACAACCTTGGACTAACTCACTCCGTGATGCCTAGCTCGGACCCTTGGTGCACTACCTGTCCATTCTGTCTCAGTCACAGTCTGGGATCAGGACATGTATTGGTCAAAGTCACACTTCTGTCACAACCTTGGACTAACTCGCTCCGTGATGCCTAGCTCGGACCCTTGGTGCACTACCTGACCATTCTGTCTCAGTCACAGTCTGGGATCAGGACATGTATTGGTCAAAGTCACACTCACTCTGTGATCCCAGCTGCGACGTTTGCTGCCCTGCCTGACCATTCAGTCTTGGTCACAGCCTGGGTCCAGGCCAGACTCTGGCTTCATCTAGCTGCTTCCTGGAAATGTGGACATGGCGACCAAATGCCAGCCACGTTTTGCAGGCCAATGCCTTTATGAAGACAGAACTTTTGTGCAGAGTCAAGGTCTTTTGAGAATCACCAAAGACATGCAGCAAACAATAGTATCTTATATAAAGTCTATTCACGGTCCTCGCTCTATTATACATTATGTACATCATAAATACATTGTTTCGGATACAAGATAAGTAATTTATAACTTCACATGATTTGAGGCCAGTATTTGTCTGAATCACAATCAATGGAAGGCGATCACTCCTCACCTTCAGCACATTCCTTAACACGAGACAAGGGTTGATGTCGTCCTCGGTAACGCACTTTACCACACGACCTCAAACCTCAAGCACGCATAGTTTCATAGATGAATTACTGCAACAGAACATGACAATACAGCTTGAAGAATGCTTGTGTAGCGTCATACTCTAGTGGCAGCAGTCATTTGAAGATTCCTGAAATCGCTGAGGGTGTGTGATGAACAGCGCCACCGATGACGACATGACCAACCCTTTAAGATTCTAAACATGCAAAAAAAATGTTACAATCACCAATATGTCTTGCCAACCTTTAACCTACTGGAAGACACAATCAACCTAATATTTCAGACAGAGACCACTAAAACTGACAGAAAGTGTTTTGAAAGTGCCCCTTCCTCGTCAAAACTAGCCCCCTCTAGATATCCTATCTAGACCTATGTACCCCGATAGCTTTTAAATGACCAACAGATACATGTCATGATGTGACAGATAAACATGTAGTGAACTAAGGAGTAAAAACCAGCTCTTTGAGCCGTAACAATATTCAAAGGGTCACCTCATTTTTGTACGAATTGCATCATTTTGTTCCATGAACATTTTACTAGTACTGTGACTTCTGTACATTATGGCCATGAGGACTCAGGTATTTTGTGATCGGTTAAATTACAGAAATAGTGCAATAAATTAAATAAATATATACAGGTTGTACAGCCATCATAATAGTTATATTCATTTATGAGTTATATTCATCAGTTTATATTCACCGAGGTTGATCAAAGTCTGAAGTATCATCGCCAAACTAGACGTTGCATCATCATAAGTTAGACTTGCTTTTGACAGCCTTGTTAAATCTAAAGGATAACATACTGTCAAAACAGTCAGGAGCCATCAAAGCCTAGCTCTTCATAATATGTTGCCAAAATGGTCTGTAGCAACTGCTCTTCATAATACCCCATCCCACTTGTGATCCACAACTTCAAAACCCACTCCACCTCCGGTACATCCTAAGTAAATCAGGGGTTCACTTCTCTGGCCCTGCACAGTGAACAGAGGTAGTTTTCATATTGAGATTTGACCTCAATAAACAAGCAAACACCTTACTTCTTGAGGCTCAAGTTCAGAGGAGCAGAATTAGAATCATCGTAAGAATCCACAGCAACATCTGCTATTGATTCTTCAGTCCTTGGCGACAAGTCTGGTTTCCTAGGAAACAACAGGTGAGAACCTTTGGCAACAGGTGGTGTGCACTTGTTGCCATAGTAACCTTCATTGTTGTCGGTGTCTTGTTTCCTAGAAACCAAACTCACTTCAGGTGGTTTAGGTTGGTCATGCAAATGGATCTCACCATTACCGTTACCATGGTTACTGGAGTCAAGTTCCTTTTTAACTAAAGTGGACTCGATTGGGGGTTTATCTTTCATGTTCTTAAAAATGGCCCCAGCGTTATATCCATCATCATTATCACTGTTGCTATGGCTACCAGCGTCCTCGTCAACAGGACCTTTCACAGGGTATACAGGCATTTTGAACTTAACCCGCTCCTTTTCTTCCAAGTCGAAAATAACGGTTGGAATCTGCGGCGTAACATTGTTCAATACTTCATCGAGGCCGGATCTATTTTTCAACCTCGTCCCAGAGTGAGGAGTTTTGTAACACGTTTTTTTGTCTCTGCGGTTGTTGTTGTTGGTTCCTGAAATGGCTGTCTCGTAGAGTTTGTAGCAGCAGTAGTCCTTGCCGTGGTCCATGCGTACAGCGTACAGATTCAAGGCGCAGCGAAAGTTTGTCTTCCATCTTTTTGGGTTTGGGGCGTCACCAGGCACATGTTTACCTGGAAGTGGATGAAATCATTTTTGTTTTAATACGAGGACTATAGATGGCATCAATGAGCAGGTTTATAACTCAATGAAGATGTGTATTCATGTTTTGGAGCGGCAGGAGTAAAAAGATAAGTTTATGCGATATCACTGATGGCCATTTTCCACTAATGTTTTTAGCATTTTATGAGATATGCGAAAAGTGCACATTTGTAAGATATAATTTTGAAATGAACGGTGACAGTGCTGGCTCTAAATCGATGTAGAAGTAAAATTAGACCATTTGAGATGCCAGATATGTTAACTTGGCTATGATTGGCTTGTTTTGTGTTTAACTCAGTCCAGGCAAAGAAGCCAATACTTACATGTATGAATCGCCCATCGTTCAAACAGCATACAGTCATCATGCTTCCAGGAGGTAGAGCGACTATGTCGCCAAGGAATCCTTACAATCTTCTCCCTTCTATCGACCCACTGCAAACCAGGGATGTCACCTAGGTCAACCTGCTGCTCGATCCATTCTGGTAACAGCTGTCGCCCACCCCCAGCAGACACTGCACGATATCGCTTGGATTTCTGACGTTCTTGTTGTTTATTCGTATTAAATCCGTAGAATTGCTTGAACTTGTATTCTGGAGCAGCATCTACCTTTCTACGACATGAATACAATCCACGTTCTCCACCAATCTCTACGACTTGCACATTGGAAAATTCTTGTTTAACTTTGATCTGAGAAAGTTGTTTATTCTGAGAAAACGCATTCTTTTCCTGCTTATTTTGTTCATTTTCAGAAATTGGTTGTTGTTGGGACTTGCAGTATTCAGTGGAAACAGCAGCAAGAAGGAAAAGGTTATCGCTGACAGCCTGTGCAGTGTCTTTGCCATGGTTACTGTTGCCATGGTCACTGTCTGCCTGTGGTGTGTCATTGCTGTGGTTCCTGTTGCCATGATTACTGTCATCACCAGATGGTACCAACGATTCATCTATGACCAGATTGCTGTCATCGCTGCTAGATGTTCCATCCACTGAATTGCCTGTTTCAAACTTCGTAGAGTATCCTGCCCCTTCCTTATCAAAATCATCCCCAGTTTTCTTCATTTTTTTTTTTGTCCTAAACTTTGTGAATTCCTCCTGAATGCCTTCCTGAGCAGAGCTTTCCACCTTCCGAATCTTGCTAGCTTTGTCCTGAGTATGTAAAGAGGTCGTTACAACTGGAGAACTGGCCCTGTGACGCTTTCCCAAAATATTTCTGCCCTCTTTTTCGGAATTCTGATCACCCCAACTTCCCAGACTCTTAACTCTCACAGAATTGGGTTCTTTCATGCTTTGAATGAGTGAACTGATAAATGGTGCAAGCCTCGACTGCTGATGTTGAACATCGGCCACAGGTTCTACCGAACCCCGAGACGTCGGCAATGGGTCAACAGCAGCTTCCATGTTGAGCGTTGGTTGGTCAGTGGAACTTTCTTCAGTCATCTTAGGATGATCTTGTTCAGGATTAACGCACCATTCGGCTGCAACTTCAAACTCCATCTCAGAGTCGATGCTGGAGTCAGGCAGTTGACCTTGTGAATTCTGACTGGTTCGTTCTTCAGATTCAGAACCTAACTCCACATCGACTGCTGAAATGGAGTCCATGCCACACTGTCGCAATTTCGTTTTACATCGGTCATCATCTTCCCGAGAGTCGACTGAAAAAGTGGCGAGAACCTTCACATTGTACGTCATGTCAGTTTCTTGATCAAAGTGTCCAAGGATACTGCCAGGTCTTTTCTGGCACGGTGAATCGGCAGCATTATTTTCTGAGGCTTGGTGTTTGTTGTTGGGTCCCATATGGAGTAAGTTTTCTACATGTGTAAGTACCGTGACACCATTAATTGAAGCGTTTTTTGCCACCTGACTTTCTGATTTTGTTTGGCTCAAGATTTTTGAATTTTCTGATCCATTTGAACAGGAACAGGAGTATTCTGAACAGGGGCAAGTTGTAAGTAAAATGGTTGAGGTGCTAGACCCGTTCAGAGATCCCTCCGTCATATCAGCATCATTGCCATGTTGCACGTTCTCAATATCTGAAGGTGGGCAGACGGTCAGGCCCCCAGCTAAACTGGTTTCATCTTGTCCTGGGACAGTGCAAAAGTGGCAATCAGAAGCAACAGTTGATACACTGTCACCATGGCTACGACCTTTACTCATATCAAGGTCAACTTCAGTTAGCGCAGAAACTTCATAATCCAAGTTGTCACTTTCTACGAGAGTAACTTCTGTATTCTTTGAATCAAAATGTTCAGTCAATACCGTTCCATTTTGTCTGTCCTGTTTTTCATCTTGTGATTTTCCTTCTGTGTCAGTTTCACCAGCAGCAGCTGTACTATCCTGATGTTGAACGAGTTCATAGTCCTGAGAGTCTCCCTGATTCAATGTAGGGGCAGTCATATTTTCTTTGACTGCGCCATTTTCCGATTCACGCGTCGAATTCTGTGCACTTGTCTCACCCTTGTAACGAATACTGTGCATCGACTGGAGAAAATGATTGACGACGTCAACGCCCGAGTCTTTAGCCACCTCAAGTTCATTCCCTGATGGTTCGAGGTGACCCCTGCTCGCATCCACATGTACTTTACTATCAAAACGAACAGTAGGCTCGTGACTCGACCCACCAATATTCTGGTAAGTTTCATGGTGGTATTGGGTCCGATACCTAACAACCTCAGATTCATGTTTATTGACACGCAAGTCTATGGCAGATTCGCACGGCGATAGACGCAAGTCCACAGCACGTTGTTCATAACGCGGTTTTGGCAATTCTTTGAGTTCAGATTCAACTCGAGGCTTAGTGACCACAAGATTCAGCGGCTGGTCACTTCCTTCCTCTGTTGAGTCTGCAGCACAGACGATACGACCATCTGTACCAGAGGTAGTCATAGCGTGGAAGTCTCCAGCGCGGGCCCCGTTCCCTGGGTTAGGGGCCAACACTCCCCCAGCTAATGGCAGCGGAGTGATACCCAATAATTGAACATTGTATGCAGGCTCTGATGGTTCGAATGTCCTCCTGTAGGGGGAGCCTATTGGCGTTAAAAGCGACTCGCGATCATATGGTATTTGCCTCACTGGTTCTGCTAGTTCGAAGTTTCTCCTCAAGGGAGAGTGATGAGGTGAAGGTAATGTCTCGAGACCCTGAGGAATGGGTACATGGCCAGTAACATGGGGAGCCATGTTGTAGAAACCACGAATTTCAGCCTCACATGGTCGTTGCTGCTCAGGGGTCAAGGGTATGAATCTCCTCTTCTTGGGTGAGTAGCAGATGTGTGGCGTCACCTGGGGAGTGGCCTTTCTTGCCCCGCTTGGTGAACTCTGACAATTAGTTTTTGCCAGCATGATGATTCTGTTGTCAGGTGATTCCTGTAAACTACTTGACGTACTGTACCCATCATCCTTGCTTCTGGAGGGCGAGATATCCGAGGGTTGGGATTTTTCAGCCGGACGTGTAACCGTGGCAGACGGATGTGACGTCTGCTTCATCCTTGGGATCTCTGGAGAGGCTGGCATCATTATGGGAACAAACGGCTTTGGGAAGTTAGGCGGCGCAGGGTTAATGACATTTCTTTTCATTGTATTGGGAAGCTGGATATTATACTGCAAGTTTCTTGAAGTCTGAACCGAGCTGAATGACCATGGCATATTTGGTGGAAGCTGAGGATCTATCGACATCGCTCTGGGCAGCTCCATGGCCAAGGCAGACGGCGCGATTGGTCTCTTTTCCGGGCTCTCCAGTTGCCATGGCATTCCTGGAGGAAGAAGGCAGCCAATATTGGTTAACATGGGTTGAAGGACCTCAGGTGACACCATTGGTCGTTCAGCCATCTTTCTTGGACTGCCAACACTTTGAGGTGACTTCATACTTTGTTTCCCAGGCGACTCTAAACTCGATGGGTAGTTTGGTGGCAGGTGGGACCCAGCCTCGACTTGCAATGGTGCACCATGTTGTAATGAACTTGAACTGGCGACGGACTCTGTTCGAGGCGAACTACAGACATAATCTGATGAAGGTTTCGGCACAAGCGAAGCGTCTTTCTTCTCAGAAGTATTCAAAAACAGAGGCATATTAGGTGGAAGTAAGGAGTCAGAATTTAGCCATGATTTACGTTTTTCATCAATCCCTGTCGACATCATGACATCTGTTTCAATTGTATTTCGGTGGTGTGCACCACTTGCCGATGGTTGTGAAAGGTTCGTTCGTGTACTACCGCTAGTGTCAGTCTTTTTCAACGGGATCTCAGCTTTGAATTCAGCGATTTTTTCAGCAAAACTTGGTGATGTCGGTTTGGAGCCACTCTTGGGATCCTTTCCGGGAGAAGGCAATGATCGCGGTGAAGGCGATGATTGCGTTTCAAACTTGGCATCTGCCACCGATGATGACGTGGAACTTGACGACCTTGACTGCATGGCGGCCCACGCCACTCTCAACTCGGATGGCGATGGTACACCTGGGCTCATAGGAGATCTGCTACACAACAGCGCCTTGATAGCAGAATGTGGCGCTACCGATGAAGGCAGTGGCTCCATCTTTGGCTCACTGTATGAACACAAGAAAGTTCTCCTCTCAGGTACGCTCAGGAATCGTTTGATATCGTTACGGGTCACAATATCAACTGCTGGATCAATATGCGATGCCCGGGTAGTCTTCATGAGGCCTTTGATAAAGTCGTGCGGTACAATCATCTGATTCGCTGGCGCATCGACTTTTCTCGCACAAAACGTATTCCCGCCTGTGTAGTGAGAACCAAGTGTGAATTCAAACTGTTGAGGTGGATCCATGCCGTGCTCAATAGGTGGCACCACCATCGGAACATCACGTTTCTCCTGTTTGGCTTGCTGTTTCCGTGGAGTATTCGCAGGTCGAGGTTGAGAGGGAGTATTCCTAGGCCGAGGGTTGGTATTTCTTGGTTGTGCAGACGTGCTTTTTGGGCGAGTGGATGAGCTTCTTGCTGGAGCAGACGCATGTTTTATAACTCGATTTATGTGCGATTTTTCTGGCTTATCAAGTTTTTTCAGCACTTTTTTCTGAACTTGATGAGCAGCGTGCGACTGAGGCATGCCCACAGGTAGTTTCTGCCCTGCTCCTTGTTTGCTGGCTACTGCAGGATTTGACGATTGAGCATGTGGCAGTGCTGGGTTGCTGTCTGGTTTCCCGGTTTGGTTCATGCAGATTACACTACCACCACAGGTATTAAAGCTGTCGTATTTCAAGAACGAACATGGTGCGTTCCCCAACGGTGACGGTGGTTTAAATCCACCAGATGTAACACTCTGAGCCACAGGCCCTGTACCAGGCAAGAGCTTTTCGTCCAAGCTATTTTCTCCAGTAAGAACAGGCGGTCTCCATAAGACTTTTGCTAACGGAATCGGAGCTGGTTTCGTTGGCTTTTTGAAAACCTTTTCATCCAAATTGCCAAACAATACTGAAGGATCGGGCAACTCGGAAAGTTTGAAAGTTTCTTGCCACTCCTTTTCAACCTTGTGTTTGTCTGGCTTGTTGTTACTATGGTTACCAAACAAACCTGACAACTCTGTCGGATTTTTTTCCGACCAAACATCACTAATAACAGGCAAACCGGATACATCCGGCTTGTTTGAATTATCACAGTGCTTTTTAATGCCCTTGTTGTCCTCACTTAGCAGGCCATCAGGCAACCCAGGAAGCCGGGCAGGACGTTTACCAAGAAGGGTTTTGATATTGGCATTTTCATCCTTGATTTTGTTATACTTCCCTGTTTCTGACCCCTGGTGACTGGAGTCTGATTGGCTAAGGTAGTCTTTGACCCCTTCTGACCCCTGGATACTGGAACCGGATTGGTCAAGGTCATTGCTGACCTCTTCTGACCCCTGAGTACTGTCATTTGATTCGCTGTCCTCCTCAGCCTTCACTAAAACAAGTTCATCTGATTTTTCCTCCATTTTTAGTTAGACCGCAACTTCTAATTCATCTCTTGTTGCATTCCTGTGTTTTCATCGTATTTCCATGGCGACCTTGGTCAATTTGTTGAAGTCTGCAACAGAAAAAAGTCACATTACTCATTTCCTTTAATGCCAACAAAAAACAGATAGGATTCATGTATGTTTCCTACTTCTGGCTGGAACTAGGTCACAGACTGTGACAGCAGATCATACAGAAACCAATACAGCCAGCTTATGACAGAACATTTCTGACCCTGCTACATTTGGGAGTCATTTTCATAAGACAATAACCATGTCATGTGACATCACATGCTTCAACAGGGCAATCCAATGATGCAATGAAATGGCTGTAAAATGTGCGAAAAATCTTACTCAACGATGATTTTATGGATCTTGCCAGATAGGATTGATTAAATATGGGAAGTTAGATTTGTACCAGTACCTGATTAACGATTGCCACTCTTTCCCTTATTTGAGGATACCAGGAAAAATTGAGAAGCATTTCTCAACAGAAAGGGGTTAACAGTAAAACTTGATATTTTTCTGTTTGAGGGACTGTACGTGCTAGGTCGAATATTGAGATTATTCATATTCCATATTCATTCAACTCACAAAGGAAGACATTTATATCAAAGTTATAGGTATGAAGTGGAGGAGATTCTTGAATGCCACACCAAACAAATTACAATGACACAATGGCCTGACCCAGATAATCTGGCAAATGTCCAGAGTCACTTAAAGTGCTCAATGATAACAATCACTATCGGCATGGCCCAGAATACTGATCATTTACTCCTGTGATGACTTTGAATGACCGTCTATGACAAGTTGAATGACCCCTACAGGTTGAATGACCCCTACAGGTTGAATGACTGCCAATGAGTTGATAGGCAGAAATTAGAAAAAAAATGTCCAGCTTTTGTAACCGTGGTTATCCATGCATATTTTGATATAGGAAGAGCGAAGTCTTGTATGTGCATGTGTAACTGGATACAAAAATTTGAATCATCTTGAACTAAAGGAGTACAATTCCAGCTGGACTCAAGGTGTAGTCACAGCTTCCTTGTCTCCTTGTCCAAGACACTTAACTCTACAACCAAACTAGAATAGAAATGCTCTGCTCGTGCTTAACAAGTTCAAGTGCCTCTTAGTCTTAAGTCCTATCACCTGATTTAAACTATATTGGTGGGAGCAATCAAGATATTGATTCTGGCAGGAATCAAGGTGTATTGACAAAGCTCTGAAGGTGAAACAAGGTCATAGATCAACCTCATTATATTGAGTGGTGTTTTAAGTGGTTGTTCATACCAGATACATCACGTTTGGGGAGGGGAGTCTTCATTTATGACAAACTAGAATGTTCTAGGTTTGGCCAACTGCAATGGCTCATACAAGAGTCATGGGGTGGCTTTTTTTAATAACGATCTTTGAATCATTATCATGTTTTAATCATGGCTTAGAAAGCACAGGTAATTTGGCCTAGAGTACCTCTGGTTTGAACCTAAGCAGACGTCCAACACGCTTGCCTGAGAGAAGAGGTGAATGGACCAACCAAGAGGGGAGAGGGACAGAGGTTACTCAGCCCCTTGGACAGTAAACGATTAAAAACATGTTTTTGATGAAAACCTCAGAAAGTCTATTTGCAGAATACCTGCATCCTGGTTGAGCCACCTTTTCTCAAATTACTGATCTGTTAGTGCTCTTTATTACTCACCCCCCTCAGGCAGGTGTCTCAGACATGATCCTGAACTGAAGAAAGGAAAAGGAAGGCCGAGACCAAGGCCCAAGGTCTGTGCCACTGCCACGCCAATGTATGCAAATGGCGCTACGCATTCACTGTTGAGAGGTGAAATGAAGTCATGGCAGACATTTGTGAAGAAGATTAATTTGAAGAGATAACTGCAACGTAATGGTAATCAATACTTTACAATCCCTGGCCTATTCGTAAGTATACCGGTACACCGTATAGTCAATAGTGACAAAAGTGTGGAGCCCGAGCCCGAGGGCCAAGGGCAGTGAGGCAATAGTCAGTAGTGTCAGTATGACTATGAGTAGACAGTAGTGACTGGTGTCAGTAGCAGTACTAGTGTGTAGGTAGTGTAGTATTATTTGATGCCCAAGGTCCGAAACTAAAAGGACCAGAAAGAATTAAAAAGTCTGATTTTCAGAATATTTATCTAATTCTGCTCAACAAACTTTCAAAGAAAAGATTTGCGTTAATCTATTTCTGTGTACACCATGCACATACAATGCATTCAGCTATGGTATGCAAACTCGATCAGACCACGATGACCCCAAAACGAAACTGAAAGTAGGCCGTAAAAACCGTCCATTTTCTCAGCAAATATGGTGAAGATCACCTGAACAACGCATCAAACTTAAAGCTAAAGAACACTCTTTTCGTTTGTCATACCTGTAATTGTGAATATCGATAGTCCTATGTTGTTTTTTTCGCCGCAAATTATTGGAATATCGAGACGGAAACCATGCCAAATTGAAAACGAAATTAGGTCAGGGTGACGTGTCTTATGACGGGCTGGCTAAAATTGTTTCTAAAATCACCCGATGTGACAATTTTTTCTTCTTAATTTACCTTTCTTTGCGAGTCATTTTTCAGAATTTCAAAACATTGAGCATATAAATCAAGGTAATGATTTTATCGAATATTTCTACTTCTAGATTTACATTTCGAATAGACTCTTTCATCAGTCTCCGCCATTCGCTCATTGCAGAGACTGGTACTTAACGGCAATTCACTCGTCATGAACTCGATTTGGGGGCGTAAGCTTCCGGTGACCGGTCAAGTGTTTTCCAGTAGGTTGGGAAACCTCGATCCAGGTGAATAACCTGCAATACCAGAAAGCTCGGTATGACAATCCATTCACTGAAAATGTATGGCCCGCCTAGGGTAAATCAACGAGGCTTCCTCGACCCTCCACTGCGGGGCGGATAGGGTCGAGGTTACCTGTACTACATTTCGAATAATATGTAAAGTCAAGGACTTAGTGAGCCCCCCTTTAGGTCGGGGGAGCTCCCCCGAACCCCCCTACGAGCATATGTTAAGTGCAAGCTCTAACAACTACAGCTGTTACAATGGGGGGACACCCCCAAACCCCCCTCCGTCGACATAGGTTTTTACCAGTGCGTTGGGGGGAAGCTCCCCCCAAACCCCCCCGGTGGACAGTCAACTAGCCCTTCTGTGTCATACTGCTGGAGGGGGGGGTGCGATGGGACCATCCATATAGTAATTATAGTTCCTTCCGACACATTTTTGTTTTGGTAATGTAATACATTGTGATTGTCCTTATTCACGGGAATCGGGCGTTTCCAGTGATATACGACACTTAAATGGATTGTCCTCATGCATTCACTTTGGAAACGCATTTTAAAATAGATGTTACGTCCTGTTAATGGGGCACGTCATCATCGCGTACATTTGGGAAAAACTCCCTAACGAGACCGGAGCAGACGGCTGAAAGTAGTTTAATTATTGGCCGCTAGGGTACAGAATGTACGTCGCTCACCCGAATTTTTCACGCAACTATAGCTAAATAGAGCTAGTTCTAGTTTGTGATTCAATTTGATACTTCAGATTTGGGCAGTAGACCAATATAACTTAGTCGTCAGTGTGGTTTTAAGCTGGAAAAACGTATTTGTTTTTCTTAAAGTGCCTTTTTTGGACGGGTGTGTGCGATTGTTTTGTTTTTATGTCACGTGACCTCGATCATGTCGACACAAAATTGAAATAAACCACCCTTTTCTGTCATTATTTAGGACGGATATTTCTCTAATAAAAATATCAATATAATTGGCCAATTTCTTAGGCATATGTAGCGAATTCCCATGAAGATTTAAATTAGATGTTCTCGTAACCTGTTACAACTGGTCTGATTTATAATTCAGCGCTACAACTGGTCTGATTTATTTATTCAGCGCCATTTTGAAAAACCAAAAAAAATTGTTTGTTGGATATACAATAATTACTCTCTTTATTTCACTTCATTTACATTATATACTCCCGCACACACGTGTATCTTAAGAGCCCCTCCTAAAGGGGGTCTTAGTAGTACGTATTGCCAAGTCATGAGGGCAGCACCATAGGCCTACAGGACGAAAATTGGGTGTCTTCAAATTGGCCACAGGCCAATAAGGCACAACCAAGGTGTCTTCGGTGACGGAAAATATGATGGGACTTCATTTTTCAGCAATGAAACACAACAGATAGCCTTGTCCAGAGCTAGACCAGTTAATGCTGAATAGATGAAGAATTCTGTCCCGAGGGTGGCCAATGCCTGATGTCGTTACCGAGTGCAGTACCTGCCTGGTTTTCTGCGGAAGTTGGTTGTTTAAGATCAGGTGTCTTCGATCATATTGCTATTTCGTTGAATTGTTTAGAATGAGCTTCGCACGAATCGTCTCCCTTGGTCCTTCACAGTTTCCCGAAAAATGCCTGGGAATTCAACATTGGGTTCTGAAGTGAATTGTCCATTTCCAAGCCAGTTTAGGGCCTGGGTTCATACACTTTGGACGCAGTGGACCAGCCTCGTCCCTTACCCTAACAAACCAAGTAGGATGACGCAATGGACTGCCCCAAGAATCTCGGTTAATATTGCTCCGGAGCAGTGAACTTCTTATCACACTTGGCCTCAGGTCTCCTGCTACAGTAGATTGGTCTTCTATTGTGACTGGTCTCCCAGATCCTCTTTGTCAAGTGACGCATGCAGACAACCACGGCAAAGTCAATCGCCTTTTGGGATATCAGGAGTTTTCAATACGTTCATGACAAAAGACTGAACATCTTGTTCAGAGGTAGTGAGGTCCTCGATACACCAAGATTAACGCCTATCTCAGTGTTCGACCTCCCGATAACAAAGTCAACAATAAGATAGGCGTTCACATGGACGTTTTGTGGGCTTTGCAAAAACTCCTCTAGTATTGAAAAGACGTCGAAACCTCAATCAAGTCTCAACTGAATGTCAATCCCAGAACCTGTGAATGAATCTACTACTCTTACACACAACTCAATGTATTGCACTTCATTTATTGGAAAATACTTAGAAATCTAAGAGGAACTGAACATATTCGGATAGGCTCTGTCCACATGAGGACAGTTAACAGTACTGTTACACTGGCAGTCACTATACAGCCAACAACACAACTCCCGTCAATCTACAGATGAGTATACACAACTCCCGTCAATCTACAGATGAGTATACACAACTCCCGTCAATCTACAGATGAGTATACACAACTCCCGTCAATCTACAGATTAGTATACACAACTCCCGTCAATCTACAGATGAGTATACACAACTCCCGTCAATCTACAGATTAGTTTACACAACTCCCGTCAATCTACAGATGAGTATACACAACTCCCGTCAATCTACAGATTAGTATACACAACTCTGGCAGTTTGAATTATTGTGGACACCACAAACAAGCTGCATAATGCTAGAAAAACATCTGACAACATGATTACAATACATCAACTCTTCTGACGGAAGACGGGCTGCCATCAGAAAACAGTAAAATCAGTAATAATGCAGACATCAAACATGAGACAGGGGTTGCTCCAGGCTCAAAATATCAATAAGTCATGTCGTTTCATTACAAAATACATTTTCTGAAGTGTAAACTAAATGAAGTTTCATTTCACTACATTCTGAGTACCATTAAGGTTAATGTTCTTGTCAGTATCCTTTATAGTTCATGGAATGTCAAACAAATGTAACATTGGAGGAAGCCTGTTACAAGTAAGTACGTCTTTAACATCATCACAGGAGTACCAAGAGGTTGCAGTCTCTGTATACTCTAGTACAGGACTGAAAATGTTGACGAAGAAATGAACATTTTATACTTTACTCTTCTGGGGAGGGAGCGACTCTTGAAAGAAAAGCACCCTCTGTACTCGGGTGCTTTTGCTGAATGACCGACCATTAACAGAATCACTGTCTCAAACTCTCTTTAATGGTGAATGCCTAATACAATCATACAACACCTAGGATATCTCCTGTTTCAAAGTGTAAAAGATACACAATTTCAGTCAAAAGGTTGGGGACAACGACTTAGAGGTCAAGGTCAGCTAGAATGGTCAAGAACAACTACAAATCCATGACATCATCATAAGTAGCTAGCACATCAGATTCTGGATGGAATTCTTTCATCGTCGGGTCCTCATGCCCGGTCTGATGTGCAAACAACATGGCAGCTGTAGCCGAGAAGAACGTACAACCGTACTCAACACAAACAAAGGTCCGACTCGGCTTATTGAGAAAGCGGTTTTTCTCATTCACGAGGACACACTTCTCATCAGGATGATGCTGTTTGTGGTGATGCTGAATTTGGGCGATGACAGCAATGTTTACATTGTCAACAGAGAAGTTATCACAATAATGGCACTTATGGACGTCGGGGATACTCAGGTGGGCATTCTGGGAGTCTTTTGCTACTCTAGAGCACGGTGAGGCCTTGAGCGGCGATGCTGTTTTGCCGGACTGCGGTGACGAGTAAAGGGAATAGTCACTGGTGGAATCTGAGACTGGTTGATCCATATCGGAGAATGACTGATTGGCTGTGACCGGTTCAGGCAGTGGTATCTTCCCACAGTCAGAGTCTTTATGATGAACCATGTTCTCATACTTGTAAGTTTTGTAATCACATTTCGGTTTTAAACAGATAAATATTGACGACTTCTTGCGCTGATGACGCGCATAGACATCAGTGGCAAAAACTTTGGGTTCGTCAGCGTGTTTCTCCGTCAGGTGATTTTTCATATTTGGCACGTTCTTATCATGGAAAAGACAATGGCCACATTTCAAATTCCATTTGAAATCGGTGGAAACTTTATCCGCCTTATCACTCACAACAACTGATGAGCCTTTCTTAGTAGGACTTTCCTTTTTGACCATGGCCTCCTTTTTCACAGACACAATCTTGATGAGAGGGATTAGTTTGTCACTTTTCTTTGGCGAAAGTACCACTGCTTCATCAGGTATCTCAGGAGCAAATGGTGCAAGCAGTACAGACCCAGGCCTTGCTGCAGGAACCGACACTGTAGCTGGTGCAGAAGGGGATGCCTCTAACTCTGGGCTGCCTTCCGTCAGTTTTTGACCCTTTCGAACAAACTTTTTCTTTTTCTTCGGTTCCAATTCCTCCGTTATACCGGCCAAATGTCCCTCGTTATAGTTCACTTGTTTCCTCTTCCTGACCTTTGTCGGGCCGACTAATTCAGAGAAAATGTTTTCAGAGAAGGCAGAGGCAGAACTAGTGGCATCATCATCATAAGTCATGTCGGAACCAACTTCACTTTGGTCAGGCAGATCAAATGAACCTGCTGGTGAGAGTGGCGTCTGCTCAGTCACACCAGGAGCAGAAACTACACCAGGAGCTAACACCACAACAGGAGCTGACACGACAACAGGAGCTGACACCACCCCAGGAGCAGACTCCACAACAGAAGCAGCTGGCAGAACTTCACGGCGTTTCTTTGGCAACCGTTCTGTTTTTGCTTTTGTTGTTAACGACTTGACCACTTCTTCTTGTACGACATGGTTTGGAAACTTCTCGTAGTGCGCCACCAAGTCTTTCATTATCATACAATAAAAGTCACATTCGCGCAGCATGCAAAACTGGACATATTTCCGTTGACGGTTATACTGCGCCTTCAAGTCGATACTGACGAGGTTCTCCGTTGGGTGAAAATGCATTATATGAATCTTCAACGGTAAAACGTGATCATTTGCTTCATCGCAGTACATACATTTATATCCTGTAGGCATTCCAGTATAATTGGAGACAAACTTCTTTACATATCGGCGCTTTTTTGGAGATGCAGGTTTCTTTTTGGGTAGTGCAGCTTTGACTGAGCCTATGAAATTATTTATGGCTTCATCAAATAGTTTACTTTCCTCCTCGGCGGGTATCTCATCAAGATCGGGTATCTGATCAGGTGACATGAGGCCCTCTGGTGGCAGATAAGGAACTTCCTCACTCGTTCCATCATCAGGCAGCGTCTCAGATTCAGTTTCTTGTTCAGCATTCATATCTTCATGACCACCTGTGTCTCCTTTTGGAGCCTCCTCCACTTTGTTTTCCTCCCCATTGCTATCCTCATCTACCTTATCTGATGACAATTCTTCATCAGGCTTCCTATCATCTTCCTCAAGTCTCTCTTTATCACGCCCGGAAATACTCTCATCATCATGGTAACTGGCCGCCGTATCCACCCCACCAACGGAACACCGCTCGTCCTCAACATCCTCAAATAAACGGATCCCCCGATCATCCACAGATTCTGACACATGACTGCCAATGCTCTCAGACTCCAAATCTTCACTATCTGACTCTGCACTTGCCCGCTGCACAACCAAGTTGCTACTCTTCCCAATATTATCCAACCAAGTATCAAGATCATTCTTTTCAGGCTCTTCTTCAGACCCCTGCACATCTGGTTCTATATATAGATCAGGCATTGGAGATGACCTTGAACTTGAAAGTGATTGTGACTTTGGGTCTGATTTCTTATCAGCAAGGTCAATATTTTTCAGTAAAGGCATTTCACTATCAGAATCAGACTGGGACGATTTTTCATCTTCATTTTCACCATTTGAATCAGAATGAGCTTCTATATCCTCTAGTGTCCTTCTCCTGTCATCTTCCTTGCTATTCCAAGTGTCTTGGTTCAACGGTGGCGTTTTATCCTGCAACTCTTCTGGTTCCGGAGACTTGAAAGGTTCAGTGAAACTACGAGGACTGAACATGTCGCTGACTGAAGAGCCCTCTATACTCGCTCCAAGAGACTTCAACTGATTTATCGTAGATTCAACATTCAAGGTCATGCTGTCCGCATCGGAGTTTTTTTCTGCATCCGAAGCGTTATCATCAGCAGATGGCATATCTACATCGATTGGTTCATCTTCTTGAGATTCAGCGCCATCCTCAGGCAGATATTTTAACTGTTTGTCCTTTTCAGCGTCTTTTTCTAATTCATGGACAGATTCATCTTTGTTGGCCACTCTTTCAGGCTCATCGACTGATTCATCCTCCTTTTCAGGTTCATGGACTGATTCATCCTTCTCTGATTGAGGCACTGATTCAGCATCTGAGATTCCCCCCTCAACGACAGACTCTAACTTCTCTTTATCAACTCCAGGTGTCACTTCAATAGGTTCACTGGCTTTCTCTAAAGGCAAGTCATCGAGGGCTGATTGAGAGTTACTCTCATCACCACTCTTGTTAATTGTAATCTGGAAATCTTCGTCTTCTGTATCTCCAGCATCATTAAAAAGTCCGGCCTCATCCAAATTGCTGTCATCCATCTCATCCCTGTCTTTTTCCGACTCATCATCGCTACTAACCAATTTCCTGACTTTCCGCTTCTTTGGCCGCAGATTCATTGTGCTTGTTTTTGCTTGCCTTGGGAAACGGCACGACCTGGTACCGGAATCATCAGCATCACTATTAGCATCCGCATCTGCATCTTTGTCTTCTTCTTGATCAGATTCAGAGTCATCACTACTGATCACTTCCAGGACTCTTCGCCTCTTACATTTTGGACCCCAGGTCCGGGATTTTTTACGAGAAGAAGCAACAGCTTTGGTGTTTGGTACGTATCTCTTAACCGGGGAAGAAGCAGACTCAGTTTCGGAGTCTATGGTTGCCTTGGGTGATGAGGTATCTTTTTGTTCCTCCTCCTCCGTGTCATCTTCCTCTGGCTTCTCCACCAGTGGATCCTCCGATGGTGGGATGCAGTGCTCGCTATGCGCAACCAGCTCATCATAAACGGTCGTTGAGTACAAACAGCTGCGGTTACTGCACATAAAGATAAGGTCCTGGTTTTCTGTGTCGGCGTTCTGCATGAGATTCACGGCAATCAACTCTCGTCCCCGATGTTCAATGAGAATGTGAACTTTCAAACAGTACAAATCCGCATTTGAGAAATCACAATGATTACATTGGTATCCATGAGGGACACTACAGTCATCCTCCTCCTGTGAGTTGTGCATTAACGCTGACTCGATATCTGTGGAAGGATCCGGATGTTCAGAAGCAATGTGTTCAACAATATCCTCCATTGTACTGCTTGTGTAATCACAGAATGGACAGTTACTGATTTCATCCCCTTGGAAACTGATGCTGATACACTGACCGACACGCTTCCCAGGATGAGACACCACAGTGTGGCTGAATATAACTTTCCTGACCGTTGATTCATGAGGACAATATGGACATCGATACCAGCGCTTCCCATTATGTTTATATAAATGTTGTTGAATATCTTTACGGTCTGATGTCGTATATGTGCAGAAGTTACAAGAGAATTTAGGGAGGGCACGAGTGTAGACAACCTTGCAGTAATTCTCAATGGGGACATACACATGGCCTGGCTCACTGGGTTTGTTGCTTACAACCTCTTCTACAGCTCCAGAAGGAGCCAGTCGTACGGTTCGAGGAGCCGAGGTACATGTAGACGTAGGAACAACCCTAGCTTGTACAATCCGTTTGCCATTGCTGTCAATCGAGTGATAGACAACCTTGGTCATCCTTGGCCCAACACTAAAACTAGGTGTAGTCACTGACGATGTGGTACCTGGCAAAGTTCTCATCACAACGATTGGCGGTGGATTTCCGGAAGTGGAGAGCTGAGATCCCGTTGGGACTATCCGCACAGAAGGCTGAGATCCATGAGATGTTTGGAACTGGCGTAATAATGATGTAGCGGCACCAATTGTAACTGGAGTTTGATTTCGTCCAGAGATGATCAACGTTGGCTGGTTGGCACTCGAGACGTTCGCAGAACCAATGGAGGACACGACAGAGCCAAGTACTACCCTAGGTGCACTTCTATTTGTACGGTTGATTTGTTGAAGTAAAGCTTGTGAAAGGGTTGTTACAGAAGTTGATGAAGATGTCACTGAGGAAACAGCTATTACATTACGATGTGGTGCTGATGAAGTGGAAGCCTTTGAAACAGAGTCTTGCGCGTCAGATTTTTCTTTCTTGATTGTTGACGGGTCAACTGGCAGCGACTTGTTGTTATCCGTTGTTTTGGATTTGACCGTGCCATCAGGAATGGTGTTTATCTCAACCTCACCACTGGCATTTACAGTGTAAATCCTGCGAGGAACCTCCGTGGGTGTAGAGTTGGTGGGTTTGGATACTGTGGTTGTCACATTAGTTGGCTCAATTGACAACAACTGATTGATAGTCTTAGTAGTGGCAGTAGGCACAGTAGGAGCATTCATTCTCGCTGTAAGTGGACCTGACTGGCTTGGGGTTGATACCGGCACTTGTGACGCATTGAGTTGTAATCTACCATTAGGACCAGAGCTGACAGGGACTAACATGCCTGCCCCTTTAGAATCCGTTGGTTGAAGAAACAACTGTCCTCCTTTGTTGATGAGGGTAAACTTGTTCTTGCCGCTGTTGAGGCTGATATTGGTTCCAGGCGAGAGTTTGAAGAAGGATTTACTCCCCGATGGCAGATTGGACGGCAAGACATTAGATGAAGCAGAGGTGGTGGCAGTACTCGTTGTAACCGTTGAGGACACCATTGACACAATTGGCGTTGATGTGGACGAGTTCCGTCGGGCTGCTTGACGTGTTGCATGCAATGGACTTGATGCACGCTGAATATTAGTCAAATTTGGGAAATTTGTAAAAGTCTTTTGTACTCCTGTACTCATGATTGGAACTGTGCTTGTCTTGGTCAAGTTTACCATTGAACTGGTCATCATGGATGCAGGGGTTGTTATATTAACAGGAGGTGTGGAACCGGTTGTTGAGTTGGTTGTCAGGAGTACCGGTGGCATGGTGATGAAAGGGCTAGAGGCAGTTGTTGATGGCTGGATCAGGAAGTAACCATCCGGTGTTTTAATGACCGTATTTGGCCCGATCGTCATATTTGCTGGCAGTACGATATTCTTCTTGTTCCCCGCCATGTCAACAGAAGTGATAGTGGTTGCTTTCGTTGTGACGATCTCGCTCATATTCGGTTGAGACAGACAACTTGGCATCACAACTTGAGCAGTCGTGGCTCCAGTGTTTTGGTTCACTGTCACATTCTGTGAGCTGACTATGTTCTTGGTGTTGATGACTGAGTCCAGAGTTGCATCAATACTTGAAGGCTTATTCATTAACAGATTCGTTAAGTTTGGTGCCTTGGCAGTAAGTGGTGACTTAGCAGTCGGAGAACTTGTGATCCTCCTCTCATTCACAAGTTGTTCAATCCTTTTAAGAGTTCCCGTTGAAAGCCCAGTAGATGTGGAGTCTTGCTCAACTGCAGAATTATCAGAGACATTTTTTCCATCACAAAGATTAGACTCAATCATCATGTCGACAACATAATCATTTTTCGCCCGCGCTTTTTCTGCATTGTACGCCCGTTTACTGGCACTTCTACGACCTTCAGAAACACCATTGGGGATCATTCTGTTGGTTTCCGTCATCATTTCAACAAGGTTGTCATGTTTGGCCTTCATACTCCTGCATACTAGTGTTGTGAAGATGTCATTCTGGTCTTCCATGTGTTTAATCCGCGGCTGCACACCTGGGTGGCACAGAACACTGTGCTGGGCAACAAGTGGGGCAAACTGGCCGGCAAACTTACAACCAGTCACATCGCAAAGCCACGTTTTGGAGTCTTCTTTACCGGTGAAGCGCGACCTTGAGACGAACAACTGGTGTAACCTTTTGACCTCTTTGATGTCCTCCATGTCGCCTGTGGCAACCGAGCGGACAAGCGGCATGTGGAAGTCAGCAAACACGACCAGATACAAGTATGAGGTACATATATCGTAATGATACTCTGTGACATCTATCGGGTCATTCACCACAGTGACGTTCATTAGGCGATGGACGACAACACGTGGTGCCTTGCTCTCTGCGTCATCTTCCGCTGACCCCTTGACAACGCGATTGTATAACTTAACCTCTTCCCCGCTGTGAACAGACTTGAGGTGTTTTATGGCCGGTGTGAATTGTTCAAATTTATTGAAGCAATGCGGACAAATCCAGCAGCCAGCATGGATTAAAACGTGGCGCTCCATTGCCATTTTTGTATTTGTACGGAAGTCACACAAAGCGCAGAAATAACGCTTTCCTTTCCCGAATTCTAGAATAATCTCATTAGAGGTTGGCGGCTCGTTAAACACACTGGTTTTTTCTAGCTCATGTGATTCGTCAACGAGACTGTCCATCTGTGACAGCGCAATCACGTTGTAATCTTCACCCGAGCAATCCAAACAGCTCCGATGTGTCCCCATATGTTTAAGCAGACCTAACCGAGTGACTGACTGGAATCCACACTTCTTACACAAAAACAAATGCTTCACAACATGAGATATAAACATGTTGCGGTTTGCGCTACTGAAATTACAAAAATTACAGAAAAACATTGGGACCTGACCCGACAGTTCTGCTGATTTAAACGCCACCTTACAACTAACACCAACCGCTTCTTGGCAACATTTTAGAAAGTCACCTTGGTCGACAATACGTAACTTCACCTGGGAACTATCCTCGTTTTTCTCATTAATATTTTCCGGCAGTTTCCGTCGTTCTGATCTTGGCAATTTTACCGTGAGTGATGATTTAATAGTAGGTGTTTGTTTCGATAATCGCTCCAGTTCATTTAAGTCTACTTTGCTGTTAGGAACTGGCCCCTGCGCTGATGAGGCATTCAAAGCACCAACAGATTTCTCAACAGGAGGCGTTTCCTGAATGACCATACAGTCATTAGAGTCGTCGTCTGCAGGAAGTTCTAAAACGACACAATCCTTGGCATCTGTTCCTTCATTCTCCAAGACAACAGGCTCAGTGTCATTTGACACCGTTTCCAGTTCTGTGGGTGCTGCATCATCTAGACTAGCAGTATCACCTATCCTAACGTTTTCATTTATGGACGGCGTATTGACATTTTCATCCGCCGCTAAGCTACACACGCTCGATATCTGTAGACAGAGGGCGCTGCCCAGTTCTTCATCGTGGGAAGGCATCGTGTGGTTGATAGATGGCATTACATCTGAAGAGAAAGGAAAGTATATTCAGGTACAAATACAACAGTCAACCACATGTTGGGCTAGATTGACAGGGTGACCCATAAATGAAACGGCCAGGGGCCATTGTACTCACCGTATAGATATTTGGTGCTTTGGAATTCATCCAGGTTAAGAAACATTGTACATGTATAGTATATAGGTCAAACCAAAGTCGGCATGACATGTGATGTATTATCGTTGCTTGGAGTAAGTACCATAAGAATATCATCAAAAACAAGTCACTAATAAACGAGATATTGCACTTTTTACTTATTTTAGTTTCAGCCTCCTGGTGGCCAAATTGAGTACCAGATCAGATCGAAATTCGCCGTACGAGGTAACATGACGTAGGGAGTCATGTGTACCAAATTTCAAGTTCATAGCTTAAGTGGTTAAGAAACGTGCTATAGTTACAATCAAACGACCAATTTACGCCATTTGACCTCTGTGACCTTGAAAAGCAGGTCAAATCAAAAACTCATATGATATGTGATGTATCCTTGCTAGGAGAACCTACCATAAAAATGTTATTGAAAACGAATCACTAATATTAATAAGAGATATCACACTTTCTAGGTTTTCACTTTTGGCCCCCTGGTGGCCAAGTCGAGAATCAGACCGGACTGAAATCAGGGTCAGAGGTCAGCTGACCTAGGGGGTCCTTTGTACAAAGTCTCAAGTTCATAGCCTTAGGGGTTAACAAACGTTCCACAGTTACGCTCAAATGGCCAATTTACGCCATTTGACCTCTGTGACCTTGACAAATATGTCAAATCAAAAACATGTATCATATGTGATGTATCCTTGCTAGGAGTATCTACCATAAAATTTTTACCAAAAGCTAATCAGTAATAAGCGAGATATGGCACTATTCAAATTTTTGGTTTTGGCCCCCTGGTGGCCAAGTTAAGAATCAGACCGGACCGAAAATCAGTGTCACAGGTCATCTGACCTAGGGGGTCATGTGTACCAAGTTTAAAGTTCATAGCTTTAGTGGTTAAGAAACGTGCCATATTTACACACAAACGGCCAATTCACACCTTTTGACCTCTGTGACCTTGAAAAGTACGCCACATCGACCTGATTTTTTGTCAACATGTATAGCTACGTAACAGGTGTCTACATACCAAATTTAAAGACTACAGGACGAATAAAGACAAAACGTGCCACTGTCGGTGAAATTTTAGAGTTTGACCTCGGTGACCTTGACAAGTAGGTCAAATCAAAAACCCGTATGATATGTGATGTATCCTTGCTAGGGGTACCCACCATAAATTTTTTAGCAAAAACAAATCAGTAATATATAATAAACGAGTTATCACATTTTTTAAGTTTTTTGTTTTAGCCCCCTGGTGGCCAGGTGAAGAATCAGACTGGACCGAAATTGGCTGTCAGAGGTCATGTGACCTAGGTCATAATGTGTACAAAGTTGCAAGTTCATAGCACAAGCGGTTAAGAAACGTGCCACACAGGATATGGACGACGATGGACGCAGGGCTATCGTATAGAATCCCCTAACGCAGTAACGGTGAGCCAAAAATGCCCCTGGCCAATATGTGGATTGGAACAGGACAAATTGGGGACAAATTTTAAGTTTGATTTCCAGGATAAATTGTGACTTTGTCCTATAGAATGGATTATGACTTTGTGAGTTTGTCCTCCATTTTTAAACTTGTGACTATCCTAGGATGCTGCTAGAACTTATAGAAGTAGAACACACCAATTGTGACAACTTATTGTGACTGTATTACCAGAGAGAATGCGGCTGTCAAATGAACCAACAGTACGTGTATGATTGTATTCTAAAGACTCACCCATCATTTTGTCTTTATTAGTGCCTTTGCTCCTTTCTTCCATTAACCCATCTTGCAAATCCGACATGTCTGATTTCTCAACACTGATCATTTCGAGTTCAGGTTCCTTCTCTGAGTTCACAACAACCATGTTGACGTCAACAGGTATTGTATCAAGTCCATCAACTCTTTTTAATGAAACCATGTCCACAAGTTCACTGTCCTTTTCTGATGGAACCAGGTCAACATCAGCAGCCACTGTTTCAAGTACACCATCGTTGTCTACAGGCACCATATGGACATCATCAAGAGCACATTTTGATTGAGATTGCTTCAGTTCAGAGTCATCATCGTCTAAATTCAGCCTAGCTTCTGCAACAGCTTTCTCACCGTCCTTTGAAATAGATCCCATAGAAATGCAAGTGTCTAATTCACCACTGGATTTTCCTTTGACCTCCGGCACATCAGTACAAGATTTTTCAGCACTGCCAGTTAATGTACCACTTGAGTTCGTATAATCAGTGATTTGAGAAACAGTTTTGGCAGAATCTGCTGGTTCTTTGAGACCGACGTTGGCACCAAAACTGACCGATTCAGGACCTTGGACAGTATCCATTTCATTCGAGTCTTCATCGGAGGTGCAATCAGAAAAAAGAGTGGTTTCAAGCTGAGCTGCGGCCTGAGCAGTTTCCTGTAGTTCATTGGCCGACGATGCCAGCTCACCATTTTTCATTCTAGTAACAGACAGCTGAGATTGTGGATCCAAATTGTTCACATCACAATCAGAAGCAAGTTGCAAAGATGAAGAACAACTGCCTGAAACTGGCTTTTCTTTGCCGCTACTTTTACCCGATATTTCATCTACCATGCCGTCTTGGACAAGTTCTAAAAAGTTCGATCCCTTTACAATCCCAGGAGACATCAGATCTTTTTCAGAACCATCAGCATCCAAAAGCACACTCCTAATCCTAGTCACATTGATATCATCATGGCCTATTTCGGGCCCAATGTCCCCCGTTGTGACATTCAGAATTTGTAAATTATGTAACGGATCACTCTCATCATCATCTGGATTGTAATCAGTTTTTGTTTTAGCACCAGACACATCTTTGCAATTCTCCGAAATGGCCAAAAGACTGTTACTAATATCATTACCAGCCGGTGCTGCCATCTGTTGTTCTGAAGAGGAACCAGTACTCTTAGATGCTCCTATGTCGTTATCCCCATCTAGATTATCACAAACTTTTGCTGCCACATCGAGTTCTCTAAACAAGCTATCCTCATTCATTGCCACCATCTCCTTCACCTCATTGACTGGTTTTGATGCCTTCTTAGACTCAGGCGGAAGTAAAACTGGTAAATCACCATTGCCCGGTTGCACCATGTCTTCAACCTCCCCAAGAGATGGCGCGGGAGAGAATGATGGGGTATTCAAGTCAGCCATCTTCATTCACACCATGGCCTGAAAGTGGATAAAAATACTTGTCAAAATACATATAGTTGAGGTTGAATAGTTCACCTGTGGCTATCTCAACAGAACATAACTTCAATTTATACAAGTGACAATGCCATCAGGAGATAAGTAGATTGTAAGGAGTTTCAAGACCCCCATGATAATACACATAAAATACGCTGGGAGTGGGACATCAAAACTACCAGTACGCAGTTTTGAAGTATAATCAATCACTGTGACAATTAGCCCCCCCCCCCCCCCCATATTGATTATAATGGCCAATAGGAAAAATGAACTAAGACTACATGTACTATGTAGAAAATACCCAAGCCCGAGGCCCCATTGATTTGACAAACAGTTCGACATTCCCTTCCAACAACGACAGTATACTGTATAGGCCCTTTGCCAGACACGCCGGTACCACTTACTTTAAATCCGGCGTATCTGGAAAAAAATAGCATAATGGCTATTGACACTTCACTTGACAATGGAAGCAGAAACCCATCCATTGCAAGTGCAATGCACTGAACACAGAACTTAGCATCCATTCTACTTATTGTTTTCTTCGTTACGGCTCTCTCGCAATCTAATTGAATCACGTGACCCAAATCGATCGACGCCATCTTGAAAATATATCGCTAAGAACGATCGTAAATTCGACCGTAAAATAGCCCACAAAAAACAATCAAAGCCTAATACGAACCTAAAATCGGCGATCAGACAATCTTTATGTAGTTATATTTCGAGCGAAATCATTAAAGTTATCATTAGTAGCATAACAACCGAGCATTGATCAGCCGAAAATGAGAAAAATCGCTCAGATGGGTCGGCGTTCGGTGATTTTGAATGTACAGGCGATGTACACAAAATGTACAGAGTATGGGGCGCTTTTAGGCCCATCGGAAATTCAGTGTTTGTAAACAAATGGGCGAAGCACGTTAGGGCAAAATCTCTAAGATTTGAGAAAATTACATAATGTCACTCACTAAGATGATGATGTGAAGAAAATATGAAAAATGTTGAAGTTAATCAGACTTTTAGAAATAGTCGAGAACGGAAGTAGTAACTCTCACCCTGCGCAGAACAGTATGCGCAGTAGGTCGGGGAAAGTCCAATTTTTGAAGGGGTGGTGAGGTCCCGTTAAAGGGAGTTTTTCCCGAATGTACGCGATGATGACGTGCACCGTAACATGACGTAACATCTATTTTTAAAGTGGGCATTGCCAATGTGATTGCATGAGGACAACCCATTTGTGTCGAATATGACTGGAAACGCCTGATTCCCCTTATTCTGCAGGATGTTAAATGTTAAACATTTTCTGTGCATCCAGTGGATGCACTCTGATACTGAACGCTCTGGAATTACAGATTATTAACTTGGATCGAGGTTACCCATCCTACAGAAAATCACGTGACCGGCCCGGGGGGGGGGGGTCACTATAAGGGGTGTTTTTTGGACGGGTACAGAGACCCCCTGATTTTAGTCAGACCACACAAGAGGCAAACTGGTTAACTTCGCCAACACCCGGCCGCACCACCACGACAGAGACCTCGAAATTAGTGCGCACTGCACGACCACGGATTGGCTTCTCGCTTTCCCGCTCGCCACAGTCGCAAGATATTCGCTAAGACTAATTCCAATTCCATTCCGTCAACCGTGAAACTAGGTGACCAAAGTGCAACTGACAGCAAGGCTAGAGCCGGGTTATTTAATCAGCATTTTTCATCAGTCTTAGCTCAAACGTCTGCCGACGAACTATCAGTTCTTAACACCTTTGAGAATCCAAATGGTGGTTGTGTGGCACTGACTATCAATGCCGTGCGGGACGCTTTAGCCCATGTTGACGCAACTAAAGCGAGCGGCCCCGATCATGTGTCTCCTCAAGTTTTGAAACATTGCGCAGACGACTTGTGACAGTCTCTGCAATTTGTATTCAATAGGTCACTGGAGCTGGGCTTTGTACCTTCAGCATGGAAATGTGCTAATGTGATACATATCTTCAAAAAGAAAGATGACGAGAGCAAATCTTACGGGTGGGGCGGAAATACGCAATATTTCTGAAATCATCGGCGCCAAAAACTATTTCTTTTGACCCTGCCCGAGTCTTTCAAAACGATTGATTGACTCTGACCCTGCTGACCTCGATTTTTAAAAACTATAAAAAAAGGCTATTCAAACGTTAAATCAACTGCAAAGATAATCTTTTATATCACTGAGGTATATGAATACGATATGTTGATAGAAATCTGTACGACTATCGCAATATTCGATTACCTAGAACTATTTTGGCAAATCACTTCGCCACCTCCGCAACCTTATCACAATTGTGGCGCGCTCGTTTGCATACCGCATATAAGAGGCGAATAAAATCTACATTACAGCATGAAAGCCTTGACTGTGTTTGACTGTGGATCGGCTGGTCACGGGTTCGACTCCCGGTGGGTCTGCCGCAGTTTTATTTTTTTTTCTTCTTCCTTATCTTGTTATCTAATCATCCATGTACAGATGACAAAACTTTCATTATTATCATTATCACACCCCGCACCAAAACTTTTCAAACTGCAGCACATACTGATTCCGGGCGTTCGAGTACTACCGAGGATGGTTCGAATCGGCAGCATTCTGTCTTAGTCACAGTCTGGGACCAGCCCATGTATTGGACAAAGACACACTTCTGTCAAAACTACATCCCGCTGCGTGATGATGCCTAGCTCGGACCCTGTATTGGTCAAAGACACACTACTGTCACAACCTTGGACTAACTCGCTCCGTGATGCCTAGCTCGGACCCTTGGTGCACTACCTGACCATTCTGTCTCAGTCAAAGTCTGGGACCAGGCCATGTATTGGTCAAAGACACACTACTGTCACAACCTTGGACTAACTCTCTCCGTGATGCCTAGCTCGGACCCTTGGTGCACTACCTGACCATTCTGTCTCAGTCACAATCTGGGATCAGGACATGTATTGTTCAAAGACACACTTCTGTCACAACCTTTGACTAACTCGCTCCGTGATGCCTAGCTCGGACCCTTGGTGCACTACCTGACCATTCTGTCTCAGTCACAGTCTGGGATCAGGACATGTATTGGACAAAGACACACTTCTGTCACAACCTTTGACTAACTCGCTCCGTGATGCCTAGCTTGGACCCATGGTGCACTACCTGTCCATTCTGTCTCAGTCTCAGTCTGGGACCAGGACATGTATTGGTCAAAGACACACTTCTGTCACAACCTTGGACTAACTCGCTCCGTGATGCCTAGCTCGGACCCTTGGTGCACTACCTGACCATTCTGTCTCAGTCAAAGTCTGGGACCAGGCCATGTATTGGTCAAAGACACACTACTGTCACAACCTTGGACTAACTCTCTCCGTGATGCCTAGCTCGGACCCTTGGTGCACTACCTGACCATTCTGTCTCAGTCACAATCTGGGATCAGGACATGTATTGGACAAAGACACACTTCTGTCACAACCTTTGACTAACTCGCTCCGTGATGCCTAGCTCGGACCCTTGGTGCACTACCTGACCATTCTGTCTCAGTCACAGTCTGGGATCAGGACATGTATTGGACAAAGACTTGTGCTCATGATGTGACTGACGAGAGCAAATCTTACGGGTGGAGCGGAAATACGCCATATTTCTGACATTATCGGCGCCAACAACTTTTTTTTTTGACCCTGCCCGAGTCTTTCAAAACAACTGATTGATTGACTCTGACCCTGCTGACCTCGATTTTTAAAAACTTTAAAAAAAAGGCTATTCAAACGTTAAATCAACTGCAAAGATAATCTTTTATATCACTGAGGTATATGAATACGATATGTTGATAGAAATCTGTACAACTATCGAAATATACGATTACTTAGAACTATTTTGGCAAATCACTTTGCCACCTGCGCGACCTTGTCACAATTGCGGCGCGCTCGTTTGCATACCGCATATAAGAGGCGAATAAAATCCTCATTACAGCATGAAAGCCTTGACGGTTCAGCGCTAAGAGTGTTTGACTGTGGATCGGCTGTTCACGGGTTCGACTCCCGGTGGGTCTGCCGCAGTTTTCATTTTTTTTCTTCTTCCTTATCTTGTTATCTAATCATCCATATGTACAGATGACAAAACTTTCATTATTATCATTATCACACCCCGCACCAAAACTTTTCAAACTGCAGCACATACTGATTCCGGGCGTTCGAGTACTACCGAGGATGGTTCGAATCGGCAGCATTCTGTCTTAGTCACAGTCTGGGACCAGCCCATGTATTGGACAAAGACACACTTCTGTCAAAACTACATCCCGCTGCGTGATGATGCCTAGCTCGGACCCTGTATTGGTCAAAGACACACTACTGTCACAACCTTGGACTAACTCGCTCCGTGATGCCTAGCTCGGACCCTTGGTGCACTACCTGACCATTCTGTCTCAGTCAAAGTCTGGGACCAGGCCATGTATTGGTCAAAGACACACTACTGTCACAACCTTGGACTAACTCTCTCCGTGATGCCTAGCTCGGACCCTTGGTGCACTACCTGACCATTCTGTCTCAGTCACAATCTGGGATCAGGACATGTATTGTTCAAAGACACACTTCTGTCACAACCTTTGACTAACTCGCTCCGTGATGCCTAGCTCGGACCCTTGGTGCACTACCTGACCATTCTGTCTCAGTCACAGTCTGGGATCAGGACATGTATTGGACAAAGACACACCTTTGTCACAACCTTTGACTAACTCTCTCCGTGATGCCTAGCTCGGACCCTTTGTGCACTACCTGACCATTCTGTCTCAGTCACAGTCTGGGATCAGGACATGTATTGGACAAAGACACACTTCTGTCACAACCTTTGACTAACTCGCTCCGTGATGCCTAGCTCGGACCCTTGGTGCACTACCTGACCATTCTGTCTCAGTCACAGTCTGGGATCAGGACATGTATTGGACAAAGACACACCTCTGTCAAAACCTTTGACTAACTCGCTCCGTGATGCCTAGCTCGGACCCTTTGTGCACTACCTGACCATTCTGTCTCAGTCACAGTCTGGGATCAGGACATGTATTGGACAAAGACACACTTCTGTCACAACCTTTGACTAACTCGCTCCGTGATGCCTAGCTCGGACCCTTGGTGCACTACCTGACCATTCTGTCTCAGTCACAATCTGGGATCAAGACATGTATTGGACAAAGACTTGTGCTCATGATGTGACTGACGAGAGCAAATCTTACGGGTGGGGCGGAAATACGCCATATTTCTGACATTATCGGCGCCAACAACTTTTTTTTTTGACCCTGCCCGAGTCTTTCAAAACAACTGATTGATTGACTCTGACCCTGCTGACCTCGATTTTTAAAAACTTTAAAAAAAAGGCTATTCAAACGTTAAATCAACTGCAAAGATAATCTTTTATATCACTGAGGTATATGAATACGATATGTTGATAGAAATCTGTACAACTATCGAAATATACGATTACTTAGAACTATTTTGGCAAATCACTTTGCCACCTGCGCGACCTTGTCACAATTGCGGCGCGCTCGTTTGCATACCGCATATAAAAGGCGAATAAAATCCTCATTACAGCATGAAAGCCTTGTCGGTTCAGCGCTAAGAGTGTTTGACTGTGGATCGGCTGGTCACGGGTTCGACTCCCGATGGGTCTGCCGCAGTTTTCATTTTTTTTCTTCTTCCTTATCTTGTTATCTAATCATCCATATGTCCAGATGACAAAACTTTCATTATTATCATTATCACACCCCGCACCAAAACTCTTCAAACTGCAGCACATACTGATTCCGGGCGTTCGAGTACTACCGAGGATGGTTCGAATCGGCAGCATTCTGTCTTAGTCACAGTCTGGGACCAGCCCATGTATTGGACAAAGACACACTTCTGTCAAAACTACATCCCGCTGCGTGATGATGCCTAGCTCGGACCCTGTATTGGTCAAAGACACACTACTGTCACAACCTTGGACTAACTCGCTCCGTGATGCCTAGCTCGGACCCTTGGTGCACTACCTGACCATTCTGTCTCAGTCAAAGTCTGGGACCAGGCCATGTATTGGTCAAAGACACACTACTGTCACAACCTTGGACTAACTCTCTCCGTGATGCCTAGCTCGGACCCTTGGTGCACTACCTGACCATTCTGTCTCAGTCACAATCTGGGATCAGGACATGTATTGTTCAAAGACACACTTCTGTCACAACCTTTGACTAACTCGCTCCGTGATGCCTAGCTCGGACCCTTGGTGCACTACCTGACCATTCTGTCTCAGTCACAGTCTGGGATCAGGACATGTATTGGACAAAGACACACCTCTGTCACAACCTTTGACTAACTCTCTCCGTGATGCCTAGCTCGGACCCTTTGTGCACTACCTGACCATTCTGTCTCAGTCACAGTCTGGGATCAGGACATGTATTGGACAAAGACACACTTCTGTCACAACCTTTGACTAACTCGCTCCGTGATGCCTAGCTCGGACCCTTGGTGCACTACCTGACCATTCTGTCTCAGTCACAGTCTGGGATCAGGACATGTATTGGACAAAGACACACCTCTGTCAAAACCTTTGACTAACTCGCTCCGTGATGCCTAGCTCGGACCCTTTGTGCACTACCTGACCATTCTGTCTCAGTCACAGTCTGGGATCAGGACATGTATTGGACAAAGACACACTTCTGTCACAACCTTTGACTAACTCGCTCCGTGATGCCTAGCTCGGACCCTTGGTGCACTACCTGACCATTCTGTCTCAGTCACAATCTGGGATCAAGACATGTATTGGACAAAGACTTGTGCTCATGATGTGACTGACGAGAGCAAATCTTACGGGTGGGGCGGAAATACGCCATATTTCTGACATTATCGGCGCCAACAACTATTTTTTTTTACCCTGCCCGAGTCTTTCAAAACAACTGATTGATTGACTCTGACCCTGCTGACCTCGATTTTTAAAAACTTTAAAAAAAAGGCTATTCAAACGTTAAATCAACTGCAAAGATAATCTTTTATATCACTGAGGTATATGAATACGATATGTTGATAGAAATCTGTACAACTATCGAAATATACGATTACTTAGAACTATTTTGGCAAATCACTTTGCCACCTGCGCGACCTTGTCACAATTGCGGCGCGCTCGTTTGCATACCGCATATAAGAGGCGAATAAAATCCTCATTACAGCATGAAAGCCTTGTCGGTTCAGCGCTAAGAGTGTTTGACTGTGGATCGGCTGGTCACGGGTTCGACTCCCGATGGGTCTGCCGCAGTTTTCATTTTTTTTCTTCTTCCTTATCTTGTTATCTAATCATCCATATGTCCAGATGACAAAACTTTCATTATTATCATTATCACACCCCGCACCAAAACTCTTCAAACTGCAGCACATACTGATTCCGGGCGTTCGAGTACTACCGAGGATGGTTCGAATCGGCAGCATTCTGTCTTAGTCACAGTCTGGGACCAGCCCATGTATTGGACAAAGACACACTTCTGTCAAAACTACATCCCGCTGCGTGATGATGCCTAGCTCGGACCCTGTATTGGTCAAAGACACACTACTGTCACAACCTTGGACTAACTCGCTCCGTGATGCCTAGCTCGGACCCTTGGTGCACTACCTGACCATTCTGTCTCAGTCAAAGTCTGGGACCAGGCCATGTATTGGTCAAAGACACACTACTGTCACAACCTTGGACTAACTCTCTCCGTGATGCCTAGCTCGGACCCTTGGTGCACTACCTGACCATTCTGTCTCAGTCACAATCTGGGATCAGGACATGTATTGTTCAAAGACACACTTCTGTCACAAACTTTGACTCACTCGCTCCGTGATGCCTAGCTCGGACCCTTGGTGCACTACCTGACCATTCTGTCTCAGTCACAGTCTGGGATCAGGACATGTATTGGACAAAGACACACCTCTGTCACAACCTTTGACTAACTCTCTCCGTGATGCCTAGCTCGGACCCTTTGTGCACTACCTGACCATTCTGTCTCAGTCACAGTCTGGGACCAGGACATGTATTGGACAAAGACACACCTCTGTCACAACCTTTGACTAACTCGCTCCGTGATGCCTAGCTCGGACCCTTTGTGCACTACCTGACCATTCTGTCTCAGTCACAGTCTGGGATCAGGACATGTATTGGACAAAGACACACTTCTGTCACAACCTTTGACTAACTCGCTCCGTGATGTCTAGCTCGGACCCTTGGTGCACTACCTGACCATTCTGTCTCAGTCACAGTCTGGGAACAGGACATGTATTGGACAAAGACTTGTGCTCATGATGTGACTGACGAGAGCAAATCTTACGGGTGGGGCGGAAATACGCCATATTTCAGACATTATCGGCGCCAACAACTATTTTTTTTGACCCTGCACGAGTCTTTCAAAACAACTGATTGATTGACTCTGACCCTGCTGACCTCGATTTTTAAAAACTTTTAAAAAAGGCTATTCAAACGTTAAATCAACTGCAAAGATAATCTTTTATATCACTGAGGTATATGAATACGATATGTTGATAGAAATCTGTACAACTATCGAAATATACGATTACTTAGAACTATTTTGGCAAATCACTTTGCCACCTGCGCGACCTTGTCACAATTGCGGCGCGCTCGTTTGCATACCGCATATAAGAGGCGAATAAAATCCTCATTACAGCATGAAAGCCTTGACGGTTCAGCGCTAAGAGTGTTTGACTGTGGATCGGCTGGTCACGGGTTCGACTCCCGATGGGTCTGCCGCAGTTTCAATTTTTTTTTCTTCTTCCTTATCTTGTTATCTAATCATCCATATGTACAGATGACAAAACTTTCATTATTATCATTATCACACCCCGCACCAAAACTTTTCAAACTGCAGCACATACTGATTCCGGGCGTTCGAGTACTACCGAGGATGGTTCGAATCGGCAGCATTCTGTCTTAGTCACAGTCTGGGACCAGCCCATGTATTGGACAAAGACACACTTCTGTCAAAACTACATCCCGCTGCGTGATGATGCCTAGCTCGGACCCTGTATTGGTCAAAGACACACTACTGTCACAACCTTGGACTAACTCGCTCCGTGATGCCTAGCTCGGACCCTTGGTGCACTACCTGACCATTCTGTCTCAGTCACAATCTGGGATCAGGACATGTATTGTTCAAAGACACACTTCTGTCACAACCTTTGACTAACTCGCTCCGTGATGCCTAGCTCGGACCCTTTGTGCACTACCTGACCATTCTGTCTCAGTCACAGTCTGGGACCAGGACATGTATTGGACAAAGACACACCTCTGTCACAACCTTTGACTAACTCGCTCCGTGATGCCTAGCTCGGACCCTTTGTGCACTACCTGACCATTCTGTCTCAGTCACAGTCTGGGATCAGGACATGTATTGGACAAAGACACACTTCTGTCACAACCTTTGACTAACTCGCTCCGTGATGGCTAGCTCGGACCCTTGGTGCTCTACCTGACCATTCTGTCTCAGTCACAGTCTGGGATCAGGACATGTATTGGACAAAGACTTGTGCTCATGATGTGACTGACGAGAGCAAATCTTACGGGTGGGGCGGAAATACGCCATATTTCTGACATTATCGGCGCCAACAACAATTTTTTTTGACCCTGCCCGAGTCTTTCAAAACAACTGATTGATTGACTCTGACCCTGCTGACCTCGATTTTTAAAAACTTTAAAAAAAAGGCTATTCAAACGTTAAATCAACTGCAAAGATAATCTTTTATATCACTGAGGTATATGAATACGATATGTTGATAGAAATCTGTACAACTATCGAAATATACGATTACTTAGAACTATTTTGGCAAATCACTTTGCCACCTGCGCGACCTTGTCACAATTGCGGCGCGCTCGTTTGCATACCGCATATAAGAGGCGAATAAAATCCTCATTACAGCATGAAAGCCTTGACGGTTCAGCGCTAAGAGTGTTTGACTGTGGATCGGCTGGTAATGGGTTCGACTCCCGATGGGTCTGCCGCAGTTTTCATTTTTTTTCTTCTTCCTTATCTTGTTATCTAATCATCCATATGTACAGATGACAAAACTTTCATTATTATCATTATCACACCCCGCACCAAAACTTTTCAAACTGCAGCACATACTGATTCCGGGCGTTCGAGTACTACCGAGGATGGTTCGAATCGGCAGCATTCTGTCTCAGTCACAGTCTGGGACCAGCCCATGTATTGGACAAAGACACACTTCTGTCAAAACAACATCCCGCTGCGTGATGATGCCTAGCTTGGACCCTGTATTGGTCAAAGACACACTACTGTCACAACCTTGGACTAACTCGCTCCGTGATGCCTAGCTCGGACCCTTGGTGCACTACCTAACCATTCTGTCTCAGTCAAAGTCTGGGACCAGGCCATGTATTGGTCAAAGACACACTACTGTCACATCCTTGGACTAACTCTCTCCGTGATGCCTAGCTCGGACCCTTGGTGCACTACCTGACCATTCTGTCTCAGTCACAATCTGGGATCAGGACATGTATTGTTCAAAGACACACTTCTGTCACAACCTTTGACTAACTCGCTCCGTGATGCCTAGCTCGGACCCTTGGTGCACTACCTGACCATTCTGTCTCAGTCACAGTCTGGGATCAGGACATGTATTGGACAAAGACACACCTCTGTCACAACCTTTGACTAACTCTCTCCGTGATGCATAGCTCGGACCCTTTGTGCACTACCTGACCATTCTGTCTCAGTCACAGTCTGGGACCAGGACATGTATTGGACAAAGACACACCTCTGTCACAACCTTTGACTAACTCGCTCCGTGATGCCTAGCTCGGACCCTTTGTGCACTACCTGACCATTCTGTCTCAGTCACAGTCTGGGATCAGGACATGTATTGGACAAAGACACACTTCTGTCACAACCTTTGACTAACTCGCTCCGTGATGCCTAGCTCGGACCCTTGGTGCACTACCTGACCATTCTGTCTCAGTCACAGTCTGGGATCAGGACATGTATTGGACAAAGACTTGTGCTCATGATGTGACTGACGAGAGCAAATCTTACGGGTGGGGCGGAAATACGCCATATTTCTGACATTATCGGCGCCAACAACTATTTTTTTTGACCCTGCCCGAGTCTTTCAAAACAACTGATTGATTGACTCTGACCCTGCTGACCTCGATTTTTGAAAACTTTAAAAAAAGGCTATTCAAACGTTAAATCAACTGCAAAGATAATCATATATATGACTGAGGTATATGAATACGATATGTTGATAGAAATCTGTACAACTATCGAAATATACGATTACTTAGAACTATTTTGGCAAATCACTTTGCCACCTGCGCGACCTTGTCACAATTGCGGCGCGCTCGTTTGCATACCGCATATAAGAGGCGAATAAAATCCTCATTACAGTGAAAGCCTTGACGGTTCAGCGCTAAGAGTGTTTGACTGTGGATCGGCTGGTCACGGGTTCGACTCCCGATGGGTCTGCCGCAGTTTTCATTTTTTTTCTTCTTCCTTATCTTGTTATCTAATCATCCATATGTACAGATGACAAAACTTTCATTATTATCATTATCACACCCCGCACCAAAACTTTTCAAACTGCAGCACATACTGATTCCGGGCGTTCGAGTACTACCGAGGATGGTTCGAATCGGCAGCATTCTGTCTTAGTCACAGTCTGGGACCAGCCCATGTATTGGACAAAGACACACTTCTGTCAAAACAACATCCCGCTGCGTGATGATGCCTAGCTCGGACCCTGTATTGGTCAAAGACACACTACTGTCACAACCTTGGACTAACTCGCTCCGTGATGCCTAGCTCGGACCCTTGGTGCACTACCTGACCATTCTGTCTCAGTCAAAGTCTGGGACCAGGCCATGTATTGGTCAAAGACACACTACTGTCACAACCTTGGACTAACTCTCTCCGTGATGCCTAGCTCGGACCCTTGGTGCACTACCTGACCATTCTGTCTCAGTCACAATCTGGGATCAGGACATGTATTGTTCAAAGACACACTTCTGTCACAACCTTTGACTAACTCGCTCCGTGATGCCTAGCTCGGACCCTTGGTGCACTACCTGACCATTCTGTCTCAGTCACAGTCTGGGATCAGGACATGTATTGGACAAAGACACACCTCTGTCACAACCTTTGACTAACTCTCTCCGTGATGCCTAGCTCGGACCCTTTGTGCACTACCTGACCATTCTGTCTCAGTCACAGTCTGGGACCAGGACATGTATTGGACAAAGACACACCTCTGTCACAACCTTTGACTAACTCGCTCCGTGATGCCTAGCTCGGACCCTTTGTGCACTACCTGACCATTCTGTCTCAGTCACAGTCTGGGATCAGGACATGTATTGGACAAAGACACACTTCTGTCACAACCTTTGACTAACTCGCTCCGTGATGCCTAGCTCGGACCCTTGGTGCACTACCTGACCATTCTGTCTCAGTCACAGTCTGGGAACAGGACATGTATTGGACAAAGACTTGTGCTCATGATGTGACTGACGAGAGCAAATCTTACGGGTGGGGCGGAAATACGCCATATTTCTGACATTATCGGCGCCAACAATTTTTTTTTTGACCCTGCCCGAGTCTTTCAAAACAACTGATTGATTGACTCTGACCCTGCTGACCTCGATTTTTAAAAACTTTTAAAAAAGGCTATTCAAACGTTAAATCAACTGCAAAGATAATCTTTTATATCACTGAGGTATATGAATACGATATGTTGATAGAAATCTGTACAACTATCGAAATATACGATTACTTAGAACTATTTTGGCAAATCACTTTGCCACCTGCGCGACCTTGTCACAATTGCGGCGCGCTCGTTTGCATACCGCATATAAGAGGCGAATAAAATCCTCATTACAGCATGAAAGCCTTGACGGTTCAGCGCTAAGATTGTTTGACTGTGGATCGGCTGGTCACGGGTTCGACTCCCGATGGGTCTGCCGCAGTTTTCATTTTTTTTCTTCTTCCTTATCTTGTTATCTAATCATCCATATGTACAGATGACAAAACTTTCATTATTATCATTATCACACCCCGCACCAAAACTTTTCAAACTGCAGCACATACTGATTCCGGGCGTTCGAGTACTACCGAGGATGGTTCGAATCGGCAGCATTCTGTCTTAGTCACAGTCTGGGACCAGCCCATGTATTGGACAAAGACACACTTCTGTCAAAACTACATCCCGCTGCGTGATGATGCCTAGCTCGGACCCTGTATTGGTCAAAGACACACTACTGTCACAACCTTGGACTAACTCGCTCCGTGATGCCTAGCTCGGACCCTTGGTGCACTACCTGACCATTCTGTCTCAGTCACAATCTGGGATCAGGACATGTATTGTTCAAAGACACACTTCTGTCACAACCTTTGACTAACTCGCTTCGTGATGCCTAGCTCTGACCTTTGGTGCACTACCTGACCATTCTGTCTCAGTCACAGTCTGGGATCAGGACATGTTTTGGACAAAGACACACCTCTGTCACAACCTTTGACTAACTCGCTCTGTTATGCCTAGCTCGGACCCTTGGTGCACTACCTGACCATTCTGTCTCAGTCACAGTCTGGGACCAGGCCATGTATTGGTCAAAGACACACCTCTGTCACAACCTTGGACTAACTCGCTCCGTGATGCCTAGCTCGGACCCTTTGTGCACTACCTGACCATTCTGTCTCAGTCACAGTCTGGGATCAGGACATGTATTGGTCAATGACTTGTGCTCATGATGTGACTGACGAGAGCAAATCTTACGGGTGGGGCGGAAATACGCCATATTTCTGACATTATCGGCGCCAACAACTATTTTTTTGACCCTGCCCGAGTCTTTCAAAACAACTGATTGATTGACTCTGACCCTGCTGACCTCGATTTTTAAAAACTTAAAAAAAAGGCTATTCAAACGTTAAATCAACTGCAAAGATAATCTTTTATATCACTGAGGTATATGAATACGATATGTTGATAGAAATCTGTACAACTATCGAAATATACGATTACTTGGATCTATTTCGGACAATCACTTTGCCACCTGCGCGACCTTGTCACAATTGCGGCGCGCTCGTTTGCATACCGCATATAAGGGGCGAATATAATCCTCATTATAGCATGAAAGCCTTGATGGTTCAGCGCAAAGAATGTTTGACTGTGGCCGGCTGGTCACGGGTTCGACTCCCGGTGGGTTTGCCGCAATTTTCTTTTTTTTTCTTCTTCCTTATCTTGTTATCTAATCATCCATGTACAAATGACAAAATTTTCATTATTATCATTATCATACCCCGCACCAACTCCGTGATGCCTATCTCTGACCTTTGGTGCACTGTCAGTCACAGTCTGGGACCAGGACATGTATTGGTCAAAGACACACTACTGTCACAACCTTGGACTAACTCTCTCCGTGATGCCTAGCTCGGACCTTTGGTGCACTGTCAGTCACAGTCTGGGACCAGGACATGTATTGGTCAAAGACACACTTCTGTCACAACCTTGGACTAACTCTCTCCGTGATGCCTAGCTCGGACCTTTGGTGCACTGTCAGTCACAGTCTGGGACCAGCCCATGTATTGGTCAAAGACACACTTCTGTCACAACTTTGGACTAACTCACTCCGCGATGCCTAGCTCGGACTTGGTGCACTACCTGACCATTCTGTCTCAGTCACAGTCTGGGATCAGGACATGTATTGGTCAAAGACACACTTCTGTCACAACCTTGGACTAACTCACTCCGTGATGCCTAGCTTGGACCCATGGTGCACTACCTGACCATTCTGTCTCAGTCACAGTCTGGGACCAGGACATGTATTGGTCAAAGACACACTACTGTCACAACCTTGGACTAACTCTCTCCGTGATGCCTAGCTCGGACCTTTGGTGCACTGTCAGTCACAGTCTGGGACCAGCCCATGTATTGGTCAAAGACACACTTCTGTCACAACTTTGGACTAACTCACTCCGCGATGCCTAGCTCGGACTTGGTGCACTACCTGACCATTCTGTCTCAGTCACAGTCTGGGATCAGGACATGTATTGGTCAAAGACACACTTCTGTCACAACCTTGGACTAACTCACTCCGTGATGCCTAGCTTGGACCCATGGTGCACTACCTGACCATTCTGTCTCAGTCACAGTCTGGGATCAGGACATGTATTGGTCAAAGACACACCTCTGTCACAACCTTGGACTAACTCGCTCCGGAATGCCTAGCTCGGACCCTTGGTGCACTACCTGACCATTCTGTCTCAGACACAGTCTGGGACCAGGACATGTTTTGGTCAAAGACACACTTCTGTCACAACCTTGGACTAACTCGCTCAGGAATGCCTAGCTCGGACCCTTGGTGCACTACCTGACCATTCTGTCTCAGTCACAATCTGGGATCAGGACATGTATTGTTCAAAGACACACTTCTGTCACAACCTTGGACTTACTCGCTCCGTGATGCCTAGCTCGGACCCTCGGTGCACTACCTGACCATTCTGTCTCAGTCACAATCTGGGATAGAAGAGGCAGACAGGTTGTGCATGTCTTCACAAGTACTTGCTGCATTACATCTTGCCTCGGACTTCAAATCTCACTAGTCCATGACAATGTTGTCAGTGTACATGGGATTGGATGTTGGAAGATGGACAAGACAGTACGTCATTTGGTCAGCTTGGACAGGTGATGTCTTAAGAAGGTGGCGACAGGACTTATGAAAATAGGAACGAGCACAAGAAAGTCTGGTTTTACAATATACATATATCTTATTAATTTTGTATAGTTACTGACATTTACAGTGAAATAAAGATAAACGTTTACATGTAGACTAGGTTCACAGGAGGAACCCCGAGTCCTGGCATTCTGTTGTCCCCACTTGTTTATGCCTCTTGTTGCATGAATCATACATCACAGTAATGTCACACAGGAATTAACATTTGTAGGACTCTCTGAACAATCTTGGAGTCTGAATAAATAGCATGTACATGAGGAGACAATAGCAGGTACAGCCCAACAGTGTAAAGACCACCATGTCAACCAGCAAGGCAGAGGGAACAAGTTCAATGGACAAAACATCAAAGTATTCAATTGATTGTACACACCCATATTTAGGATTTTGAGTTGAGGTATTCACATGTGACTTGTCCTCTGCCTCTTATGTTGAAAGGTGCATTGGAAACAAGTGAGGAGTTACCCTTAACCTGAACTAAAGCTCATGATCAATCAAAAGAACTGCGAAGTCTTCTCTCTCTGTCGAGATCGTAGAACATTCACTAGGACATGTGGAGGATGAAAAAACACCCATGTCCATCAACAGTGGAGGACAATGTTATATGGCCAGTTCTACTAACAGTAATCATCCCAATTTCATTGGTTGCTGGAGCGAGAAGTCCCTGAATAAATAATTGACTAGCACTCAAACCAGTGCTGGGAAAAGGCCTCTTTAAAATAAATAGGGAAATAGTTTGTATCAATTTGTCTCGTCATTACTGGGAGAGTAGAGCAACTGCTCGTCAACATTGAAAAATTGTTTGAAATCACCAGAATTTCAAGCCATTTTTAAGAAGGTTTATGTCTTGTTGCAAATGGTAAAGAGAAGGTGCCATGACTTGTTCACTATCATTCCAGTCTGATTTCCAAAACTATGAAATGAAACATTTTGTAGTCCCGATGTAATAAATAGAAATATCCTATAAGATTTCGTATTTTGCCACGTAGAAGACGGTCTCGGATGAATACCGGACTGGGGATTTATCATCAACCATTAGCACGTCTTGAATCTGGAGACAAAGAAGAATCATACATGTTAAACAATGGAATTTATCCATTCAGTTGAATCGAAAGTAAGAGATGCAGCAAGCAATTGAAATATTGGAGAAGAGCTACTTACTTCCATGTCGCAGTATGACTTCTTGGAATAGAAAGTGACATTGATAGGGTAGAAATCATCGGGATGTCCACCCATCGAGAACTCCATTGCTCCCGTCTTGTTTGATCCATCGATCACAGCGTGTCGCCACTCAAGCAGGTTTTTCCGACTCTCGTATTGATACTCTCCATCACATTCGTTCACGACGGGACTGCCGACACCAGACCTGAACGAGAATCAACATATCGCATACATGTTGCTTTCATCAGTCAGTTTATCTTTCATGATTAACAGGCAGTTCTCTTTGTAAGTTTGGCAAGTTCAACTGAAGGCTGACAAAAGATGATCCCTAGTTTCCATCACCATACAAAGGTTGTTGTTATCAAGACACAGGCTATTGCCTGGCTGTCGTAAAGAGAGATTGTCCAAATGTAGCTTCTTTGTCAATGAATGTTATGCCATCACTGATGATGAACTTGTGTGTGTCAGCAGAGAAAGTTCTAAAGACCAAGCGGGATTTTCCCCAAACTTACGGTGTTGGTATTGAAATGATAACATCATTCAACTCAAGGTCTTCATCTTCCAGTTCATATTCTATATTGATATCACAACCATTTCCACTTTCTGTTGGCCAACAATTTACTGAAATAAACAAGATGAAAATGTCAGCAACAAGACTGACACTCAGACAAAGGTTGAACAGCAGTTGAAAATGTCAACGAGGGCTTCTTCCCACTGGGTCACAATGATGACTCCCCTGGATTGGAGGATGCTGGTCTGTTGCAGGTTATCTGCCTGACACTCTTGAGCTACTGACCTCCCAGGGTCTCCTCACTTACTTGACAAAGGCATTAAGTTTGAATCCTGCGTCTGGAATTTCCACTTCAATACGCCCACGTCTTGATTCAGTGGGAATGGTTTGGCCGGGTTTTTCAAACCAATAAAACCTTCCTTGAATAAGTTTTTATCTACGTTTGGATGTGTCTGCAATTGGAGAGGAAAACATGAGATCACAAACATCTCTTCACCTTTTCTACAAGGCAATAGAACGATAGAGGTCGATGTGGAACTTGCTTTGGAAGATCAAGTCAGTTCTCAATAAACTAAAATGCGCCAAGGCCAACACATCACTGTTGTGATACATGCCAATTTCAGTAAATTGCTTCTGATATAGGATTGGATTAATTGAAGTTGGCTACCGACCTGCAGCAGCATTCCTTTTGTGTCTCTATTGTTGACGGCCACCCTGACCCGAGCAACCGCCTCATCAGTAATCCGCAGCGTCACCAGCCCATTGATCTCTAGATTCTGTAAGCCGCCATCACGACCTGCAATCAATGTGATCTTCTCCTCCATGCGCAGGTGGATGCTCTCTTGGTTGACAGCAGGCGTGGCAGATTTGGTGATGGCGGAAGGTTGCGAGGGTGCGCTTGGGTTGGTCACATCTGTCGAGAGCAAAGAAAGGATAATAATTGTAACTCTCAAGTGTAAGATGCAGAAGAGGCACTAAAGACACGTTTGCCGTAGACAAACGGAAGGGAACTGCAATTATCTAGAGAAATGAACTCACGTTCTCCCTCCGACTTCAATGTATCAATGAAACTGTCCACATCCTTGGTCTTGCTGCCTAACTTCATGGCTTTGCTTGGTCCAGATGGTTTACTTGGGGTGGTGTAGGAAGGCTTGGAGACCGGCTCCATTATAGCCGATTCAACTGAACCACCGTAGTCACGACTCGAGGAACCACCACCGAAACCACCATAGCCGCCTGATGTTGGCTTGCCGCCACGTCGATTTGCTTCTTTGCGAGCCTGTGTCAGTTCCTTTGCCTTTCTTCGCATGTTCTCTTTGGCTTCACGCTCTTGGGTCTGAATTGTAATGAACACAACAGTAAGAGGGATGGTACAATCATAACAAGGAATCCAACCTTTTTTAACCACTCTGACATTAACTTCTCATCTGTCAAAGCATGCTCAGTTCAGTGAAATTAAGCCAGAGAATAAGACGCACCTGTCTGATAGCCTGGAACACCTTCTCCTCATGAGAATCCATTTCTGTGAATGTTCGAATCTGTGCCAAGTTGACGTTTTCACGGTAACCAAGGGCAACAATTTCATCAAATGCGAAGATGAGGGGAAAGGCATTATCAACGATCTCACTTTCTTCCATGCTGCGGCAGTATTCAGGAATCTGAAAGAAGTAGGTTACGTATAAGTTAAGAAACCAGCAATAAGGTTAGCCACAGAAGTTTCAGATCTTATAATCAAATCATTACATTGCTATTTCTTAGAAAATTATGGATATGAATTGTTCAATGGTCAAACTATCATTTGCAGACTATGACGACAGCTTGACACTCACCACTCTGGCAAACAAGCGAAGTGTTTCCAAGTCCTCCAGGATATTACTGGCTTTAGTTGTAATCAGCAGCATGTATAACTTCTCAAGTGGCTGATAGACGTAGCGCACACTCTCTGTCTCAACAAAAGTGTGCTGCTTGCCAGAGCTCATCAGTTTTGGAAACGCTGCAAGAAGTCCTTCGATCCTAGAGCGTGTCATGTCTACAAACTGTCTCGAAACAATGGCTGAAATAAACACATTAATTCTGTTATTGATATGGGCTTACAAGGTGTTACTGCAAACATGTCTTTGTGCTGTGAATCTGTTGTCCAGGTTATAATTGTAACTAAATCAAAGAGACGGGACAAATAGTTTAGCTTTGTATCAGTCAGCGGAGGCCATGGTGAGCCACAACAAACCAGCAGCAAACAGGAGACTGAGTGGTTGCATACTGTATGTTCGCTGTGCCCAATTTTGTTTTGTTTTGGCACTGAACTGCCATCTTCCCCTGGTATGCTGTCAACTCTGGCTGTCCCCCATCCAACTGGTACGAAAGTTTTCTCTGTTATGAAGTCTGTACCTTTTCCAGCCTTGTTACACACTGCTGCTGCTAACAGCACCTGAAAAAATTGAAAAGATAATCAGTTGAGAGGAGTTTTGAGAGAACACCTACGAGTCGACTACGTACGTCAGCCATATCTCATATGCAAAAGTTTACTTGATCCGCTGATCGTGACCTTTCCTTGAACTCTTGAAACATTGTCAATGGTCCAGGACTCAAGTCTAGGTTATTTGCCACTACAAACAAGTACACAACACAGTCGAAAAGTGACACCAGTGGCAGTGCATCACAATGCATTGCAAGGCACTGCACTTTGCAGCTGCTGGCTTTAGTTGAGGAATTTTTCTCATTTCAAATACTGTTTTCGGTTTCTTTTTGCGGGTTGTTTCTGTATATTTTTGGTGTCGTCTGAAGCTTGATTGTTTACACTTACCATCGTGCAAGTATTACAGATTATTTATGAATGTTACGTGGTGAAATTTGGCTTTCTATTTGCTCAGAAAATCACAAGTTCCAGCTCATTCACCGAAAATGGCAGCGGCCACGTCAATTTTGGTGTATCAATACGCAGTGACGAAAGTCAATGGACTTTTCTCGCTTTTCATTAATGATTTCTTAGACCGTTCAAGGTTTCACAAATCCTTATCAAACTGGGAGAGACAAAGTGCCAAATATCTACTGAAACATAAGCTTTATCAAGGTTAAATGTGCACTATTTTCAGACATTTTAAGTAGTCCGGATATCCGGATTTTGCTGCACTCTGGTGTGACTTTGTGGCACTAGCACCTATCGAAAAAGCTAAATTCTGCCCCACCCCTTTATCTTCAAAGATCCCCACCTCGTCAAGTAAGAGATTATCTTTCTGTTCAACTAATCCACTTCAGTTGACACGCCTTAATTGTTGCCTGATTCTGATTTCTAATCAGCATGCTAATTGACAGGTCACGTGACTTTGAGTCAATCAACATGGCGGTGAAGTCAATGTTTTGTTCCTGTGAGTTTCAAAGTCTCCTGTAATCAGCTCGAATAAACTCCCAATTTGTTTGGATAATTGCCGTAATTGTTACAAAGATCAATTAAACTATTGTTATTCTATTGATTCAAGGTATGTGTTGCATCCTCACCCTTATAATTTTTCCTCAAAGAGACACCGAAAATGTTATCATGAAAAAAAATCAAATATCATTTTTGCATGCATCTCTCTGTGTATGTCTGAGTAGGGCTATGCTGTAGACGAACAACTAGGCCTATTTTAAGCATGCATTAAACTCTTAAAATCCTAGAAAGAAGCTGATCGATACTTACAGTGCACATCCTTTAAGGCTTTAGTGATTCAAAGCTGTACTAGCAGTTCATAGTCATGGCATAGGACTAAACCACTGGAAAGGGTGGATTGTATACCCGTCCCAACCACAGATAATGTTGGGGCTGAAATGTTGTTCGAAACAATATGTCAAGGTATGAATAATCCACTGGCGAGCGATATCAGTCAATCTGCTCTCTTGTCTTGTACTCCGTAAAGTTGTTTTTCATTCATCATTTGAGGTGATCCCGGAGGAAGACGTTTTTTGTTATAATCCAATTATCAGTTCCATAAATCCATGTTTGATGTGTGCGACTGCAACATAAAAGTGGAGAGAAAAATCAAAGAAATGTTAAATTCATTGCATGTATGCATTGCACTGCATTTGAAAACCTGACCGAATTTCTCTCTATTTCAGGAATAACTGTGACTTAATCAGGATTGACCATGCATGGATTATTGCTGTTGAGGGATAATCTCTTATCCTTGCTGGATTGACTTGACTTTATCTGAAGGACAATCTGCAACGATGGCTGTTGCTTCAAGGTAAGAATCGAGATATAAATAAATCGAGAAAAAAAATTACCAAAAAATCATGCAAAGAATTTTTATTTTAGGTGTAATAACTGAATCCCTGGCTGAAGCATTCATAAAATTCTCAATTCTGCTCCTTATCTCCACAAATCAATGCCTGAAACCCCCAAATAGGTTTATGGAAGGCCTGTGGTTGTTCAGAGACTAGATAAACCTAAAGAAAATAGGCACAATGATAACCACAAGGTAAACCACTATGAACCCTGAATACCCACCACTGACTTTCAGTCAGCAACCAACTGCATGCGCTGACCAGGCCCTACACCACCAGTCTACATAGAACACACCTCCTTCATACACATCTGTCAAGCAACTGCCAAAAGCAGTTTGAACCTGATTGAGTGAGTCCAGGTCTTATGTAATCAGACCCCAAGTCCTGTCTTTGTTTTTTTAAATGATTGTGGAGGTGTCCATGTGTCATGCAAGCTGTGCTTGAGTGGACTTGAATGTTTCATTCAAGACTCAACAATGGCAACATAACAATGATAATCAATTGGGGTTTTGTTGTACACACATGCATGTGTTTCAGTGTATAAACCCTTGTGTTTGTGAGTTTGATTGAATTAACCAACAAATAACCCATTATCCAGGTTAAAGCACATCTTGTCAACAGTAGTTTAGCATTGAGGGAGAACATTTATGATTTTATGTCACTCCTTGAGTGAGTGTACCAGTTTGAATTAAACGTTTATAAAAGTTTATGTACAAAATGTAAAGAGAACTTCATGCATGGGGTTACAGTTAAATGGAAAAAGCTAAAGACTAGGACAGTAGAATAGGGGTCGAAAAATCCACTAGTCCCTAGCCGGGACTTGTGACTTCGATAGCTGGGCTAGCCTACCGTCAGGCATACTATAAGGAATTACTGAAAGAGCAAGCCCAGACTTTGAAATTCATAGCTTGGGACTAGTCAACTTGACAACGATTTTCGACCCCTGTAGACTGACTTGGCATGACGTCAAGACCCTTATGAGTTATTCAAGTAATGTACAACCCAGTCCTCGGGAGTGTTTATACAGCAGGAAGCATCTAAATAACGCCTAATTCTACTGCCTGTATACATTTGCCTCAATGGAAGACTTGACCTTAGCTTCCAGCCTAATCCGGTTGATTTTCATCCATTGTTGAACGTGACCCACATATATATGATATCATTTTTTATGTATCCTGTTTTGTCATACACTGGGTGAATTGTCTGACGGAAAGTGGCGAAAATGACCGTTTCATGTCCGCCTAATTATGTCAAACTGGTCTGACTTATGATCAGAGTATTCAGACCTTTGCCTTCTTTGGCTTTATGACAGGTCCGTGAATTGTGAAATGTCAAAATGGGTACAGTCAATTTTGATTACATAAGTCTACTGGAATGAGGAGGTGTAACATGTAATTGATATTTGCTCAATACCATCAACCCCCTGCCCGCGGCCTATCAGTGTCAGCTCCCTGACCCGTGGCCCATCAGCCCCCTGACCCATGGCCCATCAGCCCCCTGCCCGCGGCCTATCAGTGTCAGCTCCCTGACCCGTGGCCCATCAGCCCCCTGACCCATGGCCCATCAGCCCCCTGCCCGCGGCCTATCAGTGTCAGCTCCCTGACCCGTGGCCCATCAGCCCCCTGACCCATGGCCCATCAGCCCCCTGCCCGCGGCCTATCAGTGTCAGCTCCCTGACCCGTGGCCCATCAGCCCCCTGACCCATGGCCCATCAGCCCCCTGCCCGCGGCCTATCAGTGTCAGCTCCCTGACCCGTGGCCCATCAGCCCTTGCTCTCAGCCCATCAGCCCCCTGCCCATCAGCCCACATTTCTCAATGACTGGAAGCAGGAAGTCTTATTAAGAATAATTTGTGAGTTCAGCGTTTAGGTGACCTATAAAACAATGGGCATGTAATTGTTGCCTGGTCAAGGCCTTGTACAGGCCTACAATCACAAGGTCTGACTATGATTCATCCATTGAGAAGTGAAGCAATATTCATGTGTATGTGTGAGGCAGAGTCAGGAAGCAAGCATCCATCACCATAGCAACATTGCCTTCTTGTTTTATGAATGATATTGAGCTTGGATTTCCCAAGGCCCAAACTCACAAGACTGTCCAGGAGGCTACACCCGTCCTTCTTTGTTTGACATGATTGAGATGAGATAAAACTTGAGATAAAACCAAAAAGAAGGGAAAGTGCAAGGGTGTCGAGCTCTACACCATAACCATCCGTGATAGGTCCTCACATCTCCTCGGGCAGCCTCAGAGTCACCAAGGATCAGCTTCCTTCAACTTAGTCTAGGCGGTTGAAAATGAGTCAAAAAGAAACTTTATATCCGGTCAATAAAGTGTTGGTTTACTACACTTCATGCACTTATAAAAAGACACAGTACATATTTACTCAGTTAGTTTGAACAAGACTTATTGAATAAGATTTGATAAAAACTTACAGAATACTTGACCAAATCTGTCACAATAGGTTGATGTCTGTGTCAATCTGAACAAATATTTTTGTGTCTTGTTAATCTCGTTTGGGGTAACTTATTATGATATGGAACATAGGCCTACCACTGACAGTCCAAGAGTCAAGTCTATAGTCTTTATCAGCTGTCAGAACAGGCAATGAAATGAATTCCCCACCTCTTTAGAGTCAAGTCTGTAGTCTTTATCAGCTGTCAAAACAGGCAATGAAATGAATTCCCCACCTCTTTAGAGTCAAGTCTGTAGTCTTTATCAGCTGTCAGAACAGGCAATGAAATGAATTCCCCACCTCTTTAGAGTCAAGTCTGTAGTCTTTATCAGCTGTCAGAACAGGCAATGAAATGAAACGCTGCATTCCCCACCTCTTTAGAGTCAAGTCTGTAGTCTTTATCAGCTGTCAGAACAGGCAATGAAATGAAACGCTGCATTCCCCACCTCTTTTTGCAGCTCCCACATGAAAGTACTCATGAACGCTGCATCAATACTCTGTGTTTTTTTTGGTGAGGTTGCGAATCTAGTCGATCTACTTCATCTACCTAACATGACAGACAAAAGTGTACATTTGTATTAGACCATGCGTGCAGATTCTTTGCTTGTGATGGTCTGGGATTGATTGATTTCTCATGTCTTGGTTGATCAGCGAATCACTACTTTGTGTACATTTCACACACTGCATCGGCAGCGAGAATGTAAGCCAATCTAGACTGGTACCCAAACCTGTTCTTACAGTTTGCAGAATGGAGTGTGTGGACTGGAGCTCAGAGATATGGAATACATGCTTTGTCTTGGTCTCCAGGCTCTAACTACCACATTAACAAAAGATCAATTTGACGAGTAAGCTTACAGGGAACTCGGAGACAGACAGAGTCCTGGCAATATTAATGTAATAAAGCTAGAATAGGCCAGACTAGTCATGACAGGTTGGGCATGGTCTTATCAAGCCAGCTCTCCAAGATCCAGTGATCTGCCCCATATATATCTGATGTCTCACACATGCACTTTATATCATACCCAGAGTAGACCCTAAAGAGTCAATGAGGAACAGGTTGGTTGCCATGATCGAGAGACTCACACATGTACTTTATGTCATACCCAGAGAAGACCCTAAAGAGTCAATGAGGAACAGGTTGGTTGCCATGATCGAGAGACTCACACATGTACTTTATGTCATACCCAGAGTAGACCCAAAAGAGTCAATGAGGAACAGGTTGGTTGCCATGATCGAGAGACTCACACATGTACTTTATGTCATACCCAGAGAAGACCCTAAAGAGTCAATGAGGAACAGGTTGGTTGCCATGATCGAGAGACTCACACATGTACTTTATGTCATACCCAGAGAAGACCCTAAAGAGTCAATGAGGAACAGGTTGGTTGCCATGATCGAGAGACTCACACATGTACTTTATGTCATACCCAGAGAAGACCCTAAAGAGTCAATGAGGAACAGGTTGGTTGCCATGATCGAGAGACTCACACATGTACTTTATGTCATACCCAGAGTAGACCCTAAAGAGTCAATGAGGAACAGGTTGGTTGCCATGATCGAGAGACTCACACATGTACTTTATGTCATACCCAGAGTAGACCCTAAAGAGTCAATGAGGAACAGGTATCTGGTTGCCATGATCGAGAGACTCACACATGTACTTTATGTCATACCCAGAGTAGACCCTAAAGAGTCAATGAGGAACAGGTATCTGGTTGCCATGATCCAGAGACTCACACATGTACTTTATGTCATACCCAGAGTAGACCCTAAAGAGTCAATGAGGAACAGGTATCTGGTTGCCATGATCCAGAGACTCACACATGTACTTTATGTCATACCCAGAGTAGACCCAAAAGAGTCAATGAGGAACAGGTATCTGGTTGCCATGGTAATCAGATGCTGTGCGTAACACATGTAACATGGCCCTGGCCGTGTCTGCCTTCAGATGTGGCCTTCCCAATTTAGAAGACATGCCCCCAGGGTTTTCAGGGTGGAGGCTGAGGTGTCTGTTTGGTGGGGAAATGTTGATGTATAACCCATCATTGTGGTCATCTTCATCTGGAGCGTTTAGCCTCCAGGATGAGCTCCCCCAGCGGTGCACAGTTAAGCCTTCAGGTGAAAGGCCTTGCAGACATTCAAGAGGGTTCATGGTCCTCGACGTTTGATTCACATTTCCTAATTACAGGGGTTCATATAAAAGGTCAACTCCGGTCGTATAACAACTTGACATGCATAATAAAATAATGAGGTAAATCATAATTTTGCGAGTAATTCCAACAGAAATGGTCAGTGTGAAAAACGAGGGAAATTACGGTGTGTAATTTGCACCATTATATCTTGTATGTTGATTCATTTGTATGCGACAATAGGACCATTTGTTTCGTAGATTGTTGAGGCACGTGCGGTGGAGTGTTACCACAATGAGCCGAGTGATGCGAGTAGAGCACTCAGACATACATGATAATCGTCCTCATCATGCGTCTGCTGATTGCCTCTGCTATACAAATTTGATCGTTGTACTTTGACATGATCTTTTGTTTTATCAAGTGCTTCAGGTTTAGCCTCAAGAGAAACTAGGCATACCCAGGAGCAGAGACAGACAGTGATCCTGTTGCTTGTGTACATTTAACTCTCGATCAATCACTGCTCTTTGTTGAGAGCTGTTGGCCTGCATTCCAAATGTACTTCAGTAGTTTGACCTGAAGCCATTCAGTACATCCATCGAGAAACAACCAATCAATGCCGAGACAAATGGAGAAGACTGGTTGTCTGTCCATTGCCTGGGGAGTTGGCAGGCCAGGTGTGTGGGGGCATCTCACAAATAGAGAGGCCTGGTTGTCTGTCCATATCCCATTGCCTTCAGCACACTGGCAAGCGTCAAGCAAGATTTATTTGATTGGGAGTCTGTTGTTCTTTGTAGAAGCTGGAATAAGAAACCAGGATCTCTAATAAAAAGGCCGCAATCGTCCATCTTCGGTTTGATAAAGTGACTTTGATACAGAGAGATTTACAGCTGCTGGCTTCTCAGAATCTTGAGTTTCGCACTCGCCAGTTGGTAGTTGGTAAGGAATGAGGAACCAACCTCTATTCAGAGTAGGCTGTTCATCTTGAATACTACCAGCTGCTTGTTTCTCTGAACTTGCCAGTTGTTTTAGAGGGTGCAATGCACAGAGTCTCGACATTGTTGAAGTGGAGTTTCAGAAAGTGAATGAGTGTAAGACCTGGTGATGGTGTGTTGCTCTGTAGTAATCTGACCTTGTTTCATCATGCCTGTTCTTTTTTAACTTGATATGAGAAACAAGAGATATGTGCCGCCTGCTCACCATCAGGTAAAAAACATTTTTTGTTGGCTGAGTGTGTTGTGAAAGAGAGAGCTTATTCAAGAAGTCTTCTTTGTCAGCATTGAGTCATGTGTGCCCAGCTCACCATGCCGCTCTTGATTCAACTAAGAACAAAGTTATGAGAAAGCTTTACCGTGAAAGTTTAGGTGATTTAAATTGATCAAATCTTGTTGCTGAAGCACATTCAGACAAGCAGTTTAGCTGACAACAGATGTGGCAAGAAGTGCTTGTGTGGTGGGTCATCACAGTTGCCTGCAACAAGAACCTGTCCTGATGCAATGTGCAATAAACCTAATTTGGTGATGACTGGATCCTGTTGCTCAACTGTGACAATTATTATGTGCTGCTCTTAAAGTACAGCTGCATCGAATAACGTATGAGAGGAAATGCTTGACATTTAGTTACAGTGTGATAGGTTTTTTTGCCTCTCTGGAGTAGGACCTACTTGTCTCTGTTTGTAAACAGGATAAACAGGACGAAAAGTTAACCAAATCATCAGGTGTAGGAGTGTGCCAGGAGTAAAATGAGAAACAACTGGGCCAAGTTCCAACATCCATCAATCAAACGCAGTAGATGGTTTTACAAAATGCGTTACTGCTCATGCTGCTGTTATGGAAGAAGCAAGAGTGTATGCTTTGTCTCTCTGCCAGTTTGCATCGAATCTAAAAAGGCATGTATCATTTGATGGTATTTCCCAGACACCTCTTTGCAAATTGTGTGGGCTTGAATCAGATTGTGGCCCACTTGAACTTTGAAGTTACAGGAAAGGCATGCGAGGATAACAATGTCACATTGTCTTCTAATCATGTAGGCTTGAATGAGACGTTACCGATACTTGTACCCTACACATCAATGGACAGACAGAATCTTGTGGCAGTTGCAGGAAGACTGCGTTGAGATTAGGTTTATTTGCAGCTTTTGCGTTGACAATACAGTGGAACCTCCCTTTGCAGATCCCACTGTTGGCAGGACACCCAAGTCTCTTATAAGGACGTTGTGAGTTTGACCTCTGTCATCAAGACATCTCTCTATCAAGGGCAGCATTAGCCAGTCCCAAGGGTGTCATTATGATGGAAAGGTTCTACTCTATTGCGATATTTACTCCTCAAATCTGAAGTTGATTAGAAGACCTGCTGACTGAATTGGGAGTTGTAAATCCAGAGAGACAGGAAACTTCAAAAACATTTGTGTGTTTCTTTCCATGTAAAAGACAGGGATCTCCTTTGCGCCCGGCTTTATTGTTGAAAAAGATCAGATAGTTGACAGACTGGTAGAAATGTTGATGCTCCCCAGCCATCGCCAGGCTGACGGCTTCCTACAGCTCCATTGGTGTTGAATGTCTCCCTCAACGTGTAGGTTACAGTCACATCTGTCCTGTATATGTGGATGATTCGACTCTGATAAGAGTTGGTGTAACAGGAGCATGGCTCCTGGATTAAAAGGTGGAGGTTACTGAGGAGAATGATGCAGTTGTGAGTTCAGTTCAGCCACATCATCCAGGAATATCAGTTTATCCAGCTGAGATGATCTACGGCCTGCACCAGAGTTGTGACTTTCATCTTTGGACATAGGCCTGACCTGGGATGTCAATCGGCCTGTCTCCCAGGCATTGAGGCTCGCTCATTGGACTAGAAAGGAAGCAGACCGTTCATCCTGATCTCTACAGGCCTTTTCACTCGAACCTGCCAGATTCCAGAGATGACCGTGTGTGGATGACCCTGATATTCGAGGAAGCAGACAGTTTGACCTTATTTGTGCAGCAAGCCCAGTGCTACGTTGGAGCAAGGAGCTGTCCCAGGGCAGGACTTTTTATAGGCTTGGCTTGTTTATTTCAAATTGCCTCTCTGTGACTTGGCAATTTTTGCATTCAGAATTGTGATGGCCTCTGGAACAGGAATGACCATTTTATAGACTTGTCATTTTGCAGTCCTGATGATCCTGCGTTTAGGGTACAGCGAACAGGGCAGAAAAGTTGACCACACCAAGTGTATATTTACTATGTATGTGGGAGCGATAGTTTCATTAAACGCGGGATAGAGATTGTGAATACATGACGATAGTGTCTAACTGCCTAGATTTTGAAGTGGCTCTTCCTCAACTAATTGGAGGGCAATTGATTGTGTGGAAGTCCTCTGACGTCTGCTGGCTATAGAGTGACGTCTGCTGATCGTTGGAATGCAAACGAATCTCCTTGAAAAATGAGGTAAGTGTTGTGAAGTTTGTGGTGATGTCCTTTTTAATGCTTTCATATTGACAACTGGTGATGACGAATGCCAATAGGGAGCGTGGCTTCCCACATGAACAGAGCTCTGACTACATTTGTCTCAGAGAATGTCCGCTGATTATCAGACCCTTAGGCCTCATTCATTCTCCCATGGGTGAGTTCACTACCTTCCAGTTGATCTCCTCCATGCAATACTAGATGTATCAGTCTTCACCTTCTCCTGGCAACTAAGGCTTTACCCTGCTGGAGGCTCATCGCTTGGCCACTTAGTTCATTATGGGTCACTAGTACCTCTCATGTTGCATTCACTGGGGTCTTCTTACCGCTGGATCCCACTGGTTTGCTACTCCGCCTGCTGAACAAACCTTACAAGGGAGGTGATCTCAAAACCACAAAATGTAGCCGTAATCTCTGTGTGCCGATTTGAGCAATGGTATGGAGTCCTTTATGGCACCAGGCCTGGAGATCCAACACTGATGCATGATGGTTAATCTGTAGATTGAGATATCCCAGGATGTGACCTTGACCTTAGTATAGGAACATGGTCAGCGTCTTATCGTGACAGCGTCTTAATAGTTCGCTCCACTAAGACAAGAAATGACAGTTACTATAGTTTCCGGCATCGAGGGTCTAATCTGGGATTAACGAGAATGTCAACGGAACAGTTGATCAGATGCGGAGGGGTAGCACGATGAGATCGTTATCGAAGATAGAACACGATGATAGGAATGTGCTATAAACAACGCTATGTTCACGATGCCCAAGTTGGCTACTTGATTTACCCACAAGCTACGCAGTACTCAAGTACAGTATGATATTCATCTTGCCAGAAAAACCTGGCATTCTTCTCCCACCAAAAAAGAAGCACAGTAAACACAGCTGTTGGCGATTTGAGGCTCGTTATTTTGTCTTCCAGGAAATTGTGGCAATCTAAGCAAGGCTTGTGATGCTGGGTTAGTCATTCATGGTAAACTCCGCTCAGTGCCAGTTTCTGCACAAAGTGTACTTGATGAAAAGGTAAACTGTTGCTGGAGATGTCTAGTGGTATGTTGTTGTGCTCTACCATTGGGAAAGGTATGCAAAGAAAAACAGACGAATGATCACGATCAGCACTCATGATACAAAACATGTATTCGCCTATACGAATGGTCTGAATGGTCTGTGATGAGACATCCTATGTGCTGAAAGCTCACTGACAGGTATATAAAAACATGGCCATGATGACATTGGACCCTGATTCATATCACCTGAACATCTCTGCCAGTCAAAACACAAGTTCACCACATGAAAACCTCCTTCTCCCTCTCCAATACGTCCGAGATAATCTTCTGAGCAGCCAGCTTCGGCTGCATGCATGTGCCCTCGTATCTGATGCTCATGTCTTGATACTTCTTGAGCTGTTTTCAAGGCAGTTTGTCATCGAAGTGATCTTCGCCTTTCGATGCAACTTAAAGATATCGATCAGGCTCGGATAAGAGCGTAGTCTTAGGGACGTTTGTGGGACCTTGACCTGGTTGACTTGGCATTCTCTCCTTCAGTTGAGACCTTGGACTTGACGCCTGGTTAGGTAACGCCATGTTGGAGTTGATGCCGTGTTGGAGATCTCATCAAGAGCAGAATCTATAACGTGAACTGTATTTCTCTCGAGAGCCCTAACACACATTACACTGCTGATGCCTCCTGTACATTTGGGATCGAAAACCACCATGATTTATCGTTGGAGATTAAATGTTTGGCATCATTCTCATCCATCATTAACTAACATTTCAAACAAATTGTTGCCATCAAAAGCAAACATGCGATTTTTTTCTGGCAAAGTTGTATAAATGATTAGATCTCATGTTTGTGAAACAAGTGCCTGGTTGTTGTAAATCTTTGATAATTGTAGTGTACTTTGTGAACTGCCACCAAATGTGAAGAGCCCGAGAGATTTCATTTGAGTGCCATGGGACAGCCATTCTCTGGCATTCAGGAAGAAATGACACTGTTTCTCTGGTTTAGAGGAAGACGGGAGAATCTTTCTTTGGTTTGGAAGACATCTGACAGCCTTTCTTTGGCTTTGAGGAAGAAATGACAGCATTGCTTTGATTTAGAGGAAGAAGGGACCATTCTTGGGTGTTGAGGAAGAAGTGATGGTGTTCCTTTCGTATAGAGGAAGAAGGGACAGCCTTTCTTTGGTTTCGAGGAAGAAATGATTCCTTTCGTTTTTTTAGAGGAAGAACTTGATTCACATGGCTAACCTTCATCCAAACACATGCCTCTGTGACCCTTATCATACCAACACTATTTCTTTCTCTCCCTGGTATAATTACAAGTGCCAATTGCAACAACTGACCTCTAATCGACAATTTTTTGACCGTACATGTAACTCTCATAACATATAACCAGGATTCTGACTCAGTAATCGTCCATAACTTGTCATGTATAATGGATGGATAAAGTCAACAAGCAGGGTGCCCACATCAGAGACGCCATCGATATTATACATACTTAATTGTTGGGTGATGCTCATGCTGACTTGCATGCAGTCAAGGATAGATTAGAGCTATCCTATAGAGATTACATTACATGATGTAACGCCTCCCCTCCCCCCATCTGTCACAGCTATCCCACCGGCCCATCTCATTGTTTCAATAACTGTATAATGGTTGTCTTTATTACGATGGATCAATATGTCTCTAGAGTTCTACATGTTATGGCCTGGCAGCGAAAGCATGCATTACTATGGAACATGAGCCAATAGGCTATATTAACCCCTTGTCATCTGATAACACCCTTGGCCCAATACTAACAGCCAACTGCTAAAAGATGGTGGAAATCTCATCGTACAGCCTCTGTGCAGAAATGGACCAGTGACCTTCTCTCTTAGATGGGCAAAATAACCAAAGTCCTCATTCTCCTATCAGAGTCACATGTTGCTATTTTGCCGATCGATTGTGATTGTGTCTCATCGGAGACAACGACATTCCCCTACCGGACCAGTAGTTACTTGTTGATGAATGACCGAGATAGTCCTTAACAGACGGAGTGAGCAAGGGCCTTGGACTCTGCTCTACAACATGCGCAGACATTCAGGGAGCAAACAACAGACAGAGTTTCTACCAGTCAACAGTACTCGGCCTTTTAGCTACAACAGGCTGCTATTTTGCCATCAGATTCGATCGTTGTTAATCCCGCTATAATTGCCACGATCATTGGGCTGGGATTTACTCATCTAGTGATCTTGATTCACTGAAGGAATGGGCAACAATCCGTACCACCATGGCCGTGACCGCTATGATTTATATCCCGATCAATAACGATGAATCATGAGAAACTGACTCTGAATCTCACGAGACCGCCAGCAGAATCTTGTCCGTCTGATTGGTTGAAAAAATCTGGGTACGATGGCATGATGTTCCGATTAAGCTTGGAGGTTAGGTTGTGTAATGAAGCGATGGTGGTTGATGCTGAATCATGGGGCATTAGTCCAGTAGAGCATTTGTTGCTGTTGTATGATACATGCACACTGACTTGCATTGTGACATTTATTAGCACAATCAGGGAGGGCAGCTACTGTATGGAAAAGATGTGAGGTGCTGAACCTCAAGAACTTGCCCTCGTGACTGCTGCACAATTGAGAGTGTAATGATGACACATTTCAAAAGCTGCAATTTGTGGTCAGTGTACTGACGCTGTAAAACAGTGAACCAGAAATAGGCCTGACCCACAATCATGACAAGGAAAATAACGAAATTGTTAGTTGGCAAAACATTGGCCTACTTCACTCAGCTTTTTTGTTCCAACTGAAATTCAATATACAGTGCATCCAACTTGAGCTGTCCTCTAGTATTCATGCCGTTGAATAAAAAACATCGAGGGAAATCAGATCGATAGTTAACAGTGGGAGGCATGCCAGGGGCAAGTAAATACTATGACAATTACATTGTAAACATGTGGCCAGTGTTAGATAAGGTCTGCATCATCTCACCAAGATCAACAAGACAAGGGTATCACATAGCGGGCGGGAACTAAAGGCAGGTGCTACGGGGTCCTATTAGTGACCTGCAGATGGTGACCGCATGACATGCCCCTTGAGGGAGCTGGCTCTTGTTTGGCTAAGTTAGATAGAAAGAGTTGTCACACAAGCCTGAAGTGAGGTGAAATACTGTGAGAGAGGAGAAACACCTATTGACCACTTTGTGAACACTCATCTGGCCCACCTGGCCCCTGCCCCTCATAGTAGTCATAGCCTCCCTTTAAAGTATGGATAGTTCCATGAATAAGCATCACTTTTGAGGTATTTGATGATGAGACTAAATGCATTTTCAAATTTGAGGGGGAGTGGACACTGATACCATGATCAGAACATCCTGAGTAATGAATAAAAAATATAAACTCAAAAACATTCAGTGTGTTTTCTGCCTCAAATATTGCTTGAATACTCCAGCTTAGATCATTCGACAATGAAATATGGTAGTTCTTTTTAATCTAATTTTTAAAAATATTGGGGTGATTTTAGGTCACACTCCCCCTTGAGCTGAAAGGGTTAAAACGGCTTTGTATCTGTATGTCTTTGTCTACCAGGATTGAGGCTGCATGCACGGCTACACTAGGATTTCAGTTTCAGCCATTCCAGATAGATGGAGATGATGTTCCATCGAAAATCTACCCGATACATGCTGATGTGAGGTTTCCACTGAGAGTAGCAGTGTGTGACTGGTGGTAATACACTGCTGTTGAATGTAAGATAAAACAGTTACAGTGGAACCCCGGTCAGCGACCACCCCGGTAGCGTGGAATTTTTAACATCATCAGCCGAAAAAAATTTTGGCTCTGAAAATTTTTCAGAATTTTGAACTTAAGAATAAGTCATCCCTATGGCGATTTATCTGGAATAAATGGCAACCCTTGTAAGATAATCTTATCATCCTCCCTCTCTTCCTCCTGTGACCCACACGAGTTGATACATAATTACATCAAGCTAGTTCCTGTGTGTTATACCCTGTGTCCTTGAGGACAAGGATCATGAGTATACTGGTTGATGACTGGCTGGACTGTGGCTCGCTGCTTCTTGAAACCTCTTGTCCCAAATATGCTGATCCTACATCGATAACTCGTCCGGGTTGATTATGTAATCAAATCAAGCTAGTTCCTCTGTGATATATCCGGACAACCTAGAAGACGGGATTGATTGATTTTCAAGGACACACATGATACGGTCTCACAAGGGACATGATTACTCATCAGGAGGGACCTGAACATGGCTGATTAATAGACAGACAGAAATCCCAAGATGCGGCAGATTGATGGTGTATTTTGGTCGTGTACCACAAACATAGTAAACGATGCAGGGTTGACAGATTTGTTTGACGTGTCTCATTCGAAGGAGGAATATTTGGGTATAATTGACGTATAAAGAGTGAGTAGTATAGGAAGGGAACTAAGAGGATTGACTGAAGATGGTTTGGGTTCCGCTACTGCTAGGTATTTGCCATGCTGACTACACCAAACATGCCATCAATGGTAACATGAAGCTGAAGGATAGTTATCTCGGTAAAGACTTCAAAAATCAATGGTGACCTTGTAGAGCAGGTCCACGTCGGAGGCTCAGTGGCAGTGACGTCAAACGGGCAAAGTGTTTGTCATCAAATGTCAAGGAATCAGCCGGGAGTTTAAGACAGAGATGGAGCCTTCTTTTCTATTGATTTTGCCTCAGTGATTCATGTATGTTAAATCTTCAAATATCACATCAGGAATACAGAGGATGGTTTGATGTGCTTGTGTTTTCTCATTTCTGTACGGTGTAGAACTCAAGTCAGGAAACGAATGAATGGATGGCTGATGTGTCCAAATCTCTCCATCTGACCATTCTGTAAAGGTACTTTCAGATGGTACCATTAGTAAACCTATTGACATGACCATTCATTAGGAAGATCTTGATGATCACTATCTGATGGTACCATATAATAGCTCCATAGTTCTGGTGATAACCTGTGATTGTTTGTTCTATTGGATGTGCATGACATACAAGGAGGACCTTTAGTGACAGCTTGTCGGAGATTTATTGGAAAGAGGCTTGATTTCATTCATTACATTTGAGAGGAAAATATACACAGTGATGCTGTACAGTTACAATTACAATTCGGTAAGGAACGGGATACTCGGAATCTTTGTCGGTCATTGATATCTATAATTGCCAACTACAGCAGTTTATTAACGGCTGCCTGCCGACCTCTGTATCAAAAACTGTCCAGCACTGTTGGACACTATGTAAATTTCCATGTCAAGAGTTACTTGAATTACCAACTTAGTATTCATGGGTGCGCTGAAACTTGGTGAAGGTTGTGAGATGTCAGTGTATGCATGTTGAATACCCAAGGACTTGTGGTCATCGAGAACAGTGGCAGGAAGGAAACACGGTGGAAGTAGGAGTCAGCTGCCGTCAACATATGGGCCTTGTAGATGTTTTACTGTTTGATGGATGTCAAAGTGTGAAAGACAACATTCTACTGATTGATACTTCTGCTTTCTGAAGAAAACCTCTTCTCAAGGACAAATACTATCGATTTGGGTCAACTCCTCCCCGAACCTTCCAGCTACTTCGATACCAACTGCGAGGGAGTTAATGCTGATTTAACGATAGCTGTACACATGTGGAGACAGTCGTCGTGTGGTTCCTTGTTGTATCAGTGGAGGCAAGGATTGTGTTGGTATGAAAGTCTCATCGACAAAGACGCCGATTTAATCGTCAAGATAGAAAGCTGCATCAAAGTTTGAGGGAGTTAATGCTTTAACGCTAGCTGTGTAGATGAGACAGTGGTAGATAGATAATCATGGTCCCTTGTGGCATCAGTGGAGGCAAGGATTGATGCGTTGGTATCTGTACACGAGGATGGACGAGATTTGGTTGGCAGAGGCAGTGTATAGATCAGGTTGTGTGTGGACTATGGTAGAATCAATGCGATAACCAATTAGGATACGTTGCCATTACCAGTAAATAATTTTCTAAAACGGACAGTGTTTAATTGTAACTTTCCATACACGCGCAGCTAGAACTTCTCAAGGAGAGGTGGTCAGTTTGTCTCTCACTCTGTCGGTGCTGAACGCTTCACATTTACCACCAAGTGATTTGTGATTCACTGATTGACTGTCATACAGAGTAGAATTCCTCCTCATCCTGGGTCTATCCTCAACAGAAATCTCAATGCTTTCCCGGTTGAGATGGTTAGGGTCTCATCATCATCATTAAGAGTTTTTACGCCAATCCAGTGTTTTACGCCAATCTAGTTGGGAGCCTTCATTCATTATCTCAGGTCGTTTACTAGACCGCAGTTATCACAGATATTATCAGCGTTTTAACATCAGTTCAATGAATCACTGACTTACTCTCGTTTCTTGGATTAATTGCTCAATGGGGATTAATGAGGATTATCACCAGGATTAACACCAATGGATGTGATGACTGATTGAGGTCGACTTGCGGTCACCAAGCTCTCATCACGTATCCCATCATGCCATGCATTGTGGCGTTCATCATCTGCTCAGATTGTATCACAGGAGCTGGCGCTGTCAGGTGAGTGGTTATGGTAGAGGAGAGGCATTAGTTAGCCTGTTGGCCTGTGCGTTTGTTAGAAGTGGGGGTCCTCTATGGGCTACTGTCCACCAGTGCGAGGTCTTTTAGTTGCCCTGGCATAGGCACCAGATGCAAAGGCCAAGGCTTACTGTCCCATCCATCGGACCTAGAGACGAAGGCTTACTGTCCCATCCATCGGACCTAGAGACGAAGGCTTACTGTCCCATCCATCGGACCTAGAGACCAAGGCTTACTGTCCCATCCATCGGACCTAGAGACGAAGGCTTACTGTCCAATCCATCGGACCTAGAGATGAAGGCTTGCTGTCCAATCCATCGGACCTAGAGACGAAGGCTTACTGTCCAATCCATCGGACCTAGAGACGAAGGTTTACTCTCCAATCCATCGGACCTAGAGACCAAGGCTTACTGTCCAATCCATCGGACCTAGAGACGAAGGTTTACTCTCCAATCCATCGGACCTAGAGACCAAGGCTTACTGTCCCATCCATCGGACCTAGAGACCAAGGCTTACTGTCCCATCCATCGGACCTAGAGACCAAGGCTTACTGTCCAATCCATCGGACCTAGAGACCAAGGCTTACTGTCCAATCCATCGGACCTAGAGACCAAGGCTTACTGTCCCATCCATCGGACCTAGAGACCAAGGCTTACTGTCCAATCCATCGGACCTAGAGACCAAGGCTTACTGTCCCATCCATCGGACCTAGAGACCAAGGCTTACTGTCCAATCCATCGGACCTAGAGACCAAGGCTTACTGTCCCATCCATCGGACCTAGAGACCAAGGCTTACTGTCCAATCCATCGGACCTAGAGACCAAGGCTTACTGTCCAATCCATCGGACCTAGAGACCAAGGCTTACTGTCCAATCCATCGGACCTAGAGACCAAGGCTTACTGTCCAATCCATCGGACCTAGAGACCAAGGCTTACTGTCCAATCCATCGGACCAATAGACCAAGGCTTACTGTCCAATCCATCGGACCTGGAGACGAAGGCTTACTGTCCAATCCATCGGACCTAGAGACCAAGGCTTACTGTCCAATCCATCGGACCTGGAGACCAAGGCTTACTGTCCAATCCATCGGACCTAGAGACCAAGGCTTACTGTCCAATCCATCGGACCTAGAGACCAAGGCTTACTGTCCAATCCATCAGACCAATAGACCAAGGCTTACTGTCCCATCCATCGGACCTAGAGACCAAGGCTTACTGTCCAATCCATCAGACCAATAGACCAAGGCTTACTGTCCAATCCATCGGACCTAGAGACCAAGGCTTACTGTCCAATCCATCAGACCAATAGACCAAGGCTTACTGTCCAATCCATCGGACCTAGAGACCAAGGCTTACTGTCCAATCCATCAGACCAATAGACCAAGGCTTACTGTCCAATCCATCGGACCTAGAGACCAAGGCTTACTGTCCCATCCATCGGACCTAGAGACCAAGGCTTACTGTCCAATCCATCGGACCTAGAGACCAAGGCTTACTGTCCCATCCATCGGACCTAGAGACCAAGGCTTACTGTCCAATCCATCGGACCTAGAGACCAAGGCTTACTGTCCAATCCATCGGACCTAGAGACCAAGGCTTACTGTCCAATCCATCGGACCTAGAGACCAAGGCTTACTGTCCAATCCATCGGACCTAGAGACCAAGGCTTACTGTCCAATCCATCGGACCTAGAGACCAAGGCTTACTGTCCAATCCATCGGACCTGGAGACGAAGGCTTACTGTCCAATCCATCGGACCTGGAGACGAAGGCTTACTGTCCCATCCATCGGACCTGGAGACGAAGGCTTACTGTCCAATCCATCGGACCTAGAGACCAAGGCTTACTGTCCAATCCATCGGACCTAGAGACCAAGGCTTACTGTCCAATCCATCGGACCTAGAGACCAAGGCTTACTGTCCAATCCATCGGACCTAGAGACCAAGGCTTACTGTCCAATCCATCGGACCTAGAGACGAAGGCTTACTGTCCAATCCATCGGACCTAGAGACCAAGGCTTACTGTCCCATCCATCGGACCTAGAGACCAAGGCTTACTGTCCAATCCATCGGACCTAGAGACCAAGGCTTACTGTCCAATCCATCGGACCTAGAGACCAAGGCTTACTGTCCAATCCATCGGACCTAGAGACCAAGGCTTACTGTCCAATCCATCGGACCTAGAGACCAAGGCTTACTGTCCAATCCATCGGACCTAGAGACGAAGGCTTACTGTCCAATCCATCGGACCTAGAGACCAAGGCTTACTGTCCCATCCATCGGACCTAGAGACCAAGGCTTACTGTCCAATCCATCGGACCTAGAGACCAAGGCTTGCTGTCCAATCCATCGGACCTAGAGACCAAGGCTTACTGTCCAATCCATCGGACCTAGAGACGAAGGCTTACTGTCCAATCCATCGGACCTAGAGACCAAGGCTTACTGTCCAATCCATCGGACCTAGAGACCAAGGCTTGCTGTCCAATCCATCGGACCTAGAGACCAAGGCTTACTGTCCAATCCATCGGACCTAGAGACCAAGGCTTACTGTCCAATCCATCAGACCTAGAGACGAAGGCTTACTGTCCAATCCATCGGACCTTGAGACGAAGGCTTACTGTCCAATCCATCGGACCTGGAGACGAAGGCTTACTGTCCCATCCATCGGACCTGGAGACCAAGGCTTACTGTCCCATCCATCGGACCTAGAGAGCCTGGGTGTTTAGCCCGAATGGCCCAGGTGAGAATTCAGGACCTACCATTAGACCATCACAACTTCATCAAAGTGGCTCAGGAAACCCATTTCCCGGCACTGAGGCCTTCAGGTTTTGCATTGTTTCTCGAGTTCAACAATCCTGGTTCCATATGGACACCAAACAAGGATTACGATACCAACATTGGCAGTAGGTTGGATGGTTAGAGATCTTGCTTTGCAGATGGCGTCATTGAGGCCAGGTCATGTGACCTGTGGAGCAGACGGCCTCTGTTGATTGAAGCAATCCGATCAATAGGGTGGATGGAAGTGTATGTACAGATGTATTTACATTCAGACTGGTTCTCATTGGTCTTAACCCTTTCCATATCAATGAGCATTCCTTTTGAATGTGTGGGATTATCACAGGGCCACCAAGGGTCGGCAACAGACATGCTGTAGAGGACAAACAGGATATCCCCCCAACCCCCCTGCCGCCATGACCAGAAAGCTGGGCAACATCTTAAAACTTAATTTCAAGTTGTCCTAGTTGCAATGACTCTTCTCTATCCGCCTACCAGCCCATATCCATTATATTAGATTGCCACTTGGTTCTTCTCTCATCATCAAGCGCCCTTCCGCTTCTTTCCTTGCTCAGTTTTTATCGGCTTTTGTGACCCCTGACATCAATTTTCTGATGACCAGTCCATAGAAAAGCTGTTCGATTTTCATTTTGCTATTCATTTATTATCGCAGAACAACTTCCGCCATCCCAGATCTTTTTGGTTGCTCAGTTTTCATTGGTTAGTGTGACCCCTGACATCAGTTTTCCTGATGACCAAATCAGTTAATCTGTTGATCCAGGTTACGAACAACGCATTGATGGCAACGCAACAATTTTCCGTCTGATGTGTTTTGCACGTTCGGCGGAAATTACTTTTCGTTGACAGCCAATATTGATTTAGTGTGCATGTCAGTGTCACTCAATAGCATTGAGCCATTGGTGCCTTGAATGAATGGAGAGTAGTTGACTTGTGGTTTGGGGGGTGGGGGTGGACCTTGGTCTTGTCGCTGCAATGTGTTGGCAGTCAGATTCAAGTGCATTAGGAGCAGCCCCTTGATACCCATGAATGTGGATGAACCTACAGATCACTTGACACGGCCAAGAAAACCGATCAACAAATGGATATTTCTCCGAAGTGATTGTTATACAGTGGAACCCCAATAACACGACCACTCATGGGACTGAGGTTGAATGGTCGTGTTACCTGGCCATTCTTGGTCGCCATAGCGGGGTGGTCGCGTTACCTGGCGTTCCACTGTACATGTTTTACCTCTCAGTAAAGGACACACATTACTTATACAAGTCCTTCGTTACCCTCACTATCAGCATTCTATCACTACCATGTACATGTATATATGTAGATTGGGGGAAATTCGGAATGAGAGTCAGCTTCCATGGTTGCCATAGCAACATAGTATCAGTCTCGGCGGAGACCCGCTTGGCAATATTCGCTTATAACTATCTCCCCAGAATTGATCACAGACTCGCAAAATCTTCCCAATTGGTGTTAATATTGTGGAAGTGTGAAATTACACATACATTTTCATCATCAAAATGTTTTCATCACATATCGATATTGTTTCATATGCTGATTAGCCCGACAATCATGAATCAAATCTTGCTATGATCTGATCTGCCTTAATTTCAGTCTCAACCATATGATTTTAATTCTGCTTGTTTGTCGATAAATTAGCAGTTTTATCTGATTTGTCAGTATGAGTTACGGGATTTACGCAAGGTCATTTGTTATGTTAGAAGACACTACACGGCTATCCCTGCTGTCGTTCGCTGGGGGACCGTCGTTGCAGATGGAGTGGCAGTGAAGATGGCTATGATGCACAGTACAAGAACACTGGATGAAGGACCACAGCTGTGACATTGGAGCAGTAAATGATTTAGTTGTTGTGCTTCAAAGGATCTGTCTTGCTAGATCTGTTTGGACAGTAACTACAGTTATGGAGTAGCAGTGATTCTCATTCTCATGTACTGTGAGCTACATGTACGGTGTGGAAAGATCCGCTATCAACGTTACACGACGATCGAATCATTGTGCTCCGAAGGCTCATACAAATACAGCTGTGACAGAGAAGCAGTACGGATGCGATGGATGTGCTTTAATAGCAAAGGTCTGTGGCTGTGTAGTAGCAGTATTGATGACAATTCAGTGGCTGTGCTTGAAGGATTATCTGTAAAAGTGCTCGATGTGAAACGAAGTCATTGACTGCTCATCTCCTAAGCCAGTTGTTGCCGGAGGCAAGGATCGTTATGATATACTGTACATGAGACTGGATCAAGATGCTCGGGGCAGCTGAGGTTGTGCTTTCAGATTATTGAGAGGATTTGCTGGCTGTGGAAGGGCTTGGAAGGGTTGCCTGTGCTCGGTGGGAATCCTCCTAAGCCAGTTGTTGCAACGATGGAGGAGAGGCCAGGATCGTTATGATGTGCTGTACATGATGCTGGATGATGTAGCTCGGAGCAGCCGAGGTAATTCTTTCAGATCGTTGAGAGGCTCCTGCTTGTGGTGAGTGTTTTGTTTGAGGCAAACAGTGGTTTCTTTGAGGGTGTTCTTCTGGTAGTTTTGTCTCTGAAAAGGGAGCATTGATGAATCCTTAGCGTGGTTGTTCTGTTGGAGAACAGTGATGTTCTCTCTAGATTGGACTCCGAGTCGTTCGAAATTCTCCGACAGCTCTCAGGTTGTTTTACTTTTGTATAGTTTGGTCTAGCGTCTTGGTGTTCTCATTGCATGTTTCCTTGATATCACTGGAGGTGACAGGCCCTGGCATCCTGTATTTCCTGTCCAACATGTGTTGCCCTTAGTAAGCCACTGACCTGCATCAGTTGCTTGATGTGTTTCTGTTCACCAAGCGTGGAAGTCGATCCTTCGTAACTGGTGCTGAAGACAAAACACCATAAATTGTACAAATCATCCATAACAAGCAGGGTGTGACCGCAACTGCTCCACTAATAAAGCTACCTGTCATTTGAATCCCCTGGTAAAGAAGAGGCCACTCTGTGCCCACCTACCATGGATGTCTATCCTTCGTAATTGGTGCCAAAGACGAAACGCGATTGGAAAAATGATCTGATACGTGTTCTCACAAATGGGCAGTAAACATACATGGCACAGTTGATTCTTGGCAGCAAAATAATCCACTCTCAGAAGTTCATGGACAGATGATGGAAGGCTGCCCTTTATTAACCGTGGCAAAGACAAAACAAGATAAATTGGAATGAATTATCCATAACAAGCAACGTGTTGCCACAAATGGGGCATCAATAAAGCTACATCACCAGGGGACATTAGCTGCTGCTCTGTCCGCCAACAAACCACACCATTATCATGGTAATGGACATTGTAAACTGTGGTGGTTCGGAAATAGGTAAAGATTCTCATTTCCGTAATGACCGAAATCTCTAACATTATTCTAAAGTGGATGGATGGATTCCATCAGTTGTCAGTTACAGTTCTCTATCCTAGATGGTCAAGGTTCAAAAGCAGTTCCTTCAGTAAGTGGTACTTTCAAAATCTTGAACAAGTTGAAAGCAAAAATGTGAGCTTAATGCCTTATGGCTGTCGATGACCTCGGAAAAGAGGCTGGTTTCATGAAGAAACCTCACCCTGAAGAAAGGGTTCAGATTATATAAAGAAGCCTTTCTTCTGAAACCTTTATGCAAGAAGCCGCTGAAAAGGTCACTGGTCACTCAGTGTTAGTAGTTGATATTACTGTGGATATAAGTGATAAAAGAAAAAACAACACTGATGGGGGTGCCGAGTGGGGAGGAAATGGACAGGTCCATAATAAGTGGTATTATCAAGAGAACAGCAAGCACAGGTGATGTGGAGATGACGTTTGGTACTGAGGGGGAAAACATCTAGAAGACCTTGAAGAAAGTGTCAATAGAAGAACGGGAAATAGAAGTACATCCGATGTAGCTTACCTCTGTGATGTTTGGCTTATTTATCTTGTTAGAGATCAAAGACACTGTTCAAAGCTTAGTGAGTGGATGTTTATCCTCTGTTTGCCGCAGCACTCCTTTGGGAGTGTGTGGGCTGTCTACGTTGATGACCATGTTTGGACTCCAGGTCATCTTAGCGTTGGTCAACATTGATTCTTTAAAGTTGGCAGGTCTACTAGCGGAGGAAGGAAGGGATGGGTATCTCATTTATCTGTTTTTAAGGAAAGGGATGGTCAGGAATGACCAGGAAGGGTAAAAAGTGTCTGTATGTGGGAACACAGTGAAGAGATTGTTGTTTCGCTTGCAGCGATCATGGCAAATGGATATTTGTTGCCATGATACAGTGTGTCTGGGACAAAGTGACGTCAATAGGTTTTTTCAGGTGAAATTTGTATAATTGTGGAAGACTTGTGTTATTCATGAACTTTCCACTTCATTGAGGAATGGTGCTGATCTAAATGATGTACTTCGCCCTCATCATGACACCATAACTGCAACTCATGTCTACATGTTCCATAATGTCTTGAAATCTGACACAAATTTGAACAATTTGATGACGCCAATGGAAGAAGGTTAGCCTGAAGTCGTCTCTTGAGTGGTGATGTCCTTACGCAATCACCTTCGATGATGACGAAACTTCTGTGGGACCAGGCAAACCCCCTCGCTCTAATTCTAACCATATTTTGGTTAGCTTGGCAAATATGTCTCAAATAGAATTTGAGAACTTCAAGCAGGTTTACAGGATTCAATTTGTACCTTCTCTAGATATGAGATTCAATTATCTGTTGGAAAGTGATGGAGACGGCCTCCACAGCCTTGACAGGCAACCAGTCTTAGAGACGGAACACGAACCAGGATAGACGTCCCTGGTCAGCCTTGGATGGCAAGACAGTCTATGAGAAGAAACCTCAAGAATCAAATCCAGCCACTGTAGTCCAGGGACTGCACGGCAGACAGAACAGCTTCAGGAAAGCTGACCCGTTTGGACATGGCATTTGTATCCCCTGATCAAAAGCTGTGAAATATTGCCTTGTTCGTCGAGATGGCATGTTGTCTATGGGAGTGGGGAAAGAAAGTAGCAGTCCGTTTCATTTGATGGCTGTTGAAGTAAGCATAGCATACTGAACAGCAGTCAGTTGCAATGAATGCAGAATGAAGCGAGCATTTTGTTCGGGAATAATGATCACAAAGTTCTGATAGAATGGGAAAGGACCATTGTGTTAGATGGCTCTTGAGAACCTACAGCATTTCAAGCAGCTTCATGAAGGCGGCAGTCACTTTCATCATTGCGATTGTCATCCCAAGGTGATGTGACTACTTTGCAGTGGTTCCTGAGTGATTGTACTTGGAGGCGACTTCTCTAGAGGCAAGACAATTCAACCACACGCTAAAGCAACTTGTGGGATGCATGTGTTGTGTTGCAATCTCGCAGCCATGTATTTGTATCTGAAGATGAGGTTCTTAATAGGCTACGTTCCTTGCTGGTGGAAGGGGTAGGATCATTTGCACCAAATGCTGAGGTTGATCAAACCAATAGCCTTTAGCTATATCTTCCCCGCCAGTCAAGCTCCCCACACCTCTTGCTTTATCAATTTCCAGTACCCTCGAGTCCAATCAAGAGTTCTAAATCGATCAGTGGCACTCTTTTTCTCATCTAGAGAGCTGTTGTTGGTCGCTTTGCGACACAGGAGCCTGGTAAGTAATATTAGCTACATGACCAGCATGTCAAACTATTGGACTCACAGCTTTACCTGCCTATGGAATGGCTGCCGTTGACAAGACCAGTGTGCAGTAACTCTAAGCCTTGGTTCCTTCTTCTGAAAGAGCCATTGTTGCCAAAAGGGCCCCCTGGATGTCACACATATATCTTCTTTCCTAATCTCCTCACATTGGTAACGTTTTTCTGCTGTTATTGGACATTTGTTACCGCGGCTAATGGAGCATCGACCTTGGGATTCTCATTGGGCTGAGTTTCCATGGTGATGCTGCAGATTGTCTGCTTCTGTTGTAAGTTTGGAAGAAGAATCTTGCTCATTGAAGGGTGGGTTATTGGGTGAAAGATTGGAGAGTATCAGATGGAGGCCGTTGTTATGGGTCCACACCTACTTCTCCAAGCCCAAAAGCATCTTCCTTGAAGCAATTCCTATATGCTAACCTGATGAGAGATGGCACTCAGTTTTATAGTGAAAGTGAACCAGCAGATTCCATCTGTCCTTTGAATAACCTGGGATGGTAGTCAGACTATGTTACGCCACAAGGGATAGCTACCCACTGATGTCCACTAGCACCCTCAACACTCAAGAGGGAAGTAATCACCATGACAACATGTACACTCCACGGCAACGGGTGGCGGCCACACTTGAGCCAATCTACTGTAATTGCTGTACTTTTGAAAACGGTGACTTCATCGGCTAGCGGGACAGGGTTCGATGTCCGTGTGATTGGGACAAATATGATTGGATAAATGGTAGTTTTATCAATACCAGGGTTTGTTGTTGGATTATTGAGTGAGATGAGGTGGGAAGCAGTTAAGGTCAGAGGAGGGTTGCCAGTGGAGTAGAGGAATGTCATGGATGTGGCTGCAGGGATCATATAGCAATATAGTTAACTGGATATGTCAGATTCGGATAATAAAAAAATGTGTTATTTGTTCTGTAGCATTGTAAATATTTACTTGGATCTTTTTCAATAGTATTGCTAGTGTGTGTTCATACTGCATTCTCTGTGCTCTGGTGTCTTGTGCTTGCGGCAGCAGGATACACAGTTGAAGGATACTCCACCCTACACTTCTCCTAGCTTGGCTCGACTGGGTGAGAACACAAGCTGCTTCTTTCAAAAGTGGATGGGATTCAAACTAATCTTGAAGTGGTTCCACGTACTCTTTGCTCTGGTGTGGTGTGTCTTGTGATGTTCCCTCCACACTTCTTTGAACTTGCCGGTGCTACTCTAGTTGAGCTTTACTCTCGAAAATGGATGAGAATATCTAGTCTGAGTTGGATCCACATGCTCTTACATTTCTGGTGTCTTGTGCCTGTGGCAAATTACAGAGTCAGGTTGTTTGAATGATGTTTCGCTGACCGCTTCAACCACCTTGCCATTGCAAGACCTCTCTTCAAAGGAATAGCATTGGATAATTCCTTACAACACAACATTGGATGCTCTGGGCTCCTCAACAGGTGCTCACTGTTCTACAGAAATCATCTTTGGTAGCTATTTCGAGGGGGAAGGAACTGTGGTTTCGATTTTCGTGATCTTGGATTGAAGTGCTAGTTTCCTTGACTTGTCTTTGACGTCGGTTTCTCCTGATCATCTCTAAACTAGTTTTATTCAAGGTGTTGGCAATCGTAGCATCAGGCTAAAACTATCATGGTCAGCATTGCAGCATTGGAAGGTGCTGAGATTCATCATCTTACGTTCTCACCATTCCAAGTGATACTAAATCAATCCCAAGTGGTCCACTTTGGTAGCCACTTCTGTAGTAAGTTCAGCTAATCAGAAGCTGTTGAGAGCTTAGTTGTTGAAAGTTCAAACAGGGCCTCTCGATGCGATGCGCCTTGAGCTAATCTTGGAACCATTCTAGTTGTAGAAACAGGTGTCTCTGGAGATTCCCACCTTCAATTAGGCTTCTGTGTTACAGGTGAATTTCGTTTCTTAAACATGGATCATTCAGTTGTGGAATAATGTAAAGATATCATGAACTTCAGACTGGTACAGCATTGATGGAGACACATGCTTTTTTCGGAAACGCTTCATTTCTCGAAAATGTAAGCCACTTTTAAACTCGAATCAAAGGGGACGAATAGAAGTGTATCGTTATCTTAGATCAGTTGTAAAAAATGAGGAATATTTTTGATTAACTACATACCACATGGAATTTAAAGATGCCTAAGACTTCTGACTTGTCATGTTGAGGAGAATGTTACAGAATATGACTTGGTGGCATCTAGAACTTAGGGAATACATGCATCTGCCCACCGCATTTCGTTTCATTCCGGAAACTTTGGAATATTTTCGCTATGGCCGTGGATTACCTGTGTCAAGGTGGCGGTGAGCGAGGGTGGCGGAGCACTGGGTGACGAGGTGTCCTTGTTACCCGCGATGTCAACAGAGCATCTACATCTTTTATGTAGATGCGGCATCGGCGGCTGTTTTCTCACGCTGTAAGTATCAGTTTTAGAATTTAATTACTCTTCGTGATTTACCAAGTGTTTCTGTTGCAGTGTTTTCGTCATGGCAAAGTATTGCGATGGCATTCTATCTCAGCAATATACTCCACCACATTCCTGACTTGGGCCCCAAGTGATGGAGCTGTGTTATAGGGGAAGTGTTGGCTGTTTATGGGGTAAGCCCTGTGGTGGCCAACGTGAAGTCAAAATCAACAGTACCTGACCTCATTACTCGATGATGTGTGGCCACTCCACTAACTCAGTTCCAGGGTACCCCACTTGGAGAACAACCCCTTTAATCGTTTTGACTGCTTTTTGTTTTCAAAACAAACTCTTGACCTCAATTTGACTCCTGGACTAACAGTTGTGTTGGGTCCGCAACCCAACAATTCATATCAGCGTATCAAGTGGACTTGATAGCGTTTATGATATCTAGGTTTACACAGCACTTCTGAAGCAGTTTGATGTAAGTTACACATGTTGGGAAACATGATTGTGTGGCAACTACAGATGCATGGACAGTCTCACGAGGGACACGGTTCTACAACGTGGACTATGATGCCTTGATGTTAAACAGCGACTATCTGGAATGAATTTGTTCATTTAGGATGTTTTGTAAAGCCTGATGGTACAGTTTGATGATCTGGTTAAGTTACGGACATTCATACTTGTGGAGGGTTATCAATTTCTCGTACAGACACACGGATCATACTTTGCGTGACTTTGAACTTCCTGGATACAATGGATAGATCTCAGTTCTCTTTGTTCAGTGTGTAAGATATAGAGACTATATTTTGCATGTCTCCACCAGGTTTTGTCAGATTTCTTCAACTGGGTGTACAGAATCAAGTTCCACCACTGCTGGAGATGTTGCCTTCTTTGACTTGTGCCCCTTTCCTAAGTTCAGCCACAGTTCACCCCGTCTCTGTGGCCATGATCCTTAGTTAAGATCACATGATTAGAAGTCCTTAATTGATAACTGCAAATGTGGATGCAAGCCACGGGTGATTGAAATTACCGTCATTATCTCTGGAACCACGGGTGATGAGATTTATACCAATTATCCTCGTTATCATGATTAAGCAAATAGTGACAACATCCCGGGTCTCTCGGCAAATAGAATGAGTCGTCATTGACTGCTCATAGTGTATCTCTCAGCTTGTGCAAATCTATGGAAAGTTTGAGCTTCAAATGTGATTTTCCACTGAATCCCTGCACATGTGAAAGTGGCTCATCATCTCAGGGTCATGTGAGAAGTGATGAGGTTCATGCAGCTATAACACAACACCTCTTGAGGCAGTTAGCAAGTAACATATGTTTTGTCATTGACTGCAAGTTGATGTCCCACATTGTCATGAGAAATCTGCTGCGACAGCGATTGTCAGTTGGTCGCATTGATTATGAGCAGTCTATGCTGTGGGACTGAGTTGCATTGCAGGACATTTGGTGATAGTGTTGATAGTTGCCATGACCGTCTGCGATTTCCTTGGTGGCAAATCCCAGGTGCTGTAGGGTCAGTCTCTCCAACGATCAACTCCTTAGGCTGACATATGGTAGTCAGCCATCCTGGAACCGTGGCTCTAGATTTGGACTTGCTGGCATTGACATGATCTGACAATGATCTCCAAGCCCATCTAACCCCAGTGCGTCTTTCCAATTACCGATGGCACCAGCGCCTTGAACATGTAGACTCACTCTTCTTGCACATTTTTCATCGGGGAACCAGGGTCATCAATCAATTGTATTTGATCAGTATTTGCTAAAACCATGGCAACCAATCTCATTTGTGGCAGATAAAATCGAACAAATTCTTCATCTGAAATCTCAATATTACGATTTTTCAAACTGTGTGTCCTCTTCCAATCTGGTTGCTGTGTAACTGACGAGTGGGATTAGAGATTCTGTCCAGCAGAAATAATTGTAAAATCATGATGACTTCTGTGTAAAGCAACATGATTCTCGGTCAGAAGGTTAATAACCCGAGTATTTGCCACAAAGAAACAACAGTCGACATCATCCCAGTCAATTACACTATTGCGTGAATTGAGCAAAAAACCTTACCGCTTGCTGAATCTAGTATGTCTGTGTAGATGAGATGGTCTCAGCAACTAATGATGGCAGTCTGAATAGGTCAAAAGGTTGATAATGTATTTGTACCTTACATAATGATTGCCAATCACAATATTGCACAGAAAATCGAATCCACTGCTTAGTATATTGATTTCTGATTTCACATTTTGTAATCGGCACAAATGTTATGTTTTACATCTTGTTTGCTTTATGAACTGACTGGTATTGGCTGATTCTGGAATCAATCCAAGATGGCTTTTGTAATGGTCAGTAGGGATCAATGGGAACCTGTGTGCTGTAGCATGTGTTGGAGTGGGAGGGAGTGTTTTGCTGGCACTAATGTGTCAGGCCTGTAGGAGACATGTGGCCGTGAACTTGGGATACAGTGCTTGGCACATGGATAACACTGGATAATACCGGTGTTCAATTCACACACCGGTACCATTTGAGACGCCTGATGGATTTTCACTAGTCCTACTATGTTCATCTGGAACCGGCTTAAGTCCTAGTTTGTGGCTTGAAGTTCACTGTTGTTTATGTTGATGTATCAGAGCCCAGTAAGCCTACCTGTGGATTATTTCTCAACATCTTTGCCCGGAGAATTGATATTGAGATCAGGTGCTTGCATTCTGGAGCATCAAAAGTGAGTTTGGTGCTACCTCTTCCACTGAAAGGATCATTACTGCAATGGATCTATGGGTTGTGGTGGGCACTGGTGTCTGCAGAACAAAGTTCCATCATCACACGAGAAGCGTGTCATCTCACTGTCCGTGCACTTGGGATCTCCTTCTCTGACATGTTATTGTGTAGGCCTTTGACCAATTTGTGGATGGCTAAAGCAGGTTCTTCAAGATCTCCACCGACACACCAACAGTCCTGCATCCCAGTCCAACTCTCTCAGCTCCCCAGACACTTCTTCCAGTACTGCTGGGGTCTCTTGTGTGATGCGGAGCCAGCTATCTTCTAGGCAGACAACATGTCTGTACCATTGGAGGTGTCTCCCTGTTGTTACATTGTAATCATCCCTTCATTATGTGTTGATGCTACATACACCAGGGCTTTCTCACAACCAGAGTCATGCAACCTGGCTATTCATAAACATGGCTACTTCAGTTCTTGAAATGTCAACATAAATAATCCTTTGTAGCTGTTATGTGTGCGACATGAGGAAAACAGCTGATCGCTATAGAAACGTGCAGGTTTGAGATCCCACTTGAGAAAAACGAGGCCATACATTGTGTATCTCCCACCCACTTGTGTATTGTCCAGGATCTCCAACTTGTGCTGGAGGATACCGATTTTTTGTGTTGTGATCTTCTTTGTGATGTCAGCAGTGTTTTTTGGGCCAAATGGTTCTGCGTTGGTGGTATGAGTGATCTCATTCAGTCAGGTTTGCTGGATTAGAATTGGGAATCTGACGTTTTTTGGTAGCCTGTCATTTGCTGTGATATTCAAGGTATCTGCTGGCAATATGTTTGAAAGTTTCTGAGCCCAATCTGTTTTGGAAAGGACTGCAGTTGGCATTGTGCAGTCTATGTTCTCTTTTAGTTTGGGAATCATCATCCATTCATCTTCTTGATCTTAGTTGTGTTGTCTCTTGCCATTCAATCCATCATTCTCAATTGGATTATGCTCGAGTTTTATCCAAACTCGTGACATATGGATGTTGTAATCTGATATTTACAATGTTTCATGTGCACATTCTACTGTAGCTCTCAATGAATGCAGTGGTAAGTTATAGATTTTCTGTGTTCTCGTGCTGGTACAATGCTGTTGGTAGTGTTGGTGACATTGGTTCTGCTAGCAAGTTGGCAGCATACATCATGAATGCTGTGGTTGCCGTACAACTGTGCTTTCTAAATCTCAGCTGATCTCTGCTTATTCTTCTGCAATCCACTTCATTCTTGGTTCTTGATACCTATTCGAAACAACTGCCCATTGATGGTTCCTCTGTTGATCCCCAAGGCTTCTCTTCAAATTGTGCCAGTCTTGCTCATTTCAAAGTGGTTTCCGGTGAGCTCAGTTGTATTACACCAGCTGAGCAATGGAGATTGAGAGTTTGCTCTGCTTGCCTGAAACTTCCATTCCCTCTAGGTACTTGGGTTACCTCTTTTATCATCCACAGTGCTCAGTGATGCCAGCTGTTGACAAGACAGTGGAGAAGCCATCACAAAGCATTGGTACTTGCCATGCAAAGAACGCGTTATACAAAAAGACAGTGTTTTACTGAACGATGTTGTCCTGATGGGATGCAACATGCAAGACAAGATCTGTTAGCATAATTGATCAGTCTGCTGGGTGCACTAATTACATTTGTGTTAATTAGTGCTTGAGTAATGAGGGGCGTTCTGCTGATGTTCCACTTCAGTGGTTGAGGTGCAGCATCGTTGATTGAGAGATAGAGAGTTCCCCGGAGTGCGTTCCAATGAGGAGTTGCCTTTCCTTCCCTCTACACTCTATCGTATTGTGTCCCATTTTGTTGTAGCGAAAGTATGTTCAGAAATGCTGAGCTCGAGACCATTGGTGGCCAAGTATGGCAGCCCATTTTGTTGTGACTATGGTATGTTCTGATTGGAGACACTTTTCATTTTTTGCTCTTGAACAGCATTGTCTTGATGAAGAGTTCTCAGCAAAGAAGGATAACTTGAGTGTGGATTTCTGACGTTGACTCATCTGGGGACGTCAATATCTGAGGTGGAATTACCATTTTTGAGTGAGCCCGTCTGTATCCGCACGAGTAGTTTAACATCACTCGCACTGACTCATGATGTGTTTCTACTTCAGAGCAGAGAACATTTGGAACTCTCAAGTGTCAAGCAATCACTTGGACTTCAGTGTACATCTCGGCATGTCTCTTTACTTGGATCAGTAGACTTGTATTTCGGGATCCAGCTACTCTTCTCAGCTGCATACCGCTGTTTCATTTTCAAATGACGTGTTCTTGGGATTCAAGATCTTTTGCTTTACATTCAAGGATACTACCTTACTTCTGGTCCTTTGCTCCTCTGAGAACTTTTGTCACCACCAACATTCCAGCACCTTTCTATGGTGATCCTCTCCTGTTCCTGCCAAGAGTTACCCATGGTATTCATGTCACTCTCCAGATCTAACTGATCTAACTCTTCAGGGTCTTGGAGTATGAACTGGTGGCACTCCTGTAAGGTACAGAGTGTTTGTGGTGTTGGGAAAAGGGTCATTGTGCAGCATCATGCTATAAGCTTATGCTCGCAGTGATGCAGTGTCTTACAGTTTCTGACAAGGGATTTGGTTGTGACTTTTCTGTCTTTATCAATTTGCTGACTCATCTGGGAGCTCAGTAACTGAAGAACGGAGATGAGCCGTTTTTGTTCAAAAGAGAATCTCCTCTGCCAGAAAAGCCGTTTTTCACAGAAACTGGATCATTGTGACTCACTTGTTGCGGATTGAATGTCTGCTTTGGGAATCAATTCAGGATTTTCAAGATGGATTGGGTCATATCGAGATTGCATTTTGATAGCAAGGTTTGAGTTAAAAAATCTCGGTGGTCGATTTTCTTGGCAGCTTTGGCTGATATTGAGTCAGATGTAGTTGATGGGGTGTGCTTGGTCTGCCAAAGATTGCTCCTCCGATTTCCAGTGGAGCTTACTCTTGACTTGTCCTGTGACAGGGATGGTAGTCTGCTGCGTGTACTGACTGAGAGTGGGGATTGGCTTCAGGGATGCAGCTACTGTGGAGCATTCTCAAGGCTGTGCGGAGCAGAGGCTCCAGATTGGCGTCAGACTGAAACTGTGACCCAGAGCATAGGCCATTACAAGTTATACTGCTTCTTTGGACTCTACTCTTCCAGAACAGATGTCGACATAAGCAGTTGCTTTTCGTGGAAAGTTTTTCGGCTAAATGAACTCAGCTTGATCTTTCTGACTCGGCAAGTGTTGATGCCAGTCCCTACCAGTCTACTCATTCTGTTTATTTGAGACTCCGTTTGGGATCGCTGATGTTATTTCTGACGCTGCACTCTATGCAGCAGGCATCTTTACTCAGGATAGTTTACGTTTAACAAGGAGGTTCTGTTTCAGTTTCTGATAGGAAGGTGTGTGTGATGGAAGATACCACAGGTTGTTCTGGAATGTGAGGAGTTGTGGGTAAAGTGATTGTTATTAGCTTGGTTATATGGTTTGAGTGGTCACTGTCGTTCCGGTTATCATTATCCGTCTGTAGGGCCGTCTTCTAGTCTTCCAAAAGAAAGGAAGATCTCTTCAGCACGATGACTAAAGGATTGCTTGTTTTAGTACCTCTCTGATTCAAGGTGTGTGGGGCCCAGGGATTAATTGTTTGATGTTCACACTCGTTCTTCTTTCCCTGTGGACTGGAGGAATAATCATATTGCTGAATTGGAGTGAGGATACTCGGCGATTTACATGAATGTCTGTCACAGATGACAGACTGCACCAAACGTTTCTGCGGCAGAGCTTAGCAGCGTTGGGAGAAGTTGGAACCCTGGCTCCCTCTGAGTTGTGTTTGATCCTGTTGAGGCTTCGGGATCAAAGTTGGTCACAACTCATGTTCATTGATGGATGAGGGTGATTGAATCTTTCAGGACAACCAAAAATTCATCATATTTTGGACGTATCCCCTTCAGTAATCCCTAACTGTGTGCTTATGTTTGGCCTTTGGCTGTCAGCTTTACAAAACTATATTAACAAGTATAGATGGCTGCCAGACAGAGTCGAGTCTTCAATACCAGAGGTGTCTCTAACATACAGGAGCTGTATGCTCACAGTCTGGCACTCACTTGTCTGCCTACATCCATGAGTTGTGTTGATACACTTTACTCCATCTGCGGTATTGATCGTCTGTGCAGATGTCTCGATTGAAGTGATTTTAATTGGCTTTTCATATTTCCTGTAGGCCATTGTGTGGGCTGAATGAGTAATGTTACTTGTGTGTATAATTCATTCATTCATGCTACACTCGAGCCAATATATTGATGGATGTACGCATGCAGCCGGTGTTGTGAAACAAAGGGTGAAAGCAGCAAATGTCTGTGGTTTCCAGTTGAACAGTCTCATACCAAATGAGCAGTTCTTTAAGACAGATACATTGATACAATTTCCCTCTACATTAGGAGCTAATATCTTGAGATGCCCCATCTAAAACCTTCGATTGTTTTCATTGGTATTTGATGAGTTTGTATCTTAGATCTGGTGTATTCTGGTTGAGACCATGCTGTGAGTTTGATGCTTCTGGTCACTTTGAGGTCGAGATCACTTCTGGTAGAATTGACCTTGACATCTGATTTGTAGGATTTCACAGTGAAGCAGAGATGGAGAGGCACTTCTGTCATTGACCCTGGAGTGAAGACTTTGAAAATAACATTGTAGAACTGAATCAAAATGGAACAACTTGTGAAATAGAATTCTGACATTGAGACTGTAATCTTTGGATTTGTGGTGCTATTCTACAAACTAGTCATGAGATTGTGGAGTATAAAACATTGCTTTGATTAAACTCTGAAACTTGTGGAGTATTCTATATAATGATGGATGTCCTGTTATGTGGAAGTGGGAACAAGAAAAAGATCCGCAAGAGTTACAGTTTTACGTACGGGACACGGCCATGGATAAGGAAACGGTGAGTAATGAGTTTCGCCTCAGAGTAACATCATGATGAAACGAATGGTACCATTAGTCCCCACAGTAACATAATGATGAAACAAATGGTACCATTAACGACCTCTTTCGGGTCAGTTACAGGAGTATACCATCTCAGAGAACAAGCACCTATTGCAACCACATGTTGAGTTGAACAAGCTCAAACACAGCTTTCACCTGATCTTATTTGTAAATCATAGAACCCAATCATAGTACTCAATAACCATTGAATACCTGAAGCTCGCTTCTGACCTGGTTTGGCCACCTGTCTTGCAAACACAGTGCGCACTATGGTTGTTGGGAATCAGTACCTCCTTGGTGGGAGGGCCGAGGGTGCAGCAGATTCTCTTCTGCTCAGTGTTGATGCTGGCAGTACTGATAGGGGTGACTGAAATAGAGGTTGATGACTTGGACTTCACCACAGTGGACACTGTATTCAATATATCACTCTCGCCCTCCTTACCTCAATTAACTGTAAATAACAATGGTATGCTCAATCTCAACCTGTTTCCTTCGCCATCTGATTCTCAGCATGAAAGCAACATCTGTTGTGACCCTGACCTTAATGACATAGAGGTCAAGCTCATCAAGTGAATTTGTATGGATTGGGCACAACAAAGCATCTGTTGAATTACATATATGCAAGTTTTAAACCACGCAACAGTTGGGATGGGTATGAGTTTAATATGGCAGTATCGCAATGTAGCTGCAGTTTGGATGTAGAATAAGCTGGTTGGCTCCAGTTCTCTTTGAACTCATTTACAGACTGGGGCATGGACTTTGAAACTCTTTGAATTAGACCAGATCTGTGGTTGAAGTCTGTAGCTGCAAAAAAGGTTCTCTGGATGAAAGTCCTAGATGCAAGTATCAAGACTTGTGTGCCCATGATGAGTTCTGGATACGAGGTCTGATATACCTTCAGGCCTGGAGTCTTGCAACCCTGCGAAGACCTGCCAACGCCTCCAAGCAGACACAACCCAGCCTCCCTGTCGATGATAGCTTGATAGAAAACTGCTGAGGACTCTGGGCGGAAGACCTTTGTTGACCTGCAAAAACCTGCAGAGACTGACCTCGGGAGTGTCCAAGGCTGTACTGACTGGCGTCAGACCTATCCGGCTGATGTGAATGCATGGTGTAGACTGGCATCAAGAGTTGTGGACAAACTTGCGGCAGACCCTTTCTGAGGTCTCTTTGAGACCTTGTGAGGGTTCTCGGTGCAAGGCCTTTGCTGGCATGAAGCCTGTACAAGATGTTCTACCTCAGCCCTCACACCTATGTAATCTTAGTAACAATAGGAACAGGTGATTCTTGCCAGGAGAATATGTGAGGTATCATTATTCTTTCATAGATGGAAACATGCCTCGGAATCTCACAGCGAGTCTTGCTGTAATAACTCACATGTTTTAGCTCACTTTGTGCTTGAAAGAACTCTTCGTGTCGACCAGTGACTCCTTTTTCACCAGCAGGGAACAAGGATTACGTGTGAATATCTAAGGTGCCATGATTCTGTCACAGACAAAGCCATGGTTTTGACATATAGCGATGACTTATCTTGCCGGGATACTCTGATATTTTGTGCTGAAACTTCTTCATGCAGTGGAAGTGTGGTGTGACTGTTGATTCCGTGGATCAGCTGTGTCTTGCATTATGGTACTGACTGAACAGTGCTGAAAGTACAGAATCATTGATGATGCAAGGAGAGTGAACTGCACTTGTCTACCCTTTCTATACGCCCTATTATGCTGATAGACTAGCTGGCCTCGGGTTGTGTCTCCATTGCACTTCCAAACAAATACAAACTGATAGATTTATTGATTTTGAAGAAATCTGTTCTAGGAATTATTTGATTCTCTATGTGAAATTGAATTGGATGACATGGTCTTGTGTTGGCAATGTGTATGTTGCAGCGTAGCATTCTGGGAAAAAGTGGAGGAACCTCAGCCGATTTGGTAAACCTGTCTCCTCGATAGAAGTCAGTGAGGACAACATGCCTTGAAATTAGACGACTTCTGTAATGCATCAAGTTATTTCAAACGAAAAGTTAGTGGAAGTCTGTTTGCAGGAACGACTGGTCCATAATGCAGCGAATACGAGCTCCATGATTCGTTAGTTTCTCAGCCAATCAAAATGCATCGTGTTGCAAGTTTGTTCTCGTTCAAGAAGTATCGGCAGCCGAAACCGAGGAAGATGTCAAGACGCAGCCTCAGTTTCACTTTTGGATTTAGGTGAGGCTCGGCGATGGATTGATGGTTGTAGGTTTACCCTGTTGTTACGCTCCTCCCAGATACAAGGCTGGTGCTATGGGCTATGGGCAAATTGAGGTTTCAACTCAAGGCCAAAGATGAAGGCCGCCATGGCCATTAGCCTCGATCCATGTCTGGCCCTGATAATAAGAGTAAATAAGGGGGCAGGCCTGAACTGATTTGGGCAATCATTATCACCACATGCCTGCCTAGTTTGCTGTCTTATCTAACTCGATGCAACATCGTCATTCTCCACCACTTGTTTGGGACATTCGACAGACGTTGTCCTTTGTAAAGCGAGCAGACGATCACTTCGTTTTGATTTTGTGGGGTAATTTACATAATTTAAACAATTTGTTGGAAGGATTTCCTTGATAAATTGCCTGTTATATCAACTCGTGGCAACTATGTAGTGAAAATATTTTGATATCGTTCTGATTTTGAGCGTAATGTTATGGTGTCAATTCGACACCTTTGTCAGCAAACTTGAATTTGATCGGTTTTCCAAGAATTGGATGCTGACTCAAAAACATGGTCTGAATATAAATGAGCTGATTTATACTTTGTTAAGCTAGACACTGTGGTCTTCGAGCCCAGTTAAAGAGACTTGATGTGGTGGACACACCGCTGTGCCAGTGTGTGAGTGCCAACCAATCTCTGGCCCACATACTAGAGGATTAACCGGACTTCTGAGCCTGACGACATTGGAGCAAGCAGAAGTTTTGAAGACACAGCTGTCAGGATTTCAGATAAAATGCAACAATGAGATTGACTTTATTTTTGATGAGCTTCATGTACCATGTAAAGTACATCTCAATAACTGTTTGTTTCACCCTCGATAGACTTCAGCTATTGGTAGATCTTGTCCACGGCTTTGTAAACGTTTTGAACCAAGGCAAGATAAAACTTTCTACAAACCATTGCTCGACCAAACCAAGAACCAAGAGCCATGCACAACATGTAGAGAACTAAGCACAGGTTGGTTGTCCAGGCCGCACTGAACCTTTGTCAACGACTTTTGGGCTTTATCCAACAGGGCGTACAAATCGTCGTGTACTCTTCCCCCTGCGTAAACCCTTTAGGTCTTGAAGGGGTTCCTGTTTAGGCCCTTGTCCCTTAAAGACCCTCTTGCGGTCTTTTTTATTCTATACTAACAATTTGATTATTTGATTGAGGGACATTGTGGACGGGTTGTCGAAGATAAACGATCTATTCTTCAAGCCGTCAGCAATGTGGGCCTACTGGCTGTGCCTTGTTCCCAATAAGTTAGTCTTTCGTCGGGGAAAAAGGACAGTGTGTTTGGCATTGTACCCTTTGACTTGAAGGGGCGTGGACCTCTGTTTCTGCATTCTCAATATCGTGTGATTGGATAACTGATGCTGCCCCATACAATTATGGAATATTGTCATTGACAAGACTGTGTCAACACAGGTCATGTCCTCATTTGGCACTGTATTCTGTTCGTTGTTTCTGAGCCATTAGATTGTCTACGTGAGACTCTGAACTTCTGTACAGTTTTATTTTCGACTGACAGCCTCTAAAGCATTTCAGAGCATGCCAGATTCTGTGATAGCTGGTTCAAATAATTGACATTTGAGTGTTGGGCGGATGTTACCTCAATCTGCAGACGAGAAGAGTCCCTGCTTCGCTTGTTTTGACTTTGGTGAAAGGTATTGTAAAAAGATGTCATCGAAGGTCCAGGTTCGCAGACGGATCCGTCGTGAAGTGGCGGTCCCGATCTATTATAGGCATTCTATGCCGACGTTGGCGTAAGTACCAGGATGTCTGTTGGCACGGAACATCAGACTATTTTGCACGTAACTTTTTGTGTGCATATTCTGGATATCTTCATAGACTACCTATTGACATTGGTTGATCTTCCAACATGACCCCAGCACGTTTACCTCACAAATCCAGTGGCTGGGGCTGAGCACGAGAGGTAGTGGACATTCCAAGCTTTCCTTTTGGTTCTTGTGTTTTATGATTCATTTCTTTTTCCATTTTCAGAAACAATAGGTTTAAATCCATCCAGAACTTTCAACAATAACATAACAACGCATCATCTCCCAAAACGTTTCATTTTTGCCAACATTTTCTATTTGCAGAGAAACGCGGGTGCTAACCGAGATGGGGGAGGGGGCAGTGTCAAGGAAGAGTGCACTTGCACCCCTCAGGCCAGAGAGTGGGCAGACACCCTTCTACTCAAAGGTAAGCTAGCCGTCATAGGGCAGGGGCCAGGAGTTATGGGCATACAATAGGGAGTAGAGTTAAGTGCCTTGTTTTAGGATTATATATCCATGCTGAACCTCATCGTCCAGTAAACAAAATATGACAGTTTCTCTCAATTTGACCTTGACATTCCAGTCGGGTATCCTCCCAATCTACGACAGCACGGAGAGCTTGGACTCAAACAAAAGAGCATCGGCGACAATCAAGATCAAACACTTACACAGGTAAGCGCTACCTGGTGGCAGATTAAGTCACTACAGTGGAACCCTGGTAGCGTGACCACTCATGGGACCGAGGTTGAATTGTCACGTTACCGGGGTGGTCGCGTTAGTGAAGTTGAAAATCCGCTGACAAATTGCATGATTAGGTTTTCCCGCCAAAATTGTTGAACTGGTCAGTTGGTCATTGGGACCACCCAATCCAGTGGTCATGGTCTGTGTATCGGGGTGGTCGTGTTACCGGGGCCTTGTAATGGTAATTAGAGAGGAAACCTGTCGGGATCGGCGATTCTTGGTCGCCAATCTGTAAGTGCTTTGAGATGGACCATTTGTTAAGTGCACTGAGACAGATCAGTGAAAAAGGCAACATTAGATGGATGACGTTATCCTTTGCCATTTCTTTATGTAATGGGTTTTAACCAGCGTGCATGACAACATTTTAGTCATCTTTTCAAAAAGGCCACCACTGAATCATCATCGACTGCTAGTCATGCCGACATCCTGCTCCGTGTTCGATACCTCATTATGAAGGTTCATATCAGCACAGTCACCTGATGCAGCCAGCCGGACAGATATGGTTGATATCAATATTGACATTATTGATACATGTACAATGCATGTTTGTCTCGCTATACATGTACCACACTCTGCTGATGGCTGATACATGCATCGCCCTGGATTATTGATCACATTGCCGTGACAACGCTTCATCCAGATCGCGCTGCATTTGCCGGCATCCACAAGTTACACTATGTACCACGTTGCCAGCTGAATAGACTGTCTGTAGTTAAGTTTGATGGATGTGTAACGATTGTGCTGCATTAGCAAATTGGCTACTAAAATCTCGGGATTAAACCTGTGTGAGGTATTTGAATTGATGCCGGGGTTTGGGATTCTAGTTCAGTCAAATTTGATGTGACTTATCTCTACCATTGCAAAATGTTTTATCAAGTATTAGATGTAATCTCTCATCGGTTGTGATGCAGGTTATGTGATCTGAGCCGGTTCCCCAAGCTGGATGACTGTGCCCACTTCCACTATGACCAAGTGGAGCTCCTCGAAATCAAGGTAAGCAATCGTATGACTTCAGTGCTGTGTCATGGTCATCGTGGCTCTGGGTGTCTTGCTCAACCTTGTACCATGAACTGCAGGGCAGCCTGGTCAGTTGGATTGCTTGGCCTCTACTCTCTTTGGGAGCAGTAGGCTTGATACTTGGTAGAAGTACAGCAGTAGAGTTACTGTTTCCTGGAGTGATGTTGTTACAGTAGTAGAGTTACTGTTTCCTGGAGTGATGTTGTTACAGTAGTAGAGTTACTGTTTCCTGGAGTGATGTTGTTACAGTAGTAGAGTTACTGTTTCCTGGAGTGATGTTGTTACAGTAGTAGAGTTACTGTTTCCTGGAGTGATGTTGTTACAGTAGTAGAGTTACTGTTTCCTGGAGTGATGTTGTTACAGTAGTAGAGTTACTGTTTCCTGGAGTGATGTTGTTACAGTAGTAGAGTTACTGTTTCCTGGAGTGATGTTGTTTCTATGAGTTGACTTTACTAAATACTTGCCCCTTCTCATGTTTGTTTGTTTACATGCAGGTTGCCTTGACGACAGAGAACCAAGAGAACATTCATCTGCATTCCTCTGAAACGGAGAATGATCCCACATTTCATGTTAACGTCAGCTCCGGCGGGAAACTCTGGATGGTGCGGAGAACGTACGAGAACTTCCGATTACTCGACAAGCAGCTCCATAAGTGTATCTTTGACCGCAAGTTCAGCCAGCTGCCTGAGATTCCTAAAGGGGACGTCTGGGTGTCTGAGGGGATGGAGGTAGGTTGTTCTTGTCACTGAGATCCTCTGCAGGGAGTGTACGACTGACTAGGTCTTGTCTCATAATGTAAATCTGCTCCAAACCCCAACTCCCTCCTCTCATCCTGTTCTTTGATTCTTTCAGTGTTTACAAACGAAGCTTGCCGACTACCTGATGCGGTTTACGGCGATTGCTGGGAACATGATCAACTGTGGACCAATACTTAACTGGCTGGAGGTAGGTACAGGATTACCTCACCGTTCCCCCAAGGACTGACCATGAGCTGATATCAAACAAAACATCAGTGTGTCAGTGGAGAAGTGGTGCACACAAATACTGCTGATTGAAGTTTTCTCTTGTTTCAGTCTCACTAACATGTTTGTATTTCTCTCCAGATGGATAACCGTGGCAACCGTCTGATGGTAACCCAAGAATCGGCCATCAACACGCCAGCCATCGCCGCGGCTCATGTGGTCAAACGATACAACGCCAGGGCGCAGGATGAAATATCATTTGAGGTACGGATGGCACATTGCACACTTTCTCATTATAAAGTAAACATGTTGTTCAACCCATGAACTAACTGCACGCAGCCCCAGCTGACACACCTCTAGGGAGTCTGCCTCTCAGACAATCCTTCTTCTTGGGGATTAAACAACTATTGACCCGTACCCTATTCCTCTGTGCCTTCCACATGGCTTGATGGTTGATGATGATCTGGTCAGGCTGTAAACATGCTCCCTCTCTTAACGAGCTGTCTGTTTCATATCTGATTGGCTGTCAATCAAGTGTGTAACAACTAGGATCATTCCATTAGTGGTTAACCCTTGCAGATGGTGGACATTTTGAGAAAACATTTGGAAATGTGTTATGTCACTGAAGAAGGACTGGATAGTGACACTAATGGTGCCATCAGTGCTCATGAAGACCTAATGAGTGGTCATGTCAATAGGTTTACAAACTCTACTAGAAAGAGGTCATCCAGTTTGTGCATTCTGCTGTAATGAGCTCTTACTTGTATCCTCGTAACATCTTGATGTCTCCTTCCAGGTGGGTGACATCATCTCGGTGATCGACATGCCGCCGCCAGAGGACACGATGTGGTGGAGAGGAAAACGAGGATTTGAGGTTGGATTCTTCCCGTGTGAATGTGTTGAAATCATTGGTGACCAGGTACCACAAGCCATGGTGTCACGCATCCCACAGACGCCAGGAAAGCCAGGTGAGTCACTCAATGTAACAATAGGTGGCAGTCATGTAGTTATCAGTTTTGGAGAAAACTTGGGGAGTTTCGCCTCGGCTTTTTGGCGCTGAGGCTTCCAAAAGCTTTGGCTTGGGTGGCAAAATATGATATATCCGTGATGAACCAAGCTGGAAAGTGGTCATGATTGGCCTGAGCATTTAAAGCCTTGAGAGGGGGGGGTATTTCTCAAACATGCTCGATTTCCAATAGTATGGGTTAGCTTTAGGCATGCAGTTGTGTGTGTAGTGACTAGTTACATGTTGTCTGTTCAACAGTTTGCTATCTTGCCACTAGATGTCAGTGTTTTACCCTACCCTCTTTAGATGGCTTGGCAACTGAACTGGTGTATATTTTGGCTGCGCACCTGGGAAAATCATATTAAAACACTAGCTGATCAGTCAGTTTCCATGGCTGACTCTGCAAGGTCACTTGGTCGATGCAGGCATGCCTAGTGACTGGCTCTCAGAGTGCGTAGACTTTGGGGATCTAGTTCCATAGTTGCCTCCATGTTACAAGCACGATAGTTTTCAGTGTCTTGTCGTTTAGCATGTAGCGTGGCGGAGGGTCGCGTAGTATTTGTTGTCTTGAGTCTAGTGAGATGAGACATATTGTGGAGAGGTTTATCAAATCACCAACAGAGGGCACCAAACTGCTGAAAGTTAGCTGGAAAACTGCGCTTGTGAACCAGAGCTTACAATCGTTAACTGTTGTTGTAATGGTGTCGTATTGCAAGTGGGCTGTTTCAGTTGTGGTCGTGTAACTTGATCTAATGGCCTCATTATCAATGTCGTGAGTACTAACTTTTGTATTACAGCTGTAACATTCAAAACAAGTGTCAAACTATTCGTCACATCTGGTATAAACCTTTATACTACAGCTGTCACAATTGGTACTGACCTTTGACATTATTTTGTCACATCTGGTAGTGATCTTTGTATTACAGCTGTGACATTCAAACCAATGTCAAACCTAATCTCGTGTTTTTTCGTTGCCCTTGGCGATTTCTAGGAGAGGTCCTCGCACCTACAGGTTCGCATCATTTTCATTTGTGTAGTGAATCGGTTACTAACACCAACTTTAGCGCCACCTACGTTTATTTGCACAAGTTATATTTTTCTCCCGATTTTCCATTTCTGTTGGGGATGTGTTTTTAAATCTAACTTGTACTCGGCTTCTGTGTGTTGTGGTTCTGTGTGAGATAAATTGAGATATCGCTTGTAAGAACTGGAGTGGTCAGAGAAGGGCGAGAGATCCTTGGCTGAGCCATAGAAAGTCTCTAGATGGCAGCACTGTGTATGTGCATTCAGTGCTCTACGGCACGGCAGTTACGATGGCTCCTAATCAAGATGACACAGTTTATAATCGTGCTTTCTCCGTTCCTATCAGCGATATCTCAGTGATACACCAGTGTCAAATCTGCCTCCGGTGCTCATTATGTGCCCACAGCTCTCTGTTGAGTTCAGTCTATAGCTTCCCTTCCTCTGTCGTGGAATCAGTGAAAATTTGGAGAAAAATCATGTCCCGTGTGTTTGCCGCAGAGAGTAGTTGCATACTAGGTGTTAAAAAACTTTGCTGTTTCACATTCAAAATTATTCAAAGTTGTTGCTCAAAACAGATCCAAGTTATAACTTTTTGAGCAGACAATTTGAAAGATTTTTCGAATTGAAAAGCAGCAAATCTTTTTAACCGCATATAGTTCCACAGTTATTCAGCATTTGTAGCATGTTTCTGACAACACCACCTATAACCCCTTCAAAATTATAATGAGTGGTTCCTTGTAGTATATGTCAGCCCTGTCCATTCATTAAAGGGGTATCAGCAACATATGATGGTTTGAAAATGAATGTGCTCCCCCTTCAATCTCTCTCTTCCCGTGACTGTTCCACATGTAACTATCTGAACATCTGACAACTCAATGCACAACATGCTAACAATTCATGTTGTCAGTCCTGTCTTTACATCACACCACTCTATCGTCAGCCATTCCCAAAAGGGGGAGCCATTTCCCCAGCTGTGGCGTATAATAAATGTATTAGTGCACAACTCTTAATTTCACTTGTTTTGAAAGTTTTAACAAAAGTGTGTATTTTGCCAAAGTATTGATTGAAATCAGGATTTTGTTTGTACAGGGTCTAAGAGAGCTAAACTTGACGAAGAGAGAAGTGAGTTTTTAGTTCTGTAGGGGGCGCCTGCATTGAGAATGGGCTAACCTAACGCATAACCCTTGTATATAAATCAAGCAATGTAACCCTTGGCGATATAGTTTTAGGACTTAAAGATTTTGCCAACAAAACCTGATGTTGACGTTATCCCATGTAAAAAGCCCTGGTCCTAAGTAGGTGGTGGTCTTCCTTTCCCAAGCATGTAATTTGCATAAACCTTTGCATATTCATGAGATGTAATTTGCATAATCAATAGTTGCTATTTGCATATTCATGAAACCTATTTTGCATATGATGTCATTGAGTTAGTGTTATGTTTTGTTGGATGGTGATGGAATAATTGCATGAGACAAACTTTTCAATCAAATCAAAGGTCTGCTTATAGAACACCTGGTTTGATAGGAGCAGTTGCAGGGTAGGGTTAAGTGTCTTGCTCAAAGACATATGGAATCAATTTGTTGTTCTTCGAGGAGGTGTGCCCATGACCTTCTTGTTATGAGCCCAGTACCCTAAGCGCTACTCCACTGATCAGCTTGGTAGCTCTGCTTGAGAGAAAACCCCAGATAAGCAGCTATCCTGGCCGCCATGCCTTGAGTTTCAATCTGTACTTGACTCATCTGTGAATTTGAAACAGTCGATAAGTTCGAGAAACGAGAAATAGGAAATGGAACTCTCCGGTGATTCAGGTGAATGGAGGTGAGAAGAGTGTAGTACACCTGCGGAGATGACACATAGCGTAAATATTGGCTACCACAGAGAGCGAGGTTCAAATATTACAGATGCCATTTCGGCAGGGAGTCGAGGTGGTGTTCATTAAAAAACCCAAGAATCTCACGCTGAATGAGTTAAAAATAGAATGTACTGAGAGTGAGATGGTCTGTACTTGATGGTGGGGTAGTGGTTACAGAGCTGAGTCAGTAGTCTAGCGGTAATGGGGTCAAATGTCATCAGTCAACTTTGAGAGGAGTCCGGTGAATTGCTGACAGTCATCATTGTGTGTTTACAGACTTCTTACATAGAGGGAGATAATGGTTTCCATCTGAAACTCTTGGTCCATGAATTTGACTTGACTTCTGATAGATCCAAGTATTGCCTTCTGTGAGGAGTGTGTGTAACTGCACATTTCAGACAGCTGTCAGATTCAATTATGTCTTGATAGCTCTGATCTACTGTAAGGGGTTAACTGGTCTGCACAGGTGTATACCAGTTCATATAAAAGTAATCATCAATTAGCTTGGCCTGCTATCAAAATGTTATCTCGTACAAGGTAGGCCTGCTGGTCGTGGAGGTACTATGTATTTTATACTCAGTCTGTTCTTCACGCGATGGTTAGGCTTCCTGGCGGTTCCAGCTGAGAAGTTGCACCAAATTATTCATAACGGAATCACTACAACTTGCGTTAACACCAAACGTTGCAAGTATTCCGTGGTCGTTTCTAATGAAGCTTGAATACATGAATCACTGGTTGTGGAGTTATTACCTGATGGCAAGTAATGGATGGAATGGCCTGAGGCACTGCAAAGGTACAAGAAGTTGTATCAATTTAGTATAAAATGCAAGTTTGCAGATTATGGCGGAAACATGTTGGACACAATTCTGTCCTTTCATTGAGATATCACTGGGATATGACCAGACCCAGTTCCAAAATGACTGACCTACTACCATCAACAGAAGGACAATCCGACCTAGCCATACCTGTCCAACCTGTACAAACTGTTGACAAATGTTCCATAGGCCACAGATTGAATTATACACCAATCCCGGCCGTAGTTCTTTGAAAAGTCAAAATCTCCTGTGGTATATCTGGTTTGTGTAGTTGATCTGTGTCATTCCATATCTGGCCCCCTGAGGGTTAAATTAGAACACCTCTTTCAAGATAATCTGTGCCACTGAGTGTCTGTCCCATTATGACCAAACATCTTTGTCCGCCATCAATGGATAACATTCTTGCATTTTGGGTACAGTGAATATAAATCTTAAATTTCGCAAGCAGCAGAATAAGTGCATTTTAATTCGTTTGGAATTTGGTAAGGTTTACAGACGCGGTGTAGTGCTGCATTGGCCTTTCTCAATATCAGTAGGTCCAGGTTTGATTCTTTCCTTCATCATCATCATTTTGAGTGGTGTAAATCTGACATGTTCTCCTCTTTATGTTGACATGTTGTCGGTCGATAAATGGAGAGATAGCTCTGGACTTTGCTTGCTTGATTGTCATCATCATCATCATCATCATCATGAGCCCAGATGCCCTGGTCCTGGTCCTGGTCCTCTTTTCAAAGTCTCAATGAATTACAGTCAACAGTTACTGGTACATTTTATGCAAATTCAGCAAATACGAGCACTGTAGGATTCTCTCTTGATCTGAACCCGAATCTGACTAATAAATGGCTGGTGTTGAAATCGGTGTTAGGCATTCAACCTGCTCACCTGCTGAGCGGAGTCTATAGACTTGAGCAATGAAAGCATCGAATTAAGAACCGTCTATAGCCAGATGTACTGGTGTATTATACCATAGACAAGGTGGGAAATACCTGCACTCAGTGGGCCAGGGAGTTTCACGAATCCTGCCTTGTCTTGGAAATATCTCTACAATTTGGGATCCCATGTTTGAGAAAGATTGCCTCATTCATGGTACTGACTGCAATAGTTACCAGGAACCTAGTGTGTTCATGGGATATGATGAGATCTCATTTTGGCAAATTATTTTGATGGCCACAGAGTTTCCTGCCAGAAAGTTGCCAAACCGGAATATTTAGCTTTCAGATTCACTGTTAGGTGAGCTGGCCTTGGCTTGTGGTAGGAGAACCCTATACTACGACTAATTCACCAGGATAACCATTCAACTACTCATACAAGTTGGATAGCTCAGTGACTACAGTAACTTGTTCAAGTTACTCATGTTATCCTCCATGACTAACTGATAGTTCAGGCCTTTGAGTAGCTGGCCACAACTCCGGCTGATGAACTGGCCCGCATGGATAAACACCTGTGGTGAATCCTACTCTGATTTGGAATCAACTAGCCCAGTGGATTACATTAATAGCTGCCTGGTCCTGTCCTGGAAGTAGGACGGATAACACTGGTCACAAACCTTGGATACATTTGGATAACTGTTTGGCCAGATTATGGAGTTGAGTCCATTTCTCAGTTGAGTCGAGTTTGAGCAGAGACCAAAAACCCATAATGGGGTAAAGTTATTGACATTTTGGAGTAACTCACAGTCTTGTAATGAGTTCCCGCAAGTATAGCTCGAGACCACGACGGAAAGGTAAGTCTTGGACCCCCTGTTGCCATGCTCTCTGTAGGATGTTCACCTCTCTAGGGACGTGGCCGGTGGAATGACTGGTGTCCAAGGAGGGGATGGGCACTGCTCTGATGATCATGTAGCCATCCTATTTGAAACCCGGGAGCTGACATTGATCGTACAAGCTACCCATGAACCATAACATGGCTCAGTCATCCTATCTAACATCTGATTGATCATAGCTGATATGTTGTACATTTCACAATGTGGTTGTTACAATGCGGTATTCTTGCCTCAGGCCGTTGTTTGTTGGGCCTCATTGTATCATTCACTTCCAGTAGGCCTATCGCAGATTAACTAAGCCGGCCTGGGTGGTAGTGTTAACCCTTGATGGGTGACGATGAAGTGTACAGCCGACGTTTGGGAGAGGTGGAGAGGGCGAGGTGCATGATGCATGGAGAGAAGGTGGTGGGTTTATCACACATCATGCGATGCGTGCAGATTGTTATCTTGATAATGGAGTCTAAGTTTCAGCCAAATCATTCCATCTAATGGGCTCTATGTCCTTGACTTGACCCTGTTGCTGTGTTCGGGGTAAGGGGTCCACGCTTATCCTATGCAGCAAAAGGGTCAAGGAAGCTTGTTAAGCTTGGCTTCTTTGTGTGATGTCAACTTAATCAAAGGTTGCTGGTCTTCAAATTGCTTTTTGTGGTTGTTTTTTGCCTGTGATGTGAAGAGTCACTCGTCCCAGGTCAGTCTTTGTGACCATGACCTGGCTTATGACCTTTGCTTGTTGTAACCTTGACCTTTGTTGACCTTTCATGTAGCTGATATTGTAACTTCATTTTGATATTTAAATGCTAAAATGAACTATTGACTTGATAAAACACAATTTTTTTTAAGGACAAGTTTTCTTCGTGTTGCCATGGTTGCCACGTTTCTTCTTGTTGCCATGGTAACTGATAGTGTTCTTTTCTCTTCCAGTTTTACGAAAGCGAGGGAAGTTGATCTCATTTCTCCGGATGTTCTTCTCCACGCGACCAAACCGTAACCTGCTCAAACAGAGCGGCATATTCAAGGAGAGGGTGTTTGGCTGCGACCTTGGTGAACACTTACTTAATACCAGCCAAAACGGTGAGACCTTGTGAGACCTTGTGAGACCTTGCCTTGTGTATCATGGTGTGATGATCTGAGGCCAGTAAAGCCTCCGAGACTGTAACATGGTCCTTCCATGACAACAACTTGACGTTACACAGATGTTACAACGCCAGAGCTGTGACATGTCTCCATCTTGTTTCAGTTCCATTGGTGCTAAAATGCTGCTCCGAGGCCATCGAGGAGTTTGGGGTCGTCGATGGTATCTACCGGCTGTCTGGCGTCTCGTCTAATATACAACGACTAAGGTGAGGGGTCAGAGGTCAATCTGTCTTGATCTGTTTTGAAAGGGGTGCTCATGTCATACTTCGTTTGGGTGAGAAAGCAAATGACACAAGAAACTAGCTTTATTTGCGGGGATTGTGGGCACCTCTAGCCGTCGAAAAACCCATTCCTCTTGTAAGGACACAGAATTTGTGTCCTGTGTAGTGCAGATAGAAGGTGTCTCAAAAATACCGTAACCACTAATTCACCTTTGCCAAGAAACTAAAACTTCCAAATTTCTCTTTCAGATTAGCGTTTGATGAGAACCGGGAACCTGACCTGACGGCCGAGGAATACCAGCAAGACATTCATTGTATTAGTTCGCTACTTAAGATGTATTTCCGGGAGCTTCCAAACCCACTCCTCACCTATCAACTGTATGATAAATTTGCTGTAAGTAGTACTAGGTGCCACCACCAGGGTGCAGGGCAAAGTTAATCAAGACCTCCTTCCTCTTTTGTTGATGGAAGATTATCTACTTGACACTCTTTCAGTCGTGGAATTGGAAGATTACGAGTGGCTGAAGAGTTAGAATATGTTTCTGATACCTTGTCTGACTAGACTCACTAACGACCAGGTCTGTGCCATAGTCTAAGATGACCAATCTACGTCACAAAGAGTAGTAACCCTCTCCATCTAGTTACTGTGTTCGGCAGATTCGACTTAGTTATGACTTATGTCCAGGTCTGTCATGATCCCGTGGATGGGTCTGTCATAGCCTGGTACCATGACCAGTCATTGGAAAGCTCTCTCTCTTGTAGTACTGATAGTTTGATGATAAGAATTGAGTCTTAAATTTGTTCTGGTGGTGTTCCCTTTCAGAACGCGGTGCAGGATGAGGGAGATAAAGTGATGGCACTCCACGATGTCGTCAGACAACTGCCTCCGCCTCATTATAGGTAACCAATGGTTACATGGCAGTCTCATCTCTTTTGTCAGCGTTATTTTAACAAATGTATCTGAGTGCTGATTGGTTGATCTCAGTTGATGAGCCATTTTTGAAAGTGGGATTTTTGAAATACTTGCATCCACTGATGCACAGAGACAACCAGTTAGAATTTCTTAGAACTTCAGGAGTTTGGCAAGAATTAGTTATAATTTTGAACCCAAAGGGCCAGTTGGGTTAGGATAGGATTGAGCATCTCTGAAAGTGAGAGGAATCTGGGGACACTTGGTTTGGGAAAACCGAATCAAACATATCCTGTGACACTTGATGCCAAACTCCTGAAGACTCAATCTTGATTTTGTTGTGTTCTATTAGCCTTCACCCCATGTTACCTAAATGGACCGTTCTTGTGCATCATCTAGAAGAGTCTATTCAGAGAAATGGGGGTGTTTATCATTAATGTTGTGTTGAATGCCTCGTGTTTGTATCCGTAGAGTGCAATCCAAGATCACGACGATCGATTGATGAAGATACATGACATCGTCCAGCAGCTGCCTCCCCCTCATTATAGGTGAGACGAACCCATACCCCCTCCACAGATAATCAACCCATCCTGGTACACGTTGTCAATTTGGCGGATAATTTCTATGAATTTGCTGATCGATGGAACCGCAGCGTGCTGCAGCTGCCATCTCTCATATTTGGCGAACGCAAACCCCCCCCCCCCGGTAGACAAAGGGCCTCTTTGGTGGGGTGTCTTACTGTTCAACTAAACAACTTACAGAACAGCGATGTTTCAGATTGTTTGGTGTACATGTAGATTTTCAATGTTTTCTTTTTTTTAACACTTGCCCTCTGACTTCATATTCTGTCTAAAAAAGTAGTGTTCAATAGATTTTCTTAATTTTTGAGTCTTAGGTCACTCTGAAGTGCTCCCCATTCATATCCACAATCTTTAGTTGCCTCGGTGTGAATTTGATATCCATCTATTATACATTTTATGTGACATTGCTTGCTCATCACATTTGTGAGTTTTTAGTAGTGTTTGTTTTACCTCCAAATATAACAAACTCAATCTTTCCTGATTCAAACAACTCCTTCAGGGAAATGATCCAACACCAAAGTTGGGCAGAAAACAGCTGAATACTCAGACCAATAGGTCCTCTGAACCTGTCTCTTGCTACATGGGCTCATGAACCACAGGTCTAAGTCACTGGAGAGCTAATCAGTGGGCTAATAGTCACCAGATAATCCACAGTGCTATTGAGTTTGAGTGGTATGTACTCGCTAATGTAAGTGGTCAGGCCACAGCCTGTCAGTGAAAGTGTGGGTTTAATACTGAGTTAGCCAACCATTTTAAAGCTCGTTATTTTCTCCGTTTCAGGACTAGTCAATACTTATTCCGCCATCTTGCCACTGTCGCTGCGTCTGGTGCTGATACGGGAATGCATCCTAAAAATCTCGCAATCGTTTGGGCACCAAATCTGCTCCGGTAAGTCACACTCCTGTCGTCTGCTGGCATCAACCTCTCTACGACCAGGAACACTGCTCAGACAATGAAGAATTTGTCGTGACTTGGGAGAGAGTGTTGAGCACAACCAATCAGCTCGTACAGATCATCCCCACTAACATTTCTCTCTCTGCAGGTCCAAGGAGTTGGAATCGGGTGGTGGTGCTGCGGCTCTACAGGGTGTTGGTCTCCAGGCAGTCGTGACTGAGTTCCTCATACGTTACGCTGACTTGATATTCAGTGATAAAATGCCAGCTTTCTCTGTCGGTGATAAACCTGGTAGGTTCCATTCTGTAGTTGGCGAATCAAGAATTAAAATTCTACAAATGGTTGACCAGTTCACATTGATTCAAGTTCAGAATTTGATGGAAACGTGTTCATTTATTGTGACGAAAAAAGAAGTGATTTTTTGGAATTTTGGAAATTTTGGAAATTTTTGGTAATTTTTGATTTTTTTGTAATTTTTGAAATTTTTGAAATTTTGTAATTTTTGAAATTTTTGAAATTTTGTAATTTTTGAAATTTTTGAAATTTTTGAAATTTTGTAATTTTTGAAATTTTTGAAATTTTTTGAAAATTTGGAAATGTTTGGAAATTTTTGTACTGTCTCCCCACTCACAGTTGCATCAACAATTAACCCTTTAAACTAGTATAATGGCATTCTAATAAGATATCTATCCATTTCCAGTCGGCCAGAAGCGAGCACGTCCAAAATCTCTCGCCATCTCCACACCAACCAAACTTCTCTCGCTGGAGGAGGCCCGGGAACGTGCCCTGGGGACAGGCAACTCGCCACCAAACTCACAGAAGTTTATAGAAGTTGGTGGCGGGCCTTCGAATCTGCCGGAGAAATACCACACGGTCATTGAGGTGCCAGGGAGGTGAGTTGTATTGCCTGGTGAGAAGTACACCAGAAGTTTGAAGTCATAACCTCTCATTTGGAAGCTCTTGATGAGCCGAGCCCTCTCTGATGGTAACATTAAACCTATTGATCATTCTGTGGAGCCGAGCCCTCTCTGATGGTAACATTAAACCTATTGATCATTCTCTGGTCAGCTCTCTTCAATCTTCTCTCTGCCCTGAAGGAACACATTTTACAAATGGGGCTCGAAATACTTAATGCAAGATGTTGGATTTGACGATGTCGTAATTTTACTTCAGGGATCCGTCACCAGAGGGCAGTAGGTGAGAACAGTTCACCATGATGAATCTCGGTGTCGGCCATCTTGGGACATGGCTTGCTCTTTTCTTTTGTTTCTGGACTCAGAGTCCTACGTTATGGCCCTTTATTTTTGCTCACTGTTGTATTACTTTGTTGATGTTTGTCAGAGCCCTCTATAAGCCCGACCCTGAACACCAAGGGCACTGGTCAGTTGTCAGTAGCAAGTTGTCCCCCTCCTTATGTGGGGGGGGGGGGGGGGGGGTCGTGACCTAACCCCTTTCAACACAAAGACTACTCTACCCAGTAATGCTGTCCACTGCAACCTTCAGACATCTCATGCTGAGCACCTTCTGGTCGTTCCACTTATGATTTCTCTCCTAGTCTTCGTCACCCTCCTGTTCTCTTGATTGTGGCTGGTTCCTTGTTGGTGTCGCCCCCCACATCATGTAGGATTGCATGCATCTCTGTGTCTTCTCCATGTTGTCTTTGACTATGGTCTGTAAGCGCTCAGTAACCTGGTGTGATCGTCCACACTTGTCTGCGAGGTGCTCCCTGCAGAACTCACAGAGGAGGATTGTCAGATAGTTTCACCAGCGGCCTGAATGTTCAAAACAAGTAGGCCACTCAGTTCATATTCACTTTGAACGGGGATAATAGGCTGGGGGTCTGTTACGGTGTACTGTATTGTGGATAGGTGAGACCTCTATTGGCATTCTTGTGTAACTTAAATCAATAAAACTTTCTGTTGTGTTTCAGAAAACGCTCGAGCTCGGTGAAGGGGAAGAAAAGCCAGGGAAGCTGGAAGAACTTCTTCACGCGGAAACAGAACCCCAAGAGTAAACGGAAAGGGAGCGCCCCCAGTGAGTATTAATGGCATCAAAATCATCCTGCTGTAGTGGTGTCTCAAGTGTTGACTATGTTGACGGACAGAAGGGTTGTTCATCAGTCATCGTAAGATTCCACATCAACAACATCACAACACCAACCACGTCTTTCTTCCTCTGCAGATCCCGGCTCATTCTACGCTCAAACAACGGAGAAAGCACTGACAGAGGATGACATCGCAGTCAGACGGAAACTGCGCACAACAAAAAGTGTTGATTCCATCATCTCGATTGGGTCAATGTCCGGCCGGGAGAGGATGTCACCAAGAGATTCTGCCATATCATATACAGGTGTGTATCTCCATGGCAACAATTGGGATATCATGGCAGGTTTCAGTTAATTTTTGGGGAAAGTTTAGTTTTTTGTGTGCTTTAAGTAGAATTTGACTTTCGTTCTTTTAAAGTTGATTTTGAGTTTTCATTCATTTGCTGCTTTTTGGTAATTTGACATGATCAAAATCACATACAATTTATGATTTCATGATCACAGTGGATGATTCGATAAAACTGGTCTCAAACGTTTGATAGATTGATATGTTTATTACCTTCATGAACAGACGATCTGCTATGTCTGCTGTCAGATCCTAGCACTGGGTAATAATTGATTGAGACCTCTCTGCATCTTAGGAAAACTTTGTTACCAGGGAAAAGTTTCCTTTGTTGTTATGGGGATGAGTGGTCTCTGGTGGTTGCCATGGTTTCTTGGCATGTTAGGTCATCGTCCATATCATGTCAAATCATAAGTTGTCATCTTGCTTTCCGGGACAGCTCACCATAATGCAGTCATCATGTTTTCATCTGTCTGTGGGGACTTGCCGGTTCATCGTGTCATCTTCATATAGCTCTGTATTGATTGGGATGGTGTGCCGAGTCATCTCTCTTGCCTCCCAGGCTTCCAAGGCTGGGCTTTCTTCATTTTGGTTCAGATTTGGATGTCCATCTGTCGGGAATAGTTGATCATGGTGGAGTCATGGTCCTCTATTCTGGTTTCATCTGGTCTGGCATATCAATAGATTTCCATATCTGGGGGGAGGAGTCACTATATCACAGAATTTCCACGAGTCTAAAACAGAACGTTTTGGAAAAATGAATGAAGTCATGAAATTATTTCTGTTTTTCCTAAACGACTATCTTTCTCTTTCCTCCTGTTGTTGTTCAGAGAATGGCGTCATCAACGTCAACATGCTCCAAATGGAACGTAAGGTGCCCTTAACGATGAGTGCGCCTGGGCGTAAGGTTCATAAGCGGGCCAGATCGTTACCCGAGTGTAGTTTTGAGAAAAAAATCACGATGATAATCGACGACACGGATGATGAAAATGACGTCATGCATAATGGCGATGTTTTTGTTGACGACGACACTGTGTTTGTTGACGTCCATGCGCAAGGTTTGTTGGGTCACATGACTTCCAGCTGTAACTTACGTCTGCTTCTGTTGGCACAGTGGGACTTCCTGTTCATAGGACTAGTCGTCTTGCTGTGTACTTGGCCATAGGCAATGGATCAGCAATCAGGAAAACTCTATTGACAAAAATGAAATTGTCATTCTGTCAAATACATTTAACAAAGTTTGTTAGTTTGAAATTGAATTGAATGGTGTTCCATTGCCTCAGCCAATCACTTCTCTGTCAAGTGTTGTATCATCAACTCTCACCGTTTCTATGACAACACGCCTCTCTTTCTCATTGTAACACTGTTGAGTAACATGTACAGACACTCCGGGCTGGTGTCAAAGGTCAAATCTATCTGTCTTCAAGTCTAATATGCTCAAATCTCAAAAAGATAAGAAACTTCTCTGAAATGTTCTGCCTGCTTGCTCAAAAACCTACTGTGGGGATATGCTTCCAAGTCTTAGATATAATGTGGTGTTTTCTTCCGTCGACTGTCATTTCTGTGAATTCAACAAACGAAGTCAAACTACTTTTCTTATGATTGACTACTGTCTTCCTATATCTGTCGTTGACCCATATAACATAACTCTCCTTGTAAATTAATGGTCCATTCTCAACGATATTAACCTGAACAGATTAACGTACAAACTGTCTGATAACTCTGCATGTTTCGGGTGAGGGTCAAGTCTCTGCATGAAGATATTGCCTGACTGGTGTAAAGTTCTCATTACTATTGTCAGTTGGTAGCTGAGCTCAATAGGAGATGTTGTTGTTTGTGTTATTCTAGCCATAGATGCAGCCAGATGCCCCAGCTCTCAATGACAAATCAACTAACTCCAAGTTGGACTCCTTTGCTATAATACTTACCATGTAATGGCATTGCCCATGTAATGGCATTGCCCATGTAATGGCATTGCCCATGTAATGGCATTGCCCATGTAATGGCATTGCCCATGTAATGGCATTGCCCATGTAATGGCATTGCCCTTGTAATGACTAGAGCCTCCACATTGTAGAGCATTTGGGCCAGCAGTAAAACCTTTATGATGAAAAATGTCCACAATTTTCTAATCCATTTTCAGTTACATTCCAAAATTTGAAACCATTTTGCTCAACTTAAATGGCAAAGCTGGATATGAAAGTCTTTGTTTGACCTTGGTGCCTATCCTGTTCTGACAGTTTCTCTCTTTGTCTCTTCAGGTGACGACAAGTTGACCTCTGACCTCGGTGACATCATGATCGCACAAGCTGCCGCGGAGATCGCTGGGAAAACACAGCTGATGACGGCAAATGAGGAGAAGATGATTGATACGTTGGATCATGGTGGGTCGCCGGAGATGCCAGGCTTGTCTGCGTCTGCTCCCGTTACCCTGGGCCCCCTCTCCATGGAGATGTCCATAGATGACCTCTCTCTCACCTGGAGCGACTTCTCGGGTCAGCAGGACATGCTCTCACCAGATGGCGATGGCTTTGAATCATTCTTACGCTCGGTAACCGGTGGCGACGCTACACATGATAAACATGCTGAAACTCATGTGACCTCACCAAGCAAACGATCAGGATCTATGACAAGTCTCGATCACCTACGTCTGCCCCCTGGTGGTAGCTATCAGAAACTACAACGATCGCCGTCAGATGATATCTTCCCGATGGAAATCACTGAAACAATGGACGATAATGATCAACCAAACAATGATTTAGTATTAACTGCTAAGTCTCAAGCACAGCATAATGTCCGCGTGCGAAGTTACTCCTCGAGCGCACATTGGGCACAAAAAGACGATGATATTACTGATGATTCAGAGAAATGTCCGCCAGAAAAAACAGTCTCACCGTTATCGCGGCACCTGAGCTTGCCATCAGATATTGAGCGGTCACTTGAGACTATGGTTGATCAAGACTTTGGGTCGGACGTGTTGTCCTCATGTACGCCAAGTGATGCTGAGCGCACCCTTGCCAAATCTCTCGATGATCAACATCTAATTCAAGTCACTGCCATCGTCCATGATGAGGGCGTTGCCATAGATACACCCTCACCAACGGACGAGCCCAGGTATGACTCACATATTCCTGGAGCTGACTCGGGACTGTCGCACGGAAGTGAAATACATCAGAACACAAATGGGACCACTGTGGAGAGAGAATCACAAGGTGTTGAACAAAGGACTACTTTAGAGTCTGCGTTTGGTTCGCATGTGACAGATTCTGGTTACGCCTCCTCTCTACCAATGTCAACACATCTGGTGCCGTTCACCCCTGATACGGATACGGAAGTCGATCTGGAAACAGAAAAATCAAAAAACAATATGAATATAGGCGAGGGTATGTTAGACTCGATTGGTGATCAGATCACTAGTGATTTGAACGAGATGGAGTCTCGCCCCGTCCGTAAGAGTCGCAGTTATGAGAAAGCAATCTCAAGCGGTGAAGGTTTGGATTATGAGTTCAGTGACACTGAGTCAAAGCGTGCGAGCATGCTCGAGGATGTTGAGGAGGTTTCAGAGAATTCCTCGAGTACCGTCACAGATGTCTGTGTGGAATCAGAACGTCTCAATTCAGGGAAAATCTTTGTGAAGGAGAAAGGTTCAAGGTCGTCTGTCAGCGATCAGGAAATCATCATCGATTATCCACCATTACAGGGTGAAGCTAAAGATGGTAATCAGGATGATAGCACCATCGTTGGAGATCAGGCCAGGTCTGAATATGTTGAGTGTAAGACGGGAAACTTCCACATGGTTGAACGGAGACAGTCAGCCGGTAAGGATGCAGCAGAAGGTACTGTTGATCACAAGGATAACTTTGAACGCTCGTTTGAAGAGACTCTCGACTCCCTGAGTCCACACGATAATCGCTTCTCACTTGAGATGGCAGACCTTTTACCCCCAGGTCAAGAAGGCATTCAGATGAATGCAGATGTCGGTGAAAGTGATGTTGACAACCTGCCACCGTCACAGAAGGTTGCTAAGAAACCACTTGAGAAACAAAAGAGTACAGAATCTGAACCTATCCGCGGTGTGTTGGAGCGCAAAGGTTCCAAGATGTCATGCGCTACACCATCAAGTATCTCACCTGATCCCATGAGTATACATCTCGTCGATGAGATCTGTGAAATATACGAACAAACAAAGCGCCAATCTGGGTTGTTTGAGACTAGAACTGAAGAGGTGGCTCCACCTTATGACAGCCCTGAACATGACTTTCGAACTCTTCCTTCGAAACCGGGGGTGAAGAGCCCGGTACATGAGGTGAGAGTTTTAGTTGCTGGTAAGCTGTCGTCAGAGTATAGCCCGCCTGAGGAGGGCCCGGCCACAGATGTGGAAGCTATATCAGAGGAAACGTCTACAGTCGAGGAAGACTCAACAACACCTGAGCTGGCTATACTCATCCCTGATGAAGATACGACAGCCTCCTTGGAATCCCCCATGGATGACTTGGAGCCCTTTGCTGTAGAAGTGCGCCCGGAAGATCTAGGTCAGCTGAAAGAAGGCAGTTTGAATCTTGAGGTTTCTGTGGAAACAAAGACGATACCTGAATGTGAAGTTGATGTAGTTGATGCGCAGTATGCTGAACAGTTGGAGGAATCGTTAGATGTGTTAGAGGAGACAAGTGATAGGTGGCGTCGCTCAGGAAGTCAAGAAGTTCATGCAGAACACGTGGCTACGCATCGTCTTTCAGCAGAATTGGATCAGATGTTGGTCGAGAAACGTGATGACGAGGTTGCACTGGAAAAAATCATCCAAACCATCGAACATGCAGAGACTGTTCTGGACGAAGCTGCTTCTCAGATGGTATCTGAGGATGAGGTCTCAGTCACCACAGAACAGACTGAGGTCCCTGGGTCGCCGAGTCCCGGGACGTCTGAGGTAGAAACACCGACGGCAGAACCAGCAGTCGCACCGATGAAGGGAACAATCACTGCTCTGATTGAACCTGAGGACATATCGCTTACAGCAAGTTTTGATTCGTTTGAATTAGATGCTCCCATGATGCCCTCTGAGACGACGTCCATGGCGACGATACCAAGTCCCGATATTGTTGCACCGAAGGCCGAACCTGAGGACTCCTTGACACCGAGTTCTGAATCTCCTGAAGATGGTACACCCACCAAGCAAGTATATGAAGTCACTCCTGGGCCTCTGGTCATAGAACATGAAGAGGTCACTACTGAAACCCAGCCGAAATCTCAGGATGTCGCAGAATCTGTCAAACCATCAGACACACAGCCCATGCTCAACCAAGCAGACATTATGTCTACCAGCCTACCCCCTATGCATTTAGAGTACGATCACCATGACAACAAGACAACGTCTGCTCATGAAACTCAAAAACCTGAGCCTGAGTTTGTCAAGGACGTTGAGGTAAGATCTGAATCACTGCCAAGGAAATCATCACGTCTGCCACAAACACAGGAGGAGTCCAAGCTACCAGTTCCTGTCAAAACACCGCCATCTATACCAAAACGTAGCAAGTCACCGACCTCCATCGTTAATCAGATTGATTGGATATCTCGGGACAGAGCAAAGTCGAAAGAGAAGGAAGTTCCAACCAAAGTGGAAGGTTTGTCAAAGTTTGGTTTCCGGGAGAAGACGGGTTCTGAGAGTGGCGAGCGCCGACATTCACGCTCACAGTTGTCATGGGAACGATGTGCAGATCCTGAGTCGAAACCTTCCTGGCAGAAATCACCAGAGCCTGAGAAGGTGACGCGGCCATCGTGGAAAAAGTCCCCAGAACCTGAGAAAGTTGTGCGGCCATCTTGGCAGAAGGCGCCAAGTCCTGAACCAGAGCAGGAACCCAAGGTACAGCAGCAACGGTCACCAGAGCAAGAATCACCAACAGACAAAACTGATCCCGTACATCCGGAATGGAAACCAAGAGAAGCCATCAGGTTATCCACGTCCCGGTTCAAGAACGTGAAGCCGCTATTGAGCTGCCTCGATCCTGAGGAACATGAGTCGTTAGCTCCGCTCATAACATCACCACCACCAGGGGGCGTGGCACCTTTCCAAGACACTGCTGATAAAGATGATAGTACTGATGACGTCTTCCTGCCAAAACAAGAAAAACAACCAACTGAGAAACAGCAACCGACCGAGAAAACATACAAAATCTCAGCGTCTGATATTTTATCCAAATACTCCGATGATTCAGTGTCACCCTCTGCTGGAAGAAGAGATTCTGGATCTCGTCGTCCTCTGTCGCGTGGATCTTTTGATGGTGAACGCCAAACTCCGAGTCCGTCAAAGAGAGTTGATGAGCCGTATTCCACACGCAAGTTGATCCAACCTGGTTGGACTTCAAAACGAGAGGAAAAGGTTAAACCTCAAGAATCTGCCTTGTCGGTGGATACAAGTTCAGTGGAGACTTCTCATGAACCTGTGGTCTCCCCAAAAGATGGCTTTAAACCTCGAGAGAGGATGCAGCTGAGCTCAGCACGATTTTCAAGTTTGAGTTCGTCGTTGACTGGTGTGACGTTGGATAAACTGCGTGAACCAAAGATGTTGAGTAAGGAAGAGAAGGAAGAGCAAGCTCAGGCACGTCTGTCGTCAGGCTCCATGTCTGCTTCCTACCCTGCTGATCCATCTGCTGGTGTTGCTAGGATACGAAGATCAAAGTCGTCTGCCTCTGATGAAACTATTGAGAAAGCAGACGCCCCAGCTTCTGATTGGAAAGGGAAGAAATCTCAATCATTTGGACAAGAATCTGAACCTGTTGCCATGGAAACGTCGCGGTTACCAAGATTAGGGAGTAAAGATGGATCAAAGTCAAGGTCAGATCATGCTCATAATGCTTTACATGCGAAACAACTGAAAACAGCGGAAAAACTGTTTATTGATGAATCTGAATTAGAAAGTGACATTCCTGGCGAGAAATCACAAGACGCACAGACTGAAAACACCGAAAAGAAAACTGTTGGAGTGAAACGGAAAAAGAGCGTGCGAGAACTTTTGTCCAAGTTTGAGAGTGGGGGTGAAGATGAGGGTGAACAGAGTGAGGTTGCCATGGCAACTGAGGAGGTCGTTGAGGACAAACACAGATCAGTGCCTGCAGTTTTCCAGAAGCCAAAAATCATACGACTTCGGTCGTTATCTCCGTCGAAAGATAGCCCACTTCTCTCGAGTAAGAAATCTCCAGAAATTGGCGATAAAAAAGATGGTGAACATGAAGTCATGGATACGAGTCCAAAATTCCAGCGGTCGATAAGTCAAGGTGACTCTTACTCTAGCGTTCAAGGTCGCCAGAGAAGTCCAAGGTTATCGCCACGGAGTGATTCCGATGATGCAAAACATTCAACTGAAAAAGTTAGTCCAAAACTTCGCCCGAAACCAAGTCCATGTGAAATAGAGGCTGCTAAGTCACGTCATCGTGGCAGTGAAGGTGAAGGTGTTGACATAACTGACAGTGATAAAAGTCCAAACTCTATCCGTAACCGCCTCAAGTTGTTTGATACATCCTCAACTGAAACTTCAAAAATAAGTCCCGACTTCTCACGTTTTCGACGAACGAGTAAAGATGGTGAAGAAAAGGACGCTGATTTGTCAAAATCTAAAATCGCCAAACCTAGCGCTACATTTGCTTCACGGAGTCAATCACAACAGTTTGAAAAGGACCAAAAGGAGGAGCTCGCAAAACAATCTCATTTCCGCCACAAAAGTGACATGTCGGACAAAGACTCAATTTATGCATCTCATGACAAAAATCGCAGTGAAAGTGACAGCGATTCTGCTGAATTTAAAAGCCGGTTACAGCAGCCGCAAGTTCGGACTGAATCTCGTCTGAGTAAGACGTCGAGTCGCGAAAGTGTTTCCAGTTCAGGAAGTCGCGGCTCTAATCGAAGTCTCGGTGAGAATGAAGCGGACTCTGCGCAAAACGTGAAAGAAAAGTTTCAAATTGAATCGCGTCGACTGAAACCTGCCACGGCGCCCGGCGAGCAGGCGAAGCGAGAAAGTTCTAATTCATGGTCATCTCGCCGCATCAGTGGTGACGGCCTGCAGAGGAAAGGCAATGGTCAGTCGGATAATAACACAGTTACTATGGTTACACCAGTTGCCGTAGTAACTGAATGTCTACAACAGAAGAAGTCACCAGACGACAAACCGGCAGCGGCTATGTTTGGTGTCAAGCTGCGCAAAACCAAACGTCTTGATCCAGAGACTGCTTCTTAATCTTATGACCTTTGGTGACCTTGGCTTGTTTTGTATATATGGGGGGGGGGGTGTTTCTAAGGATGTCTGTGACTATGTCAACTTCATACGGGGCTGGGTGTTTACTACGGCATAGTCAATGTCCTGTTCATGTGGCCTTCATGGTTTTACACATCTGGGGAAGGGTGGTGGGGGGGGGGGGGTTTATGAATTCTGAAGCAAAATGTAACGCAACAAAAAGCTAAACAATTTTCTGTGTAAAGATGTTCATTGTGGGCTGCGTTCGTTCCTGGGAGATTAGTCAAACTTGTTGACATTTTTCTATGAGTGTTTTATTGTAAGACAGAAAACAGTGCATTTATATCATAAAGAAATATACCCGGTAACCAAGGAGATGTAGTAATGGTTTGACTGGACATTGATGTACGGTTCAGAGATCCTGTGGTGGATTGCTACATACACACGAGAAGTAGAAACGAAGTTGGTGTATATTTTGTGATGCGTGCAAAAATCTGTCTTGATAAAGGCCAAGAGGGACTCTGTGTTCATCAGTGCCAGTCGAGCTAAATCATTGTGCTACTTGAAGTGAATGTGCCTACAAGGATTATGAGCCCAGGTGCCATCTATCCCAGTATGCCTCTGAGGTCTTGTGGTTAGAAAGTACAGTACAGCTCATGTCAACATCAATGACCCTTTATATCTTCTAAAGTACTGGACCGATTTGAATGTAGTTTGTGCAGGGTCGTCACAAATCTTGTTGTCCATATGAACATTATGATTACAATGAAATATGTTGTTGTCTTCATTATGCAATGGACCATTTTAAAAAAACGATGGCCTTGTGCAAACTGCCTTGAAAACGGTTGAATAGTTTTGGTGATGATGAATTGTAGATATGAACATGAGCTCGACTCTTCACTGTTGAATGTAAATAACGTCTTGTATTCAATCTTCCTATCCGTCATTCATTTTATAAATATCCGGGCAGGCGAACATTGTGTATGCAAATTATGTCCAATGCATTATGGGATCAGTGCGTGTTTTCCCTCGTTATATTCAAATGAGGTATGAAGTGTGCAAATGTACAATGTTTAATTTATTCATAGAGACGAACCTGATGTAGATTGAGTGCCCCCTTGTGGTCGTATGGGGCACTAAAGGTTCGATGCATGCTTCTTGATTTGGTGCTTATCGCTTTGGTTATTTATACATTTTAAACTGGTTTATTTTCTTGGATACGACCTTCATCTCGATTTCAAGGTCACAGACGTGTTTCTTGTAGATACTTTAGATATCAACGATTCTAAGTGCTATTGTGTGGGTTGGGGGGAGGGGGGCAGGGAAACAGGAATCCTGGCTTTGACTTCTCATCTTATTTCGCAATCAAGTCGACCTTGTAAACCAGGAAATATTTGCATTTTGTTGAATTCTGTCGGTAGATATCTCTGGGGTAACTTTCTGAAACAGTCCGACCCTCGTTGAACTTCAGACCTCCACCTCCTGTGTTCAGACTTCTCAAGGTCAACATATCATTATGACGTTCAGAATCAAGGTCGACCATGTGAGGGGATTTCTCATAAAACTTGAAATGAGGAAACAAAATTTTAATGAATTTTTAGGATTTGATTTTTGAGGTGCAGAATCTTGATTTATATCTGGGTCACATTTTATCCACGATATTTGTTATATCTGCCCTGTTATTTTCAGCATTTGAGTTCATATTTCTGGTCATGTAAAGCTACAACGAGGAAATAAAGCCAAATTTGATATAAAAACATTTGCGTTTTCATATAATTTCTGTTTTGGCAACCTATTCTGTCTCTGGACGCCAACTTTGGTATTGACCACAGTTATCTCACTCACCAGCGTGTCTCCCTGTCTCGGCGGTTTAACCAGACTCCATCCAGTCAGATTGTGACTGTCTCAACTCTCTCACCGTGCTGGCTAGACGATGCAGCCAGGCTCCATTCAGTCTGGTTGTGACTGTCTCAACTCTCTCACCGTGCTGACTAGACAGTGGGGCAGCCAGGCTCCATTCAGTCTGGTTGTGACTGTCTCAACTCTCTCACCGTGCTGACTAGACAGTGGGGCAGCCAGGCTCCATTCAGTCTGGTTGTGACTGTCTCAACTCTCTCACCGTGCTGACTAGACAGTGGGGCAGCCAGGCTCCATTCAGTCTGGTTGTGACTGTCTCAACTCTCTCACCCCGCTGACAAGACAGTGGGGCAGCCAGGCTCCATTCAGTCTGGTTGTGACCATCTCAACTCTCTCAACCCGCTGACAAGACAGTGGGGCAGCCAGGCTCCATTCAGTCTGGTTGTGACCATCTCAACTCTCTCACCATGCTGACTAGACGATGGGGCAGCCAGACTCCATTCAGTCTGGTTGTGACCATCTCAACTCTCTCGCCATGCTGACTAGACGATGGGGCAGCCAGACTCCATTCAGTCTGGTTGTGACTGTCTCAACTCTCTCACCGTGCTGACAAGACGATGGGGCAGCGAGGCTCCATTCAGTCAGGTTGTGACTGTCTCAACTCTCTCACCGTGCTGACAAGACGATGGGGCAGCCAGACTCCATTCAGTCTGGTTGTGACTGTCTCAACTCTCTCACCCCGCTGACAAGACAGTGGGGCAGCCAGGCTCCATTCAGTCTGGTTGTGACTGTCTCAACTCTCTCACCCCGCTGACAAGACAGTGGGGCAGCCAGGCTCCATTCAGTCTGGTTGTGACTGTCTCAACTCTCTCACCGTGCTGACAAGACAGTGGGGCAGCCAGACTCCATTCAGTCTGGTTGTGTGTCTCAACTCTCTCACCGTGCTGACAAGACAGTGGGGCAGCCAGGCTCCATTCAGTCTGGTTGTGACTGTCTCAACTCTCTCGCCGTGCTGACAAGACGGTGGGGCAGCCAGGCTCCATTCAGTCTGGTTGTGACTGTCTCAACTCTCTCAACCCGCTGACAAGACAGTGGGGCAGCCAGGCTCCATTCAGTCTGGTTGTGACTGTCTCAACTCTCTCACCGTGCTGACAAGACAGTGGGGCAGCCAGACTCCATTCAGTCTGGTTGTGTGTCTCAACTCTCTCACCGTGCTGACAAGACAGTGGGGCAGCCAGGCTCCATTCAGTCTGGTTGTGACTGTCTCAACTCTCTCACCGTGCTGACAAGACAGTGGGGCAGCCAGGCTCCATTCAGTCTGGTTGTGACTGTCTCAACTCTCTCACCGTGCTGACAAGACAGTGGAGCAGCCAGGCTCCATTCAGTCTGGTTGTGACTGTCTCAACTCTCTCGCCGTGCTGACAAGACAGTGGGGCAGCCAGGCTCCATTCAGTCTGGTTGTGACTGTCTCAACTCTCTCACCGTGCTGGCTAGACAGTGGGGCAGCCAGGCTCCATTCAGTCTGGTTGTGACTGTCTCAACTCTCTCAACCCGCTGACAAGACAGTGGGGCAGCCAGGCTCCATTCAGTCTGGTTGTGACTGTCTCAACTCTCTCAACCCGCTGACAAGACAGTGGGGCAGCCAGGCTCCATTCAGTCTGGTTGTGACTGTCTCAACTCTCTCAACCCGCTGACAAGACAGTGGGGCAGCCAGGCTCCATTCAGTCTGGTTGTGACTGTCTCAACTCTCTCACCCCGCTGACAAGACAGTGGGGCAGCCAGGCTCCATTCAGTCTGGTTGTGACTGTCTCAACTCTCTCAACGCGCTGACAAGACAGTGGGGCAGCCAGGCTCCATTCAGTCTGGTTGTGACTGTCTCAACTCTCTCAACCCGCTGACAAGACAGTGGGGCAGCCAGGCTCCATTCAGTCTGGTTGTGACCATCTCAACTCTCTCAACCCGCTGACAAGACAGTGGGGCAGCGAGGCTCCATTCAGTCTGGTTGTGACTGTCTCAACTCTCTCACCGTGCTGACAAGACAGTGGGGCAGCCAGGCTCCATTCAGTCTGGTTGTGACTGTCTCAACTCTCTCACCCCGCTGACAAGACAGTGGGGCAGCCAGGCTCCATTCAGTCTGGTTGTGACTGTCTCAACTCTCTCACCGTGCTGACAAGACAGTGGGGCAGCCAGGCTCCATTCAGTCTGGTTGTGACTGTCTCAACTCTCTCACCGTGCTGACAAGACGATGGGGCAGCCAGGCTCCATTCAGTCTGGTTGTGACTGTCTCAACTCTCTCACCGTGCTGACAAGACAGTGGGGCAGCCAGGCTCCATTCAGTCTGGTTGTGACTGTCTCAACTCTCTCACCGTGCTGACAAGACGATGGGGCAGCCAGGCTCCATTCAGTCTGGTTGTGACCGTCTCAACTCTCTCAACCCGCTGACAAGACAGTGGGGCAGCCAGGCTCCATTCAGTCTGGTTGTGTGTCTCAACTCTCTCACCGTGCTGGCTAGACAGTGGGGCAGCCAGACTCCATTCAGTCTGGTTGTGACTGTCTCAACTCTCTCACCGTGCTGACAAGACGATGGGGCAGCGAGGCTCCATTCAGTCAGGTTGTGACTGTCTCAACTCTCTCACCCCGCTGACAAGACAGTGGGGCAGCCAGGCTCCATTCAGTCTGGTTGTGACCATCTCAACTCTCTCAACCCGCTGACAAGACAGTGGGGCAGCCAGGCTCCATTCAGTCTGGTTGTGTGTCTCAACTCTCTCACCGTGCTGGCTAGACAGTGGGGCAGCCAGACTCCATTCAGTCTGGTTGTGACTGTCTCAACTCTCTCACCGTGCTGACAAGACGATGGGGCAGCGAGGCTCCATTCAGTCAGGTTGTGACTGTCTCAACTCTCTCACCCCGCTGACAAGACAGTGGGGCAGCCAGGCTCCATTCAGTCTGGTTGTGACTGTCTCAACTCTCTCACCGTGCTGACAAGACAGTGGGGCAGCCAGGCTCCATTCAGTCTGGTTGTGACTGTCTCAACTCTCTCACCGTGCTGACAAGACAGTGGGGCAGCCAGGCTCCATTCAGTCTGGTTGTGACTGTCTCAACTCTCTCACCGTGCTGACAAGACAGTGGGGCAGCCAGGCTCCATTCAGTCAGGTTGTGACTGTCTCAACTCTCTCAACCCGCTGACAAGACAGTGGGGCAGCCAGGCTCCATTCAGTCTGGTTGTGACTGTCTCAACTCTCTCACCGTGCTGACAAGACAGTGGGGCAGCCAGACTCCATTCAGTCTGGTTGTGTGTCTCAACTCTCTCACCGTGCTGACAAGACAGTGGGGCAGCCAGGCTCCATTCAGTCTGGTTGTGACTGTCTCAACTCTCTCGCCGTGCTGACAAGACGATGGGGCAGCCAGGCTCCATTCAGTCTGGTTGTGACTGTCTCAACTCTCTCAACCCGCTGACAAGACAGTGGGGCAGCCAGGCTCCATTCAGTCTGGTTGTGACTGTCTCAACTCTCTCACCGTGCTGACAAGACGATGGGGCAGCGAGGCTCCATTCAGTCTGGTTGTGACTGTCTCAACTCTCTCACCGTGCTGACAAGACAGTGGGGCAGCCAGGCTCCATTCAGTCTGGTTGTGACTGTCTCAACTCTCTCACCGTGCTGACAAGACGATGGGGCAGCGAGGCTCCATTCAGTCAGGTTGTGACTGTCTCAACTCTCTCACCGTGCTGACAAGACGATGGGGCAGCCAGACTCCATTCAGTCTGGTTGTGACTGTCTCAACTCTCTCACCCCGCTGACAAGACAGTGGGGCAGCCAGGCTCCATTCAGTCTGGTTGTGACTGTCTCAACTCTCTCACCCCGCTGACAAGACAGTGGGGCAGCCAGGCTCCATTCAGTCTGGTTGTGACTGTCTCAACTCTCTCACCGTGCTGACAAGACAGTGGGGCAGCCAGACTCCATTCAGTCTGGTTGTGTGTCTCAACTCTCTCACCGTGCTGACAAGACAGTGGGGCAGCCAGGCTCCATTCAGTCTGGTTGTGACTGTCTCAACTCTCTCGCCGTGCTGACAAGACGATGGGGCAGCCAGGCTCCATTCAGTCTGGTTGTGACTGTCTCAACTCTCTCAACCCGCTGACAAGACAGTGGGGCAGCCAGGCTCCATTCAGTCTGGTTGTGACTGTCTCAACTCTCTCACCGTGCTGACAAGACAGTGGGGCAGCCAGACTCCATTCAGTCTGGTTGTGTGTCTCAACTCTCTCACCGTGCTGACAAGACAGTGGGGCAGCCAGGCTCCATTCAGTCTGGTTGTGACTGTCTCAACTCTCTCACCGTGCTGACAAGACAGTGGGGCAGCCAGGCTCCATTCAGTCTGGTTGTGACTGTCTCAACTCTCTCACCGTGCTGACAAGACAGTGGAGCAGCCAGGCTCCATTCAGTCTGGTTGTGACTGTCTCAACTCTCTCGCCGTGCTGACAAGACAGTGGGGCAGCCAGGCTCCATTCAGTCTGGTTGTGACTGTCTCAACTCTCTCACCGTGCTGGCTAGACAGTGGGGCAGCCAGGCTCCATTCAGTCTGGTTGTGACTGTCTCAACTCTCTCAACCCGCTGACAAGACAGTGGGGCAGCCAGGCTCCATTCAGTCTGGTTGTGACTGTCTCAACTCTCTCAACCCGCTGACAAGACAGTGGGGCAGCCAGGCTCCATTCAGTCTGGTTGTGACTGTCTCAACTCTCTCAACCCGCTGACAAGACAGTGGGGCAGCCAGGCTCCATTCAGTCTGGTTGTGACCATCTCAACTCTCTCAACCCGCTGACAAGACAGTGGGGCAGCGAGGCTCCATTCAGTCTGGTTGTGACTGTCTCAACTCTCTCACCGTGCTGACAAGACAGTGGGGCAGCCAGGCTCCATTCAGTCTGGTTGTGACTGTCTCAACTCTCTCACCCCGCTGACAAGACAGTGGGGCAGCCAGGCTCCATTCAGTCTGGTTGTGACTGTCTCAACTCTCTCACCGTGCTGACAAGACAGTGGGGCAGCCAGGCTCCATTCAGTCTGGTTGTGACTGTCTCAACTCTCTCACCGTGCTGACAAGACAGTGGGGCAGCCAGGCTCCATTCAGTCTGGTTGTGACTGTCTCAACTCTCTCACCGTGCTGACAAGACGATGGGGCAGCCAGGCTCCATTCAGTCTGGTTGTGACCGTCTCAACTCTCTCAACCCGCTGACAAGACAGTGGGGCAGCCAGGCTCCATTCAGTCTGGTTGTGTGTCTCAACTCTCTCACCGTGCTGGCTAGACAGTGGGGCAGCCAGACTCCATTCAGTCTGGTTGTGACTGTCTCAACTCTCTCACCGTGCTGACAAGACGATGGGGCAGCGAGGCTCCATTCAGTCAGGTTGTGACTGTCTCAACTCTCTCACCCCGCTGACAAGACAGTGGGGCAGCCAGGCTCCATTCAGTCTGGTTGTGACCATCTCAACTCTCTCAACCCGCTGACAAGACAGTGGGGCAGCCAGGCTCCATTCAGTCTGGTTGTGTGTCTCAACTCTCTCACCGTGCTGGCTAGACAGTGGGGCAGCCAGACTCCATTCAGTCTGGTTGTGACTGTCTCAACTCTCTCACCGTGCTGACAAGACGATGGGGCAGCGAGGCTCCATTCAGTCAGGTTGTGACTGTCTCAACTCTCTCACCCCGCTGACAAGACAGTGGGGCAGCCAGGCTCCATTCAGTCTGGTTGTGACTGTCTCAACTCTCTCACCGTGCTGACAAGACAGTGGGGCAGCCAGACTCCATTCAGTCTGGTTGTGTGTCTCAACTCTCTCACCGTGCTGACAAGACAGTGGGGCAGCCAGGCTCCATTCAGTCTGGTTGTGACTGTCTCAACTCTCTCGCCGTGCTGACAAGACGATGGGGCAGCCAGGCTCCATTCAGTCTGGTTGTGACTGTCTCAACTCTCTCAACCCGCTGACAAGACAGTGGGGCAGCCAGGCTCCATTCAGTCTGGTTGTGACTGTCTCAACTCTCTCACCGTGCTGACAAGACGATGGGGCAGCGAGGCTCCATTCAGTCTGGTTGTGACTGTCTCAACTCTCTCACCGTGCTGACAAGACAGTGGGGCAGCCAGGCTCCATTCAGTCTGGTTGTGACTGTCTCAACTCTCTCACCGTGCTGACAAGACAGTGGGGCAGCCAGGCTCCATTCAGTCTGGTTGTGACTGTCTCAACTCTCTCACCGTGCTGACAAGACAGTGGGGCAGCCAGGCTCCATTCAGTCTGGTTGTGACTGTCTCAACTCTCTCACCCCGCTGACAAGACAGTGGAGCAGCCAGGCTCCATTCAGTCTGGTTGTGACTGTCTCAACTCTCTCGCCGTGCTGACAAGACAGTGGGGCAGCCAGGCTCCATTCAGTCTGGTTGTGACTGTCTCAACTCTCTCACCGTGCTGGCTAGACAGTGGGGCAGCCAGGCTCCATTCAGTCTGGTTGTGACTGTCTCAACTCTCTCAACCCGCTGACAAGACAGTGGGGCAGCCAGGCTCCATTCAGTCTGGTTGTGACTGTCTCAACTCTCTCAACCCGCTGACAAGACAGTGGGGCAGCCAGGCTCCATTCAGTCTGGTTGTGACTGTCTCAACTCTCTCAACCCGCTGACAAGACAGTGGGGCAGCCAGGCTCCATTCAGTCTGGTTGTGACCATCTCAACTCTCTCAACCCGCTGACAAGACAGTGGGGCAGCGAGGCTCCATTCAGTCTGGTTGTGACTGTCTCAACTCTCTCACCGTGCTGACAAGACAGTGGGGCAGCCAGGCTCCATTCAGTCTGGTTGTGACTGTCTCAACTCTCTCACCCCGCTGACAAGACAGTGGGGCAGCCAGGCTCCATTCAGTCTGGTTGTGACTGTCTCAACTCTCTCACCGTGCTGACAAGACAGTGGGGCAGCCAGGCTCCATTCAGTCTGGTTGTGACTGTCTCAACTCTCTCACCGTGCTGACAAGACAGTGGGGCAGCCAGGCTCCATTCAGTCTGGTTGTGACTGTCTCAACTCTCTCACCGTGCTGACAAGACGATGGGGCAGCCAGGCTCCATTCAGTCTGGTTGTGACCGTCTCAACTCTCTCACCGTGCTGACAAGACAGTGAGGCAGCCAGGCTCCATTCAGTCAGGTTGTGACTGTCTCAACTCTCTCACCGTGCTGACAAGACAGTGGGGCAGCGAGGCTCCATTCAGTCTGGTTGTGACTGTCTCAACTCTCTCACCGTGCTGACAAGACAGTGGGGCAGCCAGGCTCCATTCAGTCTGGTTGTGACTGTCTTAACTCTCTCAACCCGCTGACAAGACAGTGGGGCAGCCAGGCTCCATTCAGTCAGGTTGTGACTGTCTCAACTCTCTCACCCCGCTGACAAGACGATGGGGCAGCCAGGCTCCATTCAGTCAGGTTGTGACTGTCTCAACTCTCTCACCCCGCTGACAAGACAGTGGGGCAGCCAGGCTCCATTCAGTCAGGTTGTGACTGTCTCAACTCTCTCACCGTGCTGGCTAGACGATGCAGCAAGGCTCCATTCAGTCTGGTTGTGACTGTCTCAACTCTCTCACCGTGCTGGCGAGACGATGCAGCAAGGCTCCATTTGGCTTAGTTGTGACTGTCGGCTATGCAATGATCAGGTGTGACAAGGATCGAGTCTCTCACTCACAGCCTGACGGATGCTGTGTCACTCAATACAGCATTTCTTGACAGACAGTATGGTAGAGACCACCAGCCCAGATGGGGTTAATATCACCAGAAAAGTGACATACTCTCCCAAACGATGAAAATTCCTAAAAAAAAAATATTCCCACGCTCCAAGCCGAACGGGCTGCAAGGGTTAATAAACAACCTTGTACCCAGGATTGAAGAATTTAAATTGCAGGTGTAATGTATGAAGAAATTTTAAACTTTTTCCTGGGAACAAGGTTTCCATTAACCCTCTCATCCCGTTTGGCTCGGACCGTGGGAATATTTTTTTTTCGCAAATTTTTTGCCTTATGAAAAGGATGTACCTTTTTTCTCTCAAAATTAACCCCCTCTGTGTGGAATCATTGCCTATCAATTGTGCTTTAAAGGTATGTTCCTTTTTCACATCTTTGTAGCACAGTAGCAAATGGAGGAAGAATGTCCTGGTTCTAAGGAGGAGAGGTCAACCTGTGGAGGTCAAGCAGTGAAGAGACATGATCAAACTCTGTGAACCTTGGAAGAAGACTCAGTCGACCACCACCACAGGGTTGCATCGGTACACGGACGTAGCTCGAGTCTGACAAGGCCAACATGGAGATGACACAAACACAACAATAGTCATATAATGAACAAATAATCATTTATTGATAATTTAATTACAAACCACGATTATGATGTCGTGATGATCACATTCACATGTATCACAGTGGGGTAAGAATCGACCGAGAACTTGCAAAGTTAAAACCATAGAAAATCGTGATAGAAGAAGCATGGCTTCAGAGGGTCAAATAATTACATATGGACGGATTAGGCATCTTAACAGCTTAAAATAACGTAATGATCAATCTGGAATAGAATTGAATTGAATTTGTATTGGACGGAATGATAATGATTAAGATTGGCCAGACGGTTCCTACTCCGGTCGGCATCATCAGGTGGAATGATTATGAATGTCTTGATGAGGCAGATGTCATCTCTGGAGCAACACTGCCGACTTCAAAACAAACTATCCATCTTTCCACTGTTCAGCAGTCTAACGATGCCATTCAAGGACGGTGTTTGATACAGCGACAAGTTGACATCAGTCTGACTGACCAGATGATTATGAACAGAAACATGCTGTCTACAGCCTGTGACGAGCCTCAGTGAATAATAAACTTGTGATTGGCTCGCAAGTTGAATAAAGCAAGTTTTGAGTATGATTGGAGGAAAATTTTGAAGCAAGAGAGATGGATCTAGACTCTCTTGGGTAGACAGCCAGAAATGCATTGGCCATTTTAAACTAGACCAACATATTGAGATGGTAGTTAATGGGTTCTTGAGCACAATAGCTGAATGAGGTGAGTTTCAAAGTCTGTCCCTCTTGTTTCAAAATGACACCAGAATATAGTTTGTACAAGTCCCAGCACAACACTGTTCCAGGCTTGAAATAACAGTTCCAAAATGTTTTTGAACGTCGCGTCCCGTTTACTGCGTCATTTGCCTCTGTGCTCCGGGCAATGGCGGCTGTGCCGGTGGTAGGATGTGTCCTCCTTTATGGGAGAGCAGCGTGATCTCGTCCTTGAGGGCCTCAATCTCCTGGGCCTGCAGCTGGACGAGTTGGATGAGCCGCTGTCTCTCGTGGATGTCCGCTTTACGGCTGCCGCTGAATTCAGTGCCCTGGAAGAGTGACAAAGACGATAAGAATAGGTATGCTGCCAGGATGGTGATCTTTACAAAGTTTTTTATCAAGCGAGACAAACTTTAGTTCATGTGAACAGATGTTCAGTGATGCATTTCAAACTCACCAGATTTTTCTGTCTCGAGTCCAGTTCCCCTTCATAATCTTTCTTCTCCCCGAGCAGCATGTTCAGTTGTTCTAAACGATTTGTGTTTTCACGAATCAGGTCCGTGATTCTGTCCTTTCGTCGTTCAATCTTCTCCTGCAAATGGAAGACACAGATTAAGACAACTTTCTTAGACCACTTGACATCCTAAGCCAAGTTCCATCACACAATGACTGAATGGTCGACAAAGGTTAACATGTCAGTGTGCCTTTAAGATGTGTGAGGCAGTTTGCTGGAGACTATTTCAATGTGAATCACCAGTGGAGTCCATAGGAGTCTCCGACCAGGCAGTCCTAGAGCAGCACTCGCTTTGATGGAGGCTGCATCACAAGATTGTCAACAACCTTTATAGATTAGACGAGGCTCACAGGTACAGGTAGTTAATGGATGCTCACCTCCCAGAGTACCATCTCAGCGGCACATTCTGTCTCGCTCTGACGCAGCTTCTCTTTCAACTCTTCCAGCTGTCGATTGACCGTCACCGTCTCGAGCTTCTCAAGGTCGACGATGCGGCCAAACTTGAGCAGCATCATCTGGTTACACTGCTCCTCCATCTCGCCGATACGCTTCTCAAAGAGTTTGCGATCTTTTATGAGCTGGACGTGTTTCTTCTTTGCCTCTCTGGAAAGTGGGAGATAAAGGAGGAATCAGTTCTCTGAGGATCATCAAGGCCTAAAGTTTTGTACCAGTGGCTGGTTCCAAAGAAAGGGACTACTCTCAGAAAAGACTTTGACTCGTGCGCTTTGATCGTAGCTTGAAGGTGCCAACCCGGTAATGTTTCCCCAAGAAAGACGTTAGTTACAAAACAGGACATACTTTTGTTGTTTCTTCTGCAGATTTTTCTCGTGTTCCAATTCTTTGATTCGTCGCTGAAGATGTACGACGCCCGGCGCCTCGAAGACGAGACAGGTGGTGAGGTCCTGTGGCAGCACACCGTTGATGATGTGTTGGATCTGGTGGAGTTTGAGCGTGACGACCACATCAAGTTCGTTCAGTTTCTGTTGCTTCTCGAGCTGGAAGGGAAAGAATGGCATTCAGAGAACAAGCCAACAACACCAAACTCATCCATCTCAGGATGGAGCAGACGATAAATACATCACACATTTCCACCAAAACTAAAGTACAGGTGAGAATCTATGACTGCAACCTCGGCTCTGATGAATGATTGAATACTGACCTGGAACGCTTCCAAGTCTCCCTCAGCCGTCCTCAGATTGCTGTCAATGACCTTGGCACGTTTCTGCAAACTCTCCAACTCCTTCTTGAGCGCCTCGTTAATCTTCTTCTCCTCTGACAACGCCTCCTCGATATCTAAACGTTTCTCGCGCAGCTGGCATGTGTTGTCGTACAGCGACTGTTCACACTGCGGTGGGCAGACGTCAAGATCGTAGCCACCAGCCTCGCTATCAGATTCCTCATCTTCGTCTGACCAATCAGATTCATCATCGCTCTCTTCGTCGCTTTCATCATCGGAATCTGTTACCATGGAAACATACATTACACACAATCATTGTAATCCACTGGTATGAGGAGTACGAGGCCACATTAGGTCAACACACCTCCTTGAGGTCTGAAGTAGAGGACCAAGGCTCACCTTTGTCCAGCTGATCATGTTAGTAAGCTTTGCTCAGTCCTCAAACAAAGGTATTAATGGACTCAACAGAGTGTGTAGTTTGCCTTTGTGCAGATCAGTCCAGGTAGTGTTGGAATGCCCAATCATAGCCAAGTTATGGACTCAGTCTATGATGAATACAGCATTATGTCACAAGTTTTGAGTAATTACTATGTTTTCAAAACACAATGACCCCTGGTTAGTGTGCTGATCTGTGAATAGCTAAATGAGGGATTACACAAACCAGTGGAGCTGAGCCATTGTTTTCAAGGGAAAGATTAAGTACTGTTTATTATTGTCCTCATGCATGAGAAATCAACCCACCTTCTCCCTCGGTTGTCTTCTTCTTCGCCCTCTTGATTTTCTTCTTAAAAACTTTCGTCAAATATTCGGCGAATTTGTTATTATCTCCAAGCGTCTGCAGGAATGTAGCCGTTAGGTTCTTCTCCAATTCTTGGTATTTTTCTATATCTTTTCGCTTCACATCCAACTTCTGCTGGCAGTCAACAACCTGGAAGAGAAATGTCAAGGTCAGGCGGTGTGCGCCAGGAAGATAGATGAAGATCTTCTCAGACCACAACTCAGACGATCGGGACGATAACTAGATGATGAAACAGGTGACTATCTACTGCCTACAAACAGGGCATTGCCACCAGGAGGAGTACCTTCACAGAATAAGCTTATGAGAACCTGCTCAATGTGAATGTGGAATTGAAGACCAGACTCCAGCTCGTGTGATTCACACCTGTTCCCTGATGAAGAATAGAGAGGAATACTGGCCAAAGGACACCACCCTGACCACAAAGCTCTGGGGCTCTGTGGCTTCAGACCTGCTCCCTAATGAAGAATAGAGAGGAATACTGGCCAGAGGACACCACCCTGACCACAAAGCTCTGGGTCTCTGTAGCTTCAGACCTGCTCCCTAATGAAGAATAGAGAGGAATACTGGCCAGAGGACACCACCCTGACCACAAAGCTCTGGGGCTCTGTGGCTTCAGACCTGCTCCCTAATGAAGAATAGAGAGGAATACTGGCCAGAGGACACCACCCTGACCACAAAGCTCTGGGGCTCTGTGGCTTCAGACCTGCTCCCTAATGAAGAATAGAGAGGAATACTGGCCAGAGGACACCACCCTGACCACAAAGCTCTGGGGCTCTGGGGCTTCAGACCTGCTCCCTGATGAAGAACAGAGAGGAATACTGGCCAAACGTCAGCACCCGGCCCACAAAGCTCTAGAGGGTACTATGACAGAACTTTCTAGGAATTCGTCACTGGAAACAAACCGACTGTGTGGCATACAACCCTGAAGGCAGAAGAAGAGGTCGCCCACCTTTGCCTGCATGTCCATCTTCTCTTGTTGTTTGCCCTCCACCTTCGCTGCCAGGACGTTCTCACGTTTCTCAAACTCCTTCAGCAGGACTAACTCCTCGAACAAGGTCACATGACGCAGGTCAGCATTCTTCATAATCACGTCCAGTTTGAATTTCTCGTGACGTAGAACATGGAGCTCGGCGTCGAATGTTTGCAGGAGGTTGGAAACTCGATCGAGGAGAGATTCTTGCTCGTATTTCAGTCTGAAAGAGAAACGGGACACCATTGATTCAAGCAGATATTCCATTGCCTCATTCTGATCTGGCAGCCTCATTCTAATCTGGCAGCCTCATTCTAATCTGGCAGCCTCATTCTGATCTGACAGCCTCATTCTGACCTGACAGCCTCATTCTGATCTGACAGCCTCATTCTGATCTGACAGTAGTAGAACTGACCCCAGGTTGATGCAGTTGAAATGGTAAGTGAAATGGTCAACATAGGAAAATAATACCAGTCAACAAGCCTACTAAATACCATGTCCAGTCCAGGAGGATGAGACCCAAGACAATCAGTTTCAAAGATCTGGTAAAAAGCACACGCTCCTCCTTACTTGATTTGTTCAACCTTCCTCAGTTTAATCTCGAGCGATGTCAACTCTACCTCCTGTGTAGGTGCACCTTCCTCCTCGACACTCGCATCACCCAAGATGGTGGACAACGCCGTGCCCTGTTTGGTCGGTGCTTCCATTACTGATGTCTGCAACAGATGAGAGGAGATATTAGTGCTTGTTGACATTTTGCTGTTGGCTAATGATTCCTATTCCAAAACGAAGCAGAGTTGAAACGTAAGCATCATCGACTAAGACGCTCAGTCAGAAAACTCTCGTCTGAACCGACCTGATCGATGAGGAACGTCATCACCAACACTCAACACATACTCAGTCTAGAACAGTCACAAAGACACACAGACACTCAAAATGGTTAGTATCAACAGTAAAGCAGACGACATTATTCAGACAAACATCAGAGGGCAAACAATCTGAAATCTATAAGTCGCACAGTTTTAGGGGTTTGATAGGGCCAAGAGCAGCTTTTTCTTTCACTGTAACTCCAGCTACAAGTTGACAGCAAATAGGTGCAATGTTTGAATATTGTAGTCTATCGTCTGCAGACATGGTGCATCTTGTGATGTATTCTACTGACGCGTGCTTTGTAGAAAGGTTTATACCAAAAGTTTAGGCCCTGAATGTGTATAATGCGCGACTACATGTGGTGTGTGTGTGAGTGCAGTCTGGTCACTAGGTCAGTAAACCCAACTGGTGCCTAACTGCTGAGGCCCAACGCTCATCCTGCCTTCGAGGAGACAACTCCCTGGAGAATAACAACACCTCCAAGGGCAGAGAAAGAGCTGATGATTTGAGTGGGATATATGGATTGAAATCAAAGGTTGAAACTGATAGTTCTCACCAGGAGAATCCCAATCTTGATGACTCTATGGTTCCTAGCTGTATCTAGAAGCGACATATCTCAAGCAAAATGAAGGAAATAAGCTTGAAAACAGGATAGCACACCACCATGGTCCAACTCAAACCTATTCTAACTTGTTCCTGATCTGTTCACCCTGAACAAATCAGGGGTTGACGTACGCTACCTCATTCCCGCAGAGACGAGGGAAACCCCTGACTTCCTCAGGATGACGTCTCGTTAGTAGAAATTGCACATGGAAAATACGCAGTGAACTATTGAACATTCTATTCTTAGTTCATCACCAGCTGGTTGATATCAACTGTACACACTCTACTACAGTTTCCTTTCAATGTACAGGAGAATCAAACCAGCTTGGCACGAACTGTTCTACACTTCCAACAGTTGATAATCATTTTGTTATAATCTTACTTTGACATTTGAGGCCTGAAATGAAAGTGACGTTAGACGTGAATGTCAAACAATTCTACCAGAGCCCGACCGTAATTCATGCAGTGAATACTGTGTCATTGAACCAACATGGGCCAGGTTGTTAAAACAAGTTTGTCACTAACTTGAATCCAGGAGATAATGCCTAGTTGAGGCTAGTTAATGACATAACTTACTTTAAGAACCAGGCCCTAAGTCCGCAGCACACAATAGGGGGTGCTAGTTATATGGAACCATCGTGATGGTGAGAGAACAGTTTCATATCCAAAGATCTAACCGATGACGCACAGAATATCTCGACGTGAACCTGATTGTTCTGCTCATCAACTTCTGTTTACAAGAAGCCTTCTTCTTGTGAATTCATCAGATGATGATTGGTGAATGTTATACAACTGCATGCAGACATCAGTGAACTTGGAACATTAACGTGAACATTAACAAACTTATCATCAATCTGGAATGGAATGGTGCAGGTCATTTGAGAACGTTGAGAACTTTGTGGCCTTGATTCAGTGAACTCAGCCTTCCAGATCATTGCCTGCCCAATAGGTGGAGCTGTGTTTGTGTTGATGTCCGGTGACCTTTTCGTCAGACCAGCAGTACTGGTAAAGAAAGAATGCAGTTTTGAACTAAGGTTGTGGCTCAGTAAAACAGATGTCACATCATGCCTGATCATTGTGCTGTGACTTTCAAAAGAGCCAGACCACAAAAGTCGGCCCATTATGTCATAAGAGCTCCACCTAGGGGCACAGACCAGGAAAGCATTGAAATGGAAGAGACAAGGCAAACCATCTGCTCCAAGACCACAGAGTGTCATGATTGTTAGAGTGAACCAGCCAAACAGGGGAGAACTTGACATTAACTTTGAACACTTAAAACGCTTTGTTAGAAAATGAATGTACCGGATTTTGTTTCTTTTTCTGAAATGTAGAAAGACTAAGATTATCAGCAGGTTAAAAGCGGGGTTTCAGTTATCATTGGCGAGTAGCAATACTGGTATCTACCTGAAATCAAACATTATCAAGCGGGTTTATGGGAGAGATTTCAAACCAAACAACTATCCCTGAGCCCTGCCAAATTATGCAAGGTTGTTTTTAAGGACCGATGCCTGAGGATGAGCAGATGACATCAGAGCTAAAGACACCATTCTGACATCACATTTAGATCATCCACAAACTGAAATAGTGATCTTGAGTTGGCTAGATGTTTTACCTTTTTTGGTGCGAATGTGCCTGCTCCCCCGAAGCCAGTGTCGGGTCCCTTCAAAGCCTGCAGTGTCTTCTCCTCCATCTCCTTCTTGAAGCGAAGCAACATCTCCTTCGTATACTCGAGTTTCCTGCAAATCAAAGATGTCAATTCAAGTGATGGAGTTACTTGGGTCACTACAGGAGACCCCAGATTCTGCCAGTGATGTCATCTTTCAACAAAATCCATCAATTTTGTACTTAACATTCATTCCAAGGATAAGGTGATTAGCCTTGTGACTTGTGATCTGGCCAAGATTAACACCATCGGTGAACAGGTCTGCAGAGGACCACTGCCCCACGAGCAGACGACACTCCCACAATGCACCCCTTCACTTACCTCTCAGGCACCTCATCTTTATGCATCTCTGGTATGTGTGGCAGCGGCTTGGTAAACTCAGCAGACAGTTTCTTCTGGACTTTAGTAAGTTTGATAACAATCTCCTTAATCTCTTCGATGATTTGTATCTTCTTGTCGCGGAGGGCCAGGAATTTCTGGTTGAAGTCGTATTTATGTTGATGAATCTGAAAGAATGATTCACTCATGTCATCAGCTGCTGTTCCCACTAAGTACATTGGTCTGTCTCAACAAGTATATCACAATGATTGCAGTCTAAAGAAAGCATTGCGTAAGGAGGGACCATCATTTTCAACTTACCAGATCTTTCAAGATCAATAATCTGTTGCGAGCTTTCTCGGCGTTCATCCTGAGATGATCTGGTACGACGTAATCATCAGCTGTTTTGAGTTTATAGTCGCCCATGTTCTCCTGTGCCTCCCTAATGGCCGCCACGTCGGCGGGATCCTCGTAATTATCATCTGGTTTGCTGCCGTAGAGCTCGTTCCACTGGAAGACAGACGGACTATAACTTAGATAGGTCAAAATGAGAAGTTCCAGTTTTCATCCTAAGACCATGTCAGGAATGGAAAACGCGTTACCATGCCAATGGAAACACTCAAAACAGCTTTAAGTCAACTGTTGAAATGTAACCAACCTGGGCTCGTCGCTGCGCCCTCTTTCTCTTCTTCTCCTCAACTTTATTGAGCGCCTTCGTGATACGCTCGCCCATGCTTCCTTTCAGTGTCGTTTTCACCTTCAAATCAGCGCCGTCGTCCTTGGTCTGGCTCTTGTCATCACCGCCCATCATACCTGACTGACCTGAAGGAACAAGAAAGCCGCAATGGAATCAATTGTCAGGATTGACGGCAGTGACGTTGGGGGGATGGAGCTGGTCTGTCTCACAGGGCAAGGTGGTCTAGGTAAAACAGAGTTCAACTGTCAAGTTGTCCCAGTTCAGTTATCAAATATCTGGCTCAAACTTTCTACGGTAAAGGGCTCAGAAGATTATGATCAACTGTAAAGACAAACCTCGGAGTAAATCTTTTGTAGGATCCCGGCTAACCTCGTCCCTCGACATGAAAGTCGTCCTACGGCGTTCCATCTCTGCCTTCAGGTTGTAGAATTCATCGGAGAGATTGCTCGCCCGGAAGGAACACACTTCATGTGGTGACTGGAAGCACTTCAGGACGATTCGTTCACACTCTACAACATCTTTGAATCTCTGTCGTAACTTTTCGAGTGCAATGCGACATTTCTCTGCCTCCCACGCCATCTCCTTGCCAACCAAGGCAATCTTGTCGTGCGTCTGACGCTCCAACTCTTTCTTGATTTCAGGATCCATTTCAAATTCCTAAACAGACAAACATTGAGTTACTTCTTCACCACAAAACACACAAAAGGCTCACTTGAAACACTTGGTTCTGGAGCAGCACTGCCACAAGTGTCAACACATTAATGGAGGGAAGTTGTAAAGATTAGGTAGGCCTAATCAAGCCACTCACCATCCTCAACAGCTGCAGATTCCTTGGCAGTTCATCATTTGATTCGACTAACTTCTTGAACTGCAACCGAAGCTGAGAAATGGTTTTGCGGACATTCTGTTTCTTCTCGTCAGCGACCTTCATCATCCTGTCGTACTCGGCCTTCTGACGCGCGTCCTCGATGCTGTATGCATTCATGTCATCAATGTCATCAACATGGCGCTCTTCTAGGTCTCTCTGGAAGTGGAGGAGGGAATACTATCTGATACTGTTAGGTAAAACGACAATCATCGCAGATCGGGATAATGACTGGCATAGAACTGTTTGAATGATTGCTATATAACTGCTCTATGAAACCCCAGAAAGGTTCCCATGGAGACTGGGATGATAACAATGAAGAGAGAAGGACTACCTACCCTGGCTGACGGTAGCTTGGCCTTCTCTTGTTTGATCCTCTCCTCAAGCTGAGCATCGTCAATCACTTGATACGTGAAGAAGTTTCCATCAGCGCCGACCGTGAAGAGGTACTTGTTATCGTGACTCAAAGCGAGGCTGGAGACATGGCCGTACTGGTTGTCGTGCATCGGTAGAGTCCAGTGGGGTCCGATCGTACTCAGGTCATTCATGTCTTCAGGCTCAATGGGCTGGATGCGCACAGAACCGTTCTCCAATCCCATGATGACCTGGCGACCAGACGTGCTGTAGAATGGAGAGGAACATTCACATCAATCAAGTTATTCAACAAGCTTCTCTTCGATCATGTACTGATAATCTGATGAAGGCAAATCATCTCTGTAAGTATAAACTGCCCCAAGTTAGAAACATGCCTACCTGAATTTGATACAAGTGATAGGGATATCAGCAGAGTCTGCGACCGGTATGGACTGGATCGGTTCCTCCTCTGCCACCTCAGCAGGAGGCTCAGCTGGAGATTCTGCAGGCTCATCTGTAAACTTGCCCTCGTACAGGTATCCAGCATCAAAGCCACCCATCGACAGCCAGAACGATCCCTCCTCTTTCCCGTAGAAACCATGAAGGATAGGACTTGGCTCCTCAGGAATAAACGGTGACCATTCTTCCTCTTCTTTCTTCTTTTCTTCCTCTGAAACTTCGGACAACATCGGGTTAAAAGTTGATAAAATGAGAACAGTCATCAAAGGAGAAGTTACATTGACTCTGGTGTGTGCAATCCATAGTGCCCGAAAACCCACCTCCCCCTGTGACTCCCTCCAGCCCCAGGACTCACCTTCTTCATCTCCCTGTTCTGACTCTGTCTCCAAACCTCTCTCAATCCTCTTCCTCCTCTCCTCCTCTTCCTTAGCCTTCCTCTCCTCCTCTTCCTTTGCCTTCCTCTCGAGTTCCTCTTCATGCTGAAGTGTTAAAGGGGCAATAGTTATCATTCACTCTCAGCTGATAGAGGAACAATGAATATGCCACGCTAGCAAGATAACTGATCTTGGAAGAACAGTATACTGTTTACTTGTTGATCAACTGTCTAATATATTCACGTCAACTTCCTTGTCAACCACAAAAATACATGTGCAATTCCACAGAAACTGAAAATTTGACTCTCAATTTAGTAGCTGGGTGTGTTTTTTTCAATCAGTGGTTTTGCTGAGGTTCATTGTCCCCCAGCTTCAGACTGATGAACCTTGGATACCAAGAAAATTTTTCGGTGATTTTTGACAATTTCTATAAAATCTGCAGTGAGCAGGTGTGTATGAGGTTACCAAGCCTTTGCTTACTGTGTGACGGTCACATATCACAAACCTTGAGCATGCAGTGGAGAAATGTTGGGTGAATTAGAAGAGTGATTCTGATCTGTGATACAATGAATACTGTACTCTTTACTCCCCGAGTTGCCGGGGCCGATCAACAATGAAGATAGCCACTCTGACATCAAAACATACAATTCTAATCCTACAAGCGCAAACCACATTTGATCTTAAACTGACACAATTGATAAACTTGGAAATACATGATGAAGCGTTTTCACATAAGAGATGAGAGTCTGAAATCCGCTCGGACATACACAGTGTGAGTAAACAGGTTGTGACATGTGATACAGCATGTGATAGAGACACATGCAACCAGAGAACAATACCTTCCGTCTAGAATAGGAATATCGTTGTTTTTTGGTGGACTCCAGCTGGTTGATGAAATAAATATGTTAGACGGAATCCGACAACATCAAAACTGAGGCATTAACAACAGGAGGTCACTTCACTTGCCTGTGACTGCTTCTAAAGGGTCTCAATCAGTTAGCTCCCTCACCAGGAGGTCACTTCACTTGCCTGTGACTGCTACTAAAGGGTCTCAATCAGTTAGCTTCCTCACCAGGAGGTCACTTCACTTGCCTGTGACTGCTACTTAAGGGTCTCAATCAGTTGGCTCCCTCACCAGGAGGTCACTTCACTTGCCTGTGACTGCTACTAAAGGGTCTCAATCAGTTAGCTCCCTCACCAGGTCACTTCACTTGCCTGTGACTGCTACTAAAGGGTCTCAATCAGTTAGCTCCCTCACTTGCAAGTTGGAATGGAATGGGAAGGACTTGGGCATCAGCACACTGGCAGATTCATGTGACGTTATACAACATGGCAGGCCATATCAGTGTTGGTCAACATTACACGAGAAGTGATTCTCTAAATTAGTCTCATGTGTATCATGTCCTACATCAATAGCAACATTGCCTTCTCATGCCAATGTATTCTTTAGGCTTGATGAGAAGCATGTTGACCTGTAACATCTCAATAACTTCTCCACATAAACCTTCTCCAATGCCTTACCCGCAGTTTTGACTTGACGCTGGCGAATTTGTAATCTCGTTTGTGGACTCCTCTGATCTGGTACGTCTTGGAGGAGTCGAGGTTGTCGAGATCAGGACATTCAATCTCGGTCACCTGACCATTTGCCATGAAGACGAGCAGCGTGTTACGATCCTAGAAAAGATACGGAATATGAAATAAGATGGAAGAAAGCCCTCTCCTCTCTGACATCAGCCCTAGGTAGGCCCTAGAATGCCCCCTAGGTAGTGGCAAGAACAAGTAGACCAACATGTACCTTGGCCTACCTCAGGCAGGAATGCTCCCTATGCTTACAGTAAGAATATGGTGACTTGTGTTGATGATTCCTGTACCCCCTAGCAAAGGAGTTGTGAATGCCTTGTTACACCAATACAGAACATCTCGCCTTAACCTTGCACACCTGATATCTTATAAAACATGATACTCACGAACTTGGACGGTGACCATTGCATGTGTGTGACTGGTGCTGCCACCTTTATAAACCCGATGGGATTGTAGAACTCCTCCTGTTCATTACCGACCGTCATGAAGAACACTGTGCAATCGTCAGACTGGAATCAAATAGATACAGGGTTTATTCAGCAGTGGAAAGCAGTTGCTGGACTCAGTAAAATATCAAAGTTTTCAAGCAAGATTGATGACCTCTGTTTATGGATGAGCCGTTGACTTACCCCTGTGGCCAGCACCTCGCCCCTCGAGTCAATAGCAAGATTGATGACCTCTGTTTATGGATGAGCCGTTGACTTACCCCTGTGGCCAGCACCTCGCCCCTCGAGTCAATAGCAAGATTGATGACCTCTGTTGATGGATGAGCCGTTGACTTACCCCTGTGGCCAGCACCTCGCCCCTCGAGTCAATAGCAAGAGCGGAGACCTTGTGCGTGTGCGGTTTGAATGCTTGGAACAGGATGATGGCACTCGCTTCATCTTTCACTTTCTTGCCGGTGTCTTCTTCCGATTTGCGATGGAAGCGTAGGACTCGCACAACACCATCCTCGTACCCAGAGATGATGGTGCTGCCCTTTGGATCAACCTGGAGAACAAGGCAAAGGTAACATTTGATATCTGGGGAGAGAATGGTACCATTAGAAACGGATGATATAAAGCTTTCTAATTGAAAATTGAGCACCAAGCCTGAAGAAAGTGACTCACGATCTGTGGAGCCCACAGCAGACTAGTTCCACCAGCATTGTACTTGGCCTCGCTGAGTAAATTCTTTGAGAGGTAGTCGTAAACGCGGACGGACTGATCTGCACCACATGTGGCGACTAAATGACTCGTTGGTGACGTATCACAGGCAGAGATGGCACCGGCGTGGTAGGACATGAGCTTCTCCGGGGCGAGGGATGTGTGAGAGAAGGACAGGTCCAGCTTCCAGATCCCTCCGTAGGCATCCTGGAATGAAGAATCAGTGGATCAACGAACACAAGAAAGAACAAAAGAGCAGGTGACATCAGGCACAAGCAGCTAAGATCTGAAAGCCACGCACTGGGTTGAACGTCCCGACTCTGGGACTTTCGTTGAGGCTGATTTGCTGCCAAGATGTCTGGCTGATTGTGACAGGTACCTGATGACTCAAACATGAACAGTCATCATGTCAACTTTATATTTGAGAAGAAATGACCTGATTGTAACTTACCTGGGCATACCAGAGTGTCGGTTCATCAGCATCAACTGATTTGATGATGGACTTGAGCCTGACGTCTCCCGTACCAACATTCAGCTCATTCATTGGTTCCATCTCAAAGATGGGCGAGTCATCAGTCACATCAGCCGTGTCGATTGATTCAAAGTCCCAAACCTGAAACACACATCACAACAGAATGGACAAGGGAGTCAATGATCAAGTCCGCCTCTGGACAAGAATAAGAGAGATGATGATCAATGAATAGCAGCAGAGGCAGACTTTAATGACACTGATCCTTGCTATTCAGTGATCATTCCCACCACACACTGATGAATCCACCTGAATGAATGAGGCCATGTCGAGCCTTTTTTTACAGTCACTGAGTGCTCACATTCTCGGGACAACTCTTTCTGCCAGTTATTAATAGATGTCGCCTGAGTTCCGTCGTTCAACCTACCCTGATACATCCGTCAATGCCGACTGTCATCAACTCTCCCTCATCCATCACTATCTGTTGGATCACACCGTTATGGCACGGTTTCTTGTTCTTCCGGCCGATCTCGACCTTAATGAGTCCGCCCTCCCACAGTAGCAGGTTCCCCCACTCAGATCCCGACAGCACTTTACCGTCAGGGAGCTCCACGTAGCCTTCAATGTCGGAGATCTCCGTCTTACCAAATTTACCGATCTGACCTTGGAGTTTGAGGCCGGTGAAGGTGTGAGCCATTTTCCAGAATCTGTAAAGTAGACAATACCATGTCACAACCACTAATATCAGGCTAATGCTAGCAGAAGCCTTCAGAGGAATCGTACCAATTATTCAAACAGAATGTTCATGTACGCATAGTACTTGTCAACAAGTCTATAAAACCATTCTCACCTGATGTGTCCAGTACCCGATGATGTAAGCTGACCCTCAAGCTCCGTAGAGAATGACACTCTGAAGACATCCTGGGAGAATGCCTTCGATCTGAGCACAATCGCTTCCTGTCTCCAGTTCCAGATAGTCAGCATGAAGTCAGGCGCCATTCCTACTGATGCAAGCAGTTTGCCGTCAGGACTGAAAAGATGAACAGCTTATTATACTTTTGTGACAATATCCAATAGCTGTCATGGTTGGAGCAACAAGATCATGAAATAGATCACAGAAGTACAGCTGGTTAAAGGTTTCATTCGAAAGATGCTGAAGTCTCTACACCAAACTACCTCAGGGAAACTGCTGCCAAGATGGCGAGAGCACCTCGGGATAAAGCCCGGAAGATATTTATGTCAAATACTATAAGAGCTGCAATACATGTATGTGTCATGTGTGTGGTATAAACTTCAATACACAGATGACCACTGACATGCACTGACAAGTGACAAGCAATGCTTTCAAGGACAAAGGTGTTGTAATCTATGTGATTGAGTAATAAGAATTTCATGCAGCGACTGGGTTCACTCTGAATGTGAGCGCTGAGTCTAACAAGAAATAACCTAAAGTTCAATAAAACTCAAAAATAACATGAAAATAAGACACTTTATATGCAGCTAATACATGACTTCATTATGTGCACATGTCTAAAATAACCAAGTGATGATTGTCTCCAGCATGCTAACATACAATTACAACCACCTTTGTTTTGTGTCAGGAGAATAGACAAAGTGCCGAGACCGACTCTTCATGTACCCGAGGGATGGGTCCTCCCTGATTTTAACACAGACGTCCCCTACCGAGACGAGATACTTTCCGTTTGGACTGGGAGTTTAAGGAAGAGAACAGAGAGGATGAAGGTGACTTAGAATGAGGGTATAGAGGTCGATTACTCCTGTTGAACTCCACAGACATGCAAGGTATGCTGCCCCATGAGGAGTACATGTATGGCACCTGGGACATGTGACTGTGGCTTACAAGTCACTCGTCTGCCCGTCACATGTGGTCTAGACTAGGGGACTCATTCAACTGGAGAGACGTTGGTAGACACAAGGTAGCTCCTTTCTGTTGGAACCTTGAATACGAAGTATGACTTTGCCAGTTGGTGACAGATCATCACAGCTTGTAAGGAAACAAGCACTTGCGCAGTCACAAGATTTCTAAGTGACTGTCACAATATTTGGTAGGATAATCATCCACAACTGTCTACATGATTCGTCAAAACTCTATAATGAGCTCACCTGAAGTCGACGAATGCGTATGCAGACTCTGTGCCTCCTCTTAGGATCCTGTAGAGCTTGAGTGAGGGGTATGCATACACGTTGATGTTTGGACACTCTCCTTTCTCTGCCACGGCAAAAAACTGCCTGCTCGGGTGCACCTGAATGTGGGAAGTAGATACTTGAAAGATGAACATGAAATTCTCAACAAATCATGAGACTTTTTCAGACAAGGTTGGTTACACGCGCCGAGGTTGGTTAGATAAGAAGAATACGTACAGCAATGGCACCGATACTGCCCCCTGAGGTACTCCTGATGTACGTCTGTTCCTTCGTCTTCAGGTTTAGGATCTGCACCATGTTTCCTGCCACGAAGCTGACCGTGTTCTCATCCAGGAGATGAAGATTGGAGCGTTTCTGACAGTCGTAACCGAACGAATGGCTGACAGAGGGTTAAGGAAAGAGACAAGACACGTTCCACATACAGGTCAGCTTCATACATTTTTGGAAAGACTTTGAGTTTAACACTCTTCCAAACCACTTCACTCTGTGTAGAGACACTCTGAGTGGTGACTCTTTACCTCCCAAGAAAGACTCTTGCTGCTAAAACTGTCCTCGTCAGCAAAGACAAGCACTGATATTTCTTGTGAGTAAAAAGGATACTCTAGAGTGAGCATATCCTGTGGTAGGCCCGACTCCTCGGAGATGACAGCCTTTGACATGTGCTCCTCATAGTTGTAATAGAAATCCTCGGGGATCCTGTCTTCCTCTTCAATCTTCTTGATGCCGGTATCCGCATCGATGTCCTCCTCCTCATCAGGTCGCGGCGTCTCTTCCTCCTCACTCTCCCCACCAGGTGTCTGGCCAGCTTCGCGTGCTACCTCGGCCTGCTCTCCCTCTGCCTTGGCTTGGTCACTCTCTGCCGTGGCCTGCTCTCCCTCTGCAGGAGCCTGCTCTCCTCCTTCAGTTTGCTCTTGCACTGCAATAAGACAGAGGCATTTGAAATGTTCCTCTCAAATCTTGATGCAATTTGTCCCAGTTTCCTGGTCAAAACATTAGTAAGTGGCCTACTTAGCTCAGGAGTTTTCATTTCTTCGGCTTGAACAGAACATTACCGAAGTCATCAAGTCTTGCATTGGTTAGTCAGAGCCACAGATTGAAAGTCAGGAGATGTCAGCCTATAAGGTTCACTTTCTCACTTCACTGAACGAGTTCACCAAATACTGACATCACACCATACCTAATTCTTTTTCACCCTTCTCAGTATCTGCTTTCTCTGTCACTTCAGCCGCGCCCTTCTCAGGGTCAGACTTCTCCTCATCATGTTGTGCGTCTGCTGCCACCTCCTGCTCACCCGTCTCACCTTCCTGCTGTGCATCAGTCTCTCCCTCACCACCTTCTCCTGCCTCTTTGTCACCTTCTGCTGCAAATAACAAGGAGAAACATCAGCCGAGATCCATGGTTAGTTACCGAGGACACCAGCAAGTCAGCAACTGGAATGTCCGTTACTGATAATGGAAATCTCAGTCACAGGCCAACGAAAGTCAGTCGCTGATCATTGGAAAGTCAGTTACTGACCACCGGAATGACAGTTACAGGCCAACCATGACTTTAATAAACCTTTCAAATTCATGACAAATATCTCAGCGCGACAAATGCCCAAATCCTGACTCTATCAGAACTATGACTGATGTCCAGAAACCATGGCAGTTTTGGAGATTGCAGACAATCAGTGTGACTTGACACAAGATCATGATGAGTATCATCCAACACGAGAGAGATACTGACTGAAGCTATAAAGACGGTCTTTGAAAAGAAATAGGGTTAAAGAGACAAAACATTTAGACAATGGTCAAGTTAGAGCTACAGGTGAACTGGAGGGTGTGAGGTTGAACTATGAGAACAATGGTGAATTGTTTACTGATTATGTGGGTGGATGGAGGCAACCATGTCGCATATTGACCAGTTGAGAATGAATAGCTACTGCGTGCTTTTGGCGCGGACACCTTGATTGGCCTAGCACTACAGGGAGGCCTGGCATTATGTAGTGTAGCTTTTGCTGGAGCAAAGACCACGACACGATGTGAGGTGAGGCACGAGTGAATATTGTGAGCTGGGCAATAGCTGTACAAGGTTGACTTGTGGAGGAAGGATCACTGGGTGATGCAATGATGTGGAGGTTATTGTGGACATTTACATGTCGAGGTAAGAACAGTGAGGTTGAATTGTGAGCCAAGGTGAGTAACACATCATATGGTTAGCAAGGAGGAACAAACATAACATCTTGTGAGGTTTCAACAGGAAGTCACATGGTTACAGTTGAGGTGAAGCTGGTTAATATGACATGCTGGACGGAGATCAACTACCTTGCTGCGTGGGCGACGAGGGCTTGGACCTGGTCCCAGCCTCTTCCTCAGCTTGACCAGTTTCAGCAGTCTCCTGTTGTGCATCACCCTCTGCGGTTTCCCCCTGGTCTTCTGTAGCTTCCACTTGCGCTCCGGCACTCTCTACAGTCTCTCCCTGCTCTGCTGTCACCTCTACCTGGTCTTCTGTCACCTCTACCTGGTCTTCTGTTGCCTCTACCTGGTCTTCTGTTGCCTCTGCCTGGTCTTCTGTTGCCTCTGCCTGGTCTTCTGTGCCCTCAACCTGGTCTTCTGTTGCCTCTGCCTGGTCTTCTGTTGCCTCTACCTGGTCTTCTGTGCCCTCAACCTGGTCTTCTGTTGCCTCTGCCTGGTCTTCTGTTGCCTCTACCTGGTCTTCTGTGCCCTCAACCTGGTCTTCTGTAGCCTCTGCGGTCTCTGCCTGGTCTTCAGTAGCCTCTGTCATCTCAACATGGTCTTGAGCAGCCTCTGTAGTCTGCTGTTCTGCTCCTTCCCCCTCGGTCTGAGGCTCTACAGCCTGTTGCTCTCCCTCAGCAGCCTCTCCTTCTGTGTCCTGTTCTTCCACGTCAGCAGAAACCATCTCTGCCTCACCTTGTCCAGCAGTCTCCTCTTCTTGCTGACCACCAGACACAGCTTCAGATTCAGCAGGTGGCTCTCCTGTCTCACCAGCTTCTTCCTCAGTTGCAGGTGTGGCATCTGCATCAACTTCAGCCTCCGTGGCATCTGCGGCTTCATCTTCAACTGCCTCTCCCTGAACGTCTGCTGCTGCTTCCTCAGCAGACGGTTCTTCAGTAGCTTCCTCCCCCTGTACCGTTTGGTGCTCTGTCACTTGGCCAGGTGCTCCGTCAGCATCAGCAACATCTTGAGGTACGTCTACTGCCTCCTGAGTGGCGTCTGCCACTGAGAGCAGGGGAACAAAAACAATGAAACATTCAACACAAACAAAAAGGGCAAGAGCAAGAAGATGAAAAACATGAGTCATCCACAAACAGCAGCAAATAGTAACAATCAAACACATTCAACAACTGACAAGAAATGGATCATATGGGCACACTGATTCTGAGTCCAAGAGGGGAACTTGGCTTGACAGACTACACATGAGAGTTTTCTGTATTCACCTTGAGGTCATTCACTACGTAGCCTAAATGTACTAATTGTCTGATCTTAGACGAGTTTAGTATATCTCAGTCCAAGACAGCTGGGGTTTAATTTGAGAGAAGGAACCTAGTTCATGCGAGGGCAAAGTATTTGTGCAGAGGTCCATGTGACAACATATGACAGACAGGAGGCCTACTTATGGCAGTTTGCTAAGGAGGTGCACTTCCAGCCCCCTCAATAAGTGTTCGGCTTCAAATACTTGATTGGTGGAGCCAGCAAATTCATAATCCCAAAATATCGCACCAATCTCATGAGCGTACCTGTTTCCTGCACCTCGACCATGGCTGCAGCCTCCTCTACACCGACTGACTTCTTGTCTGAAAAACACATGAGAAGAGTTCATTAATTTTTTGTAAATAGCAACACCAGACAAAGGAATAACTAAATATGCTAGGCTTTTTGGGCTAAAAATTCATCTGAGCTGTTTTATAGAAGATGGTAAAATGTTAGTTTCAGTTAACGTGTTAGTTTTACATTGGTGTTATTTTTGAAATGATATCATTCTTGCTATATTGTTAGGAAATGTTTGTAGAAAACAGTAGATGAGCTGTTTTATAATGCAAAAGTTGATCTGCAAGGATTGATTCTTAACCTTGAAGTCATGTTTAGTTTTGAATTAAGTTGAAAAAGAAAAGACAATTCACGAGAAGCTATCTGAAAGTGTAAATATATCAAAAGTCCAGATTTCACACCACAGCAAAAGCCACACATGGACATATAATGTAGGAAAAGCACAAGAAGCAAGATTGATCTGAGAGCAGGGTACTTTACATGCAACCGATCTGAATGATGAGGAGAGGACAAAAGCTTGACCATCAATACTCAGAGTGATGTGGTACTTACAAACCATCACAGTATGTTATGTCAATAATAGAAAGACACAGTAATTTCAAAGAAGATTTAAAGCAGGATTCTCCTGGTCTTTTTCACTCAAATATGTGCCATTTGTCCTCAAGAAGGAGAGGTCCCCGTGAACCCACAATTATGAATCCACCACTGATTACACATCACAGGAATGTAGAAAGTTCTAAAATGATAATAACCAGGAAAATTCTGCAGCAATATTCAGAAAACGCTGGAATAAAGCAAATACTGTTTCAAAGAGGAATACAGGAAATGAGGAGACATGCAGGATAAAAGATTCATCAGCGGGAGAAGGTGTGTCCGATAAAATCAACATGCAACTGTGGGAGGCACTTCAATCAAATGAGCAACAGAGGTGTCACCATGGAAACCAAGCATGGTGGAAGTTTCAGGGTCCAGAAATTGTTATACCTTCCCCAGAGGTGCCCCCTTTCGATTCTTGTGGAACTATTCGTGCCTCTTGTTGCCTGTCCATTAATGGTGTCTTCGTCTCCATTCCAGCTTTGTCTGTGGTGCTGAATGCTGCACGGGTTGGTTTCGAGCTGATCAAAGGAAGTGAAGGACTCTGTTGCAGCACATCCTTCTCACCACCTACAGTTCGATATCTCAGCTCCTCATCAGAGTGCTCGGCAGCAGTCAAATTTTGAGACTCCCCATCGCAAGAGCCATCTTTTTGGCTGTGCCAATCAATACTACCACCAGTGCTCTTTTGATCCTGATCATATGGTTTTCCTGCACTATCTACGGCATCCTGCCCTCTTGGGTCATCTCCAACCATTTGGTCAGCTGACATGATAGAAGAGTCGCATTTATCTTCTTGTGCTTGTTTTGGGCCGGGTGTCACAGGAGCTCCTGCCGGTGGACCCGCTGTCCTCTGACCACCTTCTCTCCCCGGGGGTGTGACCGTCCTCTGATTACCTGTATCCTGGATATCAGGAAGTTGAACATCATCTGCTTTAGCCTGTTTCCCAGGTTGCTGCAACTCAGGAGACATTTTTCCTGATTTCTCCAGAGATATTGGAGGAAATATGACTTGTTCATCTTGATGCCGACATCGATGATCATCTTTGGCAGCTGATTTTTCTTTGCTGTCTTTGTATGGTCCAGGGATCGGTGCATTTAATGACCTGTCCTCATTTGGAGTGTGAGTTGAAGCCTTTTCTCCTTTCTTTGCGAAGGGACCTTTTTGTTTCTCAACAGAATTTCTTCCCCCAGATTTAGTCGGACAATGTTGCCCTTTAGAGTCAGGACTCTTCTTTCCTGATTTTTTTCGCTGGCCTGCTGAATGTGGAGGACTCCAACTCTTCCAGTTCTTCTGGTGTTTGAGTCGATACCTCCTGAGAGCCTCTTCTTTCAAATGACTCGTCGCTTCTTTGAGGTTTTTGGATTTGCGTGGAGTTGATGGGGAATTAGGGGCTGAACTTGTTGTCACGCTTGTTGAGGGTTTGGAAGAAGACTCATCTGTCTTTGCATCTTCTTTTGCTAATAGTTAGTAAAACAAGCAACAAAAAGTGAGTCAAATGGGTTAGATTGTAAGTCAGCAATTCATTTGGTTATTTTTAAAGATTCATAAGAGCTTGCTGTATTTACAATGATGTATTGTAGATGCAGCATTGCATGAATGATTTTGATTTCTAACCCTGAAGATCAGACTGAAAAAAGTTTTTAAGAAAAAAAGGGTTTGCAATTTAAACTGAACACAAGCGCTCATAGCTATGCAAATAGGAAATATCCTGCGCCGAGTTGAAGTTAGGTTTTAGGATGTCACAGTTGGTGAACAGAACAGGACAGTAGCATAGCACACCATCGCTGACAATCAGTCCCAGTTAAAGCTCATGCAGACAACATGGCAATCTCATTTCCTCTGCCTAAAATGCCAAGGTAAATCCCAAGAACGCCAACAAACAGCATAAGTTCCATGCTTAATGGACTTGAGCCATGCACTCACGACTAATCATATTGGTCAAAACAGCCTTGATTTGCCATGCAATGCCATGAATTGAATGCAGAATATGACATACATCAATAGATTTCACACCACTGACACCAAGCACCACTACTGGTTTACAGACAGTCTCAGGGAGCCACTGCCAGGCACTGGTACTGGCAGGGTGCTGAACATAAAGGCAACAACAAACCAGCAACAACAGTCAAATCAAAGTCTAGGTAAATACTCTAATTAGATTTGTTTTGGCCTATTATATAGTACGACTACTTCCGACTGGTGCGGTGATGACCAAAATGACATGTATCTTACTTTCACATGACTTTAGGGTAGGCCCATATGCCTAGGGCCTATGGCCGGCTATGCAAACCATGCATTGCAATGGCCAAGGCTAATGTGTCGCGTGAATGCGCTGTAGGCCTACTAGGCCTACTATACTATAGTCTATAGATTCATGCACTTGATTGGGAACAATGTTTACGAAGACGTCGCATCACGTCACGTCAGACTCAGAGTAATGACTAATCTAATGTGAAAATGTCATGAATGAATGTAAAACCGTCCGAGCTGCAATGCATCGTGACGTGACGACAGCCAACACTTTGTAAACGTTGTTCCAAATAAAGTTTATGAACTAATAGTAGCCTAGGTCTAGGGCCTAGGCCTAGCATGATATAGCCTAATAAAATTTTATTAGGCCTAGCCTAGGGCAGGCTATGCCGATAGGCCATGTATAGGCTGGCCTAGGCCTATGCCCCTATGCCAACAAAATTTTATTTTGGTTTTCAGTCCTATTGGCCTAAATGTCGTTGCTGCATTTTTCACCGACGGATTTACACAGTACTTATTAGCTGGCTTGATTCATTAGAACACAGAGAATCAACTGCACTTCAAAATGCGTCGATCGAAGGACAAACTTATGATGAAAACACACCAGACTTATCCGACTTGACAGACTCCTTGTCGTCCTCCATTTTGGAACTTTATTTGTTGTTGCTGACAACGCGCTTGCGCATAGAGGACACCTGCAACCTCGTTCCTAGAACAGTTCGTATTGGTCTTTCTTCAGGTCTCACTAGCCGGTGAGGAGGCCAGGCCTACCTGCCTCCAAAAATGACGCGATTATAAAGCTTTTCTTACTTGAATTCATCACCTTGAGAAAGCCAACTGACGACTAGTGTCCACACGCTCTCGCCAGGTGGCCAGTGTGTAGCGTAACCACTCTTGGCCAGTTCCAGGCCGCAAATTTATAATACCCAAACTGAACTGACACTTTGAATAACTATCGGAGTTTGATTGGCTGATCATGGTCACGTGGTGTAGCCTTAACTGCACACACTTCTTCAGAGATCGGGAGGCATCCTTTGGCGTGGGTTGGAATCCGCCATTAAGATATTTTTTTCTTTTCCTTTTTTGCTTTCATTTATATCTCAATTCTCATATCATGTATGATTATTTTTTAACATGTATTTTCATTTTTAGATTGTATCAATTTCATACCACTAATTTCAAATAAAATCTTTTCTCAGCCTATTCTATTAGGCCTTCATCATAATACAGATGCCTCAGCTCTGTTACTGGTCACACAGGAATATTTCTCCATAAATTCATGACCTGGCCATGGCCCATACCTGGATCTGAATGTGACCACACTCTGTCAATAGACAGTGGTATTGTTCCTACCAGTCTCTGTCCCAATCCGAGTCGAGACAAGATCCAGCTCTCCCCGCTGTCGGATTGTCACCACACTCCATCAATAGACAGTGGTATTCCTACCAGTCTCAGTACCAGCCGCCCGAGTGGAGACAAGGGAGTTGCTCGGGTGGGAACATGCCCTCGGATGGTAATGGAGTAAGACTCGGCCTCGGAGGAATAGGTAAATCAACGTTGACGGTAGGTTCTAAGCTGGTTTAGTGGTGTTCTGTGAACAGTTGGCCCTGGTGGACCAAAAGATTGTCTAAAAGTTCTTTGAAAGTGCCTATAATGCTACCAATATTAAAATTAGAATAAGATGAAACGGGGAAAACTTTTTAAAAAAGACGAAATGTTAGAAAAAAGAAAAAAAAATGTGTTAAAATTTATTTTCCCACATGGGATTCGAACCCCAAACTTCTATACTACTTGACAACATCACAACACTAGGAGTACACTTGGGCCATGTGCGTATGTAAATTGGCTGTACTGTTGACCAATCAGAAAGCTCGAAATATATCTTGTGACTACCCTGTTTGGGAATTGTAAATTCGCTTCCGGGCCACTCTCTGTAATGTAATGAAGAGAGTGGTTGAGTCACTTTATACATTTCCAGTTCCAAATCTAAAAAAAAATCTACACCGGAAGATTACGCCCCCTACACAGACTAAGGTCTCATTAGGGACTTTTTTTGTAAGCATGCGCGGCCAAGCCCTAACCGTAGTTCCTAAAATCATTGATATCTCGGTCCTCACAGTATGTCAGTGTTGATTTAGCAGTTGTTTTGGCAAAGACATGTTTTTTGTGGAGTTTCTGAAACCAAGAGCGCTACTCAACAGGCGGCTAACAAGAAACTACGCATTTACTTTTGTTGCCGACGTATGTGTACACTGCACTTGGGATGTGCGTCGGCCCCGTGTTGAAATGCCGTCAAGTGCCAGTTGGTGCGTTTTTCGCTGATTTGTGCAAAATTCAACCAATCTCAAAAGTTCAATGGTTGACCCTCGATTTTTTTTTATTTTTGTGTAGCGTCAGCAACTGTCCTTCAGAGGTCACTGTCAGAATTATTCAGGAAGAAATGTATAATATTTGGGCGTTTTCGTGATTGTCCGGCCCAATTCAATTGGCAATATTGCCATTTGGGATGGTGAACAGAGCTAGGAGCAAATGCGATGCTTATGATTTATTTAAAGAAATAAAATGCCCGATTTAACATCCTGCAGAATCAGGGGAATCGGGCGTTTCCAGTGATATACGACACAAATGGGTTGTCCTCATGCATTCACTTTGGAAACGCATTTTAAAATAGATGTTACGTCATCATCGCGTACATTTGGGAAAACTCCCTAACGAGACCTAACAAAAAAAATGTCGTGGACGCAAGGTCATCCACGGCAGTCATGGAAATAACCCCTTTCATAAAAGTAACACACGAAGATATCTCAGTTTGCAACCGCTGTACATTTTGTACGTGACTGTACTTGAATACACCCGTTTGCCATTTTGGCCACACTTTCCTGATCATTTTCTCATTTGAACTCCCAATCATGACGTTATTTCATTTTGGAAATTGTGCAGCATTAGCTTTTGTGCCATATTTCATTGTGTATCGCCTTTCAGGCCTGTAAGTTGTAAACCTTTGGAGATTTCTGAACCGGTGATTTTCGGGGAATTTTTGTAATAGGCCTAGCCTACAGGACGTCGCATAAAAAAGGTCGCACTTGTCTAAAAGAGTTGAAGGTTGTCGTTAAAAGCCAGAATAAGATAAACTTTACTTTACAAAACCTAACCAGACAAAAGAACACATAGTATCCAACAACACATATGGCCCAACAGGTGCAAATCTGGAACGATAATATGTCAGTTGTGTAGCTTGTGTACTTGTGTAGCTTGCCTTTTTGTGTAGCCTTAAGTAAAGGCCCTATATTTACCACCCATTTTCCCAGAAATTACTGAACTATGATCCTTTCTTCTCTTTTTACTTACAGAGCAGAGTACAGCGCTTTCTGGAAATGTGCCCAAGCAGGAACCGCCTACTTATTCACACAGTTAGTGAAGATGTTGATACTGGCCACATTCTTCCCCTCGTTTGATGTTCCTGCTGGCAGTCTGGATGTGATCGGGGTATGTCTCATCTGGTTGTGGTCGTCATGTTCTGTGCCAACTGAAGCTCAAGTCATGACTGAAAATGAATACTTTATATCGGGATATTATGTTTGTGAAATATTTGAAAACCTGTTAAATGGTCACCTCATTCTATCTCAATGTTTTTTTTAGGAATTCTTAAAAACAACAGTAGATGTCATAGATCTAGTCGGAATTCATCTGATCATGTCCAAAATAGCAGGGAAAGGCCAACTGAAGTTTATGGTTGCTGGACTGGGATGGGCCACTGCCGAGTTAGTCATGACAAAGTAAGTGCCGCCGAGATGAGCAGTAAACTCTTTGAACTCCTTATAAAATGTCATTGGGTTTATTGGCCTAGTGACCCACATGTTAGTGTCTTCGGCCAAAGGTCCATCGCAGGCTACCTACGTTTCTCACTTCGTATTTTGCAAGGAACCTCAGTTTTAAGTCTCATTTGAAAGACCGCTAAGACCCTTCAAGCTCCCTGAAAGTCGCACCAGTTTGTTCAGAAATAGAATCCTGGGTTCTCCCTGGGATCAAACTCGGGCACTATTGTGTGGTAGCCAGCTGCAGTGTTAAATACTAGGCCTAACTGAACCTTATGACTTTTCAGATTGTTTCCATTGTGGGTTGGAGCACGTGGTGTCGAGTTCGATTGGAAATACGTCCAGTTAAGTTTCGAGGCCAACATCCAGCTCGTCCAACATATAGCCACTGCTGTATTAGTGTGGCTGTACAGCCGGCATGACTTGAATAGATCAAGGCTCCCCGTTGTGATGTCATTGATGGGGCTGAGTTGCTACAAGCCACTCATTGTAGAGTAAGTATAGAGGCAGAAATGTGGTCTGACGAAGACAAGTCAGTGTTGGATTCTTGACTTGGAAGTTATGTGTTTACATTCCTTGCCAAGGCAAGTTGAAGATGTCTTGACCTGCTTAGTAATTTGTTGGTGATCACACTGGATCAGTAAAGACTGAGGCCAACTCTCATCCACAATCCTGTAATCTGGATTTGCCTTGATGGTATCATTCCTATTCAGATGTTAACAATACAAGTCCAATATACAGTAACATGTAATTGAGTCTAGAAGTGGTCTACATCACCAAATTAAGGAATTGACATATTAGGAACTATAGACTACTTTCCATTTCACAAAAAATGGCCCTCTGATTTTTGGTGATTTACACGAAAATATGAAAGATTTGAACAAAACCTTGTGTTTTCAAGAAATTTAGTAGAACATTTCAAACGGTGGTCTATTTCATTGAGTTGTTAGTTTTTTCTCCACCTTTTCAGGATTCTCATCCACGCTATGGGACTCGGCTCCTGGACGCTTCTCCTCCTGAAAGCGATGTTCACTGTGGTCGTCGGAACCTCCTCTCTCGTCATGTATCTCGAGTTATCACAGACGGTTAACTCTTACTACTGAATTCGCCAGGGAACATGAACTCTTACACACCCCCGCTCAACGGAATGGACTGTTCTAAACCATTGGTGAATCTAAAGAAGAATCTACATAAAGAAACGGGGGAGGGGGGAGGGTTCTGAAAGCAAGTCTGGCGGTCCACTGGGATGAATACATCACTGTGTGTCCAGGAAGTTGCATTGGGGAATGTCAATTGTCATGGCGACAGTCTGATCTTTGATAGGGGCTCATCTGATCTTTATCTCCTCACCTCTTGTTAAGAGTGATATGGGGAAATTGAGAATGATGTGAATGTCCTGAAAGAAGTGAATTTGAAATACGGATCATGTGGTTCTGAATGATGTTGTGAAGTTGAAGGAGATGGGGACTTTACTCTTCTGGTACACTGTAAACTCAGTCGGGAGTCCTTGGAATATGTCATTACAGGTGTATTGTACTCTCAATGAGAAGTATTTCTTGTCTCCTAACTGGTTTTATAGTAGGCCTATTTGGGGTGGACATCTTTGGTGAGTCATTTGACTATAAAGAATAGTCAATCTTTGTGAAATAGCATTTTTTGTTTTTGAAATGACATAATTGGTTACAAAACGCAATGTGATCAATCGTGTTTCCTCGCCTTTCATGCTGTTGTCTGAATCATAAGATATCAAATGTAATTATTGCGTTTGAGACACATTTTGTAAACGGAAGTCAACAACTTCTTGGCCAACACTTGTCCATTAATATCAACCTGATGTCTAGAGAAGGTGTCTTGTTTATGAACAAAGTGTATCTGTTTCTAACCAGAGTTGGTCTTTGTGATTTTCTGATACCACCAGTTTGGCAGCAAAGCAAGCCAATTGGTGACCGACATGCCAGTACTCTGCATCAATGAGATGGTTAACCCTTGTTGTCAGCACGGTGAGAGAGTTGAGACAGTCACAACCAGACTGAATGGAGCCTGGCTGCCCCATGGTCTTGTCAGCACGGTGAGAGAGTTGAGACAGTCACAACCAGACTGAATGGAGCCTCGCTGCCCCATGGTCTTGTCAGCACGGTGAGAGAGTTGAGACAGTCACAACCAGACTGAATGGAGCCTCGCTGCCCCATGGTCTTGTCAGCACGGTGAGAGAGTTGAGACAGTCACAACCAGACTGAATGGAGCCTCGCTGCCCCATGGTCTTGTCAGCACGGTGAGAGAGTTGAGACAGTCACAACCAGACTGAATGGAGCCTGGCTGCCCCACTGTCTTGTCAGCGGGGTGAGAGAGTTGAGACAGTCACAACCAGACTGAATGGAGCCTGGCTGCCCCACTGTCTTGTCAGCGGGGTGAGAGAGTTGAGACAGTCACAACCTGACTGAATGGAGCCTGGCTGCCCCATGGTCTAGTCAGCACAGTGAGAGAGTTGAGACAGTCACAACCAGACCAAATGGAGCCTGGCTGCCCCACTGTCTTGTCAGCACGGTGAGAGAGTTGAGACAGTCACAACCAGACTGAATGGAGCCTGGCTGCCCCACTGTCATGTCAGCACGGTGAGAGAGTTGAGACAGTCACAACCAGACTGAATGGAGCCTGGCTGCCCCACTGTCTTGTCAGCACGGTGAGAGAGTTGAGACAGTCACAACCAGACTGAATGGAGCCTGGCTGCCCCACTGTCTTGTCAGCACGGTGAGAGAGTTGAGACAGTCACAACCAGACTGAATGGAGCCTGGCTGCCCCACTGTCTTGTCAGCGGGGTGAGAGAGTTGAGACAGTCACAACCTGACTGAATGGAGCCTGGCTGCCCCACTGTCTTGTCAGCGGGGTGAGAGTGTTGAGACAGTCACAACCTGATTGAATGGAGCCTGGCTGCCCCACTGTCTTGTCAGCACGGTGAGAGAGTTGAGACAGTCACAACCAGACTGAATGGAGCCTGGCTGCCCCACTGTCTTGTCAGCGGGGTGAGAGAGTTGAGACAGTCACAACCTGACTGAATGGAGCCTGGCTGCCCCACTGTCTTGTCAGCACGGTGAGAGAGTTGAGACAGTCACAACCAGACTGAATGGAGCCTGGCTGCCCCACTGTCTTGTCAGCACGGTGAGAGAGTTGAGACAGTCACAACCTGACTGAATGGAGCCTGGCTGCCCCATGGTCTTGTCAGCACGGTGAGAGAGTTGAGACAGTCACAACCAGACTGAATGGAGCCTGGCTGCCCCACTGTCTTGTCAGCGGGGTGAGAGAGTTGAGATGGTCACAACCAGACTGAATGGAGCCTGGCTGCCCCACTGTCTTGTCAGCGGGGTGAGAGAGTTGAGACAGTCACAACCAGACTGAATGGAGCCTGGCTGCCCCACTGTCTTGTCAGCACGGTGAGAGAGTTGAGACAGTCACAACCAGACTGAATGGAGCCTGGCTGCCCCACTGTCTTGTCAGCACGGTGAGAGAGTTGAGACAGTCACAACCAGACTGAATGGAGCCTCGCTGCCCCAACATGGAGGGCAAGGAGGCAACGTATTCAATCAACAATTTCAGTCATTTCATTTCTTTGTTTATTAAGTATTGGATTATTAACACATTTGTAAAGGTAGTTTTAAAATAATTTTTCTGTCTTTCACCAAAAGGAATACAACATCACTGCAAGCTTTGTGTCAACCTGACCAAAACAAGAAGAGAAAAATGACCTTTCCAGACAGAGGCACCTGTTTTTGTTGACTCGTGTGCAATAACACCAAATGTCTCTGTTTTTGCAATGTTTTTTCTCAACTTGGGTCTAAATATGAGTATTTTTAGACCAAAGGCCCGAGGGATTAGACCTGACGCTGTCATCTTCCCTCAACAAAGGAATACTTATCAGTGCTGGCCCAGCTAGAACTCGAATGCTTCTCTAAAGGAAGGGAGCAGAGTATTTGATTCAAGGTTTGTAACTTGCTTCTTGCCAACGTAAAAGGACACCTACAGACCACGATGAGAAGTGTTTCAAATATTCGACACTGACCGTGACGAGTCTGACATGTAACTCATTCGGCGTTGATTCAGCCAAAAGTCCCACCAGTTCTTAAAGAAGCCTCGATTATTAATGTTCCCCTGTACAAAGAAATAAAACTTGGTCCGCCCGAGGATCCTGGCACGATGGAATTCCTGATTGGTCACGTTTTGACTGATGAGGAGACATTGTTGGAATATGAAGCCGCATGTGAGCAGGACGGTAGCTGATAGGATGTAGATGGTCGTCACAAATGCTAGCGCGTTACTGAAAGATAAACGATTGAGTGTGTTTTAAATGGAGTTACGATTCACTGTGGTTTCTAGCATGGCACCTTATACAATCAGTGACTGTGACCTCAATCAGGTCAGACACCCCCCCCCCCCCCCCAGATGGAATGGTTGCCTCACCCTGGCATAGGCACTCACATGTTTAGGTACAGAGACCTCTCATTCTCTTTCAAAGGATAGCCCACAAAACATCCCGGGACACAATTTTGGTTTCTTCCAGATCTGAACACAGGCCATATTCTGCAGTCACCCACTTGGCTATGAAGGCCCCCTTGGGTCAAGTATTGGGAATACGCCACAGGATTGCCAGGAATATCGGGACAGTGCAAGAAAACCTACAAATCTGCTTACTATGTATCAGCGTAGATGAAGCGACAATCATTTGCAAACAGGAACATGTCAAGATACATCTTTGGGGTACAGATGGTCGTCAGGGAGAGATGGCTGCCATAGAAACCAACACAGAGTAACATGAACCATGCAAGCAGGAAGGAACGATGATTCTGGTCACCTATACAAGAGTTGATCCTGAAAAGTAAACAACAAAGTGTTTTAAAGCAAATACCATGGTTGATGGGATCGAATCAGGTCACACTATGTACATTAAGTGTTTCAGTTATTTGACTTTTTAGCAGAGACTGGCACTCTACCCAGCCTTTTTCAGACTGTGTCCTTTCTTGCCCTCCCTTTTCAGATTTCAAACTCCAAACTCTACCAAGTTACAGGGTTTCTAAGCTCTGGCACTGGTCTACATACCATACACAGTGGTGATCGCGACCCTCCACACACATCTTGCAGACTGTACAATGCCCAGATCGTGGGGGCCGCACGATAGCACACTCCTCACACCACTGTACTAGGCGTCCATCTGAATGAGAAGGGATAACTTATTAACAGGGAATCTCAGGTATCAAGAGCTTAATGCCTTTATCACACATGCTCACCTGCTTCTCCACAGGTTTCTTGGCACCAATTGGGCGATTATCTAAAGCATCATTTGGTGCACTGAGAACAGCTGGGTTTATAGATAGAAGGTCTGTTCCAATGGGCACCGAGAACAGCTGGGTTTATAGATAGAAGGTCTGTTCCAATGGGCACTGAGAACAGCTGGGTTTATAGATAGAAGGTCTGTTCCAATGGGCACTGAGAACAGCTGGGTTTATAGATAGAAGGTCTGTTCCAATGGGCACTGAGAACAGCTGGGTTTATAGATAGAAGGTCTGTTCCAATGGGCACTGAGAACAGCTGGGTTTATAGATAGAAGGTCTGTTCCAATGGGCACTGAGAACAGCTGGGTTTATAGATAGGTCTGTTCCAATGGGCACTGAGAACAGCTGGGTTTATAGATAGAAGGTCTGTTCCAATGGGCATTACTCCTCGAAGCAGGTACAGCCTCTGTAGATCATCTATCATTTCATCAATCTTATCACACCCACCTTTGACAGGCCTTGAGTCCACCCATGTCATATCTGACTCGTATATAACAGAAATGTGTGGTGTCTCCTCATCTCCACCCTCTCTACTGTCGTCTATTGTTAGTTTGCGCAGACCTATATTATCCTCGATCGTCACCTTAATACTCGAATCCCGACACATATCACTGGTGCTATTCCGTGCGGAGAGGGTTGATCGGACGTTCCTGATGTGTAACGGTCTCCGTTTACATATACACAACATATAAAACATGGCCATCGCCATGGAGACTAGGAGCAGATCTTCCCACAGTAACACCTCACGGAAAGATATCACAATAGTTTCAAAAACGTAGAAAGCAAATGCGACTGATGTCAATGCCCAGGAAAAGAAGAACTTGGAGACTGATCTCTGACCAGCCAGGTCTCTCCAGTAGCGGTAGAACAGATACATAAAGAGGTACATCCCAGGCAAGATGATGACACTCATCTGCCAGCTCAGCGTCGCCATGAGTAAACACAACGGAACCATGATGACGGGGACGATGATATCTACACGCACCATGATGGCACCTTTACCATTGCACCATGGGATACGACAGCGTTCCTGGACAGTCGTCATGATTTTCTGTTGCAGTTCCGGAGGTAGGCGGCGGCACGTTAGCACCCTGAAGCAGAGTTAACTCAGAAGTCAGAATATCATGGATTTGCTGAGAAAAATAGGTGATAGTCATGACATTAAGACTCTTCAGACTCAGAGATATTAAAAAGAGAGTGTAATATATAATACATTAGAAAATATTAGGTGCAGTTCTCACTGATGGTGCCGCATACTGGAGCAACAAGGTAAAGTCACACCAGACAATGAGATAGCATACCTATCGGCTGCTTCATCCAACGCTTGACAATCGCAGCAGCAGGCAAGCAGATGACTGCGGTCTCCTTTATCGTTGATGTATTCACAGAAGCAGAGAGACTCATCGCCAGGGTATCTCCTCATAATCCATCAATCGACACCTGTGAGTGGAAGAGATCAGCCAGACTTGAAAAGCAAAAATTTGACAGTCACCATCCACAGCCGCAGCACAACTGTGAGTCAGAGACACAGACGTTGTCAGTCGAGTCAGCTGTCATGGTAGTGTGGAGGCACCGTGTCGTGGAGAAGGCCTATACTATACCAATACCATGTATCATCTTTCGTGTTGAATCAGACATCAGTGCGGATGTCTATTCTCAAAATAAGGGGTAGGCCTACTCTTAGAGTAGTTCAACGCGTACTGATCGTGCGAACACTAACAGTAACAACACACAATGACACAGAGTTAGACTATGTAGACGTGGTGACCATGATGATGTGCAACATTCCATTTCATCACCACTTCTTGAACCACCAAATACAATGAAATGGGCACATTCTGTACCAATGTCTATGCCTAAGACAGGCCATCACTTGGTACACTTCAATTTTTACAAATTCATTGACAAGATTAGAGTCTTATTTACCCCTAAATGATGGTTTATTTACAAATATTTTTCGTCATATGGGCAGAGACCTGTATTCATCCACGACCGGAAGTGTGGCACAGTCACATAGAGCTTATCAAAATGTCAAGTTGTGGTAAATACATGGCTGGGATGGACCAAAGTGGAATTAATTCTCAATCTGTGGTTGATTCTTAATCTACAGAGTCAGGCCATCACAGAAATATGCTTTTTGATAATATATTTAAGAAAATGTGGTCTCACTGGTCAGTTTAGAACTTGTACTTTGACAGGGCCATATCAATGCGCCAGTGACGTTTTGATGGATATGGTGTACGGAAATCTTTTTTTCTCAGGCAATCGGTATTGGAATTTTTTAAAACTTTATTATGCTATTGGCAAATGGTTCTTCTTGACACGTATAAAATTTTGTGCAGATTGATTGGTCCAATGAGTACTTTTTTCACCAAAACCTATGCACAACAATGTACACGTAATGTACACATGTTTTAATAGAGGACTCTGGCCATATTTTTGGTCCTTAATTTTTTTTCTTTAGTTTTATTTTAGTAAACATCGTAACGCCTTCCACATCGACCGTAAGAGAGTGCCGAAGACACGGAGATCGTCAGGTTGGAGTTTCACAGAAACATGAGAACATAAGTCTTTTTGCAAAGTTTGCCAATTAAGATATTCTAGCTCTCTTGATATTTATACCCCTGATGACGTATCTTGTCTCCAGTCGGGCCGGGCAGAGAGTGGTAGGAATTCCACAGGTATGGTCACAGATGGCAGGATGTATTGTATGTGGCGAGTTGCCACCCGGCAGGTGCTGCCACCTGGCCATAGAACGGTGAATATACACTGTAGGGCAGAGACATGTATTCATCCACCGACACATAGTCCGTACTGAACTGTGAAGCTGTGGTAAATACATGACTGTGATGGGTGAAAGTGGATTTATTCTTCAATATTTGGTGGATTCTTAATCTACAGAGCCAGGCCATAACAGGGATATACATTTCGATAATTAATTTAAGGAAATATTGTGTCACTGGCCAGTTTAGAACTTGTATTCTAATAGGCCAATATCAGTCCGCGAGTGACGATTTGATGGCAATGCTGTACACGAATCATTTTTTCTCAGGCAATCGGTATTGGAATGTTTGAATTTTTACTATTACTTTGATAAAAGCCTCTTCATAACACAAATAAAATTTGGTGGGAATTAAAGCACTCTTGGTGTACTTTTTTCACCAACCTAGAATGTACACGCTGGCTAATAGAGGTCTCTGGCCTGAATGGCTGTACGCTATCAATATCGTGTCGCGTTTTGATTCCGTTTTGGGCCAGATCCAAATATACTCGGCTCACTTTGTTGACATCGGCTATTTTAAGGAAAGCACATGGTAACTCCTTACCCACAATACATTGCGGACAAACATTACCACGTGTTTTTTTGTAGTTGTGGTTGTCGTGAATTATCCGCCACGAGGGCCGTCCCCGTCCGACTGAGTTTACATTGGGGACCTACACGTGGGATAGGTCACACTGGTGCTGGATCTTGTCTCCACTCTGGTGGGGACAGAGACTAGTCGGAATACGACTGTCTATTGACAGAGAGTGGTCACAATCAGATGGTGGGGAGAGGTGGATCTTGTCTCCACTCTGGTGGGGACAGAGACTAGTCGGAATACGACTGTCTATTGACAGAGTGCGGTCACATTCAGATGGCGAGGAGAGGTGGATCTTGTCTCCACTCTGGTGGGGACAGAGACTAGTCGGAATACGACTGTCTATTGACAGAGTGCGGTCACATTCAGATGGCGAGGAGAGCTGGATCTTGTCTCCACTCTGGTGGGGACAGAGACTAGTCGGAATACGACTGTCTATTGACAGAGTGCGGTCACATTCAGGTGGCGAGGAGAGCTTGATCTTGCCTACACTCTAGTGGGGACAGAGACTGGTAGGAATACCACTGTCTATTGACAGAGTGCGGTCACATTCAGATGGCGAGGAGAGCTGGATCTTGTCTCCACTCTGGTGGGGACAGAGACTAGTCGGAATACCACTGTCTATTGACAGAGTGTGGTGACAATCAGAGACTGGTAGGAATACGGGAATGATGGCATGAAACATTAGTGATAACCGGGCACGAGAGGGGCAGGGTTGTTGTCTGGGTTGGTCGTCGGAGAGAAGGCCAATTTCTGAAGGTTTAGCCACCGACTCCCATGCTCAATTTTACAGTGGCGGTTTCACATTGACCTAAAGGCCGACCTGAAGCCACTAAAAGACAGCTTGATATCTACATGTATTTCTAAGCATCTTCAAATGAGGGAGGATGAGGGAGGATATAGAGATCTGTAAGAAGGAGCTCAAACCCATTAGTGAATTGCATGTTAGGCCTGGTTAGAGCCCTGATCATGTAACAGCTGCTAGCGTACCAACACCAATCATCTATTCAAACAAAGCTTTTGTATTCATAGCCAGGTCAATCATCCATACAAACACTGTTGTATTGTAGGCATTTCAACCATATGTAAAGTCAGTGTCAAGCCCCCAATATAATCAATGCGGTAACCATTTCAATCCCACAACCAATGTTGTAGTCAGTTTATCACGCTTGCTGGAATAGTAGTGGAGGGTCATTTCTAGTGACATGCAAGGTCCCCAAGTGAGATGATCGAAGGTCGGCAAAGACAGGCCATGCATCAGTGCGTCCGGTGGCGCCACCTACAAGTGAACCAAGATTCAATGTAGACGATTAACTAACAGTTTAATCAGCCTCATCAACAAATGTCCGAGATGCCATTCACGATACAAAGGTTAAGTTACAAAATACTGTAGGGTTTATCCCAAGACTCGGATACATAGACTAGTAAAGTGTTTAATACAGCTTGAAACAGACTTGATTAAAACGTCATGCCATGCATTTAAAAACAGTGCAACTGTGCCTGTATGGTATTGTTCTTCGTTTGCCGTGTTTTAAAGGGAGACTACATATAAACAGAAGCCAGGTAGGCCAGAATAAACTACACCTGGTCGCCGATAGGGGCCGCTACTCTCTCAAAAGACTTTGAAACTACATTGTATTTACATATGTACGAGACATACGACATCAACCTCAACCTGGGTATACTAGTCAAATGAGGATTACCATGTGACCCTCCTAGCTCCAGCCTGTACCCCCATGTAACAGGCTTTTTGTTACAAAAGTAGCGGCATCTATATTGTTGTCATCCCTCGTTCGAATCAACCTTCACGCCTTGGCGAGGTAATGGACAATGTTAGCTCAGGAAACAGAATGCGATTGGAGATGATTTGGCCTTGACCTTACACTTCATCAGTGCTCTGTACATGGACATCCGCCATTTCAGTTCCCTTGCTGCTAGTAGCAACACGAGCTTCCGTTTCCTTGTCGCTAAGCAACGCCTGCTGCTGCTCCTTTCCGTTTTCGCCGATGGAGATTCGTGTGAATACGTGCTCTTCCTCATCCGGGACCTCCCAGTGACGCTTGTCATCAAAGATGTCGTCTCCGGCTGGTTGGTCACACATGCCGAGTCTCAGGATGAAACCTGAAACATCAAAGTTTTCGTCTTTTTACCGAAATACATGTATGTCACAACTCAACGACGCAAGGAAGCACATACACGAAATCTTAGTCTGTACCTAAGTTAACGCTACGTACAGTCTTGTTGTACTTTACCAGCACAAAGTTCCTTATCCAGGGTTTCCGTCAGAATACGTCCCCCACGTCTTTATGAAACCCTCCTTACCTGTGATAATTCCACCAACAATAGCAATTGCGAGAGTCAAGGCCAATGCTGCCAGTTGGAACCCAGCCTGGACGCTGGCAGACCGGTTGTCGCCCGGGATGATGGCGGAGAAGTTAGCCTGGATCTCCCGGAGAGCGGTAGAGTTGTCTCCGGGAGATCGGGCGGGGAAGATCTGGTATAAACTGAAAAGGAGAATCACAGTTGAAAACAATCGCCAGGTCTTGCAATTGTCTACGGTTGCTTAGGTTTTCCATCCACAGTGCACGGTATTGTACCAGTGCACGCTTATCACGTGGTAGAAGCGTTGTTTTTCCTGAAATCTCCTTGACTAGAGGAGACTGGGTTACTCTACAAGTGCTCGATCTTAGTGATTACATTACTGAATCAGATTGAATTGAGCACCTTCAGAAACAACACTCACGGGAAGTTTCGTAGATATACTCCAACGTGATTGGTTTGATTTTAAAGACAGTACCGGTGAAGCAGGTTTGAAGGCCTTTGATTAGCCAAAACCATCGGAAGTTTATAAATATAAAAATCCTAAAATCTTAGTGTATTCCGCGACAGTGTCCCAAACATTCGTAGTGAACATCCTGTGGTGGGCAGAAGTATTGATGGAACTATGGAGGAAGAACGACCATGATTTCAATGAAAGAATGCACCAACCTCAGACCGTATTGGTCCACACTAGCCATAGCTGCAGCGCATGCGCCAGCAATGGCGGCGAGAACTCCCGGCATTCCATGCAGGTTGTTGACGCCGCACGTGTCATGGAATTTATGGCGCTCGCCAAGGAAGGGCTGAAAAGGAGGTGACATTCAAACGGACGTTAAACGATTGTTAAAACCAAATGGATTTCACTATTTTGACTTGGGATGCTGCTCAAGTAAAGTGGCCAAGTAATGGGCCCACCAAGATCTGCCACAGGGGCGCTGATGTCGCTCCTTGGTTTTTGATGGGAAGCAAACCGGCCACCTGCCTATCAAAAACTAACTAGCTACTGCAGCCACCCAGTGACGAAGGATGGTGGTACCATCAGCAAGTGATAATCAAGCGGTTTCCATGGAATGGTCTAGTTACTCTAATGTTGTCCTCGTTCTCGCCATGATAGTCACCTTTCGTACTACAGAAATTCAAGGTGTGTGTTTCTGATTTCGAAACTGCTCAGTTCATCATTGATGAGATGAATAAGTCACATGTTTGTCCCTTTCGATCACAGTATCATGAAATATGAAACTTGCAACGGACAACGAAACTCGAACTTAGCCACCGACAGAAGCGTCACTAGGGCCTTGCTAAACCTCTCTATACGTATCTTACCGTAATGTAAACGTAACCCAAGACTGATAGAGTCCCAGCGACAGCTCCGATCACCATGGCACCCCATATTCCGATCATCATGTCGGCGGAGGTTCCTACCGCAACCCCTCCCGCGAGGGTCGCATTCTGGATGTGCACCTGCAAACACAACCTCCAATCAGAAGACCCCACTCCTGCTTCCGGGAGCAGTTCCCATTCTGAGATTAACTAATGCAATGTTGCAGGGGGCTATTCAAAAGCCATGTTGACACTCAGGTTTTGGACTCCCCTACAGCCAATGCCTGGATTCAATGACACCAACCCGTGACAGCTTGCATTCGGCTCATGTTCACTAATAGCGCTTCGCTCCACACGAAGGGTGACCTATTGCCTGTCGCGGCAACCGTGCGTTTTTGTGTCTCATTTAAAAATCACAATAATAAAAATTTAATATGAATATTTGCGCTGAAACTTATGCAGTGTCCAAAGAAGATAATGAGGGCAAACCATGTATAGAATATAAAGTTGTTGGTATATATAGCGCAATCGATGATTATGTAGTTTATTATCCTCGTGATGTTGAAAAATTTAGGCTATGAATAAATAAATAGATAAATATGAAGGAATGAACAAAGCTATGTAGAAATTCAGCAGACATTAGCCACGGAGAGGTAATAAAAAGTGCGGTAAACGTGATATAGACTGGGTTCACCATATGTTAGTCTTTTTTTTACCGTACTTACATACAGAACATTAAATACGGCGGAATAAAATCAATTTGTATACATGGGCGCGCGATATATAGATGAATATCATGTACTTCTTCCGAGGTATGATGGGAGGCTATGAACGGATTACCTCTGATAGTTCAGAATGCTTAAAAGCAGGCATCATACTCGCAAGATGGCCGCCAATACCGACACTTATTGTAGCCCATCGAAGCCAACCTGAATCGACACACTCTCGTTACCATGAATCAAGTAGTCCCCTACTCACTATAGTTTACCTACCATGTCAAATTTGCCGTGTTTGTCCAAGGCAGATGAAACTGCGAAGGCAGTGACACAGCAGGCAGCCAGGGCGAAGTAGGTGTTGATGACAGCTCGGTGCTGGTCGTCTCCCGGCGCCAGGGCGCTGTTGAAACTGGGCCAGAACATCCACAGGAACACCGTACCTGCCGAGAGAGAGGGAGGTTTTTGATGATGGGGTTGGGGCGGGGGCGGGGGCGAAGGCACTAAACGGTGAGACAACAGGCAGGCGGGGCGATGCAGGTGTTGATGATAACGCGCTGTTGCAACTGGGCCAGAACATCCAATGTTCAGTACAATGTTTTATAATATTTTGCAATATTGTCTGCAAACCGCTGCTCAAGGTACTGATACCTACCAACCATAGCAAAGACATCCGAGTGGTAAACAGAGCCCTCTTTTGTTGACTTGTGGACATCATCCTTGAACAGAATCCTGGCGACTGTGATACCAAAGTAGGCTCCGAACACATGTACGAACATGGAACCACCGACGTCAACTGCCTGGGGAGTGAAGAGTTCAGTTGGATTACCGGTGTGACAGGGATCAAAGTCCCAGTTGCAGTTGTCCGGGCCATTTCGTCCCTAAAAAAGTGGACTTGCCTCGTCCTGTCGCTAGGGAGAGACGATCAGTATGACGAAACGGACTGCATTGACGTCTAATCGATCAGGTCCCGGGCATTAAGGTCCAGCCCATATGAGTGACCAGCTATTCTAACAACAGGCAGCCGGTTTTAAGATATCTGACTTGCAAATCTGTTCAACATTTTACATAACTGGCTCTAATCGAAGCCGCCTCGTTACTGACACCTTTGACTCTTTTGCCCTGGCATATTTTGATGAAAGATAAAATCACAAATCACTGGCCTTGCCCGCGTCCGACCCCCCGCAGAGTGACAGAAAGATGACCGATAATATTGTGACATCAAGGAGCACTTCTCTTTGACGGTTTCTTGATAATTTGTCATTTAGTGGTGGGTCAGGAATAAAGGCCTAATTACCAGTACTATAATCGTGCTACTGGCGTTAACTTCTGGTTGTTAATATGTTATACAAAACCTGCGAAGGAAAACAACATGTTGTATATGAATTGTTGATAAGGTAAAGTGTCGCAACATTTATGAACACAGGTGGGGGCTATTACATACTTTAAGGGTTAATCATTGGTCACTATCATTAAAGGGTTAACAGTGAAGGGAATGATAAGATCCAGAAACACAGGAAATGGAAGTATGTCTAATAATTAGGACTGATCATTCTGGGTCAGTCCATCGGGACTTAAGCTAATATAGGATGAATCGCCTGCATTCCTGAGCCATCTGAAGTGGAAAAGGTTCCTAAAACGGCCAGTGGGAGCCCGAAAGAGCCCACTCACCAGTCAGGCAAGGATCCCTGAACGTGATGCTCTGACCTTGAGCAGCATCATTCGATTCACTGACCTTGACCTGTATCACGTGATGCACTGACCTTGACCTGTATCACGTGATGCACTGACCGTGACCTATATCACGTGATGCACTGGCCGTGACCTATATCACGTGATGCGTACTGACCTTGAGGTAGTTGAGTCCAATGAACTCGTTCACTTGGAAAAATACGATCTCTATGAATGCCATGGTGATGAGTTGGAGGGGACTTGTCTTGCCCAGCACGGCACCGAATGAGATTAATACTGCTGCGGCGGCGAAGTCGGAAGAGACGAGGCTGGAATTGAATATGGAAAGGAAAGCACTGCCATGTTATCAAGTCTGGGTACATATTCGATGTTGCATATTATCATATTTAACTAGAAATGCAGACCACCACTGAGCCATGTTATTGTTCTCTCTAGCCATCTTCTAATCGCGTCCTATTTACTCCAGAAATGATGTGAAAGTTAAGAGTCCTGAATCTCAGGTTGGCTGCTGACGGCACCCTAGTGGTGACCTCTAGAACTACCGGTACCTACCTGACAATATTGACGAGTATCTTCCCATGGTGAAGGTGGAGAAAGCCTGACATCAGCGTCGCCCACTGGATGACGAACGCAGCTATGAGGAAGTTTAGACCAACACTACCGAAACCGTATCTCTTCAAGAATGTCATCAGGAAACCAAAACCGACGAACATCATCACGTGGACATCTTGGAACACTGCAAGCAAAAGGAGGCTGGTCATGGTTCTATACAACCAGACATTGTTGCCGAAAGCAGGTCACCGTCCTGTTCGAAAAGAGGTCACTGGCCTTGCCGCCTTATCGGACACCAACCCCTGACCTTTGTGACCTCTATTAGTTGGTATCAATAGAGAGAGACTGGAAGATTATATGAAGCAATGACTGCCAAACACACCCCATTGGCCTGTGGTTTTTGATGAGATACTACATGTATTTGAATTTGAAAAAACATAGAGCCTGAAATTCTAAAACTAAATATTCACTATCTAAGTGGTATCTAGTACCTATTCAAGATTGGGTTCAAGCATGGTACCGAGATGGTCTTGAGCGTTATTTCCTACAACTTAAGATTCAATATTACGTTCAAATAGGCCTAAGCTGTCATATTTTCACTGAACACACCTTCGTTTAGAAGAAGGCAGCGGCTACCATATTTGGTCATATGGGTTGTGACCCTTGATATAAAAGACTGAACTGATGACCGGGCTGTCAGACTTCAGCCTTCTTCACGGGGAAAATACGAGGACGACCCGGACCGAACAAGGTAGGCCATGTTATGTCTGTTGCATTGGTTTTTAAAGTGTTTTCCGTTTACAAATTTTAATGAGGGTGAAACAAAACGCGTCGAAAGAATCTATTTCTGCAGTGTGGCAGAAATGCTAGTCCCGCTAAAGGTGTGGTGCGTTCGTTGACACTATTGATTACATTTGTCACACTGGCAATTCGATATAAACATTGCCACTCCGCAGGTATAATGCGACCAACTGCGATTCAACTTGTCTTGCGTTGTACTGAAGTGATTGGATCAGTCGACACACAGCACTCTTGCCGAAATCTATGTTCAGTTGGTATTTCCATAACTTTGTCAAATCAGATTCTAGTTCCCAATTAGGCTTTTTTGTCGGATTCTGGCAAAGTAAGTGTTTCGAGATAATTCGACTTTGAGGTTTCAGATGAAGTTCGATAATGAAATATGATATTTTGTTCAACACATGCATTTCATGTGTAAAGTCACCAACATGTGAGTGCCACTCTTCGTGAGCCGCTGACCTTGATTTCACGACGAACCTCAACTTTGGTGTATTTTTAAATGCATTATTATCTTGTCAACTTATTCTTATCAGAATTTGAGTATTGACCACTTCACTCTGCAGGGTTGATTAATGTCACCTCCGCTGTAACTTATCAAATACTTGTGACGATACAATATGGGTAAAACAAGCCACTTTAACCACGCGGAGTAAACACTTAAAATTCTCCTCAAAAATCTAGCAGATCGACAACGCTGCACTAAAGGGGATTCATGGGCCTACCGCCCCTGAGAATCGAATCCTGAGCTCCGGACTCAACGAAGCAAGTCCAGGTTCTTAGCATCTCAGTCATCTTCCTAAGTACCGAGTCCGTCGTGACAGATCCCTTGCAAAAACGGCGCGGGCGAGGTCAAACATGATTTGGAGAAGCCCTACTGGTGCTATTATGTATATACATTGTACTGCTCACTCCAAGCAGCCTATCATGACGAATATGAAACGATGCTAAACATGTAAATTACTTGGATGTTCGTCAGTCAAGTTAGCCGCCAAGTCAAATGGCCAGCGGAGAAGATCAACGAATTCCTTCCGGTTGTCAACATAGGATTGACATGTTTATAGAAAATCGAATACGTTGCAATTATTCCTCTTAATTTAACGCGGGACACAAGTGTCTCTCAGGGTTTTTTCCTTGGTTAATTCTTAAAACATGACGATCGAACTGTGAAATTCAACACAGCTGGAATAATAAAAGGCAACATTGCTTTTACTAGGTATAAATCAGAAATTCTGGGTTCAGGCTTAAACTATGAAGGAGTGGACATCAATCCCCATCATTGAATCTTGAAGTCACCATATCGTTTTTAATGGTTTTTTGACTACTTGTCCAAACGCAGCGAAGACTTTAATCAGAATGTAGGTCTAATTGAACTCCAAGGCGAACTCAAGCGAGATGATCTGTTTGATGAGCCGATAGACACGGTCTTAAATGTGATTGACATGGCAAATTAACTAGGTCACGACACCACATTTTGTAGGATGGCGCAATTTCCTGTCATAAACCTAGATGAACCTTAGATGTCCACCGACCAGGATTTACTTTTTTCTTCTTTTTGGAACATGATTGACAGAATGTGTTGAAATCGAAGCCCGTGATCGGCTCCCTTTAACGAAGCATAAGTGAACTAAACACCTCGGAAAAAAATCGTTAATGATCCAAGAGGTCTGTTGCGCTTTTTGAGAAATTGATCATCGAAATTATAGCTGGCAAAGATGTTTGATGGTGCGGAAGGACACACTCGTAAGTATGAGTGACAATGTTAATCAACCAAATTATGGTGCGACAGTTTCAATACTGCTGTCATAGCCAAAGGAAGCTCTATTGTATTTTGTCATTCGGCAACCGCCGTGAGTCCTTATTTATACTCGGAGAACTGCGAGGCTCGACCAGACCTTCAATAAAAAACCCCGGCGCAAAGAAGCGGTATATTCCTCCATTGAATTGAGAACACCCAAAATGGCACGTGTCAAGCCGCCCAAAGCCTGAACATCGGTGAACATATCTGGCTCAAAGTTCACCGATGGTCAGCAGTAACGGCTTTATTACATGATATCAGACTGAGGAACTACACTCTGATTACACAGATAATAGCCATACTGGACAGTGAGACCACGCATTTTGCGATGCGGAGCCATAGTGCAATACATGTACTTACTCGGGTAAAGCGCGGACACTGGGTTGTCACTCGGGTCAAAGCCTCCGAGGTTGATGTCCCTGCTGTGTTTGTCGTGACTGGCGTTGGCGCTGTCATCATACTCCACGAAGATGGCGAACAACACAACGAAGACGACCTGGAGTAGGAGCACGATGCCTGTGAACTTCCCGCGATTCCGGAGAAGTTCTTTCGAGAACGCCATCGTGGGGGCCTGCTATGTTGCAATGGAACCGTGCACCGTTCAATCAACCACACAGTCTCTGCCTGCTGTGCCTACTCCGACCACGAGCGCGCCGACAAAATAGGCCTGCAGAGAAAGGTGCGTTCAGACCTGGGTATAGGCCTAACTAAACCATCTGTCAGAACAAACCAACGCTCATCACCCAGCGCCAGCTTTATCGCAGATTTATACCGCCAAGATTGTTATATCGCTTTTTGTTCTCGTGCTGGCTTTTTCTTTTCAATCTCGATTCAGTGCTCATAACACTGCTTACAACTCAAATACCGTTACATTAAAACGCTCTAATTCGCTCAGTACAAAGCAAGTATAACTATTATGATTATACCTATATTGTAACCCGTTTTGTGCAAATGAAAGGGAAATCTTTCTGGCCGAATTCCGGTCGACGAACGAAAGCTTGCCACCGATGAGACTTATAATCTGCTTGGTGAAGTCCGTGTACAACCAGTACACCTCACGGCAATGATGATAGTTCAAGAACAACGAGAAGGTGGTGACGTATGCGATGACGTCACGATAGGGGAAACCGGCGCATCTGTTGATGTGTCTGTAGAGCAGATACCAGGGAGCTGATCATCCTGATTGCCAGGGCCTTTCACTCTAGGCTATCTAAACAGTGCATTACACGTTTTCCAAAAATGGACTTAAAAAGAGTGTTTTGAAAGCTTAAAAAGAAAACTAGATATTCTAGCCATCACCCGTGTGACCGAGGAGACCTTAAAATGATCGGTCAGTTGTGCCTGTCCATATCATGTTATCAGCGAATCATGAGAGAGAATCGATATATCAGTGAACTAGATCAAAAGCCAAATGTCACCAGGAGAATTCAGACAGTCATATATCACAGATAACAATGCATAAACACACCAGATTTTCAGCTCTCTGAAATCTGCCAACTTGGTGAACTGTGAATAAACCGGGCGATCCGAGTTGCGCGCTTGGCCTGGGCTGATATTCGAGGCGTCTCAGTAGCCGTTGGCGCTCAGTTAGATACGGAAGGTGCGCGTTCCTTGGGTTGCGTTACTTGTTTTGAGTGATATAGGAGGACATTCAGTACAACAGTAAGAGTAACACACTCCGAATGCAGGCGGAAAAGGTAGGCCTTTTCTGTTTTCTGTATTTTTATTATATTCAGATTTTATTGATATACATGTAATTTCTTTTTTATTGACTTATCATGTATGTGCAGTGGAACCCCGGTAACAAGACCATTCAAGTCGTGGGATCGAGGTTGAATGGTCGCGTTAGTGAAGTTCAAAGTCCGGGGACAAAATGCATGATTAAGTTTTCCAAAATTGTTGAACATTTTCGTAAGTTCAAAATTCAGAAAAATTTTTAAAGTCAAAAAACTTTTGGGGCTGATGATGTTTCTAAATTTTTTCATCCTTCAGAGTTGGATTTGTTCACAAGTTCAAAATTCTGAAAAATTTTCAGAGCCAAAATTTTTTTTGGACTGATGATTGTTTCTTCATTTTGAGCAGAAAAAAACAAGGGAAAAAATATTTGGACTCGAAATTTTTTTCATCTGCTGCATGACAAATTAGCCGCAATCAATTTTTTACCATAATTCATGGCAGAGGATGCAATCAGACACACACAATAATGAAAGTTCCTTTATTTTTCATTTAAGGAAGAGCGATCAAGTATGGGGAGGTCTGGCAACGACTGCGGCTGGCGACGAGGGAAACTGACCGCCTTCCTTATAGTCTTTGAGATCATCTTCATCGTGTTGTTCGCCATTTTCATCGACTATGATCCCACCGCAAACGCCCGCCATATCAGCAACAGCTTGGACCTGGCCAAGAACGGATCCGACCCCAAAAAGAATATCGTCAAGGAGTTGTACCCAAGTAAGTGCGGCCATGTTTTTCAGTCATTTCGCAAACCACCAATGAGATACAGGATAAGCGCGTATATTCACTGCAACATGGCCGTCACATCACTGGTACCAGAAACGGCTTGGAGAGCTATAGAGTGTCTGTTTGGACGTATAGGAAGTTCAGAGAAAGGTTGGGTAAGGGGACTTGATAAATGCCACGCAAATGTACCGTATTGTTAGATGATATTTTGATGAATGTGTATATTAACACTGAAAAAAAATAGCAATTTGCGACGATTCTTTCCTAAGTCTGATCAAGAGCACTTTTTGTCGGAGAGCGACAAAGCGGTCGTTGGAAGAAAAAAACATGATGTATTGAAATTTTTTAACGAGTTTCATGGAGAGAAATGTTGCGCTTGGTTGGAGTGACGGCTAACAAGAGACACATTGCCCAATTCATAAGTACTATGAGAACTGGCTGAAACCGGCAGACGACTTTATGACGTCACAGAATAACTTTTCGGTGGGAAAAAGGACTGACGAATGATAATTTTGTTAATCTGTCTCAGCTCCCATTTATCTGTTGATTGTTGATTGTAAAACAGCAGTCATTTACTTTAAAATCACCGCGGTTGGCTGAACTGAACGCGAACACCTTTGCCCCTGCGCCCAGCACGTCTCGGCATGGCATGATTTCGGGGCTCAAAAGCTCGGGTACAAAGGTACTGAACCCGGCATATCTTTTTTTCTCGGATATGGTTTATTGCAGTATAAAAGCAGTAAATATCGGCGGTCTGAAAGGCATTGTTAATACAAACATGCAGGTTTATTCAAATTGAAATATGTTTTGGTAAGAATCTAAATCATTCATCTGACCGTCTTCCACGACTGTAAGTTAATGGCACTTGAATGTCTGCCCAGAGGAATGTTTAAGATTCGCATTTGAAATGAAGAAAAAAATTTATAATGTCGCGGTAACACATAACTCGAGGTATGATAAGGATGTTTTAGTACATTCTGACCGGTCAAGAGAGAGAACTCTGTCTGACATTTTCTTCTAACGTAAGGCTTCTGATGTATTATCAATTAGTATCTGGCGCCTCTAACTGGAAAGCCAGTGTAAACTTCATGCACACCCAGCCCGAGTGGGAAATGACTAACACCCCCTGACACCCCCTGACACCCCCTGACACCCCTGGCACCCCCTGACACCCCCTGGCACCCCCTGACACCCCTTGACACCCCCTGGCACCCCTGACACCCCCTGGCACACCCTGACACCCCCTGACACCCCTTGACACCCCCTGGCACCCCTGACACCCCCTGGCACACCCTGACACCCCCTGACACCCCCTGACACCCCCTGGCACCCCCTGACACCCCCTGACACCCCCTGACACCCCCTGACACCCCCTGACACCCCCTGACACCCCTTGACACCCCCTGACACCCCCTGACACCCCCTGACACCCCCTGACACCCCCTGACACCCCCTGACACCCCCTGACACCCCCTGACACCCCCTGACACCCCCTGACACCCCCTGACACCCCCTGACACCCCCTGGCACCCCCTGACACCCCCTGACATTACTGTTCATGATACTTATCAACTCTGAATCTTCACATCATTGTCGAGTTAATTTATCACGGATTTGAATATTGCCACTGTAGTTGGACGGATTACTATCGTACATCATTATGATGGCGTCAATTTGTAAAGATTGTATAGCCGCTGTCAGTTACGAATTAAATGAGAAAGAATATTGAACGGTTGGTTGATTGGATAACGTATTGTACTGATTCAACCGCAAACTAGCATCAATAGACCTTTCAATGGTGGTATGATAGGCCTTCTTTATCGTGATGATAAGCCAATTCGTACATCAATTTCCAGTTATAAATGTTGAAATATCTGTAAAGTCGCATTGTGGGTTTGTGGTTTGACAAAGCCTAGTGCGGTTTAGCAAATTTCAAATTCAAAGATTTCGAGTACGTGACTCGATCGTATGTCTCGTTGGAAGCCCCTCGAGTGGTTTCAATGAGTGACACCGTCAACATGGCCTAATTGGTTAATGTTCAGTACTTAAAGATGGAGAAATGCCAAATTAGCGAGTAGCAGAGGTGCGGCCATCCTGACTAAACAGGGTTAGTTCATCCTCCTTGCGAATGCCTAATATTCGCAAGGAAACAAAAAGGCATGGGAAGGAATGGTTTATTGCGATGTAATCAGGACGATACCGCTGATATACCAAATGGAACATCTCAACTGAAAGCAAGCGCAGACGTTACCTTGACATCTAAGTAACCAGGCCCGTGACTTACGTATCTTGGCAACCGTAGCTTAGGCTGCCTTGGTTACCAGGTTTATGATCGATGTAACCTTAGAGATAGCAACTCGCAGTAAGTGCAAGGGCTGGTGGCGGCGAAAATTTAAGGGTGCTTGAATAATGAATCTGAGTGAAGTGGCCCCTTTGTGACCCAGGCCTAATTGCATAACGAGAACTATTGAACATCGTCCACGCTCGAGGCATCGTACGAACTCCCAGGTTTCTCATTAGAAGTTGATGAAACACTACATTACTGCAATTGCACGATAACTTTTTCCCTACTCAGTCTAAATAAGGCATCCCCACTTTCCCATAATGAACCACCAAACCATCCTTTCGCTACAGTGTTCCAAGATGTCCACGTGATGATGTTCGTCGGTTTTGGTTTCCTGATGACATTCTTGAAGAGATACGGTTTCGGAAGTGTTGGTCTAAACTTCCTCATAGCTGCGTTCGTCATCCAGTGGGCGACGCTGTTGACAGCGTTCCTCCACCTCGATCATGGCAGATATGCCCTCACTATCATAGAGTAAGTAGAGACGATTCACCACTGAACAAAATCCAAATGATCTCAGCAAGATCTACGATTGACAATAATCAATTCATATCCTGATGACGTCTGTGGTGTACACACGAAATGTAGAAGAGCTTGTTTCCAGCTTGTGACATGATGACCTGGTATATTCAAGAAAATTTTTTTTCGAAAACCGATCAACAGAACTGATGGTGAAATAGAACACAGCTTGTGCTTCTGCAAGATTCGTTTGTTGTGATCTCGCTATATTTCTTTCACTTTCCTGGCAGCCTGATCACCTCTGACTTTGCCGCAGCCGCCGTCCTGATCTCGTTTGGTGCTGTCCTCGGGAAGACCAGTCCTTTGCAGCTCATCATCATGGCCTTCATTGAGATCATCTTCTTCACTGGCAATGAGTATATTGGACTCTATATGTTCAAGGTAGGATTGAGTTTAAGATGCATCCTTCGAATCACTGATGATTGTGGCGGTTGTTATAAACCGAACTATCAACCTAGCTCGGATTAGCTGGCATATAGGTTCAAAACAAGAATCTGAGAAATATTCACGGAAGAATCTTCTTCCGACTCTTTTGGAGGCGACACCACTGCTGACATTTCCATTGCGTTTCAGGCTGTAGATGTTGGTGGTTCCATGTATGTCCACGTGTTCGGAGCTTACTTCGGCATCGCCGTTGCCAGGGTGATATATCATGGTGATGTGGAAAAGTCACAGAAAGAGGGCTCTGTCTACCATTCTGATGTCTTCGCCATGATCGGTGAGTTGTTGAAGGGGCCAGCAAGGGGCACGAGAGGGCCATGATGGGGCGAGGGAAGGTACCGCGTGCCTGTGGATGTTCTGGCTCAGTTTCAGCAGCGCCCTGGCGCCGGGAGATGACCGGCTGCTTGTTGTGTCACTGCCTTAGCCCCCCCCTCTCCCCTCCATCAGCAATAACCTCCCTCTCTCTCGGCAGGTACGGTGTTCCTGTGGATGTTCTGGCCCAGTTTCAACAGCGCCCTGGCGCCGGGAGACGACCAGCACCGAGCTGTCATCAACACCTACTTCGCCCTGGCTGCCTGCTGTGTCACTGCCTTCGCAGTTTCCGCCGCCGTGTGTAAAGAGAAGTTCGACATGGTAAGGGAGGATAGGTCCACTTGATCCTTATGTTCTCTTGCAACCTTGGAAAGCCCAGAGTCCTTTGTCTCGGATGGAGACATATAGAGTGGCCACGGAACATTACTTCTAACCTTGTCTTTCATCATATTGCGAAGTAAAAGCTGATTGAAGATAGAAGCCGTTTGGATATGATTCTTCAAAGCGGGTCACCTGTGTCACTTCGACAATGTCCATTGCGTCTTTCAGCAGTGTGGCATACGAGGTCTAATCGTTAAAACGTTATACGATTCGTCCTTGAATAAAGCTCCTCCTCCCTGTACACTCAAAATGCCATCCTGGCCCGGGGCGCCATTCTGCATCAATTGAATACCTTGAATGATCAAATGATTCTACCTCTCTCCTCCCAGGTCCACATCCAGAATGCCACCCTGGCTGGGGGCGTGGCTGTTGGTACCTCTGCTGACATGATGATCGGTCCATTTGGTGCTATGATCATCGGTATGCTGGCCGGGACGCTGTCTGTACTGGGATACAAGTACCTCTCGGTGAGTCGTTCTCCAACTAGAAGTGTAGATCACATGTTTCCTGCAATATATGAAGTGCGCTTGAGCCACACTCCAGAAAGATTTCTCCATCCTGTTTTGCTTACCAGAGGTGTAGCCTAAGTGTAATTTTGCGGTCCCTTATTTTCAGCCTGTGATGGCCCGACGCCTGAAGCTTCATGACACGTGCGGTGTTAACAACCTTCACGGCATGCCAGGATTGCTGGCCGGAATCATCGGGACCATCGTCGCTTCCCTCGCTGTCGAGAAGAATTATGGATACAGGTTGGTTCACTTCAAACCAAGTAGGGTGGACCGTAATCCCTCTATCCCAGGCACTCAACTAATACTGCGGTTCCATCTGCATTCGTTCCCAAGTGCAAAAGTCATCCATCGAAAATCACCCTACTCGTCTATTTGTCATCCTGCCATCCAAACACTTGATAGATTCAAGAGTACACCACTCACATAACTGGCACGTAAACTGGCTGACTTATTGCTGTTTTTCGCTCATAATGCAGTCTTAATCCTACAGATGGCACCTTCTTCTCCAAGCACGTTACCTTCTTGATACTCAGTTGACATGCACATGTAGTGTTTTCCCGCCCAAACGAAACACCACAAAGCGATTTGGATTAGAGGTACACAGATGTATTATTTCAAATGAGCCCTCCTTCTCCATACACGTCCCCCAGTTCATGTAATTACCACCATATTTGTTCCAGTCTCTACGAAATCTTCCCCGCCCGAGCCCCCGCCGCCAACACCACACAACTCCTCGAGATTCAGAAGGTACTCAGCATCAACAGCGGCTCTGGACGCAGCGCTGGAATGCAGGCAGCCAATCAAGTCTTCGCTTTGTTACTCTCGCTTGGATTCGCTATCGTTGGAGGAATACTCACGGGTAAGCCAATGAGGTCGCTTGTTACAATGTTATTTGCTCTGTTTACCTCGATTGCATTGGTTACTGAGTGACAAATGGCGGTTTCAATACATGCTCTAGAGAGGGCAACAATTTGAAGTGAAATTCGGTAATGTCCTTGCTCGCCAGCCCAGCGTCAAGTCAACAAGGATGGAGCTTGGGGGCCCACGACTGAGTCCGGTTGTAACAAATCATTCTCATGATTGCAAATTCACTGTCTTCCAGGCTTCATTATGAAGATCCCCCTTTTCGAGCCCCAAAGCGGTGGCGACATGTTCTCAGACAGACGATACTGGGAGTTGCCTGACGACTTTGTTGAAGAGGCCCAAGAAGGGGAGTCCCATGATGACAGTGAAAACCATGTGAAGGTGCCTTTGGGTGAGGAGAACACGAGAATATAAACGATCTGATACGAAAACTCCAAGTTGTGGCGATATCTAGGCTATTTTGAGCTAAAATAATATTTCTAATATAAAACTGCGACAAACTTTGGACTTTGTATTGGAAATATCAGTCCGTTTAAGAACACTTTCTTACAAGCGCGGCTGCCGCTGCAAAAGGATGGTCAAGGACCATTTGGAGAAAATGGGCTAGCAAATCAGTCGAAAGGGAAATGCATAAGGACAGCCAAGTCCAGCAGACCTGAGCTGTGTGGGTAGGTAGTCGGCTGGGTGGGTGGGTGGTAGGGGAGCTGAGTGGGTTGGTGATCAGCTGGGTGGGGTGGGGAGAAGCTGAGTGGGTAGGTGCATGGTCGGCTGGGTAGGCCTAAGGGTTGGTGGGATAGGGATAGACATATATGTTCTAACCTTGTGGCTGTGGGATCTACACACATTTCAATAAACCACCACACGCACGTACTTGCACGTTTATTATCAGTATTATTATCATTAGGTAGTACCATATATTTTTGATAGCATTCTCAACATGTTACCGACATTTTATGTACGATCATTTTTACCTTTTTAAAAAATTGTAAAGGAAATAAAACGATCTTACAAAGAAGACAACATGTTTCTCTTTGTTGTGTTCCCCACTGAGTATACGTTGTGAATCTGATAAGATCAATAGAAATGCACCGGATCTTGAACACAAAATACGCTTAACATTTTGAATTGAAACGTAATAGTGTGTTCTCATTCGCTTTCACGATTATCTTCGGCCGACAACGAGGCGTAGACTATCTCCTCATGGTAGTCCCATGTGCATGTCGTACAGTGACCTCCGTGAGATGACACTGCATGCGCGGAGAGTCTTCGCTCAAACCTCCGACTCATTGCTGCCGAACATGGTGTCTACTCAGTTTTCCCCCGTTCTATCATCGTGGAAGCATTCACTAGAGAGTGACCTTCTTCAGTCGAGCTACTCAACACATTTCACCATAGGCCATTCATGCTGGTGCCCCTCACTCTCCCTTCAAAGAGGAAGGAAAATTCTTTATGGCCACAACAATATCAGGTCGCTTATCAACAAGAAAAACACTGTCAACGGTCATTCAATTTTTCTTCATATCGGGCCCCGATCAGTAAAAGACTCGGTGAAATTCTAAAGGCATCTTTGCATAGTCATCCCTGACTGACTGCGTAGATCAACACGACAGTCAAATGTGATATATCGTTGTATATCTTTGCTTTGCTTTCGCACACGGACATAGCGACCATTGGGGAGTTGTTATAATATGTTCTAGGCGAAGACAGAGGTACGTACCTAGTTATCATCATCAACGTTTGTCCCCTTTTAATGTTGATATGGGCTTGATAAGACGTTCCCCCTGATGAAGTCCAATCCCGTGAAGGATACCTTCATTACCATATCAACTACGTTAGCATGTCACCCACAGATCCCACAATTTCACCTACTGCTCTCAGCACAAGGTTTCACCTCAAGGTTTCACCAAAAGGTTTCACCTCAAGGTTTCACCAAAAGGTTTCAGCACAAGGTTCTGCTAAGGGCACATGGTATTCATTTCTTCATATCTGCATGCTGGATTTCAAATCGGTAGTGTAGAATTGTCATCTCATATAAATTACTCTGGGAAACTACCCTTGTTACTGTGCCCCAAACGCAGCTGCAGTGTGATGTCCAATACGATGATTCGAACTAATCCCTTTCAGGCGACAAAACAGACAAATGGGTCGCGGCGAAGGCTGCGAGTGTTGCATCTGGTTCGACATCCACGATCCAGACATCGGAAAGAAAAGATACAAATCATGCAAGTTCTGTATCCTGGGGACGATGTTGATTGGCATAGCCTTCATTTGTATCGGAGGGCCTCTTCTCTTCTTCTTCATGTCGGATCCTGAAGTGTAAGTCATATTTCGGTTGTCTGCTGCATCGGCAACCCATATCCACACAGTGTTACGGGCAGGGCGATAAATATTTGATCTACACTCACTATGGGCGTTTTGCCTGAGTTGCGCAGTGTCTACTTTGCTATCCCAATATTGCAGTCTGCTGATGAGGTTCATTGTCGAGGTTGGTTGGTCCACAATACTGCAATATTTTGCCCAAACGACTCCTTTACACCTGCGTGTACCGCACACTACAGCCGCAGTGGCCCGACCTAGTCGCTTCTCCAGGCCTAAAGAGGACATGACTGCCCAAGGAGTCTACCATGAGATATCGGCACACTTTTCATCGGATTGTTCCATGTTTATCAAAGCCAGGTTCATCTTGGCCATTCTCTAGTCTTGGTTTGTATAGATTGATAGTTGTCAGTCAAGTATGATTTTGGATGTCCATCCTGTAATAGCGTTTCTCATTTCCTTCAGCTACAAGGTGACCATCGGCGCTGTCTTCACTGGCATTGGTTGCTTTCTGTTCATCATGGGCATCGTGGTCCTGGCCATCCTCTGTTGGGTGCTCAACCACGACTGGGGTAGGAGCAAGAGGAGGGTGGCGCCAGGGAGCATGGCAGTCGAAGCGACATCTACCGGCAAGGACAAAAACAAGGGCAAGGATAAATAAAACTGCCAAACCAGGCAGAGATTTGGGAATCGAAACAGCACCATCGCTCTTTCTCACTCCAAGCAGATTGAAGGACATTCTCTCTGCCAGTCCTGACTCTCATTACCCTAGTAGGTCCCGGATATGTATTTCAAAACTCAATTGTTCGCAGCGTTCCACTGGCGAGTGAAAGCTAAGAATGCCAATAGGTGGCGCAGGATAGCATATTTTGTGATAAATTACTGTGATGTTATTGACATTCAAATACAAAGATAGTTTTAAAACATAGTTCCTTTCTCCTCATTACTAAAATGGCAAGTTGTGGCATTAGTGTCGTCGCTTTGTACACGTCTTCTCCCCCACATTCAGTGATCTTTGAGGGAGTTACGGCTTCAGAGACCAATATTTTCCTCCGAGGCAGAGCCAGTTTCTGCCCAGTTCGCAGGCATCTGTTATTCATATTGTGAGGGATCAATACCAACAACCAATAGTATAGTAGGCTTGGTTAGCTTAGAGTTCACCTTGTGTCAGTAGACCTCTTCGCAGTACCGACTTCACCACTCGATCGGTGCTACATTCCGGATAACTAATGTGGCAGCCATGTTGGATTTTGTCCACCATCTTGGATTCAGCGAAAGGAGCTAAATGCAAAAATGTCTTGCTGTTAGACCCACTAAATAGCCCTCAGGTACCATACCCTCGCCTGTAAAGAGACCAACTTCTTTGTTCGCAGTCACGTCTGCTTTGCAACACAACGCAAACAAAATATTCACATCTTTCATGTCCCCAGATGACATTGGTGCCATCACGCGGCCACATATCGAACAAACAAGTCGACCTACATTCTTTTCTGGCATGATATATCATGATTCAATCAATAATTGTATTGTTATGTTTCTAATGGGTTCACAAGCGGCGCAGCTGTTCCTATTTAGGTCTATACTCGAATACAGCATGTGCACGGCTTGTACTGTATTCACCATGTCTCCTATCGTCTGGTCAACAGAAAGCTGACTTTCTCGATTTGTTGCTGCTTGGTCGGATGCAAATTTGCAAAAAGGAGGTAAGATTTGCATTGTCGCCATATAGGTTGTCTTGCTGTTCGCTGGTTAGCTATTGCACCCGCCAAATGGGAAGCGCTCAGCTACACTAAATCAGAATAGCATTGCAGGAATATTCATAGGCCTATATCAGCCGATCACTGAGTCGTGATTTCACATGTCTGTATAAATCAGGGCGACAGTCTGTCTGTCTCATTATTCACTGAGACAGTATGACAGATGTTACAATTTCGTCGTGAACCATGCAACCATGAGGTTTGGTTTCAGAGAGACACTGTTGAACTCTCTTAGCTCTTTCTATCAGGTGTAGTTTGCTACCATTCCTACCAAGGAGCCGCTCTCTGACATATGGCCAGAAGTCATTTCTGATGACTCCACAGCCCGCCTGTAGAGCACATTACTCGTTGTCATCATCGTCGGTAGGCCTGTCTGTCGTGCCGCGTACTTGTGGAATAGGGTGTCTCGCATCCCGTTGTGTCCACTGCTTTGAACCTTGCTCCGCCCTGTGAGTCCTACAGTTCTCATGTTTTTACAGATACAGTCCAATATAACGACGACCACAACAGGATGGCGTCATTACGTGGCAAGGTGCTGCTGTTTGGCATCACGTGTCTGATCACGTGGGCAGTCAGCTGGTTGGCCTTCTTGAATCTCTTCGAGATCGTCTCAACATTGATTGAGTGTTTTCTCCTGGCCATAACATGTAAGTAAAAGCAAGAGGAGCCTCATTTAGCCCAAAGCCTTAGGGTTAACCTCCGTGGTTTACTCGGCAATCGGGTCCGGTTCGAAACCCGGGAGAGCCTAGATAGCTCTCTCTGAATCGGTGTGGGTTTCGAGGAGGTCATATTCCAGGCTCTTCAGTGTGCTTTGAACGAGGCATGAAACTATTATTTTCTGTAGAGCCTATATCAGAACAAACTTCAGGACCCGCAGGGGATGAATGTGTAAGTCAGTGTGGACTAAGTCCTCACAACTCCAAATAATACAAATACGATCGCAAAACCAAAATGATGATGAAAAGAAATTCGACAATGCAACCTCTACGGTAATATTGATAGCATTACTGATCATTTGGCGGCCATCTTAAAAATGTCTCATTTCCTACAGGTTGTCTCTCTCTGGCTCTGCCGTCTGTCATCATCGTGACCTTTGACCTCTGGCGATGTGATCCAAGTGAGAGCCATTCATGTAGGTCCATGTGGGATCATTACGTCATTGGTTGGTACCGCTATGTCACTGGATACCGCCAGTGGGGTCGACTCAGGGATCGAGCTCAGCATGCGGCTGTAGCACAAGAGGAATGTCTACTGGGTCTTGTTAGGGTTAATCAGAACACGAACTATGGGAAGGAACACGTGTTTAGATCAATGGAATCCGTGGAGGACTTGGTCACACAGCACCCCCTTACGGATTACTCGCAATATGAATCGTACGTGAATCAGATCATGAACGGAGAAGAGAACATCCTGACATCGGAACACGTCAGGTATCTCGGGGTCACTTCCGGTACGACGGGTCATGGGAAAATGTTTCCAATCCTGCGATCTGTTGTGAAGGAGATGATGGAAGTCGTGAGCATGACATCGTACGCAAACAAACCACACTTTCCAAATGCTTTCCGTCTGCAAAAGTCACTGCGCGTGACTCCAACACTGGTTGCTAAGGAAGGTCCAAACAAACTCCTGATTGGTCCTTATTCTGTATCGGTCACACCCAAAAAGTTAGAAACGTTCACAACGCCATCTATTGCAAATGACATCTATGATGAAATGTCCTTGACCTACATTCACGCTCTTTTTGGGCTAAGAGAACGTAATCTCAGAATCATATCATTCCTCTTTCCGTGTGTCGCTCACAGATTCATTGCAACATTAGAAAAACACTGGAAGTCACTCTGCGAGGATATCGAGAAAGGAACACTGAGAAAACACCTCAACATACCCACAGAAATACGTGATTCTTTAGTAGAACTCCTCACACCTGACCCCGCACGCGCCAACGAGGCCAGGGCTGAGCTTAGATGCTGCCAGACAAACATATTCCGTCGCTTGTGGCCGAAACTCGACGCCATTGAGCTCTTCACATCCGGGACTTTCAAAAGTGCTGCCCTTGGCCTGCAGCGACGGTACTTCGGTCACGTGACCGTTGCTTCCAACTATCATGCCTCAACTGAAGGTTTCTACGGAACCAATCTTAACCCAGGAGAAAAGAATCCAATATACACGCCTTTAGTTTGTCACACGTTCTATGAATTCATTCCTATAGGCGAGGTTATGAAGGAAAACCCTATGACGGTACTTATTGAGGACGAGGTGAGTTCTAGTACGTTAACAATGAGCCACGACGTCTACGACACCATACGTCATACCTGGTCGATACAAAATAACCCACATCTCTCAATAAGGTCATCCAAGGCAGACAGGCCTACTTAAGTCATCCTTGACCGTGGGTTCCGTTTTGACGATCCGATCATCTAGCAGTAGGGGACGAGGTAACAAGTACATAGAATCCCTGCAGTATGGTACGTCTGGTACTTCAAAGAATTCAAAAAAATATTTTGATTTAGAATATATCAACGCTGTGGCCATCATGACAAAGGTTATGAACTTCTAGAAGCCCTGCCAACGTCAATCAGCTTCTTTCCTGTCCTCTTTCAGCCTGAGATTGGTCAAGAATATGAACTTGTCGTCACCACAAACCGCTGTCTCTACCGTTACAGAACCGGTGACATCATCAAGATCTGCGGATACTTTGATGAGGTACCCCAGTATCATTTCATGTATAGGTTGGACCAAACCATCAGCTTAGCGGGTGAAAGAACAACAGAATCAGCCATCCAAGATGCCATCTTGAAAGTTTTGGAGGATATTCCACAGTTTACGGTGGTGGACTACACGGTCACAGACAACGCCAGGTTAAAGGAGAGTAAGTAAGGACTTCCCATCCAATGAGTAGAGCTTTTCTCCTGGTTACATACAGTTGGGGCATTTGACCATCAGTATACCTTGTCCACATGCCCATATTGTTCACATCCGTAGCACAGAAGCTGTTGCAGTCTTGCTATGTCGACTTTAACCTACGACATCAAGCTGAGTTCGTTTTTCAGGAACTACATTTTCGAATTTCCTATATTTGTGTTAAAGGGAAACAAGAAAGGCCAAAAAAACCCGCAATCAAACCGTTCCTGAACCTCATTTGTTTAAAGGTGATGTCAAGCTATTGTTTGACTTTGAATATTGCAGAAAAAGACGATGCTAAACCGAGTTATATCCTCCTGATTGAGCTGCAGCTTCAGCCTCACGGAGACAAGCGAGAGAGGCTTACAGACCAGGAGAAACAGATGGTACGTACACTTCAAAGACACCAGACACCACAGATTCTAGTGCGAACACTTCAAAGACACCAGACACCATAGATTCTAGAGCGAACACTTCAAAGACACCAGACACCATAGATTCTAGTGCGAACACTTCAAAGACACCAGACACCATAGATTCTAGAGCGAACCCTTTAAAGACACGAGACACGATAGGTTCTAGAGCAATGCCACGGAGTCCAATAATGTCATCGTTATGGGTTAGGCGTTGTGTTGATGAACACCTTCCGGAAGCAGCTGCATCTCTTCTGGATGGACGCAGGAGGAAATGCCGAGTCATTATTTACACCAGTCTGCATAGATGTATTTTTTTGCAAGAGCTTTCCAAGCATCCCGAACCATTACTGGAACGGTATTATGCTTTTGAGACGGATCATTGATGAAAGTTAGTGCTGATCTTGTGACCATTATTGATTAACCTGGTTCAGGGGATATGTAACTGCATGTAATGTAACAGTTAATGTTCTGTTTCAGTTCGACGAAGCATTACGAGAAGTATCCTTAGACTATCATGATCTGAGGGAGAAGGATAAACTCGGTCCACTGACGGTCATACAGCTGAAGAAATGGTCATTTCTTGGGCTAAAGGACTTCATAAGGGCAACGAATGAAGACATCGTGATTGCACATTACAAGACACCAAAATACGCAAAGAGGCAACACACTGTGGACTTCCTGATTGGCCAGGAACTTTAGTATGCTAATCAACAGTGAATTACAAACCTTTGATTGGTTACTTTTTGTGACATTTGAGGGTCATGGGAATTAAACTTGAGAACTTGGAAACTGTACTCGAGCGACCAGTGAGTCGATATAGAGTAGATATATGTACTACCGGTTTGTAGTTTGTTAGCCTTGAAATGTTGAATAGTTATCAAGTTTTGTACAAATCGGCACCAGCAATAAACAAAGTGACCCTTCATCCTTGTCAGTCATGTTAGTATCGTCTACCTGTAGCAGAAGTTGCTTTCTTAACTTGCCGACAGCAAAGGGCACGCATTCTGGTTTATAAACAACAGCAACGACGACTCAAGGTCAAACTCAACCGGGTATTCCAAATCTCAGAATCGCTGTACATGAACTGGCCAAATGAATTCAGAATCACCATGATGCTATTCGGGATTCAGAAATTCGGAACGAAACACCTCGACCCAGGTACTATGAGGAAGACCGAGGCCTGCGAGAGTAGGGAATCGGTATGTTTCTATAGGTTGCGATCGGAACTATCATATCATAGGCGCCGCTACTTCCCTCGATTTGGGTAGACAGATCCTAATGTTCTCCTCCGTTACCTATCATCAGGCCGATGGTGTTTGGCATGCGTAGGTTGCTCAGTGGTCTGCCTCCAATGGAGATCGATGTTTCGAAGTTCATCAGCGCCTCCTGATTGATGTCCTCATTCAAGGAAAACGTTGAAGAGTGCAGGTGAGTGAAGGCATCCTTGTCTGACTCCGATAGTCGGTCTGAAGAACTCACCGATTTGGTTGTTCTGGAACACTCGATTAGATGCGTTGTCATAGAGCGCTTTGGTGATTCTGACCAAAGGTTCATCGATACTGTAGTCCCTCACGACCTTCCACAGGCCTTCGTGTCTCACGCGGTCAAACGCCTTCTTGGAGTCGATGAAGCTGTGATGTAGTGCCCTTTGGTTGTCTGGGGTGTTTTTTGCAATATGATATGAAGATTTGTTCCTTTGTGGAACTTCCACTTTTGAAGCCGTGTCGTATTGTTCTCCGGCCTCTGCATTCAGCTTGTTTACCTTCTCGAGCTTTTGTCTCTCGTCGCAGAGTTCGAGAATGTCATCTGGGATCCAGGGTTTCGTTTCATCCTTTGTTGTCCAAGAACTTTGCGGAAGTTTTGTGCAAGACTTCTTTGATTTCTTCCGTGAGGGTATTGACATCGCCCTGATGGAGACTGATTCAAAGCTGCGATCTCGCCACCAAGCCGTGTCTAAATACGCTTGCCACAACATTTGCACCAAATTGTTGGCTCCTTCAATTTCCCGACGTCGTAGCGGATCCATGGTCTCTTCTGCTTATTACAACTCCTCATCACCTTGAGTTTCAGCGTGAGCAAGACTGTGCCTCGAACACTGCCGAGATCAGCCCTAGCTGGCATGCCTGGGAAGGTCATGTCTGTAGTGGGCCATGTTGATGACCGATTTGAAGCAGCGTGAGGTAAGGATGAAGCCGATCAGGCATGTCGAACTGGGGGAGTGCCGCGTTGTGCACCTCGACGAGTTTGTGAGGATGGAGTGTGTAGACGATGGTGAGCTTTTGGCTGCTTGCGGATTCAAGTCTAGAGCCCCTCTCGTTCGTCTCAGTTGTCTCTCCCCCCAGGCCAAAATGTCCCAGAGTTCCAGTGCATCAACTCTTTGGCCGTGGCGCCGGGTAAATTTCATTCACGAGACCACACACCTCTGCCTATTGAGGCTGCTGATACTTCATTATGTTGTTCTTTCATTCAGAGGATATTCATAAAAAATATGTTTTTACAAATAATGGAAAAAATGTATCCATACATGTGATCAGTAATTTGAATTTCAAATTTTTCTTTTATCCAATCTGGTCTTGCGCACTGTATTTTAGTGTGTAACCTCTGGTTACGGAAATGACAGCGAAAATATGTTTACCTTTAAACGCGCTTGCCTCGGCTTGCTAAACAAATCGGTCTTACGCTCAGTGAGATATCATCTGACATAAAAGAACTAGGTCTTGGTACCTATACCTAGTATAATTTATTCATTGGCAAATATCAAGAATTGTGAAGAAGCATGGGTTCAATTTAGATCTCATCCTGCATATAAGACGTTGAATTGTATTCCAAATAACCTTTTGACACACAAAACACCGAAGACGAGGTACATGAAATTTCCAATCAGGCATGGCCGCCAACTTTCGTCACGACATCGAGGTTTCATTCAGCCTGAACGAGACACAAGAGAAACTAGACAATTTAATGCACGTTCATCTTGTTTTGAGTTAGCTTGGAACTAGAAACGGGTCACGGTTATTGAAAAACGATCGTCAATAGATCTAGGCCATTCGATATTCTTTTAAAAAAGGAATCCTATACGTATTTTGATAGGGACCGACGCAGTTCGAGATCATCATAAAAGCAACGAGTTGTTCATTAGTTTTCGAGGTTTGTTTCAGAAAGGTTGAAGATCTAGAAACTTATATTTTCAATCCCCGAGTAAGGTAAGTCTACCTTTTAGCTTTATTTTATGTAAACATCAGGTTTATTTGTAGGCATATCGACCACCATGAAAACTGTTTCGAGGGGTCTTATTTTATCAAGATTTGTCATTATCACCCTTTGATAAGACGGAAGACAAATTTGATTTAACGCCTGTACAGGTGAGAGTGGGCTTTGTTTAAAGACAATGGACCGTGTACTAGCCCAGGTCTGAATTGTAGATTTCTAAATTAACTTGTAACTCACCAACAGCAAGCATTATTTTTCTTTCAGAATATGATTTTCTGAGTTAAGAAGCAATAAGAACTAAGCGTCATCCAACACCGTGTTTCAGTATGTTGTTCTAACAAAGAACATCCATTAAAGGTTTTAGAGTAAAGTGTAGGTGGATGTGTGTGCGATCATTTTGGATCAACAGTTCGAAATTCCACATCTTCCAAGTTAAATCTGTTTTCAATTCTCTATCATTTTGATGCGCTTGACGTCAGAATGTTTGTTAAGGTCGTTAAACCACCTATATAATAATTCAGAGCCATATTTAGCAAAGAAGGAAGATCTATTCATCACGGGGCTTTCTGAAAATGAAGACGTGATGCCTTTTTCTATAACTTGCGTGTTTGCCATATGACTCACACTTAGTCAACACTGTTAGCTGCCGTCTACTCATTGGGTGAGGTCAAGTCTCGAGTAAAGTGAAGGTAACCCTGAGATTTTTACCCTAGGGTAAAGATAACCCCCAGTATACCCGATATTTGACTTCTCAACCGGGGTAAAGTTTACTTCAGGTTTACCTAGAGTAAACTCTGGATTTGTGCAAAGTTTTACTCAAATTATACCCCAGGGTTTACTCAACCCAAGCAGAGCCGCCATCTTTGATAAAACTGAATTGAATAATGCATTAGGGTAAACTTAAACTCCTAGGAGTTAACTCTGAGTTTACTTGGGAAGAAGTCAAGTCTTGAGTAAAGTTCTGTAGGGTGAAAAGTTGTCAGCCATGTTTTTTATGCCTGTCCTAGTAGCTCTTGCCGACCAAGAAAGACGAGAAAACTTCACCAGGAGGCCGGCTTTTAGCGACATCATTGAAAAAGTCAGTAAGTGTCTGGTGCCTCTTCGCTAGCTTGAACTTCTTATGGTTCTCCCTGAGGTAATTCAAACTGGACAGCATCTTCTCTTCAGTCCAACGAAATCTCTTTTTCCCCTTATCCATCTTCAAATAAATCTATTGAGTATTGTAGACAGCTCTGTGTGAAGCATGAAACTGGTATACTGCATGTAGCCTACTATACATAGATTCTCAGATTCAGGATTCATGGAATCTGTTCCTGGTAAGGCAATTACTGGGAATTACTCCAGGGTTATATCAGGGTTAACTTTGAGTATACTCTGGGTTAACTTTGAGTATACTCCGAGTTTACTCAGAGTTAACCTGAACCTGGGGTAAAGAGTTCATGTTAACTAAAAGTAAACTCAACTTTTACTCAATCCAATTTTACTCGAGACTTGACCTCACCCACTGTCGCGGCGTCTCAACATGGGTGTGATAACCCAGTTTTCGATACACGATAGCAATGTTTGGGACATATCTATGTCGTTGCTCAGGTGTCGATTGTAAAGCCCCGCCAGTCACGGCATGGGCGAAGTCATACCTTTCTCCTGCTGAATAGACGAAGGGCAGAAACTCTTAACTGAGAATAAAGCTCTTTTGATATCAGATATGAGTCTTCGCATGACAAATACAGAGATCCTGTATGTGGTGTATATCAACCATAGTACTAGGTGACCCGTGCGATTCTATCTGGATGTTTATTCGCGGATGGGTCTGTAGGTTTAGACCAGCTTTGGTAATGGGAACGCGTTAAAGGCACCTTAGAATCTCAAGATCTCTATCTGAAGTTGCATTTTCTAATGACTTGTCTGTGTTTATTGTCCTAAGCAGGTTTCACCACCCCTACGAATAACGAATTACGACGTGCGAAGGTCTATGTGATGTCATCGAGTCCTTCGCGATTTCATCATAAACGGCTGCGGTGAATCGTCCTACTTGTAGCACGATGGATCCGGGGGAATCTACTGCTCAAGTGGAAACCGTAGTCGAAAAGATACCCTTACATTCGGCGTTCGTAGTTCTTCATAAGGGTTGCGAAAACTCCCCATTGTGAGCTCACAGGGAAAAATAGATATGAAAGTCTTTGAAAATAACACTCTGACAACTTTGGTTTTTACATGGTTTTGGTCAGCCGTAGTGTAGCGGTGGTATGAGCACACATTCCCTAATTCGTTATTGAACTTTACCGACAACCGTTTGTTAAATTGCTCTGAAGTACACTTTCGAACTACATTGTCGTGTGACGTTTTTGAATGTTTCCGTTTCATAAAGTTTTCTTTCACAGTTTTTTTATTGAACTTTACCGACAACCGTTTGTTAAATTGCTCTGAAGTACACTTTCGAACTACATTGTCGTGTGACGTTTTTGAATGTTTCCGTTTCATAAAGTTTTCTTTCACAGTTTTGAACCATGAAAGACAGATTGGCTCGTTGGTTCTCAGTGTATTATCGAACATTCAATGTCTCTCTAGCTGCCTATTGCATGGAAACAATGGAATACCGAGAACAAGCACAGATGTGATATCGATTTGATACAGAAGTAAAAAAGTCAAATCAACACAAGTCACACTGTATAATACTGTTCTGAATGACATTGAAGGCAGTTGAGATGTAACACGGAGTTCCGTTCTATTCAACTATTCAGGTAACTTCAAACCGAAACGATGGGTTGCGGGTGCGAGTGTGTGGCCAAGGTCTTCCTCATCCTGCTCAACATACTAACAGGGGTAAGTATCGCCATTCGCCCATTTCAGAAACGTAGTTTTACCGGAACAAACCAAAAAATGAGCCTCCTAATTGGCTCATTGCAAATGAGCATGTCGGGGGTGCAGATTTCGGCCCTTTTGATTGGTTTAATTCCGAAGGCTGTGCTGGAGGAGCAGGACCGGCATCTTCTGATTGGCCAATAAGTCATCACGTGGGTTTGAAAATGATGCCAGTGGAAAGCGAACGGAATAAATGTCAGTGACAGGCACAAAATTCTTGCTCAAAGATAGCACGATTTGAGCACGATTACTGATATGTTGTTTTCGCCACATGCTCTCAAGAATCATTTCTTTGCAGCTTCTCGGGTTCCTGCTGTTAGCTGTGGGGATATTCACCCAGTTTGCCGCCGAATACGTTCGACAAGGCTTGAAAGGTGCGGCTGACGTACTCAAGGATCAAGGCATGGCTAACGTGAGCTCGTTTTCATGTTCATTGTTCATTGATCTCTTAACCTGAGGGACCTTTGCAATAAAAACTCTCGGAAAACACCATTCTCGCGGTATTTGATCAAACATTATCTTGAACCACATCAGAGGTGAAGGGTTATTGTTGTGCGCAACCTCCGCGACGCGACCTCTCACAGCTATGTGTGGAGGCCTTGGCACGTGCGTACAGCTCTTTGACCATGCGGATACCCATCCATCTATACTGCAGTCGTCGCCTACAAAAGATCGCTGTTGTGACCGTGTCGTCAAGGGTCCAACATGAAATGACATCATCCTCGATATTGTCCCATGTCGCCCGGACTTGATGCTATTCTAACCCCACCATCTTGTTTCAGGTCGACCTCCTGGCCATGTACAATGAACTCAAACCAATCGTGAATGGCATCGCCATACCCCTGATCGTGATTGGGGCGTTCTTCTTCATCGTCTCCATGTTTGGTTGCTATGGCGCCTGTTGCAACAAACGAGTCTGCCTTATCATCGTAGGTCACCGGCAATCTTCGAGTGTCCTAATCTATGCTCGGAAATGGTCGGGAAAATGACGTCAATGCAATATTTTACCCTAGTGACAGCAAGCGCCATCTAGCGAGCGCCATTAACAACACCCTTACTATTGTTTGTGCTACTGACCCCCATAACCCAACTAATGCTGTGATTGCTGGTGTAGCAGTCCCCCCCCCCCCTGGAAAAGTGTCCTTCCCTATTGAAGTGTCCTTCCCTATCGAAACTCAAGACCTCTCAAACCTCAGAGATTAAAGGCGCATTATAGAATATCATGACCGAGTATTTTGTCCCCGATACACTCTATCTGATCTATCCTTGCTGGGACAAATTTTCTCCCATCACCAGACCAAAATGACCTTTTGTTTTGCTGCAAATCCCGAGTTACCTTTTTCAGTATGCGATCATGGTTACGATAGTCTTCGTTGGTATGCTGGTGGGTGTCATCTATATCATCGCGGGCGCCGCTCAGGTAAACAGTCGACTCGTTTTCTGTAAACTGATTTTGTCCTCCTCCAAACCTTGTTTCAATGCCTTCCTCCAAACCATTGTCTCCAGTAAACATGGTAAACTGAACCTTGATGGATCGTTTTAGAGTGTTTCCGCATATTGTTTGGGAAAAACGGATTGACACGTTTTTCTGTTCCTCCAATTGAAAGGTCGTGGTCTCTCAAGCTGCCCATTGCATGAAAATATGGGAATATCGGGAACAATCAAACATATAAGACCAGATTTACGCCCTATTCGGTCATAATTCGGATATTCGGCCATGTGCAGTCATATTCGGTCATGTTCGGCCATATTCGGCAACATTCGGCCATATTTGTGGTCATCGGCCATGTTCGACCAAAATTGACAGATTCGGTCATTGCATGATTTCTTACTGTCTTGGTCTTTGCAATGGTAGGTAAAGTCAGATGCGAAGGCACAGGTAAAGAAAGAGATAGTGGACAATTTCGTCGGGATCAATGCCACCAACGGTATCTCTCTCGTGGTGAACATCGTACAGATATACGTAAGTCCTTTTTCAATATTTTTCTCAGTGATTAAGTTTCTGTTGAATATCCGGGAAGCCATTTTTGCAGATCGGATTTCCATTCTCCAAGCAGATACAGGGTTAGACTCTCCAAACAGAGATGTCCATTACAAGCGCGGTTTGATATTGTAATCTCCAGGTCGAAAAGCGATCGATCTGTCCCCAGAAAACCGACAGAAAACACCCATATGGTCAAAGAAGGAAATGACATGCTGATGACTATGAGTACAGAACTTTGAATTTTCTGAGCTTTTGTTTGTCAAAACGGAAGAATTATTGCGTATTTAAAGGATGGGTGAACGTATGTTGTGGTTACTTTTCTTGCAGTTCAACTGCTGTGGTATGGACAACTGGCACGACTTTGATAAATGCAAGAAGTGGGAGAAGCAGGTTGCATTCAGTACGAAAAATGTCAAGGTAACAGGTAAGCTTGGCGCAGGCCTACAAAGATTGGCTGCACATGAGAGGGCGGCTATAGCATGATACCTCTGCAACAGGCCACCACCATTTTGTGTGAAATCCGCACGTGCAAGATTCAGTAAAAGGCGCTAACAACACAGGAATGTATTTAATGTTGCTCTAAAGGGTTCAGCTAAAACCGAGGCGCCTCCCTATACTTGTACCTGCAGCCCAAGCGATTATGGCCACGGCACCAAAACCTGCTCCCGGGAACCCGCAGCTACCAAACGAAGTGCAATGTGTTATTCACTGAAAGTAGGACAAATTCTAACCAGTGTGTTGCTTTTCTCATCACCAGGTACACTTCTGATCCCAATCTCATGTTGCCAGATGAATGGCGCCTTCCCAAGTGTCACGTTGAAGGATGACCAATGTCCCTTGACGGGAAGTAGTCCGTACAAGAACACGGTAGATAATGACTTTATATCTAATTCAATTTCTTGTCCGCCCTTTAAAGGGAGTCGAAAGTATTAGCACTTGTACTTGTATATATTGCTGATTCAAACACGACCCAGCCCCTTAGCTGTACATGATTCATCAAAATGTCCACTGTTTCACGCCATCTGATGGATGGAACAATGTCCCAATAAACTCAAACGATGTCACCTTCTACATTGGCCACTACACAGTAGCCTCATGCATTAGGACCACTGGTACCACCATACGATAATGGTATCAGTCTATCTCAGTCTATCTCTTTCAGGGCTGTTTCTCGAAGATTGAAAAGTTCGTGTCTGAATATACGACCTACATGTACGTGGCTCTTGCCATGCCTCTCGTATTCTTGGTAAGTACATCCTGCACATACCATCTACGTTTTTTTTTAAAGCCTCATTTGGGGAAGCTTTTGAGCACACCATTTATATCTTACCGCAAGCTTGAAGCCAACATTCTGTTCGGGAAGATGAGGATGCCTTTCTATAATGTGTAAGACTCTAAAAGGTCAAATCAACGCCGAGGTGACTTGTCCTTATCTGTCCTACCCAAAGATTGTCAGAAAAGCAATGCTTTCACACTCTAAGACTGTATTGTCGAGATTTGTTTCGGATTTTGTTGTCAGATATGCCAAGATCGCCAATGGCCGCTGTTGGTGCATACGAGTGGTAGGTTCCCAAACGAAAATGTAAGCACGACGATTGTTCGAGGCAAGCTCAAAATGGCGGGCGAGAACGAGCTACTCATTCAACATCCTGCCATCTAGTGATAGGATAAGGAGTCAATCCTTCATGATTAATCAACCCATCAATTGTCTGAGACCATCCTGTCTTGGATGATCGTCTGCTGATTCTTCGTATGTTATTTCAGGCTATTCTGATGGCGCTGGGGTGGTACTTGTGGAAGAAGGCTGGCGATTCTGACATGGGCAGCGCAGCCAAGATGATCTAAAGGTGGAGCATCGTTTCCAGTGAGTCCAAGGGCCTTGTATGGAATACCCTTGGACCCTTTGTTGTACCCGCGCTGATGCCATCTGACCGACCGACTGCTGTCCCCCGTGACGTCTACTCCTTCCTCACCGATTTCGATTCATTTCCGTAGTTTGCCTTTTCGATGCAATGTAAACAAAAACTGTTGTTCCGTCCATGCAGTGCTATTATTATGAGTCCATAAGTGCCATAAATAAGAGTTATTTATTGAATTACAATAGAACCTCCCTTAGAGGACACCTCTCTATTTAGGATAACCTCTCAATTATGGACACTATGTATGGTCCCAAATTGGTTGTTTCTATTCAAATTGACCTCTCTAATCAGGACACCTCTCTCATTAAGGACAAAACTTGTCAGTCCCGAGGGTGTCCTTAATAGAGAGGTTCCAGTATCTGTTTACGCAAGAATGTGGCCAATAGTGTGCTCCATTTTGACAGATCGGGGAAACTGTGACTGTAGCAGGCCTGCATGAACTGCCTCAATATTGTGATACTACCAGTGGCGGCGCATGGTGGCAAGTAGTGGTATTATCCTCCTGTTAATAAATCTATCGTTCATTTTGCACACGGTGTTGCGTTGGAGCTTCGAAGGAGTCTTCTTGTAACTAGCCAAGTGAACATATGCCTTCTGACCTATTGTAGAGATTTCTCGGAAACCTTGTGTACTATGAAAGCAGTTTTACTCATCATATTGTTTGTAATGTATTCGACTTTCGATTTCTTCGTAAAGACTTTTATAGTTAGATCTATGAATAAAGATGCCGATACATTATCTGCCAAGTCTTGTTGTTTGATTATTTGAATTAGAAACATCTCGAAATGAGCAACCGAATCTCGACATCGAGTGCGATCGTTAAACAGCTTATTGATTTATGAGAGTAGACTTTGGGAAACAAATAAAATCGCCAAACAATGTGATATCGATGATCGTTTAGCTTATAACGACGAAACTGGAATCGATATAATGAAGTCAATATTGTCCAAATGTACAATAGACCTTTTAGAACTGTCTCGTAGCGACAAGACAGGCCAGACTGGCCTCGTTATGCGTCCTCGCTGTCTCTTCTGTTTGATAATACCTGCTCGTCTGCGCATGCGTGGGCGAGTGGTTACAGTCGTTGTGCTTGCAATTTACAAAGCTGTGGTGGTCGTCGTCGTTGTCGTCATTAGCAAATTTTTAAACCGTTGGCGAAGAGCTACGAACGACGAAGTACGAAGTACATGTATTTAAATGTATTTCATCGAAATCTGTTTTTGATTCAGAGGGAGCATTTGGTTGCTGCGAGACTGAAGCCGAGGTCTGGTCTGGCCCTGGCATCTCAATCAGCAACACCAGCCTCGTTCCCGTCTTCACCTGCGTACACGTACAATCAAATGGACGTCACCATGATGGCCATCAAGGAAACCATCTTTTTCAGTAAACGATGAATATTCAACCTCTCGTATCCGGACTAGAATATCATTACAAGGAAAATTAAACCTTGCTCCTTTTGCTGGTAACGTCTGTATCCCTGCTGGGAGAGAGCGACACTCCAATCCATCGGAGAATGTCGTCGTCGTCGTCGTTTATTTTAGTTTACCTCAACCTGTCCTTGACCCAGCCGAATATCGCCAGCTACAGAGCCTCGTCCCTACTAGAGTGTTCGTTCAGTTGTCAGAACAATCCAAGATGTAAGACATTTCAATATCAGCTGAAGAAGAAAAGCTGCAGACACAGCAGTACAATTGTAGATCATGTGACGTATAAGAAAGAAAATGGCGCCTTGGTGTTTTCAAGACAAGGTCAATTGGAAAGGGTGAGGTAGTTGCGAAGGTAGTCGCAGCTTACTCTTTTGCCAGTTTTGAGAGATAGCAGTACTCCTATAGCCCTTGTTCCTTTCCATCGATCATAAATGTGTTAATTTGAACTGACCGTCTACGTGTGTTCTGCTCGTATACTCACTGGCGTTCCCAAGGATTCTTTGCGAATCATTCCAAGTATCGTGATGATATTCTGTCATTTTATTCAGAAAATAACCCCGTAAACATGGACCATATTTTGTGTAGGGTACATTGTAAAGGCAACCGTGGTATATAGCTGTTTTGTTGCACTCCGGTGTGACGTTTTTGAGTGTTTCAGTTTCTATTTTTTCCCTCATTGTTTGGGAACGGCCTCGCCGTCCCAGGTCATTGCACCTCCGCCAATTCCTGACGCAAGGTTGCATCGTAGCTACGTTGATCAGAGCGAACGACTACCCAAATATCACGAGATCTCACAGGGAGGCGCGTGGTTTTACCAGGCTAGTTTGGAACACTGAAACATATAGAAACATAGATTGATACGTTTTCTATCTCAACCACATATGTCACAACGGTCTTTTTACTGACGTACTCCATGAATTTATTTTCTCGTTTTTTTAAGTCTAGAGGGCCAAGAACGACTTACATTCGTACAAATGAGTTCACCTTCGATGTTACCATTGAATTTGACCATGCCTTCTACCACGGTCAAATGGACGTGTTGTTGTTCTATAAGTGGTTATCATTAAACAAACAGTATAAAACTGGCCTTCATGTCTACAAGATCCTTGGCGGAGGAAAGACGCTGAGGAAGAAAGGATGGCTGTTAGATGATTGGCTTAGGATAATAGGAGAATGGAGAAACTTCATCATCATTAGTACGGCGAATTTATCTCGGGGTATTTTTGCTCTGCGCGACATGAGCCAGGGTATGACTCTTGAACCTGATGGATACCTGTTCGTCAAGCAGAGTACGGTAAGATTGACTGGAACCAAGGTGACAGTTAGGACACCAAGCATCCCCACTGAACAGATGCTGATGTTATGTCCCCTTGAACCACAATACGATACCATAGTATACTATAGGATACCATAGATCATCACAGATTAGCATCGCAGGCGTATATTTCATGAGCTGCTGCATTTGCTGCGTGACATGTCTTGGGAGTGGTCGGCAGAGTCTGCTGATTCGTTCAGCTAGTCCTAGCAACAAAGATAGTAGGCCTATGTCGTTTGTTTGTATCGCGGACCGCTTATTTAGGTCTATGCTTGTATATTTCTGTAAATCGTAACGAAGTCACTTGAAGAAAGGCAGTGATATTTTCTTCTTTCGTCAGGATGTTCAAACTTTAACACATCAGTTCAACTGCTCAAAAGTCGCTTTTTTCGAGAAGATCGGGATAGTCATCATGGCATATGGAATGTGGAAATCAGAAGAATATGATGTAATCATGCATTGTTATGTTAAAGAGATGAAACCTGGCGGAAGGTCACTTTCAGTTCACCTGAGAGTCGAATGTATTCGGGAATTGAAGAATCTCAAAGAAATGTACTATTATTCGCATAAGAGCACACCATTGCTTACTACCATTACTGGTAAAACTCGCCAGGGTTTTTCTTTGATGAAAATCTATATTTACGCCTCAAAGACATTTTATTATAAACCCTTCGAATTCGAGAGCAGAAGTGAAATAACAGACATCGTTCTGCAGAGCGACAAGAAAACATTGACGGTCTTTCTGGAGGGGACCTCGATGAAGCAGCGTCAGTTATCGAGGCAAGACGATGGGACGAACGCAATTCAGTTCCCCGGTTTTGGCAACTTCTTTCTCCGAAACAATAGCGACATTATACAGTATCAACCGGTGATCTTGGAGAATGCAGCTCACAAGAGACTGAATGACATCGGGATATACAGACGAGTTGAGATTGGCAACCAGGTCTTTCGTCCTTGACCGATCAGCCGGCGCGCGCGCAGTCAAGGAATGTAATAATGGCATATACATTGTATTAGACAGTCACACATGCAGGCTGAACACTATGTTAGTTGAGTCATGCACTATCGACGGGTGTCTACAAAACCAAGACCCAAGACCCAAGACCCAAGACCTACAAAACCAAGACCCAAGATCCAAGATGTTGATGGGTCTTGGTTTTGTAGATCTTGGTTTTGTAGGTCTTGGTTTTGTAGACACCCGTGTGGGTGTCTACAAAACCAAGACCCAGTTTTGGTCTTGGTTTTGTAGGTCTTGGGTCTTGGGTCTTGGTTTTGTAGACACCCCACTATCGACCGAGCTTATGTAACGTGTGCGATGGGAGGAGGATATGACTGACTCGGGATTATCGAGGATGCCTAGAGTCGAGAAAACAGAGCATCTTTACAATAAGTCTTCGCGGTCAAAGATGTCGGGCAATATGGTTTGAGAGGCATTGTCTGGTTTCATTCTGACCGTAATAATCTATTGTAGTGATAGCTTGTTTTCTTGCCCCTTGGTTGTACAGGCGTATCTGGCAAATAAATGCAAGCTGAATACTTTGAATTTCCGTCATGGGATATAATTAGAGAGTCGCACATGCAGCCGAACACTAGTATGACCGTGTGCATACGGTTTATATACTGGACAGTCGCACATGTAGGCCGAACATTAGTATGACCGTGTGCATACGGTTTATATACTGGACAGTCGCAGTGATCTTATCAGTATTACACCATATAAGTCCACCACCCACGGTCAGATAACACGCGCCAAATCATAACACGACAAATCACCACTACAGTATCAATTTCGCAAATCAATTCACTTGCATTCTTCCTTCCACATATTTTGTTCTGAGGTTTATTTGACGGCGACCTCAGTGGAAGTGACGACACCCTGAATGAACGATTATCTTAACTCCCAAAATATTGCATTGAGTCAGTGTATCCTGATCCCCACTAGTGAGATACGAGATCCCTCGAGAGGGCCTGTGGTCCGGGAACCTGTTCGTCGAATGCTGCGTGCGCAGCCAATTCGCATGTCCAGCGTGCCATTTTCAATTAGAAATGGCCCTTGGAACCATGTGACTAGGCCAAGTGCGTACCGGGAACACATCAGCTGAATGACAAGGCCTGATGACCTTCAATGGACGAGTCTGATAAATGATCAAAAATGATTTGTGAGTTGTGACTTCCTCATCTCTCTCATCATGTTGTCAACACGGTGGAGCAGCCAGGACTGATTCGGCCTGGCTGTGACTTCCTCATCTCTCTCACCATGTTGACAACTTGGCAGAGCAGCCAAGACTGATTTGGCCTGGCTGTGATTGTCTCATCTCTCTCGCCATATTAACAACTAGGCAGTGCGGCGAAGATTGATGCGGCCTGGCTGTGACTGTCTCATCACTCTCATCATGTTGTCAACACGGTGGAGCAGCCAGGACTGATTCGGCCTGGTCAGTCAGCTCTGTTACTGGTCACACAGGAAACTGGTAGGAATACTTCACTATAAATTCGCGACCTGACCATGGCCCACACCTGGATCTGAATTTGACAGTGGTATTCCTACCAGTCTCTGTCCCCACTAGAGTGGAGACAAGATCCAGCTCTCCTCGCCATCTGAATGTGACCACTCTCTGTCAATAGACAGTGGTATTCCTACCAGTCTCTTTCCCCACCAGAGTGGAGGCAAGATCCAGCTCTCCCCGCCATCTGGATGTGACCACTCTCTGTCAACAGACAGTGGTATTCCTACCAGTCTCTGTCCCCACTAGAGTGGAGACAAGATCCAGCTCTCCCCGCCATCTGGATGTGACCACTCTCTGTCAACAGACAGTGGTATTCCTACCAGTCTCTGTCCCCACCAGAGTGGAGACAAGATCAAGCTTTCCCCGCCATCTGGATGTGACCACTCTCTGTCAACAGACAGTGGTATTCCTACCAGTCTCTGTCCCCACTAGAGTGGAGGCAAGATCAAGCTCTCCTCGCCACCTGATTCTCACCACACTCTGTCAATAGACAGTTGTATTCCTACCAGTCTCAGTACCAGCCGCCCGAGTGGAGACAAGGGAGTTGCTCGGGTGGGAACATGTCCTCGGGTGAATGGAGTAAGACTCGGCCTCGGAGGAATAGGTAAATTGACATTGACAATTATTTCCGGAAACAACGATAAATGTCAAGATTTGGTGCAATCTTTCTTCTTATGTGATTTCAACATCGATTCTCTATCGATTTTGGATATTTTCTTAAATACTGAAAGATGAAGATTCCCCTCGATGAGAAAACTACAGTTTGGAAGGATCCAGAGACGGGAAAGAGCAAAACTCTCCCAGTTTTGGTAATTACGAATTGTTTTTGAAATTCTACAGGATGTCCCAAAGAGCAAAACAACAACAACACTTGTGAAGTGTCTTATAAGCCTAAGCTTGCTGGCCCTTTCAATAGAGGTGACACTATAGTAAACAAACTGTAATTTACTCTTATACCAATATAGTAGGCCTAACTTGCGCCTCCTTTTTCATGACATGATTGAGAGTTTTCTTTAACCCAGGATCCAAGGTGGAAGGAAGAGGTACAGTTTGTGATGTACCACGCGCCACCCAAAGATGAATCACTGAATTCAGCCGACTACCAAGAATGGATGGAGAGGATCACCTTCATTGAGGAAGACCTCCACAGCCTCCTTGCCTTATCCCACGACAAGTTCTGGTGTCAGGCAATCTTTGATGAGACGCTACAGATGAGTCTTGAATCCTATCTCAGATACGCACCCAGGTATTAATTTAACACCCAAGACCTAACAGTATGGCATCAAATTAAAGAGTTCTCTCAATCACATCGTTTGGGTAAGGGCCTTGAGCCCCTAGCTTGGAAAATAAGATGTGTTTGTGGTAGTTCCGTGTTCCTGTATTTCAGGTCTAAAGCTGGGTTTGTCCTGAAGGTGAAATTTGTCAACCAAAATAATTTTATTCAAAGCTTTTGTCGCTATGGTTGTTGCCAAATTGTATTTCTGTGTTTACACTGGTTCATAAGAAGTTCTGTTGCAATTCCCATTGCTTTTTGTTCCAGGACATTCGATGGGTTAAACCGCCTGCCTGACAGTGCCAAAGAGAAGCACCTTAGTGTCCATCGCCTTGTCTTCATGACATTCCTGCGGCTCGCTACTTTCAAAGAATCAAAGGTAGGGGTCCCAGTTGGGATCAAAGAAAGAAGTAACCAGATTTGATAGTGTGTGCAGGCTCGTGATTGCCACCGAGAGTGCCCCAGGACCGCTTGGCTGAAACAGCAAAGTGAGGGGCTGTACAGGAATAATACCAAACAGCAAAGTGAGGGGCTGTACAGGAATAATACCAAACTCCCTTTCTTGGTATTCAGAGAACACTATTACCCATGGCGGTTCCATAGGTTTGCCTTTAATCTTCTTTTTCATGTCGGTGTTGGTCATAGCTCATAAATTTAGGTTCGCCATTGTCAGCTAGGAATACTCTTTCCAGAGAAGTCATAACCTATGATGAAAAAATGTGTTTGCAAGCTATTGCATTATGATTCAAATTCATAAACGTATTGTGACATGACAATCATCTTCAATATCTTGTTCATCTATCAAATGAACCAATGAATTATGATATGGCAAACATCTATAACATTTTTACAGGATGCATTCATCACCCCTCACATCTTTGGTGAGATCCTCTACGAGAACTTCATCTTTGACATCCCCAAGATGATGGATCTATGTGTTCTCTACGCTAAAGGCAACCTGGTACTCCTACAGAAGATGGTTGATAACATCTTCACACAGCAGCCAAAATATGAAGATGACCTTCGGGCGACGATACCGTCCATTCTACAGGTCTGTATGAAAGTATTGTTTGCCTTGGCCACTTTCCCCTACGTTGAAAACTCAGTGGCAGTGCATCTTTGGCCTGACGACAAGAACAACAGTGGTCCGCACAGTATATAATAGCCACTCTCTTGATGATATCTCCTTCTGATTCTTCCAGGTCTTTGAAAACATCTCGCTCCAGTGCGGTGTCAAGTGTAGTTCGACCCAAGGATCTCCTGAGAAACTCTCCGTGACCAAAATAAAGCCTACAGATGAAGACGTGCGTGACGTGGTCAGCTATCTGTACGATACATGTATGACACTTCATGCTTTCTTGGAGGTCCACCCTCAGGCTGGCTTGATCTTCCATGAGCAGCATGTGGAAACAAGGCAAGTTGAGACAACTCTGTTTACTAAGGATGAATACAAATGTTCAACGGAAAACTTGAGGAGAGGGCACCTGATCATTGCACAATTCTTGAATATGCTCTGTCACTTTCCAGGTTGGCATCATTCTACGAGGCTATACCTACCAAGCTGAAGGAAATGATGAAAGACAGAGAATTTGGAAGCCTTGGGTGAGTTTTACATGGTAGTTTCCTTCTCAACCTCTTCCTGTATGAATATGGATGGAAGATTTGTAATGAGAATCTGTCATCTTTTCAGAATCCTGGTTGATGTGCGTAAGAAACTCCACCGCAGCAAAGTGTTGATGATAAAACTTGTGCGTCAGATCCTATTCACGGCTGTTGTACAACCCATCCTTGAGCTCAACGAGGGCTCCAACCATGAAAGTCTCATAGAGGACTATCTACAAGTGCTTGCAGGGTTGATATCAGAAAAAAGGTGGGTTTGGGAATGAAGGTCTGGGCATTGATTGAGAACTATTTGAAGATGGTATGCTAGCTTGTCATCAGAGAGATAGTAACTCCATTCAGTAAGGCTGTTGGTCGGCTACACTATCACATTCAATGATCATCTTCGGTGTTTTCTTGTGCATAAAGTATGTTCATTTTTCTTCTAGATTCATAGCTGACTATGAGGCGGCCTTCCCCCTTGATGACGACTTGGATATTCTCACTCAGTCAACATACATCATGTATCCTTGGTTACTACATGAGCTCCTTGACCTGTGGCAGCTTCCTTCTGTGCTCAAATCCTTAAACATCCAAGTTGACCTTTGACCAGAAATATGGAATTCCTTATATTTGAGGACTCTCAGAACATGATGTACCTCAATGTAATTTGAGAGCCTAAATAACATATGTTGTGAGGTTATGTCTGATTTGTTTCAAAAGCCTTGTTAGTGTAAAGCACATTGTCCTTAACGGCCTCCCCAGCGATGAAACTAGGATTGAGTTCTTACAGGAGGCAATTGCAGATGCGAGTTTTACTCATGGTAAGAAGAGACGACTGGCCAAGATTGACCGTGGATCATCTCCTGAGGCAGAGGCAGGCCCATCTTATGACAACGCGGGTGCTGGAGAGCATGACGACACTGCAGCTTATGTGAGTGTATCGATGTGACATCCATTCAGATGACATGCTGCCAATTGTGAAAATGTATCTTGTGGCATTGATGGTGTTGACCACTTTACTGCAGGACATCCGCGGCACTTTTCAAATTATGGCCTGAAGGTCTGATTACTTGATGAAAATAGACTTCACATCAAAGGCCTTGTTTGCCTTTGATTTAGCAACTCTCAACTTGTCTTGTTTCTATTTCTAGGAAAGACTTGGAGCTTGTGCAGCGAGTGTGAGTGGTATAGAGTTAGACTCCCTCATCTGTGCTGTGAAGGACCTTCTACCACACCTCGGCCCGGGATTCATTCAGGTATCTTTCCTTACCTTTTGGTTTGAACCCGTGCAGGACTGTAGATATTTTCTGATTGTTTCACAGCGTGTAAAATATGTAAAATGTTCTGAAAATACCAGGTACGATGAGAAGGACCTCATTGCAAGTGTTCCAATGGACGGTTTGTACTTCACTCGACGTCACAATTGTTCTTAGGAGTTTCCTGACCTCATGATAGTTGTCTACATGTCGTATACTTACAAACAATATCCATGTCCATGACCAGATAGTTGCATCACTTCTGATTCACAGTCTGTTAAAGGATTCAGGGCCTCGGCACCCATTGCTCTGGTGATTGAGAATCCCCCTGATCCAAATTCATCACCTCGCACGATACCCATGCATCAAATGCCAGAGTTGTATCCTGGACCTGCATCATCCAGTCCGGGTCATTCAGTTTCCTCCTACATATCAGAGTCATTTGCAGGTGTGTTTGGAAGAGTTTAACTACAACACAGAAGATGTGATAAATGCACTGCTGGAGGGAAAGCTGACTCCTGGGCTAGAAGAGCTTGATCCTAACATGGAGAGGTGAATATGCTCACCAGGTTTGGTGATTAGTGTCTGTCCTAGGCTTCATGATGCTTGAAAGGTCCATGCGTTACACTCAACCTACTACTACCCCTGTCAGTGTGCTACCAGCCAGGTTCAGGGTGCTACTACCCCTGTCAGTGTGCTACCAGCCAGGTTCAGGGCGCTACTACCCCTGTCAGTGTGCTACCAGCCAGGTTCAGGGCGCTACTACCCCTGTCAGTGTGCTACCAGCCAGGTTCAGGGTGCTACTACCCCTGTCAGTGTGCTACCAGCCAGGTTCAGGGTGCTACAGCCATGGTACTGGTGGTAAAGGAATTGGTTGAACAGTTCCAATCTGTGTTGTTAAAGCCCACGCTACTGCATGACAAGGTGGTACCCGCATCATCTTGGTAACCAATCTCCTGATGAACCACCTTCATCTTGAATGTCATGTTCATTCCAGAGCTGTGTCTCCCCCTAGTGTTCCGTCCGTCCTTGACACAAGGCACAACATCTATGATGGCGATGAGTTTGACGTCTTCCGGCGAGAAAACGTGGATATCTCCCGGGTACACAAAGGAAAGAAGTAGGTGATTGTGTTGTTCACTCATCCAGCCAATCAACCAGGCCTCACTTGAGTTGCTCATTGGTTGAAAACAACAAGGCTATGAATCCTTCACTGTCTGGTCAGTGTAACTGTGAGTCATGCTGGGAATTCATTCCCGTTGTCTTTGTCGGCTCCTGCCAAGATCGAAGCACAGAAAGTGTTCTAAACAGTTCAGAATAGTTGAAACCTATTGACATCGGTCGGAGAGCTCGTGATCAGTACTTTCTGCTTGTACCATGTGTGAAATGATTGGTTTTCTCATGGGTTCGTTGAATGGTACGTTTTGAAGTCTCCTGTTTTGACTCTAGGAATGTGAATGAAGACATGGCTGCCTTGGACGACAAACGAGACTTGGACTCGTTTCGTGACGTCTACAACATGTATGGCAACATGGACGCCACCGAGAGCATGTACGAGATGAAGAACATCGAGTATGATGATGAGTATGACGACACGTATGACTCACATGAGGTCGGCGCAGATGATGCAGACTCGGCTGATGAATTGACCAAGTGAGTTAATGACCCTCATTGTAGCACTATCCTCAAAATGGAAGGAGTGGATGAGGCTGTTGTCAAAGAAAGACAATCAGGTCTCCTCAACTCCTTGTTAAATGGCTATTCAAGGACCTCCGAGACAAAACAACCCCTCATAGGCATTTCATTCTTCTTTAACAGGAAATTTGTGGTGAACCGGTTAAATCCGGTCAAAGGACACCGTGGGTCAGCTGCGGCTGAACAGGACGAAGAGGAGGAGGAAGAGGTAAGCTGACCTTGACCTTGAGGCATACGACCTTCACCTTGACATCAAATGTGGCGTGTTATTCTGCTCTCCCTTGTATAGCTTAATAGTTGTGACAGTGTCAATTCTTATAAAGTTTGTTGTTTTTCTGAAGGCATAACAATTTGGAATGAAAATCTTAAAAACTATGTGCACTTTTGACCTTAACCTTACTTCATTTGCATATGACCTTGACTTCTGCTTCCAGGAAGAAAGCTCAGCTGCCTATCCTCACAGACCTTTTGTGGAGGATCCAGCCAAGATACGAGAAAGACAGGCCCAACGCTATGCCAATCGTCACAGTGCGGGTCATGGCAAGAGAGTTCATGATGTCAAAGGTCAAGCAAAGGGCAAAGGTCAAGAGAAAGATGTGCTTCATAATCGTCAATTCAAGGATCAGCATAAATCAAGGCTGGCCAATCATAATCGTCGTGCGATGGCGGATAGAAAGAGACAGAAAGGGATGGGGCCATTGGCATAGTTGTAAACGGAAGAGAGCTGTTACTGAAGACATGAGGTGGTTGTTAAGGACACTTGTCCTGTCACTATCATCATAGCCCCAACCATGGCAACAGTCCAATTCTCTTAGAAGGAAATGGACGGTTGCCATAGTGATCACACATCTGTTTGAGGAGTTGATCAGGTTCAAATCAAAAACATATGTATCATAAATATTTATGAATGATAAGGTAATAAAATTCACTTCAGTTCAAAATGTTATTGTGCATTGTTCACGAGGCCTTATTGTGCCCATGTCCTCAGCCCAGTTGTGATAAGGCAGGCTTGAATCAGCTCACCCGGTCTCACATTGTGAACAGGTCCCCCTGGCGTAGTTGAGTTTAGACAACTACCCATCTCATCATCAACAAGGCCTGTGCCCATTGTGTCCATTCCGGGGTTGTGATCTGTTAGGGTGAAGATAGTCAATATGACTGCTGTTCATGTGGCAGTGGGCAACCCCTGGCTGGGTGCTGAGAAGATGAGAGAGTGTAGCCAGACTCACTCAGGGTGATAATAAACCACTTTGGGTAGCTCCACTGTCCTACCAGTGTGACCAGAGAAATCAGACCGCTTGAACCAAGGTGAATCAGGCCTAGCAGCACCACTGCATCACGGAAAGGATGAGAGAGTGGTGCTAACAGACCTACGGGTGAGGTAGGATAGACCGCGGTGGCTTCAGCAATAACTGCTGATGGCTTGCAAAACACTAGCAGTGTTGCCACAGGCACGGACAGACAAAGTTTAAGATAAATAGCTTGCCAAAAATGGATGGCTCATGGCTACGCCGTCACAGGACCTTTTTATTAAGTAAATCCTATCCCAGACATTATCATAGACAAAACTAGTCCGAATGCTACTTGTAGTGTGGTCGCCGATGACCTCACACCTACGTCAGCACCATATTTATCCAGCAGGAGCAGTGTCACTCCATTCGTCCATCCGAAGCCAACCTGCACATCATATTCGCCTCCGCCACCTGGTTCCGACGTTCTGACGTCATACTGAAAGACAACGATTTGGAAAAGAAAAGGGCCAATTCTCATTATCGGCAATAGGGAAGCACAATAATATATAAAGACAGCTCTAGTCTGAGGAATTGATCCCGACCTGGCCAGGGATTGGTGTTTGTTGGCTCAACCACGGCTGTAGAACATCCGTGTCTCAACATACCCCGTGAGAATGAAGACCAAAAACCTAGGCACTTCTGCCAAAATAAAGACCAAAGTAATCTTATAACTCAGCTCCAGCCGAAATGATCTACGGGCGCTGCCTGTAACATATATACGCCCTTTTCCATACATGTCCTATTTCGTTACTCTTGAACTTCCGCGCATCAAATATCTGTTTTCCCCAGGTCAAGCTCTGCTTGCTATGCCAGGTTTCTAAGGCGCCCTTTCCATATATATCCCCAGTCTTTACTCCTAAAACTACGCCACGAACAGTTTACCTTTTCAAACATGAACCTATGTTTATCCCAGGCCACTGCAGCATTGGCTAGGAACTTCCTAGCCAGGTCAAAAGCCATGGTACGCGCCTCCTTTAAGTTGCTGGAGGCGAGGGCTTCAACCAGCATGTGTTGAGTTGGTGGCCAGAGGTTAGGGAAATCCCACTGCTGACCAGAGTTGACCAGTGAAGTTGGTGCGGGGGTCTTATATTCCATGATACCGACATTCTGAAAGATTGGAAAATGACTACGGCATCAGTTGGTAAACTGGGGGCAATACAAAGGGGGGGGATGCTTTACGTTTCTTTGACGTTTTAGACTCAAACGCACTCCTTCACCACTTTCCTTGAGCAGAGACCTGTCTGGTGACATGTGTTGACCAATCACGGCTATGCTGTCCGCCTCAGTTCGTAAGAATAAGTGGCCGCAAAACTTACAGACATGGTGCTGGTGGTATGAGATTTACACCATGGCAAACTTCCAACTCACTTTTAAATAAATGAACATTCTCTTTTCAATATCTTCTTTATCTGACCCGTTTTCGTTTCCATAACAACCGACAAACATCGGCAAGATATTGGAGGCATAGTAACCGGGTCGTCGTCGCTTAGCAACCATATCCCAATCATACCAAATACCATCATCCGGGTCCCATAATACATTCATGATGGTCGCCTGTCTAATCGCCGCCATTTTCTCAAACGTTTCTGCCTTTGCAATATTTTTCAAAGTTCTGTACATTTTCCCCAATAACTTTTCATTCCAGCACAAGAGGGCGTTCAAGTCGACTGGTATAATCTGCCTTGTTCTGATTGTCGTCAGCGACGTGTTGTTGTTCTGGAGCCATCTGCTGGAGAAATCCCAACCAGATTCGGCGGCAGACGCCAAATCCGCGAAGCGCTCTGCTGCCTCGTCTGAAATTGACGAAAAGGAGTCAAGGTTATCCAGCTTATGCTAAAGTTGAGCTCAAAAAGTGATTCTAGCACGCTGCGGAAACTAATTCTGCAGACTTGTGGACGAGGTTCAAGGCAGTACTCTTCAACAATCCTACCTGGTGTTGACGGTGTCTGAGTAACTTAAATGCCTTACAGAGGGGCAATAGTAGGCCTATAAGTTACCGTATAAGTGATGCGTGTTGCAACAAAATATACTTATGACTGAAGTAGCTGACATTCTTCGAGCGTTGGTTTGGTATCCCCTGTGTTGGTGTGGCCTTACCTGGGCCGAGTCCTGCCGCAGTTGCCATGTCCTCCCTGTATGACTCTGGTCTGGGTCTACCCATGTCAACATCATATCTATTCATGGTATAAGTCTTGTTCGCCGCCTCAACAATCACGCTCCTGTTCTTCATCCAGAAGTTATACTCATTCTCCAAGGTGGCGATGTTGGCATTCAGGAATGAGACATCGCCAGTTGCATTGATGTAGGATGCGAAACTGGGGATGAGGAATGGAGGCTGACTCCGCCTGGTGTAGTAGACTCGGCTGCCGTTTGGTACAAAGCCGTACCTGTAAAGAGTTTTGGAAGGCGAGCTAATGGTCTAAGCATATATAATCATGTTCAACAGAACGAGTAACAAGATGAGGACATAAATGGAAAAGGAGAAAACCTACCATTTAACGGTAGATTCAAACCACTATCCCCTCTACACTACAAAACACTGTGGTTAGAATCCTAGTCCAAGCCGATTTATCGTAGCTTTTTGGTGAAGCTGTGGTATGTACACATGTACTTACTCCTTGACCAACGCAATAAAGTTACTCAGCATCCCTTTGACGGTCGTGTTCATGTGCGAGAGAAGTAGTCCCCTCATTACCCAGTAGGAATCCCTGGAAAGGAGGAGATGTTACGATTAGTGTTAAGCGACAATACTGTACTGGTTCCATTTCCGGACCCAGTCGCAAAGCAAGATGCCAAGGATTCTACTCACAATATTTATCACATCTTTCCCCGGACCTTGCGACACACTCTCTGGGAGAGATTGGACACTATACTCTAAAACAGTGGTTACCCTTTTGACAGATTTGGATAGACCACCGGTCCATGCATGTGGACTCTGCCACTGTTTGTGACTGGACTCATTATCTACCTACCAGTAGTAAAACTCCCTGAACCTACCGCCTGGGATAATGAAAGGATGAGCTGAGAAGAGCAGCGAGTATCTCTGTTGGTTTACATTCACATCTTGAATCACCTGGAAGCAATACGGAATGACCATGATTCGGAATGTCCAACGATATCCAATCTCCAGTCATACAGTTACACTACAGCAGTATTCGCTGCGGTATGAGTGCTACGCTGGTAAAGTGAACAAGCTCACCGGTTTTAGCGACGGTTACAAATGGCGTGGCTTGGAGATAAAGGGGCATAAAGCCAAGGTCGTGTAGGGTACATAACAAAAGAATACCAAGTCTCATTGCTCGCCCCATTCTCATTTGTATACGAACCTTTCTTCCTAGCTCCTTCCAAAGCTCGTTCAGACCTGCCGCCCACTTTCGGTAGGGGCCATGCTTGATCTTGTTTAGAAACGGTGGGCTGGAGAGGAAAGTTCCGACACTGTACAAGATAGATCAAGAAGATCAATGATGTTCAGCACAGGTTAGGCCTAATTGTCTCTCGTTAACTGTTGACACTGTCCTGTCCTAAAATTCATTGCTGGCATAGGCCCTCCATCGAAGTAGTAACTACCCAAATATTCTCAATGTATTCATTATGGCGATCTGAATCTTGTCTGATGTCGTTCTTTCGGATGCGATGAACCGACGTGATGAATCTATGCCGCCGATATGATATAAGAATAGTCTTTACTAACGTTGGGTTCCAATCTGATGGATCCCACTTCTCGAACTCGTTTCCAGGCCCAGCGAAGTAGCGTTCAAGATAGGCCTCCAGCTTCTCTCTGGTGACGTCACCGGACTTGGTCATATTCTCGAAGGCGGCGATTACAACGTCTGTTGGCAAGAAAAGAAACAGATTACAAAATACCTACGGGGAGATGGATCTCATGTCTGCCCCAGCTCTATCTAAACACTACCCAATGTTTAACTGTAACAAAAAGACCCCACTTCGACAACTTTTACTCCTACGTCATTTCTCGCAAAATCTTGCTGAAATCGATGTGACATCCAGTGGTTTCGACCAATCAGAAGTGCTGTAATCTGCATCACCGGTGCAATCATGGGATTTCATCCAATCAATTCCTTCAAATTCGCAGCGAGGGTGAATGATATTTTCCTTACAATCTTACCTGGGTCTGCTTTCATGTTGAGGTCAACAAACGTTTTGGAATCGTTGAAGAAGCGAGCCTCCTGCATGGCGGCGAGTATGGGACCATCACAGTAGATGTTGCTGGAAAATAAATTATCATTCTCAATTCTAGGCTTCGATGACCTTCTGTCAGCGGTTTCTTGGCATTTCTATGATGCACGTAAAACTTCATACTTGTAGGCCAGACGCTTGTTTTGCAAGAAGAAGAAGTCAGGAGATGTTTATGTCGGCATATTAAGCAGGAGGGTCGTTTTCCCCGATGGAGGGCGCTAAGATGACTTTCAGCACTGGAGGTTGCAACTGTCACGGTCAAATTCAAAGATTTGCTCCAAAATGGGGCTCATTTTTATATGGATGGATGGTATCAATTACACGGAAAGATCAAATTCAAACGCTTGACATAGTATTGCAGTCTTTGACTTACCTGTTGCATGGAGCCATATCCCGCAGTCCTTGACCCCCTGCCCCGTGGAAGAACACTTGGAACATGAGGAGGAGGCCTACCGCCACTTGCCTTCTCCCGGGGAGGTTCATATCTGCGTGCGTGGAGCACGGTGTCTCTGATTGATGACAGCTTGGAGGAGACAAAGTAGCGAGAAATATGATGGACTCTCTATCGCGAATTAGAGTAAGTCCTGCAGTATAGGCAGAGCGAGTTTCAAAAAGTGAATCACACTTCAGTGAGGTGACAAATCAATCACGTTCAATATGAAAAAACAAAACAAATCTAAAATGAATGAAAAAGTTAACAGATGAGACTCCTGGCACATATATCGGCACGAAAATAGAGCTAACATCAAGACAACGCAAAGTAGGTTTTGTGTCGGTGATGACAGTGTTACAAAAACGCCGAGTATGGTAGTTTTCTTTCTGTACAGCCAGTCCATGGGTTTGTTTGCTCTCTGTGTGACATCTGCAAGAGTCAACTCGAGACTTCTGTGTCAAGAGACAATGGTGAGTTTTCACTGGGAGTGCTCTGATAACATTTTATATCATATCTGCCTTAATCTACTTGTAGTTAATCAATTATACTGGAAAGAGTTTCCTACCTGCGCTTTAGATTCTACAAAGACAGGGCCAGGAAATCCACGGCGAACCTCACAACAGGACACGGCCAGAAGATGACTTGAAGTCCGAGTGTTGGTTTCTGTATTGTTTTCTCGGTGTGTGACATAATGCGATAGTCAATGAGGTCAGCTGTGTCTTAACGACAATGACCTGGTATCATCGGGGACAGACTTGATAACAATGTCAGGCGTAGTTAATATCAATCCAAAGAGTGTCATAAGCGCAGCAGTCATAAAGTTCAATAAAGCGTAGGCCAGGCATTGGTTCCTCGGAACCTGTCGGCTTCCCTTGACCCGCGAGGACAACGGTCGATGCAGAAATCAGCTATTAAGTTTGCTCAGTGGCACAAAACATCACGAATCGTCAATATCAGTATCAATTTGAAATGTTTAAATAATAGGTCTCAGACCACTGAGCTACCGAAGTACAATTGGAATGGAGAGAGCGTCGGTAGCCGGTACATATTCAGCACGGTTTCGAAATTTGGGAAGTCCTAGGTATGGTATTCCCTCCTCACCACTGTGACAAAATAGTAGAAAGTAGAAACCCTATTGTGCATAGGTGGTTAATACCTAAGTCAATATGATCAATATGATTAGGTAATGCTGTTTACCATGTTTAGAGGCTTGCTAGGCCAAGGCCCTATAGTGCTTTAGTTATGTTGACAGAGGCCGAGCGTGCAGACCTTTGGCTGTGTTAAAAAAGACCTGGGACCACGTAAGTAACGTCGGAATTTCCCATTTTCGGTCGGTTATTTAGCATTTCGTAGATAGGCGTCTTGTAACAGTTTGATTAAGACTTGGTTTGTTCTCTTATACAGCTTGTTCACCACCACAAAACCAACGTTTGCGTGGAATACTCTGAAACTCACGGACACGATATATGTACTGGAATCGAGGCATTATAGGAACTTATTCGTGGAAGAACCGTTAAAGCTCGTGCACTGTGTTTGTTAACCCTAACTGTTGTATACTTGTTTCAATATATGTTTAAAATGAAGACAAAGTTTTCCCTTGATCAATGAACGCCGCATCTTGCGCCCAAGTTTGCCACAACCACACACCATCGATATCAAGGTCGGTTGGGTCCCTGGGCCTGTCAAAGTGCATATGTTCGGCACTTATTATAGGTTAATCAAACTAAACCAAGACCTCTTCAGATTGAAAATGCATGCTATATTAAATGATATTTCATTTCAGACAAGATGGCTGCCATGGCTGTAAACACCGTCATTCCGTTCCTGGCTTCCGTCGTTGTGCTGCTGTCGCTTGGTGCTGCCTCAGACCCGCAGCAATCTATCACCTTGGACCGAATCGGGGTCAAAGGTCAATGGCTGGTTGATAAGTTCGGGAGAATTCGGCTGTTCCACGGCGTTAATTCTGTGCTGAAACAACCACCGTGGTACGACGCTCAGATTCTGAACGAGACGAGGCTGAAGTACTTCAAGGAGTGGGGCTTCAATGCTGTCAGGCTAGGGACAATGTGGACGGGGGTGGAGCCGAGTCGAGGTGCGTACAACCAGTCCTACCTGAACGTCATGAAAGCCGCCGTCTCGTCACTCGAGAAATACGGCATGTACGCACTTCTTGATATGCATCAGGACCAGGGCTCAACCTTCTACAATTCCTATGACGGAATCCCAAGATGGCTTATAGCAGCCTTCGATCCTCCGCTGTTCAAATTCCCCTGGCCTTTCAAGAAGGTTGGCTACTCTGACTTCAGGGCCTACTTGACGGAAGCATGCGGAAAGGGTTTCCAAGATTTGTACGACAACAAAAAGGGGGCGCTGGATGCTTGGACAGGATTCTGGGTTAAGGTCGCGCAGACTTTCAAGGACATATCCAGCGTCCTAGGATACGAGTTCATCAACGAGCCCTGGGCAGGGAATATTTACGTTGACCCTGCGCTGCTCCTCCCAGGCCATGCCGGCCGCAAGAACCTCTTGCCAGCCTACAATAGAATCAACGCAGCCATACGGAATGTGGACAACCACACCCTCGTCTTCTACGAACCGGTGACTTGGGGAGTTTGGCTAAATGGGACAACACTTGGGACGGGTTTCGATACGGTACCAGGTGGGCCTGAATATGAAAGTCTGAGCGTCCTGTCGTGGCATTACTACTGTTGGCTTATACAATCAGGTTCGGCCGAGGGACGGCCATATCCCACCCTTGAGAGGTTCGTCTGCGATGAGATTCAGGGTAAGGACGTGTTCAAACAAGTCGTAGCAGACACTCTGCGGATAGGCGGTGCTTCATTCATGACAGAATTCGGCATCTGCGAGCCAAACAAAATAGCGAACTCAACGGGGAACATCGAGTGCGGGTTCATCATGAAGCAAGCTGACGAACATTTGCAATCGTGGACATACTGGGACTTGAATGTTTTCTTTACGCCAGGTGGTCACGTGAACTGGACCGGAGCGACGCCATTCGCCCGTCCATACACACGCGCAGTGGCAGGCACGCCCAAGCGTATGACCTTTAACCCCGATGACCTTTCATTCGAATTCGATTACATTGTTGACATGAACATTCACGCTCCGACGGAAATTTTCATTCCTCCCGTGAAATATCCGAAAGGGGTCACGGTCAATGTCACTGAGGGACTGGGGTACACTTTTGACTCTGGCAACCATGTTGTTCTTGTCACAGCGAAGCAGGCGACTGTAATCGCTAGCATTCGGATTGCTCCAAAGATGTGATGGCACTTAATCACCGACTTAAATTGAACTCAAACAATCGTATATTCACAGATGTGGACTTCGTACATTGCGGTGAAATTATTGAAATGGTTGTTCCATGTTCCACAACCTGATCACCATCTAGGTGCTAGCACACTGAAAGAACCTGACGGCACCTGGGCATGTTTTCAGTATTACCTTAAATTGTTAGCTCGTCAATCGTCATAATGTGTATCGTAATCTCCATAAACTGTTCAGAGATTCTAGAAAACTTTCTTTTGGACGATTTATCTTTACGAGAAGGCTTTGTCTTGATTTGACGAAGGCTTACAATCGCAGCTTGACTTTGAAACCCTCGAATGAATGATGCATTGAATGACTTGTCACTGCTCGATTAAACCTACTGAATATGATGACCTAATTGGACGGGCCTACTCCAGTCATCATCACAGATATATGGCAAATAACACCAATAGATATCATATAGATAACTGTCAACTTGATATTTAGATGATTTGCTTGACAATAAATGGCGAAGAAAGTGTGAAGAAAGTACCATTCACACATCACCTACATGTATGATTGGGAAGCCAGTCAAGCGAAATGACAGCTATCACTTGTTGGTAACCGCGGTATAATGTTTGGCTCTTGTTGTTAAAAGAGCAACTCCGCTTTGTTCGATAAAGCCACAGTTCTGTTGCCGAGATGCTCTTGATTATTGGCTGACTTCATCGTGCAGGGATTCATTGAAATACTGGTCTAAGATTGGACTAATAAAAAGGTAAGTCAAGATATTTGTGAGCATATTGAGACTAATAATTCTTTCACCAACATAAGATACACGTACAAGTCCCGGGGCATCGGCACCATTGTACAGGTTCAAGGATCAAGGTCATTTAAGTGAAGTTATGACAGAATTCTGGTTGTGACTTTGTCCATGGGACGAGTCGAAATTTACAACATACCCTTTATTTTCAATTGGTCAAGTTAAGAGTTACCCTTTCAGATGGCTGGCGATCCTGGCGGGAAGTGGCGCCTACCAGATGAGTCTGGTCAACAGGAATACTCCGGCGATGAAACACCGGAGGAGGAGAAGCGCCTCCCCAAGCCAAAAAGACGGCAGAGTACTTATCCAGAGGAGCCCGCTCTCACCCCTGTCGAGCAGCCCGAGCGGACACCTGATCTTGATGAACCTGAACCAACGCCTCAAAAGAAGAAGAAGAAGAAGAAGAAGAAACCGAGACCTATATCACCTGCTGAGTCGCTCGAAGAGAGGGAAGAGACTCCGCCACCCAGGAGAGAGCCGACGCCTACGCCCACGCCTACTCCTCCGCCACCGACCCCACCGCCGCCCCCTCCACCTCCTCCTCCCATACTTAAACCGCAGCCGATACTGAAGAAGAAGCCTCGGAAGGTAGAAATTGCGACTCAGACAGACATGCCTTCCCGGCTTCCGCAGGTTGATGATTATTCACCCACTCCGCCACCTGTTCGCCGTGGCGACTCGGAAGAGGGTCGGAGACCCCGCACGCCATCGCCTGCACTCTCAGAACCATTTGGTAGCGTCGTATCGGCGAGATCCAGTGAGATGTCGCTACCTTTTGCATACGCTGGATCGACCATAGAGCCACCCACCGTAGAAATGCCGTTATTCTGTGCCATTTGCAGGAAAGACATCAAAGGAAGACCATATCGGACGTGCGTCTATGATCACATGATCTGTCACGAGTGTGTCGGTTGGGATGATTTGATTGTCACGTGGAAGAATGATAGACAGTTATTGGCCAATGATTGCATGGTCTGCCAGAAGTTAGAGATAGATGAAGAATACAAAATACGGGGTTACCCACCGAGGTTTAGCAAGTTCTATCTGGCCCGAAAACTCCTGGGCGGGGAGCCACCGCTCTGTGACGTAGCAGCCACGCATCAGATGGGTCAAAAGATGGCGAAATTTGTATGCATTGACTGTAATGCGCATGCCTGTGATGAGTGCCTGATGGAGCACGTGAACACGGCAAACAAAGCTATGCACACGGTACGCAACCTCGTGTGGGCAGAATATGAAAATGAGACTCTGATGTGTCTTGAGTGCAAGGCAAGGAAAGCCGAGGCGTTCTGTCGCGCTGGCGGGTGTATGAAAACTCTCTGTAGTAACTGTTCTCCAAGACACGAGTTCCATGGACTCTTGATGATGAGGGGTGGAGACGCGGATCGACAGCTAGCGATCTATATCAAAAGGATGGAGGACAAAATTGAAGGATATACCAAATTACTCTTCGCAGAGCAACACAAAAGGAAAGAAATCCGCAAAGCCAAGAAGGAAGAAACCACGACAATTATCAAGAGAATACGCGAGACTGCACGGGAATATCGTGAGACGATCACGAAAGACGAAGAGGCTTTAGTGGCAATGGTAACAAAGCACCGCAATGATGTCACCGGGGCGTTTGGCACTGTTGACGATCTGTTGAGGAAGAAGAGTATGGCATTGAAACATTTGGATCTATTTAAGGAGAAGGTCAATGCCAAGGGCATGGATAAGCACAGGAGATGTGACATGTATGCGTTTCTCAAAAGCAATGAAAAGCACATCAAGAATCAGAAGTCGGCGGAATACCCACTGGCCATCCAAAATGGCTTGAGGGACCAGGTGGATGTTTACTTCAAGGAGAATGATGGCGTCGCCAAGGTCAAGACGGACACAGGTAACCTGGTGGGCAAGGTCAACTTCGTGCCAAGGAATCCACCGCAAAAGGTCGAAAGTAAGCCAGTTTGCAAAGGGATTACGTCACTTCCTGCAGCGCATCCTGACGACACACTGGAACCGAGGATCGGAAGTATTCGATACATGGATGACCTTGAGAAGATCGCGGTCGTCGATGAAAACAATTTGAAAATCAAAATATTGTCTCGACCTGCGGATTCCTTGTTTTCAAGGCGAGGTCACACGCGCGTGGAGGTCATACGGGCACACATCATGAACTTTGGGGACGAGATTAAGTTAGAATTCAACAGAACCAACTTGTATTTGATCATCCTCAACTGTACCACATCTATCGTCACCATCTTTGATGTGGTTGGTAACAAAATATGGAATTACGAGCTGCCACCTGGAGCTGGGACGGCCATGTCTGTTTTCCACACAGACGATGGTCAGTTGTTGCTAGGGAGAAACCACGTGACTAACCAGGGATCGGGCGGAATCCTAGAGGTGCACCTTGAGGTTCAGAAGGGGAAATATACCTTGCTTCGGAAACAGGGTAGGTGAGTACAATGAAAGATGATTCAAACAGGGAATAGTGGTAAACCCGTGCATTCTAAGGTAAACCAATACCGCTATCCCCTCTATCTGATGTCCACATTGTTTTCTCCGAGGTGCCCTCCAGAAGAAATGTGCGCCTGTACCGGTCATGCGAGGTCGTTTCATTGAAAAGGACGCACGCCACTGCCTTACCGGTACCGATACAGATGTCAAAATTTTCATTATTATCATTATCATACCCCGCACCCAAAGTTTTCAAACTGCAGCACATACTGATTTCGGGCGTTCGAGTACTACCGAGGATGGTTTGAATCGGCAGCTGCTATTTTCGATGATGCATTGGGGCAAAAGAGTATTACTGTCGGACCGTGACTTTTCCAATCAGGTTTAGTCCGTATCCGCATCCGGAGTTTGGTCCAATCATATCTGCAAGTATATATAACGGCAAGTTTTCTCAGGTACCGGTACGACAGTGGCGTGCGTCTTTTTCATTGAAACGACCTCGCACGACCGGCACCGGCACATATTCAGTATGACTCACTAGCAGTTCAATGTGCTCATGACGTGACGAGAGCAAATCTCACGGGTGGAGCGGAAATACGCCATATTGCTGACATCATCGGCGCCAACAACTATTTCTTTTGACCCTGCCGGAGTGTTTCAAAACAATTTATTGATTTACTCTGACCCTGCTGACGTCGATTTTTTAAAAGTTTAAAATAAAGGCTATTCAAACGTCAAATCAACTGCAAAGATAATCTTTTATATCACTGAGGTATATAAATACGACATGTTGATAAAAATCTGTACAACTATTGAAATATACGATTACTTGGAACTATTCCGGCAAATCACTTTGCCACCTGCGCGACCTTCTCACAATTGCGGCGCGCTCGTTTGCATACCACATATAAGAGGCAAATAAAATCTCTATTACAGCATGAAAGCCTTGATGGTTCAGCGCTAAGAGTGTTTGACTGTGAGTCGGCTGGTCACGGGTTCGACTCCCGGTGGGTCTGCCGCTGTTTTTTTCTTCTACTTCCTTATCTTGTTATCTAATCATCCATGTACAGATGTCAAAATTTTCATTATAAGTTTATCTGTGATGTATATTTTGGTGTTCAGTCGAACCTAATTCAATGTATTATTTCGTTTCGCCAGATTCCAGTTGGATCAGAAGCCGAAGCTTGTGGGCGCGACTCCATCTGGGTACGTAGTGGTGCACGACGGGAGCAGTCTGCACTTTTTCTCCAAGATATTAAAAAAGGTAAGCTGGCCCTGTGGGTCTCTAGGCCAGAAGTTGTACTGTAAACGCATACTGGTAGTCACCATTGAAGACGGTGTTCATGCCAACTGTGTTGTAAATTCACAAAGCCTACATCTGTTCAGACGGAAACGTTATGGCGTGTGCACCACCAGGTGAACTGGTCTGCTGTTACCAACAGGGAGAGCCAACAAGGTCATCTAGATAAATGCCACCTCTCTCAGAACAGTAACGAGTACGTTTAAGACATCAAATGAAGGTAACCTCAACCACCCCCACGTTTTGGAACTTCTCTCAGGCTTTAGAAGATGTCTGAAGAGAGCGATTCGAAGCATAGGAGAGTACGGGTGCCAAGCAATTCCTACTGTCTACAGATTCCTTTCGTCCTTGAGCTCTACTTGATCTTATCTCAAAACTCATCTTTTTATCCTAACATATTCAGAGTAGGCCATACATGTTTTAAATATTGATATTTTCCGGATGTTTTTAAACTGTTTTTTATCCTCATGAAATCACCACTTTTAATGTACTCATTTAATATTATGTACAGTGCTTAGAAAATGTATGCACCATTATTTTAGCACTTTAAATCAAATAAATTATTATTATTATTATTATTATTATTATTATCGGCTAGCATGCTAGTCTTCACCCTCACACATCAGTCTGCACAACCGTTGACCAAATTTACTCTTTGAATTCCAGGTCAGGCCTGAAGACAGTGACTTCAAGCACTGGCGAGGGCTGGAGGCCTCGGACATGTTCATTGGCAGCCAAGGTCACATCCTCCTGGTCGACCACAACTGCCCAGAGCTTGGCAAGTGTATCATCCAAATTTATCAAGAAGGAACCTTCCTCAACTACCCGCTACAAAAAGATCCATGGCTCCTGTTCCCAAAGTACATCACTGGTGATAGGAGAGGTAACTTCTTCGTGGTTGATCAGGGATCTGAGACTGTTAAGGTCTTTGCACTAGATGAGGAATAGTTAAGGGAAAGACAGGATGCTTTGACGTAGAGCGATAGGACACTCAACTAATAGATCTTCCCGCTACAGAAAATCCCTTGCTCCTATATTCTCGAAATACCTCACCAGTGATAACAGAGGTTATTCTTCCGGTTGAACACGGATTGGAGAGAGCCAAGATACTTACACTTGATGAGGAGTAATTGAGGTCATGACAGGGTAACTTAGAGGACTCAAGACACAACTAATATCAGTATATTTGACAACTGGGTAGCCTTCTCCAGGTCTGAAATGAATACTAGCAACATTGACATGGCAAGTAAGCCAGTGTGAATCATTGAACGTGGTTGTCAAGAAGCAAGCTCCATCAGCCTCATTGTGCCCTTTCTTTCAAAACTGATAAGATGGCATTGGACCACCTTCTTGAACTCAACACATTCGTCATCTAGACTGAAAAAACCAGGGACATCGATTGACTGACACAAAGATGTTGACTGCATGAAAAAAGCATTGTGTATTTGAAAATATCCTGAGAAATAGTAGAGGGTAGTGTAGAACAACAGAGAATAGAATGTATTAAGTTAGATTGCAGGAATGATGTGAATAACGAACCCAATAACGATGTAGCTCCTTTCACGTCACAGGTCGCACGTTCCACTTCTCCGTGCGTTTTGTCAGTCACAAGGCACGGTGAAACTTGGCAAGTACATCCCGAGCACTGATTCAGATCATTCTGACGAGTATGAGATTCTGGATGAGCTACATGGAATTTTGTCTTTCATTTCCTCTTTCGCAGTTGCTTGGCGTCTAACGATTACTCAGTTCACCACTCAGAGCCGAGTAATATCATTCAGCACGCCTTGCCTTGAATCATTTTGGTCTTAAGATCGGAAGCTAACTTTGGGAGGGTGAATGATACGACTCTGTTTGTCGTCTCTCACAGTCTGGTGTTGAACTCATCGCTCAAGGCACTGATCATATGACTACCACTATCTTGAATCTGTTGTAGTTTGTCGAACCTCTTCATTGTCTCTACAATGAGAGGTGTCGCATTGCTACTCTTCAATTTTCCTTTGCCGGATTCTGAAGAGAGAAAAACAAGGATAAAAGTGTTATTCCTCACATGATATACATCATCCAATCAGGCTGATGGCTGATGATCGTGCCTTCTTTGGCCACATACATGCCTGGTTCTCAAATGTTAAAGATACAAGCACATATGTCCACTACGTCAAGTTGCATTGCATGGGCACGACACTACATTGTCTGATGATCGCCGTGCAAGCATCAGTAACAAACAACTTGTTTGAGTGCATTATTTAACACCGAATGACATATCTCTGCATGTTTCCGGGCATGTTTCTCTCGTTGGCCATACAGTAGCAGTCTCACAAGCTTTAGAAGGTGTCAGACAACTTACCAGACTTTGTCAGGATGTCGAGAATTTCACAACCGCTGACCTGGATCTCACTGTTCTCGGGGAATTCCTTCATCGTTCCAAGAATCTGCACGACCAAGGTCGATGCAATATCCTCTAATACCAGTCCTGAAGAAGTGAGATGACTTCTCGTTTAAACCGAGATTACATCAGAGTCAAAGAAACTGGAGGCAGACTTCTAACGACCTGCACACATCCTAGGCCAATTAAGGACTCAACTGGGGACCTCGAGTGGCGAGACCTGGAGAAACAACCCGGCCAAAGCTAGACGAAAATATAGGCAACCTTTAAGGAAAAGAAGCCCCGAGGACTCGACTGGGGAACTTTGGCCAGAATCATGGAGAAAGTGGCCAGCTGACTCAAAAGGGAATCAGCGAGAGAGGCGTTGACAGGGTGCTTGGAGGGAGGAGAGCGACCACACGTTGTGAAAGGTAAAATGTGAAGAGGTCAGGGGTCCTCAGCGTATTTACTGTGCATCAGTCTGTTCCGGATGGACAACATGACGACCACTTGTACCCGCTCATTCTGTGTGTGGATGTCCATGATGGTCTGGAGGTGAGGCAGGAGATTCAAAGTCGAAAAGCCATCTTAAATGAAAGAAAAGCACAGCTATCAAATGGTGTGGGGGTTGGAAGGAGGTTCGAACTGCTCGTAGTTTATAGAACCAAGAGTAGAGTCTAAGTCTTTACTTTGAGACATTTCTGAAGCAACCTATATTAGTAAGGGTAGGCTACATGTACGGCCTCAAATGGGCCATTGACACCTACCCCCAGCTGCGAGATAAGAGAGGGCGCCACATGCCAACAGCGCCAAGGTTTCATTGTTGGAGAAGTTCTTGATGACATAACTGATGACCTCAGCCATGACAGGAGTGCCTGGATGTCCATCTGAAGAAGACAAGTATTGGTATTGGACACGTCCTGTTCTTAATTTGAAAATTTTCCTACTGCCTGGATTAGAAATGCCAAGTTAAATGAGGATTAATGATAGGAAATTACAAAACTGGATCTATCTCGACATACTCCTATTGGAGTTTTGTTGGTTGAACTCTGTACCCACGCACAAAACCACATGTCAAAATACCCAAACCTGATTGGCAAACTTACCCAAGACTAACATGGTGATGAGTCTACATCCACTCTTCAAGATCTCCACGTGTTTGGGGTGTCGTTGCATCAACTTTAGGACGACTTCGAGACCCTGGACCTGGTTGAACACCTGTAGTCCGGTCGAACCTGGAACAGGTAGTTTTGTTATCAAACTATAAACGTGCAGTCGTGGATAAAAGGACTATGGGTTTGTGTTGGAAGGGCGGGACTTAATAGGGAGGATGGAGGGTCCGGTGTGTGGTTTCCTTGTGACTATGCACAAAATGGAAACCAGGTCCCCTTTGACAGAGTAATAAAAAGATTCCACGTTGCGAGTGCCTACTGTAAGCTAGCAGATACTCCTATTGGTCACTCGCAAACGATAATCTGTCCCACGACAGGACTTACCTGAGTATTTCAGATTATCCAAGCAAATAGCAGTGGCCAGGGCTTGTTGTTCATTGTCCTCGTCTCTGTGGTGGTGTGTGATCATTGACTCGGTCATCTGGAGCAGGATCTCCGGTGGTATGCCTGCAGAGGGAACACGACACCCGTGTTGAGTTGACCAACAAAAGACCTTGCTCAATGCTGTTACAGAATTGATGGATTCATTTGACAGTTTTTCAGTAAATTAAACGAAACTGCAAAATCTCGCGTGACTCTCTGTCATCTTGGTCGCTAAGACAGCAGGCAGTGATCGTCTCGTGTCATCAATGATATGTGGATGCGTGACAAAGGAACGGCATTCTGCAGACTCGCCATTGGTAACCGCGTCGTCATGTGATGGCGCGAACGACGCTGGAGAGTGAAGGGGCTCAATATAGCTTACCGGAAACGCAGACGAGGTCGGCCAGAATGGAACAGGCGAGGTGCATTACGGTTTTATCATCCGGGTATTTCCTCAGTGCAGCCAGTATGTGTGGGATGCTGGAACTCTCCACCAGGCGGAGGTTGGACACCTCTGAAAGCAAAATAACCTTAAAACGAAGTCTGTCGAACATACCAAAATCTCAGGACATCTGTCGTGTACAGCCTGTAACCCAGATGCGAGGTTAGTGTACTGCCCGATCTCCCAACGAGAAAACAATCACTGCCCAATATCGCTATGCACTGGCAGGCAAGTAAGCTGCATGGACAGCCATAGCAATGTTTATTAATGACAAGGGTTGGAACTCTTACCATGTCCAGAGATGTTGGCCATAGCCCCAAGAGCCCCCACGACCAGTTCTCGCTTCTCCTTGAAGTTCCTGATGCAGTTCACGAGAGCTTGGACGCCATTATTGTTGACAATAAACATCTTGTTGTTTGTGACTGTAAACAAAGTAAATGCTGAGTGTCCACGTGGTAGATGCCGTTAGATGTTAGGGTCTGGTCGACCGGTGTTTGCAATGTCCCCCGCTTACTAGTCAATATTCAAGGCATCTTCGTTATCAAGAAAAAATATCTTATCCACCCTGGTCCTACATACCCAATCTTGCCGCCGACCGGATATCAAAAAGACAATGAAATAATCAAACAAGACCTACTCACCCCGGTGAGCAATATTAGCCAATGCACTGCATCCATACAGCTGAATGGATTCAGACATTTCAAATCTCAGCATGGTGTCAACAATGGCTGGCACAGCGCCCTCTTGTGGGATTAATGTACGGAGATGCTCTGAAAAAGAAAGATGGCGGATTCAAGATGGCCGCTAGGTTACTCATCTTTTGGCTGTGTCAACACAAAGTCTACAGAAAAGCGATGGTCAATGCATTGATCGGGTGGTACATAGGCTGGGGTGACAAAGGTTGGATCATGCGGTCCAGTGACTTCACGAAGGAGATGAAGAAGGTGAAACAGTCTGAGAGAAACAGCAAAGCTATATGCTGCTGTTGTTATGAGAAAGAAGGTAACTATGTTTGGTCAACGAAAGAAGAAGTAGAAGTGGCTTGGAAGAAATGAGATTAATGTGGGTTTTTTCACACTTCACCGGAAGGTTCTTCTTACCGTCAAGAGCGAGGTTCCCCAGCGCACTGATAGCATTCTCCTGATAGGTCCTGCTCTCCTGAAACATGGCCATGCCCTCCACCAAGCATTCAACCCCCTTCAACTCAAAGAAAAGTTGCTTCGATGTATCTGAAGGTAAATTATTAAATGACTTTTACTGTGTGCTGAGGTTGGTTTTAATGACTATTCGTGGTGATAGCTGATGGCGACAATGTCTCTAATGTGGTCATTGCAAGGAGAGAAGGGGTTTCAAACTTGAATTAAGTGAGGTAGCTGCGGTTATCACAACTCTATGAGGAATCGATGGGGTACTAATATCAAAGTAGTTGGTATGACATGTTTTCTGATTCGTGGTGGTTGGTATCATGTGGAATCGCCCCAACGCCCAGCCTCTCTCGTGGAGGCCTTATAGACCGTCGGGTGTCCAAGCAAGACAAAGAAACAGAGAGGACCTTGATACAGTTGGCAATAGGCTGCCGTGTCAGTTCACTTTCAGCATTGCTGTTGTTGTCCCGGGATTATATGATTAGATTGACATATTTGAAGAGACCTACCGCTGTTCGCCGCGGCCTGCTCTATGACAAAGGCTATCTGTGTGAACATGTGGAAGTTCTCTTCATGATTGGTCATCGCGTTGACGAGCAACTGGACCACGTGAGTATCAGACATGAGCGGCAAGATGGCGGCTGAAAAAAACACGGCGGAAGTCATGTGTTGATATTCTTGCAACACTCTACAGAGTACCATTCCTTATTATGCGGTGTTATTTCCTTCAAGAACAGGACGATTATGAATCAGCAAAGTTACTTGGGTCAGCTGGATTTATGACAGCGCAGCTTTTGGCAAGGATACCCCTCCCCAACGGCATAAGCGGATGAAGCAACGACGATCTGGCAATCCCTTGACAGTAAGTGTTGTTCAGTATTAAACTCTACCAACGACCGTCGACAGAATTGCCTACCAACTCACCAACTCACCAACTCACCAACTCACCAACTCACCATGAGAGAAACCACCAACTGCCAACTGATACCAAGACCATGTCCAATGAGACGGGATCTTTACTTCAAGTTCAAGCCAACTGAACCTGCCACTTCACTGAGATGAGATGCAACGGATTACTGCTCAAGCTAACCTGGTAAATGCCTCATTGAGTTGCCCACAATCCATGCGCAGTACTCTTGGATCTGCTCGTCTTCAGGGTAGTACTTCATGACCTTCAGCACGTGCGACAGCCCGGTGAGTTCATGGAAATGACTGCAGCAGGGTTCGCCTGAAGCAGTGCAGAGATGGACTCATGAATTAATAAGCAGAGGGAAACAGACAGAATGAGATGAGGGGATATTTAGAGGACATTCATTTCCGTCTTCTAGTCTTCTACCAATGCCGGTTCGAGTAGCTTGTTCTTGACAAAACTGTACCAACTTTTGAAAAGTGAAAGCTTGAAATGTGTCAGGAACAGAATAAGCGATTGAAGGTGAATCCGTTATCAGAGGAACCAGCTCCATGATCCGTGAGAGGATTTTCCGGATATCAAAAGTAGGAGCAGCTCTAGATCTACTTTTCAGGTTTAAATCGTCGACTTACATTCCTGTGTGATGCACGAGAGCGCCCAGAGCCCACATTCCTGCACAGTGGGGTCTTCAAAATGGCGAATGGTCGCCTCCAGGACAGTTTCAACTGTACCAAAGTCATCATGCGATGCGATGCTCATGCATACTGTGCTTGCCATGCTGCCTAATGTCAGACACGCCTTGGTGATCACAGAGATATTTGCTGGGAAGCTTTTCAAACTCTTCAGAAGAGATTGAAGGATCACGTGTAAAATGGCGTCGGTTTCAACTGCAATGAGAGTAAAAACTATAATGGCAGCTTCACCCCGGGGAAGCTAAACTTGCTCAAGTGGTATCGGAGAACGGGACGAGGTCGGTCCAATACGTGCGGAGTGTACTCCGGTCCTGCACACACACGTTTGGGCGTAGGGCGTATGAAGGAGTTAACATCACCAAATATCAATGGCGCCTTCCATGGTGTTGCTCAACAAGGCTTGTATTTTGAGTGTATGCGGAGAATGAGTCCTATCACCTGGTTCTTACCTTGCTGAATACATATACCCATCAAGTCGCTCACATAGCAATGAATATCAGCATCCTTTGGGTAATTCTCTAACAGTTTAAGTAGGCCTGAAATGTCCTCTTCGCTGATGGCCATGTCATCTTCCTCACCTGGAAAAGAATTGTTTACATCATCAATGGTGGTTTGATCAAAAGATCCATGAAGAAGAAGGGACAACGTGTTTGTTTCTGGGCGACTAGTTGTAGAAACTAAAAGAAGAGTGATAAAAACGGAACCTATATGCGCTGCAATACATAAAGGGGAGCGCGTAACATCTCATTCGAGTCATATATTGGGAATGCGTAAAGTGGCAAGTGGGGTGAACAGTCTAGAGTAGGCCTGGTAAGGAGGGAGTCTGCATGGAGAAGAAGTACATGCCTCCGCTATGAATGAGAAGGAGCGTATGGGGAAGGAGTATAACGAGGAAATGTGTATAGAAAAAGGTGATAGCCACTTCTAATTTCAGTAATAAGATGGGCTCATGCATGGAGGAGGTTGCCATAGGCCTATGCATCTGCAACGTATAGCCTAGATATCAATAAGATGGGCTCATGCATGAGGAGGTTGCATAGGCCTATGCATCTGCAACGTATAGCCTAGATATCAATAAGATGGGCTCATGCATGGAGGAGGTTGCCATAGGCCTATGCATCTGCAACGTATAGCCTAGATATCAATAAGATGGGCTCATGCATGGAGGAGGTTGCCATAGGCCTATATATCTGCAACGTGTAGCCTAGATATCAATAAGATGGGCTCTTGCATGGAGGAGGTTGCCATAGGCCTATATATCTGCAACGTGTAGCCTAGATATCAATAAGATGGGCTCTTGCATGGAGGAGGTTGCCATAGGCCTATATACCTGCAACGTGTAGCCTAGATATCAATAAGATGGGCTCATGCATGGAGGAGGTTGCCATAGGCCTATATATCTGCAACGTGTAGCCTAGATATCAATAAGATGGGCTCTTGCATGGAGGAGGTTGCCATAGGCCTATATATCTGCAACGTGTAGCCTAGATATCAATAAGATGGGCTCTTGCATGGAGGAGGTTGCCATAGGCCTATATATCTGCAACGTGTAGCCTAGATATCAACTATGAAAGGGAGTTCCGTGTTACAGGGAACCAAGACTCTATGTGTGAGTGATCTTGTTCTAAATGCTGGTGGCTTTCTAATTGTGGCGAAGAAATATTATACTTACAATGAAACCCGTTCGAAACAAAGATCATGGTCTTGCAGGCGAGACTTACAAGGTCAAGGTCAAGGTCACTTACGTCCTGTTTGATGACCTTGAGCAGAGCCTCAAAACCTCCGTTCTCTAAAATGTATCGGCAACCCGCCGCTGAAAGGGAACGAGGTGACAGTTGGCGAACTTTTTATTTCATGTATAAATGTTCAGGATTAACTATTCCACAAGAGGGTCTTGAATTCACTCCAAACGGAATCCTAATCCTGTGTTTACTGATTGTTCTGGGGTTACTTGCTGGGTAGAGCTCGGCCTTAAGCTATGTTCGCAAACTAGTCTCTTGTAAGATCGGACTACTTATCTGCTAACAGGTCTTAGAACTCGTCCACACGGAGATTTGAGCGACCATCCTACCTGATGTGTGCGCAAACTTGAGCAACGACAACACTGCTTCCTTCATGACTGTCACACTCTCCCAGTTCTCATTGAGGGCGCTGATCAAAGTGATGATGGCGTCCTTGCGTTTGAGAATAACTTCAACCGTGGCTGAAAGATTTCGTCGACAGTATAAAGGAGTTTGTAGCGGACCCTCCCACACATTGAGCACGTGTTATAAGTCTATAGTTCTAAAGGTCCACACCGATGGATTCCAACGCCATCGGAATCCAACGGGTGTCATTTACCACTATACATCATCAACAAGTTCCAATCTAAATGTTGACGCTCAGTTAATTAAATGACATTCTATTCGCAACATCCGCAATGTGATTTTGGCGAACCGATTCTTAGTGTTTTGTCAAAATTGCCAAATATGGCGCATGGCAAGATATGTGTATAATCAAACTCACATTCATCAGCGTAATACCCGAGATCTTTGCAGCCTTTCAATTGGGCACCCTCGTCCGTAGTATTTAGTACAGCGTCGATTACTTCAGATATAGGTTTGAACTTGTGGCCTGGAATCGAGGTCGAAATGGTTGGACAAAATTAACTGTTATTAGCACATAATTGTTTGATATCACTGGCGTCTGATGAGGAGTTCAATGAAATCATCACCCTGGCAATGCGAGGCAGCGAAATAAAACACATTTCTTTATTGGTCGATTTCGAATATGGGTTGCAGGCTAGCCTCATTCCAATTGGACAATAAAAAAGATGACAAAAACTTATACTTGGGGTCGAACCGCGCATACTTGGGGTCGAACCGCAAAAGCAGGAAGCCATTAGCTCTTCCATAGCACAATCTTGACCTCGCCATTGCCTAATCCTTACTGACCTTCAGAATAGAGACAGGTTGACCTGAACCGTGACCGTGACCTTCCTTTGGTGACTTCTCCCACTCACATTATTATATTTGTTCCCCAACCCGCCTCGCTTTAATTTCAACTCAATCGCTGGGGGTTTGGTTCATCGTTCAACCCACTCTCAAATGCCGAGGTGAATATTCGGTATTGCGGACGCTCCCGAAGTCCCCGAGAACGAAGATGACGTCAAATGTTTACCCACCTTGACTTGGAACCGTCAGCGAGATTTGGAGAGGAGGAAGTGGCGACGCCTCGAGTGCACTGAGGCAGTCACTGTACGATGTTATTTCCAATGGCTGGTTCGTACCTGAAAATGAAGGATTGCGGGCAAGTGGCTCTCTGTATTTTGTGGAACGTGCAATTCGTGCTTTGCATGAGTGTGCAGAAAGAAGCCGAACATCGGGGGTTTGGGCACGGCCGAGTCTTCTTAAGTGATTTGGGTGTCGCGTCAAGACTGCGAATTGGACATGTGTTCCGATGACTTACATCTTAAGTGGAGAACTCTGCCACAGTCACATGTTATTATATGGACGGGGCGCGTCGCGTCAGATGATGAGCTTCTTTGTTTCTGTCGTCTGCTGGAGTCCTGGATGTCCTGAAGGCGACAAGAAACGATTCAAAATTGTACAGGAATTGATATGAACTATCAGCGGGCGAACTGTGATGAAGAGCTATTCGACTCTTCAGCAAATCAGTACTGAACACTTTCGTCTGCGACGGGTGATACGATCACTTGTTGACTAGAAATCAAATATGGCCGCCATGGTGACCATGTTTAAGCTGCCATCTTGAAAGCAACTACTATATTTCCTTCCTTACTTAGATCAGAGTCTTTCAATTGAAAGACTGCTGAGATCTTTAAAACGTGGCACATTGACCGAGTTGTAAGGATAGTCCGAGTTACCTTCATGCTGACCCCGTCAGTAATTTCCGCAGACGTTGATGTGACGTCATCAACACTTCCGGCATGCGCTCTCATGGAAGCACTCAGCGGTGCACGAGGCCTTACATCCAGGGTATTCTCCGTCCAGTATTTATCAGAAATGACATTGGTTTCCTTAGAAGCCAGACGCATTACCGGAGAAATGGACGTAAATGGCGATGCCTTAAAAGACGGCCGCTTGGACGGTTTCTTTGATGTGTGAATGGCAGACGGGAACGGGGTTGAGTAGTCTACCATGACTTCATCAACTCCAGGAGAGCTTTCGAGTTGCAGCAAAGGAGCATCTCCAGTGCACATGCGTATACCGGTCCGGCGGATTTCTTCCGAATGTTGTAAGCTGTCCCATGATGACCCGACTTCAATGGATCTAAATCTCTGTAACGAAATTAAAAAAATACCTCAAACGTTAAGAGATCTTACCACAGATGAATAACGCCATAAATGGACAGCTGTACTACCATGCAATCAGACATAATCTTGTTTGTCTTCCAGATGATAAGGTCTGCATCGCGATCGATCTCCCGATCTCCCGGTCCCGTAGTATATACCGTCCCTTTAAAATTCGGCAAGTCCGTAAACTGAGCTGATCTGCGCTTAGCGACGGTTGCCTATACCGAGGCTTGGAGACTGTTCTGATCATCTCACCTTTTTTCTCTGGTCATCGCAATCCTCGACTGCAATCTGCGGCACGAGTCCCATGGGCATGAGAGAGGAGCTGGCTGACGGCCGCCTGGGGAAGCCGCTGTAGACTCTGCCACTGAAGGGCGTGGTGAACAGAGGCCCGGCCAGGGAGCGCCTCCGGAGTGAGGCAACCAAGATTTGACTGGTTGGGAGCCGCAAGAGAGCGGGGTTGCTCGGGGTTTTGCAGCCCGGGTCGTTGGTCGTGGAGTCGGCAGGTTGGAGGCTGGGGCTAGAGCCTGATTTTGTCACCATGATGGCTGGAAGTGAGACTTGGGTGGACATGGTATGAGTGATAGATCAGCTGGAAAACAAGGAAATATATAGTATTAATAACAGACCACCATCGTGCCCTGGCATCTTCATTCAATCAATGAATATGAGATACTGATATGATATCCTGATGGCATTACACATCATATTACAGCTAAACACTGATACCAAAGCATTATTCTTCTCCTCTGAAGAGAAACACATGAAAACTTACCTTTTACGACAACCACTCTTACTGACTCCCAGTCCTGATGCACGGCCAAGTGAATACACTATACTCCCGTACATTCAGCAAGGCCTGTTTGACGTAATAGCGATTCTTTTCAATAGGCCCTCTTCACAATAAGCAATGGGTTTGATACTGTTGCGTCCTTTATTGTGGTATTATGACGGCCGCCAGCAAAATAGGCTTTTAGAAATGACAAGGGCTCGTAAAATACTTTGTGTCATCCATGAAATGAAAGTGTGTCAACCTATCGGGTGCCCCCAACAGACTAGGAGCAGGATGCCTTGCCTGTCAGACTCCAGGCATGAACGAGATAAGAAGGCGAATCATGCTAGTACTGCTTTATTTGGAAAATACTCGGTTTTAGGAAGACCTTCGTGCCGTCAGAACTCTGTGTCGGAGATTGAGTTCGGAGACTCTGCCTTGCGGGCTAAAAACAAAGGAACAACTTCACAATGCTTTTTTCAGAGCGTATCCCGTCGCTCAGATCCGGGTGTTTCGCTTGATGCCAGCCTCGATGAGGAGGATCACTCACATGGTGTAAATGACCTCACGTCGTAAAATATGTCGAAAGAACCGTCGCTTTTTTTAGAATACAGAACATACATTAGCACTACAAAGTTGCGACGATTGTAAAGACGAAGAATACAATGTCCAATCAGAGAGAGTCGAATTCTGCATCACCGGTACAGACATTGGAAATTAACCAATCGCATGGTGTCTGTCCTTTTTTTCGGAAATGTCGTCTGTTATTTTGCATTCGCTGAAGAATCGATGACTGATTTTATGTCGATTAATATATCAGCGCCAAGCTGAGGCAGCAAATTGTTACCATTTGACTTGCGCTTAAAACAGCAGCTTTTGAGACAGCTGCCGGTCCCACAACTTCATCCAACCAAAACGTCATCCTTTCCTTGTACAGACCACGTGGTGATCCGAACTGCTGATACCGAGGTTTGTTGGGCGAGTACTGGTTCCAGGTTGGTAGATACAGATTGCCCTGGTCGTTCGGGTTACTGAAAGTACAAGATGGAACTCTTAGTTTATTTGGGTAATTCTATCTCAGAGTTCTGCCGCGCAACAGACGAAACATACCCATACCACCCAGCCGCATACCCGGGTTTGGCGAAGTGCATCTATATGTATATTTGTCCCTATTGCCGATATCCAGTATAAAGAGTAATTGGACACTTCTACTTGCCCACATACTGTCACAAGCCTACTTACCCAGTCTTGGCGAAATTTGACCAGTATGTCATCATGGTAGCTGCTATCTTGTTCTCCTCTACCGTTAGGTTGACCAGCGGCCATGTTACGAGCCGGTGTCCGAAGGGGAAGAGCCTTTCGTCCGTATGACCCGCCCCGTGGAACCAGGTTGGACGGCCCTCCATCCTGGGCTTGTACTCGTGTGAAAACGTGTACAGATACCGCGACCGGTTCCCGGTCTTGGCGTGGGCGTTCAGTAGGGCAATGGTTCCCGCGTTGAAGACGATGTCCGCGTGAACGTCAAGGAGACGCGATGCTAGGTCAGTGTTTGATTTACCCTTGAGAGTCCCGCCAAAATATGAAGCAACCATGGCTGTTTTCACATCAACGGCGTTGTGAGGGAAATAATCCTCCGCGTATTGTTTCAGCATGAATTCCACAGCTTTTTCGTTCACGCCGTCGCTAAGGTCGAAACGGAGTGACTTTTCTAAGCCTTTCAGCATCGAGAGAAGATTGCTCCCTTCTTGACTGTTGAAGCCAGCCATGTAGTCTATCTCCCCTAAATTCTTATAAAGATCTATTTTGGAAGTTAGCGCAGGGTTCTTAGGCCTTAGATAACCAAAGTACTCATACATATTCACTGGGAACATTTCATCGTCAACTATTGGTGCGTAGTAATACTTCATAGTGATCTTCGAGTCAAATAACTTTTCATTAGCTGCTAGAAGTTCCAAAGATGTCTTGCTGCGAAGACACACCTCGAGGGTACCGAGGCCGGCAGGACATCCGAGGTCTTTTCCGATCGCAAGAGCAGTTTCTGTCGGGTCATGGATCATCATCTTCGCCGTCAGTAAAGTCCCGCTTTCGCTGATGACGCGGTGGAAGAGTCCACGACTGGCGGGGGAGACAGCATGACACGTGACCATGAAGCCGCCTGTTGATCCACCAAATATCGTTACACGACTTGGATCTCCCCCAAACGCGGCAATATTCGCCTGCACCCATCTCAAAGCCAAGTTCTGATCCCAAAGACCGTTGTTGTACGACTCATTCCCACCGAGTTTCAGAAAGCCAAACAGATTCAATCTGTAGTTTGACGTCACCACAATGACGTCACCAAATGCGGCAAGGTACCTTCCTTCATACTCCATCGCTTGACCAGTGTGGAAGCCACCGCCGTGGAACCACACCATGACGGCCTTCCTTTTCGCCGTAACCGCAGACGACCCGGATGGTGCATAAACATTCAAACTGAGACAATCCTCCGAGACGTTTGCATTTGGTAATTTCTCCAATCTTGTCTTTGTCATAGCCTGCATGCAAGATGGCCCAAACTCCGTCGCATTCAAAACGCCACTCCAGTTCGTCTTCGGGAGTGGTTTCCTGAAGCGGAGCGCCCCTACTGGAGCTTCTGCGAACGGTATCCCGACGTAGAAGCTCACGTTGTAATCTTTCCCAAGAAAGTGTACCTCATCCGTCATTCCTCGGACACGGCCGCTCTGTGTCTGGACCTGGGGACCATTGTCGCTCTCAGCCTGTCCAAACAGCAACATCATGAGGCAGAGCGCACTCACCAAAAGAGTGTGCTGTGGTGTCTTCTCCATGGTGATGGACCCTCGTTATTCTGAGCCAAGTCGACAGGGCTTGCGTCAGTGAGGTTCAACTCTGTCTTCTTACCGATGCCCGAACAGTTGTTGTGTACCCAAGAAAAGATTCGTTCGGTTGGTATCTCTGTGTAAACGCGATTATTTCTCGTATCTGTTCTGTATGATAAGAAAGGTCGTAACGGCCTGTTTTTATTATCAGCAGATTGCTCTGGAAGTGTGACTTATGTCAGTGACCTATCCAGGGTGCACAAACACCCTAGAAAATGAGATACCAACCAGTATGGGGAATGACCTGTTCGGCGCCCCGGGTCTCGGCCTCATCACTGATTTCGTGCAAGGATGACTGAGAACCGATACACTCCATCGATCTATTGACAGAGTCCACTACGTCCGGAGAGAAGGGATTTGGAGCTCGAAATCGAAGACGAGGTCGCGACGGCTCCTGCCAATTTACCGTACATGATGAGAAGCGATCGTCACGCCATCTTACAGTAGATTGTAGAACTGAAATCCTTCTGCAAAACGTGAGCACTCATTTCAGTTCTTCATTTTTCGTGGAGATGGCGCGACGATCGCTCTTTACGACAGTTAATTTTGTTTGAGGAGCCGTCGATGCCCATCATCGGGCCTTGCATAGTTTGGATGCTTTAGGATCTTAGCTTAATATGATAATCGGTCGAGGCCTGAATTGGTCGAGGGTTCCAGACAATCGAGAAGCTGGCTCAGCTCTGGAATCCCGCCAATTTACTGTACGTGATGGGATTGTAGAACTGAAATCCTTCTGCAAAACGTAAGTACTCATTTCAGTTCTTCATTTTTCGTAGAGATGGCGCGACGATCGCTCTTTACGACAGTTAATTTTTTTGAGGAGCCGTCGATGCCCATCATCGGGCCTTGCATAACTTGGATGCTTTAGGTTCTTAGCTTGATATGATAATCCATCGAGGCCTGAATTGGTCGAGGGTTCTAGACAATCGAGAAGCTGGCTCTGCTCCGGAATCCCGCCAATTTACCGTACATGATGAGAAGCGATCGTCACGCCATCTTACAGTAGTTTGTAGAACTGAAATCCTTCTGCAAAACGTGAGCCCTCATTTCAGTTCTTCCCTTTTCGTGGAGATGGCGCGACGATCGCTCTTTACGACAGTTAATTTTGTTTGAGGAGCCGTCGATGCCCATCATCGGGCCTTGCATAGCTTGGATGCTTTAGGATCTTAGCTTGATATGATAATCGATCGAGGCCTGAATTGGTTGAGGGTTCTGCACAATCGAGAAGCTGGCTCTGCTCTGGAATCCCGCCAATTTACCGTACATGATGAGAAGCGATCGTCACGCCATCTTACAGTAGATTGAGGAACTGAAATCCTTCCGCAAAACGAGAGCATTTATTTCAGTTCTTCACTTTTCGTAGAGATGGCGCGACGATCGCTCTTTACGACAGTTAATTTTTTCGAGGAGCCGTCGATGCCCATCATCGGGCCTTGCATAACTTGGATGCTTTAGGTTCTTAGCTTGATATGATAATCCATTGAGGCCTGAATTGGTCGAGGGTTCTAGACAATCGAGAAGCTGGCTCTGCTCCGGAATCCCGCCAATTTACCGTACATGATGAGAAGCGATTGTCGCGCCATCTTACAGTAGTTTGTAGAACTGAAATCCTTCTGCAAAACGTGAGCCCTCATTTCAGTTCTTCATTTTTCGTAGAGATGGCGCGACGATCGCTCTTTACGACAGTTAATTTTTTTGAGGAGCCGTCGATGCCCATCATCGGGCCTTGCATAACTTGGATGCTTTAGGTTCTTAACTTGATATGATAATCGATCGAGGCCTGAAATGGTCGAGGGTTCTAGACAATCGAGAAGCTGGCTCTGCTCCGGAATCCCGCCAATTCACCGTACATGATGAGAAGCGATCGTCACGCCATCTTACAGTAGTTTGTAAAACTGAAATCCTTCTGCAAAACGTGAGCACACATTTCAGTTCTTCCTTTTTCGTGGAGATGGCGCGACGATCGCTCTTTACGACAGTTAATTTTTTTGAGGAGCCGTCGATGCCCATCATCGGGCCTTGCATAACTTGGATGCTTTAGGATCTTAGCTTGATATGATAATCGATCGAGGCCTGAATTGGTCGAGGGTTATGCACAATCGAGAAGCTGGCTCTGCTCCGGAATCCCGCCAATTCACCGTACATGATGAGAAGCGATCGTCGCGCCATCTTACAATAGTTTGTAGAACTGAAATCCTTCTGCAAAACGTGAGCAATAATTTCAGTTCTTCGCTTTTCGTGGAGATGGCGCGACGATCGCTCTTTACGACAGTTATTTTTTTGAGGAGCCGTTGATGCCCATCATCGGGCCTTGCATAGCTTGGATGTTTTAGGACCTTAGCTTGATATGATAATCGATCGAGGCCTGAATTGGTTGAGGGTTCTGCACAATCGAGAAGCTGGCTCTGCTTTGGAATCCCGCCAATTTACCGTACGTGATGGGAAGCGATTGTCACGCCATCTTACAGTAGATTGAGGAACTGAAATCCTTCCGCAAAACGAGAGCATTTATTTCAGTTCTTCGCTTTTCGTGGAGATGGCGCGACGATCGCTCTTTGCGACAGTTAATTTTTTTGAGGAGCATCGGGCCTTGCATAACTTGGATGCTTGATATGATAATCGATCGAGGCCTGAAATGGTCGAGGGTTCTAGACGATCGAGAAGCTGGCTCTGCTCTGGAATCCTCGCCATTCCTATTGCATCTCGATCAGAGTTTGTAGAATGACGAAATGATTCAGTAAACCACATCCAGACCAGGATTGGGTTGTTCAAATAAGTGCCAACTCCAAGAAATGTTTTTGAACGAGGCCCATCAGTATAGAGCATAAGCTCAACATCAGTGTGGCAATTCAAGTGATAGCAATAGACTTTCAACGTTCAGTTTCAGAGGATGGCAACGTTTACTTTGATGATATAGGCTTCAGGCCGTCACCTTGCCCCTATTATGATGAAACTAACTATGATCAGACTCACTCCATTAGATTTGTTCTGCTGAGAACATGGTGAACAAGTTACGACACTCTCTCACATGAATAGTCACAATAATCACTGGCAGAACGCAATGCATCTATCAAGGTTTTGGCTGATGAGGCCAAATTTGGAAAGAAAACTGGAAGACTACTGTTATATTTTTTTGAATATTTATTCGAACACTGAAAACAAACTATACAAATATACACCCACTGAAAACTCCTCACAGCTAACTGTCCGGACCCGGTGGCTCAATCTGCACAGTAGAAGTTGGTGAATGGTTCCGACAAGACTCTTGTAAGTGAAACTTACTGAAGGAGACGACGCTCAGGTGAGCCAATGCTGAGGTCTGTTTCTTATGACTGATTGAGCAACTGGGCCCAGGTGGTGTGAAACAGGTGCTCCTATGGTGATATGGTGTGCATCCCCTCAAACTACCAAACCAGTATACACAGAATCGTGGCTGTCACCTGAGCTATAGTAGATCTACATGATGTGATAAGAGTATCTAACATTCAGCCAAGTTTCAAGTTCATCTGAGTGTCATTCATCAAATAGAGATCAAAAGAATGTCACAACTTGATAAAGACCATCGGTGTATGCCATTTCATAATGTGACTATCTATTTCATGCGAGGTGAAGTGGTTTGTAAGCTTCGAGTTCAAAATGAGATCTCAAACATCTATTGAATGATATTTCACATCAACTTATAGTGATTTTGAGACAAACGAAAACACTTTTTCTTCTGCATCTGATTCATATTTCTCCAACAATGCTGTCCGATAATGTCTGTGTATTTACAAAAATAAGTTTAATCATCGTTCTTTACAGCCAGGTCATGTCATTTCCTGATGTCAGACACTTTATCGATCCACCTCTCCAAACACGATATCAAGGGTACCTGAAAGAGAATGTAAACAATTAGGAGGCATCCCAGAACTCAGCTCGATCTATCAGGGTTAGCTGCGACCGTGCTCGATCTATCAGGGTTAGCTGCGACCGTGCTCGATCTATCAGGGTTAGCTGCGACCGTGCCTAAGACAGCATATTATTGTCAAGAGATCCAACTTACCGATGATAGCGACAACATCAGCCAACATGTGTCCCTTAGACAACTTGTGGAGACCAGCCTGGAATAAAACAACAAACCATTAGTATAAAGCCACGCTTTTAAGAACCCTAAGTCGATGTTCTCATGAGGAGTGGCCAGACTGATCCAAATAACACCAAGTACAGTAGCAGTTCTGCTGACATCTCGGCCAAGCACAATATCCTATCCAAGTGGACAATAGTCTGTAATGTACTCCCCTCGTTGACCAATTGCAGAGTAGAAGGAAACCGTAGCAGCCAAGTTGACATTCAGGCCAACTGCTAGTGGCTCGCAACAAACGCTTAATACAGTGAAGACGAGGAAGAGAGCCTCCAAGTTATCAAAACGCTCTTGATCAGTTGACGCAACATCGGACTTACCAAATGTGCAAATCCGGGGGCCTTGATCTTGCAGCGATAAGGTTTGTTGCCTCCGTCCGCGATGAGGTATACACCAAACTCGCCCTTGGGCGCCTCGATGGCGGTATAGGTGGTTCCAGGCGGCACGGTGTAGCCCTCAGAGTAGAGCTTGAAGTGGTGGATGAGTGATTCCATCGAGTCCTGGAACGGAGAGATGAAGAAGATACCGGAAGTTAGTTAGTACTGTAGAACAGGTTAGGAGCTGTTGTGTGACTGGCTGTACAGGAACCACTTTTAATCTGTTACATCCACTTCTAACTTGCTGCCATCCTGAATGTAGCGATGTCACCAACTTCAACCCTCAACTATATTCACAGTTATGGTCATTGATAAGAAATAGAACTGTCAAGCCAATAATGGTGCCTGAAAGCAGTAGAGTGTCACAGCTTCCACTTCATACCTTCATCTCAGCTCTCCTGGGTGGTGAGACCTTGTTGTCATCAATCCTGACTTCACCTTGTGGCATCTTGTTCAAACACTGATGGATGATATGCAGAGATTGTCGCATCTCCTCCATGCGGCAGAGATACCTGGATAGAGAGAAGATAATAATGTGTGGGAATAGGGAGTGATAGGTGATTTACAGGGATTGTCGCATCAAGAGAGATGCAGGAGAGAGTGAAGAAATGTTGACAAAACTTCATCACAACATTAGCACCTCTAGCACTTTGAGGAGAAATGCAATGCAACGCAAATGTCAAGTGCATCTCTATAGCAGAAATCTGAATGCCCTACCTGTCGTAGCAATCACCCTTCCTTCCGATGGGCACGTCAAACTCCACTTTATCATAAGCATCGTACGGCGCGGACTTCCTGATGTCCCACTGGATACCAGACCCTCGCAGCATCACACCGCTGTAATTGAGAGAACAACTGGTTACCGTCAGGTTACCCTCAGCACTGTCAACAACAGCACACTGTGAAAGGAAAAGGTGCAACTTCACAGGAGATTGATTTCAGTGGACGTTATTAGTTATGGCCAAGGTATCTAATTACAAAGCCTTCTGGCCTGCTTTCTTATCATGGTACTCACCCAAACCCAGAGTTGACGGACCATACTGACCAATACCTGTAGATGAACCACTCACCTGAAGCCATAATTGAGGGACCACACTGACCAATACCTGTAGATGAACTACTCACCTAAACCCATAATTGAGGGCTTCCTCGGCTGAGATCACACCAATATCGATACACCTCTGCTTCCAAATACGGTTGGGAGTGAGGAGGTCATCCACCTCGTCGATACGCTGGCCGAACTTGGAGCACCACTCGTAGATGTCGTCCATTAGACCAAGTGGCAGGTCCTAGAAGACAGAGAGGGGCTTAGTCTATGGTGCCTCACAATGTGGCCAGCTTAGACAGGGGACAAGCCTCACACAGACACTAGGCACCTCTAGCAACAAGATCACCACAGTGGTAACAAAACACTTCCTAACTGCAGTATGCAGAGGTTGAGACAACAGAGAAGAATTTGGTTAGAATCTCCTAAGTTATGAGGTTTGTGAGCTACGACCACGATTTAAAATAAGTCCGCTGATGAATCTAATTAGATGGGACACATAGGAAGGACAACCTACCAGCGACACTCCCCCTGGCCTAACGTACGCAGCGTGCATACGTGCTCCAGACACACGTTCGTAGAATTCACACAGCTTTTCTCGTTCCTCAAAAAGCCAGAAAAATGGTGTCATGGCCCCCACATCGAGGGCGTGGCATCCTATTCCCATGACGTGATTCAACAAGCGAGTGATTTCACCAAACAGGGCTGAAAAGATGAACATTTATTTCTGACAGCACAAAATGAGAGCTGAAAAGTTCTTGGTATCGATTACAAACGACTCTCAGGTGGATGGCAGAAAGCTTGTATGGTTATTACCTGTACACACTTTCAAACTCTTCATCAAGGGAATTAGTGACTGAATCGTGGCTTGTCAAAGACACTACAAAATATCTTATGTTCTTCTATCATCAAATCACTATTTGTCACTGTCATGAAGCAACAGGAGAAACACACCCAGTCTTCCTGACCTTGTCACAACCACTCACTTCTAATCCACTTTGCTCTCTCAGGGATCTCTATATTCAATAACTTTTCCACAGCGAGTGCATATGCTTGTTCATTACACATCATCGAGCAGTAGTCAAGACGATCAAAGTAAGGCAAGGCTTGGAGATATGTCTTGTATTCAATCAGTTTCTCTGTTCCTCGGTGAAGGAGGCCGATGTGAGGGTCAGCTCGCACAACAGTCTGCAATCAGTGGAAAGTGACAAAAGATGACATTGATTTATGTTATTTCAACAATGGATAAAAACTAATTAATAACAATCTTAAGCAGCAACTTTAAAACTAAGGTCACTGGTGCCATGGTAGTTGTGCTCTCCAAAATGGCTTCCATGACAAATCATCCCTCATTTTCAGATCCATGTCCAGGCTTCTATTACTAGGCTCCACACTTACCTCACCATCTAGTGTCAAAACCAGCCTCAATACGCCGTGAGCAGCCGGATGCTGTGGTCCAAAGTTCAGTGTGATGTTTCGAACCTGTTTTTCAATGACTTCTGCTCGATCTGAAACAGCCAAGTACATGTACAAATGGTATACAACTTACAAGTTCAGAAATGAGCTTAGATGACAATAGTTATCTCACATAGGACTTTTCGAAGTAGACAAATCAGAGCCCAAAAAAATCTGGCCCAACAAATCAAATACGCACACTCAGTCAGAACATGTCAGAAGGCCTAGGCCGACTTCGGACACTGCATAAAGCCACTGTGACCCTCTGTTCCAGGTGAAACCCATGACCATGACCAGCGGCCAAACAAACTTCTTCGAAAAGATCGAATGATCAGACTGGACCTACCATTGAGTGGCCTGTTCTTCATCTGGGCTGCAACTCCCTCCTTGAACAACACTGGTGAACTGAACTGCTCAAAGAACTCAGCATCTGGATTCCACTTGGCAGCACCCCTGATATGACAGCCAAAACCACAGAATTACAAGGATGATAAGGTAAATTGTGGTGATCCAAGAAGATGTGAACTCACTGACACAATGTTGTGATGAGTAGGTCAGACTGAGGACTGTAAATCACGATGTGAGCACATCATCCACATGTTGCAGTATCGCATCAGTTCAGGCAGTCAGGCATCACCCCAGACACTCCAGTACAGTCCATCATGGACTCCGAGACAGTCAAACTCTCTCCGTCAGTCAGTGGCATGGCTGATCTGATGGCATTATTATTGACATTTCGACCACAGTACAGACTACAGATCCGGCATGGCGATACAAGAAGCTCACCGTAGGTAACATTAGGTACAGGATTCAACAGGATTGATAATGAAATCCTAAGGGCATAAAAATGCAATTCATGACATTATATCATCATGGTTATGTATGCGAAGTATGTACATCAATGTACACTGTACATTATGTACAGCATTGTACACATTTTATGTAAGATTAGAGGTCAACAGTTGAACTTGATTTGTGGCTGTATCAGCCGTGCTACAATAATGAAAACGCTACTGTTTGCTCATTTATAATCATACCTTGCGAAATACAACGCGGGTGCATGATTGTATGCCGTTTTCTGGAGCAATTTGGCCGCCGAAGGTGCCAAATTTCGTAAACAACCAAGAGCGGAAGCCATCTTTCCCGGCGTGCACCACCCCCACAAAAAGGCAACATGGCGTCGATCACAGAAAGCAAGATGAAAGAAATGGAAGCGGAGATGGACCGGTAAATGAGAACGCAGACAAACCAAACTTGCTCAGGCGTTTGATAACTATCTACTCACGGGGTGTACACATTTTCATACGAATTCAGTTTGTGGAACGCCTTCGAAGTGGCTATAGACTGACCCTGCCTATCTCTCCTGTATTATTCTGCACGTTCTGTAATGCATTTTCCCAATAAAGCACTAGGCCTATGCATTTTATTTTTCAAGAGAAAATAGTCCAATATCAATATCTGATATTGCTACCAAGCACGTTTTTCAACTTTGATGTTACAGTAGTGTGCTTTTTTCTCTACTCCGTGTGGTACAGGTCCACACCTGTGAGACTTGTGGACATGGTTCAGAAACTCCCACGCAAAAACAAGTTTGAAGACTCGACTCTGTCCTGGCGTCAATATCCCAGGCCTCGTCCCTACAGAAAGAAGCAGTGCAGCTTCCTCAAGTGGGGAGTCGTATGTGGAAACACACCTGAAGACATCTTTTGTTTAAAGACATCTGTCTTTCATACGTTGGTGACCGTCTCCTCCAGTCCTGGTGGGACTTCAAATAACACAACCAGGAGACGTCTCCTCGAGGGGGAGAGTGGGAAATGACCCTTTCTAAAGACATCTGTCTCACGAGGACAATACCTCCAAAAAGTGCATCCAGGGAGTGCGAGGAGCCCTCTCCTGTGAACAATACAACCTTGAGACAAGTGCTCAATGACTTCTCCAGCTCGGTATGAATTATTGTCCAATATATGGAGAGTGCACAACAGAGGAGAAGTTAGCACTTGTATTCAAAGAGGGTTCCAAGATTGCCAGATAATCTATTTCTGAGGTGCAGACATGAATGCCATTTTGCAACATTCTAATCCAGCTCGTCTTCAGTGTTGTGTAAAGAAAAGACAAAAGGCCTCGGTAATGATGTTTTCTTCTTCAGAGAAATAGCCCCGGCAAGATATTTCACAATATGTCTGACAAGTTAATTTGAAGCATTAAAAATACATGAGCGAAATGTCATTTTTTCTCGTCTCTTGTTTTCCAGCTTTGAGGAGGAGATCTCCACTGTGCAGGAGGCGCAGAGGATAGCTGGACAGGCTCGGTTCATCCTCGGTGCTCAGACCTTCCAGCATGTGCAGCAACAGCTACAACATCCACCACCGGGGACTGAAGCAGGCCCAGCAGGTAGTGGAATGATGCTACAAGCCCCGCCTCCTCCTCCACCGAGTAGCACTGCCAGTTATGAACAGCAGACTAATTATGCCTGTAAGTGGACATACATAAGTTCTTACATGTACTAGATGTAGTCCATGGCTCTATACATGTACACTCTGAAACTAGAGAGGGACCTAGGTGGCTAATAAGTTTTAAAAGATCTTGTTTGTCACATTACACTGCTTCATCATTGTTAAGAGTCCAATCAGGCAAGACTTTTCAGTTACCTGCACGTACAGTCTACTTAGTCATCATTTATTCTATTTTCATACTTTCAGTGGCTCCACCACCACCACCTCCACCAGATAATGGCTCCAATCTCCAGCAATATCATCACCCTCCACCCCCTCCACCATCATTCCTCCCCCCACAGCTGAGGCACAGACATCCCCGTCCGCCTCCACCCATGATGGCACCGAGACCGCCGATGGGGATGCCACCGAGGGGCCCCCCGCCAATGGGCCCACCAGGAATGGGCATGAGACCACCACCATTAGGACCTCCACCTGGCATGCCACCGAGGATGATGCCACGGCCGTTCCCACACCACGTAAGACACTTTCTTCTCTGGACTCATCTTTGGGGAGGAGGGGCTGACTTCACCATTGCACATGGCTACAGCAGTTGACTCACGCTGAACAGTCGATTGCCATTGGAGACAGCCTCATGGTGATATCTGGAGAAGAAGTTGAAAAAGATTAGTGGATGGGGTTGAATATGAAATGTAGAGCTCCTCTGTTGATTTCTTGACTGATGTCATATTATATTCGGCATTTGAAGGCCATCCACTCTCTGGTCTAACTCTGGTCTAGAAATGTAGTCTGTCCAATATTTGGTCGATTTGACAAATTTGATTTCCCTTTTCCAGATGCCACATTACCATCAACAACGAGAAATAAAAAATGACGCCGTCATCATTGCCAAACCAAAGATTGTATACACAGCGCCCCCTGTGAAGAAGGCAAAGAAACGCAAGGCAAAGAAAGAAAAGACTGATGAGCCAACCGTGGAGAAACCTGCGGCAGCAGAGGATACTGTTGTGGAGTATGAGCCGAGTCCGATGGCTAGTATGATGGAGGAGGATACAGGCATGTCGGGGATGGACATGGAGGAGCTGAGTGGTGACATGGACGATGAGGCCGGCACATCCAAGAAGGGCAAGGGCAAGAAGAAAAAGGTGGTGAGGACTGCCGCTGGTACAACCTGGGAGGATGACAGCTTGTTAGAATGGGAATCAGGTTGGTATCTTTAGGCAGAAGTGCTTTGTTAGTGGATGAACTAGCCCTGAACAACCTTAACAAGTTCCACCACCAAATTCAAAATCTTATGTTCACTCTTCCTGACCGTCAGTCCTGTACACTGCTTGTGGCCTGAGCTCTGTATCTGCTCTCTCCATCTGAGTGATTGGTCCTCAGGGTTGACACCATTCACTCAAATGTGTTCTTTGAAAGGCGTCCCATAGCAGGCACTCTTGCTTTGCTGGTTGGTGACAATTTGATCCTGTGTAGCACTCTTGGTTGAAGCTTGAAAACACAAGAATTGGTATGATGATGTGAGTAAGACTACAGTTGACAGTCAGTTCTACCATTATTCATTGGCTCTTATTTTACATAGGTGTTTGGTCTAAGTGACCTTGTTTATCCTTCCAGATGATTTCCGAATCTTCTGCGGTGATCTCGGTAATGAAGTCACCGATGAAATCCTAACACGAGCGTTCAGTAAGTACGGCTCGTTTCTAAAAGCCAAAGTCTGCCGCGAGAAACGAACCAATAAAACCAAAGGATACGGTTTTGTCAGTTTCAAGGATCCCACTGATTTTGTGCGTGCCATGAGAGAGATGAACGGTGAGTCATTCAGGAATATTGAAAATTGACCTGATTTTTATCTTGATCAGGTCTTGGAAAGGCACTGTTTAAGAGTTTATAATCATCATTATATTCTTCCAGGCCATTCATCATCAAGTTTTATTGGTTTGATACCGTTTGCCTTCAAATAAGATTAGCGGGTGATGTGGTATTTAGACCTCGTTATAAACGTTTTCAAGATGTCTTATGATGTAATTGGGGAGAAATTCTGAGACTATTTTCTCTGCCAAATCTAGGACTGAAAGATGAACACCTTTGTGTGTCAAACCTGCTTTCATTTCACAGTCATGAGTTGGCACTTTATGCCTTAGAATCAGAGGAGGCACACTAGCACTGTTTAGACAAGAAGTCTCTCCCACAGTCCTAGGAATATTGGATAGAACGTCACGGGTCATTCACCAGAACATTCAACCCTGACCATCGGGTGAAGAAGGTGGCCGTTAACATAATCATGCTGTAGTTGAGGTTCACTAGTTTGTCAAAAATGTCGTCAAGACTGAAAAGAAATTGTCGTCAAGTACAAGGTGAGAGCAGGACTGAAAATATGCTTCGTTCAAGTTTTCGAAGCATCCTATTCCATGGGGTATATGTCGCATGCACATGTTTCCGTTGGAAAGAGGATCGAGTCACGGCAGAGAAGACTGCAAGAGGTCATTGAATTGTACACAATCAGAAAGATCCATGGTGTCATGGTTCATTATGAATTCATCAGTCTTTGAGTTATCATCTGGCCCTTCTGTAAGGTCAGTTATCTCCCCGATACACTTGTAAAGTATCAACACCTTGTGTTCAACCTACTTTCATTTAGCCATTTATTCATCAGTTACCACTGTATGCCTTAGAGGGGGCAGAATGGTACTGTTTAGACAAGAAGCCTCTCCCACAGCCCCAGGAATATTGGATAGAACGGCACTGTACTGGGTCCCAGTAATAAATATTGCCTCAAGGACATATGATATTGTTCTGGGACTTATGTAAGATTAGTTTTCTCCGCCAAACCCAAAACTGAAGGATCAACAACCTGTGTTTAGTCAGAACTTTGTAAGTTACCACTGTACGCCTTAGAGGGGGCAGAATGGTACTGTTTAGACAAGAAGCCTCTCCCACAGCCCCAGGAATATTGGATAGAACGGCACTGTACTGGGTCCCAGTAATAAATATTGCCTCAAGGACATATGATATTGTTCTGGGACTTATGTAAGATTAGTTTTCTCCGCCAAACCCAAAACTGAATTGGATTAACACCTTGTGTTTATTGGCTTAACATATGCAAACACTTCCTAATGAACCCCCTACAAGAGACAAGTGGCTCTTTGTCTCTCCGACTTTGACACCCTCCTGCGAACATATCAATAGATCAGCCAGCGGTCCTTGGTGTCGCCGCGTGGGTTGACTATGCCCATTGAACTTGTTTGCATATGCCAGGAACCCACTATCTGACATCCATAGCAGTAATATTCCCTATTCAAACTGTTACAGTCGGGTGCTACACCACAGTCGGGATAGTGGGGCCAAATATATTTAAAACTTACATTATCTGTTTTAAACATAGGTTGATATTCTTTTAATTTTATAACATCTTTTAAATGTAACCCATATTGCACCAATGATTAACTCTATTTAAGAGATATTATATGCTCTCATAAAAATGCTAAATTTTACATGACCTTTTAATTTGTTTTGTTTATTAATTATAGGCAACAGCCACTGTACCCCTTCCCATCTATATACAAATCTTTTCCCTTCCACTAAACATCTGATAGTAGTGTGGTTTGATCCCACCTGCCAGCATAATGTGTCATTGTCATAACTTTGTATGCAGATCATTTTAGTTGGTTTTTTGAGCACTTGGTGTCACTACCAACTACAGCATCTGTTCATCAATTTTGAGCCAATAATGCTGCTAGTTTTGTAGGAAACTCAATCAATCTACTGTAACAAACTTTACGTCTCAAGTGTCGAGCTACTTCTTTGTAATTTAAAAACTGAAGTGAATTTCAGTTGATGTTGAATGATCTCATTTCATGAGTTGCTGTGTCTTCTTGAAGATTGACTTATTTGGTGATGAGTTATTCTACTGCCGGGCACCGTAGTTTAACCCTATCATTCGACCGATCATAACATTTTAAGAAGCTTTGTTCACACTTGAAGACAAGCTCTTGACATCATTCATGTAATCAAACTCTCCGAGAACCACATTCACAGCAAGAGTATGTGGGGAGGCTGATTAAGAAACAAGTCCGAGTAAAACACACTTTAAACTTGTCACGTGTGATCAGACCCTGATCGTGGGAAATATGCACAGATACTTCCACAGTCAAAGGAAAGATGTCATCCAATGTCCAAGATATTTTTTTAAATGATTTTTATGATCAGAATATTGAATCCAATAACTTTTATGTGAATTTCTCTTGCCAGTGAATCTCATATAAAATGGACAAAAAGTAAACCCTAGTGGTGAATTCTTCTTGTTGTTGTACTGATGCACATGCATGCATGCAAGGAACTTGTCCAAAGTCAACTTTCTGTCATGAAATGTACTATGTGTGACAAAAATGAGCTCCGAAACTGTACTCACTGTCATGAAGAAAGAAGAGTACCTACCTTCCTTGAGATTGCTGCTTTGAAAGCATCAGAATTTTCAGTCTGTGTGAAATTTGTTTGGCAAAATGAGCCAAAAACATGGCAGCCGCTCTTTCCCTGGAAGCCTCAACCGACTTCATTGGAATACCAGTCAGAACTGGATTCAAAATATGCCCAGCCTGTTGGCTATATGGTCTTATGTAACGTAGCCCCTGCCAAAGGTTAGGATCTGTAAGTCATATTCTATATGTTTCCCTAGTGTCACCAAGCTAGTTGATTGGCATCATAGGTTCCCAGCACAGAGTCTATGAAGACTGGCATTGTTCTCTATGGAGAACCTTTTTTAATCTTGAAATCTGATTGACAGGATTAGTGATCTGTGTTATTAAATTGTAGCCAATGGACTGATTGGTGGACAATGGACTGATTTGTGTCACAGTAAAAATAAGCTGGATAGCTGAATAATGACTTTGGTGCTGCAAAATCTTGCTTCTTGATGCTGAAAGCCCTTGACAAGAACTCCTCCAAACAACATGACACACAAATCCTGACCCCTCACCATAGAATCTGTTGACAAATGCCCTCATAATAACAGCAGAAGGTGTATAATCAATATACCAGGTTTTCACCGAATGCAAAGAACATTATACAGAGCAGTTAAAAGCAGTTCCGCAAATAAATGAGATATTCCTGGGAAAATGAAGCTGACAGTATCCCACTGTCAGTGTCCTGGGTCTGAGTAGCAAACCGTTTCATTACAAACCTGAAACATCCAATAGAAAACCATGCAGTAAGACATCATTTTTATTGCAAAGATGATTCAGTCAGCAGAAAAGTTGTCTCAAAAGGAGGACTTTGTGCCTTTTGCACCTGGATTCTCTTGTTATTGTTCTACTGTGTCTACTCTACAACAACTTGACCAACAAATCACTCATTACCCATCTCATCATGTCAGTGCTGATACACGAAGTATGACACTGACAGGGTCACAACCAGTAGTCACAAATGTGCTCCCAGCTTGACCAACACATCACTCATTACCCATCACATCATGTCAGTGCTGATACACGAAGTATGACCCTGACAGGGTCACAACCAGTAGTCACAAATGTGCTCCCAGCTTGACCAACACATCACTCATTACCCATCACATCAAGTCAGTGCTGATACACGAAGTATGACCCTGACAGGGTCACAACCAGTAGTCACAAATGTGCTCCCAGCTTGACCAACACATCACTCATTACCCATCTCATCATGTCAATGCTGATACACGAAGTATGACCCTGACAGGGTCACGACCAGTAGTCACAAATGTGCTCCCAGCTTGACAAACACATCACTCATTACCCATCACATCAAGTCAGTGCTGATACACGAAGTATGACCCTGACAGGGTCACAACCAGTAGTCACAAATGTGCTCCCAGCTTGACCAACACATCACTCATTACCCATCTCATCATGTCAGTGCTGATACACGAAGTATGACCCTGACAGGGTCACAACCAGTAGTCACAAATGTGCTCCCAGCTTGACCAACACATCACTCATTACCCATCTCATCATGTCAGTGCTGATACACGAAGTATGACCCTGACAGGGTCACAACCAGTAGTCACAAATGTGCTCCCACACCAACTTGTCTGAATTTCATATCAGTGATTATTACCCGCCCACCAATCAGCTTGATGATACAGTTTGGAGAAGGCCCCCAAATCTAATCTGTCCATGACCGGCCGCAGTGCCAGAGCAAACGGACCAATTCACTCACAGTTGCAAATTATCAAACCGAGCAAGTAATTCGCTCAGAAGAAACAACGCTTCACTTTCCCCGGTCATAGAAATAATGGAAAATGAGCACACATGGCCATTTTGTGCGTGCAGCTTCAAAGTGATTGGTGCCTGTCTTTTAGTTTGATGTTTTGTCAGCGTAAAAATAATAAACTGGTGATCTGGTGTGCACAGAAAAAAACATCTGCTTGACATGTTGCATCCCTGTCTGTTGCCCGACTGACCTTTGATATTTCAGATGTTTCCCATTGGTGGTAAAAATCACTGCATCACTATAAGTAACTGTGGTTATAGCAGTGACCCTGGTTATGCTAGTAACCCTGGTTATGCTAATATCCCTGGTTATGCTAGTAACCCTGGTTATGCTAGTAACTCTGGTTACTGTTATACTTGTAACCCTGGTTATAGCAGTGAAACAAGAGACACACAGTTGTTCACACTCTGGACTCCCATCACTGAAGCCAAGAAAACTCCATAAACAACCATCTTTTTCCTGCTCATTAATTTGCGTAAAAGAATTGTTCTCTTTGTGGTTTATCGGCAGGGATGCTGACCTAGAAGAAGACAGATTTGTTGTCTGCAGTGATTATTCTCTGTCTTTATGCATGAACAGGAAAATGTAGAGTTGTTTCTTTGCATCTCTATTAGCTCTATCTTGTCTGCTATAAAACATGGAGAGTAAATATGATACATCTCATCCTGCGGCATGTCTGATGCAGATGAAGATAGCTGAGAGATTTGGCCAAGAAATGTCTGACTCCGCCAACCTCTCACAATCTCTCATGACCAGGAATCCAGCCGGTCTGGGCAATTTAACTCCGCCAACCTCTCACAATCTCGCTTGAACAGGAATCCAGCTGGTCTGGGCAATTTGACTCCGCCAACCTCTCACAATCTCTCATGACCAGGAATCCAGCCGGTCATGGCAATTTGACTCTGCCAACCTCTCACAATCTCTCATGGCCAGGAATCCAGCTGGTCTGGGCAATTTGACTCCGCCAACCTCTCACAATCTCTCTTGAACAGGAATCCAGCCGGTCTGGGCAATTTGACTCCGCCAACCTCTCACAATCTCTCATGACCAGGAATCCAGCCGGTCATGGCAATTTGACTCCGCCAACCTCTCACAATCTCTCATGACCAGCATCCAGCCGGTCATGGCAATTTGACTCCGCCAACCTCTCACAATCTCTCATGACCTGGGTCCAGCTGGTCTCTGCACTCGGACTCTGCAACCCTCTCACAGCAGTCTCCCAGGCCTGGGCTTTCTCGGTCATGGCAACTGAACTCCACCATTCTCACACAGTCCGTCAGGGCCTGGGGTAAAGCTGGGCTCTGTGATTTGTCTCCAGCATTCCCTCAAAGTCTCTCACAACCAGGGATCCTGCTGATTTCTTGCTCCCCTTCTCATGACCCGGGTTCCAGCCAGTTTGGTCACTTCAACTCTGCCATCCTCTCATGACAATAGCTCTGTTACCTGGGCCTAGTTGTTCAGAACAAATTTGATCACTAATGTTGGCCTGGCTTTATCTCCTTCAGTTAAGCCCTTAGACAACATCAACGTTAGTGAGAAAACCTGCTTTGAACCTAAAACCCATCAAGGTTGCTCACAAATGCAACCCGGATGTTGAGAAGCGTCTTGGCTTGTTGGTGTTACACACTACCAGTGTCATTAACACATCCAGTTATTGAAGTCATGAAATCAGATACTGTGTGAAAGGAACTACTTCTTCCTGTTCATGTTGAACCTTCTGCTCAGTAAAAACGTGTCGTAATGTGACACCTATGACCGAGAGCAGAGGATGCTGCAATAAAAACCCAACCAAAAAAACATCCTGTAGGTTTGTGATTGTCCTGAAACTTTTTCTCAAAGGGTACTATCAAAGGTGCTCTGGTTGGTTCTTTGATAATACTTCAATGTGACCCGCTCTGGCTGTCGTCCACGCATGGGTGTTAGACAGATACTAAGCTATTGGCATGGGCTTCAAATAACCTTTAAATGATTATATGACGGGTGTTGCTAGCTAATTGTTTGAGATATGGACTAATTTCTGTAGTGAAATTGAATGCCAAATTGATTACAATCACAGGAACTGGCCTGGTTCTTCAAGTCAGGCTTGTTGTTCCTGAGCAAAGAATTACAACAACAAGTCATGAAGTGCCTCATAACCAGATCTGGCACATGAGTTGCTCACTTTCTACTTGAAAGTGTTTTTGTGGCAGGCAGTGAAATGTTGCTTCCCCTCGTTAAAATGATGGCTTCCTCGTTCAATTGGCGCTCTTCTTCCTCTGTCATGTATTTGATGACTTTGACAGCCGTTAAAAACATTGCTTCAGAATATCTGTGGGAACGATGCTACTTTACTCGCTGTCACTTCTCCCGCGTTTAATGAGTGAAGTTTCATACGTTTTAAAGGACCAATTCTCACACACTAATAGGTCCGATTCTGTTCACCACCTTTTAAGGTAACAACAGAGTCAAAGTCAATGATGTTCTGTTCAACAAGTACGGTTAAAAATGTCATCTCTGTCCGGGTTAAGTGATCTGTGGTGTTTCAACGCACCCGTTCCCAAGTTCAATGACCATTTGGTGCTCTCTAATGGGGGGAGTTCCGATTGCTGCCATAAATTGGTAGTGCCATTTCCTCACCTGTAGAGGCTCATGTTCTGTGGCTCGAGGTACCAAGCAGTAGCGCTCGCTACTCTGTTGATGCCATGCAGCACCATTACTCGGTTGGTGTCATGCAGCACCACTCGGTTGGTGCCATGCAGCAGCACTCGGTTGGTGTCATGCAGCACCACTCGGTTGGTGCCATGCAGCAGCACTCGGTTGGTGCCATGCAGCACCACTCGGTTGGTGCCATGCAGCACCACTCGGTTGGTGCCATGCAGCACCACTCGGTTGGTGCCATGCAGCAGCACTCGGTTGGTGCCATGCAGCACCACTCGGTTGGTGCCATGCAGCAGCACTCGGTTGGTGCCATGCAGCACCACTCGGTTGGTGCCATGCAGCACCATTTGGTTGATGCCATGCAGCACCATTCGGTTGGTGCCATGAAGCACCACTCGGTTGGTGCCATGCAGCACCACTCGGTTGGTCCATGCAGCACCACTCGGTTGGTGCCATGCAGCACCATCCCATTGGTGCCATGCAGCAGCAGCATGCAATGCAAACAGTCAACTCAAGCTACTCCTTCACGTTTTTTATTCCACTTTATTGGAAAAGTTACATTGTAAAGATCACTTCTATGGATCCGTCAAGATTAACATTTATTTACATGTTCTGGCAGTAGATATGGCGAGGGTCCCTAACACATTATGGCAAAGAGAGAGAGAGGTGGCGCTACTGAATGCCATATCAGTCAGAGGTGGAATTGATTTGCAGGAAGGATGCCAGGCTTATCAAGAAAGTGAAAGTAACACTAACAGCTTTCATGATAGGCTCTACAATTTGGTCTGAGGACAAGATTCTAACTTTCGTCACGGACGGTGCCATCATCAAGTATCTTTTAAATACCTTTTTAAAGTTGGAAGATAAAGGTCTGATTCACTTGTGCTTGCTAACTATTGCAGTTTCTGTATTTTCTTTATTTTGGTGGGAAATAGTGTATGATTAGGTCAGGTTTGCCATGTTCATTGCCAACATGTTTCTGGCCGCTGTTGAGTTCTGGCCGTGTTAAACAGAATCTACAGAAAACTTCCTAATCCATCCGCTATTAGAAGATACTGATTCTCTCATCGGTCCTATGGTCCCAGTGACTATCAGAACCTATTCCCTTTTGTCTTGGGCCATCATTTGCTGGTGAGTTAATCATGAAGTTTTCCACTGATTGTGGTACTAAATTAGATCAAACAGCAGTCAGGGGCAATATTGGCCCTGACTGCTTTATTTCTGAATGCAGTCATGATCAGAGTCGGTCTAAACCTCCTCTCAGCTCCACTTTAGATGGTGTCAAGATAATTTTGGTGACCATCCATCAGTCGATGACTGTAGTGGATTACAGCGTAATAAATGACTTGGGAAGGATTAGGAAGTGATCTGTTGTACTAATCAAGGGGGCACCAGGTATGCGCGACTCTGGCATACGCACAGTGGCTGAATGGTTAAAGTGAGTGGGAAAGTTTCCATAGACCAAGCAAATCACTATCCATCACTGTTAATCTGACAAATAGCTGGATTTCTGCTCTGGGTGAATGAATTTTAATCCTCGGGGACTATTTATATAATAGATTGCAAGATGTTTGAACTGAACACACACTTGTTATGAGCTTCTTATTCACACGTCTACAGTATGGACAAACAAAGCTCTCTGTTCATACAAATCGCCTGTCCTTCTCCACAGTCAGTTCAAGTCAGTGCAATCAGTCATGTCGACAATTTGACAGAACTTTGAATAATTTCATTGGAATAAGTTCAGTTTGGTCTTTGCAGTGAATCCAGTCTGTTTGTGACAAATTGTCAGCAATTCGTCAGGCTTATGCTTTGACATAAAGGTATCGTTGCTTGTTGACAAAAAGTACTAGTCCTAATATTTCATTGCCACTGCCAGTCATTGCAAGTGACACTGCCTACTGTTGTTAAAAATGACCAGTCTTTTGAATCCACTGCGAGTCCGTGAACTTGTGAAGCTGTTTTAGATAAGGATGAGATAGAGATGAACTTGTAGAACACTGATGACATATCCTGAAGTGCACTTTCTGTGGCGTTATTGCTGGATCCGACGTGGCATGTCACTGGTATTCATGTAGGCACCTGTGTGTGTCAACCCTTAGACAATATCCTCAACTATACATGGAGAAGAAATTTCATTAAAATGTTAACCAACTCCATTGACCGCAGGATGATAAGAGTGGCACCTGATTTCTTCATACCGTCCAAGACCAGTTTAAACATTCTCTGTCTTCAACAAGTATGAAATATTCTCAAAGATTCAAGAGATTTCCTCCTGATGTCTGATGAGATAGCAGAAAGCAGATGAAGAAAGCTGAGTGGAAGCAGATCCTTAGTGTGATTTCTTCTCTGTGATAGCTTTGTCCCAGTAGACCTTGAAGTCGCCGGCCTTCCCATTGCTCTTGTGGTCGGTCTCTGCAAGAGTAAAGAGAGAAAGTGATTGGTCTAGAACTAGAAGTCTCGTATAAAGTTTCTTCATGTGACGGCATTCAGCGTCACAGCAAATGTCATAACAACAGTTTTATCTTCTTCACATGAGGCATGACAGACTTCTGGTTTCCTCCTCTGACCATTGAGGAAGTTGAGTAGAGGTGAAGATGAATGAAAGAGTGGAGAGTGTCATCTTTAAAACCATGCCTCTCTTCAGAACCACGCCCATCTTGATGCCAACGACGTCATTGCTTTCAATGCCTCTTAGATGTACATTGTCTGTCTCAAAGTTAATCTCGACAACAAGATGGAACAAATCTGCTGAAACATCCATCCCACTTTTCTCAAAAGTAGCAGGATTTTTAAGATTTACATATGACAAGGAATGGGATGATGGCGGTATCCTCCTTGGGATGATGGAAGCCATTTATGTGATTGCCTCTCAAGGGAAGTAGTGTAACTGTTTATTCCCTTCATTGCTTAAGTTGATTATTGTGGAACTTGTTTGAATGTTATCTTAGCTGTCATGCCAACGAAGTGAGGTCTTTGATGAAAAGGCAGCAGAAATGTTGAGCTCTGTTTCCAAAAAGCATTTTGAAGTTTGTCAAGTCATGAATTGGCTTTTTGTGTACTGGGAAATTGGGGAGAAGAGACAGACAGACGTCCAAACAACAATCTGCTGATATATCTGGAGAGAAAACATTTGATTAAAACATTTTTTGATAAGTTATACTATGATCAGAGGGTGAAAGTCTTATAATCTAAATCGCTTGGCCTAATATCTGATAGTGAGGGGATCTGATGGTCTGGTGATGCCAGCATGAGTGAGTCCTTACCTTCAAAGTCATCGAGGACTGAGCCAAGGAGATTCCATTCGTCCTCTGTTATGTCTGACCTCTTCTTATGCGATTTGCCTGGAAGAGATGAGGAAAGTGAGGTGATCATGTGTCAGGGTGGTCATCAGGAGGATATGTGTCAGGGTGGTCATCAGGAGGATATGTGTCAGGGTGGTCATCAGGAGGATGTGTGTCAGGGTGGTCATCAGGAGGATGTGTGTCAGGGTGGTCATCAGGAGGATATGTGTCAGGGTGGTCATCAGGAGGATATGTGTCAGGGTGGTCATCAGGAGGATGTGTGTCAGGGTGGTCATCAGGAGGATATGTGTCAGGGTGGTCATCAGGAGGATGTGTGTCAGGGTGGTCATCAGGAGGATGTGTGTCAGGGTGGTCATCAGGAGGATGTGTGTCAGGGTGGTCATCAGGAGGATATGTGTCAGGGTGGTCATCAGGAGGATGTGTGTCAGGGTGGTCATCAGGAGGATATGTGTCAGGGTGGTCATCAGGAGGATGTGTGTCAGGGTGGTCATCAGGAGGATATGTGTCAGGGTGGTCATCAGGAGGATGTGTGTCAGGGTGGTCATCAGGAGGATATGTGTCAGGTGGTCATCAGGAGGATGTGTGTCAGGGTGGTCATCAGGAGGATGTGTGTCAGGGTGGTCATCAGGAGGATGTCGAGATGAGGAAAGTGAGGTGATCATGTGTTAGGGTGGTCATCAGGAGGATGTTGAGTTGGAATGGCATGCTGTCTGATAGTATGGGCATCTGTGGTTTGGTTAGAGTAATCATCAGGAAACCAAGTTTGACAACATTGGGGGCTGTGTACTTGACGTCTTAGGCTGAATATCTTACAGTACACACAAAGCTCATGCTTCTACTTAACATGTCAGAGTCCACCTCAAGTTTTACCATACTGGTACAGAACTCAGATTTATATCATGAAGTGAAGATGTCTTTGTCTCTAGCCTAAACAAGCATGCTGCAACATGTGTTACTGTAGCTTTAGGCTGCATATCCATAGACCAGGCAGTGTTCTTTTCAGCAATTGTCCCCTGTTCCGTGTTGGCTTGTGCCCTTGTTATACCCCACCCTCAAAATGAATCTCTATTTGGCTCATTGGACATTTCCAATGCTATGGAGACAACTCCACAAGGGCACAGTCTCTGGATGCACTCCCTAAAAGGACATTGATGCCTATCCATGCATCACAGGTTAGTGTTTTTACCTTCGTAATCTTCAAGTGCTTTTCCTAGCAGGTTCCATTCAGCGTCTGTTAGATCTGCTGCCCTCTTGCCACTTGGTGACCATGATCGACCTGCAACAGGACAGTGAGAACCATTACTCAACATTCAGTCTTTAACAATTCTATGTGAATCCTCTCTGGGACTGTTGGTGAAAAAGTGCATGGATACTGCTCAACAGCAGGCCGGTCTGTCAAAGTACATTTCTCTTGATCTGATCAAAGTTGAATCCAAGTAAAATCCAGTCTGTACCATGTCTGTGTTACGCTTTGTTATGTTCTCTGAGAGAGGATACAAAGATGTATAGACACAATGAGCTGGGGGATTTCCTCAACTCTTATCTCAACTGTCGCATAGAACAGGTGGTCTAACCTGGTCATTGTAGCTAGAGATATAGTTTGAAAGAATCGTAGAAGTGCAATTCTAATTGGCATGTGAATGAGACATGTCATTTTGGTCCACAGTAGAACTTGTTTCAATGTGATATACTATGAAAGGACAGAAATTCCCATGAAGCATACCTGATGTGAAGAAAGGCTCCACGAAGCCCTTCTCTTTGCCTGGCAGGACCTTGGCATCCGATGTGACCTTGGATGAGATATGTGTGCACCCTGCTCCCCAGCCGCTGCAGCCAAACACGAAACCCAGTCGCTTCCTTGTTGGCATTGGGAGGGCACTACTGGTCAAGACGCATACAGCTAGCATCACCGTCACAGCACTGAGTGTGGGAGACATCCTGAAAAGACAACCAAGTAAGAAAGTCTTAGAATCAGATTTCCATTTTGGAAGTGTAGCATTGCCTCTTCAGCACGACATCAAGATGTAAAAACCTCCAGTGATAGTTCTAATACTGTTCATCCCTCGAGCTAGAAATAAGATAGAGATAACATGAGTTTTTATTCCTCTGCTTGTCAAAGTGTTCATGTCTCATATTGCTGTTATTGCTACGCAACCTTCAAGAGAAGAGAGAAAAAGGTAGCTGATGACTCTAGTGAAGGTCCTTCAGACAGGAGCACTGAGACTGATAAAAAGTGTTCTGTTGTGCTTGGAATCATGATGACTTGGGAGCTTCGCTCAACGGTTTTTGGTCACCTACTGTAGTTGATTGATATCCCTTGCTTGAGGATGTTCCAATAGATCACATCCATTCCATATTGATTTATCAAACAACTTCTGCAGAAAAAAAGCACCTTCGTTATGATCTCATTATAAATTTCTCGCTGAAATTTTGGCATGCTAATTTCCGTAACATCCATCAAGGGGAATACTGATGTCAATCGCAGTGTTTTCATTTTGATGTTAAAACGTAATAGGCTGATCCATGTTTCATGGGTTTTTTTTGGTAAAGTTTCTAATCGAGGAAGTCAGCTGGGGATGTGTCTTGCACGTACGTCATGAAGGATTCTAGAGTTGAACTGTGCTTTGTAGATCACACCGTCACCATCAGCATGGCCAGCCACCTTGGCCTTTGAAGGTGTAGTTTCTTGCTGAAGGCCATCAGCAAATGTATATGTTTACAGTTGTTTCTTTTTAGGGGAGGGTGCATAAGATACACGTTAAATAATATATGTACAAAAGAAAACCCATCTCCCCCATGGTGTTGGTGATGGCATAAGATCTCACTGTATTTACCTCGATATACGATCGAGGTAATCAGAATTCTTGGTAAGAACTGATGTTTGAGGGCATCCTTGGTAAAAAAGACAAGCATGGTAATATAACCCGCGTTCATCTGGCCGCAAGGGGTGATTTGCTCGTAATAAGAATGCAGGAAAGGCTTCAGTTGTGTGTGCAACATCTCACACAGGTTTACTGGCAAGAACATTTTCCTTCAGATAATGTTTTCTAAACATGCTGGAAAAAACCTGTACTAACATGGCACTAATGATACCATGGTCGCTCTAACTGTCACTAGGTGTTTGCATCGTTGTCCTCAAAGTATACCTATGTATCTAAGTGTTACAGGGAGCTGTTACAGTATGCTGCTGGGAAGTGTTTAGAGGACAGTGTTTCGAAGAGCTGCCAGAGAGTGCTTCAAGGAGCTGCTAGAGAGTGTTTCAAGGAGCTGCTAGAGTGTTTCAAGGAGCTGCTACAGAGTGTTTCAAGGAGCTAGAAGAGGGTGCTTCAAGGAGCTGCTACAGAGTGTTTCAAGGAGCTGCTATAGAGTGTTTCAAGGAGCTGCTACAGAGTGTTTCAAGGAGCTGCTACAGAGTGTTTCAAGGAGCTGCTACAGAGTGTTTCAAGGAGCTGCTACAGAGTGTTTCAAGGAGATAGAAGCGATGCTTCAAGGAGCTGCTAGAGAGTGTTTCAAGGAGCTAGAAGATAGTGTTTCAAGGAGCTGCTTGAGAGTATTTCAAGGAGCTGCTGGAGAGTGTTTCAAGGAGCTGCTGGAGAGTGTTTCAAGGAGCTAGAAGATAGTGTTTCAAGGAGCTGCTAGAGAGTGTTTCAAGGAGCTAGAAGACAGTGTTTCGAGAGCTAGAAGACAGTGTTTCAAGGAGCTAGAAGACAGTGTTTCGAGAGCAAGAAGACAGTGTTTCGAGAGCTAGAAGACAGTGCTTGAATGAGCTGCTAGAGAGTGTTTCAAGGAGCTGCTAGAGAGTGTTTCAAGGAGCTGCTTGAGAGTGTTTCAAGGAGCTGCTAGAGAGTGTTTCAAGGAGCTAGAAGACAGTGTTTCAAGAGCTAGAAGACAGTGCTTGAATGAGCTGCTAGAGAGTGTTTCAAGGAGCTGCTAGAGAGTGTTTCAAGGAGTTAGAAGACAGTGTTTCGAGAGCTAGAAGACAGTGCTTCAATGAGCTTTTGTTAAAGTGTTATGTATTGTTTATATCACTGCACTAGAACCCCAAGTGTTAAAGTCAACTTAACAAAGTGTTTTCCTCGATATTACTTTGAATTAATTTGATCACAATGTTATTTCCAGCGATGAGATTCTCATTGTTCGAAAGCAATCAAAATAATAACTAAACAGGTTTTTCGCTCGGAGAAATATCGTTGAAATTGAATCTTTATTTCTTCAAGTGTTCTGTCACAAAAAGAAACAGTGCAACGTCAAACTTGAAAATGTCATATGGAGCTATGATGTCTTAATTAAAAGTCATACACGCGATCAGCGCGATCTATCAGAAAGAATACCATTGCAATTTGATGATGTCGGCTCGTGCGCTCACTCTGTTAATGCCAAGGGTTAGACAGTTAAAGGGAGAATTGTACTGGCTTATGCACTTACTTGGCTAATGCTAATGGTTGAAGAGACTAGCAGATTAGCAATTGGTGTTTGATGTTCAAGCCTCCTTGTTAACCCAGCTAATGGCAGCCAATGAATTCATTGTCATAAAAGAGAAAAGATTAGAGGTCAATGAGACAGATTCATATGTGCCTATAGAATTGGAATCTCTTTTGTTTTATGAGAAAAATGATGAAAATGAAAATGCATAACAAAACATAGATCAACTTCAACTTGGAAAAGTGCTATAGAAATGCTAAACTTTTGAATATCAACTGAGACGGACTCTTTCAAAAGAACAAACAAGACAATGAAACAAGGCACAAACTATGGTTTCTGCTCATTCATTAGTAGGTTGCTGGAGGCAAGTTGATTCCTAGTATGCCACTGAAGTCTGCCGCTACGATCTCTGTTCATCTCCCATAATAATTTCTGCCTGAGGTGGAATAGTGAGACCATCATCCGGTTAGACTGCCTGTAATTATTTCTCATGCTTGGTAATATGTTTCATTATTGAGTTGTTTTGATCATACAATCGGCAATTGATACTGTCTTAACACTTTCATACGTCCTTCACACCGAAAATTACCACCAGTTTGTGCTTTGGGGGCCTCGGCTGATGGCCATTTCAAAATTAGACTTTGAAAGACAGTAAATGTTCATAACATATCCTGAAATTGCAGCATCATCCTTTGAGGAGTGGGTCTTTTCAAAGCAGCTCATCTCCACCTGTGTCGAAATATGTTGAGAAGTAGTTACGCTCCAGACGAGAACAGTCTCGTCCGAAGGTCAGCATGACTCAGTCAAAGGCACCGTAAATACAATTTCAGGTTATTTATGGCATTTTAAATCAAAGGACGATAGCCTTATTAGTATACAATTTAAAATTCAACTTGCTCATTAAAGTATAACAGTTATGGCGATGAATATAGTGAGGACATTTCTGGAATGGTGTGGGTGTCTTCTAAGAGTTTGGGCAATTGAGAAGAGAGCATAGTCACAGCTCGTTTTCCACACACTAGGTGTTTGTTTGTACCTGTTCGAATGACCCAGTACTTAAGTATTCGCTTCATGACTGGTTGGTTGAAGGTTCAAGACTCAAGGGCAACTTACTATGTTGAAGCCGGTTGGTTTGTAAGCCACAAGCAAGTTGACTATTGCATACGCACTGCCTTCTCGCCAGATGCTTGACATTAGAGGCAGAAGTTTGATGATAAGGAATGTCTCGCAAGCCTGTCTGGCCCTTTCATTACCGGTGACACTTCAGTAAAAAAGGACTTTTACGTTTTGCAGCTAAGCATCTCATCAGCTTTGGTTCTTCTGATTAATCTACTATACAACATGCAACAGCACAAACTACTCAGTAGATTGCTGCTGTTTTTCTTTGGATATTGGCAGCTAACATTCTAGTTTTCAGTGAGGAAGATTAGAAGTTTAACAAAATACCCCAACCCACGGCACTGTAGTTCAGAATGTGACATTTTCATCTAACTAAGAAAAACGAGAGCTCATTTCAGACGCTGATTGCTGGATAATCAAAGGCCAGCTCCATTCCTTCACTGAGGTCCACAAACATGATACACGTCACTGCTGTAACAGCAACAGAGAACAGAGGCCGTATGCTGCAGATTCTCATAGAACACTACTACAACAATTCAAGTGTATTTATTTCTATGCAGAGGTTGGAAAACTGATACATACATGGTGCCATCCCAACTGATGCACACAGACCCACATCACTTTCTTGCATTATCTCATTATTGGTTGCACCATTGTCTTCTAAACTTGTCAACAATATCGTGCAGCCAGACATTGCTGAAGCCATTAGGGACATCAGACTGACTTGCCACATTGACAGACCACGCATCACCACCAGTGATAGAATTAACACATGCCAATTCATTGTCCAGTCTCACGGAAACCTCAGTCAGAAGCAAGACCATGTCCAATTGGCTATTGGTTCACTCTCTTTTAATTACACGCTCAAATAGACACAGATTTAGTGGCGGATGTCCATGTATTTAGCTGGCCACTGCATATGCAAAGGAGGTTGTGATTCCTCCAAAGAGACGGGTCCCTCTCTTTCAAGGGACTAACACTGACAATTGTGACCACCTCTCTCAAAGGATGGTCTCTACCTCTCTCAAGGGATGGTCTCTACCTCTCTCAAGGGATGGTCTCTACCTCTCTCAAGGGATGGTCTCTACCTCTCTCAAGGGATGGTCTCTACCTCTCTCAAGGGATGGTCTCTACCTCTCTCAAGGGATGGTCTCTACCTCTCTCAAGGGATGGTCTCTACCTCTCTCAAGGGATGGTCTCTACCCCTCTCAACAGATGATCTCTACCTCATTCAAGGGATGGTCTCTACCTCTCTCAAGGGATGGTCTCTACCCCTCTCAACAGATGATCTCTACCTCATTCAAGGGATGGTCTCTACCTCTCTCAACAGATGATCTCTACCTCATTCAAGGGATGGTCTCTACCCCTCTCAAGGGATGGTCTCTACCTCTCTCAAGGGATGGTCTCTACCTCTCTCAAGGGATGGTCTCTACCTCTCTCAAGGGATGGTCTCTACCTCTCTCAAGGGATGGTCTCTACCTCTCTCAAGGGATGGTCTCTACCTCTCTCAAGGGATGGTCTCTACCTCTCTCAAGGGATGGTCTCTACCTCTCTCAAGGGATGGTCTCTACCTCTCTCAAGGGATGGTCTCTACCTCTCTCAAGGGATGGTCTCTACCTCTCTCAAGGGATGGTCTCTACCTCTCTCAAGGGATGGTCTCTACCTCTCTCGAGGGATGGTCTCTACCTCTCTCAACAGATGATCTCTACCTCATTCAAGGGATGGTCTCTACCTCATTCAAGGGATGGTCTCTACCCCTCTCAAGGGATGGTCTCTACCTCTCTCAAGGGATGGTCTCTACCTCTCTCAAGGGATGGTCTCTACCTCTCTCAAGGGATGGTCTCTACCTCTCTCAAGGTTTCTGATTTCATTTGGAAGCATTGCTACTGCAAATGTTTTGATTCGTTTTACACAATCTGCAACGTCTGCAATCTGTGTCCTGTGTTTGTCTGGTTGTCTGAGTTGTTTGCCATAGGCATTGGTGGACAACTGTTCAACCAACTATCATTTGTCTGTGTCCAAGGTGTTGGCTGAATGCAACGGGGAGGACTTCTTGCGCATGTTGCTGTGTCTGGCATTGGCTTAAGAAATGTTGTAGAATCACTGCCCGCAGTGGGTCTGTGCTCTTGGATGTAGGTCTTCCTTGGTATTGTGAATGTGAGGCAGCACCATTGCAGTGAGTTCCAGAGATACAATGCAGTGGTGATAGACAAAACCCATGTTGCATCTCTTGCGTTCATCTGAGACCTGTACATGTTGTTGCTCCCCCTTGACTTTGAGCATTGGCCCTTGTCGCAGCTTGGCGATGTGACATTTTGACATCACGTTACCATTGAGAGGCTCTGTTGAATCAGGCCGCTTGGCTTTTGTTTCTAGAAGCACAATGCCTATGTCATGTATGATGGGCATGGCAAACATCAGGGTATTCTAATCACTCTGGTTATCGGTCATTGCACTCAAGAAGAAGACAATATCCTCTTACATATTTACCAACATTGTCCGATTGCCTCTTGAGGGTCCTCACAATCTCTATCATACTCATAACATGCCCTTTAAGAACCTGACGTTTGCCAGACTTCCTGCTCAAGTAGCTTCCTCTACTGGTAGGTCATAAGTCGGATTCTGCCAGCCTGAAGCTAAGATCAAAACCTGATGTGAACATTGACGGATATTCGTGCTGGATATCGGCAGATCATCGAGTATGTTTACACAAGTAGTTAAGAGATCCATGGGGATGATCTAAGGACTGATGATTGGCTGGAGGTTCTATTCTCTTATGCCAGGCGGGTACACCATGGCAAAGGGGGCTATGTGTTGCTCTTTTGATCCCCCTTTGAATTGCAGATGACTAAGTTATGTTTATAATAGACAGCAGACATTTATTCATAAGAAAAGTCTTCGCAACTTTTAGGTTAAGTCTATAATCAGATGAGCACTATCAACCATCGATGATCATTCGCACAGATTAAGAAGAGCACGCAGTTATATCAGATACGGCAAAGAAGGCTTCTGTAGGGTTGATCTAACAGGCCAGGATCGTGATGAGCGTACTCTTGTGATGGCTTGGTAGAGATAGTGTCCTATGAAAACAAGCCTGTCCCAACTTATGCTTGTGCTGAATGGGTGCTTGTTCAGAGTGTGGTAATCTCGGCAATCGTTTGAAGGAAACTTGTTGATATAGCCTTGAGTATGGGCACATCCATCTCTGTAGGCCTCAATAAGTTCCCTGTGGAAGTCATGGTCAATATTGGAAATCATGTGTTGATACTGTGGAGAGAGTGTCTATAAAAACAACCTTCATCTTATGCTTGGGTTGGTATGGAAATGTTCTTGATGAATGGCCATAGAAATACTATTGTTTCAAGGGAGTTAAACAAACTCCTTTGCGCAGTGAATGATAATTGGCTGATCAGGCTTTAAACTGGCTTTATTAGGCATTTTTGAATGAATGACCTTTGGCTGAAGTTCGAAATGTGTTTCAGTGATAAATGGGGATTCGGGACGGGCGATTCTTGGTCATCATAGTGGGGTGGTCATCGTAGCATTGCCCGGGTGGTCGCCGACCGGGGTTCCACTGCACTAAACTTATAAACCAAACACACAAGTTATTCTGTAAACCTTTCAAATTTACAAAAATTATAAAAGTTAACTTTCTCACATCATGTTTTTTTGGCCCCAAGGCAAAGAGACTGCCAATCAATATCAATTTTAACATCAAACACATCATCAGCAATTGGAGAAATGAGAATGTGAATGCCTAAAGCCTGGCACTCAGATGTGTAGGCCAGTATTCAGAAGGAAAGGTTCCGTCTCAATTTCAGTAATGACACTTGACAGTCGTGATGGTTGATGTGACTTTCTGTAGGTTAGCAGGGAGTACAGGCGTAAGTCAATGTTCAACATGTAAGTAGGCCCTATACAACCTGAAACCTCCTGTTTCAAAGGGAAACTTAACCATTGGCACTCCCCCTGTGTGGGAGAATGACATCAATCACTGCTGTCAAACATGAAACATAATTCATGAAAAAAAGTGTGGAGTGTTGTGCTCCCATGTCAATCCAATCAATTAATATGAATTCATGAGCTACAGGAAGCATACGTTACCAGTTTATCAAACTGCGCCAAATATCCCGAATGAATACAGCAATATCAAATAAAATATATCATGTCAGTGCTGCTCCCTGGTGACAGCATAGCTGTCATACGAATGTCGCCCGCAAGACCAATTGCTCATTTTTAGCCGTCTGGCATGGCTGATCAGGACTTTGTGACTTTGGGGACACTTGCTTTATATCCCTTGCTGATTGTCAAGTTGGAAAACTTTGATCATCTCATGTGTACGCGTGTTGAGGACCTGAGAATGATAAGAATGATGCCGATCGGTGCAGATTTGAGAGAGAGTAATAAGGTTGAAGCAGGTTGATCTAAACCTGAAACAGATCAGTGCAGATTTGAGAGAGAGTGTGATCTAAACCTGAAAGTGATTAGCCTGATGCAGACTACTCCAGACTTGGGCACTCTAACCGGAACCCAAATCTTATTGTTGCCCCTTGCCATTAGTACATTTTCAATGAAGGAAGGAACTTAATGTACCAAGTTGACTCAGTAACCCCATCACCTGCTTGGAGTCCAGAAAGAGAAGTAATTGGTAAATGTGGTCTCCTATTGGGAGAATCCATTGTGACCAGACCTGTTCATGCCGGGATGACTTCTAGCTAAATCCTATTAGCGCACTGTCCATTGAAGATTTGGTGTTTGGATGTAGCCCATTCTTAAAATGAACAGAATTGGAGGTACAATATCAGTACTGGATTCCAAGCTACTAATTGATTTAGGGTATGGTCTATTGGTTGGCTTGGGCATGGTCATCATCTGACAATGGGTTGTGTACATGTGATCATCCATTAGCATCTGTATACTGTACTGTTGGTAGATTGGTTATAATGTGACTTTACATTCTACTCCCTGCCCATCCTGAAACCTTTCTCTGTGAGCTGCTCAATCAGCACTTACGGTCACGTGGTGGAAGGCAAGTTGAGGCCTGTCACAAGTCTCATGCCTGGGCTTGTTCCAGGACCTGCAAACCAGCTTCATATCTGTCTATGATTCTTATCATCTTATTTGAATCACTCTGGATGCATTCTGTGAGTACAACTTCCCAATTAGATGCTAGTGTGCCCACTCCCATCCCCCTGAAACTTCCCTCTCAGAAACTCTGAAGAGTAAGGGTCTGAATAGATACAATCCAACATTCCTTAGAAAAACAATATTTTAGACTAATTATCTTAATTGGCTATAACAACGGGAAACATGTCAATCAACCATCATGGCAACATGATTTTAAGGATGGAGGACACTGTCAGAGAAGTGGCTCATTTCCTGAGGTGATTATAGAACAAATATGTTATGTGGAATTTTGTTTTTTTCATTGCTGTTTTGCTGGAAGTTGCGTCTCCATTTTGTGGTGTTGTTTCAAAGGAAACATATTGGTTCCAACATCATAATACAGATTTTGAATATGGTACCAGCCGAACCTTTTGCTGCAGGGCACTGGCTGTGAACTGTAGTTAGGGACTACAGTAGATGTGACAGGATTTTGACCGTCATGATGTCAAGATGTCATACTTTTTGATGCAGACTCTTGTGAAAATCAGATGTGCCTATCAGGCTGCTGATACCCTATTGTCTTCTGGTATGCCTTTTGTCCACATCGCAATCTTTATTGGCAAGGCTGCTAGTTGATGGATGCATAGCAGAGTAAAGTGAGCTTGCTATCTTAGCGATGATAGGATGAGAGGTTTGCCGAGGCAAATATGATTGTCCATACTCAGTAAACTTTGCAATAAAATGGTTAGCTGAGCTATATCAGGTCCTGGAAAAGGCCTGCCTGATCACCGGTAGTAGGTTAATAACTGAATCAGGGATGCCTCAAAGAACCAGACTTGAAATAAGCAATTAGTCTTGTTCAAAGAGACTGTCAGACTGTAATGATGACACTACAATAAACAAACCAGACTTGAAATAAGCAATTAGTCTTGTTGAAAGAGACTGTCAGACTGTAATGATGACACTACAATAAACAAACCAGACTTGAAATAAGCAATTAGTCTTGTTGAAAGAGACTGTCAGACTGTAATGATGACACTACAATAAACAAACCAGACTTGAAATAAGCAATTAGTCTTGTTGAAAGAGACTGTCAGACTGTAATGATGACACTACAATAAACAAACCAGACTTGAAATAAGCAATTAGTCTTGTTCAAAGAGACTGTCAGACTGTAATGATGACACTACAATAAACAATACAATGCACAGAATTGCAATTTTGTCAGATTATGAGCTGCTTAATTCTGTTTTTCAGCTCATTAGTGGGTGTTGTAGTCTCCACCGTAACCTCGCTAACTAATTAAAATATTGAGGAGGGGGGGGGGAGTTTATTGGCAGCCTTTATTTCTTTAGTCTTCTATTAATCATTTTAATGGCTATTCTATACTCTTTAGTTATGTTAAAAATGCGGACTTTATAGGCTTACTTTATGTCTTGAGATTCCCGTGTTCAAATGAGACCCTTAAGGCATGATCGATATAAGATTTGACAGCATGAGAGCATGATGTCTGTACTTGTGGCCAACCTCAGCCTCGGCATTCATTGTGCTGGTAAAACTCAGAGTTGTGTGAATGCAAATGATGGAGAAAGGTCTTATGGCATTCATTGTGCTGGTAAAACTCAGAGTTGTGTGAATGCAAATGATGGAGAAAGGTCTTATGGCATTCATTGTGCTGGTAACTCAGAGTTGTGTGAATGCAAATGATGGAGAAAGGTCTTATGGCATTCATTGTGCTGGTAAAACTCAGAGTTGTGTGAATGCAAATGATGGAGAAAGGTCTTATGGCATTCATTGTGCTGGTAAAACTCAGAGTTGTGTGAATGCAAATGATGGAGAAAGGTCTTATGGTCCATTCTTTTTCTCTTTTCATATTCAATATCGACTACAATCATCAGGTGAGTGCAACATGTTTTTGTTTGTGATGTTCATTCTTTTAAAAGCTTGGAGCACACAGAGGTAAAAGTCTGTGAGATCATGTGCCAGACGTCTGTTTATCCTTTATCAATAGAAATTTAAACATCTAGTTGTTGCATGTCTTCGTAAATGACACAATGACACTGACACGAAGAAAGCGTCAGTAGGCCTGCAAGATGGATGCATCTCCCCTTACAGAGTCCAGTTTTACTGCCTGATTCTGTGTGTCAGTGGTGCTGACGGCCATAACAAAATAGCTGGAAAAGACGAGCAATATTTGTTTCCGATCGAGTGAAGCAGAAAGATGATATCACTGTCCCTTGCATCGATGACTTACACTTCTTCACCATCACTGATGTCCATGGTGTTTTCTCTTCGTCTCTTTGGTTAGCAGAACCTTTGAGAAACAGTTTCATAGAAATTGTAGAATCGCTGAAGAGAAACTTCCCACGCGACATCAACAAAATATTGCTGTATTTTCTACATCATTTACGTCAGTTAATTGCTGGTTTAGCTGTGGGGTCTTGCGCGGCAAACGATATGGGTATTTTCGGCCTCATTTATTTTTCTAGATTGCCAGTGTGGCATGCTGGGTAAGAAATAGTTCGTAGAATTATTGAAGTGCGAATTTTAGTTTCTCATGAATGAACAAAAGGTTTTTCTTGTTCAGCGTTTGTGATGAGCTGGATCTGTTGCATGCTGGTAAAGACCATTATGGAACAGGAGATTGAGATTGTCAGTATTGATGAAGAGTGATGCGGATATATCTAGTATGATTTAATGATGGTCATGTGTATGATATAAATCTTTGAGAAAAAAATCTGTGGCCAGCATTAGTCGAGACTTTTTTATACCTTGGTTAGCGTGCCCTCCGCTAGGCGAGTATCTGAAAGTGTGAATTTTTTATCTCGGCTGAAGTGAGCTGAGCTGGTCAAATAGCTATTCGATTGGTGTCCGTCCTTCCATCCATCCATCCATCCATCTGTAGACTTATTGGGCATTTTTTTGGTCATTTAGCCAGCCCGCCGCACTCGGAAGTCTTCTATGAGAGCAAAAAAAATAAATTTTTATTCCACCCAGCTTGTCCTTGGATGAAAAAGCCTGCTATAAAAATCTCGCCATAAAGAAGATGGTCAATCGGGCAAAATTAAGAGGGATTTTACAAAGCATGTAACATCACTTATGATGAAATGTATGTATTTCAATGTGACTGTAAAAAAACAACTATAAAATTCTGTCTCATGAGGAACAAGTCACAACCAAAAGAGCATTGGATGATATCACTCTCAATAAAATGTCTGCATTTCGATACGACTGAAAATGTGACTATAAAAAGCCAAGCCAAACTGTATTGTGCCATGAATGGGCTAATGAAATCATCTTTTGATGGCTTCACTGATTCAGGTGCGTGCGAACACTGACATTAAAACAGAGCGCTCTGTGATGTCATGCAAGAAATGAGATATCGTGTAACGTAATTAACCCAAACAAGACAGGAAATTATGAAAAAATGAAATCGTTTTCCTTTGTGAAATATAAAGGTTGAACAGGCGATCGTGTTGTATATCGAATAGTTTACTCACACTGGTGTGAATGATGAATAGAGTTTCATGATGAAGACAAATTTGCCCGACTTGATAACCATTCGATGTTCATCGTGAATGTTTAATATGCATTAGACAATATGAGAAGGAAGTGGCAGTAAAATAACGGTAGTTACTGATAACATTAGCACTCGTTGTGTAATCGGGCGTCATCAATTTCACGTGTCAGTGCAATCATGTGATACGGCTATAACGGCATTTGTTAATTAGCTGAACGTTTCTGTTGGTGAAGTCTTGCTTGATGTGGCACCGACCGTCTTGGGTTGCATGACAAGTGATAGTATTGATGTTGTTGCATCGGTTGAATGGAAAATGTTCCGTGCACATCTTTGTAGTCATTTTGCTCGCTTGAAAGTGCCGGGCGGATTTTGACTATGATATAGTATCCATGTCTTGAGTCAGAATGGAAAAGTGATTTTTAACGACCGAGTCCTACATCAAATAAATGAAGCAAAATGGTTTAATTTCTTTCGATGTTTGGCTGTGATGCCTCCACCAAATGAAAAAAAAAAATCAAAGACTTTCTGCCTCACTTTGTTTGTCAAGTCTCCAAGAGAGAGTGAAATGTAATAGATATTGTACCGAAAAAGACGACACTCAAAGATGAGGTGAAATGGACAAGAGACACGGCAATGATGATGCGACATCTACAGAGGCAACACAAGTTTCATCTCTTGTTGAACAAGTGAACCTGTTGTTGACACTTCGCTCTCCTCATCAGTTGCTAGTTTTTACCGTGTTTGTCTTCAAGTTTATGCTGCAAGCTCTGCAACCCATCGCTTCTCAAGAGCTTCTTAACATTGTTTGCATTCTCACGGAAATTGAAGGGAAATGAACATGCTTGCTGAGAAATTAGGTGGGCTGAAAAGACTAAGTTATGGCAGTGTTTTTCATGTCCTGTCATTTACCACTATAGCTTACGAGTGCCGCATATTCAACAATTTATTGTTGCTCTTTACCCACAATGCTGCCATCTCATTTGTTGCATCCACCTAAACCATACACCAGTAATACAAACTTTTTACAAAAACAACCAAAAAAACCTTCATCTACAGCTTGTCGTCTTAACCCGACTTACTGAGCTTTAGACATCAATGGGAAGAAAAACCACCGTACATTGCAGAGAGATCCATTAACCTATACTTTCATGGCTGATGGAAAAACTGGTACTTTGCAGTCACTTCCCAATTCAGCAACCCTGCTGAGGATTTATGATTTCTATTCTGCTTGTATTATTACTGTATTTTTTCTGCTAACCCTAACCCTGAAAAAAATTCTGAGTCCAAAAATTTTTTTCACTTGGTTTTTTTTTCTGCTCAAAATGAAGCAACATCATCAGTCCCAAAACTTTTTGACTTTTAAAATCTTTCAAATTTTTGACTTTTTTCTGCTCACCCTTACCCTAACCCTGAAAAAATGTCTAAGTCCAAACATTTTTTTCACTGTTTTTTTGTTTTCTGCTCAAAATGAACCAAAATCATCAGTCCCAAATATTTTTTGACTTTGAAAATTTTTCAAAATTTTGAACTGACTGAAAGTTAACCTTCTCCATTGACTTCTTGATTGTCAAACCCATCTGAGATGTATTCTTTATCTCCTTTTATGTTACTAGTTTCACATCCTCAGATGTGTCCTATACATATCCAAATCAAGTTATAATAGTCATATAAACAAATCAATCCTGTCTCAGTCTTTCCGGTCGGGATGGTTCCAGGGCATTATCATTCTATTGTAAGCATCACCGACCAATAATTTCATTGGTTTTTCAATCAAGCTGTACTAATGTTGTTTCCTCTCATAATAATCGGGTGGCAGACTATGTCAGTATTGCTTGTTTGATACCTGGCGGCGAGAAATCAAAGATGACTTCTCATCTGATCAAGGAATGGAGAAATGATACATGAAGGAGCACAACACCAAACTTGCTGATAGAAGATGAGTTTCAGCTGCTCTTTGGGTTGGCATTACCTTGATTTTGGTTCATCCTCTCTTCTGGTATGTTGGATGTGTTATGGTTTGTTGGTTATGTTATGGTATGTTGGATTTATGATGGCATGTTGGATTTGTTTTGGAATGTTTGATTCATAAGCTAAATGGTACGGTTAAAACTTATGTGTGAACACACCTCCTATACCATGTCAGATAGCATGATATATTGCTCCCAATTTAGAAACGACCCATCAAATGTTAATGCAAATTTTCACGTTATTCAAATGTTATTACAAGCAGGATTATCTACTTCTAGTTTTGATCCCATGTAAATCTGCTAGAATATGGAGATCAATAATGCAAGGGCGGATGTTGCGACACGATGCAGTAAGTTTGATGTCTGATTAACCACAGAATGTAGGTTCTTATGTAGTGCTTTATGCTGTACAACTATGTCTTAATACGCTCTCCCAATCCAGAAATATAGATACCAAGGAGTGCCCATTCCGCGCATCTCACGGCGAGTTCAAGCCAGTTGGAAGTACTATTAAGTGGCACTTGCTGAGCCTCAAACCCGCAACCTTCAGATCACAGGTGGGACATTCTTCTACTGTGCCACAGCACTTCCTGATCATGGTGGCCTAAGGTGATTAGTCCTTCTAACCCCAATATGAGTCATACTAATGAAAGACGTGGAACCTGGTTGTGATCAATAGCTATCAAATTGAGTTGGAGTGTCATCTGATGATTGATATTTTCCTGGTGGCAACTGTAGGCCATGTTATTCCTGATAAGACTGTTTAGATCAGTGAATGGTCAGTTGACAACTAATTGTGTAGTTTTGTCTTGATGACACAAGGAGAATGAACTAGTTAGCACCAGATTACACGAAAAGGACATGTTCAGTTGTACTCTCTCTTACTTCCTGTTTGGGCTTGTTACAAATGACTTGATACAATACACTAGTTAGTAAGTTCAGAATGTGCATTTGTCAAAATGAGGTAATAAATGTGCTGCATCAGACAAGATATTGCTCAATCTATGTGTTACTGAGTTATAGGTGCCAATATCAATGGATCCTATTCATGTGAAAAGTACCATTTACAAAAACAGGAAAGAAAGAACCATATCCTATGTAATTAGACAAAATAACATAAAATACAAGACTTTACATAGAGGACCAGAGAACACATCAAAATAGCCATACCATTAAAGTAAGTCCTCCAGTCCCTGATAAACAAACTTCAAGTCAATTACATCAACAAATTGACAGTAATCTCAAGAATGTAAAAACATCACAATATCTCAATTAATTAAGATAGAGCTACAAGTCATGGAAATGTTTAATTCATTAATGTGATGAGACAGGTTGGTTCGTTGATTGTAGGAAGCTTAACGACTTCACACTGATTGATGTTTCCTCTGTTTTTGCAGGTCTTTAATCAAGTACGTTTTATTCATGACAGTGAAGAAAACATGATTATCAGTGCCCTACTGGACTTCCAAAAGGAATTAAGAGTTTAGGGTTCCAACAGTGTGTGTTCACAGCAGGAATGAACGAGTTGAACAAAGGAGTCAATATTTCCTCTCTTTCAAGTGTCCATGCAATCATGCTGTTGAAGCAACTGGTCTGACATGTTTTGACACTTATGGAATGCTCCAGAAATTTCTTGACTGTGCCTATCAAAGTGTTATTTGTTTCGTCTGTACAGTCACAATAGGAAATGTTAACACAAGATCATCTAGCACTTGGCTAACAATTTGAGAAGGCTTTGCCACCCGAGAGGGAGAGTAAAGAAAAGAAACATGCTTCTGTACTAGGCAAGATTGGTCAAATCCTAGAAGAATCGTAGACAATAACTTAAAGCACCTCATCCCACTAAAGAATGCCACTTATCCCCTTAACGACTGGTGATTATCCTCCATGATGTGCTGTTTGATGGGGTGATTGGAGGAGTGCTCTATCATCACTGTGATGGGCCAATTGAGCAGCTGGTCCCTCAGCTGTTGTTCGAGTAATGCATTCACTTCCCATTTCAATTACCATCTGTAAGTTCCTCATCCGCTTTAAGGAAAGATTCACCACTTTGACTGAGATGTGACGAATACTCGGTATTCAATAACAAGGTCTCAGATTTCTTCTTTGTAGAAACATGTTTGCCACTGTGGCTTCAATTTGGCCTACTATTATGCTTTGTAGTTCAGACCCTGATAGGGTTTATTGAGAAGTGTTTTATATTCATATCCTGCAAGTGCGACAACACTTTCAGCAGACTGAGAGAACCTAGCCTGCAATGTTTGGAAGAACAGTGAAGAATGAGTGAATATAGATTCATTTCCCTCACAAGGCTTAATCACATGACTGTAACACCATCGACTTGAAATGGAACACTGAAGAGGGACTTTTCAAGCAGCAACAGCAGCCGGCAGAACAAACTTTAGCATGTTAAAAATCCTTGTCCTAATGAGTTGCCTGAGGTCTCTCTCTGGCTATTTTCCGATAATCTGGTTAATAATTCATTGAGTCCTGTTGGTTATTAGTTGGTTTCTTTTACGCAGGTTTATTTGATGACAAACAGTGATTAGTTGGAAAAAGTTGTTTTCAATGGATTGCGGCATGCGTGGTTTCTTAACCACCATTTTCCTCATCACGGACGGGGGCTTTGTGAATGTTGCTTCGAGCTATGATTTTTACCGCTCTTTCGACAGTTTGGTAACTGCAGGAGGACATGTGTAGCCTTTTATGGTTAAGCGATCCTGGGGCAGGCAGTTGGCTATCTTTCCTGTTTCTCTGATTGTGTGTCTGAGTGAAGCTGTCGAGAAGTGTTCTCAAGGGAATGAGCATGGAGTCAGTGCAAGATCCTGCTAAGCCTGTGGTGGTTGCTTGGTGTCAAGAGCAGTCAAGGAGCATTCCCAAGGACATGGCATTGAAGTCAGTGCTGGGCCATTCCTCTAATCCTGCTCAGGCAGTAGTGGTTACTGTCAATAGCAGTGAAGAAGTTTTCTCAAGGACATTGCCCATGTCTGGATCAAGGTCAGTGCAGACCCAGACCTTCGAATGATGAAGTGACAGACTGTCTGGGTGCTGTAGATATCCAATGCCCATTAGGAGCCCATTAATTAGGATCATCAGGGTTTTCTTGTATCTAGTGTCTGTTTTATTAGTCAATGTTGTGTCTTTGGCGTGAGGTGGTATGGTTAGCTTCTGTACACAGGTGCTGGATTATGTTGTGCCTGAACGGTGAGCCACTTTACCTGAACGGTTCAAGCTGATGGCTCACCTCACCAACAGGCCAGAGTGTTCCAGAACTGCCCTATCTGGGACACTGAGAGATTGGCCACATGGCCATACAGTGCATCAATGGAGTCAAAGCTCTGGGGATCAAGGGAGGATCAAGAAACGACAGCCAGGTTGCCTGATTCTGTTGTGTAGCCATAAATGCAAAGAAGAAGGTGAACTGATCTGCTCAGACAAAACACAGCGTCGCCAAAGTGTTTAACCATTATGCAGAAAGTAAAGCCAGTTGGACACTCCTGTAATTGCCGAGGTGAATCATGAGCTAAGCTATCTGTTGACACCTCAAAGCTGGCTAATCTGTCGGTGTGGGGGATTATGTATTAAGGTTAGCGAATGTCTCACTATCTAGGAATCAGGTCACCTGCATTAGTGTGGGTTACCTAAAGATTGGGTGGGGCATTTTTGAGATTTGTGGGGTATGCATCCACAATGACATCAAGGCAGTTAACACTGAAAAACCAACAGAGGTTGCTCTTCCATCATTGTCCACTTCTTTGTGTCAAATACCTCGTCGTCTAAATGGTTCCCTAATTCGAAAAAACATGAGCCATAATCCGTTATGCAGAAAGAGAGTTTATCTCCGCACAATCTGCTAATGATGGTGTTAGTTTTATTGCTAGTCACAAAAACAATGGTTATGGTAGCTATTACCTGAAGAGATAGCATGGTTAATGCTACATGCTATTGCGACAAACTACATGTTCAGCACTCAGCTTGGTTCAATTTCTTCAAGAGCAGCAGTGTGGTGAAGATCTGTGTCTCTTCTACACAAAGTGTTTTTCAACACTCAGTATGGTTCAATTTCGACGTTACTTGTCTTCATGAAGCGACAGGGTGGTGAAGCTCTGCCCCTCTTCCTCCATAGTTTCTAGACATGATGTGGATTCTGCCCAGTTTCTCTGCCAGTCGTTAAAGGACAAGATTGTCTTCTGGTATTTGGCCTGGGAAACCACATTCACAGAGATATCTTAGTCTTCTAAAGTGTTGGTTGGGATGGTAGTGTCCAGTTCTCTAGCAGAAATGACTTCTGGTGGTTTTCTCTCAGACCTGTTGACACTGTCTGCTTTGGCACTATTGTTGTCTAATTTGGAGCTGTTTCTTGCCACCCAATGGGTGTGGGATTTCACTGTCTGTGTTTTTGTCATTTTCACTGTCTGCTTTCTGAACTGTTGTAAGGCGTTTCTTTACTTATACAGTTCTGAAAATATCTCCAGCTTCCTGTCTGCGCTCTTTCATTTGAAACTTACCTCTTTGGGCAATGTGTCTGCTCAAATCAAACTAGCGACACAACACATCTCTCTGTGCCAATCGATATCACTACAATCGGTTCATGTGATCAAAGCAATACATCACCTCCCTTCAAGCAATTAGTTCCCAGATCTTCAACTCCCCGTCCCCACTTACCTCTCAGTCCTCATCAACTGCATTAGCATCGCGTTTGTCATCTCGCCAATGTTCCCTGAGCGATTTGGCCAATTGGAGCCACCTTTGTCAGTTTACTTAATGCTAGAGACCCCCAGAGTAACATCTGTTATCCTGCACTTGCGTTGTGTTTAGAATCACTCCCTTAGCATGGAGATCTAGGTGTCCCAGTCTCCTCGGTGCAATGATTTTTGTTTTTGTCTTGATCTTTAATCGAGTAGCTGTCAGTTGGGAGTGAAAAAACCAGTGAAGAAAAAATTTGGACTAAGACATTTTTTCATCTTTCGTCAGTTCAAAATGTTGACTGCAATGCATCTAGGACGGATTGCCGCTTGATAAGTCTGGACGGCAAGGCATCTAGGAGAAGGAACCTTCCACTACCAATCAAGACTGAAGTCGGGAGCCTTTTGTTTCCTTCAATGTCAGTGCCAAATGCAAGTACCAAGTGGCACTGACTGAGCCTCTAACCCCCTCCCACAAACATCCCATCACATGTTGAGCACTCTTCCACACTGTGCCACCGTGCAGCCCCAAGCATCCTTACACTTTCACTGCCCTCTATTTCAATGTAATCATTGGGCTTCGAATTGAGGTTTTAAATTGCTATCTAATTCCTGTCTTAGTTATCTGGACTTTCAGTGGTTTAGACTGACTTCAGTCACCCATGTATGCTGACAAATTGTGCCTGGTGCCATCTTCAAAGGCTGCAGTTCATAGGGTCATCTTTGTGTCAATTGCTTTCTACGGTTGTTGGCTATTGACTTTTTGTGCTCATAATCAGTCTCCCACGCGGAGTAGAAAGACCATTATGTTCAAATTTTATGTCAAACAGAAATATCTTCTAAAATAATGGTATGTTCATCAGTGATTTCTCTTCTGATGAACAGTCACTGTTGGAAAATTGTCTCAAAAAGGATAAATCTGCTGGGTTTTCTCCAAGTCCATTGGTCTTTGATAAGATTGTCTTCGAACAACATCCTCTTTCCACCTCTAATGAGATTAATAACCAATCCACAAAGCAGGTGCAGCTTTGATGAAAATATAAAGATGATTCATCCGGATCAATTTCCCAAATACGCTTGCCGTTTGTTCACGATTGTTGCGAGACCATGATAAATTGCCTGGACATGTCCTTGCGAAGACAATTGCCGGGTATGATGACTTCCCTCAGGCTGATTGGCCTCATAACCAGCTACGCTGGTATCTTACTACGGTCAATTAACTTGATTATTTGTTGCTTTGACTGTTGGTTGTAGATTTTTCCGGATTAACACAAACGAGGTCTCATGAACATTCATCAGTATGATGATCTAATTGCGTGACTGAAATCTGTGTGAATGGTACCATTAGAAAGCTAGTCTCAAGATCCTTCACTTGACGATAGCTTGTAAAACAGTTGTATTGCCAGTTGACGTTGGTTTTCACCTGGTGTGGGAGTATCAATGCTATAAAGCCACCTCACGTTTCTCATGGTTGATGTTTGGCCACAAGTAGCATGATTAGAATGGTTATCCGCTTGGAGGGATGAAGTACTTTTGTGAACAACCTTTTTTCGTGACGGAGCTCTGTTGTCTATTTATCCTCTTGACTTTGCTAATAAAGCTGTAAATGTCCTTCTTGGATAAGAATGCTGGGTAAATGAGTTAACCTGTTTCTCCTCAGCTGCTCTTCATTGTGATCTTTCTGATGATCAGTGGCATGTTCATCAGAAGAGGGAAGGCCAGTTGCACAGTTTCTTTCAAAGTGAAGCATTGTGCTTCTTGTAGGAGTTTCTTGCTAGTTGTGGTTTTCAATCAGACGACCATCGAATAATATCGTTTTTATCACCCAATCTGCCATTTTGCTATTTTGCTGGAAGAATTGCTTGACTTTCAGCACACTTATTGCCATTAGCTCTTTCAATCTGATGCCAAGATTTAGGCTTCAAGATGAAGATGCTCGTGGTCAAATGGCTAACAGTGGCTGAAGTGACTTTTCTATCAGTTTCGCCAACTTGCCAATCAGTTTCAGTGGTTCCTTCTGCGTGGGTAGTTGGTTCTAGACAAACTAAGCAATTACCTTTTCCCTACATATATATGTAGTCTTCCTTATTTTCATGATTGATGAGAATAATGATGAGTGTGGGGAAACAGTGGCCTTTACAAACACGAGTCAATCAGCATCTACCATGTCTGCCACACTGATGAGAGTGAGTGTGGCAAGGGGCATTCACTGGGCGGACACCAGACTTCATAGACATGGTCAGCAATCATTTGAGAATCAGAGTGACTCCGATAAACAAACCTGGTTAGATATCGCTACTTAGCCTTGTATGGCAAATCATGTGGGAGAAGGGGACTCCAGCCATTGAAGATAAAGGGACCCCTAATTTGGCACGGAATTAAACCGGGGTCAATATGTATAATTACGGAATCAGATGCACTCGGAAGCCGTAGAATGCACTTCATCTGCACTTCGGCACAGATACGATTGTGTGCAATGTCCAAGAGGGTATCAATACCCTCACGGCCAATTTTGCCCAACATAAAGTTCTGTCTGCTTAACATTTTATCCCAGAGTAAGTTTTACGCAAATTTTACTGAACAGATTTTATGTCTCTGTCATGATACTCTTTCTTTGAAGTTCCCAATCCAGGGTAAAGCATGACATTTTCAAACTTCAGCTTATTTCAGTCAAAGATTCCGACTGTTCAGTCACCTTTAGGTTGTTTCTTTCTCTCCAATTTTTCAGATTTATACAGCAAATCAGAATAAATCATAAAGGAAAGTGTCACAGAAATCTGCTGCTATATCTGCGTACATGGGCATGCATGTGTAAGGAACTGGGTCAGACCAAGCAGACGCCTTGAGGCCGCCAATTCAACTCCCAGCTCCTGCCTATCGTGACCCTTCAGACTTGAGACCAAATAGAACATCCTCAATGCCTGGTTGGTTCTTAGTTGGTCTAATTGGTTCTAGTCCTAGTCTGACTTACATAAATGACTAGCGATTGATTTTGACTTCAGCTGAGGCCTTCAAGTGCTAGTAGATGGGGTTGATAAAAGCATTGCTGGAGGCCCGATACTCAGATCAAAAGACTGATAATATTGCAATCACTCAAGAACAACTCCTGGTTGCAATGCCTGTAACTAGAATAGCTAGATATTGTAACCATCTAGTCCGTTCAGTCCTTGGTCATGAACTGCTCATGGATGTCTAGCTTTATTAGCATGATTAGTCCATGCTGAATGTGCTTATGTCCTTTGGCAATGCACTTGATTTAAATGCAATCAGAAGTGTACTTGATTTGTATAACTCTGAGTTCAAATGATTGTAGCCTTGGGCAGTTCATTGATAAGTATTGAAAAGGACAAGCTGTTATTGGGAGATACACTTCACTGGCATCTCGCGTGTGGTAACTTGATAAAAGTTTGCCAAGTTAATCCATCAAAAACAAAAATGAGCCAGTTCTGGTCCTGGAGTTGAGGTAGGGGTATGTCAGGTTCTGGTCCTGATAGGGGCAAAACTAATCATAGCCTATGAAATTGTTCGTAATCGCTACTCTTATTTGAAGCAACTTCTATCGACGAGAAATAACACGCTGAGTGAAAGTGTAATGTCAACCATCATCCCAGGGGACCAACTTGATTCATTCTTCATCTGTCGCTTCATTTGATGGGCGTTAATCAGAATCAGTTGAACAGGAAGCCAACAGACATTCATCAGTGGCAGTTGGTTTTAGTGAAATATTCAACACGGCGCCCCCATCTGTATCAATAAGTACCGTACCAAGGCTCCCATCTATAATAATGAATTTTATTAGAATTTCTCCACTGACAGTTACAGCCATATAACGGTACTGGGTTATGTTTCAAATTCATTCAAATCAGACAGACTAAACGGGATTGCTTTAGCATGTGCTGATCAGTGTGGTGACTACATTTAAATACCGGTTACGGTCTGCCTGAAATAGGCAATAGACTCTCAAAATCCTTTTGTATGCTGGTGACATGATTGGGCCAAAGGCAAAGAGGGAGGGCATGAAGGCATTTTCCTGGCTGTGTTTTATAGGTGAATACCCTCTTGCGTCTACCCTCATGGATGCGATCAGGCACCATTCCCACTATTGTGGGCCACATGCAGCAAAGCTACGGTGACCATCAGATTTGTCATACCTTCAAGGGTTAATTGGATAAAGTGCCGACACCTTGTCACTTCCGCCAATCTTGGTGCGGCATAGATCCACCAAAGTGGCGGTAGATTGTGCCTGATGACAGCGTAATCGACAATCAGCCATGGAAATTGTTGACAGCCAGATTCGGATAGTTCTCTTAGTGGCTCCGGTGAAGTGAGGGGGTTAAAGGACACAGGGAGGCAACAGGATTAGGGTATTTCAAAATGAGTTGCATACCCCCTCCCTTGTACTGAATGGAGATACCCTCACCAAAGTGCTTTTGTCCTCTGCTGATACTTTTAGTAAGAACAGAACAGAGAGAGTTACAGATAGTCGCCTGAAACAAATCTCTTTTACAATAATTTCTGCCATTCAAAGGCAATCTGTTTATTTCAGCTGGGAGTAGACATTTCATTTGGATTTCGTAAAACTTCTTAATCAAATGAAATGACTCATTCTCTTTATCTCCAAGACGCTCACCTCTTCTTATAGGTGAGGTGAAACGCATCGCTTCAACAAATCTGAACCTGAAATAAATGGCAAGTAAATCGAGCAAAGTGTCTGCTGAATCGGGTGCGGTGACATGATAATGGGCGATCTCCTGATGAGAGTTGTTAACGACTGCACGGTGTTCGGCTGAATGTATCGTTAAGACTTTAATGGTCTCATTACGCCATCCAAGTGTGAAAACACTAACTTCAAATACCGTCGCAAATCACGCATTTCTCCATATTCGGGGATGAAACCTTTTGTTGAAAGTTACACAAATTGGTTGAATCATTATCATCATGACCAGCCAACAGAAGAGAGTTGCTGAATTCCCATGCGCGGAGAAGGCTCATGTTCACAGAGGTGCCTTGCGCTTACCTGATTCTTACCAATCTTAGCCATGGTGGTTTGTCACTTGGCACAAGCGAATGGCACGTGTAAGAACAAGATATCCATCAGATGTGAAAACGTAGACTGTTGGTGCCAAGTCTCTAGTGTTAGAGTGGATTAACTACGTGACAGAAAGTGGATAGAAGTGCCTTTCTCCTCTGAGCAGTTCCGATGCCATATCGGCCCACATCAAAACAGACAATGCTCGCTGTCATGTCCAAATGGGATGTGAAATGTGAAGTGTTAGAGTGAATAACCTTAGAATATCTGTGCAACAGAAAGTTTGAACGACACCACGATTGTTCTCACTGCCTTCCTCGGGACAAAGGGTTGTTGTATCCAAAGGGAGGTATCACTTCCTCAAGCTGACATGTTAGTGGTATCATGATATCTTAATGGTATGGTTTGATTTCTAATGGTCATCCGTGACTGTCTCACACTATTGTGCATCTTAAGCTCTGCACAAATGAGCTTTGAACTGTGATTTATATCGTTGGGTTTGATATTGTTCAAAGGTTACTGCAATCACAGATTCTTGTTGAGGCATGAAAAAGGAGTGAGTTTTGTTGCATGCAATCATTATCATAGATTGCAGCAACCTGAAGGGGACTCTAGAGAATGCCAGCACCACTCTACTCCTCCCGTGATGAGAAGATGTGATAATCGCACAGCAATAACAGGCAGTAGCAGTCATAGTTAGTGGTTCAATTCAGTACAGACCCTTGTTGATGCAATTGACATTGCCTGGAAATCTCTTGTGTTTTCGACCGGCAACGACTGCTGTCTTGCTATAAAAGGTTGCTCCTCCATTATGGACATGATGTATCACAACTTCCCTTCTTATGATTTGAGATTCAGATTTCACAGCTTAGATGTGAGAGTGGGATTAAATTGTTTATGGAGGTATTTGTCTGATCCATTGAGTGAGCAGCAAGGATTAAACAAAGTGCAAGGAGTACAGGATGGAGATGCCTCACTTGGCAAAGCTCACACAGTTTCTCTTCCACTGTTCTACTGATCCCTATTCTTCAGCGTTCAGAATCTTCAAACTGCACGCTGGACAGACATTCCAAGTTTTCATTAACAAAGTTGTCAGATCTGCATGCGTGTTCGAGGCCTGACTATTAGATCTGCTATTCTAGTAGTGATGAACATTGTCCCTACCAGTGTTCTAATTGAAGACTGGCAAGAAGACATGAATTTAGTGAAAACAAGTCCATAGCAAGGCTAAGACTGGAAGCATGCATCAGACATAGTTCCTCCTCGACTGTATTCTGTGTACAGTGGTCACCAATGCCAGGTATGCTATCAGAGAACTACAACGCAATCTTACAAATCTTACAAAATCACACATTTAAGGAGACATAGTCCAATATTTACTGCATGTCCACCACATGATGTTTGATGACAACATCAACCCTGTCCACATGAAACTCCACAGCAGTTGATTCTGCCCTGACCCGGACCCAGTCTGACAGTTCAGAAACCCAAACATTAAATATCACAAACTCAATTTCACACACGAGAGCTTGCTGTCACTAAATGATGAGATGATTTTTTGCTGATATTGATAAGTTTTTCAACAATGTTTTCAATTTCGTGGATTTTTGGCATCATCCATTCAAAGTCAACCCTCAAGTTCTGACGGGCTCTCATCCTCTCAATGCGACTATTCAAGTCTTTTTTTGCATTCATTGTTGTGTTTGTTCAGCTGGGTTGGGGTGACCAGTTGAATTCTTATTCTCATTCCCAGATCTCAACACAATCACGTCATCTCAATGCGTAGTGGAAGGGTTTAGTAGTGGGCATGTCTCAGGCCTCTGCCATAACATTTTAAACGACCGGGTTGTGTGGTGTCACACAAAGCTAAGTCATGTTTGTACTTTTGCATCGAAATAGAAATGAAATAAACTAGTATAAAAGTTGCAGAGAATTTGAAACAAAACTTCAGCAATGTTCTGATTAACTTTGATTGAAAAAGGTTTCTTTCAGACTTGACTTAAGTTACTGTCCTCTGGATGGAAGGGGTTAATAAACAAGTCGGCAGGTGGAGGGTTAAAGACACAATGTTTCTGCCCGCGAATGTTCAAAATTATGAAGCATACCGGTATGCGTTCAAAACTTGAAGGAAACTTTCTAGAAAGTGTCAAGCTTTCAAAACTAACAAACAAAAAACTGAAGTTACAAATCAAGAAATCGTGAAGTCGGTTCCAACATTTGAGAAGATTATGTTTGTCCTACCTTTGCCTTTCTTGGAATCCTGGCCTTAAAACTGTTGAAAAAATCCCAACCGTCGTTAAAATGGTCCTGTTACGTTGTCGTGGCGATAACTTGGTTGACGGAGACTTAAATATGACGGCGACCGGTGGGATGTCAGATAATGGGATGGTTTCACTGCGATGAGAGGGGGGACAGGTGAATCTGGGTGACAAGAGAGGAGCACTTCTAGCTGAGATTATGGTTTCACTGCGATGAGAGGGGGGACAGGTGAATCTGGGTGACAAGAGAGGAGCGCTTCTAGCTGAGATTATGGTTTCACTGCGATGAGAGGGGGGACAGGTGAATCTGGGTGACAAGAGAGGAGCACTTCTAGCTGAGATTATGGTTTCACTGCGATGAGAGGGGGGACAGGTGAATCTGGGTGACAAGAGAGGAGCACTTCTAGCTGAGATTATGGTTTCACTGCGATGAGAGGGGGGACAGGTGAATCTGGGTGACAAGAGAGGAGCACTTCTAGCTGAGATTATGGTTTCACTGCGATGAGAGGGGGGACAGGTGAATCTGGGTGACAAGAGAGGAGCGCTTCTAGCTGGGATTTTCGGTAATAAAACACATGTAAAGTGTTAATTTTGACCATCTGTTGATTTGATGTATTTCAGATGAGTGGATGGGTTGAACAGGGAGGCTTATAATTGTTTAGTAAGAGATACTTTAAAAGGGGCAATCTTGTCTGTTGACTTTAAAGGGGGTCTATCGGTCAGGTGGGTCAGTCTAGACAATCAGTACGAGCACTGCCCACCCCAACCCCAATGAATAATTCAGCGAGGTACCAGGGTTATGTAAATGGACTAATCATTACATTGTTGTATTCATTGTAGGGAGGGGGTTAACCCAAATCAAACCTTAGTCATGTAAACAGATGTTAACATTTCCTTCCAGAGTTTCTCATCTTTTTTCCAACACACTCGTCCAAATATCATCGGTTAAATGAAGCACAGCTTTCATACCTTGGTGCAGTTTACGAACCTTATTCACTTAATGAAGCGAGCATGTTACCAATATTTGAATCAAAGTAAACTCATCCGTGTGGAACCGGTTCATCTTTCTGAACTCATCTTCTGCTAATCAGGCACCATACAACATGTTTACTTCCGACCTACAAAACTTTTCTCCATCTGAAATGTTTCACCGATGAAAAGATAAAAGATTGCTTGGGGGTGGGGGGTGGTACAGGGAGATCAACAACAGAGTGGTTAAGAGTGCCGGGCTCATAATTGTAAAGTTATGGGTTCAACTCTCGGATGGATCATCTTGTGGTTGTCCTTGAGCAAGACACCTTACCCTACATTGTTTCTCTCCACCCAGCAGTACAAATGGATAGCCAGTGTTGACTGGGTAGTTAACCTGTGATGGAGAAGCGTCGAATCCAGGGGGAGTGATACTCCGAGTTATGCTGAGGAAACCAGGATAAGCACCAGTCTGATGCTGTGTGACAATGTGAGCCAGTCCAGCAGACTTAGAATGAACTGTCATCGATGAACTGATTGCTCGGGGTAGTACAAGGTTCATAGATCTAAAGCCTCAAGCATGATCAGTTATCGAACTCAACCATTCAGGGTAGATACCAGGAATGTACAGACATATAAAGTAATTGTAGTGGCACTCTTGAATCAATTAATCGATAAGGAAAAAAAAGTCAACATTTTGAAAAATGTTCGAAGTCAAAACAGTTTTGGGACTGATGATTTTGGTTCATTTTGAGCAGAAAACAAAAACACCAGTGAAAAAATTTTTTGGACTTAGAATTTTTTTTTTAGGGTTAGGGTAAGGGTTAGCAGAAAACAAGCCAAACTTTTGAAGCGGGGTGGTCGCGATACCTGAGTCGTCGCCGACCAGGGTTCCACTGTATATCTTAACACCTTCACTTTTCCCCATCTTTTGACTCTTCCTTGTGAATTGCCACTTACAGGAAATCTTGGCTCCATTCAGTTTTTGTCTATAGTATTGGCAGAGTATATTGGTGACCTGACCACCATCAGAAAGCTCTAGTTCGACCACCTCAGCTCTATCTGGTGGTGCCGCCCACAAAGGGTTTATAGGTCATCAAGTGAACATGAACAGAGCTGACCACCATCAGAAAGCTCTAGTTCGACCACCTCAGCTCTATCTGGTGGTGCCGCCCACAAAGGGTTTATAGGTCATCAAGTGAACATGAACAGAGCTGACCACCATCAGAAAGCTCTAGTTCGACCACCTCAGCTCTATCTGGTGGTGCCGCCCACAAAGGGCTTATAGGTCATCAAGTGAACATGAACAGAGCTATATTCGTTAGTTTCACTCTTGCCCGTCACGTAATACTTCCTTGTGAATTGCCCTTCACAAGGAGTGTCGAATACGATAAGTTTTTGTGAGCAGTATCCGCAGCGATGTGTTGCATCGTGTTACAATCTTTGATCTCCAAACGCTCTCTATCGTCAGCCTTTGTTCTCCAAACATTAAAGAGTTACGAGTCAAAATCTTAGAAAGGAACATATCTTGGGAATATAGAAAAATGAAGTGCTTATCTTCAGTATCACGTCAAAGTTAAAATCGGCCAGGATTTTCAGGATTGTTTTAACCTGGGTGCCTTTTACTGTGTTTCATGGATTGCACCGATAGATGTGGACCAGATCCAAGAAGCTGTTCTTCTTGACAATATTCTGTGGACAAGTAAAAAAGCTTTTATCATGATGAATGAGGACATCTCATAATTATAAAGTACAAAATAGTTTCACATAATAAACCAGATATACAGTCTTTAATCATTAGAATATCCAAGCCTAAGAGCGGTTGTTTTAGTTTATCACTTCACTCCTAAGTGGTCAGGTGGTGTATTCCTGCACTAAATGTGTTACCTCCAGGTAAATATGGCGTGACCGCGGGGAGTGTGACATTGATTCATTAGGATGACTCCGCCCACCCCATTTCAGATCTAAACTTATTGCCGTCTGCATCTATCGTTCCAGGTAAATATGTTGGTAATCGACCGATAAAACTGAGAAAAAGTAGCTGGCGCGATCGGAATATTGATATGGTGAAAAAGAAAGAGCGTGAGAAGAAGCGTCTTGGTTTGCGGTGAGCCGGGACGGGGGATAAGTGAGGAAAAGACATGGCAAAAGATGCTGCATCGATTGACGGACTAGAGATAATGTTGGCAATGTTGAGAACATTTTGGTTTCATATCACTGCCAGGATTTGTTGATGGTTTGATTTGAAAGAGAAGAGCTAACATGAGGCTATGATTGTAGTGTATGGGGCCAACAACCATGGGCACTTCCCTTGTACCTTCATGTTGACAGATGCTGCCTGAGAGAGTGAGCGGTTGAGAAGGCTTAACCCAGAGAGATCACAACGCACACATCTTCACTCATTGCCCTAAAAGCTAATGGGTCAGATAATGGAACGTTTGAAAGATTATTTGACAACAAACTGTGAATTAGCAAGTATTAATGAACAGCCTCATACCAGTAATCTAGAGGTCCCATTGTGATGTTTTACCAATAAAAAGTTTTGAGAGTACAGAAAATGTTCGTTTTAGTATTTGTGACCCCAGCCTGCTCTAACAATGGCCAAGTGTGACGAGGCGGAAGATGACAGAACCGAGACAATTTGTTGACAGATTGTGCTAATATGACTTCGGCCACATACATAAAGATGTCATCGATGGCTTATGTTCACAAGGCACAACCACGCCGAGACATCATCTGCATGGTCTAGCCAGGCTCCACTGGTAGCTCACTTTGTTGGGAGAGCGACATCCAGATCAGACAGAGTACGCCTAGTAAAGGGGCATGGACTTGGTACACTAAGTAGCAACACTGCCATGGTGCGCTATGAAGGGGGAGGGCACATCCAGAAGAGACACAGGGCACCATGCAGAACCTGACACACTCTGCAGATCAGAGCAATGGCACACAGTTGGGGACAAGGTGCACCAAGTAGCGAAAAGGAATATCCATTAGAGGGAAGGGCCAGGCCGGTCAACTGTCTCATTGGCAAAAGTCATTTCTGAAAAACGTGGTCCTCCCCAGCAGATAAACAATATGGAGCCACGGTAAATCCTCATGCATTTAGTGTCACATCTTCACAAGACTTCGTCACTGTCGGGTACCGCCATCTAAGCTAAGAAATTGGAACTAGGCATTTGCGTAAAATAAAAAATATCGCCCGTTTTTAGGGCGGGGGACGATTTACAGCTGGAACTCCTGAACCAGCTCCCGCAGATCCGTCATTCATTGAGTAAAAGCAAATATGAACCTGGTTTAATCATGCGGTTTATCTTAACTATGCTATACCTATCAAGTTGTTTATATACCCGTCAGTTTCTTGCGGCATTGTTCCCATCGGGACGTCTTGCATACGTTTCATGTAGTACTGCTGGTCCACGGCAGGGGAGCGAGGGAGGAATAGCTTCTCCGTCTTTCAAAGAAGGTAAGAGAAATGAGAAAGTCATAACAAGACTGAGTCAGCCTTGGCAGCTTCGCCGTATTGCCGGCACAGTGAGCATATTGAGATAGTCACAACCAGACTAAATCGATCGGTCATTGCAGCTCCACCGTCTTGCCGACACGGTAAGAGATGATGCGAGAGAGTCAGAACCACAAGCCGAATTGGACCTGGCTGCACTGCCGTCTTGCCCACATGCACACGATGTGAGAGCCGATGTGACTGCATCACCAACATTACCGTATCGCGACTATACTCATAGGGAGAGAGGTCACATCCAAATCAGGCCGATTTCTTTCTGAGCATATGCGGAAACCGTTTCTGGTCTAATATCACTTCAGATTTCATGAAAATCTCCACTGATAAAAAAGTGAGAGCCAAAAAAACGAGGTCTGTAAAGTCTTTCGTCTGTAGAATAGACCCTGCCTTTGCAAACACTCAAACATACCTTGTTTTATTGGTTGCTTGATATGAGGTATCAACACCGCAAAATTGGTCTTATTTGGCTTTGATCTTTACGAAGTGAGTCTGAGCAATCAGACCCTATCAGCAATCTTGCCAAACCATTATAATGTCTTGTTTATTGTTCCTTATTCCTAGTTGTCATCGTACTTGTATATAACATTCACCTCATACCTGAATAGCCATTGCGTTCGAATTCAAATCGTATATGTCAAGGAGTAAATAAACATTTTACAAAAGAGTATTTGCTTCCGGTTGTTTGAGAAAGCTTTCAGTTATTGACAAAGAGTCCAACTCAGCTTGGAGATGTACAGTTCCAACTTGGTCACTGACTTGGCTGGAGAATCCATTGGATGGACCCTGGAAGCCTCCACCTCTTTCTGCCCTGAAAACACCAGTCTAGCTCTGACTGACCTAGAGACCTCTGTCTGACTGCCCTGTAGACATCCATCAGCTGGTTTTCTAGCAGAGGTGTCATTAAATTGCCTTCGTCTCTACCTGAGCCAGAGACAAATCTTAGAATTGCCTGCCCTGAAGACAAACTGGCAATCTGCAATCTCGTCAGGTCTGGTTGTTGCCTACTTGTGGCAGCACCTGCAATTTCATCAGGTCTGGTCGTGCCAGCATGTCCTGTCTATCAGGTCTGGTTGTGACAGCATATTCTGTATTATCAGGTCTGGTTGTTGCAGTATCTGCTGTCTCTCCAGGTCTGATGTTCTGATTTCATGGTTGTTGACACTAGAGACGCTGATTTCGTTCGTTACAACGCCGCCATATCTTGAGCAGTACCGCGGATGTAGATAAGGAAAGAATCTTTCTTATTGCTGTGAGGCTATCGCATCACCACAAAGCCCGCAAAAATTATTGCTGCCCTACGCTGCGTATGTAGTTCTCAATACAATCATCTTAAAACCCACTAGTAAGTGTCAAATTTTATTTATAAAGATCATATTTTGTTATTTTTTAATCAAATATAGCGTTTTATCAATACCAGAGTCTGAATTTGAGTCTGAGCTAAACCGATATGAAAAACAGGAAAACCCCTAAAAATAGTTTGATATCACAAGGCTAGCCAACCAATCAGGCCATTGTTTCGTCAACGGGGACGAAGAATGAAAAACTCTCCCAGTGCCGAAATAAAAAAATTTCATGGAACAAAATCAGCGGCTCTAGTGTCAAGATTCGAAGAATGATCCACTGGTACGACACAAATGGGTTGTCCTCATGCAGTCACTTTGGCAACGCATTTTAAAATAGATGTTACGTCCTGTTAATGGGGCACGTCATCATCGCATACATTTGGGAAAAACTCCCTAATGAGACCTATGGACTCCGTGTATTTCGTTCTGAGAACCCCGTTTCGTATTTGGCATAAACTTCAAAATGGCCGCCAGCGAAACTCAAGGAGACGATTCTCTCTATCCAATTGCCGTCCTTATCGACGAGCTGAGGACAGATGATGTTCAGGTACCATTTAAACGATGCGTTTGTATTTGAAAAAGCAGTGTGCCAAGTTTCATACCGATACACCGTAGGGTAGTGGAAATAGAGGGGTAGTTTTGATGGCATTTGAAAAGCTTCGCTGCCTATTTTTCATCAAAAATCAAAACACTGCCGTCATCGAGTGGCATTTAGGCCCCTATCAAATTTTGTTGTCTGATTTGTGATAGCGATTAAGGTCTGGAAACGTGGATAGGGGCTTACGTTGTTGATAGGGTGTGAATATTTCTGTGGAACCTGTCAATGTTGCATTGATGGAAAAAGAAGAGGCTTGGCAAATTTTCTACCATTCTCGTCCCCAGGAATATTTCTTGCAATGATTCTTGTTCTTCAACAGTTTTCTTTGATCTGTTTTCCAACAGAATCTTTTGAACGTATAACACGTGAATATATTGAATTAATTTGGTCAGTCTTTGGTGTTATTTAATCTTCCTGTTAGTTTCTGAAGCAGACTTCTTGGATGACATTGACAGATGCCCTGGGAATGAGGTTTAACCACAAAGTGTTTATTTGCAAACTTCTGGATTCTCTTGGTTTTGCGATCATTTTATTGAAGTATGGAATTTGATTATAACCATTTTTGAGTCTTCAAGCTATGAATATCTACCTAGTACCTGGCATGCCGCTGGTTGGGCAACAATTACTTCGGTCGGTGATACAGATAGATAAAGCCTAGCCAGCCCTAGGCCTGTGCTGTAGAGGGCACTTGGCCTGACCTGTTAGTGTTCGCCTTCTCTTCTGCTGAAAAAGTGCTCTTAACTTTAGTTGTGACATGAGATAGGGAACCTGAGATGGATGGCGTATGACTATGTACAAGTATTTTATAGCTTATTTTATGCTTGCGCGTTATTTCAGTTACGTTTGAACAGCATCAAGAAGTTATCTACGATCGCTCTTGCTTTGGGTGTTGAGAGGACAAGGACAGAACTCATCCCATTTCTAACAGGTTTGTAGATGTGTGAGATGTTCCACTGACTGATGTCTTGAGAGAGTGGGTGGATTCCCTAACCCTCGTATGTTCGAGTGATACTATTGATGATAACTCTTCTGATTGGTCAATATCTGATCGGACGTCCCAGATTACTGCTTGTGGAACGAGGTGAATGGGTCGACCAAATAAATAAAGAAGGCTGTGGTTAGGGTCAGTTGAGGGATTTACAGTACAAACAGTGTCTTACTTGCTGCAACAGATTTGATTTTCTCGCCTGTCTTTTAACTGAGCTTTCTTCCTTCTACCTGCAGATACAATCTATGATGAGGACGAGGTTCTGCTTGCTTTGGCAGAACAACTCGGTAACTTCACTCCGCTGGTCGGTGGCCCTGAATATGTCCATAGTTTATTGGTAAGCCATCTGTTGTTACACTTGATTGAACAAATAAGTCACTTGCCTGAAAGTTCAAACTGACTCTTGTCATACTTTTTCAGCCTCCACTGGAAAGTCTTGCCACAGTAGAGGAGACTGTTGTCCGTGACAAGGCTGTGGAATCTCTTAGGACGATCGCCGCCCAGCATTCACCCACAGACCTGGAGCAACACTTTGTCCCTCTGGTGAAAAGGTTGTCTGTCGGTAAGATTACAACTTTTCTTGGCACAGATTTCTCTGCTGTGCAGTATCCAGACTTTTCAGAACATGTTACATGATGCTGTTATTTTCAGTAAGGCTAAAGTTAGTAGCAGTTGTCTGATTATTAAAACTCTTGATTCAAGCTTCATCAAATTGTGCAACATTTTATAGTAACTGATTTTCATGAAAGCAATGTTGTTTCAGATTGAATATGATCTAGCGATTTGACATGAAATGTTCTAATTGAACTGTTACTGTACTGTCTTTGGTTCAGTTGACGTGTTGAGGCCTGCCTCAAGTTAGCATAAGATAAGGCGTGTTGGAGGTTATGTCTGCTGCTGCTAACACTCTATGATGTTCTCTCTCCCAGGTGACTGGTTTACATCCAGGACATCAGCGTGTGGTCTCTTCAGTGTCTGCTATGCCAGGATTTCAAACTCACTGAGGGCAGAACTAAGGCAGTAAGTGCTTTCATAAGTTAGATAAGGCCAACGTCTTGTGGCGTCATATCATCATGACGCCCGGTCCGGTGGCCAATTACCGTTATTTGGACCAGACCTCTTTTGAAAGAAAGGACAGATCCATGGTTCTAATGAGCTTATGGAGGCTGCACCAAAGTGGTGGCAGGTTCTGTGCTAGATGCCGAGGTGTGCAACATTTTGAACATGGCTTTCAGATTGAATCAGATTTCCTCACCTCTCGGCCATTTTGTAGCAATCCCTTTTTTCAGACATTTCCACAACCTGTGTGGTGATGACACACCAATGGTTCGCCGTGCCGCGGCAGGGAAGCTTGGAGAGTTTGCCAAGGTCGTCGAGATCGATTGTATGAAACAGAATATTATCCCATTGTTCACAACGCTTGCCCAGGATGAACAGGTAAGCTACAATGGCCGCTATGTATCATTATCATTTTTGCATTTTAACATGTATTATTTGCCCAGTTTTATTGTCCTGGACGTTTAATTTTGCTTTTTTTACAATAACGTTCAAAATGATCCAAGAAGAAAGTAATCGGTGATTTTAGTTTAGCAGTCTTCAGACTTGTGAAATATAATTCCAATGTAAAGAAGTCTAATGTTCAGTGTAAGAAACTGATGCGTGTCACGTTAACGGAAGTCAACAACCACCCAAACCCATGCATGTGTCACATCTCAAATAACAGCAAGTGTGCTTCAGTCTTGATAATGATTGCAACATCAAAACTCAAGTATTTCACCAGCGCGTCCACCCCTTACGTCATCATGCTGGAATCTAATAACGTCTGGGTGATGAAATGAATATCAAACCTCGATTAAGAAGTGCTTTTGTTTTTGATGGAGCCTTCAATTATGATTGAGTAACCTGTCCTCCCAAGAAAGATGAACATTGAAGTGTTTAGCACAAGCCAGATTAATATTGTTGATATATTTTATTGATCGTTTTGATAATTTGCCGATGTTTTCTGTCGTTTAACGTGTTCCATTTTGTACCTATTTCCTTTCATATTCTGCATGGGACGTAGGGGGTAGAGTGGATTTTTTTATTGGCATTCGAATTTGTTTAAAACGATCGCCGCAGAAATATCAAGTTTCATTCTAAAATCTTGTTAGTTGAAGTGGGTTGGGTTGTTTGGCATGAGAAAGCTGCCTCTCCCCCTGGTCCCATGATGTTATTAACAACAGCTTAGCTTACCATCTTGTCTCGTTCATCACATTGAGCATACAAACTCTGGCCACTAGCAGTAGACCCTTGGCATGTTTGTGAAACTTTGTCCCAGAGATTGATTGGAGTTAACGGCTCTATGTCTTAGGAAGTTCCTTTCCAAAGTTCATCTGCTACAATAGGCTCACCAGTGTTGTCGCTCATAACCTGGGGATTTAGTTTGATGAAAGAGTGTCTTGATGCCAACTACTTACACCACTCAAAAGGAACAACTATATGAGGTGTCAAACCAAACAAAGATGACACCATGTCGGGTTCTGTCTCACTGTCACTAGGTGTCGGCAGAGGCATTCTGGTGTCAGGGAGCTGCTTGTAGACCACTCATTTGACTTTGATGCGTTGGTAAACGGGTTGCACTTCTTTATATTTAATGAGAAATAGAAAGATTTTGGAATGAAGTATTTGATATTTCTGTGGTGATTTCCACTAGTAAGCCTGACAGAAATTATGATTGGTTCAATTGAATGAGGAGCCTCGCATCGAACCATAGTTTAGAAAGTGTATTGGAAAATCGTGTTGATAGTATCCTAGGAGTCAATAGGCTTGTTGTTTTACAGAGATGACATATTTTTGAACCAATCATATTTTTGTTCTGCCTGTCTCACCTCTGTTCACTTTAGATGTGTCCTTGAGCAAGCCGGTCAACTTCAGGTTTAGCTACATCGGGGTCAGGAAAAAGACCAATCCAAAAAACTACAAGCATTGGTCGAATCAATGATATTTAAAACACATTTCAAATTCAACAAGTTTGCTTTTGGACATAACTACCTCTCTGCAACTGACTTCTCTGCTTCCGTGTGTTGACTTGATTATCCAGGCCGAATTACGGCCGTGGCATCTCACACTAACTTGGGGACAGACAAATCAACAAGCACATTCTTAAGGACTGCTTCCACTTGAGGCGTATCATCGATCACTTGGCTAAGTGGTGGTTCACCTGCTCGTGTTGCTGGGTCTTTTGATGACTCCAGCTCCCACCAAGGGCACTAGTTGTCATGACATGGTAACCACTTGAGTCAGGTGTGTTTCCGGAGTGAAGCCTAAGCGGGAAATTGCATCTGGTGGAATCGGTTCTTCAGCTGTGGCTTCAGTGAAGCAGATTTGTTGTTCCTGGTCACTGACAAACTGGGAGAGGCTTCTCAATTGGACTTACAACCCAAGAGGTCAGTTTAATTGTGTGGATACCTGTTTGCACAATGCACTTCAAGATGGGTAGACTTTATCAAATCATGGTTTGGTATGAAATATTTGTGTTGATGACGGACGAGTGTAGTCCGGGTAAAGGTGATGATATTGATATAACCTGTAATCCCATCCTGCCCAATAGGATAGTTAACAAAGTTCAATGGACTAACTGGCACTTGTGTTCTGAGCATATACATATACACCTATAGTCTAGAGCTAGTCAAAATAGACCCTTGTCCTCCTGAAGAGTAGAGTGTCAGCATGGTAAGACATCCTGAGAAGAGAGTGTCTGCAGGTCATTTGATTTAGGGCGACGATTGCTGTGTAGAAGATTTCTTATTCAACTAAATATCATTACTTGATCTTGATTTTGTTGCTTCTGTTGCAAAGTGTAAGCCTCATGCAAGATACTCAATTTGTGTTTTAGAAAGGATGATTGAATTTCTGTTCACCAACTCTGTTTATGTTGTGCTACGTTGTGAAATGATAGACCGACCTATCTAACTCCAAACCACTGCACAAAGACTATCTGGTGTAGTTGAAGTCCTTCTATCATTGATCTGTCTTTGATCAATATGAACTCTCAGTTCATGAACGATTAAGAAAAGGCCAATAACTCTGATGAAAGCTTTAATCACGATGATCACATTATTGGTTTGGCAATGAAACTGCTGTAGAGAGTTCTGTGAGTTTTATCAAAACAGCCAAATGAGGATCAAAACAATTAAAAATCTTGAGGAAGATGATGTTTTCTGATGACTTTTTCCAATCATTCACAACTAATTCACGTCGTGTTCTGTATTGCAGGACTCCGTGCGCCTCCTAGCGGTGGAAGCATGTGTTAGCATTGCATCGCTCCTGAATCAGGGCGACCGTGAGCAGTTGGTGATGCCAACCTTGAGGCAAGCAGCGGAGGACAAGTCGTGGAGGGTTAGATACATGGTCGCTGATAAATTTACTGATGTAAGTGAGCGATTTTGTTGTCAGACTTGAGGTCATTTCATACCAGGTTATCCTGAGGAGCATGTAGCGTAGTTGTTCAGTTGTTGATAGATTTCATTTGATATTACAGCTGCAGACAGCTGTCGGGCCTGAGATCACCAAGAATGACCTGGTGCCTGCCTTCACTCACCTCCTCAAGGATTGTGAGGCCGAGGTCAGAGCCGCCGCCGCACATAAAGTCAAGGAATTCTGTGAAAATCTGGCACCGGACAAACGCGAGGAACTCATCATGAATGACATACTGCCGTGTATCAAAGATTTAGTGACAGATGCCAATCAACATGTCAAGTCGGCACTGGCCTCAGTCATCATGGGATTGTCGCCAATATTAGGCAAAGACAAGTGAGTAGTTGATCATGACTGTTTAGTAACCTGACCCTGGTAATCAATTGGCCTTAAAATGGTCTAAAAAACTGCATGAGATAATGCCAGTGTGAAGTCATTGGCTGTGTGACTTACTTTACTTAGGACCCTTAGTGCTGGGCACAAGGGGCTTCCATCCGGGTCCTCCACTCAAAGTTGGTTAGTAGCTTTCCGTCTGGCTGACTCCCATGTGAGGCCCGTCTGCCCCTCTTCCGCCTTCCTTGCGGAGGCCACGTCAGTGCTGTTCTTGGCAAGGAGTCGGCCAACATGTATGACCTGGAAAAATCAAGTCCTTAAAATGGTGACGTCGAAATATTGTTTTGTTTTTTCAGCACAATAGAACATCTTCTGCCACTGTTCCTGATCCAGTTGAAAGACGAGTGCCCAGAAGTCAGACTCAACATTATTTCAAATCTAGACTGTGTGAATCAGGTAAGACTTGTTTTGTGACGCCCTGAATCATTGGTCACGGTGTAGTCCTACCACGAATCTGGCAGGAAGAAGCCTAGGATGGCAATATGACCTACCTTAACTGCCAAGTCTGAGTATGCGGCCAAACTCAAATTGAACACTAATTCAGTGCCAGATGTTCAACAGGTTTTCGCTACCTTTACCTGGCAACACTTTTCAACTTCTATTGTCGCAACAGGTCTTGATGCTCTCATTGAAATGCTTAGCATTGGTGACAAGTTGACCTCATCTATAGATGGAGATCGATATGAACTGACTTGTTCTGTTTGCTTTCCAGGTTATCGGCATTGCACAGCTCTCACAAAGTTTACTTCCTGCAATCGTAGAATTGGCCGAAGACGCAAAATGGAGAGTTCGCCTTGCTATCATTGAATATATGCCTCTTTTGGCCGGACAATTAGTAAGTACTCTACCATCATGACTATGTATTCTAATGCAAATGTTTATCAAAAGACGGTGCTAACCTTTTATTTTTATTGCAGGGCGTTGAGTTCTTCGATGAGAAGCTGACGTCACTTTGCATGCGCTGGCTAGTCGACCACGGTAAGTAGCACTTTGTAATCTGTGCCCTCTAGCCAAAAGATGCATGCTAGACTATGATTTATTGACATGATGACATGATCCTGACTCTACATGAATGTGACGTTATCTCCTTTCCTTGCAGTGTACGCAATCCGTGAAGCAGCCACAATGAACCTGAAGAAACTGGTGGAGAAATTCGGCACTGAATGGGCGCAGAAGACAATAATCCCAAAGGTTCTAGCAATGTTGACGGAACCTAATTATCTTCATAGGCTGACGTGTCTATTCTGTATTAATGTAAGTATGGCTATCTGAGATGTTTGACGGGGGGCGGCTGTTTTCTGAAACCCTTTCAGTTAAACTTTGATACTTTTTGTCTTTCAGCTTTTAGCAGAGGCTTGTGGGCCAAAGATCACAACAGATCTTCTCTTACCCAAGATTCTACCACTGGCCCAAGATTCAGTAGCAAACGTGCGATTTAATGTAGCAAAAACTTTACAAAAGCTTGGGAACTCTTTTGAACCAGCGTAAGTATGACCTTCGAAACTTGGTCTGAAGTATGCTTGTGTTTGCCCTTCAGTGTGTCAATCCATCTGCTTGGCTGATATACTCGTCAATTTTCTTAGTCTCTTGCCTTCTCAAGCATTCTGAGGTCAAAGAAACTCAAACTTTCAAGTCCTAAATATATTAAAAACAGACCATGCCAAAATTGTATGATGTGGAACAAAGAATCTGCACTGTTGAATGTTCCAAGGTATACAAAGAGCTGTGGATCGTAACCTTGCCGTCGAGCATTCCTGTGACCCTAAGGGCCTCTGTTGCGGGAGCCCCTGCTCCTGGAAGGTCCAACCGTGCCTGACAGATCTTAGGCAAGGGTTCAGATCAAAGTTGAATCCAAGCATTGGTAGTGAATAGACTTCAGGTAGGCAACCCCTCAACCTTCTACCTGGTGGCTATGGATTCTCATTCTGTTGCTATGCAGAGTCTCAATAACGCTTAAAGGGAACTGAAACCGCCAAGCCAGTTCGTATGACCTCGTTTTCATTTCCCGTGTATCGGGTGATCAGAACGAGGCATGAATGAAACATGGCGCCTAGCTGTCAATCATTGAGTGACGTCACTACTATGGAATTTACTACGAAAACTCATGAATGAAAGATCGCATGACTCACGTGATTCTCACATGATTCTCAATAATAACAAATTGAACTGCGCATGCTCGGGCACTGGGGGCGGAACTACAAATCTGAACTCGAATAGGAAGTTGGAAGTTTGACTTTCTCGGGCGGTGAAAGTCGAAAAGTTGAATAAATCGCTCGGCGGTTCCAGTTCCCTTTAAACATCATGTGCCTCTCAGTTCCAACTACTCATGAAATAGACTCTAGTATTCTGAGCTGGTTCAATTGCCATCCTATCATTTCTGAATATTATCTCCATCTTTTCCAGTTGTGTGCAAACTCATATCAAGCCTGTTTTAGACAAATTACAAAATGACACAGACCCTGATGTTAAATATTATGCTGAGGAGGCAATGGAAGGTATGTAACCATGGTAACAACTTACTTGTGGGTCTGGTCTGGTGTCGTTAAGTCTGATTGTGATGTTGGTGCAGTATGCAGTGTGTTTTTTTTGTGTCAAAGGCACTGTTTTCAAGGATTGCGGTGAGTCTGTTTTGGCGTGTAGGTGGTATATTGGTGTGGATCAACATTGGCATTGTGAATCAGTTGTGTTGGATGTTTCAAAGCCAACAGCCTGATGATAAAGTAAAGTTCCATTGATAGAATTCCATTGGTTACCCATGCAAACAAATGGCTAGTTTGGACACACCCTGAGTTGCCTCTGCTTTAGCACCTCTGAAGCTCCAATACCAGCAACTGGCACTCATGTTGCTGCATCTTTTAAGATGTGGCTTAATGCTGTATTGGTCACAGACCGTAGGGCCTGGACAAGTGTAGAATGTGTGTGTTCGACCTTGACCTTTGTGTCTGATATTGTTCTGTCTCTTTCAGGGCTGAAGCTGTCGTGAGCCAGCAGCAGCAGTATGAGTAGGTAAGAGAGTCCAAGCTCTCTACTTCGGCTCTGATAAGGCTATTAGTGCATCTTTCAGTTGGTGAGGACACCCTGCTCAGGCGATGTCTGTACTCTTGAGCATTGCAAGGTCTAGGTTCCATGCATCTTCCAGTCATGCTAAGAGAAATGCTCTGAGTACAGGTGGTCGACTGTTCAGGGTGGATCAGCATGAATTTAAACATATTAATGAGCGGAGCATTGTTCACCATACATCAGAGATTGCTCACTGAAGTGGGACATACCAGTATCAAAATGGCCTGGCTTAATTGATGCTTGAGCGAGTGAGAATGTTGGGGCTTCATCCTGGCACAAAAGGAAATGCTTGTCCGAGTATCCTGCATGTGGTGGATAATGCTCTTTGTCTCGAGTTGAAAGCTGTTTAAATTCAGACAAACTCTAAGCAGGGTTTGTCGTGTTGGCTCATTTGGAAATAACATCGGTGATAAAGTTGGCGGTACTTTTCACTGACATTTCTCAGTGTCAAGGCGTCTGGATTATCCTACACTAAAAAGGCATCGTCCAATAGCAATGTCTCAGCTACGTCGGCTGGTTATTACCCCAACAGATTCTCCCGTAAACATATCATTTTGCATTTTCTTTAGTTCAGAACATGTTGCATTTGATGCTGATATGAGTGCGAGTGAGGTGTAATTCCTAAATGAGCCAACACTTTCTGCTCCTGAATAATTCTAAACAAAAACCTTCCCTTCCAGAGAAATTAAAGCAAAATCTCTTCCAGGAATCTAAAGATTGTAAATCTCAAAATTTGAAACATCACAGATTTTGCTTTTGGAAATGATCTGTAAGCCTGGATACGTTGTGCGACACTTTGTCTATTCGGTAATGTCTTCGAGGCTTAGCAACGTCCCCTTGACTTGCGGTTATTCAATGCTCCCTTGCTGTCAATGGGAAATTTGTGTTTTATTTTTGCAAATGCACTGTTGAAAATGAGCTAATTCCCTTACTTGTGAACATTTCATTGTTTACACAGTAAAATAGAATTCAACCGAGTCTGCTTTTACAGCTTTAGATCGGTGATCAGTCTTGTTTCTATCATCAGAGACATGTGTCGATTAGAATATGAAAATCATGCAACACTGTCCTCGAAAAGTGACCAAAGGTTAGCCTGGTCCCCTAATCCAGCAGCCTCAGAATAGACACAGCGTTGCCTAACATAAGAGCAACCAGTTCACGCTCTGGTTACAGAACAGTCAGCCCTGGAGGCTTGATTCTCGTCTCGATACAATTTCACCTTGTCGCACTGGAAGCAGATAATACAGATTTGTGAATCAAACTCAGAGAGCAGAAGCCGATCTTTTACAACGATTGCTCTTAACTTCTGTATATTCGCCTCCTGATAGGTTTGCTTGTCAGGGCAAGGAGAGACGCAGGTTGTAGAGGGCTTGTTGAGCTCTCTCCAGGCCCTATCTGTCCAGATTGGGCTTGGATAGACGGCGAAATCTCCTTAGCAGCTTATTGCAAAAACTTCCTTGCCCCAGCTTCTCTCCAAGCCCTGTCTGTCCAGTTCATGTTAATTTCAGTCACACCTGAAGCTGTTCCCTGCTATTATTTCTGGGTACCCTATTTGCCACCTCAGGGCTTGTGCTGATTAGCACAATTTCATTGAATGTGGTTGAAAGTTGGCCCAGTTGTGTTCCGTCAACAAAAAGGTGCATGATTTTGGAGATATTTTACATCCAAACTGTTCATTTGCTATCAATTGAATCTTCATACATTGGTTAAGCTGTACACCCTCACTTTCCTGAATGGACTCCACTGCTTTAGCTAGAAGAGTCGATACAGGCAAGGGGGTGAGAAGGTTGATAACATAGTCTCTTGAATGGACTCTCCCAGTGCATTTACCAGAAAAGTCAATTCATTGAATGGAGTTGTCAAGATTAACCTTCTTTGGATATTCTCTTGTTTTTTCCCTGTTCGCTGTGTATTCATTGCTTTCAGTTTCTTTTGAAAGTAACAGTCAGTTCTTCTGACCAGTTTTCGGTTGCAGTTGTTATAACCTTTGAAGTACTTTTCGAGAGTATGTTCTTTCTTCAGGAGTTATTGTTGTTTGTGCTTGTTTTTAGAGATCAAATGGAAAAAAAACGGGAATGAATTGCAATGATAGTCTGATATCAACAACCATAGAGGTTGTCTATCATTTGATTTGACACTTTAACCAAAGGATTTTGCCATGTTGGTGAAACTTTGGCCTTACAAACAGATATGGTAAAGATTTTCTATCAAGGGAGACTTGAGATAAAACCAAAAGTGTGATTATTTCTTTCTCGTGGCGACTCAAGATTGGGTTAATTCTGTCCTGAGTTGAAACATAGACTCAAATGTTTGGTGAATCGAAAAGTTGATGAGATTTTAAAATCATTCTAAGAGTAGTGTTGTAGTAAGCCCACTTGAGGCCAGCATCTCTTTGCTGCTATGGCACTGACTCTTAACTCCCTCTAGGAATAGCAGACTGAGCCTCTGTTGAGGTGGTGGGGGGAGGTTAGACATTCAACTCAAGAACACCTGACCCGCCCCCTAACACACTTTCCATGGTTACGACACTGCATATTGACAATGTTTTATTTCTCGTTGCAGTTTGCGGAATACCTATTACTAAGCCCGTCGAGAAAAAGGTGGAAAAGTAATTTAACAAAGACTTTGTGTCAAACTGTGTAGAAAATAGTAACATTTGGACATTTATTCATATTGTTGTTAACACCTGATGATTTGAACTTGAGAGCCGCCTGGGTGCTAGGTGTGGAGTCGCTGGGAACCCCTTCTTGTCTGTAGCCAAGGATTCCAAACTGAGGCATTGAGAGCTGCTCACAAACGGGAGGTGTTCTCTGCATTCACAGAAGCTGCTTCAGCTACGGATGCCAGATTGGATAGGGGTTGTAGCTCGAGGAGCATCAGTGCTCCAGCTATCAGTTCACAGATTCATTCCTTTACATTGTACAGCTAAGAGGAAGGTTTCTATTTAATTGACTTTGTACATTTTTCACGATGACCTATGCTGATGCGAGAGATCAGAATGAGGGTGTTCTTTCAGAGGCTGTAAAGTGCATGAGCCGACAGAAGTCTAACGGAAATATGTAGACTTAGTACCCTACAATGCCTCAATGATTTTAAATGGCCAAGCACGCATTATATACTGTTATGAACAAGGATTGTGTGATGATGCTTTTGTATTCCGATTGGTGTTGAATTCAGTGTTTGTAACAAACTTGATAAAACATACTATCTTGCCTTCTTTCAAATCGTCCCACTTTACACTTGGGTGAGAACAGAAACAGTAATGCTGTGCTTGGTGTGATCTACCGTGGGGTAGTTAGACGCAAGTTGGCGTAGAACAAATACTTACCTGCATCATGAGTTCCATTCAGTATGGTGTCAAGTGTCACTGAGAAAGGGCAGTTCTTGGCGGATGGTAAAGCTTGTACAGCAACATTCATCAGGAGACAAGTAGCAGGTATCCTACTTGGTCTTGGCATGTTTCGAAAGTTGCTTAGTCGGATGGGGGTAATGTTTAACTTGTCCAGCGATGGTAGCTCGTTTATTAATTGAACCTGTCCCTGATAAATGTTGGAATCAATATCAAGACAAGACGAGATTTCTGACGTTGATAATTTGTATGTTTTCAGGAGTAGGCCATTGATGTGTATGTTTTCAGGAGTAGGCCATTGATGTGTATGTTTTCAGGAGTAGGCCATTGATGTGTATGTTTTCAGGAGTAGGCCATTGATGTGTATGTTTTCAGGAGTAGGCCATTGATGTGAACATAACTCCTGCAGTTGTCTATTGGTTGCACATGATTAAGAACTCAATTTGGAGCATCATTGACTGAGTTGACATAGAAGGTTGTGGAGTCACTGCTCACAAGTCGCATTTGATGTCAGTTCTCCTGTATCACTGTGACACATAACAACACAACTTCCTATGTGAACTTGGTGTTGGCTTGGAAACAAATATTTCAACCCTCTTGCATAGTTTCCTTTCTTTGTGCGGGAACTTTTCCCATGTCGACGTGAATTGTCACCGAGATGAACTGTCTGTTGTTGTCACCCTGACAATCATCATCTTGTGCATCTAGGTTAGGATTTTAAAATATTGTGATGTTGTAACCTGCAGTGATCAAAGTTGTTTCCTAAATCATGAGGGCAGGGGACAGGGCTGTAGACGTATTGTGGGGTCATTCGGTTCTGCTGCTTGCACTTGATACCCTTGATAATGAGTCACTTCATAACCAATAGGCAGCAATAGTGAGTGGTCTGGTGTACATCTCAAGACCATGTCTATTTCATCCACAAAATGATATGTTTGGTCCAGGACCACTCACTACTGCTGTCACCTTTTGGCACTAAGTCCCTTGTTGGAAGTGACAGACTCCCAGGTGAATGAGACTGATCCACTGTAGCATGGAGATTATTCCTATCAGTGTATTAAGCAGAGACAGAGTGGCTCCACAAGACTTTGGACTGGTGGTGGCACTAGTCTGACAATGATGGTTGTGACCACTCAAGCTGGCACAACCATTTCTATACCTCAAACAGATATTGCTATTGCATTCATATAGTTTGTGGTAGTTTGTACCTCCCTTTGTAAATTAGATGTAAAACAATTCAAGGGCCCAGCGGCCAATGTCGTAAAAATAAATGCATCATTGATTGGATTGGACGTCTTTATGTTTTACTCTGGTGGCATTACAAATGCATTGCAGCAGTCCTGGCTGTGAACATTTCCTGCTGCAAATTGCCCATTGCAAATTCAAGAGACCGCTGACTGTATCGTCCCAATACACCCTGGTTGTGACATGCCTTGGCGGATCTGGCTGGGCTGTGCCAACTGAAGCTGGTCCTGACTTCATGGTGGTGACACATCCAGATTGTGACGTGTCCTTGGCATAGCTGCCTGGATTGTGCCAGCTTAAATTGGTCCTGGCACCCCCAGATTGTGTTCTTCCATGTCTGGCTGGGTTGTGCCAACTAAAACCCATCCCCTGATGCGAAAGTTTCCAAGTTGGGTTTATCGATAGTAGGAAAAACAATATAGTGCATTGGTGTATCGCGGTGCAATGAAAAAGCACGTGCTATGGCCGGTGGCGGAGTTTTCATTTGTTGACATTTTTTTGCACTGGATTACTCCACAATAGCATCGTGTAATTTGGATTACTTTGATGTGAGTTTGTTGATAACGATATGGACTATCTAAAGGAGTTTCCGTTTCGCTCTGTGCTCCGTTTTGACAAGGAATCTTATTTGGTAAGTGGACAGTGTTTTTTTTCCCGTCTCCTCCATCGGCACCGATGCGTGTATTTTGCATGTATGATGTAGTATGTACACAAATGTACGCATCAATCTCATATGCTCATGATCTGCTTCAAACAAAATGTCGTCAATGTGGCGGTTGTTAAAAAAAATCGAGACTGTGGATGATGTAGCCATACATAATATTACTAAGCGACTATTGATTCTTATTTTTGAGTCATTTAAATCTGTTCAAGGGCCTCTATCATACTATTTAAACCATCATTTGCGCGCACGAACAAACCTAGTCCCACACGCTGCCCCGGCGCCATTTTGAGAGGAAACATGTCAGAATAGTCGCTCGTCAGAGACATGAAATGCAACGTGACAGCCTTTTTAATTTCGTTTTACATTTAAACCAAGCCATGAATGCCATAACCCAGGCTAAGTAGACCTATAATTTGAATATCACAGCATCATGGATTATGAACAGATCATGGTCAGATCATGAACAATCTATAGAAAACGTGTTTGGACAGGGAGGATGCATTTCGAGAGTAGGCCTAGGAGCTGATAATATGTTCCCAATGATAATACAGGCGGAAATAACTTGTCGCAGTGGTAAGAGCGCATTCTCGCACCTTCAAATATAGGCCGACTTGACTAACTTCTTCACAAGAATAGACCGACAGGGCCAGAGTTAAGCGAATATTAACCCCTGGTTTCCCCAGGTTGGTCTAACACCACATGATTCAACACAGGATTGTGCAACAAACTTTTTCTTTTTTCAGGACTCCTCTGTACGCGAACATCAAGACCACTAAGAACTTTCGGACTATAAAACGACAATTGCGGAAAACGGACCTCTTTATAAGGCCTATATTAGTTGACCAGTCTGGAGTTGGCTACTAATTCTTATTTCTTATTCTCAGCAATATAGGCCTCAAGGCCGCCAAAACAGTTATTAAGTGGTAAGGGTTAAGCCTTAGTATTAAGTGAGAATCTAGAAATATGATGCTCCAAACCAACCGCCCGAGAATCGCGAATTAGTAACTGAGAAACAGAAATGAATAGAATCGGGAAAAAGAATTAGGAAATTAGTAGCCATGCAACTTGGTCTTCTTGTTAAAACCTCTTCTCGTGTAGTTATTTATACCTTCACTCGATGGCGCTCATATCAGTGTAGGCCTAATCAACAACCAACCAAGAATAGGGTCTTTATTTGTTTTTGGTGTCATATGCTTTGCCTTGTTGAAAACTTGGGTTTGTGTGATTGTGATTCTGGAGAAAGGAAAGCTGGAGGATTTGGATCAGGATATTCAAGTTCAAGGACACGTTCGAGAGGTCAAGTTCAAGGTCAAAGACAAGCTCAAGGTCAAGGTCATGATCAGGAGGATACAGGTCAACAGCGAGAACACCTAAGGTATAGTTCATTTAGGCCTTCACAAACTGGCAGGACTTGACTGAAGCCTTCGAAGAGAAATGAGTTAACACATTTAGCCTCGAATTTCAACATTCGGATCTTATCAAAAACGAAATACAATCGAAGACAGATGTAGTGTTCCAAAGCATGTCTTAAGACAGAAAAAATTAACAATTACCATTTGTCTCTCCTGCCATTTTGACCTTTTTCCTAACAAACCTTGATAACTCCGTCAGTTTGATAAATGCATTATGCCTGCACCTACTCGGCACCCTTGTAACCTCGGATGCGGAAGGTAAAATGGGGAAAGCTAGCCCTTCTGTTGTGTTTCAGTTCTCGAGTGTATGAATAGAGAACAAAGGCAGTGGCAGGCTTTGCCCCATTTTACTTATCTTACGTATCATGACATGCGTAAAGCTGACTGGGTAACGCTTACCCTCTGTTTGAGAAGTGATTGCCGCGGGTTGACTGTTCCGGTCCAAAGGCGGCGAGGGACTAACAGTCAGCGATTCGCTATTGTGTTTGTTTCCTATCTACCCCACCGCGTGATATCTAATGTCGTGTTGCCTTTTGATTATGTCTCATGTGTGCACATAACCAGCACAGTTATTTCCAGGGTTGCCCTTTCCCCAGTCTGATGGCATGCCACACTAACATCACATCCTCCCCCGTTTTCCCGGCGGGTGAGTTCCTCCCCACTAAGCGGACGTATCAACTCAATTCCGATGTTCAAACCCAATAAGGGCGGGCCAACTCAGTGGGGACAGTGCGTAGGACCTCATTCGCCGGAAGTGTTTTTCACATAAGCGTGTCACGCCGCGTATAACGCACAGGTCACGTGTTACCCCGAACACACACTCCATGCGTGCTAGGCGGCGTGAAACACTATTGTGGATATGAGCGTAGATTACTGTAAACATGTTGGTCACTGGGTTTAACTGTAATATCAAAGATACATAAGCGAGTCGAATTGTAGTCTAAGCACCTGAAACTGCCTAAAAATACAATCAGCTTGTTTAGCCACTTTAGGTAAAGTTGAATTTGAAACATATGAAACTTGATCAAAATATTCATTGGTACTTGCCGAGTCACGGCAGACAATGTCGGAGATTTCCAGGTGTTTCTCGCTCGCCTTATGTATTTTTGGTAGGAGCTTCAAATGTAGATACAAATACGTCGCATTTTGTTCCGAGCCGTCCTTCACAAAATCTCATTAAAAAGAGTATTGGTGTGCCAAACAGCATCCTGAGATTCAGTGCAACACACGGCAGTTCTGTGAATCGAATGTTGGCAAGGTCTTCTATTCTTTCGGACCCTGTGAAGTACGTACGGAGCAAAATATGTAGGTGCAAAGACCTGTAACGTCCATATTGACCGTGAGGTAGCGTGACGATCGATTCGTTAGCCGAGCCGGCTGCATTCGTTGTAAAGTTTTCTAGGCTGGTTCCTTTGTAACGGTCTACCCATCTGTCATCATGATGAGAGTGTTCTTCCTGTATGTATAGAACTGATTCCTTGCGTGGCTCTAGTCCACACCAATTTCGTTCTCCGCCTGATTGTAAACTTATTGTAACGCAACATAACTGACTTTCGTGGCAGCTCTACGCAGTGGTTATTAGTCTCATCCTCCCCTCAATGGCCTCCGATGCCCTCCCCTCAATGGCCTCCGATGCCCTCTCCAACTATGTTTTCATTTCAAATCCCATTTAATAAAGTGGGCCCTTTTTCACAAAACTATCAAAAGGTGCCCTTTTTCCGGCAAAAATTGCTGTGCCCTTTTAAAAGCGAATATTGAGGCCTGCTGTCGGCGGCATGATGTCAGTTAAGTTGCGATGTGAATGTTGGGAGCTGAAACGACCCCTTACCACCAGTGTACATTTCATTTCGCTGCCTGTCAGGCGTGTTTGCTGCCTCGTTACTGACAAGGGGAATGAGTTAGGCTATTCGGAGCAGACCGATCGATGTAAGATCGTGTAGTAAGTAAACAACACGTTATTGACAGAAACCTAATGTTTTGTTTTGCGTTAACCAAAACGCATACACGGCAGAAATAATGCCCCAGACACTAACAAAACAGGAGACATTAGATCCTCTGCTCGCAACATAATTTCGCAGACATGTCCCTCTATATGCTCCTAGATTTCATGGATTTAGTGCAAAAACTTTATCTACGATCAGCACGGAGTGGCAGAGCTAAACCTAACAGTATCTGATCGTTCTGGGTTTTTTTCTCAAAAACAGAGCTAGAGGCAATTCGGTTCATTCAGTATATAACATTTGAAATACATTAGGTACTATGCATACCAAATTTCATCACGCCGGGGCAATGTTTTTCTCTAATCAGCGTGAATGAGCCGGATACAACAAATGCAAGCGCACCGTATGGTGCTGCCGTCTTGGGATCTTGACCTAAACGTCTAGGATCTTGACCTAAAGGTCTTGTCTGATGTATCTTATCCCAGGTGAGGTTTGTCCTTTCAGCAATCAACTTGTCACATACAAAAATACTGTAAAATTGTCATTTTTGCAAAAGGGTAAATGTCGCGGGTCGCACAAACGTTTCATAGGTTTATTTCGCACACAGCCCCAGGGACATTTTTATCGAACCGGAAAAACGGAAACTCTGGTTCGTTTTGAATAACTTCCATGCTCCTTGAATACTTTACAGTGACATGTTGCGTATTTCCTTCGTTCGTGTTTGTGACAAGTAATATGATGACATTGGGCATAAATTCCCTGAGAGACATTCTGTGTGACGCCCAAGATGACATTTTACCCTTTTCGCGCCAATTGTGTTATATTTGCACCCATTCAGCCGATGGTTTCTCCTGTCGTCGTCGAGTTTTAAGTTGGATGATTTGGAAGTGTTATATTCGCGCATTGCCAAAAAATGCGCACATCTGCAAAACACAGTGATATTATCGTCCTCGTAAGATTATGCTGTGGTCTTTCACAGTTTTTTGCGCAGGAAAACGAACCTAGGATTTGAAAATATCATGTTCTTAAAAGCTGCAACCGGCTTCAGCCGTTAATTGCTTCTCATTCTCTTGTAACTTCTGTATTACTGACCTGGCGCTGAAGCAAATCACTGAAATCATACGACACAACCACGGCCGCTCAGACAGTTATCAAAATAATAAGATGAAAACGTTGGCATCTGGAAATGAAGACAGCAGGAGGGACGGCGTTGTTAACCCACTTTTTTATCGCCATTTTGTGTATTTGTATGTTCGTATTTCAGCTTCCTCCAGTGGTCTATGCTTTATAGACCTGGCGAGTCACGTAACTAACCTTAATTTCAGGTGATAGTCACGCCAGTTGTCCATGACTTTATAGACCTGGCGAGTCACGTAACTAACCTTAATTTCAGGTGATAATCACTCCAGTTGTCTATGACTTATAGACCTGGCGAGTCACGTAACTAGACCTGGCGAGTCACGTAACTAACCTTGATTTCAGGTGATAAATACTCCAGTTGTCTATGACTTATAGACCTGGCGAGTCACGTAACTAACCTTGATTTCAGGTGATAATCACTCCAGTTGTCTATGACTTATAGACCTGGCGAGTCACGTAACTAACCTGAATTTCAGGTGATAATCACCCTAGTGCTCTAATCACTGCAAACGGTTATAACTGATAATGTACTATCGGTAGCTAAAAATTCCAGCATTCAGAACAAAGGTATATGCAAAATAAGGAGTAAATGCTCTGTCAAAATGTCACTATCAAAGCAACAACTTTATTACAACACAGATCACAAAGATAAGTAGGTTGTTTGAATACAAAAACATCGCCTCAGACGTCACGCCTACGTCATAGCCGTACTTGTCCAATAGGATCATCGCAACACCGTTTGTCCATCCGAAGCCGATCTGTACCTTGTATTCACCCCCTCTACCGGGAGTGTCCGTTCTCACATCAAACTGGAAACAAGAACAAGAGGTGTCATCCAGTAGGTTGAGAGTCGGGGTAATGGAATTAGGGAAACAAGAAGAAAACTTGCCGATATGTTATCATGATGGTCCCCCAAATTGTCTGCTGATGCGTTTGGTGCCTTCCACCGTGTATTCAAGAGTCGTTGCTCCCACTACTCAACCGCGAGAACTTGATCTACCAAATACAAGTTGCGCACTTCCCATGTGCTTGCGCACGTCGATCGTTCTCTTCTGAAAGTACAAATACTGGTACAATATGCACTGACCTTCTCATACATGTGTTGACTCTTCTCCCAAGGGACCAGGGCTGTAGCAAGGAACCTGGCGGCGAGGAAGTGGGCTACCTCCCGCGCCTCGGACAGGGAACTTGAATCGAGGGCTTCAATGAGCATGTGCTGAGTTGGCGGCCAGAGGTTTGGGAAGTCCCATTGCTCCCCCGACTCGATGAGCGACGTTGGGATGGGGGCCTTGAAGTCCAAAAGGTCTGTTCTCTGAAAACAAAATGGCAGATTGTACTATTGCTGCATATGAACATTGAATAGATACAAGAATTACGTTACGAACCGCCTTCCTGGGCTGCTTTCAACCTTGCCGGTAAAACTAAACTTTTCAATTTGCTGTTCAATCTGTGTTGTTGGCCTAACGTAGCTGGTACATTTGTATTGTTTACGGACGCATGTTGTCACGTAGCCAAAAAGTTCTAACCTTTATGTAATCAAGCACTTTCCTCTCTATCTCTTCCTTATCAGTTCCTTTCTCGTTACCATAACAACCAGTAAACAACGGCAAGAAGCTGGATACGTAATAAACGGGGATCCGCCCATTGGCCGCCAAGTCCCAATCAAACCAGATACCTGCATCCGGGTCCCAGAGTAACTTCATCAGTGTCGTCTGCCTTTCCAGAGCTTTTTTCTCAAACATTTCCGCTCTTTTGGAATCTCCCAAAGTCCGGTGGAATTTCCCTAATAGTCTTTCATTCCAGCACAAGAGGGCGTTCAAGTCGACTGGGATTATTTCTCTTGTTCTTATTGTTGTAAGTGACGTGTTGTTTCTGGCAAACCATCTTGTGGAGAATCCCCATCCAGCCTCGGCGGCTGAAGCGATGTCTGCATAAACCTCGGCTGCATCGTCTGAAATATAAACAGCAATGAGAATTGATCCAGGTTTTAAACTAGTCTTTTACCCGAAATTGTTTAATGAATATTATGAACCTCAAATCTGTTGCCAACTGGATTAAACTATGCTGATGACCTAGACCTAAGCCGCTTAGGGTAATGAATGACCTTGACCGTGAGAGGATGTTATTGACCTTGACCTACCTTCTGTCAATCCGGCAGCAGTGGCAGTATCTTCGCGGAATGACTCGGGCCTAGGTTTGCCTAGCTTGACGTCATATCTGTTCATAGTGTAATTCTTTCCCTCATAGTCAACAAGAATACTCCTATTTGTCATCCAGAAGTTGTATTCATCCTCGAGGGTTCCAATACTTTGGTTCAGGAAGTCGATGTCAGAGGTCGCTTCCAGATAGGCTGCGAAACTGGGGCTGAGGAATGGAGGCTGGCTCCTTCCAGACTGATACACTCTGCCTGCATTGGGCACGAAACCAAATCTACAGAAGGAGAAAAGGTTCATGTGTGTTTTATTAAAACTGAAGTCGTATTGTCTGCCTCTCTTAGTAGTCTGCAGTTTCGTTAGAGAAAAGACTGCGCAGTAGCTCGCGAAACTCTCAGCAGAGTTTCGAACTGTAAAACCAACATCCTGCATCTCTGAGAATCTTGACATTAACAACCACGCCAATTACAGCGGGTTCGCTCTCACGTTTTAAAAGCTTGTCCCTGAACCAGCCCAAAGTCACCCTGTAGTGCTCAGCCACAACCAGGCATGATTCTCCCCTGCCGCAGCCCCACCTCCATATGGCCATTACTCACTCTTTGACCCAAGCGAGGAAGTTCTCCAGCATCCCTTTGGTAGTTTCCTTCATCTCTGAGAGCAGCAGACCGCGGATCACCCAGTACGAGTCCCTGAATCAGGAAAAAGAGACTTTTCAATGATTCATAGGAAACGTATAACCTTATACAGGTTGACTGAATACGCATGTGTTTTTAGCAATCAAGGATGGATATCGCTGGTCTTCGGGTTGAAAACTCTCCTGGGAAAGCTCCATGTTTTATGTATAACTTACCAATAATAGAGTTCCCTGAAGCGACCTCCGGGCACGATAAACGCATTGGGAGAGTAAAGTAAGGAGTAGCGCTCGGGGTGTAGTCGGACATCTTCTTTTACCTGAAAAGGTGCGAAGGAATAGATACTGAAACTTACCGCTTTATCTACTTTGATTGAAATCATGTGATGAAAAATGTCTTTTTTTTGATAGGTCGCTGAGTCCTTTGGATGTATTGCGGGATGAATTGGGCCCACAACACTTGAAGAAATACAAAACCAAGACCTAAGACATAAGACCTAAGACCTAAGATTCCCCGGAGTACAAAACTAAGACCCAGGTACAAAACTAAGATCCCCCGAGGTACAAAACTAAGACCCGGGGAGGCCAATTCCAAACTAAAGTTTTGAAGAAAAATATCAGAGTCTTAGTTTTGTACATCAGGGGATCTTAGTTTTGTACGTACAAAACTAAGATTCCCCGAGGTACAAAACTAAGATCCCCCGAGGTACAAAACTAAGACCCAATTCCAAACTGAAATTTTGAAGAAAAATATCAGAGTCTTAGTTTTGTACATCAGGGGATCTTAGTTTTGTACGTACAAAACTAAGATCCCCCGAGGTACAAAACTAAGACCCAATTCCAAACTGAAATTTTGAAGAAAAATATCAGAGTCTTAGTTTTGTACATCAGGGGATCTTAGTTTCCAAATTCTGCCCCTCTTTCGAATTCATTTTGATGTAGTAATATCACCTTTGAGATGCATGCAGTTGCTCCATCTGAATAATACCTCCATATGCACTATGCAGGCACGACCGGTCATCACTCTAGCATATACTCTAGCATATACGGCCTCCATCCAGCTCCACAAAAAGTGGCGAAACCGGTGCAATACTCCTTTGAGTCATTCGGAGGAGCGCCGCCATCGGAAGAGTTAGAACGAGTAAAATATGAACGTTTTCTTATCCATCAATTACATACTAACCGAGTCAAACAACGTTATTGCAATATAGGCAGAGAAGGAAGGAATATGATTATCAGTTTGATGAAGACTTTGCAAAGTTTCTTCTTGGGACTCTTGAAGGTCTGCCTCTACCAAATATCCCGATGGAAGTTTCTCCTCTCTCCAACTCACTACTATCGCTATTGACTTCGTAACATACACTAACATTCTTCGCTATCATTGCTAACTTCATTTACTAGAACACTGGCCTCTTTGTAGCCGATTATGTAACCCATAGTGGAAACACCTGACAGCGCCGCTCGGCATGATCCACGTGCTACTGGCATATTGCACCGGTTTCGCCACTTTTTGTGGAGCTGGATGGAGGCCGTATATGCTAGAGTATATGCTAGAGTGATGACCGGTCGTGCCTGCATAGTGCATATGGAGGTATTATTCAGATGGAGCAACTGCATGCATCTCAAAGGTGATATTACTACATCAAAATGAATTCGAAAGAGGGGCAGAATTTGGAAACTAAGATCCCCTGATGTACAAAACTAAGACTCTGATATTTTTCTTCAAAATTTCAGTTTGGAATTGGGTCTTAGTTTTGTACCTCGGGGGATCTTAGTTTTGTACGTACAAAACTAAGATCCCCTGATGTACAAAACTAAGACTCTGATATTTTTCTTCAAAATTTCAGTTTGGAATTGGGTCTTAGTTTTGTACCTCGGGGGATCTTAGTTTTGTACGTACAAAACTAAGATCCCCTGATGTACAAAACTAAGACTCTGATATTTTTCTTCAAAATTTCAGTTTGGAATTGGGTCTTAGTTTTGTACCTCGGGGGATCTTAGTTTTGTACGTACAAAACTAAGATCCCCTGATGTACAAAACTAAGACTCTGATATTTTTCTTCAAAATTTTAGTTTGGCATTGGGTCCTAGTTTTGTACCTCGGGGATCTTAGTTTTGTACGTACAAAACTAAGATCCCCTGATGTACAAAACTAAGACTCTGATATTTTTCTTCAAAATTTTAGTTTGGCATTGGGTCTTAGTTTTGTACCTCGGGGGATCTTAGTTTTGTACAAAACTAAGATCCCCTTGTTTGGAATTGGCCTCCCCGGGTCTTAGTTTTGTACCTCGGGATCTTAGTTTTGTACCTGGGTCTTAGTTTTGTACTTCGGGGATCTTAGGTCTTAGGTCTTATGTCTTAGGTCTTGGTTTTGTATACACCCCTTGAAGAAGACTATAGCTACTCTACTCATCACTGACGCAGAAGTTTGAATTGTTTATTGGATAAAACCATGAGGAATTGCCAGTAATCGGCATGGCCTCTATGCCCAGCTCTGAATCTTTCCATAAAGCACACAGACCGGCCGCTCCGGCCATCGCCTGTAGGGCTCATGCTTGATCTGCCTTTTTGCCTATAGTTTCGGATCCTTCCGTAAAGCGTGCAGATCGGCCGCCCATCGCCTGTACGGCTCGTGCTTGATCTTACCTTTCTGCCCAGCTCCGGATCCTTCCATAAAGCGTGCAGATCGGCCGCCCATCGCCTGTACGGCTCATGCTTGATCTTACCTTTCTGCCCAGCTCCGGATCCTTCCATAAAGCGTGCAGATCGGCTGCCCATCGCCTGTACGGCTCATGCTTGATCTTACCTTTCTGCCCAGCTCCGGATCCTTCCATAAAGCGTGCAGATCGGCTGCCCATCGCCTGTACGGCTCATGCTTGATCTTACCTTTCTGCCCAGCTCCGGATCCTTCCATAAAGCGTGCAGATCGGCTGCCCATCGTCTGTACGGCTCATGCTTGATCTTACCTTTCTGCCCAGCTCCGGATCCTTCCATAAAGCGTGCAGATCGGCTGCCCATCGCCTGTACGGCTCATGCTTGATCTTACCTTTCTGCCCAGCTCCGGATCCTTCCATAAAGCGTGCAGATCGGCCGCCCATCGCCTGTACGGCTCATGCTTGATCTTACCTTTCTGCCCAGCTCCGGATCCTTCCATAAAGCGTGCAGATCGGCTGCCCATCGTCTGTACGGCTCATGCTTGATCTTACCTTTCTGCCCAGCTCCGGATCCTTCCATAAAGCGTGCAGATCGGCTGCCCATCGCCTGTACGGCTCATGCTTGATCTTACCTTTCTGCCCAGCTCCGGATCCTTCCATAAAGCGTGCAGATCGGCTGCCCATCGTCTGTACGGATCATGCTTGATCTTACCTTTCTGCCCAGCTCCGGATCCTTCCATAAAGCGTGCAGATCGGCTGCCCATCGCCTGTACGGCTCATGCTTGATCTTACCTTTCTGCCCAGCTCCGGATCCTTCCATAAAGCGTGCAGATCGGCTGCCCATCGTCTGTACGGATCATGCTTGATCTTACCTTTCTGCCCAGCTCCGGATCCTTCCATAAAGCGTGCAGATCGGCTGCCCATCGCCTGTACGGCTCGTGCTTGATCTTACCTTTCTGCCCAGCTCCGGATCCTTCCATAAAGCGTGCAGATCGGCTGCCCATCGTCTGTACGGATCATGCTTGATCTTACCTTTCTGCCCAGCTCCGGATCCTTCCATAAAGCGTGCAGATCGGCTGCCCATCGTCTGTACGGATCATGCTTGATCTTACCTTTCTGCCCAGCTCCGGATCCTTCCATAAAGCGTGCAGATCGGCTGCCCATCGCCTGTACGGCTCATGCTTGATCTTACCTTTCTGCCCAGCTCCGGATCCTTCCATAAAGCGTGCAGATCGGCTGCCCATCGCCTGTACGGCTCATGCTTGATCTTACCTTTCTGCCCAGCTCCGGATCCTTCCATAAAGCATGCAGACCGGCTGCCCATCGCCTGTACGGCTCGTGCTTGATCTTACCTTTCTGCCCAGCTCCGGATCCTTCCATAAAGCGTGCAGATCGGCTGCCCATCGCCTGTACGGCTCATGCTTGATCTTACCTTTCTGCCCAGCTCCGGATCCTTCCATAAAGCGTGCAGATCGGCTGCCCATCGCCTGTACGGCTCATGCTTGATCTTACCTTTCTGCCCAGCTCCGGATCCTTCCATAAAGCGTGCAGATCGGCCGCCCATCGCCTGTACGGCTCATGCTTGATCTTACCTTTCTGCCCAGCTCCGGATCCTTCCATAAAGCATGCAGACCGGCTGCCCATCGCCTGTACGGCTCGTGCTTGATCTTACCTTTCTGCCCAGCTCCGGATCCTTCCATAAAGCGTGCAGATCGGCTGCCCATCGCCTGTACGGCTCATGCTTGATCTTACCTTTCTGCCCAGCTCCGGATCCTTCCATAAAGCGTGCAGATCGGCTGCCCATCGCCTGTACGGCTCATGCTTGATCTTACCTTTCTGCCCAGCTCCGGATCCTTCCATAAAGCATGCAGACCGGCTGCCCATCGCCTGTACGGCTCGTGCTTGATCTTACCTTTCTGCCCAGCTCCGGATCCTTCCATAAAGCGTGCAGATCGGCTGCCCATCGCCTGTACGGCTCATGCTTGATCTTACCTTTCTGCCCAGCTCCGGATCCTTCCATAAAGCGTGCAGATCGGCTGCCCATCGCCTGTACGGCTCATGCTTGATCTTACCTTTCTGCCCAGCTCCGGATCCTTCCATAAATCGTGCAGATCGGCTGCCCATCGTCTGTACGGATCATGCTTGATCTTACCTTTCTGCCCAGCTCCGGATCCTTCCATAAAGCGTGCAGATCGGCTGCCCAGCGTCTGTACGGCTCATGCTTGATCTTGCCAAGAAAGGCAGGTCTGGAAGTTTAAAAAAACATTGGGTGAGTAGTAAACTCCAGCTCTGATTAGCTGTTCGGCGGGCGGCTCGAGCGATTGCCAAGCAGACCATAACTTTGCCACGGGTGGTCTCACAAATTAATTCGATTGAATCCTGGAAATGACTGTGTCGATACCCAAACGAGGCAGTCCGGCCATCTCACCTTGATGTCCAATCAGATGGCTCCCAGTCTTCATACTCGTTTCCAGGACCTTCAAAGTACTGCTCCATGAATTCTCTGAGTGCTTTTCTGGTAATGTTATCATTGGACGAGGTCGTGTTCGCAAATGCAGAGAGAACGACATCTGTAAGAAGATTTGATTCTGTATGAGGGAATTCCCGTCCGAAACACTTATTGTTTCTTTTGACGTAGTGTAAAGAGTGATGATAGCTATGATTATACACGGCTGCTATTATAGTAGTTTCTTGGTAGTTCTTTCATTTATACACATGCGCAACGGATATGATGCCTTTGGGGGTGCAGACAGAGGTGTCTGAGCTAGTGTCTTCCCATTTCGCACCTTAATTATTCCCATTTTGCCCCTTTTCCATTTTACCTCTTTCCCATCTCTCCCAATTGCCACTTCGCCTCTTTCCCATTTCACCCCTTTTCCCATTAGGCTACATAAGAAATTATACTTGTTTTTCTTGGTCGTGGGTCTTAGTTCACACCCTTCTTGCAAAGTCTTCTCAAAGGAGCTAAACTTTACATGTAACCTATAAAGAGGGGAGCTGCAGTGGATTATAAGTTAAAATGTATCAAGATACGGTTTTAAGACAACAGGTTCAATACGAATTCAATTCGAATTATTAACCTGGCCACACTCAATGTGAATGCAAATGTGAATGCAATCGGTTTCACCAGTTGCGCCGCCTATTATGCATGTGCACAGGTGACGTCATCAGTTGATACGCATTATTTGGGGGAGTATGGTAGGCCTCTGGTTGAAAACTTGATCAATCGGTCCAGTAGCTTTTGTGCTAGAGCCCCAAACATACATGCATGTGACATGGTCAAAATGAAAAGGGGCGAAATGGGAATAGGGGCGAAACAGGAAGGGGCGAAATGGGAAAGGGGCGAAATGGGAAAGGGGCGAAATGCAAAGGGGCGAAATGGGAATGGGGCGAAATGGGAAAGGGGCGAATTTGGAAAGGCCAGTATGGGAAGGGGCGAAATGGGAAAAAACCGTCTCCGCTCGGAGGTTATCAGGCGTATTAGCATTTTATTAATCCGGACGCAGTGGCGGACCGGCTTCGTCCTGTGGCGAAGAGAGACGATCAGGATGATGAACTGAACTGCCCCGAGGTGCAGGTGACAGCGGGAAGAAAGGGGTTTGCAAGAGTTCTTACCTGCGTCAGCTTTCATATTCAGATCAACAAATGTTTTAGAATCATTAAAGAAATGAGCTGCCTGCATCGCCTCTAGAAGGGGACCATCGCAGTACACGGGTCTGGAAGAATACAGAATGGAAGGTTGGATACTTGGGCTTAATTTCTCTTAGATGTGGTTACTTGCTGGGAGTTTATGGAGGAGCAGTACATATCTGGCCAGGAGTCTGAGAAGGGAAGGGGTACATGGCGTCCAAGTCGTTTTTGACATTATGCCCTAAAGATTGGCCGTATCGAATGGTTTTGCAAATTAAGGGTGAGGCGGAAAACTTTGGAGGCTCTCCGCCTCTTCCCTTGCTCGCCACTCGGGCGGTTTTGGACGTCTAGGTATAACAAAGAAACGTTAGCCAACCCAATCAATGGGTGATATGAATAAAGACTAGGAAATGCTTTTATCTAAATCTCCATGTACATTTACACTAGGCCTTTCTGTACAAAACCGGAGTAAAAGCATTTGCTAGTCTTTATTCATATCACCCACTGTATGATTTTAGATTTTAGGTTTCGTCGGTAATTTATTTGGCCAACAGATCATTAATTGACAAGAATAGTGACCAATAACGGCTAGGGACACAGCCTGCCAAGGATCAACAATTAGATCAAGAACGGCTGAGCCCCTGTTTTGTCGGCTCTTGGAGTCTTACGTCTGCTGTTATAGGGGACTTGTTTTTGATAGAGCGCCATGCACCTACCTGTCACAGGCCGGAGAGTCCTTCAAATGCTGTCCAATAGAAAGACGGGCAAGGAGGAATACACATCCTAAAATTCGGAAATGACCTTCAGCGGGCATTGCTGATGGAGGGGTTTTGCCCACTTGTAAGTGCTTCTAGCTATGGAGACGAGTGAAATAGTGGCTTGATTGGCCGATTCCATTACCTGTAGGTCTATTTGACCCTGCTGATATCTCTTATCGGAACTACATCGAAACAAAGTTATATCATAGCTTAATCTAAAATTTCTAGCGTCTTCATGCGGAAAGTTGGGCCAGAAGGGTTAACCATATCCATGTAGGCCTATAGGCCTACTGTACTTCCAGCGGAATTGCCTCCATAGCCTCCGCCCACTTTTTCCAATTTTCGGCGCACGGGTAGATATTAATTTACTGTTGTGTGCCTTGATAAAATATAGTATTCTCAATATGCAAAACAGTTGGTGCTTTGATGTTGCAAATGTGGTAACCGAGATTGCATGTACACTGGAATTCCTTCCATTATTTTACGTCTGCCTGTGATCAGATTTGGGTGAATTTCACCCTTTACCGGCCATTGTATATTGTATTTCCATCTCACCCTCTATTATCCTATTCAAGGTAAAGTGACACGCCTCCAACAACGCTACTCATTTCATTATGATATGAATTGAAGTCTCTGCTTCCATCTATAGCATTTTGTTGGAACCCATCATGTCAATAATTGGTACTTTTGATGCACTCCCCACACGAAAAGGAATGACGGTTTTCTCCTTTTCTTGGGTGAAAATTGTTGTCAAAGGAAAAGTGTCCAAAAATAACAAGGCTTCTTACATTTGTGCTTTTAGACAATCTTTTGAGTTTGCATCATAACTTGTACGACCTTTAAATCATTCAAATAGGATAAATATAGTCGTATGAACTGCAGAATTGGATAGGGATTTGCCAGAGAAGGCCATCCTCTCCTGGTGATACCAAGCAATATGGATATCAAGGAAGAGCCTGGCGAAAGTCTACAAGTGTCAAATGCTGATGTATCAGACATGAAGATAAAAGTAGAACCGGGGCTGGAGACAAATAGTGGCCTTGAATCAGTCTCACTGGAACTGTCACACATGCCAGAAGCTAAATCAGTCATGGCTCATCTTAGCGTTAAAATGAAGGCCCCAGATTTGTGCACAGACTTGATTCCTGAATTGCCTGACACTGGTACAGAACTGGGACTGAGAGACATGACACCTGTGATCATCAAATCAGAACCTGAAGACCACACTGACGTCCCTGACAGCGACATTCAGGACATTGGTTCATCTGAACGTTGTTTAGAACCACAACCTGTCTTGTTAGTGGAAAACACGGCACATTCAGGTTGTTTCCCTAGTGGCCCTGGTACGAGTGCTGATTATGCTGTCATGTCATTAGTGACAGAGCAGACCACTCAGATGATCGCCGTCACTTTTGAAGCTGGGGATGGGACGTATTCTGATTGTACCTTTAATGCTGTGGTGGAGAACATTGCCTTTGTAGCGACAGGAGAAGGTAGAAACCCAAGTGTATTGGAGAAAGAGGTGGAACTCTCCGATGATGATGTCATAATTGTGGAAACTGGAAAAAATGATGTAAGTTGAGCTTCAGCTGTCGCGAAGTAATGTACGTAATTATGTAATTTGAAGGTGACCGAGAGTGAAGTGCAGTTCAGGTACACTGTTAAGGTTTATCCAAGGTTGTACTTTTGGTACATGAAGTTGGATGCGAAGAATTCTAATTCATACTGCAACAGAGTCCCTGCTATTTTTGGGGTTTCAAATTATCTGTCGTCATTTCAGCAATCAACTGCGAGTTGTTGCACAGAGCCTGAAGCTCACAGCAAGGCAATGGAGATGGAAAGTGAAGAGTCTGAGACTAATGAAGGAAGTGGTAAGTACCAGTAAGTGCCTACTGGTTATGCGAGTGGGGGAGACAATGTTCGGTCCAATGAGCATTGTTTTGTGAGAGTATGTCGGCAGCCATGAGCCTCATACTCTGTCAGGGAATGCATCCCGTCTGAATGATACACCATCATCATGTTGGCAGTTTTCAGCTCAGGTGCCCCTCAATGCAGTATTTCATGACTTGTGCTGGTTGTTCGGAATAATAGTGCTCTGTCGCATCAGATCTACTTGATGATGACTTTCTTTACCTGTTCTCTGCAGGTTCGTCAGACGAGTTCGATACTACGCCAGATGAAGCGGTTGCAGTCCCTCAGCAAAAATTTGAATGTCAATATTGCGGCAAAGCTTTCTTGACGAAATTCTACCTGGGGAAACATGAGCGCCTTCACAACGGTGAAAAACCTTACAAATGCAAGCAATGCTGCCGTTATTTCAGCGCGATGTGGCAGTTGATGGATCATATGCATACACACGCCAAGGCATTGGATTATATCTGTAAACACTGCGGTGAGACCTTTAAGAATGGGTCCTACTGGAGACAACATGAAAGAGCACATGCAAATAAGAAACTGCATTGTCACCTGTGTGGACGAGTCTTCATCAAAAAGCTTTACCTTCTCTACCACAAGAAGTCATTTCATGGTTTAGATGTGAAGAATAAACCGTTGAAATGTAGCAGCTGTCCGAAGACGTTTCACCGTATCCAGGATCTTGACCTCCATCGAGCGGTTCACTTGAAATATTTTGAATGTGATCAGTGTGGCGAGAAGTTTAACCATAAACATCTCATGTCGAGGCATAAGAATAAAGTACATTTGTCAATATAAAAGTGTAGCATGTCTTTGTGTCTCCAGCATGCACACTGATGAGTTCACATGCTAAAACCACGATTTTGGAAAAGAAAAGATAATTATTGTAAACTTTATCACGGGAGGTGATGTTAGCCCGGATCTGAAAACCAAACCGTCTCAATGCAAACTTGTGGCATCCCTGGTATCAATCATGTAAAAAGATTCACTTGTTCTGTCGTTTAGTCTCGGTAGAAAAGTCTCCTCAAAAACACTTTGATTTTGAGAGGCGAGCCCCCCCCCCCCCAGGACTTGGACTCGACACTTAAGAGACACTGTAATTCCTGAGGTCCAATTCTTGGAAAACTCTGTTGATGTGTGGCAGTGCGGATGCAAGAGAACCAATGTCACAAGATCATTTAGTTCACAAGATCCTACAACATGTATTTATTGCCAAGCTGTCAAAGTCAAAAATAAGCTGTCAAAAATATGTTGTTGTCTTCTAGTCCTAATAAAGTCCCTCGTTTTGAAATGTGAATGTGTGGTTTTCTTGGTGTCTTCTTTGCTGCTCAAAGGCCTAGTTTACATATAGGTTTCCAATTGTCACTCATTTTTTAATCATTGGAAAGTGACAATGGGCAAATTGGGAAGGGGCGAAATGGGAATAATTTGGGGGCGAAATGGGAATGCATCATCCGTTGCTCATCGTATCCCACATCGTTGCTTAACCCTCTCAAAATACTGACAACTGACAAGTTCCGGGGGGGAAATACTGAAGGGGCTATTTAGGGGTTTGCAGCTCTGCTAATGGTTCACTTGTCACAAGCATGGCACTAACTGCCTTGGGCTTGAAAACATGACATGAAGTGAAAACTGACTGATTACAATATATTGAGAAAAATCTGTACAACTATCGAAATATATGAATACTTGGAGGAATTATTTCGGCCAATCACTCTGCCACCTGCCCAGGCTGGTTACTCTAAGGAGGGGCGTCGTCTAGCCATGTAATACCTGGCTCGTTTGCACATCGCATATCAGTGATGAGAGGCGAATAAAATCTCCACTTTAACATTGAAGGCCTTGAAGGTTCTTCGCTCAGAGATCTTGTATCCATGGTAAAATCTGAATTCACCATGGTGAATTCCATATATATGTCATCGAGAGCATCAGGTCATCGCTTGCCCGAACCACGCTGTAGGTTACATGTATCACTAATCATGCATGAATATCTGCTTGGATGACACCTCGGACTCGGATGAAGGCGGCAGGTCTGAAGCCATCTCCAGGCCTTCCTTTTTTTCGCTCCTGACCAGTGGCTTTCATCTCTGTAAAAGGGACATCCTTGGGTTCAGGTAAATGTATATATAAGAGGTAGGTTAATGCAAGAGGAGTAAGGTTCGGGTGTAGCACTTGCCCACCCCACCATGCACTGCTGGATACAGGACCGACAACAGCGCTATAATACCGTCAGCCAAATGTCAAATGTGCTTGCCTCTCCCAACCTGTTCGAGCAAACACGAGAATGACCTTTGCATAAATGTGTTATTTCCTCATTAATACTTCATAATTACACTCTATTAATTATTGCTGGTATGAAATGACTGCTAAAAAGAATCGGGCAATTTCAACATTATGTTCGATGTTACAAACACACACACAAAACTGCACTCATGATTGGTAATTAGGACAGATTGTGGCATAAATTGCACCATCATTTATTCTGGTTAAATCTACAAATACCGAATTTTACGACATGATTTGTCAGTTGTGTTTCGCCTCTTAATTTCTGTGTCCAGTCAAGCAGCAGGGTCGCCTCTTCATCATGTTCAGGGCACTCAGACCAGTCATGTTTCTTTTGGGAATCCTGTTCGTCTTCTCGGCGGTAGATTGTAAACTCAACTCCGGAGGTAAGCGAGACCCCTCTTTCCAGAGCAATGTCTCTGTCAACCCCTCTTGTTATGCCAGTTTCTCTCAACTTATTAGAGCTTTACCTCGAAACTCGCTGAGACGATTTACATACCCGATATATATTCATCTCGTTGTTGTATTCAGCGGTTCCTTTTCTTTTTTACCTTCGGTAAGAAGATATCTACTGAACGTGACCAATAAGCAACCAATACTTTCGCTTTGATCAGGCCAAATAAAGCTTTTAAGGTAGACCTCGATGTCCGAGTGAGTTTATTACCTGATTGCTAGCAACAATATTGATTCGCCCACAGCCACAAACTTGACGCCTACGCCATCTTTGCTCAGCACAAAACGAATACCGGTATAGTTTATGTTGTAGCTGTTTTACCATCCTTCCATCACTTGCAGATGGTAACTATGACATGGTGCTGATGGTCGAGAAGACAAATGGTGTTGAAGCCAGGAAGAACCTCGCCAAGGCGCTCATCACGCGTCTGAACGTCAGCCCAGACAATGACAGGCTCGCCTTGTACTCTTACATCGGGCAGGACATGAAAGTGTTCTATGAGCTGACCGGGACTGTCGCCCCCAGCAAGCCACATGTGAGTATACAACCCCCCCCCCCCGCCCCACCCCCTCGCCCGTCCTGAACGTGTAGTGATCTTCAATAGGCATCATCATGCCATGTACTGCTTCTGCCCTAGACCCCACAATCTTTCTTCGACTGCTTTTCGGTGTGAAAACCACCACACTGACGGAAGTCTGGCAGTCTGAGTGTACCTTCAATAACACTAACAGAATCACGCCATTTTCGGTCGTTTGTTGTGGGTTGACAAGAGTATTGTGGCCTTTAATCGATAAAAACTCGTAAAACAATAGATTAGTCAGGGGAACTTTTTCCAAACTGCTACCACATCATGTAGTTTGCCCAATTCGTTGATACAATCAGAAAGAGTATAAAAAACACTTGTTGTGCATAATGATTGCTAGATTAATCTGTCTGACATGAAGTTGATGTTCGAATATATCATATTGTTCATAGCCCCTGGCACAATCAGTGCCTGTCTCTCCATTCGTTCATCACACGGGGCATATTAGGATACTAATCATTCTATCTTCTCCGCCACAGGCGCTCAAGAAAGTCGCCAGCATCAAGAAGAAGACATCCACAAAAAAGACTAACATGTTCTTTGAGTTGAAGACAGCGGCATCAGATCTCCCTACCTCGTTCATGCCTGCCAGGTTCCTTCGGGCCAAATCCAAGAAAGCAGTGGTCTTCGTGGCATCCGCTGGGGTGTCACCGGCCAAGATGACAGAGGCGGTGAACGCACTCAAGCAGCTGAAGACCAGGAGCATCAAGCTGGTCGTGTTTGATTACAATAGTGGAGCAAGTGCTCCTTTCGTCAAAGCTCTTAAGGCGAATGGGGGCACTTACATTCCTTTCACTGATGCCAATATCGGAGCAGCAGTGGCTAAGTTTTTAGGATAGAACCTATACTTTGAAGCTAAGAACATGTACTGTGAATGTGTATGCACTAGGCCTAATGCCGTAATAGATGTACATGTATGTCCGAAAAGAACTCTGTACGTGATTCTTGAATTTTCAGAAAGGTGCTCTCGCAACTACACCAAAAAGAAGTGTCTTCGTTCAGTTTCCTTCTGAAATGAACAAAGGATATTAAAGAATATTATATCTCATGATAAGAATTGGACTCGGTATCTTGATTGAAGGAACCATGGATGAATAGCACATCCAATACATCTGTAATGGAACCAACCGTTCTATACTTGGGAGTCTCAATATACTCACCAATATCTAGTGTCGGAAACCAGCTGAAGATGGCCAGCCTGCTAATCACTATAATATACATGCAGAGTACTTGCATTCTGGTCATTTCCATTGAATTCAACATCTGTAAATGGGACACCTCTCAACTAAGGACAGCATTAGTGAGTTGGCTAGGTATAATATTGGTAAGTAAGGGACAATTATCACAACCTCGTGTTGCTTGATGACCAAGTGTTCGGCACTCTGTCAGTTGATGTGGGATGCGTTCTTGCACAACCCAACTTTTAGTGATAGTACGGAAGGACATCGTCGCAATTGACAGTTGATAATGTGCAGCCAAGCCTGAACAATGGGCTGGACATAGCTTGGAACACTACGGGCTTGGTTACTCTCACTGCCGTCAGATGGCAGTGTGGGGCAATCGGATCATGAGACAGGCGCTGGCTACCTCGTGACCTGGCAAAAACAGGGACTCTGAAGTGTCCACCTCATGACCTTTCTGCCCCTATAGGCACCCTGTAAAGCATGTGTCACAACACCTCCTGGTCACAACCAGAGTTTTGACTTTCACTTTTCAAGCCATGTGTGCCCTTAGAGTACACATGGCGTGCCACTTCCCAATTGGCACTGCGCTCATGCTGACCTAGTGGCGGTGACCCGGTGACTAAACCTATATAAGCCATCGGCACCATCGGTGTACACCTCGGACGCAGTGGACCGACCTCGTTCTTCACATTACGATGAAATTCAAATTCAAATATTTTTATTAGACTAACGCGATGCGCTGCTTCAGCTAAACTCATTTCCTAATCTCCCTGCGTTTCTCTCGGTGGCGAAGAACGCATGTCGTCCTGTCAGTTACTGCCCTTTTGGCCTTTCGTTTTAGTCGTGGTGGTGTTCTTATAGCATGTGGATGCTCATATCATTATCTCTATAACATTGGATAACGATAGTGAGGGAGGGATACGACCTTACACCAGAAGCCTTGGAATAATCGCTTCGGTTTGCTGCAAGGTAGGCTAATCATTAGCGATGCCCGCCGCGATCAGCTGATTTTCAACATCTTGATACAATGTATGCAAGTGTGTGTGTGTCACCTTGACAATGATAGTTGCAGCCGATTGAAGGCCTATTGTTGATTGTGTTAGGTTATAGGCCAATAAATACTTGTTTTCGTTGTCTTATTTTGAGATGGATAAAGCCATTTGATAGGTATTGTTTTTTTACTAGGGCCTCTAGAGAGTTCCGTGAAGGCTATAATGAGGGGAAATTTCCCCGGTAATATTATCTCTTGTGGCCCAATGGGATTCCTGGCTGTGGCAGTACATGTGCGCTGCGCCTGGGAGGCCGGCATTTTCCCATCCTGCTTTTGCATGTAGGCCAGTGTCACGAGGATTAGCACCATTCTCCCACTCCGACTGAAACTCCGAGAGCTAATAGCAGCAACCAATGGACAACCGTGATTTAAATGGTTTGATCTTAGACTCTAAGCTTTGATGGATGGTTTCCACTCCTGGAAAACCATCACACGTAGGGAAAGGAATCAGTGTCTTTCATCTATTTTGCTCTTAAATAGTGAATATTGATGTCGTATTTCCTATTCGTAAGAAATCGGCGCGAATAGGAATACGACTTCGATATTAACGGTTTATGCGCGTATTCGACTTAAGACGCCTTCCTGGCATTATGACAGTGTTTCATCAGTGGCGAGCGTCAATGCTAATTCTCGCTATTATTGGTCAGTGAAAGTGATGTTGTGAGTGAATGATGTACTGTGTGTGTGTGTTTTGTCGGATGATGCTTATTGGCTGTTATATGTTCGGCCAATGTAGGCCTATTCACTGGTCTTCTCCGTCTACTATCTGGTCTTAGGTCTCGTGCAGACAGTGTGTCACTATCAGAACTGATCAGGTCACTTTATCAATGCGTTCAGGCTAAGGTCCATAAGCCTCCCGTTTACAATCACTCGGAGATTACTACCAGTGAATCAGACTTCCTCGGAACCATCATGGTGCCATGATATTACTAGGTCATGACCGGAAAACGCACTCAGAAAACCAATGTCCTCGGAGAGAGCTTGAACTAGAGACTCGGTGAGCGAATTGTCTGTGCTCCGAGTGCAATCCTTTGTCAAACGCTAATTGTCTTTACAGAATGACCAAAAACGGCAAACAGAATAAAAACAATTCCTGCCCTGCTGAGAATGAGGAGACACGATTGGGACCACCGACGCCCCCGGATGGAGGATGGGGTTGGGTAATCATGTTCGCCTCGTTTATGGCGAGCGTCATCGTCGACGGTGTGTGTTTCTCGTTTGGAATCTTTCTACTGGAGTTCTTGGATTATTATGGTGAAAGCAAGATGACCACATCATGGGTTGGCTCCACACTCAATGGAATGTACCTCTCCATAGGTGAGTTTTCAAAGTATCATATTGGTTTTAGGCCAAGTCTTTGCTGTGTGCTGTTATGGTCTGCTGATTGTGGGTTTACTGTCCAGGTAAACAGACAGATGTATTATAGCCTAGTCAATATCACATAGGCCTATCACATAGAGTGAGCGGAACACAGACATTGCGCAAGTCACCTGATTGATTCTAACTCTAAGACAGCGCTAGCACAGGATGGATGTGAATATTTATGTTGGTGCCTGCCTTTTTGTGAGATCCAACTACCAGTAGTGGTCTTCCGAATCTTTTGTCAGTTGTGGCTACCTAGTTGTGGCAGGTTATTTTGGTTTTGATTTAAATCTTATCATGGATGGTCTCAGTGGATTGATGAAAACAATGAAGAGTTTCTGTTGTGGCTTGTTTTGTACCTTAATCACCATTACGTTTGACATGTTTGACAGTCATGACTGGATATAAAGCTCTAAGGATTGTATTGATTTATTTAGATACCTGGACCATTTTTATGATTGTTGCTTAGCAACCTGAACCTCTTGCATAGCAACCTGATACATGCATGTATAACCCTTGCTCAGTAACCTGATACACTAATAGTAAGTGCCTCTTGTTCTTTTACAGGCCCTATTGTTGGTGCATTGGCCAACAAGTATGGATGTCGACGTGTCGCTATATCAGGCAGCATCGTGGCAGCCGTTGGCTTCTTCGTTAGTACCTGGTCACCGAATATCACTGTCCTTATTATCCTATATGGAGCTGTTGGGGGTACGTATCGTATGTGACCCTCTCAGGGTTCCCAAAAGGGTCATCCTGCACTCTTGTAACCACCTACTCTATTGTAATGGATATTCCAGTTGGGGTTTCCCTTAAGCTTTGTACCAGTGAGATGTTTCTGCAGTCACAGATTTTTCAGTTTTGGTGAGCCACCATTACAAGTGTTCCTTTTCGTTTCAGGTCTTGGCTTCGGACTTCTCTACTTACCAGCGATTGTAATGGTTGGTTTCTACTTTGAGAAGAGGAGGGCGTTAGCTACTGGTGTAGCTGTTTGTGGCTCGGGGATCGGCACATTCATATTTGCGCCTCTTTCTCAGAAACTTTTAGATGTTTATAATTGGCAAGGTGCGACGTGGATTATATCTGGTGTGGTTTTAAATGGTGTTATACTGGGAGCATTATTCAGACCATTGTCACCATCACAGGTACCCATATCACCCTCCCTAACAGCAGATGGTACGGTAGCGATTGAGAAAGAAGAAACTGAGCAGCTGCTACAAATTGATTCTAGTCCCAAAGTGTCGGTGACGACTCATGAAAATGGAAAATTTGGGCAGAGTGATGGCCAAGCTGGGACTGACACTCGCAAAAGTGATACAGGTGCTTATTTACCAAAAAATAAGCAATTGGAATTGTTGAAAACCCATGTGCGGCCTGACCAAAAATTGTTCTGCTCTGTCGGTAATATGAATTCCACTGATGTGTGTCGCAAAAGGACCATCTCTGAGGGTCCACGCACATTAACACCTGAAACAGCACCTACTTGCCATTTGAGTTGTGATCAAATCTGGGTGAACAGTGCAAACAAAAGTACAAATGTCGAGCGCATCAAACAAGACATGCAGCGTCCTCTTTACAGAAAAGATATCTTTTATGCGGGAAGTGTGAAGAATTTGCCAGAGTTTGCAGTGCAGAAGGACATGGATTCGTACATTCGGAGTATTACATCCATTCCAACTTCAAGCTGTGATACAAAGCCTGAGCCTGGGGCTGTTGGTGATAGGCCTCATACTGAGCGCTGTTGTGGAGCAATGCGTAACGTGATGGGGAACATGATGGATTTCAGCCTCTTGAGGAGCCCCACGTTCATTGTGTATGGTCTATCTTGTTTCCTCTGTATGATAGGTAAGTGATGGTCTCTTTAGGAGCCTCTTTAAACGAGATGAACAGAGATTTCAACTCACTGGACAGTTACCGGTGGATGCCAGCCCAAGCCAAGACCCCTTCTCATTGGACGCCAGTTACTGGTGGATGCCAGCCCTAGCCAGTACCCCTTCTCATTGGACAGTACCTGGTGGATGCCAGCCCAAGCCAGTACCCCTTCTCATTGGACAGTTACTGTTGGATGCCAGTCCTAGCCAAGACCCCTTCTCATTGGACAGTTACTGTTGGATGCCAGTCCTAGCCAAGACCCCTTCTCATTGGACAACAGTTACTGGTGGATGCCAGCCCCAGCCAAGACCCCTTCCCATTGGACAGTTACTGGTGGATGCCAGGCCAAGCCAAGACCTCTTGCTCTTGGCCAGTAAAGGTGGTGTATGGACTCCCCTAAAACCCCTAGTGTCAAGGGTAACAAGGTCATGGATATCATATTGACCATTGATTGTCCACTTACAGGTTTCTTTGTGCCGTTCATGTTTCTGCCTGACCACTCCCTGAAGATGGGCATTCACAAGAATGAGGCAGCATTCCTCTTGTCTATATTAGGCATCGCTAACACCGTGGCAAGGGTGTTCTCGGGCTGGTTAGCTGATCGGCCTTGGGCTGATGCTCTCATCATCAATAACACAGCTTTATTAATAGGTAGGTGCTTATTGTCTCTTCACAGTGGACGGGGGGGGGGGGGGGGCATAGGCACTCAATATTCTTATGCATATCTATAGATTGATTGGGGCAGCCACGGGACATTAACAATGAGTTTGCTCCAATTGGCATCAGATATTTTCACCATTAAAGTGGTTTGATAGCCTACTCTGCAATTTGTCCAGCCATCTCAATTTCAAGCATGTGTGAAAAGCGATAGTAAATCATATTTGTCTCTATAAGTTATGAATGCAGAAATTTTGCATAATGTGTCTATAAAGGCAATAAAACACTTGGATGATAATTAACATGTAAGCGATGGCGATCAGCTGGGACATTGAATAAACTAAAGTAAATCATAAATAATAAAACACTTGGATGATAATTAACATGTAAGCGATGGCGATCAGCTGGGACATTGAATAAACTAAAGTAAATCATAAATAATAAAACACTTGGATGATAATTAACATGTAAGCGATGGCGATCAGCTGGGACATTGAATAAACTAAAGCTTCCTTTTATGTACAATGTATTGATATATTCATCTCATGTTTTCTGTTTTTATGTTGCAGGAGGGATCTGTACTATGTTGGTGCCATTTTGTTTTAATTATACATTACTAGCAGTGTACAGTGTGGTATTTGGCATGTGTATAGGTAAGTCGTGTATAGGTAACTCAAGAAGATACAAACAAAATACATACCACCACTACAATGTCAATAAATAAATGTCTGATAAATCAGTCATAAGTGAGTTGTTCCTGAATAGATCTGCAGCTTGTCCTAGATTTATTGTCATCTAGGGTAATCATGGGACCAATAATGAATAACAACAATGCAGCTTAAAAATTGGATAGGGCTATTGGAGAGTTGTTTGTGTGTAAATGAATTGATAAAGTACATAATGCTTGGATGATGAAAGTGTGCCAGTGAGTTCCAATTATTGGCTGAAAATGGCCTGCTCAATCCTTCCAATGTCTAATTATGCTTGGCCTTAGAAAGAAATTGATTCAGGTTAATTTGATTCATGGGCTGTGGTGATCATTAAACTTCACCCGAGTCATGAATAATCCTTTTCTAGGTATGGAGTCCGAGCTATTTGTCTTTATAAGAGTGACAGTTGTTGGGACACTGCCACTGATGTTGGAGTCCAGGTGTCACCATGACTAGGCTGATTACAACCTGTGTGGGCTGTGGATTTGATGATATTGTAATCAACCTGGAATTTGGTCTCTCTTTACAAATCACATGCAGACATCGTGTTGTTGATGGTCAAGTGGTTTATCATTGATAGGCGATTATATGTTTGGAGGACAGTTATGCTGAAGACTATCAACAAAGAGTAAACCTGTAGGCCTATTTTCTTAGTGCTAAGACTGACCAGTCTGTCTCAATAGTGGTCAACAATGTCTCTCGCTCTCAAAGGTCTTACATTGGCACTAGGGGTATCAAGGAGCTGGGTGATCCAGATAAAGCACTCGCTTGATGTTGACAAGCGAAGAGCTGGTTCAAACCCACGATCATTGTATTGAGAGTTGGAAACCATAACAATTTAGCCACCCCAACTCACAAAATGAACTTGTAAAAGGCAAAACATCTAGTGTTCAATAGTGCTCAAGGTTAGTTTTACCTCATGTCTGCTCGATCGTCGGTGAACCTATTTATTACTTTGTTTCAGCTGCGTTTGTCTCTTTACGTTCAATCATTATGGTTGAGCTGATGGGTCTTCAACGGTTGACAAATGCATTCGGACTTGTCACGATGTGCCAGGGTTTGTCATCATTTATAGGGGCTCCAATAGCTGGTAGGTATAGGGGTTAGATCTTTGTCATCATTTATAGGGGCTCCAATAGCTGGTAGGTATTGGGATTAGATCTTTGTTGGTTGACGAGTTTTAAGGGGCTCCAATAGCTGGTAGCCAAAATATTTAGGTTTTGATCTCCGAGGACCTCATCAAACTAAGACAAAGCATGATTGATAAGTTCCAACAGGAGATACGGGCAACAGCCAACATATCACTGTACTTAGCTGGTGTCACACTCGCCCCTACAGTACCCATGTTCATTGATCTTTTCCATGTTTTAGGCTCTCTATTCGATACTACAGGCGACTATGACATATCGTTCTATTTCGCTGGAGCCACGCTTGCCCTTGCCGGGCTGATCTGTTTCCCTCTTCGGCGCATCTCGCAGTGGGAAATTAACAAGTTGAACAATATGAATAACGATGACCAGGAACTAACCAGTGTTTGAACTGCATTCAGTCATCAGGAATATATGGTACTTTCTATGATTGATATGTGATCTTCCAGTGAATTTGTGGCAGTAACTGCCAACGAGGCCTACTGGCTTTCCCAAGAGTTGGGGTTCTTCACAGATACGGCCGCTTTTTATGCGGTAATGTTGTATTCTTAGGGAGAAACGACACAAACAACAGACTGGGATATGAAACTTGGTAACAGGACATTTCGTCCCTAGGACATTTCGTCCCCAAAAATTAGTTTTTTCATATTTTCACCAGTTCAATATTTATTCATTTCTGAGTGTGACCCATGTACTATTATTGCACGAAAAGTCCTAGGGACGAATTGTCCGGGGACTAAGCTGGTGAGGTGTGTAACTTCAATCAGCCATGCCTGGGCTCGGTGACCATGTTATATTTAATGGAGTCGTTAGTCTTTAACATGAAAATTGTTAATGGGATAAGCTAAAGGAAATTATCTTGAGGATACGTTACTTTCAGGGATGACATGAAGATTGTGCTTTAGAGAAACTGGGCCTCCCAACAATAGTCTCCCTTTATGTCGGGACCTTTACTGAAATCTTTAGATTTATGTGCATTATATATTCCAGTGCATGTTCTGGTGTTGCTGCTATCAAGATCACTGATTACTTATCATGTTTTCGACATTACTCTGGTGCGCTATCATGATTAAATGTATTCGTGAGATTTTCCATTGTACATTTCAATGTGGCAAAGATCGCATGAAACGTCAAAAACAGTTCTGCTCCAAATCCGGGATTTCGGGAGAAGACTTACAATGTTGGTATTCTGATTGAGAGATTCAAAACAATGGAGAGAATTTCAGATTACAGAATGCCAAGGGATTTATTTCAAGTGCTTGTATATCTCGCAAGTTTAAGATCAGTTTTGGCTTAAAAAATACTGTGATGCCATCTACATGTTGTATTAAAACTCACAAGATAGTCTGCTCAGGAATGCTTGCGATAGTCATACAGGGATTCGAATTTTTGGATTCTTGGTTCTCGACTACCACATTGCGCCATGATATTGTCCTCGAGACAGTTTCAAGGAATGTTCACTTCACAGTATCTTGCATTTTAAAACCTCTTCTACATGTATGACACCTTGGTGAGAACACCCTCGCACATTAAAAACTTCAAACAATGGTTTTGGTCTTACAGTAATCATTTTATTCAAAACTGGGTGATAATATGAATGATTGTAATAAGAATGTATAAAATCAGGTTTCTAGAGGAGGCTAACCTGCATGGTACTTTCACCTGTGTTATATTCTGCTGGCTTCAGTTACACAGTTATTGCACAGACCATGAAATATCCAAACATTCAGTGCCCAACTGATATTTCAAAGAAACTACAACCACCTTCTGTAAAGAAGGTTTACCACATAAAAAAAAATCTTGAATGCCAATCTCCAATACGCAACATTTCCAGACCCCAACAATCCAATCCAAAGTGAAATAGGGTGGATTTCCTGAATCTCAACAGCAATATTTGGCCCACCCCAGAGTCACAGAAAAGACCATTCCCCATCCAAAGGTCAGTAGCCTGTTCATGGACTAGGTTTAGTTATACCTAGCAGCTGACAGGTGTCTCTCTTATCGCACAGTGTCTTGGCACTGTTTTCCCTTGTATTGGGAACCAGATTCAGTTCTCTAAAGCGAGTATTCGACACACACACCCTCCAAGCTATTGCCTACAGTCCCTCTTTGATAATAGCTGAAATGTATAACAAGGCAGTTTGATTACAACCCTGGCTTCCTAAATCCCTGTTGCATTATTATTCATATTCGCTGGTCACACCAGAGACTAGATCAGTAATGAATGAGGAGTGGTCCAAGAACATGTTCCACAATCAGAAAAATGGATGCATAAGGCTTATAAGGGATATAACTAAGATGGAAAGTTATAAAGCAAGAAATATGCTCTACATGCAATCAGGTATCTTATTAGACTTACAACAATCTTTTTTTGACTGTGAGATACATGTGGACACCTCCTGATTATGAACATGTATATGTAAAAACAAGTATGTATAATGATCTTTACACATACATGTACTTGGTAAAAATGATGATAAAAGTTGTTTTGGTGGAGTAGCCGGTACTGCTGTAAAAGCTCTTGAACAGCTCACCTCACTGTACCAGCTCTTGAACAGCTCACCTCACTGTACCAGCCAAAATAAGCAAAGTTTCCATTTGTAGAGTAACCCGTCAACAAACTTACATCGCACATATTCAGTCAAGATTAACAGTTCACACTTCACAGTGTCATAAAAATCACACACAATAAACAAAACCACCCACCTATAAAGATTCTCCATATGTCATTTTCACTCATTTGCTCACGTTTTGAATGAGCTCATGGCCAATGCACCAACGACGTCAGCAGTTAAAATCACAGCTAATTGACCATTATTCATCCTGTAGAAATAACACACTCTCTCCCATTTATTCAAGTATCAAATCATAGATGAAAAACTAGCGGTTTACATCATGGAGCACACGACCCATCCTCTTATTCAGGAACATAATATAATACATGATTATTATTCTGCTGAACTAAAATAACCGCCACAACATCATCACTGGATACAATATTTGACATCAATTCATCTAAACAATTCGTTTCATACACAAATAAGCCACAAATGGCTTTTTAAAGACAACCATTCTGCCGCTTGTGATCTGTACATTTCATAGGCCTATATTCATCACACAGTCACTGCTAAAACATAGTATACATCATAAAGGCCTACATTAATCAAACAATCACGTGGTAAAATACAGCTCACTGTATCAAATAACAAAATATCTTTAGTCCTTGTAGTCCTGCCGATTCATTCTCATCAACATTTTGAAGCCCATAAATCCTGAAGTGTCAATCATGTCTATCAACATCAATGGTGGGCCGGTTTGACCACATTCTGTGTCGATACGACAGATTAGAATAAGACTGTAAAGTGAAACACACTGTAACAGTGTTGAGCAGCTTTTGCACTAACCGGGTATGTCTCGTAAACGCCCGAGATTATCTCAATGTCATTTGATGCATCTTGCAGTCACTGTATTAATATCACAGAAGTAAATGTGAAATGAAAACGTCACATCCAAGTGCTCTCGCAAACCTATCTTTATAACATGTTCAGGGTCACAAGACCTCCAAGTGCTTTCTCAAACCTATCTTTATAACATGCAAAGTCTGATCATGTCAAGTTGAACTTACCCCTAATGGGTAAAAACCGGCCCAAAGATGTGATATGAGTATGAGTAAACATGTGATATCAGGCATCGTAACTTGCTCTGCAGGCCAACATACTGGTCAACACCATATTAAGCTGGAGTATAAAGCAACTTCAATTAATCAATATACACATCAAAGTCATAGAAAGCTTTGAGTGTTCACAATCCAATATGTGCTGTCATGTGAATGTCTCGCATCCATTTCAATGATCGGCTGTGGTCTCCAAGGCGTTGACCTTGCAAGGCCTCATACAACTGTGTTACTCTGCGGTTCATTCTCCTCCTCTGACTCACTGCTACTGCTCGACATTTTATCTGCCAGAGGCGCGTCCGTGTTATAGTCCATATGTTTCGAGAAGCAAGGCAACCAGAGGAGACAATGGAGTAAAGCACATCCCATAATCAGACCTCCGCCCATATAGAAAGACGCGTCATAGCTCCCTGTCGTGTCGTACACGATACCTGTGTAGGGAAAAGAAACAATGATTAATAATCTGCTGCTAATGAGGTGGTTGGGTGATGATCAAAGGAGAAGAGATCAGTCTAATCGAATATTTATCATCCAAAACAAAGCCTATTTGAGGTTCACATACGTTGATCTGTGTTTCATAAACCTCAGCAATAGTAGGCTGTCCTGAGGGCAATTCAAATATGTCTGGTGAGAAAGAAGGCATGTGGTTTTAAAGGACATACTCCACAGTTTGCTGGTCTAACCACATACCCGAGGCTAGTCTTAATATGTTGTTAATAGCCTTACCTGCTAGTGGTGGTCCAAACCCTGATGATATACCACGGGCTAGTCTTAATATGTTGTCAATAGCCTTACCTGCTAGTGGTGGTCCAAACCCTGATGATATACCACGGGCTAGTCTTAATATGTTGTTAATAGCCTTACCTGCTAGTGGTGGTCCAAACCCTGATGATATACCACGGGCTAGTCTTAAGATGTTGTTAATAGCCTTACCTGCTAGTGGTGGTCCAAACCCTGATGATATACCACGGGCTAGTCTTAAGATGTTGTTAATAGCCTTACCTGCTAGTGGTGGTCCAAACCCTGATGATATACCACGGGCTAGTCTTAAGATGTTGTTAATAGCCTTACCTGCTAGTGGTGGTCCAAACCCTGATGATATACCACGGGCTAGTGTGAGTAAACCAAATGCATTAACCACATACCCCAGGCTTGTTGTTAGCCTTACCTGCTAGTGGTGGTCCAAACCCTGATGATATACCACGGGCTAGTGTGAGTAAACCAAATGCATTAACCACATACCCCAGGCTTGTTGTTAGCCTTACCTGCTAGTGGTGGTCCAAACCCTGATGATATACCACGGGCTAGTCTTAAGATGTTGTTAATAGCCTTACCTGCTAGTGGTGGTCCAAACCCTGATGATATACCACGGGCTAGTCTTAAGATGTTGTTAATAGCCTTACCTGCTAGTGGTGGTCCAAACCCTGATGATATACCACGGGCTAGTGTGAGTAAACCAAATGCATTAACCACATACCCCAGGCTTGTTAATAGCCTTACCTGCTAGTGGTGGTCCAAACCCTGATGATATACCACGGGCTAGTGTGAGTAAACCAAATGCATTAACCACATACCCCAGGCTTGTTGTTAGCCTTACCTGCTAGTGGTGGTCCAAACCCTGATGATATACCACGGGCTAGTGTGAGTAAACCAAATGCATTAACCACATACCCCAGGCTTGTTAATAGCCTTACCTGCTAGTGGTGGTCCAAACCCTGATGATATACCACGGGCTAGTGTGAGTAAACCAAATGCATTAACCACATACCCCAGGCTTGTTAATAGCCTTACCTGCTAGTGGTGGTCCAAACCCTGATGATATACCACGGGCTAGTGTGAGTAAACCAATAGCCTTACCTGCTAGTGGTGGTCCAAACCCTGATGATATACCACGGGCTAGTGTGAGTAAACCAATAGCCTTACCTGCTAGTGGTGGTCCAAACCCTGATGATATACCACGGGCTAGTGTGAGTAAACCAAATGCATTAACCACATACCCCAGGCTTGTTAATAGCCTTACCTGCTAGTGGTGGTCCAAACCCTGATGATATACCACGGGCTAGTGTGAGTAAACCAAATGCATTAACCACATACCCCAGGCTTGTTAATAGCCTTACCTGCTAGTGGTGGTCCAAACCCTGATGATATACCACGGGCTAGTGTGAGTAAACCAAATGCATTAACCACATACCCCAGGCTTGTTAATAGCCTTACCTGCTAGTGGTGGTCCAAACCCTGATGATATACCACGGGCTAGTGTGAGTAAACCAAGTGCATTAACCACATACCCCAGGCTTGTTAATAGCCTTACCTGCTAGTGGTGGTCCAAACCCTGATGATATACCACGGGCTAGTGTGAGTAAACCAAATGCATTAACCACATACCCCAGGCTTGTTGTTAGCCTTACCTGCTAGTGGTGGTCCAAACCCTGATGATATACCACGGGCTAGTCTTAAGATGTTGTTAATAGCCTTACCTGCTAGTGGTGGTCCAAACCCTGATGATATACCACGGGCTAGTCTTAAGATGTTGTTAATAGCCTTACCTGCTAGTGGTGGTCCAAACCCTGATGATATACCACGGGCTAGTCTTAAGATGTTGTTAATAGCCTTACCTGCTAGTGGTGGTCCAAACCCTGATGATATACCACGGGCTAGTCTTAAGATGTTGTTAATAGCCTTACCTGCTAGTGGTGGTCCAAACCCTGATGATATACCACGGGCTAGTGTGAGTAAACCAATAGCCTTACCTGCTAGTGGTGGTCCAAACCCTGATGATATACCACGGGCTAGTCTTAAGATGTTGTTAATAGCCTTACCTGCTAGTGGTGGTCCAAACCCTGATGATATACCACGGGCTAGTCTTAAGATGTTGTTAATAGCCTTACCTGCTAGTGGTGGTCCAAACCCTGATGATATACCACGGGCTAGTCTTAAGATGTTGTAAATAGCCTTACCTGCTAGTGGTGGTCCAAACCCTGATGATATACCACGGGCTAGTGTGAGTAAACCAATAGCCTTACCTGCTAGTGGTGGTCCAAACCCTGATGATATACCACGGGCTAGTGTGAGTAAACCAATAGCCTTACCTGCTAGTGGTGGTCCAAACCCTGATGATATACCACGGGCTAGTGTGAGTAAACCAATAGCCTTACCTGCTAGTGGTGGTCCAAACCCTGATGATATACCACGGGCTAGTGTGAGTAAACCAAATGCATTAACCACATACCCCAGGCTTGTTAATAGCCTTACCTGCTAGTGGTGGTCCAAACCCTGATGATATACCACGGGCTAGTGTGAGTAAACCAAATGCATTAACCACATACCCCAGGCTTGTTAATAGCCTTACCTGCTAGTGGTGGTCCAAACCCTGATGATATACCACGGGCTAGTGTGAGTAAACCAAATGCATTAACCACATACCCCAGGCTTGTTGTTAGCCTTACCTGCTAGTGGTGGTCCAAACCCTGATGATATACCACGGGCTAGTGTGAGTAAACCAAATGCATTAACCACATACCCCAGGCTTGTTAATAGCCTTACCTGCTAGTGGTGGTCCAAACCCTGATGATATACCACGGGCTTAGTGTGAGTAAACCAAATGCATTAACCACATACCCCAGGCTTGTTTAATAGCCTTACCTGCTAGTGGTGGTCCAAACCCTGATGATATACCACGGGCTAGTGTGAGCAAACCAAATGCATTAACCACATACCCCAGGCTTGTTAATAGCCTTACCTGCTAGTGGTGGTCCAAACCCTGATGATATACCACGGGCTAGTGTGAGTAAACCAAATGCATTAACCACATACCCCAGGCTTGTTAATAGCCTTACCTGCTAGTGGTGGTCCAAACCCTGATGATATACCACGGGCTAGTGTGAGCAAACCAAATGCATTAACCACATACCCCAGGCTTGTTAATAGCCTTACCTGCTAGTGGTGGTCCAAACCCTGATGATATACCACGGGCTAGTGTGAGTAAACCAAATGCATTAACCACATACCCCAGGCTTGTTAATAGCCTTACCTGCTAGTGGTGGTCCAAACCCTGATGATATACCACGGGCTAGTGTGAGCAAACCAAATGCATTAACCACATACCCCAGGCTTGTTAATAGCCTTACCTGCTAGTGGTGGTCCAAACCCTGATGATATACCACGGGCTAGTGTGAGTAAACCAAATGCATTAACCACATACCCCAGGCTTGTAATAGCCTTACCTGCTAGTGGTGGTCCAAACCCTGATGATATACACGGGCTAGTGTGAGCAAACCAAATGCATTAACCACATACCCCAGGCTTGTTAATAGCCTTACCTGCTAGTGGTGGTCCAAACCCTGATGATATACCACGGGCTAGTGTGAGTAAACCAAATGCATTAACCACATACCCCAGGCTTGTTAATAGCCTTACCTGCTAGTGGTGGTCCAAACCCTGATGATATACCACGGGCTAGTGTGAGTAAACCAATAGCCTTACCTGCTAGTGGTGGTCCAAACCCTGATGATATACCACGGGCTAGTGTGAGTAAACCAAATGCATTAACCACATACCCCAGGCTTGTTAATAGCCTTACCTGCTAGTGGTGGTCCAAACCCTGATGATATACCACGGGCTAGTGTGAGTAAACCAAATGCATTAACCACATACCCCAGGCTTGTTAATAGCCTTACCTGCTAGTGGTGGTCCAAACCCTGATGATATACCACGGGCTAGTGTGAGCAAACCAAATGCATTAACCACATACCCCAGGCTTGTTAATAGCCTTACCTGCTAGTGGTGGTCCAAACCCTGATGATATACCACGGGCTAGTGTGAGTAAACCAATAGCCTTACCTGCTAGTGGTGGTCCAAACCCTGATGATATACCACGGGCTAGTGTGAGTAAACCAATAGCCTTACCTGCTAGTGGTGGTCCAAACCCTGATGATATACCACGGGCTAGTGTGAGTAAACCAAATGCATTAACCACATACCCCAGGCTTGTTAATAGCCTTACCTGCTAGTGGTGGTCCAAACCCTGATGATATACCACGGGCTAGTGTGAGTAAACCAAATGCATTCGTCAGTTTCTCCAGGCCGAGCATGTCGCACAGAATGATTGAAGTGAGTGAGATATACGAAGCTGCAAAATGAAAATGGCTAAGGTAAGGTGTGAAGAAAGGGAAGTATACAACGGTCTCGCACACTCATAAATCATGTATATCTTGGTTAAATTGAACCAGGCTGTCCGAGGGGGGCAGTATAAGACCAGTATTTGAAATCAACATCAGCGTAGAGCAAAGGTTTCCAGTGGGTGTTTCTTTATTCTAGTCGTGGAGATATGTATGTGACATCGGATATGAAATCAAGTTAAACACTTACCGATACAAAGGCCAAAGACGGCAGCGAATATACAGAGTGTGGCATATGTCGTACAGAATGGGCTGACTATACAAGCGATCCCACTAATGATCAGGCAGACATTATTCACTTGAAGGGCTTTGATTGGAGGAATATTAGCGATGATCCCCGACAGGACTCGACCAAGAGTGTTTGTGATGCCTGGAATGAGAAACATTAACACCTTCAGCGCCGAACCTACGTGGCCCAAATCCCACCTCCCCTTGGAGCTGGTTATCGCAGTCTTATGGACTTCATGAAAGAACTACGCCATCGCCATCGCCATCTTCAGGGCAAGGAAGGAACTGAAAAGACAAGACGCGGTCTTTCCAGTTCCTGAAGACCGTTTGGTAGGAGGAGTCTTGCCCTGAAGATGGCGTAGTTCTTACATGAAGTCCACGAGACTCCGATAACCAGCTCAAAGAGGGAATTTAGGCCATGTAGATCTACGTGGTTCGGCGCTGAAGGTGTCAATAGGCTTACACTGTTTACGAACACGAATAGCCATGCCATGGTCCTTTTTGAATGACAAAGACATGTTTCACAATAAGCTGATATTCTTTTGTCTTCTCGATAATGTCCCACTGAGGTGGGACATCTGTTAAGCATTGCTTGTTTAATATTCAATTCTATTTGATTTTCATTGCAATTCAAGGTCTGAATAGTTGGCCAACCTCAACCTGGCAACATGACGCGTGTAATAGTTTGCTTATTATGAGAATCATGTTGTAGATGTGCAGTTGGTCACTTACCAATGATCGAGAGCAGCAGGGCAGCTTGGCCTGGTTCGATTCCTAGTGAGATTGCTCGGTCAGCGAGATAGACGAATGGTACGTAGAATCCCGCCATCCCGATCACATTGCCAAAACAGATGAGCAAGAAAGCATAGTTTCCAAATAGAGAACAGTCCATCATCTCTCGTAAGGTGTCTGTGGCCGTCTTTGGCAGGCACGGACAGACAACATCAACACAACTACACGTGCCCTCTTCAGGTTGATCATGAGGAATAGCTGTAATGCTGGTCACATAACTCATCACGTCTGGCTGGGAGCGGAACTGGTGAAAGTTCATTATACTGCCGCTATAGAAGATATCGCGACGGTACATGGGCTTGGCGTAATCCTCTTTCTTGATCTCTTGAGATGGCGCCTTCCTCCGCACCATATTCGACCAAACCTCACTCCCAAACTTCATGATGGCATTCTGCCTTTGATTTATATTGCCTTCACTTTTGATCATTGATCTGGGATGATCGTAGCCATTTGACTGCCCATTAGTTGGGAGGAGGCTGTTTCCAGTTGCTGGGGGTGTTGAATAGGTCCGCATTCGCTTACCCTTGGGTACGTCATTGTCTTCTTTATTGAGTGGTTCAAGCTCCGTGGCAGCATTTACTTCATCACCTTCCTCATTTTCAATCACGATCCTTGGTAAGGTGCTCCCAGGAGAGTTCTCACTGTCTCCACTCTGTAGGCTCATCTGTCTTTGAGCAATGCTGTTCTGGCGACTGATGCTGGCAATTACCCTTGGGTCAATATCACCATCCTGGTCGATTCTCGTACTGTGCATGGCAATGCTTGCCTCAGACTCAGAATCCTCATGTAACTGACGTTGTCGGGCTAGTTTTGCCTCTTGAAGTTTATCCAAGATGGCAGTTGCCTCCATAACCTCAGATTCCTGGCGTTTACGGTTCTTCTCCTTCATACGATCTATCAGGGTTTTCTGTCGTGGCTTCTTGCTCGGTCTCTTTGCTTCCAATGGCCGCATGAGAGCACCAAATACCAAGCAGTTCAGAATGATACCCGACATGATCCAAAGGGCATTCTTCCAGTCATACACATCAAGGAGGAACTTGCTGAATGGGGCGAATATGAAAGTGCCAACGCCAGACCCAGCAACGGCAATACCAGTAGCGACTGCACGCTTTCTCTCGAAGTAGTATCCAACACTGACAATTGAAGGCAGGTAGATGAGACCAAAACCAAAACCTGAAAAGTAAAACAAAAAGATGATGAACTTAGCCAGAAGAACATGTGGTTATCATCTAGTACGGTCAATATCACATTATGTCATCAGTTTCAGCATGGTATGTATTGCCCAGACAGAACCATTACCATCATAAAAGTCAAATCAGTGGCAAGAGCAACAACATCAAATACACCACAAAATAGTTCTTGGAGTTGTTGTGGGAATGTTGCAATAGGGTTTCCTGTCAATGCCAGGTGACCAAAGGTTGAAGTACCAGTAGCTTGCAGTCATCTGATTCCTCATGTATACAAACTAGTCAAATGGGGTTGTATGGGTATGCCCCTCCCACCACCAGGGTCCAGACTGACTGTGTCCTCGTTTTTGATTTCTCAGGAAAAGGAGTGCTTTTGATCAGCCATTTCCTGCCCGAGAATCTATTAAACTGATCAACTGGGGTGTACTGGTATTCCCAAGATCATTGTGTTGAGCAATACGCAATCACCAGCTCAGTGTGATCTTAAAAGACAATCACAGGTGCTCTGCTATAACCAATCAGAGCTGTATATGTGAGCATTACTCTGAACTGATCAGTTGATCACCTTCTTCTTGTCTTACCTCCACACACACCGTACAGTATGATGAGAGCATCAAGGTTTGGGGAGAAGGTTGATGCAAAGAATGCACCCGCCCCAATCACACTGCCAACCATGGTCACCGCCCGACATCCAAACTTGTTTACGAGGGCACTTGCAATGGGACCTGCAATGAAAAAGAAGAAACATCATGCTACAATTTATTAAATTTTTGTGAGAATTTGCTTGATCGGTTCAATCTTGTGACCAGTCTCCACTGTTGACTTATGGGTTCAATCTTGTGACTGGGGCTGCACTGTCAAGAGCTATCACATCAAGTATATAACAAGTCACAAGCTTCCGAAAGCTGAAATGCACTCAATATGCATCTAAGAGGTTTCAGACTTACCGGTACAGAGATACGTTCCACAGAGGAGAGAGCCAATCAAAGCAGTCTTTCCTTTCGACTCCTGGAAAAAGTCGACAAACTCGATGATGAACACTCCGAATGAATAAGCTATTCCATCCACAACAATGTTGCACATGAGCGATGAGAAGACAATCACCCAACCCCACCCTCCATCCGGGGGTGAAGGGATAAGGTTTGTTTCATCATCTGCAGAAGCTCCAGATTCTCCCGATTCATGTCGTTGTTTCTTCCCCATGATCAAGTCAACTATAGCTTAACAGCTTATAACACTATAATCCACTCTGATGGAAGCTGTGCTGGAATGTTACCACCAAACTAGTTGAGCAATGGTCTGGTGTAGATTACCACCAGTTGTATTAAATGGTGCAGTAAATGCTATTGTTGCTTCAAAAGCTGGAAGCTCTCCTTTGCTTGGCACCTAATCCTTGCTTGCTATGTCCCATGAACTGTGATTGTCTAGGTGTTCCTCAGCCTCCCCTTAGTTTGCATAAGGCAAAATACCAGGGCCATTTCCATAGTCTAGCATGGTATTCAGCATAGATGCAGTCGATTCTGTAAAGAAAAGAGGTGAAAGGAATTAAATGTAAGGCAAGAAGACATTCCACTCACAACAGAACTTCAACTAAAACAGGATGTTTTTTCACCTGAGCAATAGTAAGTTCAACCTGAAACAAAAGGCTTATCACAGGCGAGTCCAGTACTGAAACAAAAATGTATCATTTGAAGTTGCTATACTTTACTATCACATTTCAAGGCAGAAGACATTAGGCTTCTACCTGGCTGAGAAGATAGGGCACATTACGCTCTAATGTTGATGTTGCCATGGTTATGAAAGACAATGTTAGTGTGACTTCCAGGTGTTTGCTTGTGTTGGGAGACTGACCTCCTTCTGTCATTCAACGGTGATTACCCCAGTAGGGACACGACCAAAACATCCCTGGTCTCGACAAGGCCCATGCGGTAACTACTGCATCAAATCATAAAACAATACCACTGCCAACAGGGCTTATAACTAGTCATTGGCTTCGCATGTTCTTGTTATAGTTTATGCGAATATAATGTATTGTTCTATAATTTGAATATACTAACTAAGGCTCAATTCAGGATAAACCAAAGAATTAGGGCCTATACTTAGCATTACTCAAAGCCCCTCCAACAGCCAATGTTCATGAGAAGTCAACATCACAGAAGCATTTGAACATAGCCTTCGCCTGAACCGTGAGTGATGCAAGGGAGCAATCCTGTTCACTGGGCCTTGAGACCAAAGGTCCAACATTGAAGGTGGACTAAACCACAAGAACAGTGGCCTACCTAGCCCTGTAGGCCTACTACTAGGATCGACATCTTCATTACTCTGTTCCATTAAACTGCATTGTTTCTCCAAGAGAAATTGTCTGAAGAAGACAACTTTAATTGCCCCTGCAGTGTTCTCCCCAACAATTTTTTTGGGCCGGGTGCTGTCGCCATATTTTGACACAATTGAGAATTCACTTCAGTTCTGTCCAGGTTGGCAGCAAAATCTGTCTGGGTGCTATAACAGTAAAACCATTACCAACTCTATGAATCTGTCCGGGTGCTAACTTTTTTGTCCGGGTGCTGAAGTGGGGAAGATGATTCTGCCCGGGTGCTGCGCCTGGACAAAAAGCATAGTGGAGAACCCTGCCCTGTTAAATAATGAGATTACTTTATCGTTGGAAGGAGTACAAACTTTATGATATGGCTGGTCAAGTGTTCCATGTGAAGTAAGTTCTTCTTTAGGTGATCAGGTCATCTCTCCTCGAAGAGACTCATTGTATTTAATAATTGGTGTGTCAATAATCATTTGAATCCACAACGGTCATGGCAGTCGTGTAAGATGAGGCCAGACAATGCTGGTTGGACAGTCCGCCAGGTCGGTCGGGCCCACAAACCATTCCAGTGTCCAATCTGAAGCCACGGCCTCTCACGATTCTCCACGGGTATCTGGGAGTTGTTGTTCGGATATCAGCACATCGGTTCACCCAGCACATCACGTCCTGGATGTTACCTCATCCTTGTCAGTATGCTACTAATTAGGGTTAGTCCTTGAGCCAGGCCTGTGCCAATGTCAAGACAACTGGCAACCTTCACTTTGCGATGTCAGTGCCCAGTACACATATATATATATATAAATGATCTCTGATCGAAGGCATTGAAGACAATGGCCAGATTAGTTATCAAACAATATGACCTATATTTCTACAACTCATTTGTGATTATAATTGATCAATATATACCATGATTGCATTCATGAGGACAATCTAATTAATTCGTTCCAACAATCGACCAGCGCCGGGGGTGGGCCTATTATAATTAACCTTTTAATCATGGGGGAGGAGGGTAAACATACTTCTTGATTGGAACACCCCTTTCCGTCCAAAATCTGCATGGCGTCAGGGGGAAAGCAGTCCTAACCCCGCTAGACACGGTCCTGTAATCGCGTGGATGGCCTCCAGAACTCCATTGGGAGGAGAAGCGACTTTAAACCAGACCCCATCTACCTCATCTAGGCAAAATAATCTTTTCGCCCGACAAAACCTTTAATTGAGTACGTGTATATTGAGTGGGATATCAAAGAAATTCCAACTGATTACATGGAATGTTGAATCGATTATTCATTATCAAAAAGTAAAATGCGTCATGATTTACTGCATCAACAGATTAAAAAGATATAGTTTCATTTTCTAAGAGTCGATTGTGTGGATCCGGGGGCGAATGGGGATTACATGTACATTACACTCTATCAATTTTATTATTTTACTGACCTGGTGACCCTCTCCAGGTCATGTGCAAGACGAAAGTGATGACTAACAGTCTAGGGCAACAAGGGTCAACATCTTCATTTTGGGCCATCCTTATGTGCAGGAAGTCAGTGCAGTGATCTCTTGTCGACGGACACAGCAGAATATCTCTTTAACTGCACACATTTACTGCAAGACTCACCAAGGAAGTTTCCTCCATGATCAAACAAATCTTTCATTAGAAGCGGGGATGGGTGGGGGGGGGGTGCTGTAACGGTTATCTATATTTTCAAAGGTGCCCATCTAAAAAAAGAAACGTTTGAGTGGCACCCAAATTAATCAAGTCATCCAATGACTAATCAAACAAAGCTCAACAACCTTTCAATTAGAATCGATCAGTTAGCTCTATTACTGGATTACTGCTCACTTTATTGTGAGGCCGGAAATGGCTCGACATTTCCTCTTATGGGCCAGATCAACCAATGTGATCACATGTACACCAGAACCAATGGTCCAAATATGTTACGTAACGGTAATCAAAAGGTGTCTTGTGTACTTAACCGATAGTTGACTTTTAACCAATGGATGACACTCATGCAATGTGGGTAGATTACCTTAAATTTCACTCGCTGAGAGAAATTGCATTGAAACTTGAATATCACTCCACTGGCACGAGCTCTGACAGACACAGGGAAACCAATTAGGCAAACACTGCTGCAAACATACTCCCCAAATCGGCTGCCTACTTATCTTCCCATGTCAAGGAGTGGAGATCACAGAGCTGTACATCCACGACGGCCTCGTTTAGAAGAGTTTTACACTCAGATGCTGATTTAAAAAGATGTTTGTCCAAAGTCATTTTCAAACTCAGTGGATGGTGGAACAGCTAAATTACAGATATGTATCACTCAGTTAACAGACGAACTTACCTGTAATCCCACGTGCATCAGCTCAAACAAACCTTCTCTTAGAACAAACGCGACAATGTAATGTCGATTATCACAGAATATCATTCAATCCGTGATCATACTGGAAGGCCTAAATTCCAATCAGTTGTATATAGGTCAACTCATCAAGCTACTTACTATTTGTAACAATGTACTATTGTGAGAACAATACAGTGTCAATCACTGTTGGACCTTGCAGTGTAACTACTTATCATTGTGCCTATGATTAGCACGGGTAATGAGAGAGCATCGCAGGAAGGCCTGGGCACCAGTCAATGACATTACCAACTACATGACATTGTATGTAATTAACTATATTTTGTACAATGGAATAAACGAGGTTTGCAAAAGACAGAGGGTTGGTCTAACTACTATCAGTTGGGACCTCTCTCTCTGTGAGCCCGTACAGTGTTTACTCTAACATTGTAGACTTTGTAGTTGCCAATCACTGAATCAGGTTAATTAAGCAGAATTGACCAGGTGGATTAATCCAGCTGAAATTGCCAAACTAGCTTGGCGATCTCAATAATTGAGTACTTGGAACTTTGTAATTAAACTATGGTGTTATCGCGACCTAAGATCTTCAATACGTCAAAATGATTGACAGACTTGAAGCCAGGGCCACCCGTTCCTTCTGTAAGCAAGGAAGCAAGGTGACAGAAAGCTAGTGGTTCGATTGAGACCAAAGATCTTCAATACTGTTGTACATGTATAGTGATGAGCGCCACCCGTCAGCACATGCGTCATGACGGCCACGTGACCCATTGAGAATTAGGTCAGGAGAGAGCCACTCAAGAGAATGTTGGAGTGAAGCTGATGTGATGACCATGTCTTCTATTATATTCATGAAATAAACGCGATTGTGACTCGGTACACATCCGTGTTTGTGTGCTATCTTCTTCAGGAATACTCGGGAGTATCCGTGGAACACCCCACGGTGCCCAGGCCCCAACAATACCACAACATGATTGACATGAATGACAATATCTTGGCTGAGTCCGCTCCCACGGCCTCTCCAAGTCAAGGCTATCACCTCATTAGTCTCCGAGCGAATGCCACATGTAATTAGCCCGTGTTCAAGTGTTAGGAATAGGACCGTACATCGAACCAGCAGCATCTAAAGATGAGCTTCGGCCAGAATATATGACACAGCATGAGCAGGTTATGCAACATGATGGGTGACAGAACATTTATCGCCATTACTGCGATCATAATAAAAGGTATTTGATACACACAGGTAGGCCTACTTTACCAGCACCTACAACACACACATCGACATATGACTTCATTTACATCGTAAACAACTTGTTTTGGCCAATATACTACAGTCTACAGGATATTCACAATAATTTGTCAACAAATCTCGCACGGAATAAATCGAAATGAAAATGCAACTAACCTAATTCTAAACCTTTTTTTAGCGATAGCTACAGTCTCTTCACCATCACATGACGACCAGCTTCAGAGAGATTGTCTTTCCTGACCATCAAAACCAGCACAACATTAATACAACAACACCATGTGGTCGTGTGTTTATTTACATCAGGGACCTCACCAACATTGGTTATAATGTATTCCCGATGCCAGGCGCATCAGCTGGTATAAGCCTCTCAGGAACGAGGCTGGCATGACCATTCTGTCCCTAACTGGGTTACTGGGTCATATCAGTTCAAGGGCAAGGAAGGGATCGAGAACGAGAACGCTTGGCTGACTGGACGATATGGTGTACTTGTTTATGCCGCATGAGTCATGTTATACTCTAAGGTTATACTAATGATATTCTAGGAAATGTGTTCCTCGAGCACCAGGGATTATAACAAGAAGAGCAGGTGGCTTGGATGTTGTTACCAATAAGGTTGATTTTATACCCAAGAGAATGGGGGACAACTGAACCAGCTGGCCTGTTCGGCAGTTCGTTTGTTTCGGGTAAATACCATTACGTCATAATTATCGTTGATTTCTATCCTCGACTTCTCATATACAACCTATAGTAGGTTGAGAGTACTCTAGGCGGCAGCTAGTTTTTTCACATAGTTGCATTGTCGCACAAAAAAAGAGTCCAGCGCACAGATTTCGGATGAAGCAATATACACAATAACGTCGTGTATATTTCAGCACCTGACGCTGGCTGATGGACAAACAGGTGCCACTTTTCAAATAAAGAATGGGTGAAAAGCCACCGGACCCCGAAACAAAACAAAGATTATCGACAAGAACCCCAAGAATAACAGTCATGTTCTGTTTGATTGTTTTAAAGCTTGCAACGACTTTTGATGCGCAATTGTATGGCTGCCATTAATGTGACAGCATCCAACAATATGTCTGATGAGCGCTTGCTGCACGGTCTTATAGAAGAGTGGGTGGTGTCAATAATTCGTGCGGACTCGTCGCTAGGGTAGCCGCACTCGGATAGGGAACTCATGAAAAACCGTCGTCAATAAAATACACTGGCAAGCATACTTCGAACTGCATGCATCGTTTGTATTAGCTCGTCGTCAATTCACTGACTTCTTATTAGCACTCGTGAAGTCGGTTTGTGAGGGTTGCGAAACCAGCCTTTAGCCCTTGTTTTAGGGTCACTGACGACCTTCTCAACCTTCTGTTCAGGAGTCCCCTCGGTCACACTATATCATAGGCCCCTATCCTGAGACCCACCCTGACTCTCATGCGTTTGCGTCACCACTATCGAGATCCACAAGTGCTCAAAACCTTGTGGGTCGAGATGCCCAGGACTTGGATCACGGCTGCGACAGCTCCCCGATCAACGATCACCATGCCCCCGCACTTCGACACCCAACTTTCCAACGAACTCCCAGGTACTTCGTCTCTTCTAGCGCGTATTTCGTAGTCATGGAAACGAAGAATGAAGCATGCAGTTGGAAAAATGATGATTGGCCAGGGCTCGTTTCAGACCGATCGCTACATATGGTTAGGGCAGCAGGTATTTGGTGCGACAGAAGGCGCCATTGCCCCACATTATCATCCTGAGATTCAGGTTTTTTTCACCCATCGGCACTACATTAAACTAAACCCATTTGTTATACCAGGATGCTAGCTATCATTATTTTTATACTTTAGTTGATCATTTATTCTTAATTACCGACCTGATGTGAAGCCCGCAACAATGATCCATGACTTTCAAGTCCCTCCTAACAAGAGGCCCACCTTTTTGCAGTTGCCTTTGGGAAATTTTTAAGCTCTCCTGCGAATATCCACTCGCTTAGTAATTGGAGCGCTGAGTAATTGGAGGATTGAGCATTAGGACAGTGTTCGCTTCTCCGGCCCTGCACACGGCAAGAGTGTGCGCCATACGGCAAGAGTGTGCAGGGCCGGAAGGGCGAAGGATCGGGTTCAGGTGATCGAACTTCCTTGGTTAAACAGTGACAAGCGAGACGAATCGGTGAGAGTCGCCCCGCACCTTTAGTCGGTTGACATATATTGGTGATAACGTCAGGTCGAATCTGATCAGGACAGACCACAAATAGACCTACGTGAAATAGCAGGATCTGCGAACAATGCTCTGTGATTCACGCATAGATCGTGCTGGCTTTGCGCTCGCTATGACGAGCTATTAAAGCGTAAAGAATAGAATGCACAGTAAACAAGTTCTGAGCAACCAATCGGTAAAGTAAACTGGCACGTACCTGCATCCGAGAAGGTCAGATTGGCTGAAACTGATGACGAATCCGACACACGCCCTCTTGAATGTGACTATTGTCTTATAACTGCAGTAACTGAAGCTCTCGAGGCCGAAGAGGAGTAATTTAACTGGGAAACCACAGCCAACAAAGGGTTGTTTCTCCGATCAGCTGTTCTGCTATAAATAGCAACACCGATTACGTCAAATTGTGAACCGACAAGAAGCTCGGAGGTGAAAATTAGCGGAGGATGTTGGTTATTTCTCTGTGTTGCAAACCAAAACTACAAAAGTATTCATAATAAAGGGTTTCTACATTATCTCTAAAAATCTTTTTTACTTGTTCAGTATTCATGCTTGGTCAGAACTCAGATAACAGACTTATCATAACCGATTTCCCATTCGGGGTCGACCCTGATGTCACTGTCATGTGACAATGCTAGTGAAATTTCTCGCTACTTCATGACTTAGGGCTTTTTTCATAGGCCTAAGTGTCCTTTTTGTGCAATTTTGGAAAGAAGTCCTCAAATTCGTCAGTCCTTGTTTGCCTTTGAATCACATCGTCACAAAGTCCTTCTCAAAGTATCTGATGACCATCTCCGCTGTTTGTGTGTCGATGCTGCACTCCGTCATTAGACTTGTTATCAGCTGTTGCTATGCTACCTAAACCATCGAGGACTGCTCACTCTCTGGCAAGAGTGACGGGTCCAATTATGGTCCAGTGGCACGTGGTACCCCCCCCCCCCCCCAATCGACTGGCACCCCCTTGCCCCAACTGTTGAGTCTTTACGCACGTACTGGGGCCTTTATTCGTGAAACATTTCTCTACCACAGTGATTGAGATGACCCCTCTATTTTCTCGGTCGACCCGGAATTTTCACGACGTTACAACTACCGCAGCCATTGTTGTTTTCACGAATCTTAAATTTTTATGAATTTACACAATGAATTTAGAGCTTCTGGGTAAGTACTTGGTGATTTAGTAAATTTGATGAAGAGTTGGCTCCGAAAAGCGTTTTTATCTCATGGTGCAATGTGTTTTTCTTTCTTTCAGAATCGTTTGGACAGAATTATCCGGAGGTAAGTAGCCAATAGTCTAAAATATTTGTCATCTAGCTCCCGCGTACATAATACACAGGAAGTTTATATGGTTGCGGTTATCGGATGGAATATCATAGTCATTTCCACACCAGGCGGAGATAAGCCACTGCTAGCCCAATTTAGTACAGCAAATGCATAACAGTTATAGGCTATCTCGAAAAGTACAAGTTAAGTGCCCTTCAAACTTTGCACATGTGAGTGATTGGATCCCGACAGTACACAGATGACAGATCAACGAAATATTCCATTTGAATGCCAAAAATTGATGCAACTGCATCATCGATCATGTGCGTCAAAATATCAAATATCAAAATGTTTATCCTTCGTGTATAGAAAGTTTGAAAAGGCTTAGACAACACTCCTATAGTACTCCACTACACAATGTACAACCAATGTTCAAATAAACCATCACCAGGATTGCGATGCACAATGTTTCCGAACTGAAGCAATAATGAAAGCTTAGAGTAAGATTACAGGATGGTTATGTAGAGTATGTGTCAGTATAGCAATTGGCCATTGTTGGCATGGATACAATGATTGGTTTTCTCAATTCTGTTTGCAGGATTTCGATGGTACACTGGACTCTGTCAGTATTGCTGTGACATGTGCATTCAACAGACGAGGAACACTGTTGGCTGTTGGCTGTAACGATGGGAGAATTGTCATCTGGGACTTCCTGACTCGCGGCATTGCAAAGATAATACAGGCACATGTCCATCCGGTCTGCTCACTCAGGTTGGTATGAAAGACTACTGTTACAGGTCTGTTCCTGGACTGATGATGATGATAAAAGACCAAAGTGGGACTTGTTTTGAATCAGGTTTTACCGAATTTGACCTGGCCTTTGGGTGGCAATCTTGGCTGTTGCGTTCTGGATGTTGCTGTGCACAATGAGCCGATTGGTTTTTGAAAGAATTTTCTGTTGCTTGATGAGCATGGGTGCAGAGGTCCCAAATCCCGATCCCAAATCTGAGACGGCTGCCCGACTGCCAATTGCAGTAGTCAATCCGTATTTGAAAACTTGGTTCTTGCTCTCTTAGCGGGCACCTTGTTGTGAGAGTTGAAGTTCATTATAATCTTATTGAGATGTTGCCTTTCAGCTGGAACCGAAATGGCCAGAAGCTGCTCAGTGCCTCGACTGACAACAGTGTTGCATTATGGGATGTAATGGCCGGAGAATGCGATAAATCATACAGATTTCCATCGCCGATCTTGAAGGTTCAGTTTCATCCTAGGACTTGGTATGTATCCTGGGTCGTTGAATGTTGGATGCCTGTTTTTTTGTTGTAGTGAAATCTATGTACGGATATCTAAATAACAGTAATGAGTATTGCCGAGCATATTGTATGCGCCAGTCACCGATCCAAAGGTTGACCGCGCTCATCTGCTGTAATCCAGACTACAATTTCTTTAAAACAGAAACCTATCCAACACTGTAACTAGAGAGTCAATCTTGTTGTGACATGTGCATTGAAGCTTTCTTTTTTTCTTGTAGCACCAAGTTCCTGGTGTGTCCGATGAAGCATGCAGCCGTGTTAATGGACACAGAGAGGAGCACAAGTATTGTCCCCCTTGATGATGAGGTCAGGATTGTAAGTTAGCAAAATAGCTCCTCTATCCACTTGATGTTATCAAACACTGAGAACAGAGGATGTGTCACAGTTGTTACCCTTTGTATAGCTTCATGAAATGAAACTGCCTGTGTGTGGTATAGCAGATGTGTAGTTTACTCTATTGTTGACAGGTGCAGGCTGGTATAACACCTCAATGTCTCATTCAATTGGGTTGAATCAGTCTTACGCACTTACTTCCAGTCTGATCTGAATATAGTGGCATCATTTGACCGGCGTGGTGCCCACATTTACACGGGCAATGCTAAGGGTCGAATCCTTGTGTTCACGACAGAAGGGCTCAAGCTGAAGGCATCATTTCGGGTCACGACAGGGACTTCCAGCACCACAGCTATAAAATCTTTGGAGTTTGCTCGTCGAGGAAAGTAAGTTATCTCAAGTTCTGTGTGTGTAATAAGCTGCCAGCTGAAATGGAAGGAAATGTTCCTCAGTATCTTGGCTTACATAGTGGAAAAACCTCATGAAAACATGAGCAGTTCTCTGCTAACCGTAGTGAAATAGAATCCAACTTAATACCACTTCTCAAGTTGAACAACGTTAACTTCATGATTTTCTGCGAAATACCAAGCTCTAGAATTAAGCAGACTTGGATTATGTTTTAAATAAGTTGGACTCTTGACATTGAACTCGGAATATTGGATTTGATTAGACTTTGTTTTTATACCATTTCAACTAAAATGGTAAGTTCTGCCTGCTTCTCCATTCATTATGTTAGACGGGTCATATTTCATCCTTGACTTCAGAAGAATACAGAATCATCCGAGTTCATGACACTTGTTTCTCTTGTCAGTTGTTTCCTGGTGAACTCTGCTGATAGAATCATCCGGGTTTATGACAGTGAGGAGGTTCTCATGTGTGAAAAGGATGGTGAGCCGGAACCAATTCAAAAGCTTCAAGATCTCGTCAACAAGTGAGAAGACTTTGACTTACAAGTATCATTATTAGATTATACTTGTTCCAACAGTGTTTCCTACCACATCTGATGGCCACTTGTGTGACACACATTTAAAGGCCACAAGGCTAGAGACACACATGCATAGGTCACTTTAGACAAACATGTAAGGCTAGAGACACACATGCATAGGTCACTTTAGACAAACATGTAAGGCTAGAGACACACATGCATAGGTCACTTTAGACAAACATGTAAGGCTAGAGACACACATGCATAGGTCACTTTAGACAAACATGTAAGGCTAGAGACACACATTCAAAGGCCATTTATCAATTAAGCACAGAATAGACACAAATGAGTGATTTTTTAGCTGTCAAAGTTGTGTTGCATGCATTATCCCACGAGAACATGCCCGACCTCGGGGGTACCATTATCGTTTCATCCATGACTGTTTCATCCATGACTATTTCAGGACATTATGGAAGAAATGTAGTTTCTCTGGTGATGGTGAATATATCTGTGCTGGGTCAGCCAGGCAGCACGCCCTCTATATCTGGGAGAAAAGTGTAGGCAATCTCGTCAAGATCTTACATGGAACGAAGGGCGAGTTACTACTTGATGTGGTGGTGAGTCTCTTTCTTCTTTGATCTTGCCTCTAACCCCATCCAGGGTTAAAAAGTCAAAATTTGCCCTACTAGCCCAGGACTGCTCTTAAGGCAGACCAGTCTCAATATAGTATGGGAAACTGGCAGCCCAGGACTGCTCTCTGATTTTCCTTCCTAATCATAGGCTCGATATCCAGTGGGGTAGTGTCCATCTGGGCTCAGAATCAGGTGGAAAATTGCAGCATATCACTTAGTCTTGTTCTTTTTACAGTGGCATCCTGTACGACCAATCATAGCCTCGATATCCAGTGGGGTGGTGTCCATCTGGGCTCAGAATCAGGTGGAGAACTGGAGCGCGTTTGCTCCTGATTTCAAGGAGTTGGATGAAAATGTTGAGTATGAGGAACGAGAGTCTGAGTTTGATATTGAGGACGAGGACAAGTCAGTAGAGGATCCTAAAGGTGAGTCAAAGTTTGATATTGAGGACAAGGACAAGTCAGTAGAGGATCCTAAAGGTGAGTCAAAGTTTGATATTGAGGACGAGGACAAGTCAGTAGAGGATCCTAAAGGTGAGTCAAAGTTTGATATTGAGGACGAGGACAAGTCAGTAGAGGATCCTAAAGGTGAGTCAAAGTTTGATATTGAGGACGAGGACAAGTCAGTAGAGGATCCTAAAGGTGAGTCAAAGTTTGATATTGAGGACGAGGACAAGTCAGTAGAGGATCCTAAAGGTGAGTCAAAGTCTGATATTGAGGACGAGGACAAGTCAGTAGAGGATCCTAAAGGTGAGTCAAAGTCTGATATTGAGGACGAGGACAAGTCAGTAGAGGATCCTAAAGGTGAGTCAAAGTTTGATATTGAGGACGAGGACAAGTCAGTAGAGGATCCTAAAGGTGAGTCAAAGTTTGATATTGAGGACGAGGACAAGTCAGTAGAGGATCCTAAAGGTGAGTCAAAGTTTGATATTGAGGACGAGGACAAGTCAGTAGAGGATCCTAAAGGTGAGTCAAAGTTTGATATTGAGGACGAGGACAAGTCAGTAGAGGATCCTAAAGGTGAGTCAAAGTTTGATATTGAGGACGAGGACAAGTCAGTAGAGGATCCTAAAGGTGAGTCAAAGTTTGATATTGAGGACAAGGACAAGTCAGTAGAGGGTCCTAAAGGTGAGTCAAAGTTTGATATTGAGGACGAGTACAAGTCAGTAGAGGATCCTAAAGGTGAGTCAAAGTTTGATATTGAGGACGAGGACAAGTCAGTAGAGGATCCTAAAGGTGAGTCAAAGTTTGATATTGAGGACGAGGACAAGTCAGTAGAGGATCCTAAAGGTGAGTCAAAGTTTGATATTGAGGACGAGGACAAGTCAGTAGAGGATCCTAAAGGTGAGTCAAAGTCTGATATTGAGGACGAGGACAAGTCAGTAGAGGATCCTAAAGGTGAGTCAAAGTCTGATATTGAGGACGAGGACAAGTCAGTAGAGGATCCTAAAGGTGAGTCAAAGTCTGATATTGAGGACGAGGACAAGTCAGTAGAGGATCCTAAAGGTGAGTCAAAGTCTGATATTGAGGACGAGGACAAGTCAGTAGAGGATCCTAAAGGTGAGTCAAAGTCTGATATTGAGGACGAGGACAAGTCAGTAGAGGATCCTAAAGGTGAGTCAAAGTCTGATATTGAGGACGAGGACAAGTCAGTAGAGGATCCTAAAGGTGAGTCTGAGTCTGATATTGAGGATGAGAAATCCAAAAGGTGAGCAACTTGTTTCTATTGTTGTGTCGAGCCTCATTCTGTTTGATTGAGTCATTGAAGTTAAAGAGTTCTGGGAGGTGGTCCTCATTCAGAACTACACCACCTTAGTTATAGCAGTTATAGTATAATGTTTTTTTTATGCAGATGCAGATGTTGGCGAGGACGTTGAGGTTGATGTGGACACCATTGAGCCAATTGCAGCATTCGTTAGCAGTGATGAGGAAGCTGAGGATGAGGAGGCGTTGATGTTCCTCCCGGTCGCACCAGAGATGGATGAGGAGGAGATGTGGCCAGCAGGCGAGCAACAAGTACACTCGATAACTAGTTCAAATGAGTACACTGAATAACATGCTCAAATGAGTACACTCAAAAACATGCTCAAATGAGTACACTCAAAAACATGCTCAAATGAGTACACTGAATAACATGCTCAAATGAGTACACTGAATAACATGCTCAAATGAGTACACTGAATAACATGCTCAAATGAGTACACTGAATAACATGCTCAAATGAGTATACTCAATAAATGAGTACAATCAATAACATGCTCAATTGAACCAACACTTGAAGTGGTTGAATTTCACAACGTTGTTGAGTTGTACAGATGCGGAGTTTCTGAAGGATTATATAGTATTGAATGTGTGCAATTTCAGGTTCCAGCAGAGGAAGCACACCCGAAGAAACGATCATCTGACTCGTCCACCCCTTCCAAGAAAAAGAAGAAACCAGACAAGCCAGTGGAGGTAACCTTACCTCATGCTCCGAGTGATGGTACGTACACAATATACTCTCACTGCAAAGTGAGGTGGGAGTGTGGATCTTATTCCCGAATGAAAACGTATCACGCCCACGATGCACCAAAAATGTCTTCTGGAGTCATGAAGTCACTTCGTGTGAATTCTCAGTTCTACTTCATGTTGGTCTCCCATTCATTCATGATTTAATGACCAAATGAAAAGTATGGCTTGATTTGTTGAAAGCAGCTGCACTATTCCGTTAGCTTGTGATTTTTGGGAAGTGGTTGTAAAAGATCTTAAATTGCGATCGATATTTTCAGAGATTCACCCACTTCTGAGCACCAAGAAGCCAGCCCAAGAAAAACAACCCTCAAAGACGAGTAAGTCACAGCGAGCCAAGACTTCTCATCATAAAAGTTCAACAAAACACGACTCGAAGTCATCAAAACGGAAACACGACCACAAGGAAAACTACTATTAGTTGGAGTCCTCCAGTTTTAAGAGTCCTCCCATGTGAACTTGACCAACCAGCATAGGACTGCCACTGATTCAATGTTGTTCTTTATATCCATGTGTATCTTGTTCATCCTGAAGAAAGAGTATCCACATCCATCTATTCACCAAGTACCAAATACTACTCCAACTGCTTGGTGTGTGTTGGCTGAGCAGTTGGTCATCCATGCACATGTATGACGTAGTTGACCTGGATCAACGTCTTTGCTACAAGAGCAATCATCTAAAATCATTGTTTGGAGAGCCATTCAAATTAAAACTAGCCAAGCTTTGATATGGAAGCATGGCTGGTGATCCTAATAATCACATTGTAAAATATTCTTGTAAATATAATATTTTATGTAGATTCTGGATGTTGTAATCTTTATTTATGAGAAACTAAACCAGCTATGGTGATGGTGGAAAGAAAATCATGGTCTCTTGTGTGTCTGCTTGGCGTGGACAGGCACCAGAGTGAGAAACCATGGTCTTTTGTGTGTTTGCTTGGCGCGGACAGGCACCAGAGTGAGAAACCATGGTCTCTTGTGTGTCTGCTTGGTGCGGACAGGCACTGGAGTGAGAAACCATGGTCTCTTGTGTGTCTGCTTGGCGTGGACAGGCACCAGAGTGAGAAACCATGGTCTCTTGTGAGACGACATTTCTGACAGCTATTACTAGTATGATACATAGTACAAATATTAATGGTAACATACTCCTTGTCGTAAGTAGATCTCTCCAGGACCTTTGTTCCTCTAGAGGCGCTTTGAAAGGAAATGCCTCGCTTTGCGGTCTATTTTGGGAGTTTTAAAAAACGCCATACTGTTGGTCCACCTCATCATACGACTTAATTTTCCAATGATGGGGAAACGCCAGCAAATTGGCCCAGGCTCATCATACATACAACATGACCGTTCATTCTAAACTCCCTGGTCACGGGATCACGGTGGATGACCACTATGTATGGTTAGAACTTCGTTTGGTAATGATTTTCTATTCACATTGAAATGTGAAAATTTTATGATGTTCAAAGACATAATTTATGGTGAAGCCTCTGAAATTGACGCTGTTCTTGCAGGGCTGTCTTGCAGTAAAGACTGACGAAGTAGCAAGTAATATGCATTTCGCACTGCTGAGATACGTTTTTTTTCCACTTTCGCCCCTTCGCATTTCGCCCCTTCGCATTTCGCCCCTTCGCATTTCGCCCCTTCGCATTTCGCCCCTTCGCATTTCGCCCCTTACCATTTCGCCCCTTACCATTTCGCCCCTTACCATTTCGCCCCTTACCATTTCGCCCCTTACCATTTCGCCCCTTACCATTTCGCCCCTTACCATTTCCCCCTTACCATTTCCCCCTTACCATTTCCCCCCTTACCATTTCCCCCCTTTCTATTTCCCCCCAATCTATTCCCATTCGCCAACATGTCTGTCTGTCCGTCATCCAGGGGCTCTTACACAAAAACTACTGGGCTTATTTATCGAGTTTTCACCGAGACCTACCATACTCCCCAAGTAATGCGTATTAACCGATGATGTCACCTGCGCACATACATACATATATACATGTACATACCAAATTTCTATTGCGCCCGTTTCAAGCTGATGCTCGTTCATGGGCGCTAGTTACATAGGCTTATAGAAGGCAGTAGTTGAAAAGATGCGTTTTAGTCTTTTTGATGATGTAGACTCGTCCTGACTCTCATGCCTTTGCGCCACCACTATCGAGCTTCACAATTTTAGCGATCTCAAAACATTGCGGTCAAGATGGTTGGACAGGGTGCCTTCTGTAAGCCCTGGCAATTGGTTCCAGAGCTTGGCGGTGGAAACGCCGTACTGGGTCCGTGCCCTTGGGATCACCAGAGTGAAATAATTTTCCGACCTTAGGAGCCTTTGAGGTTTGTAAGCATTGGTCATATCAGAGAGGTATCTATACTAGGGGCCTGGCCGTGCAGGCACTTGAAAGCAAGAACCAGAGTCTTGAACTGAATTCGCCTCTCCACGGGCAACCAATGCAACTACCTTAACACTGGTGAGATGAGTTCATGCCTGGATGTGCGGGTTACGATGCGGGCTGCGGTATTCTGGACCCGTTGCAGCCTCTTGGTAACAACTTAACGAATTACAGTAGTCAAGCCTGGAAATGACCAGACCAGTAGCGAGAGATCTTGCAGCATGGTCGGTCAGGTACCTCCTGATATGACCAATGGTTCTCAATTGTGCGTAGGCAGATTGACAAACGCTGGTCACCTGTTTCTCTATGTTCATCTTAACCCGTTGCTAGGAGAACAACTTGTTTGTTGTATGTGGCGAATTGATGGCGAATGTTCTCTTTGGGCCCCTTTTAGAATGGAAATGGATACCTCGGTTAAGGTCTCTCGGGTTTTCTTATCAAGACTGACAGCGTCGGCCGTAGACCTCAAACTACGCCCAAAAGTTATGACAACCAAAGACCGTTCAGTATCAATTTCTGCAAACCAATTGATAGATGTTCCCACTCCCATAATCTGATCATTGATTAGCTTCGTTTATTGCTGTGTGTGATATGAAACTACTTCCGTTTTGAGACACCCTGTAGACCTGCTGAGTAAAGGCCCTACCTTCTCAGCTGGTGTATATGTCTTAATCCCTCCAAATATACCCCCTACAAGTTCAGAAGCCCGTATGTGGCTTTACAATAGGTTTATATATCTTGGCCGCTTTTTCAAAACAAATCTCACCCAAAGCCTACACTAATCCTTGTCAAAGGCGTTTTCTTGTTCCATGGCGTGATTAGGCTTGTTAGGCGTGCACCGAGAGTGGCTTCACCTTGCAGACGTCCTCAGAGCCTCTTGCTAACAAGTCTAGCTCGTGAACACCATGCATCGATCAAGTATTTTCGTATTGCTTTTTGCTGCTTGCTTCTTTCTCCTGGCCGAGGTAAGTGTGGTAACCCATTTCTCTGTTGAACCCAGTTTATATTAGTCAAGTTGGCCTAGCGATAGAACTCCTTAGTTTATATCAGTCGAGTAGCCCTAGCGATAACTCCTTAGCTTATATCTATCAAGTTGGCCTAGCGATAGAACTCCTTAGTTTCTATCAGTCGAGCAGCCCTAGCGGTAACTCCTTAGCTTATATCTATCAAGTTGGCCTAGCGATAGAACTCCTTAGTTTATATCAGTCGAGTAGCCCTAGCGATAACTCCTTAGCTTATATCTATCAAGTTGGCCTAGCGATAGAACTCCTTAGTTTATATCAGTCGAGCAGCCCTGGCGATAACTCCTCAGCTTATATCTATCAAGTTGGCCTAGCGATAGAACTCCTTAGTTTATATCAGTCGAGCAGCCCTAGCGGTAACTCCTTAGCTTATATCTATCAAGTTGGCCTAGCGATAGAACTCCTTAGTTTATATCAGTCGAGTAGCCCTGGCGATAACTCCTCAGCTTATATATCTATCAAGTAGGCCTGGCGATAGAACTCCTTAGTTTATATCAGTCGAGTAGCCCTAGCGATAACTCCTTAGCTTATATCTATCAAGTTGGCCTAGCGATAGAACTCCTTAGTTTATATCAGTCGAGCAGCCCTAGCGGTAACTCCTTAGCTTATATCTATCAAGTAGCCCTGGCGATAGAACTTCTTAGTTTATATCAGTCGAGTAGGCCGAGCGATAACTCCTCAGCTTATATCTATCAAGTTGGCCTAGCGATAGAACTTCTTAGTTTATATCAGTCGAGTAGGCCGAGCGATAACTCCTTAGCTTATATCTATCAAGTAGGCCTGGCGATAGAACTTCTTAGTTTATATTAGTCATTTAGGCCGAGCGATAACTCCTTAGTTAATGTACGTTTTAGGTTTATTGATATGAAAACCGCTCCGACCGGGCGTGCTATATTCAGAACAACATCTGGACCCAGATGTCATTATGTGTTGATGCAGTTTAACCGAAACTACGGAGAGCACCTCAAAATCATCAGGTCGTTCTAAGTTTTCCAACTCACTTAGCCTCAGGTTTGCGCGGAATGTTCATTCATGCCATAAAGAAGACAGTCGCATTGAGTCGTTTCAAAATGGTATTTACTTGTATACGATTGACTGGGAAATTATCAATTTTAACTACGTGTAGTTACCGATGTTTTCGCTGAATCGGAAGTGGATTATAGCAAATGTCGTCGGCATGGCAGGTCAGTTCTATCAGCAATTAAAACTCAGATGCAAAATTCAGCACCATTCCTGTTTTAACTTGCTGGTATGTCGACGTGAAGGTGTGACTTAAAACTGGAGGTGTGGTTCCTTTGCCTAAATCCTGCCTCACATACGTTAAAATGTTTTCACAAAGGGCTTTAATGACGTGACGTGCCTGTACTAGGCCTTGATTGATCACACTAAGACCTGCTTTCACATTATTTGCATTCTAATATACCGTTAAGCACACAAAACCATTCAACGAACGCTTGTATTGGCAACACGAAGGAGTTCTGTAGGACTTCTTTGGCTACTCACATTATCCGTTAGGTGAGCTTGATTGCAAAATGTTCCTGTAGTACCTCCATGTGCTGGTCGAGAGAACCCTTATGAATCTGGATCGTATAGCAAAACATGACAATTTAGGTTCCGCCAAGTCTTGCCAGCGATGAGTGATGGACTATGACAGCAATTAAGATATTCCCTTGACATGTAAGTCAGGCAAAGGGTGTCCCCTCGTATCCAAGGCTCAAACCTCTAGGCTTAGCTTATCAAAACTGTATGCAGCTCACATATACATGCATAAAAAATGTGCCACACATGGGAAATACGCAAAAAGAGAAATCTAAGCATTTGAAGGAATTAAAATCCGCTTAAATTCGAGCGTGTTCGTCTATGAATGGGTTAAATGCCTTCACATTGTCCTCTCTCTCTTTTCAGGCTTCGAAGAGATCAAAACGTGCCGTAGAAGGTAGGTACATATTGCCGCGTCCAGTTCATCCTGAGATCAGGTTTCATACTCCTACCTCGTTTACCTAGTTTGAAATATCGAGAGGCGGAGTATATTTAATACCACTCGTTATGGCAGGATGCTTCCAGTTGGCAGCAATGATTAATCACCATTCTCCATTTATACAAGAGCAAAATCTCCCTCCATAATTGGCTTCAGTCTATTGTGTGACGTCAATTTACAATCTCCGAAGCAATCTGAGCGCGGGCTCGGAGTTGGTCATAGCCACACCGTCGGGGTTCTAGAAATTGTTGGTCGAATTCAAATATTCCACGCCATAAATTGGATCTCCTGCGTCCTTCTATAGTTTACTTCTAATTGCATCAGGACCATTTTTTATTACACTGTATTATCAAACATTACATTTGCATTTTCAGTGTGTCCATTGGGCTACACTTTGCGTAACGACATATGCTACAAGTTGTTTACAATCAGTCAGACATTCAATAATGCACGCAGCACCTGTCAGGCGGATGGTGGTGATCTCGTCTCAATCACTGACCAGGAGACTCATGATTGGGTCGTCACCAATTTCCAGTAAGTATCGTTATACATGTACTCTTGAGACTGGCACTTGACACTACTTACTGTAACTCACCTGGAGTATGAAGGTTCCATAACGCCACCAAACGGAGTCAAGCGAATCAAGCACACCTCAAGCAGCAATGACATAATATAATAGAAAATTGTTCGAGGTAAAACGTGACGTCAGTTCGGTCCCTTCAGAAAAATGTGTCTCAATTTCACCATGATAAATTCATAATTCACCATGGTGAACTGACAGTACTTCACCATGGTGAGTTGGGACGATAAAATATTTTACCATGGTGAGCATAAAAAATTCTATTTTCACCATGGTGAGCATGGTAAACTCTGAATTCACCATGGTGAACGCTAAATTCACCATGGTGAGCATGGTAAACTCCGATTTTACCATGGTGAATTTGAGATCTTTTTCGTAACGGGTTGGACGGCTTCATAAAGATCGTCGACTATTAATCTTTTTCCATTTGCTCGTCGTTCCAATGGGTACTTTTTCTTTTCAGGGGTGCTAATGACTTTATCTTCATTGGCTTCACTGACGCTGTGACCGAGGGAACGTGGGTTTGGGCTGATGGTACTGAAGATAATGGCTTTAATAAGTGGGGCAGGTTTGCTGGCCGCCAGCTACCAGACTTCGACGACAAATTCAACTGTGCCGGGATCAGCTCTCAGACAGAAACAAACGGTGACTGGTTGGATGGCAAATGTTCGTCTGAGGTACCTTTCGTATGCTCATCACCCAGAAGTAAGTTCCATTTTGCTGCTATCGTGTACAAAGTAAAAGTAGACATCATGCTTGGCATTATCATTGTACTTCCTCTCGTTTTAACTTATGAGGCACGTGTGTGTGAGACACGACTATGCATGGCGATGGCTCAATACTCTCCTTATTTCTGGAACACTGGGCCATGTGTGTGAGACACGGTGATGAATTGTATCACTGTTACTTATCAGAATGTTTTGTGAACATAACGAAGCTGAATTCAATTTCTGAGTGAACCTCAGTGTAGGCTTATTTCTGACCTGACGTTGGTTATACACTTAGCGAGCTTGCATGAATTCAGAATCAATCACTTCTAGTTTGAGATCACCAGGAATGAAAACGATTTTCACGATACTCTAATGAATATTTTTGTTTATCACTCTAGTCCAATGGAGTTGCAAATGGGACCTCAGGCTGTACGGCGACAAGTGCTACAAACTGGTTAAAGGTAGAAAGACCTGGGAGCAAGCCAAGCAGAACTGCGAGGCCATGGGCGCTAAACTCGGCAAGACAGGAACTCTGGCCAGTATCCCCGACCAGGGAACACAAGACTTTGTAACAGGTTTGATGTAAGTACAAGTATATCTTGAGTTAACCAGATTTGCTTGGGAGTAAGAGCTGGGGGCTAACCAAGCAGAACTCAACGGACAGGAGAAACCGATGATGCATTTAGCTACAGCCATTTATTGATCTAGCTCTTCCTATTACAGGGCTGGTAGGAGGTGGGCCCCATGGGTTGGAGCGAGCGATGCTGCCGTGGAGGGTACGTGGACATGGACGGACGGCACAACTTTCAGCTACAACATGTGGACAGTGATGGGAGGGGTACAACAACCAGCAGGCGGCGTCGTCAAGAACTGTGCGGCCATTGAGGGAGTCAAGCGTGGCTTGTTTGGCGGATGGAATGATTTCAAATGTACCATGCGTACCTGGTCTGTGTGCCAAGTAGGTGCAAATGAAGTCGTCGCTCGTTAGGTGAACTTTCAAATACCGGGTTAGACAAGATCCAGGAAATATTTCAAACAACTGATAGAGAATCCTTTTCTGTAGAGATCGAGATGACGTTTCTTACACATTACAGTTGGTTGTCGCCTCGGCTACCATGCAGCGCAGACGAGGTAAACCTCACTCTGGTTAGTTATAAATGACCGAGGAGTCATTGGTCAATCATATACCCGGTGTTAAATATTTATAGTCGTTATTTATTAGCCTGTTGTTACTTCCATCACATTGATATCGTGTGGTCCCGACTGTTTAGATGATAGTTTGATGAAGGTTACAACGAGAAGACTGTGTCAAGCGGTATAACTACATGTATATGCGTCTGAAATAAACACGTAACATCTTGAAACGGGGGTTGTTTTAGTGAGTTGTTTGAGTTGATCCACGCAACACTCCGGGGCACAACGCCAGCCTGAGCTACGGGCGCTCGAGGTAAATATCAACCTGCCACCAAATTGCCATCGTGACGATTGTGATTGAAAGACGGCCGCCGATTAATGAAGTCTATCGATGCCTCGTACAAAACAATCAGACTTTGCAAATTATCTCGCTGTTCCAAGTTGGGAACTCACAGAAGAATGAAATAAATACAAACAAAATAATCCAATACATTGTAGTTATATCAAACGGGACGCGCTTTCGAATACTACTGCCAAAGCCATTGTGTGAGAGGCACACGGTCTTGCTAAAGATGCAATGGAAACCAAAGGAATCGAAGGATTCATTGAACTCATCAACACATCATTAGTTTTCAGTGAAGTTCAACTGTATTCCTAGATAAATCACCGTAGTTGACAGAATCGGCTGTAGATAGTGTATTATAACATCCACATGTCATGCTTCCTTACCACATGAAACCTACCAAAGCTTGGTGCCAACCTGACTATGACCAGATCAGCAGTACAAAATATACAAATTATGCTATGATCCACTCGTATAAGGCTGGCACAACAAATGCAGTGACCATGACGAGCACGGCATGAAAGCACCAGAACGATTCTATTATTTAATGACATGACGTAAGTCGTTCAATTGATGTTACCAACGCTCCCAATAAAAACTGCGCATTCAAGACGCGTGGAGCTTCAAGATCAGACGCGACGAGCACAGGCCACGCCACGTTTTCTAAGCACAGGCCACGCCACGCAATGGTAAGACAGATTCGGTCTTGGGCATAACTCTGGCATATCCCAACCTCCACTTCTGTAAATGAGCACACATCCAATTCCGAATTCCGATTTCCAAGAAATTTGCCGTTTTCCTCAACAACCAAGAAGCCAATGACGGCTGCGGACTGAATCATTCCTGTCCAGTCCTCGCCACATGCGAACTCTTGCTTCATTTCAGTATGCCAAGCAGTTTTTGAATTTCGTCTTACTCCAAAGATTTATCCCCCCCCCCTTCAATTCAAAATATTTCCCCTCATTTGGCTGCAGAAAAGACTTCGTGGCCGAACTCCACGTGTCCTTTTGTTCGTGAGGTTTAGACAGTTTCGGTTGGTTTTGGATCTCATTAGTGAGGTTCCGCAACACTCCCGAATGACGACGAGGTATTCTTTGTTTTCGTGACGAATTCTTTTATGATTTTGTTCGAATTCGTCAAGAACACCTCAAAATTCGCACCGTAAGCTTCTGGGCCTTTCACTCGGAACAAGTTTCTAGAGCTCGTGTTACCGTTACTATCACTTTTATCATTGCAGATGCCCCAAGCCAAGTTCTCCAATGCAACCGACCATGAATGATGTCTATCGCGAGTTGAAGGGTATGTATAGAGTGATATGTATGTGTGATTAGCTGGGGGAGAGGGTTTGGGGGGCGTGGGATGTGGGAGGTTGTCGAGGGGATGAGTATGGGTGCGGGTATGTGCGTGTGTGTGTGTGTGTGGTTGATCTATGTCCTGTATTTTTTTGCGTTTTCTTTGTCTTTTGCATTAGTTGTGATGTTGACTCTCCAATTCCATTTACAGAAGGTCCATTCCGCGGACTCCGTATGGAAGGCGTGTGCCAAGCAGCCGGCCGACGACGTGGCGGAGTCCAAAGCACGGTACGCTTTGTGTCTCTTGTCGGGCGCCCCTAGGGGACCCTGTCGTTCGGTTCTACGACTGAGGGGGTTCAGCATGAGGGCGTGTCGTCTTCGTTCATTTTGCCATTTCAACGCGAAAAAGAGAGGTTTTTATATTAAATAGGCCTTCCCTCTCTTACGCTGTTGAAGGGCTTAAGAAAGTTGACGACATGGTGCGGGATGGAGTACGGGACGGGCTCCGGACTCGCCTTTGCCGTTAATCAGACGGCTCGCACTTAACTTGATGGGTTAACCCTCTATGCTCTCCGGCGGCAGTCGTAGAAGATCAGGCACTGAAGTAGATGATATTACAACAAACAGGTGAGATTCACATTTTGTTAAGTCATTGATGTTTGCGCAATTTTAGCTCTTTGACCGATTCTCCCCTGAGATGATTGAAACATCCAGAAAAAAATTTGAAAGATTATACGAGATCCTACTCCAGTTAGATCGTTACATTTCCCGCACTGTTTGAGACTTGTTTATGATTGGGATAATCGTCTTACTTCCCAGCCTCCAGCAACAACCCATGCAAAGTGAGCAACGTAATCTCACGTCATACCTTCGACAGCCATTATGTGCATTGCGCATGACGTCATCACAATTAGTACGCTTACCTGGTCACAACATAGTGATCTTCACCTTGTGACACCTAGACGCAAGGACCCAACGCGACGCGTAGCGGCAAAATTGGCATCATGCCTAGTCTCTCAAAGGCAGCACAGTTCGCAATAGCAGACGACACTACAGTACAGTACCCCCTCACACTCAGAAACCACCAACGCCCAGCCCTTCCTGCTACCTTAATACTTCAGGTTTATTCAATACATGTAAGATCTTTTCCCACTGAATCCGTTTCCATTTACAGCATCGACGGAAAGACCACCTCCGAATGGAAGGAAGAGGGTCGGTGCGATGGGGCATGCTTGAAGAGGGCTGAAGATGCACGATCGTGGCGTGACAGACGTCTGGGGATGGATTCGGACGCGAGCAAGATGTGTGCCGCATTTAGGGTAACTTCATTTCATTATTTTTGAACCCAATTTTAAAAATTATGAGCGATTTAAATCGTTAAGATTCTTTTCAGGAAGAGCATCCGGGAGACCAGTGCGAAGCAAGATCCATCTTGCAGAGCCAAGAACACCGCAGAGAGCCCAGCGTGACGCAGACCCCACTATACAGAGGTTTGAACATGATCCCAGTTTGAACACTACAAGGACTTGGTGAGTAGATAGAGGCGAATTTAGCTCTCATCACAGTGAGCATACACGGGCAAAAATATATATATAGATTCTATATAGATTTTGTGTTTACCATTTCTATATAGCTTTACAGATTCTTTATAGAAATTTCTGCCTGTGTAGCTGTAGGTGCTTGAAGGAGTAGGCTGACATGACCTTGACCAGGGAAGCAAAATGGTACCATTAGAACCGTTCATTTTGGATTGATCCCTTAGGACCATTTTATTGGATGCCAGATATTCGAGTGATCGACTGAGCCCTTCAATTGGTTGGCCGCCATTTCCCGTAATTTGAAAGCGCATCCACTATACCATACTATGCAGCACAGCTTGTTTACAAATTGTCTTGACGTCTTCAAATATCTGCCGTGACTTTGACTTTCAGGACAACAGCCGTGCCTGGCCACCTGACACGATCCTGCCAAGGGAAGCGGTTGTGCCGTTATCTTTTGATCGATTCCAAACGGCCAGACAGCCGATGGAGAATGCTGCAGTGTTACTTCAGGTAAGCAGTAGAACCTATTTATTTGTTCTTGACTCTTGAAAATCAAAGATTGATCTGCTCACAGAGTAATCAGCTCCTTGAAAAGTTTCATTTGAAAATAATGAGAATGCTCTAAACATGCAAACTGTAGCAAGTGACGTCGGGACGAAGGCTGAAGAGCCCTCACCATGAAACCGCAGTTGTATGGAATGGAATGGAATAGCTAGCATCCAGAAAAAAATTTGAAAGATTATACGAGATCCTACACCAGTTAGATCGTTACATTTCCCGCACTGTTTGAGACTTGTTTATGATTGGGATAATCGTCTTACTTCCCAGCCTCCAGCAACAACCCATGCAAAGTGAGCAACGTAATCTCACGTCATACCTTCGACAGCCATTATGTGCATTGCGCATGACGTCATCACAATTAGTACGCTTACCTGGTCACAACATAGTGATCTTCACCTTGTAACACCTAGACGCAAGGACCCAACGCGACGCGTAGCGGCAAAATTGGCATCATGCCTAGTCTCTCAAAGGCAGCACAGTTCGCAATAGCAGACGCCACTACAGTACAGTACCCCCTCACACTCAGAAACCACCAACGCCCAGCCCTTCCTGCTACCTTAATACTTCTGGTTTATTCAATACATGTAAGATCTTTTCCCACTGAATCCGTTTCCATTTACAGCATCGACGGAAAGACCACCTCCGAATGGAAGGAAGGGGGTCGGTGCGATGGGGCATGCTTAAGGAGGGCTGAAGATGCACGATCGTGGCGTGACAGACGTCTGGGGATGGATTCGGACGCGAGCAAGATGTGTGCCGCATTTAGGGTAACTTCATTTCATTATTTTTGAACCCAATTTTAAAAATTATGAGCGATTTAAATCGTTAAGATTCTTTTCAGGAAGAGCATCCGGGAGACCAGTGCGAAGCAAGATCCATCTTGCAGAGCCAAGAACACCGCAGAGAGCCCAGCGTGACGCAGACCCCACTATACAGAGGTTTGAACATGATCCCAGTTTGAACACGACAAGGACTTGGTGAGTAGATAGAGGCGAATTTAGCTCTCATCACAGTGAGCATACACGGGCAAAAATATATATATAGATTCTATATAGATTTTGTGTTTGCCATTTCTATATAGCTTTACAGATTCTTTATAGAAATTTCTGCCTGTGTAGCTGTAGGTGCTTGAAGGAGTAGGCTGACATGACCTTGCCCAGGGAAGCAAAATGGTACCATTAGAACCGTTCATTTTGGATTGATCCCTTAGGACCATTTTATTGGATGCCAGATATTCGAGTGATCGACTGAGCCCTTCAATTGGTTGGCCGCCATTTCCCGTAATTTGAAAGCGCATCCACTATACCATACTATGCAGCACAGCTTGTTTACAAATTGTCTTGACGTCTTCAAATATCTGCCGTGACTTTGACTTTCAGGACAACAGCCGTGCCTGGCCACCTGACACGATCCTGCCAAGGGAAGCGGTTGTGCCGTTATCTTTTGATCGATTCCAAACGGCCAGACAGCCGATGGAGAATGCTGCAGTGTTACTTCAGTTAAGCAGTAGAACCTATTTATTTGTTCTTGACTCTTGAAAATCAAAGATTGATCTGCTCACAGAGTAATCAGCTCCTTGAAAAGTTTCATTTGAAAATAATGAGAATGCTCTAAACAGTGCAAACTGTAGCAAGCGACGTCGGGACGAAGGCTGAAGAGCCCTCACCATGAAACCGCAGTTGTATGGAATGGTAAAATACAACGAAAGACGTGCAACAAAGGGTTTCAGTGGGGGAAACTTAGAAAAACGTGTCAAATCTTTTTTTCAGTATTCCCAAAAGATGGGTAACACCAGAAAAAGGGAACCACTCGGCTCGAACTGCTGGAAATGACACAGAAGTGAAAGTCCTCGTCCGGAGCCGGCATCACCACATCTAGGTCACAGGATATTCATCACCACGACCAGGGCGTCGCTCCAACTGCTGGAAATGACACTCTCAAGGATGTGCATTGTAACTGGAGGTAAGGATCACTACGTACATGTACATGTTTCAATACCTATATTACAACAGTGGGGCGATTGTCTGACTCTATATACGCTCTAAACTCGGCAGATATATAACATAACGTCTGGACAAAAGCTGATAACTTGCAAATTAAAGGGGTTATTTAAAGACACCTCCGTCCACCCATTTAAGAAAATGGAAATTGCAGCCAGGTTCAACAGAAAAGATGATAAGTTGTTAAGATGGGCTTCTTTGCCAATGACGATGTTCATTTTGAAGACACTTCTCGCACTGTATGAAGATTTGTAATGGTTTGATACTTTTGTAGGTTGCAGAGAGTTTGCACCACCACACCCAGTCCTGGATGGAAACAGAATTTATGATCTAATCAAATGGAAGACCGCAATTGTCCTGAGATGACGAGGTTAAGTAGAAGTGAGTTAGCCTTTAGGGCGGAGTGTAAGAGCCTAAAACGGCCAGCTGACATGACCTTCCAAAGGAAAGCAAAATTTGTGCCATTCGAGCCTCCGATTGATCACCTCTACATCCACCCAGTAGATGAACACCATACTCTGAGTAATGTTGCAGTATGTTATAACAACAAAGATATCCAATACATTTCCAACTTAAAAAATTCTAAAGGTTAGTTATGGAGTGTCTGCAAGAAGCACTTGAATACGCCGACTAATTTCATCTGATTGGCAATGTACTTCTATTTTCAGTTGTCCAGGGGACGGAAGAGGTATCCCGGGGCTCAGTACGCATACCAATCCTGGAACAGACTCTCTCGATAACACGCGTGTTTATATGCACAGACGTTTTCATCGCGTATCGTATTCTTAAACGCAAACACAATTCTTAGTTCAGATTGAATCGCAAACGAAGGATTCGCGAAAGCCACGGACCATCGCTAGACTATTTTATTGCCTTCGCTCAGATCGAACTGTTGAAAATGGATTTGGACAAGACGCGTACCTCTAACCCCTTCATTTGACGAGACGTGATACCAATCCCACAAGCACTGGATGACAACATCCTTCAGGAATCTCTTTACGACTGATGCCATGTGACGACGGGGGCACATCTTGAGGGTAATGCAAACAGATATACACTATCTCCGGAACTATAACACCAGATAACTCCACTCTGAACCAGACTTCCAATAACGACCTGACCAGCCTAGGCCTGGACCTCAAGTTCTGCTATTTGACCAGGTATGACTGATATGCCTTTCTCGGCATTTGCTAGGGTCATGAATATTCACCATTAAGGTGGGCCTAGTGACTTCTCATTGTCTGGTGTTATAGTTCCGGATCCGAAGATAAGAGTATTTCGATATTATCAGAACATGCCTATTTGGGTGAATACCACATATCGTGTAATCTCCAGCCTTCCAGAAAGCTAGCAACACCAACAACCGAGCTTCTGATCTTGAAATGTGAATTCTAGCATTACAAGTCTCGCTGAGACAGCTGTGAATCATTCGATAAACGTACAATTGCAACAAGGCTCACATGGACGATTTCATGAGAAAACAGCACGCTGATTACACACAGAACAAATCAGTAGTTAAACGAAATGTATTATTCATGCGAAACCTCAAAGTCTAGTCTAACTTTGTACCAATCGTATAAAGCATGACCAAGAACGTGCATAAGCAAAATTTTCGCCAATTTTTGTGCTAGCCATTTTCAGGCTTACTTTGCGTGAATCTCTCTGAAATGGTCTGTGGGCATTGAGCTTTTCATCTATTGCACTGTCTGTGATACATAATGTGTTTTTCTTTTCAGCAAGATGAACGCTCTGACACAATGGATGTGGAACCCTCGGCCCCTGAATGATTGTCGCTATGGGAGTCATTAGCAACAGACTTCCTCTGGTGTAGTATTGTACATTCGCTACCTGTAGGCCTCTGCAGAAGGATACGTTGTATTTTATCGAAATATCTGATTGAAAGGTGGTTTCATTGCAAATCTCAATATCATCCGATGGTAAAAAGCCTACTTCCATTTTGTGGCTGTGACAAAATGTCTGAACACATTTGGAACGTCTTTAAAAGACTTTCCATCAGTCATCGTCGGTCACTCCTCCTAGATGATTGTTGATTAAGAACCAGAACCAGATCCAAATAATTTACTATCGAGCTGTTAAAATTTACTTCATTTTTCTCCGAAATCACCAAATTGATCAGATATTTCAATTTTCCCATCGAATGAGACATGGGGTCCACGTGATTCTGGTTGGTTCGACCCCAGCCAACCAGAACATGTGTTGTCTTTGATGGAACCGTAGGCCTTATGAACTTTCTCGATCCATTCAGTACCACGAATACCTGCGTTTATTCCAATCAGCTTCCGAGACCTGATAGTGCCGGTCTCCATTTGGGACAGATATGAAATTGGCAAACTCAAACTCTAGCCTCCATTTTCTACAAGTATCTTAAATTTCCTTAAACACGGTAATTATCCGGGTGCCTTTCATTCTTGGTTTCATCAATGATATGATAACAAAGGTTATCCCCAAGACCAAAACAAATGCAAAAGAATCGGGCAAATTCATTTCCAAATTTTGAGATTTCGTTGAAATATTTTGTTGATTGAAATTTTTCAAAAATATTCCAAATTGATGTTGGTTCCTGACCTTGCGGTCAAGTGGAAGAGGAGCTCAGTCTTTTCATGATAATTAGTCCAGAAAGATTCATCTTGTTTCTTCCTGTGAGTTATAAAGATAACAACTGTCCCATCAAGAAGTTTCCTGTGGTACAGAATGGGTCGAGCAAGCTGTCGCCAACGTCAATGTCTGACGTTTTATGTATTAATTTGTTATGTTTGTATAATGATACAATATGTGAAATTTACATATAAAAGCCATAATACATGTAAAGGTGAATTCAAAAAGTTACTTCTATTGTCAAACTCGTCCAAAGCAACCGCTTTTGTCATGCAAATGAGAGGACTGATCTGAACGCCTGATCCAGAGGGGCCCCTTTTGTCATGCAAATGAGATCACAGCACGGTCCTGTTGATCGCCATGACGAAATTGGTTCTTTTGTTATTTAAATAACCCACTAACCGATGTCGTGCTGTTTCGGATCAATGAGGTCAAGGTTCGTGACCTAAATACACCACAGCAGTTCACCTTGCTTGCATTTACAATGGTTGTCGCTGCATGCGACTCAATTTATGTTTTTCCTGATCAAAAACTATGTCGATATTCCAGTGGAAAATGGTTTCCCAAACAAAATGAACGTAAACATAAGATGTTTTCAACCGGACTGTGCGAGACGGCATGTATAACAATGTGTCCCAAAAGTGTTGCATGTATCAATGGCTCTTTGCATTATTTTAGAAATTTTGAATTTCACACTATTTATTGAGTTGTTCCTCGGAGTTGTCTTTTGTCTCTATCAAACTGGCTTTGCCGGCAAGTTCCTCATAAAGCGATCGTTCCAAATGATGGGTTGCGGGTTTCCCCTGCCTTGTACCTACATTCTAAATTGCCCTCTCTTTGCACAGTTATAGAAGTGTGAGGCGCCGTCCACTCAAAAATGTAAATAGTTTTTGTTCAGAATATGCTTGCATATTATCGCTGTTTTGGAGAATGAATTGCCCTGTGGTGTCATTGTTTTGATATTGTTCTGTAAAATCTTGATAAATTCTTGGAATGTACAGATTGAAATAAAAAATTCATAAACAGACTTGTATTATTTTTTACTTTTTTCAAGGGGGAAGGGTTCGGGTTCATTGACCAAACTCTGAAGGTTTGGATGACCTCTCTTTAAGAGACATATGTCGCAATTTGGTTATAGTGAAGTCCTCGACACTCCTCACAGTAAAAAAAGTAGTGTCACCTCTACGCCAATCCACATCTAGATCAGACAGAGCACGCTTAGTGAAGGGGTATGGCACATCCAGCAAAGACTTGGTAAACTCGGGCAACATCTGCATGGAGCTATGAAGGTGAGGGCACATCGAGAAGAGATATGGTGCACTACTGTCTCATTGCATTTGCAAGAGACCTAACCCTAACCCTCAAAGGGCCCCCCCTCTATCCAGCTGTGCTGGATCAGCTCCCTAATTTGATGGCGACCTATCATGTGGTCCAGTCACCAGTCAGACGAGGATCCCCTTTTGCGAGTTGTTGCTACTTCTGGCTGTACCATCGCTACTTTTTGCTGGGTCACTGGATGTCCCAAGCCATGCCCACTGAAACGACAAGTGATCATATCAACATTGTTGTGGCGATACTCTACACCATCCCGTCGCAATTCCCACAGCCCGTGATCACTGTTCACTAAAAGATTGGGGAAACAAGTCGTCACAATTCAGTTGGCGTCATATGCAATTTGAATTTCAGCAGACGTCGCGGTTTATCATAAGTTGTGTATCGGTGCTACGGAATTTATACGCTGCATGACACAAGGGCCTTAACGTCATCACAGTAGAAAACAATCGTATTGAATTTGGCCAAATCACAGGGCTCAGCCAGGCCTCTGCTTCTGGATATGATGATGTGATGGGGGTTAGGGTTAGTGAAACCTTGAAACCAGTGATAAACCTTGGAATCAGTCCTAAAAATGCATAAAAACATGAAAAAATGCCATTTGAACCTAAGGTGGTTACGAATCAATATTTGGAGCTTATTTTTACATGATCAGATCGGAATTTGACGGTAGTTTAGAAATCAGTCGCATATCCGATTCAATAATCTATATTTTAGAACAACCCAGTCATACCTCGCCTCCAGTGTACATTAGGTCTCGTTAGGGAGTTTTTCCCAAATGTACGCGATGACGACGTGCCCCCTTAACCATCCTCGGCACCCAGTGGTTTTCCATATGCTCCAGCTCTCGCTATTGTATGGGACATAGGAGTATCAAAAACCTGAAGCTCAGGATGCCCCTTAACAGGACGCAACATCTATTTTAAAATGCGTTTCCAAAGTGAATGCATGAAGACAACCCATTTGTGTCGTATATCACTGGAAACGCCCGATTCCCCTTATTCTGCAATGTTAAATCGGGCATTTTATTTCTTTAAATAAATCATAAGCGTCGCATTTGCTCCTAGCTCTGTTCACCATCCCAAATGACAATATTGCCAATTGGGCCGGACAAACACGAAAATATTATACATTTCTTCCTGAATGATTCTTACAGTGACCATTCTCCCATGGAAGACAGTTGCTTACGCTACACAAAAATCAAAAAAAAAATCGAGGGTCAACCATTGAACTTTTGAGATATGTTGAATTTTGCACAAATCAGCGAAAAATGCACCAACTGGCACTGGACGGCATTTCAACACGGGGCCGACGCACATCCCAAGTTCAGTGTACACATACGTCGGCAACAACAGTAAAATGCGTAGTTTCTTGTTAGCCGCCTATTGAGTAGCGCTCTAGGTTTCAGAAACTCCCAAAAAACATGTCTTTGCCAAAACAACTGCTGAATCAACACTGACATACTGTAAGGACCGAGAAATCAATGATTTTAGGAACTACTGTGAGGGGGCCGCGCATGAATAAAAAAAAACACTCCCTAATGAGACCTCACTGATCTCCCAAATGTAGGCATGCACGTCACGACACGCCCACCACACACAAATATTATTTGGACTAGTCAGAAATATCACAGTTTCAACAAATTCTTTGATAGTTAGTCCACATTTGGACACTAGACCTCGCGTTTCCCCGTCCACAAAGTCAAAGGCCACTTCGAAAACCTTCAAAAAAGCCCGTCCACTCATTGATCAAAATCACCCATCAAAATAATTTTTATTCTTTCGCTGACCCATTAAAAAGATTATAAGGCATAATATACTGCAATTCCTTTTAAATATATTGAAAGACAAAGAAATGCCAGCCCACGAAACTTAGAGGGCCGCTGTCCACACTTTCGTCCGCGATTTATTTTTTCACACCAGGTGCGGCCATTTTGTTTTCCATATATGGCAAATGCGTCATAATTTATTCATTTATTGAAACGAATGAATTGACGTTTTTGGTTTTGGAAATCCCCATTGAGTTCGCGCGCCGGTCACCGCACTGAATGACCTACCTTTTGTTTTAGCGCGCGATAATTAGTTCGCTTAGCTCTCGCAAGGATCCCAATTTTTTTCTCGAAAAACGTACATTCTACATGCAATGACATAAATTATGCCATATATGGAAAACCAAATGGCCGCACCTGGTGTGAAAAAATAAATCGCCTTTCGTCCACAGTTTCCACCTACCCCGTTAGTTCGCCATTAAACGACCTTGACCTCTCTTCGCTAACTTCTCAGTTTTCTGATTTTGTTTCTTGATAAGGGCTCTTTTGTTGCGATACTGTGCATATTTTACGGGAACCAGGGACTAGACGGTAGTTAGGTACTAGGACTAGATAGGTATTTATGTTCTCGTTGTTTTTACTGAAGTGCAGTTTCGAGTTTGCATTGTGATTGTCTAAAGTGGTGTATGAGCATGATTCACCTGGCCTCCTCCACCCATGCATCATGTAGGCTAGATGTAGAAGTGCTCTGACCTGCAACTCAGGCCTACCTTGGAAAATAGATAAAGGGCTCGTTTCTTACACGCACGGAAATTCGACTACGACCATTGCCATTTTGTTGCGTCGGCAATAAATACTAAAATCAATCAATCAATCAATACGGAGTCTTGTAGGCCTATAGCGCCAGATCCACCATGGAAATGGTGATCAAGGCGCTGTTAAAAAGTTCACAAATGTCTACAAAAACAAGTGTCCCTTTAGTCATGTTAATCTCTTTTTGAAAATGTCCACAGACTCTGATTCCCTGATGTTCCTTGGAAATTCATTCCAGAGTCTGGGTGCACTGACACTAAAGGCCTTGTCACAACCACAACGTTTGGATACAGGCACGGCCAACAGCAATTGTTCAGCTGAACGAAGTGACCGCCCTGGCTTGTACACAGTCGGAAGATCCCTGATGTAGCTGGGAGCCTGGCCATTCAAGGCCTTGAATTGAAAGTCAGCAGCAGAACCTTGAACGGGACTGCAGAGGCAGCCAATGAAAGTAATAGGGGAGGTTTTGGATGATGGGATGATCCATGTGCTTCCATATTGTGACGGCAACGGCTGCTGTGTCATCATCTTACGGCCGAGGTACTGGGATCTACTTGAGAAGCGGTACCCGTTGTATGACGTCATGAGGCCGATGCTGATGGTGCTGGAGAAACTGGTCCAGGTAAGAACGATCTGTTATTGGTTTGTCTGTGTGACCCGGGCCTACTCGTGCAAGTTTCTCGGAGTGAAGGTCTCCGAGGGTTAGGGTTAGGGTTGTCCTCTTCTGTACCGGCTTGAAGCGCCGTGAGCAGATGAAGGTCCAGAAGTGTGCCATCATGCTTCATGGAAGGATAGTCACTGAATTCTCACCTGTAGTTCTCTGACTTTCAGACCCCCACCAGCTTCACCAGACCAGAGCGGGTTGTCCTCCTCTGTACCGGCCTGAAGTGCCTCGAGCAGATGAAGGTCCAGAAGTGTGCCAGCATGCTTCATGGAAGGATAGTCACTGAATTCCCACCTGAAGGTATGCTGTAGACTAGCGTAAACAGTGCAAGTGATTACAGTTCATCTTCCACAGGATTGTGAAGCCATCAACCTTCAAGGTTCATTATCACCAAGCTGTCGGCTGCCCAGTCACCTTCCATCCAACAGTAGCAGTTCCCATCATCAAACAGGACTAAAAAATATCACGCTATTCCCACTACAATCTTGACTGGACGTGAGTGAGCACACCTTGTTGCGTTCAGCTTTTGGCAGATCGATGCGTTGTTATGAATTGTGCGTAGGCATGGGTTATCACTGACTGAGCTTGAAACCAACTTTGTAAGATTCCTACATGTACACCAGGGATTTCAAGTTTGAAATGATCTGCAGGCCTTACTGCTTGTGTCTGTAATGGTTAAAATATTTCACCCTTGATTTCATATTCTTGCAGTGAGTCATGTGAACAGTGAAGGGATGTGCGCGCGAACTCTCAAGTACCTGAACGCAGTCCTCCTGGGAAAATGGATCCTGAACTGATGTTATCCCAAATGACATAACTGTTCCTTATCACGCCAAATCAGGGATCGTATCTGGCTGATTGTTGTTACTTCATCATTCACGATCTAAAGGATAAGATTAAGATGCAGCGTCACTTCCGGGTGTGTACAGCCCCGACAACTTGGTTCATGGAATGCATCACTGGGTTTGAACTGCTTGATCTACCAGAAGGTAACGCAGACTGAACTTGTGAGCTGCACCATCGCAGACATCATATTGGATTGATGTTTGTGATATATAACATGTGCAATAGCCATTTTCTAACAAATTATATTCTGCAATCTAAAAGCATGTATTGTTTCACTCACTACCAATATCATTTTTCCTGCACGTCATTTTGTTTTTGTTTTATTTTATTCCTGTATGTCCAGTCCCAGTCACAATTGACATACCCGTTGCTCTGCGTAAGCTGTGCTCAAACTCTGACCTGGTGCAGCTTAAACACGTGTTGTGTGCATACCGCTGACATGTCAAAAGCAGACCTTGCTGTACTAACAGGAAGAACATTCCAATGGCTCAATTGTTTGTTGTATTGGGTGGACGTGGACAAGTGAAGATTTTAATGCCGCCCATATAGCCAATTGAAAGACATACCCAATTTGCACTGAAATACCCTGCATAACAAAAAAATATGATGCATCGAGTCAACATGCGGGAGGTATAGCTCGAGTTGCTTCTACACCGTTGTACCTGTTCAGCCTGAATATACACTTTGAACATAGTCGTTTTCCTTTGAAGCAACCTGAATAGGGAGCTCCACATCAAGAACATTTCAGCCTTTAAAGACAACAACCTACTGTCTTTGAAACACCTTGAATAGCTAGCTCCTGATCCAGTACATCTCACCCTTTGAAGAGAACAACCTATTGTCTTTGAGACACCTTGAATAGCTAGCTCCTCTTCAGTACATCTAACCCTTTGAAGAGGGCAACCTATTGTCTTTGAGACACCTTGAATAGCTACCTCCTCATCCAGTACATCTCACCCTTTGAAGAGAGCAACCTATTGTCTTTGAGACACCTTCAATAGCTAGCTCCTCACCAAGTACATCTCACCCTTTGGAGAGAGCAACTTACTATCTTTGAGACACCTTGAATAGCTAGCTCCTCTTCAGTACATCTCACCCTTTGAAGAGAGCAACTTACTATCTTTGAGACACCTTGAATAGCTAGCTCCTCTTCAGTACATCTCACCCTTTGAAGAGAGCAACTTACTATCTTTGAGACACCTTGAATAGCTAGCTCCTCTTCAGTACACCTCACCCTTTGAAGAGAGCAACTTACTATCTTTGAGACACCTTGAATAGCTAGCTCCTCTTCAGTACATCTCACCCTTTGAAGAGAGCAACTTACTGTCTTTAAGACACCTTGAATAGCTAGCTCCTCTTCAGTACATCTCACCCTTTGAAGAGAGCAACTTACTATCTTTGAGACACCTTGAATAGCTAGCTCCTCATCCAGTACATCTCACCCTTTGGAGAGAGCAACTTACTATCTTTGAGACACCTTAGCTCCTCACCCAGTACATCTCACCCTTTGGAGAGAGCAACTTACTATCTTTGAGACACCTTGAATAGCTAGCTCTTCATCCAGTACATCTCACCCTTTGGAGAAAACAACTTACTATCTTTGAGACACCTTCAATAGCTAGCTCCTCATCCAGTACATCTCACCCGTTGGAGAGAGCAACTTACTATCTTTGAGACACCTTAGCTCCTCACCCAGTACATCTCACCCTTTGAAGAGAGCAACTTACTATCTTTGAGACACCTTGAATAGCTAGCTCTTCATCCAGTACATCTCACCCTTTGGAGAAAACAACTTACTATCTTTGAGACACCTTCAATAGCTAGCTCCTGATCCAGTACATCTCACCCTTTGAAGAGAACAACCTATTGTCTTTGAGACACCTTGAATAGCTGGCTCCTCTTCAGTACATCTCACCCTTTGAAGAGAGCAACCTATTGTCTTTGAGACACCTTGAATAGCTAGCTCCTCTTCAGTACATCTCACCCTTTGAAGAGAGCAACCTATTGTCTTTGAGACACCTTGAATAGCTAGCTCCACATCCAGTACATCTCACCCTTTGAAGAGAGCAACCTATTGTCTTTGAGACACCTTGAATAGCTAGCTCCTCTTCAGTACATCTAACCCTTTGAAGAGGGCAACCTATTGTCTTTGAGACACCTTGAATAGCTAGCTCCTCATCCAGTACATCTCACCCTTTGAAGAGAGCAACCTATTGTCTTTGAGACACCTTCAATAGCTAGCTCCTCACCAAGTACATCTCACCCTTTGGAGAGAGCAACTTACTATCTTTGAGACACCTTGAATAGCTAGCTCCTCTTCAGTACATCTCACCCTTTGAAGAGAGCAACTTACTATCTTTGAGACACCTTGAATAGCTAGCTCCTCTTCAGTACATCTCACCCTTTGAAGAGAGCAACTTACTATCTTTGAGACACCTTGAATAGCTAGCTCCTCTTCAGTACATCTCACCCTTTGAAGAGAGCAACTTACAATCTTTGAGACACCTTGAATAGCTAGCTCCTCTTCAGTACATCTCACCCTTTGAAGAGAGCAACTTACTATCTTTGAGACACCTTGAATAGCTGGCTCCTCATCCAGTACATCTCACCCTTTGGAGAGAGCAACTTACTATCTTTGAGACACCTTAGCTCCTCACCCAGTACATCTCACCCTTTGGAGAGAGCAACTTACTATCTTTGAGACACCTTGAATAGCTAGCTCTTCATCCAGTACATCTCACCCTTTGGAGAAAACAACTTACTATCTTTGAGACACCTTCAATAGCTAGCTCCTCATCCAGTACATCTCACCCTTTGGAGAGAGCAACTTACTATCTTTGAGACACCTTAGCTCCTCACCCAGTACACCTCACCCTTTGAAGAGAGCAACTTACTATCTTTGAGACACCTTCAATAGCTAGCTCTTCATCCAGTACATCTCACCCTTTGGAGAAAACAACTTACTATCTTTGAGACACCTTCAATAGCTAGCTCCTCATCCAGTACATCTCACCCTTTGGAGAGAGCAACTTACTATCTTTGAGACACCTTAGCTCCTCACCCAGTACACCTCACCCTTTGAAGAGAGCAACTTACTATCTTTGAGACACCTTCAATAGCTAGCTCTTCATCCAGTACATCTCACCCTTTGGAGAAAACAACTTACTATCTTTGAGACACCTTCAATAGCTAGCTCCTCATCCAGTACATCTCACCCTTTGAAGAGAGCAACTTACTATCTTTGAGACACCTTCAATAGCTAGCTCTTCATCCAGTACATCTCACCCTTTGGAGAAAACAACTTACTATCTTTGAGACACCTTAGCTCCTCACCCAGTACACCTCACCCTTTGGAGAGAGCAACTTACTATCTTTGAGATACCTTCAATAGCTAGCTCTTCATCCAGTACATCTCACCCTTTGGAGAAAACAACTTACTATCTTTGAGACACCTTAGCTCCTCACCCAGTACACCTCACCCTTTGAAGAGAGCAACTTACTATCTTTGAGACACCTTCAATAGCTAGCTCTTCATCCAGTACATCTCACCCTTTGGAGAAAACAACTTACTATCTTTGAGACACCTTCAATAGCTAGCTCCTCATCCAGTACATCTCACCCTTTGGAGAGAGCAACTTACTATCTTTGAGACACCTTAGCTCCTCACCCAGTATATCTCACCCTTTGGAAAGAGCAACCTACTGTCTTTGAGACACCTTCAATAGCTAGCTCCTCACCAAGTACACCTCACCCTTTGGAGAGAGCAACTTGCTATCTTTGAGACACCTTAGCTCCTCACCCAGTACATCTCACCCTTTGGAGAGAGCAACCTACTGTCTTTGAGACACCTTCGATAGCTAGCTCCTCACCAAGTACACCTCACCCTTTGGAGAGAGCAACTTACTATCTTTGAGACACCTTAGCTCCTCACCCAGTACATCTCACCCTTTGGAGAGAGCAACCTACTGTCTTTGAGACACCTTCAATAGCTAGCTCCTCACCAAGTACATCTCACCCTTTGGAGAGAGCAACCTACTGTCTTTGAGACACCTTCAATAGCTAGCTCCTCACCCAGTACATCTCTCCCTTTGGAGAGAGCAACCTACTGTCTTTGAGACACCTTCAATAGCTAGCTCCTCACCCAGTACATCTCACCCTTTGGAGAGAGCAACCTACTGTCTTTGAGACACCTTCAATAGCTAGCTCCTCACCAAGTACACCTCACCCTTTGGAGAGAGCAACTTACTATCTTTGAGACACCTTAGCTCCTCACCCAGTACATCTCACCCTTTGGAGAGAGCAACCTACTGTCTTTGAGACACCTTCAATAGCTAGCTCCTCACCAAGTACACCTCACCCTTTGGAGAGAGCAACTTACTATCTTTGAGACACCTTAGCTCCTCACCCAGTACATCTCACCCTTTGGAGAGAGAAACCTACTGTCTTTGAGACACTTTAGCTCCTCACCCAGTACATCTCACCCTTTGGAGAGAGCAACTTACTATCTTTGAGACACCTTCAATAGCTAGCTCCTCATCCAGTACATCTCACCCTTTGGAGAGAGCAACTTACTATCTTTGAGACACCTTAGCTCCTCACCCAGTACATCTCACCCTTTGGAGAGAGCAACCTACTGTCTTTGAGACACCTTCAATAGCTAGCTCCTCACCAAGTACACCTAACCCTAACCCCGATTAACCCTAAAGCCACTAACCCTAAGGCTACTAACCCTAAGGCCACCCTGAACGATGGAAGACAATGATCACTACCAGTCTAGGACATCACACTGACTTGATGTCTCCGTCTGAACGATGGAAGACAATGGTCACAACCAGTCTAAGACATCACACTGACTTGATGTCTCCGTCTGAACGATGGAAGACAATGGTCACAACCAGTCTAGGACATCACACCGACTTGATGCTTCCACCTGAACGATGGAAGAAAATGGTATCAACCAGTCTAGGACATCACACCGACTTGATGCCTCCGCCTGAACGATGGAAGACAATGGTCACAACCAGTCTAAGACATCACACCGACTTGATGCCTCCGCCTGAACGATGGAAGACAATGGTCGCAACCAGTCTAAGACATCACACTGACTTGATGTCTCATCCTGAACGATGGAAGACAATGTTCACAACCAGTCTTGGACATCACCCTGACTTGATGTCTCCGCCTGAACGATGGAAGACAATGGTCACAACCAGTCTAGGACATCACATTGACTTGATGTCTCATCCTGAACGATGGAAGACAATGTTCACAACCAGTCTTGGACATCACCCTGACTTGATGTCTCCGCCTGAACGATGGAAGACAATGGTCACAACCAGTCTTGGACATCACACCAACTTGATGTCTCCGCCTGAATGATGGAAGACAATGGTCACAACCAGTCGAGGACATCACACTGACTTGATGACTCATCCTGAACGATGGAAGACAATGGTCACAACCAGTCTAGGACATTACACCGACTTGATCTCCGCCTGAACGATGGAAGACAATGGTCACAACCAGTCTAGGACATCACACCGACATGATGTCTCTGCCTGAACGATGGAAGATAGCTGTCACAACCAGTCTAGGACATCACAACGACTTGATGTCTCCACCTGAACGATGGGAGACAATGGTTACAACCAGTCTAGGACATCACATCGACTAACCCTAAAGCTACTAACCCTAAAGCTACTAACCCTAAAGCTACTAACCCTAAAGCTACTAACCCTCAAGCTACCAAACCTGAGCTACTAACCCTAAAGCCACTAACCCTGAAGCCACTAACCCTGAAGCCACTAACCTTGAAGCCACTAACCCTAAAGCCACTAACCCTAAGGCTACTAACCCTAAGGCCACTAACCCTAAGGCCACTAACCCTAACGCCACTAACCCTAAGGCCATTAACCCTCAGTCCACTAACCCTAAGGCCACTAACCCTAAGGAAACTAACTCTAAGGCAACTAACCCTAAGGCAACTAACCCTAAGGCAACTAACCCTAAGGCCAGTAACCCAAAGGCCACTAACCCTCAGGCAACTTACCCTAAGGCCACTAACCCTAAAGCCAATGGCCCTAAGGCCACTAACCCCAAGGCCACTTACACTAAGGCCACTCACCCTAAGGTGACTAACCCCAAGCCACTAAGGGTTAGTTGCCCTAGGGTTAGTTGCCCTAGGGTTAGTTGCCCTAGGGTTAGTTGCCCTAGGGTTAGTTGCCCTAGGGTTAGTTGCCCTAGGGTTAGTTGCCCTAGGGTTAGTTGCCCTAGGGTTAGTTGCCCTAGGGTTAGTTGCCCTAGGGTTAGTTGCCCTAGGGTTAGTTGCCCTAGGGTTAGTTGCCCTAGGGTTAGTTGCCCTAGGGTTAGTTGCCCTAGGGTTAGTTGCCCTAGGGTTAGTTGCCCTAGGGTTAGTTGCCCTAGGGTTAGTTGCCCTAGGGTTAGTTGCCCTAGGGTTAGTTGCCCTAGGGTTAGTTGCCCTAGGGTTAGTTGCCCTAGGGTTAGTTGCCCTAGGGTTAGTTGCCCTAGGGTTAGTTGCCCTAGGGTTAGTTGCCCTAGGGTTAGTTGCCCTAGGGTTAGTTGCCCTAGGGTTAGTTGCCCTAGGGTTAGTTGCCCTAGGGTTAGTTGCCCTAGGGTTAGTTGCCCTAGGGTTAGTTGCCCTAGGGTTAGTTGCCCTAGGGTTAGTTGCCCTAGGGTTAGTTGCCCTAGGGTTAGTTGCCCTAGGGTTAGTTGCCCTAGGGTTAGTTGCCCTAGGGTTAGTTGCCCTAGGGTTAGTTGCCCTAGGGTTAGTTGCCCTAGGGTTAGTTGCCCTAGGGTTAGTTGCCCTAGGGTTAGTTGCCCTAGGGTTAGTTGCCCTAGGGTTAGTTGCCCTAGGGTTAGTTGCCCTAGGGTTAGTTGCCCTAGGGTTAGTTGCCCTAGGGTTAGTTGCCCTAGGGTTAGTTGCCCTAGGGTTAGTTGCCCTAGGGTTAGTTGCCCTAGGGTTAGTTGCCCTAGGGTTAGTTGCCCTAGGGTTAGTTGCCCTAGGGTTAGTTGCCCTAGGGTTAGTTGCCCTAGGGTTAGTTGCCCTAGGGTTAGTTGCCCTAGGGTTAGTTGCCCTAGGGTTAGTTGCCCTAGGGTTAGTTGCCCTAGGGTTAGTTGCCCTAGGGTTAGTTGCCCTAGGGTTAGTTGCCCTAGGGTTAGTTGCCCTAGGGTTAGTTGCCCTAGGGTTAGTTGCCCTAGGGTTAGTTGCCCTAGGGTTAGTTGCCCTAGGGTTAGTTGCCCTAGGGTTAGTTGCCCTAGGGTTAGTTGCCCTAGGGTTAGTTGCCCTAGGGTTAGTTGCCCTAGGGTTAGTTGCCCTAGGGTTAGTTGCCCTAGGGTTAGTTGCCCTAGGGTTAGTTGCCCTAGGGTTAGTTGCCCTAGGGTTAGTTGCCCTAGGGTTAGTTGCCCTAGGGTTAGTTGCCCTAGGGTTAGTTGCCCTAGGGTTAGTTGCCCTAGGGTTAGTTGCCCTAGGGTTAGTTGCCCTAGGGTTAGTTGCCCTAGGGTTAGTTGCCCTAGGGTTAGTTGCCCTAGGGTTAGTTGCCCTAGGGTTAGTTGCCCTAGGGTTAGTTGCCCTAGGGTTAGTTGCCCTAGGGTTAGTTGCCCTAGGGTTAGTTGCCCTAGGGTTAGTTGCCCTAGGGTTAGTTGCCCTAGGGTTAGTTGCCCTAGGGTTAGTTGCCCTAGGGTTAGTTGCCCTAGGGTTAGTTGCCCTAGGGTTAGTTGCCCTAGGGTTAGTTGCCCTAGGGTTAGTTGCCCTAGGGTTAGTTGCCCTAGGGTTAGTTGCCCTAGGGTTAGTTGCCCTAGGGTTAGTTGCCCTAGGGTTAGTTGCCCTAGGGTTAGTTGCCCTAGGGTTAGTTGCCCTAGGGTTAGTTGCCCTAGGGTTAGTTGCCCTAGGGTTAGTTGCCCTAGGGTTAGTTGCCCTAGGGTTAGTTGCCCTAGGGTTAGTTGCCCTAGGGTTAGTTGCCCTAGGGTTAGTTGCCCTAGGGTTAGTTGCCCTAGGGTTAGTTGCCCTAGGGTTAGTTGCCCTAGGGTTAGTTGCCCTAGGGTTAGTTGCCCTAGGGTTAGTTGCCCTAGGGTTAGTTGCCCTAGGGTTAGTTGCCCTAGGGTTAGTTGCCCTAGGGTTAGTTGCCCTAGGGTTAGTTGCCCTAGGGTTAGTTGCCCTAGGGTTAGTTGCCCTAGGGTTAGTTGCCCTAGGGTTAGTTGCCCTAGGGTTAGTTGCCCTAGGGTTAGTTGCCCTAGGGTTAGTTGCCCTAGGGTTAGTTGCCCTAGGGTTAGTTGCCCTAGGGTTAGTTGCCCTAGGGTTAGTTGCCCTAGGGTTAGTTGCCCTAGGGTTAGTTGCCCTAGGGTTAGTTGCCCTAGGGTTAGTTGCCCTAGGGTTAGTTGCCCTAGGGTTAGTTGCCCTAGGGTTAGTTGCCCTAGGGTTAGTTGCCCTAGGGTTAGTTGCCCTAGGGTTAGTTGCCCTAGGGTTAGTTGCCCTAGGGTTAGTTGCCCTAGGGTTAGTTGCCCTAGGGTTAGTTGCCCTAGGGTTAGTTGCCCTAGGGTTAGTTGCCCTAGGGTTAGTTGCCCTAGGGTTAGTTGCCCTAGGGTTAGTTGCCCTAGGGTTAGTTGCCCTAGGGTTAGTTGCCCTAGGGTTAGTTGCCCTAGGGTTAGTTGCCCTAGGGTTAGTTGCCCTAGGGTTAGTTGCCCTAGGGTTAGTTGCCCTAGGGTTAGTTGCCCTAGGGTTAGTTGCCCTAGGGTTAGTTGCCCTAGGGTTAGTTGCCCTAGGGTTAGTTGCCCTAGGGTTAGTTGCCCTAGGGTTAGTTGCCCTAGGGTTAGTTGCCCTAGGGTTAGTTGCCCTAGGGTTAGTTGCCCTAGGGTTAGTTGCCCTAGGGTTAGTTGCCCTAGGGTTAGTTGCCCTAGGGTTAGTTGCCCTAGGGTTAGTTGCCCTAGGGTTAGTTGCCCTAGGGTTAGTTGCCCTAGGGTTAGTTGCCCTAGGGTTAGTTGCCCTAGGGTTAGTTGCCCTAGGGTTAGTTGCCCTAGGGTTAGTTGCCCTAGGGTTAGTTGCCCTAGGGTTAGTTGCCCTAGGGTTAGTTGCCCTAGGGTTAGTTGCCCTAGGGTTAGTTGCCCTAGGGTTAGTTGCCCTAGGGTTAGTTGCCCTAGGGTTAGTTGCCCTAGGGTTAGTTGCCCTAGGGTTAGTTGCCCTAGGGTTAGTTGCCCTAGGGTTAGTTGCCCTAGGGTTAGTTGCCCTAGGGTTAGTTGCCCTAGGGTTAGTTGCCCTAGGGTTAGTTGCCCTAGGGTTAGTTGCCCTAGGGTTAGTTGCCCTAGGGTTAGTTGCCCTAGGGTTAGTTGCCCTAGGGTTAGTTGCCCTAGGGTTAGTTGCCCTAGGGTTAGTTGCCCTAGGGTTAGTTGCCCTAGGGTTAGTTGCCCTAGGGTTAGTTGCCCTAGGGTTAGTTGCCCTAGGGTTAGTTGCCCTAGGGTTAGTTGCCCTAGGGTTAGTTGCCCTAGGGTTAGTTGCCCTAGGGTTAGTTGCCCTAGGGTTAGTTGCCCTAGGGTTAGTTGCCCTAGGGTTAGTTGCCCTAGGGTTAGTTGCCCTAGGGTTAGTTGCCCTAGGGTTAGTTGCCCTAGGGTTAGTTGCCCTAGGGTTAGTTGCCCTAGGGTTAGTTGCCCTAGGGTTAGTTGCCCTAGGGTTAGTTGCCCTAGGGTTAGTTGCCCTAGGGTTAGTTGCCCTAGGGTTAGTTGCCCTAGGGTTAGTTGCCCTAGGGTTAGTTGCCCTAGGGTTAGTTGCCCTAGGGTTAGTTGCCCTAGGGTTAGTTGCCCTAGGGTTAGTTGCCCTAGGGTTAGTTGCCCTAGGGTTAGTTGCCCTAGGGTTAGTTGCCCTAGGGTTAGTTGCCCTAGGGTTAGTTGCCCTAGGGTTAGTTGCCCTAGGGTTAGTTGCCCTAGGGTTAGTTGCCCTAGGGTTAGTTGCCCTAGGGTTAGTTGCCCTAGGGTTAGTTGCCCTAGGGTTAGTTGCCCTAGGGTTAGTTGCCCTAGGGTTAGTTGCCCTAGGGTTAGTTGCCCTAGGGTTAGTTGCCCTAGGGTTAGTTGCCCTAGGGTTAGTTGCCCTAGGGTTAGTTGCCCTAGGGTTAGTTGCCCTAGGGTTAGTTGCCCTAGGGTTAGTTGCCCTAGGGTTAGTTGCCCTAGGGTTAGTTGCCCTAGGGTTAGTTGCCCTAGGGTTAGTTGCCCTAGGGTTAGTTGCCCTAGGGTTAGTTGCCCTAGGGTTAGTTGCCCTAGGGTTAGTTGCCCTAGGGTTAGTTGCCCTAGGGTTAGTTGCCCTAGGGTTAGTTGCCCTAGGGTTAGTTGCCCTAGGGTTAGTTGCCCTAGGGTTAGTTGCCCTAGGGTTAGTTGCCCTAGGGTTAGTTGCCCTAGGGTTAGTTGCCCTAGGGTTAGTTGCCCTAGGGTTAGTTGCCCTAGGGTTAGTTGCCCTAGGGTTAGTTGCCCTAGGGTTAGTTGCCCTAGGGTTAGTTGCCCTAGGGTTAGTTGCCCTAGGGTTAGTTGCCCTAGGGTTAGTTGCCCTAGGGTTAGTTGCCCTAGGGTTAGTTGCCCTAGGGTTAGTTGCCCTAGGGTTAGTTGCCCTAGGGTTAGTTGCCCTAGGGTTAGTTGCCCTAGGGTTAGTTGCCCTAGGGTTAGTTGCCCTAGGGTTAGTTGCCCTAGGGTTAGTTGCCCTAGGGTTAGTTGCCCTAGGGTTAGTTGCCCTAGGGTTAGTTGCCCTAGGGTTAGTTGCCCTAGGGTTAGTTGCCCTAGGGTTAGTTGCCCTAGGGTTAGTTGCCCTAGGGTTAGTTGCCCTAGGGTTAGTTGCCCTAGGGTTAGTTGCCCTAGGGTTAGTTGCCCTAGGGTTAGTTGCCCTAGGGTTAGTTGCCCTAGGGTTAGTTGCCCTAGGGTTAGTTGCCCTAGGGTTAGTTGCCCTAGGGTTAGTTGCCCTAGGGTTAGTTGCCCTAGGGTTAGTTGCCCTAGGGTTAGTTGCCCTAGGGTTAGTTGCCCTAGGGTTAGTTGCCCTAGGGTTAGTTGCCCTAGGGTTAGTTGCCCTAGGGTTAGTTGCCCTAGGGTTAGTTGCCCTAGGGTTAGTTGCCCTAGGGTTAGTTGCCCTAGGGTTAGTTGCCCTAGGGTTAGTTGCCCTAGGGTTAGTTGCCCTAGGGTTAGTTGCCCTAGGGTTAGTTGCCCTAGGGTTAGTTGCCCTAGGGTTAGTTGCCCTAGGGTTAGTTGCCCTAGGGTTAGTTGCCCTAGGGTTAGTTGCCCTAGGGTTAGTTGCCCTAGGGTTAGTTGCCCTAGGGTTAGTTGCCCTAGGGTTAGTTGCCCTAGGGTTAGTTGCCCTAGGGTTAGTTGCCCTAGGGTTAGTTGCCCTAGGGTTAGTTGCCCTAGGGTTAGTTGCCCTAGGGTTAGTTGCCCTAGGGTTAGTTGCCCTAGGGTTAGTTGCCCTAGGGTTAGTTGCCCTAGGGTTAGTTGCCCTAGGGTTAGTTGCCCTAGGGTTAGTTGCCCTAGGGTTAGTTGCCCTAGGGTTAGTTGCCCTAGGGTTAGTTGCCCTAGGGTTAGTTGCCCTAGGGTTAGTTGCCCTAGGGTTAGTTGCCCTAGGGTTAGTTGCCCTAGGGTTAGTTGCCCTAGGGTTAGTTGCCCTAGGGTTAGTTGCCCTAGGGTTAGTTGCCCTAGGGTTAGTTGCCCTAGGGTTAGTTGCCCTAGGGTTAGTTGCCCTAGGGTTAGTTGCCCTAGGGTTAGTTGCCCTAGGGTTAGTTGCCCTAGGGTTAGTTGCCCTAGGGTTAGTTGCCCTAGGGTTAGTTGCCCTAGGGTTAGTTGCCCTAGGGTTAGTTGCCCTAGGGTTAGTTGCCCTAGGGTTAGTTGCCCTAGGGTTAGTTGCCCTAGGGTTAGTTGCCCTAGGGTTAGTTGCCCTAGGGTTAGTTGCCCTAGGGTTAGTTGCCCTAGGGTTAGTTGCCCTAGGGTTAGTTGCCCTAGGGTTAGTTGCCCTAGGGTTAGTTGCCCTAGGGTTAGTTGCCCTAGGGTTAGTTGCCCTAGGGTTAGTTGCCCTAGGGTTAGTTGCCCTAGGGTTAGTTGCCCTAGGGTTAGTTGCCCTAGGGTTAGTTGCCCTAGGGTTAGTTGCCCTAGGGTTAGTTGCCCTAGGGTTAGTTGCCCTAGGGTTAGTTGCCCTAGGGTTAGTTGCCCTAGGGTTAGTTGCCCTAGGGTTAGTTGCCCTAGGGTTAGTTGCCCTAGGGTTAGTTGCCCTAGGGTTAGTTGCCCTAGGGTTAGTTGCCCTAGGGTTAGTTGCCCTAGGGTTAGTTGCCCTAGGGTTAGTTGCCCTAGGGTTAGTTGCCCTAGGGTTAGTTGCCCTAGGGTTAGTTGCCCTAGGGTTAGTTGCCCTAGGGTTAGTTGCCCTAGGGTTAGTTGCCCTAGGGTTAGTTGCCCTAGGGTTAGTTGCCCTAGGGTTAGTTGCCCTAGGGTTAGTTGCCCTAGGGTTAGTTGCCCTAGGGTTAGTTGCCCTAGGGTTAGTTGCCCTAGGGTTAGTTGCCCTAGGGTTAGTTGCCCTAGGGTTAGTTGCCCTAGGGTTAGTTGCCCTAGGGTTAGTTGCCCTAGGGTTAGTTGCCCTAGGGTTAGTTGCCCTAGGGTTAGTTGCCCTAGGGTTAGTTGCCCTAGGGTTAGTTGCCCTAGGGTTAGTTGCCCTAGGGTTAGTTGCCCTAGGGTTAGTTGCCCTAGGGTTAGTTGCCCTAGGGTTAGTTGCCCTAGGGTTAGTTGCCCTAGGGTTAGTTGCCCTAGGGTTAGTTGCCCTAGGGTTAGTTGCCCTAGGGTTAGTTGCCCTAGGGTTAGTTGCCCTAGGGTTAGTTGCCCTAGGGTTAGTTGCCCTAGGGTTAGTTGCCCTAGGGTTAGTTGCCCTAGGGTTAGTTGCCCTAGGGTTAGTTGCCCTAGGGTTAGTTGCCCTAGGGTTAGTTGCCCTAGGGTTAGTTGCCCTAGGGTTAGTTGCCCTAGGGTTAGTTGCCCTAGGGTTAGTTGCCCTAGGGTTAGTTGCCCTAGGGTTAGTTGCCCTAGGGTTAGTTGCCCTAGGGTTAGTTGCCCTAGGGTTAGTTGCCCTAGGGTTAGTTGCCCTAGGGTTAGTTGCCCTAGGGTTAGTTGCCCTAGGGTTAGTTGCCCTAGGGTTAGTTGCCCTAGGGTTAGTTGCCCTAGGGTTAGTTGCCCTAGGGTTAGTTGCCCTAGGGTTAGTTGCCCTAGGGTTAGTTGCCCTAGGGTTAGTTGCCCTAGGGTTAGTTGCCCTAGGGTTAGTTGCCCTAGGGTTAGTTGCCCTAGGGTTAGTTGCCCTAGGGTTAGTTGCCCTAGGGTTAGTTGCCCTAGGGTTAGTTGCCCTAGGGTTAGTTGCCCTAGGGTTAGTTGCCCTAGGGTTAGTTGCCCTAGGGTTAGTTGCCCTAGGGTTAGTTGCCCTAGGGTTAGTTGCCCTAGGGTTAGTTGCCCTAGGGTTAGTTGCCCTAGGGTTAGTTGCCCTAGGGTTAGTTGCCCTAGGGTTAGTTGCCCTAGGGTTAGTTGCCCTAGGGTTAGTTGCCCTAGGGTTAGTTGCCCTAGGGTTAGTTGCCCTAGGGTTAGTTGCCCTAGGGTTAGTTGCCCTAGGGTTAGTTGCCCTAGGGTTAGTTGCCCTAGGGTTAGTTGCCCTAGGGTTAGTTGCCCTAGGGTTAGTTGCCCTAGGGTTAGTTGCCCTAGGGTTAGTTGCCCTAGGGTTAGTTGCCCTAGGGTTAGTTGCCCTAGGGTTAGTTGCCCTAGGGTTAGTTGCCCTAGGGTTAGTTGCCCTAGGGTTAGTTGCCCTAGGGTTAGTTGCCCTAGGGTTAGTTGCCCTAGGGTTAGTTGCCCTAGGGTTAGTTGCCCTAGGGTTAGTTGCCCTAGGGTTAGTTGCCCTAGGGTTAGTTGCCCTAGGGTTAGTTGCCCTAGGGTTAGTTGCCCTAGGGTTAGTTGCCCTAGGGTTAGTTGCCCTAGGGTTAGTTGCCCTAGGGTTAGTTGCCCTAGGGTTAGTTGCCCTAGGGTTAGTTGCCCTAGGGTTAGTTGCCCTAGGGTTAGTTGCCCTAGGGTTAGTTGCCCTAGGGTTAGTTGCCCTAGGGTTAGTTGCCCTAGGGTTAGTTGCCCTAGGGTTAGTTGCCCTAGGGTTAGTTGCCCTAGGGTTAGTTGCCCTAGGGTTAGTTGCCCTAGGGTTAGTTGCCCTAGGGTTAGTTGCCCTAGGGTTAGTTGCCCTAGGGTTAGTTGCCCTAGGGTTAGTTGCCCTAGGGTTAGTTGCCCTAGGGTTAGTTGCCCTAGGGTTAGTTGCCCTAGGGTTAGTTGCCCTAGGGTTAGTTGCCCTAGGGTTAGTTGCCCTAGGGTTAGTTGCCCTAGGGTTAGTTGCCCTAGGGTTAGTTGCCCTAGGGTTAGTTGCCCTAGGGTTAGTTGCCCTAGGGTTAGTTGCCCTAGGGTTAGTTGCCCTAGGGTTAGTTGCCCTAGGGTTAGTTGCCCTAGGGTTAGTTGCCCTAGGGTTAGTTGCCCTAGGGTTAGTTGCCCTAGGGTTAGTTGCCCTAGGGTTAGTTGCCCTAGGGTTAGTTGCCCTAGGGTTAGTTGCCCTAGGGTTAGTTGCCCTAGGGTTAGTTGCCCTAGGGTTAGTTGCCCTAGGGTTAGTTGCCCTAGGGTTAGTTGCCCTAGGGTTAGTTGCCCTAGGGTTAGTTGCCCTAGGGTTAGTTGCCCTAGGGTTAGTTGCCCTAGGGTTAGTTGCCCTAGGGTTAGTTGCCCTAGGGTTAGTTGCCCTAGGGTTAGTTGCCCTAGGGTTAGTTGCCCTAGGGTTAGTTGCCCTAGGGTTAGTTGCCCTAGGGTTAGTTGCCCTAGGGTTAGTTGCCCTAGGGTTAGTTGCCCTAGGGTTAGTTGCCCTAGGGTTAGTTGCCCTAGGGTTAGTTGCCCTAGGGTTAGTTGCCCTAGGGTTAGTTGCCCTAGGGTTAGTTGCCCTAGGGTTAGTTGCCCTAGGGTTAGTTGCCCTAGGGTTAGTTGCCCTAGGGTTAGTTGCCCTAGGGTTAGTTGCCCTAGGGTTAGTTGCCCTAGGGTTAGTTGCCCTAGGGTTAGTTGCCCTAGGGTTAGTTGCCCTAGGGTTAGTTGCCCTAGGGTTAGTTGCCCTAGGGTTAGTTGCCCTAGGGTTAGTTGCCCTAGGGTTAGTTGCCCTAGGGTTAGTTGCCCTAGGGTTAGTTGCCCTAGGGTTAGTTGCCCTAGGGTTAGTTGCCCTAGGGTTAGTTGCCCTAGGGTTAGTTGCCCTAGGGTTAGTTGCCCTAGGGTTAGTTGCCCTAGGGTTAGTTGCCCTAGGGTTAGTTGCCCTAGGGTTAGTTGCCCTAGGGTTAGTTGCCCTAGGGTTAGTTGCCCTAGGGTTAGTTGCCCTAGGGTTAGTTGCCCTAGGGTTAGTTGCCCTAGGGTTAGTTGCCCTAGGGTTAGTTGCCCTAGGGTTAGTTGCCCTAGGGTTAGTTGCCCTAGGGTTAGTTGCCCTAGGGTTAGTTGCCCTAGGGTTAGGGTTAGGGTTAGGGTTAGGGTTAGGGTTAGGGTTAGGGTTAGGGTTAGGGTTAGGGTTAGGGTTAGGGTTAGGGTTAGGGTTAGGGTTAGGGTTAGGGTTAGGGTTAGGGTTAGGGTTAGGGTTAGGGTTAGGGTTAGGGTTAGGGTTAGGGTTAGGGTTAGGGTTAGGGTTAGGGTTAGGGTTAGGGTTAGGGTTAGGGTTAGGGTTAGGGTTAGGGTTAGGGTTAGGGTTAGGGTTAGGGTTAGGGTTAGGGTTAGGGTTAGGGTTAGGGTTAGGGTTAGGGTTAGGGTTAGGGTTAGGGTTAGGGTTAGGGTTAGGGTTAGGGTTAGGGTTAGGGTTAGGGTTAGGGTTAGGGTTAGGGTTAGGGTTAGGGTTAGGGTTAGGGTTAGGGTTAGGGTTAGGGTTAGGGTTAGGGTTAGGGTTAGGGTTAGGGTTAGGGTTAGGGTTAGGGTTAGGGTTAGGGTTAGGGTTAGGGTTAGGGTTAGGGTTAGGGTTAGGGTTAGGGTTAGGGTTAGGGTTAGGGTTAGGGTTAGGGTTAGGGTTAGGGTTAGGGTTAGGGTTAGGGTTAGGGTTAGGGTTAGGGTTAGGGTTAGGGTTAGGGTTAGGGTTAGGGTTAGGGTTAGGGTTAGGGTTAGGGTTAGGGTTAGGGTTAGGGTTAGGGTTAGGGTTAGGGTTAGGGTTAGGGTTAGGGTTAGGGTTAGGGTTAGGGTTAGGGTTAGGGTTAGGGTTAGGGTTAGGGTTAGGGTTAGGGTTAGGGTTAGGGTTAGGGTTAGGGTTAGGGTTAGGGTTAGGGTTAGGGTTAGGGTTAGGGTTAGGGTTAGGGTTAGGGTTAGGG